>NW_027362797.1:2365000-3565000 GCF_046119375.1 Phyllobates terribilis
ATGTAATCACATATAGAGCCCCCATAATGTAATCACATACTGTATAGAGCCGCCATAATGTAATCACATATAGAGCCCCCCATAATGTAATCACATACACACCTGGTCAAAATTGTTGGTACCCCTCGTTTAATGAAAGAAAAACCCACAATGGTCACAGAAATAACTTGAATCTGACAAAAGTAAAAATAAATTAAAAATCTATGAACATGGACAAATGAAAGTCAGACATTGCTTTTAAACCCTGCTGCCACAGAATTTAAAAAAAATTAAACTCATGAAATAGGCCTGGACAGAAATGATGGTACTCTTAACCTAATATTTTGTTGAACAACCTTTTAAGGCAATCACTGCAATCAAACGATTCCTGTAATGAGCAAACTGCTCCAGTTGTCTCGTGTGTGAAGGTAGCCTTTTCCAGACGGCATGTTTCAGCTCTTTCCAAAGATGCTCAATAGGATTTAGGTCAGGGCTCATAGAAGGCCACTTCAGAATTGTCCAGTGTTTTGCTCTTAGCCATTCTTGGGTGTTTTAGCTGTGTGTTTTGGGTCATTATCCTGTAGCAAGACCCACATCACATATATATGCCCCCCTGTAGTGTAATCACATATAGAGCCCCCCCCCCCCCCCGTAATGTAATCACATATAGAGCCCCCCTGTAGTGTAATCACATATAGCCTAGAATAATGACGTTGGCACTCTTGGTACAGGATGACACTGACACTAGGGGTACAAGATAATGATGCTGGCACTCTAGACGCAGGATAATGTTGCTGGCACTATGGGCACAGGATAATGACGCTGCCACTCTGGGCACAGGATAATGACGCTGGCATTTGGGGTACAGGATAATGACGCTGGCACTCTGGGTACAGGATAATGACGCTGGCACTCTGGGCACAGGATAATGACGCTGGCACTCTGGGCACAGGATAATGATGCTGGCACTCAGGGCACAGGATAATGACGCTGGCACTCAAGATACTGGATGACGCTGGCACTCTGGGCACAGGATAATGACGCTGGCATTTGGGGTACAGGATAATGACGCTGGCACTCTGGGTACAGGATAATAACGCTGGCACTCTGGACGCAGGATAATGATGCTGGCACTCTGGACGCAGGATAATGACGCTGGCACTCTGGGTGCAGGATAATGACGCTGGCACTCTGGGTACAGGATAATGATGCTGGCACTCTGGGCACAGGATAATGACACTGGCACTCTGGGCACAGGATAATGACACTGGCACTCAAGATACTGGATGATGCTGGCACTCTGAGCACAGAATAATGATGCTGACATTTGGGGTACATGATAATGACGCTGGCATCACAGGCCGGCAGCTGACGTCAGCGCGCACATCGCCAGCGTATAACATCACTGCTGGCCTGTGACTGGCTGGCGTCTGCGCCTCAGATAGACGAAGGAGAGTCGCCGCTGGAACGGCAGCCAGGTAAGGAGAAACTTTTTTGTAAAGTCGCACTATGAGGGCGGAATGGGAGATGACATGGGGGCAGAATGGAGTGACATGGGGACAAAATGGGAGGTGACATGGGGGCAGAATGGGAGATGACATGGGGGCAGAATGGGAGATGACATGGGGGCAGAATGGGAGATGACATAAGGGCAGAATGGGAAAGACGACATGGGAGCAGAATGGAGAGACATAGGGACAAAATGGGAGGTGACATAGGGACAGAATGGGAGATGACATGGGGCAGAATGGGAGATGACATGGGGCAGAATGGAGAGACATAGGGACAAAATGGGAGGTGACATAGGGACAGAATGGGAGATGACATGGGGGCAGAATGGGAGATGACATAAGGGCAGAATGGGAAAGACGACATGGGAGCAGAATAGAGAGACATAGGGACAAAATGGGAGGTGACATAGGGACAGAATGGGAGGTGACATGGGGGCAGAATGGGAGATGACATGGGGGCAGAATGGGAGATGACATGGGGGCAGAATGGGAGATGACATAAGGGCAGAATGGGAAAGACAGGGGCAGAATGGAGAGACGACATGGGGGCAGAATGGAGAGACATGGGACAAAATGGAAGGTGATGACGCGCCCCTGGGCCTGAGTCGCGCAGCGTTGCGCACGCGGGTGCCTACCTGGAGCCGGATCTGATATGGGTAGTAGTCTCGTGGCTGTGACCCGGTCCGTGCCCAGGGAGTCAAGCTGAGTGGCAGTTTTTAGCAGAAGATGGTACGGTGTTCGACTACGCCACCCGTTGAATGCGGCTATGAAGCCGCCGCTGCAGGGCAGACCGCTGAGGCCGGTGGTAAGGTCGTGCAGCGTAGCTGGTAGAACCCCCAACGGGAGGGGTATGGCCTCAGGGCAACCGACGTGTTAGAAGGGGGTAGCAGGAACCACTCAGAGACGGTGCGGTGTAGTTCTGGGTCTTTACTGGTGACAAAGTAGACCCTCCCGGAGTACTGGCTAGCGATCGGGGCCTGGTCAGTCCGTGAGCTGATGGGATCTCCCCTGGCCAGGCGGAGTTGTAGGCCTCCCCAACTAATCGTACTCTTCTGGCTACCTTGCTAGAGGCGGGTAAAAGTAGCCCACGTCCCTGAGTGTACCGTGTGGTGCTCACCCGTATGGCCGGTGACTCGGGGCCTTTTGGTAGCTTCTGCTCCACGTCGCGGTGCTGGTCCCTTGCGTGTGACCGTGCCTTCGGGTTTCTTGGCCAGAGGACCTGAAATCCCCTGCCGGGCGGTTTCTGCTGCTGGGTAAGGATTAGTCCCCACAGCCTCGGACTCCGGGTCCGGTAAGAACTCTTCAATCAGGGCGAGCTCTACAGCTTCCAGCCCCTGACCTCTTTTAGTACAGCTCCCACAGAGCTCCTGATCTTTCTTTCCCTATAGCTGCTCCACTACAGACCAGACTGTGTCTCTGTCTGTGTTCTCTCACTCTACTCACTAACCCTGCCTCAGCCCCAGCTTTATATAGGGGAAGTTCTTCCCCTCCCAGGACTGGGCAGGAGGTGTGGCATGCATAGGATGTCTGACCAGGAAACCTCCCACCTGCTCACAGACGTAATATTGCTATCACTGTGGGAACCAGACCCCTGGGGTGCTACATTCCCCCCTAGTGAAATTTAGTACTCCGGGACTAAACATATTTTTGTAAAACATAACAAGTAAAAACAGAAACAGTACAATAAAGAAAAACACATTAGGATGGTCACGGCGTGTCCGCAACCGGGTGCAGTTTTTGAAGAAAACAAGGGTGTCCATTTCACCAAGAGACAGGGAGCCGTAACCAGATAGGGGTCTGTCCTACCCCGAGTCCTTAACAGTCTTTAGTCCACTCCTGGTTACGCTCCAACATATTGTACAAAGGATTCCGGATAATCCTTAAATGACACCTATAAAATAACTAAAAATACACAATTATTTACAGGCAACAATAAACAGGTAAATACAAATAAACAGTCTAAACACTTAGATCCTCCAACGTACGGGTAACTGGCCTCTAGTGGCTCTAGTGGACCTACGGAGCTGACTGACTGGTCCTGAGCTACCAGGTGTAGGAGCTGTCAAAGGTAAACTGGGCAGCTGTCTACGGGCTCTTTGGCTCACTAGGGGTACGGCAGGCTCACTATAAGCAGAGGGTTGATCCTCCTGGTCTGCTTGTGTGGGGTCTTCTGCCTCCTGGACCGGCTGCTCTTCCAGCTCTACCTGTTTCTCCGTAGGTACTTGAGATGCTGGTTGGAGGAAGGTGAGGACGGGTAACACAACTGCGCCATTGACTTGAGTCCAAGACCGAGGGAAGTCTCCGAGCACAGTACTAACCATATCTTCCCTTTCCTCTGCGGGTCGAGGGTCTTCTTGTTCTTCTTCAGGGCTTCGTAGCTGTTCGGGACACTTCTTCAGGTGATCTCGGGAGACAATGGCTGTGGTTTCTCCTCCATCCTTACTGATTATGCAGACTTTCGGGTTCTCATGGCTTGAGGGCAGTACGGTGTACGGGTCCTTCTCCCACTGGTCGTCCAACTTGTGGAGGCGTCTCTTCCTCTTCAAGACCTGCTCTCCAGGTACCAGGGGAACAGCGGGAGCATACTGGTTGTAAGTCTTCTCCTGTCTTTCTCTAGCTTGACAGAGACTTCGCTCCACGCTCTCCTGTACTTTCCGGTACTGCTGCTGCCTTTCTGTGTCCCAGTCTGCTTCTGGTGAAGTGTCCTCGGGTGTCAGGACTCCCATCTCCAGATCAACAGGAAGCTTACCAGGTCTTGCTCTCATTAGGTAAGCCGGGGTACAGTTGGTTGAACCTACCGGGATGTGGTTGTATAGGTCCACCAGATCAGGCAGTTTCTCAGGCCACAGACTGCGTTCCTCCAGGGGCAATGTTTTCAGAAGATCTATCACCACCTGGTTCATTTTCTCGCAGAGCCCATTGGTTTGCGGATGATAGGGTGTTGTTCTTATCTTCCGGCAGCCATACAGAGTACAGAACTCCTGGAAGACTTCCGCTTCAAAGGCAGGTCCCTGGTCCGTCAGCACCTGCTCCGGGTATCCGTGTGGACGGCAGAAGTGCTGCTGGAAGGCTCTAGCTGCTGTTTGAGCCGTTAAGTCCTTGACCGGGACCACCACCAGGAACCGGGAGTAATGATCTACGATTGTGAGGGCGTAGACATAGTCAGATCTGCTTGGAGCCAGTTTCACATGGTCCAGGGCTACCAGTTCCAGTGGCTGTCGGGTGATGATGGGCTGCAAGGGAGTCTTCTGGCTGGCACGGTCCTTCCTTCTTAGGTGGCACGGTCCACAGTCTCTGCACCACCTCTCGATGGTTCCCCTCATGCCTACCCAGTGGAACCGCCCGCGCAGCAGGAACTCCAGCTTCTTCCACCCGAAGTGCCCAGCTCCGTCGTGGTATGCCTCCAGTACCATAGCCGCGTCTCTTCTTGGCACCACTACTTGCCAGATCAGTTCATGCGTCCGGGAGTTAACCATTCTGCGGCACAACTTCCCCTTGTAAAGGAACAGTCGACTCTTCTCAATCCACAGTTGCTTGGCCTCCTCCGGAGCGTCTGGGTCAAGGCGGGCATCTGGCTGAGTCAGCATCTCCTTCACCAGTCGGACGGCGGGGTCACTGTCTTGCGTTTCCGCCCAGTTGTAATGAGGTAAGGGGTTGAACGTAGCGGATTGCTTACTCCTTACACGGTGGGAATACTGGATAGTCCCATGCCGGTGGAACGCGGGAAGTTCAACCTCCTCCAGTTCCTCTGGATCTTCCCCCACGTCCGGTAGGTTTGGCATTCTGGACAAGGCATCCGCGTTGGTATTGGAGCGTCCTGCCCGGTATTTGATTGTGAACTCAAAGTTGGACAGGCGGGCCATCCATCTCTGCTCCAGGGCACCGAGTCTTGCTGTGTCCAGGTGTGTCAACGGGTTGTTATCCGTGTACACGGTGAACCGGGAAGAGGCGAGGTTGTGCTTAAAGCGTTCGGTGACTGCCCACACCACTGCCAGGAACTCTAGCTTGAATGAGCTGTAATTCTCAGGGTTTCTTTCGGTGGGTCGCAGTTTTCGGCTGGCGTAAGCAATTACTCGTTCTTTCCCCTGCTGGATCTGGGACAGTACGGCTCCTAGCCCGATGTTACTTGCGTCGGTGTAGAGGATAAAGGGCTGGCTGTAATCCGGGTACGCCAGGATTTCATCCCCCGTGAGGGCCATCTTCAGCTGGCGGAAGGACTCTTCTTCCAGCTTCTCCCATCTGAAGGGCGGCTTCTGGTTCTTGGCCTTCCTGGACTGGCCTATCAGGAGGTCCTGCATAGGAGCTGCCTTTTTGGTGAAACCGGGAATGAATCTTCGGTAGCAGCCTACCAACCCGAGGAACTGCCGCACTTCCTTTACGCTGGAGGGGCTTGGCCATTCCTTAATTGCGGTGATCTTATCAGGGTCGGGAGCCACTCCGTCAGCACTCACCACGTGTCCCAGGTACTGCACCTTTGGTTTCAGGAGGTGACACTTGGAGGGTTTCACCTTTAGGCCGTAGTTTGCCAGGGCTTCGAACACTTCTGCCAGGTGTTTCAGGTGGTCCTCGTAGGTATTGGAGTAGACGATGACATCGTCCAGGTATAACAGGACCGTCTCGAAGTTTCGGTGTCCCAGACAGCATTCCATCAATCGTTGGAAGGTTCCTGGTGCGTTGCAGAGTCCAAACGGCATGCAGGTAAACTCGCTAAGTCCCATCGGGGTGGTGAATGCGGTCTTCTCCCGGTCCGCCTCTGCTACAGGAACCTGCCAGTACCCGCTAGTGAGATCCAAAGTGGAGAAGAAGTTAGCAGATTTTAAAGCAGCCAAAGACTCCTCTATCCTTGGTAAGGGGTACGCATCTTTGTGTGTGATACGGTTGATTTTCCGGTAACCTACACACATTCTCATGGTGTTGTCTTTCTTTTTAACTAAGACTAGTGGAGCTGCCCAGGGGCTACAGCTATCCCTGATTACCCCAGCCTCCTTCATGTCTCTAAGCATCCCCTTGGCGTGTTGGTAGTGTGCAGGGGGTACGGGTCGGTATCTCTCCTTTATGGGAGGATGGTCTCCCGTGGGGATGTGGTGTTCTACCCCCTTTACTCGCCCGAAGTCTAACGGGTGTTTACTAAACACTCTCTCGTACTCTTGAACCACCCGATAGACTCCCTGTTTCTGGTGTGAGGGAGTGGAGTCAGTACCCAAATGTAGTTGCTGACACCAGTCCTCTATTGTTTTCTTAGAGCCGTTACCTTCCTCTGGTTGAGATGGAGGCAAGGGTTCCACGGCCTGTACAGAATTCTGGTTTATGGTGAACAATTTAGCTAGCGTGGCATACCGGGGCAGGTGTACTTCTCTCTTCCCGATGTTTATTATGCGAACGGGCACCCTCCCATGGCGTACATCAACCACCCCCCCCCGTGCTGTCAAAATGGTGGGCCTACTGTCTGAGTAGACGGGTTCTACCATTGCTTGGTAGTCTCTACCTCTTAGACCAATAGCTGCCCGGCACCAAATCATCATTTCACTTTTTGGGGGCATGGCAATAGGGAAAGGGTCACACATTCTCACGCTTCCAATCTCACCACCGGAGAGTTCCACCTGTTGCCGCCGCATCAGTGCCCGGATCTCTTTTTGGAGCCCTCGCTGCTGGCCGGAGCTGGCGTTCTTGGCAACCTGCTGTAAAATGAAAATCACCTCTGCAAGACAATTTTCAATCACATTAGTTCCTAGCGTTATCTTTGGGTGACTCTCGCGCTTGTCAATGTCTACAATGATCAGTCCCTGTGCTGCCAGTTCGACTCTACCGACTTTAATGGTCATCTCTTTGAATCCGATCTGTGGCACGGGTTGACCATTGCTGGCGATGATACTCAAGTCGTCGTCAGGGTAGCGGGTTATATCCGAGTCATTCCAGTACTGCTTGAAGAGCACGTACGGGATGGTGGTGACCTGTGACCCGGTGTCAAGTAGGGCACTCATAGGAATGCCATCCAGTACCACAGGCAAGACTGGACGTCCTCCCACATATTTGTCACGCCAGTTCGATGGGCCTGGTGATCTTATTCCTAGGGGTCGGCCCTCTACCCCAGGTTGTGCCAGTTTAAAGGACAGTACCTTGCCATATGTCCGGGTTGATTGCAGCGGCGGCAGATGGGTTGTCCGTCCTCGTTGTATCGGTCGCTGGGTCTTCCTCTGGCCGGTGGGGTCCTCCTTGGTCGACGCCACGGGATGTCCTCCGGTCCGGATGCCAGCTGGATCTTCCCTGGAGCAGAAACCTGTAACGACTGCACAGTTCGGGTTAGCGCGGCAACGCTTTTAGCTAGCTCTTGGACCTGATGGTGCAGGTCTGGAGCCGGGTCATTGTTCAAAGCCTGCGCATCAGCTCCCACAGGCCCTGCCGACAAGGGCGCCGCCTCCTGGTGGTAAGCGGTAGTAGGGCGCCTGTGGGTCACAACGCCACCCGGTGCCGGTTCTCGGAGCACCCGGATGGCTCTGTCCTTGAACTGTGCAAAGTCCAGATGAGGATCCTGTAAGGCCATTGCCCGCAACTGGGTTCGGTGGGCATTGCAATATAGTCCCTCTATAAATTGTTCGGTCAACAGCCTGTCCTCGTTTCCCACGCCGTCAGGGTCGGTCTGCTTAATGGCTCTCAGGGCCTCTTGTAGGTTTAAAGCATAGTCTCTTATACTCTCATGTGCTCGCTATTTGCACCCGTAGAATCTAAGCTTAATCTCGGCTGAGGTGCGGGTATCAAAGGTGTCCTTCAGCCGGGTTAATATCCCTGCGACAGTCCTCCTCCCAGGTGGCCAGGACTTTACCTCCCTTTGGGCTGCCCCGGTTAGTTGGGCCACCAGGATGCTCACTTTTTGCTCTTCTGTGAGGGGGTACACCTGGAAGAGGCTATCCAGCTTTTCTCTAAAGTCATTCAGGGTATGTGACTCCCCTGAGTACTGGGGTAGCCAGGCTGCCCCCGGGATATAGGGCATAGTGAAAGGCATGACCGCAGCAGCGGTGGCGCTGGCGGTGGCTGCGGCAGTGAAGCTCTCCTCCGTATCCGACATCTTCCTCCCCCCTAGTGGACCGTGGCCTACCTTGCGATGATCCTCTTCCGTAGGCCGCGGCTCCGCAGTGGATCATCAGGGTCGAGGACCTTCCGTCGCGCTCCTGTGACGTCGGTGTCTGCTGGGCTCCTTCCAGGACCTTACGCAACGTCCGGACGTGAGGCGGGGCTTCAGTTCTCGCGGGTTTTTCGGAGTCCACGCCCCTCTTCTTCCCGCGAGGCGCCCTCAAGATGGCGCCCAATGGCGGGAAAACTCCACGGATGGCGGGAAGAAGGCAGAAGATGGCGTCCAACGGCGGGAAGACTCCACGGATGGCGGGAAGAAGGTAGAAGATGGCGTCGGATGGCGGGAATCTTCACCACAGGTAAGTTTAAAAGTCTCTTTTTCAGGCGCGCAGTACCCGGTGGTTGCGGGAACGGAATCCTGCCGACTACGCCAAAAGTTGACGCGCCCCTGGGCCTGAGTCGCGCAGCGTTGCGCACGCGGGAGCCTACCCGGAGCCGGATCTGATAGGGGTAGTAGTCTCGTGGCGGTGACCCGGTCCATGCCCAGGGAGTCAAGCTGAGTGGCAGTTTTTAGCAGAAGATGGTACGGTGTTCGACTACGCCACCCGTTGAATGCGGCTATGAAGCCGCCGCTGCAGGGCAGACCGCTGAGGCCGGTGGTAAGGTCGTGCAGCATAGCTGGTAGAACCCCCAACGGGAGGGGTATGGCCTCAGGGCAACCGACGTGTTAGAAGGGTGTAGCAGGAACCACTCAGAGACGGTGCGGTGTAGTTCTGGGTCTTTACTGGTGACAAAGTAGACCCTCCCGGAGTACTGGCTAGCGATCGGGGCCTGGTCAGTCCGTGAGCTGATGGGATCTCCCCTGGCCAGGCGGAGTTGTAGGCCTCCCCAACTAATCGTACTCTTCTGGCTACCTTGCTAGAGGCGGGTAAAAGTAGCCCACGTCCCTGAGTGTACCGTGTGGTGCTCACCCGTATGGCCGGTGACTCGGGGCCTTTTGGTAGCTTCCGCTCCACGTCGCGGTGCTGGTCCCTTGCGTGTGACCGTGCCTTCGGGTTTCTTGGCCAGAGGACCTGAAATCCCCTGCCGGGCGGTTTCTGCTGCTGGGTAAGGATTAGTCCCCACAGCCTCGGACTCCGGGTCCGGTAAGAACTCTTCAATCAGGGCGAGCTCTACAGCTTCCAGACCCTGACCTCTTTTAGTACAGCTCCCACAGAGCTCCTGATCTTTCTTTCCCTATAGCTGCTCCACTAAAGACCAGACTGTGTCTCTGTCTGTGTTCTCTCACTCTACTCACTAACCCTGCCTCAGCCCCAGCTTTATATAGGGGAAGTTCTTCCCCTCCCAGGACTGGGCAGGAGGTGTGGCATGCATAGGATGTCTGACCAGGAAACCTCCCACCTGCTCACAGACGTAATATTGCTATCACTGTGGGAACCAGACCCCTGGGGTGCTACATTCCCCCCTAGTGAAATTTAGTACTCCGGGACTAAACATATTTTTGTAAAACATAACAAGTAAAAACAGAAACAGTACAATAAAGAAAAACACATTAGGATGGTCACGGCGTGTCCGCAACCGGGTGCAGTGTTTGAAGAAAACAAGGGTGTTCATTTCACCAAGAGACAGGGAGCCGTAACCAGATAGGGGTCTGTCCTACCCCGAGTCCTTAACAGTCTTTAGTCCACTCCTGGTTACGCTCCAACATATGTACAAAGGATTCCGGATAATCCTTAAACGACACCTATAAAATAACTAAAAATACACAATTATTTACAGGCAACAATAAACAGGTAAATACAAATAAACAGTCTAAACACTTAGATCCTCCAACGTACGGGTAACTGGCCTCTAGTGGCTCTAGTGGACCTACGGAGCTGACTGACTGGTCCTGAGCTACCAGGTGTAGGAGTTGTCAAAGGTAAACTGGGCAGCTGTCTACGGGCTCTTTGGCTCACTAGGGGTACGGCAGGCTCACTATAAGCAGAGGGTTGATCCTCCTGGTCTGCTTGTGTGGGGTCTTCTGCCTCCTGGACCGGCTGCTCTTCCAGCTCTACCTGTTTCTCCGTAGGTACTTGAGATGCTGGTTGGAGGAAGGTGAGGACGGGTACCACAACTGCGCCATTGACTTGAGTCCAAGACCGAGGGAAGTCTCCGAGCACAGTACTAACCATATCTTCCCTTTCCTCTGCGGGTCGAGGGTCTTCTTGTTCTTCTTCAGGGCTTCGTAGCTGTTCGGGACACTTCTTCAGGTGATCTCGGGAGACAATGGCTGTGGTTTCTCCTCCATCCTTACTGATTATGCAGACTTTCGGGTTCTCATGGCTTGAGGGCAGTACGGTGTACGGGTCCTTCTCCCACTGGTCGTCCAACTTGTGGAGGCGTCTCTTCCTCTTCAAGACCTGCTCTCCAGGTACCAGGGGAACAGCGGGAGCATACTGGTTGTAAGTCTTCTCCTGTCTTTCTCTAGCTTGACAGAGACTTCGCTCCACGCTCTCCTGTACTTTCCGGTACTGCTGCTGCCTTTCTGTGTCCCAGTCTGCTTCTGGTGAAGTGTCCTCGGGTGTCAGGACTCCCATCTCCAGATCAACAGGAAGCTTACCAGGTCTTGCTCTCATTAGGTAAGCCGGGGTACAGTTGGTTGAACCTACCGGGATGTGGTTGTATAGGTCCACCAGATCAGGCAGTTTCTCAGGCCACAGACTGCGTTCCTCCAGGGGCAATGTTTCCAGAAGATCTATCACCACCTGGTTCATTTTCTCGCAGAGCCCATTGGTTTGCGGATGATAGGGTGTTGTTCTTATCTTCCGGCAGCCATACAGAGTACAGAACTCCTGGAAGACTTCCGCTTCAAAGGCAGGTCCCTGGTCCGTCAGCACCTGCTCCGGGTATCCGTGTGGACGGCAGAAGTGCTGCTGGAAGGCTCTAGCTGCTGTTTGAGCCGTTAAGTCCTTGACCGGGACCACCACCAGGAACCGGGAGTAATGATCTACGATTGTGAGGGCGTAGACATAGTCAGATCTGCTTGGAGCCAGTTTCACATGGTCCAGGGCTACCAGTTCCAGTGGCTGTCGGGTGATGATGGGCTGCAAGGGAGTCTTCTGGCTGGCACGGTCCTTCCTTCTTAGGTGGCACGGTCCACAGTCTCTGCACCACCTCTCGATGGTTCCCCTCATGCCTACCCAGTGGAACCGCCCGCGCAGCAGGAACTCCAGCTTCTTCCACCCGAAGTGCCCAGCTCCGTCGTGGTATGCCTCCAGTACCATAGCCGCGTCTCTTCTTGGCACCACTACTTGCCAGATCAGTTCATGCGTCCGGGAGTTAACCATTCTGCGGCACAACTTCCCCTTGTAAAGGAACAGTTGACTCTTCTCAATCCACAGTTGCTTGGCCTCCTCCGGAGCGTCTGGGTCAAGGCGGGCATCTGGCTGAGTCAGCATCTCCTTCACCAGTCGGACGGCGGGGTCACTGTCTTGCGTTTCCGCCCAGTTGTAATGAGGTAAGGGGTTGAACGTAGCGGATTGCTTACTCCTTACACGGTGGGAATACTGGATAGTCCCATGCCGGTGGAACGCGGGAAGTTCAACCTCCTCCAGTTCCTCTGGATCTCCCCCCACGTCTGGTAGGTTTGGCATTCTGGACAAGGCATCCGCGTTGGTATTGGAGCGTCCTGCCCGGTATTTGATTGTGAACTCAAAGTTGGACAGGTGGGCCATCCATCTCTGCTCCAGGGCACCGAGTCTTGCTGTGTCCAGGTGTGTCAACGGGTTGTTATCCGTGTACACGGTGAACCGGGAAGAGGCGAGGTTGTGCTTAAAGCGTTCGGTGACTGCCCACACCACTGCCAGGAACTCTAGCTTGAATGAGCTGTAATTCTCAGGGTTTCTTTCGGTGGGTCGCAGTTTTCGGCTGGCGTAAGCAATTACTCGTTCTTTCCCCTGCTGGATCTGGGACAGTACGGCTCCTAGCCCGATGTTACTTGCGTCGGTGTAGAGGATAAAGGGCTGGCTGTAATCCGGGTACGCCAGGATTTCATCCCCCGTGAGGGCCATCTTCAGCTGGCGGAAGGACTCTTCTTCCAGCTTCTCCCATCTGAAGGGCGGCTTCTGGTTCTTGGCCTTCCTGGACTGGCCTATCAGGAGGTCCTGCATAGGAGCTGCCTTTTTGGTGAAACCGGGAATGAATCTTCGGTAGTAGCCTACCAACCCGAGGAACTGCCGCACTTCCTTTACGCTGGAGGGGCTTGGCCATTCCTTAATTGTGGTGATCTTATCAGGGTCGGGAGCCACTCCGTCAGCACTCACCACGTGTCCCAGGTACTGCACCTTTGGTTTCAGGAGGTGACACTTGGAGGGTTTCACCTTTAGGCCGTAGTTTGCCAGGGCTTCGAACACTTCTGCCAGGTGTTTCAGGTGGTCCTCGTAGGTCTTGGAGTAGACGATGACATCGTCCAGGTATAACAGGACCGTCTCGAAGTTTCGGTGTCCCAGACAGCATTCCATCAATCGTTGGAAGGTTCCTGGTGCGTTGCAGAGTCCAAACGGCATGCAGGTAAACTCGCTAAGTCCCATCGGGGAAGTGAATGCGGTCTTCTCCCGGTCCGCCTCTGCTACAGGAACCTGCCAGTACCCGCTAGTGAGATCCAAAGTGGAGAAGAAGTTAGCTGATTTTAAAGCAGCCAAAGACTCCTCTATCCTTGGTAAGGGGTACGCATCTTTGTGTGTGATACGGTTGATTTTCCGGTAATCTACACACATTCTCATGGTGTTGTCTTTCTTTTTAACTAAGACTAGTGGAGCTGCCCAGGGGCTACAGCTATCCCTGATTACCCCAGCCTCCTTCATGTCTCTAAGCATCCCCTTGGCGTGTTGGTAGTGTGCAGGGGGTACGGGTCGGTATCTCTCCTTTATGGGAGGATGGTCTCCCGTGGGGATGTGGTGTTCTACCCCCTTTACTCGCCCGAAGTCTAACGGGTGTTTACTAAACACTCTCTCGTACTCTTGAACCACCCGATAGACTCCCTGTTTCTGGTGTGAGGGAGTGGAGTCAGTACCCAAATGTAGTTGCTGACACCAGTCCTCTATTGTTTTCTTAGAGCCGTTACCTTCCTCTGGTTGAGATGGAGGCAAGGGTTCCACGGCCTGTACAGAATTCTGGTTTATGGTGAACAATTTAGCTAGCGTGGCATACCGGGGCAGGTGTACTTCTCTCTTCCCGATGTTTATTATGCGAACGGGCACCCTCCCATGGCGTACTTCAACCACCCCCCGTGCTGTCAAAATGGTGGGCCTACTGTCTGAGTAGACGGGTTCTACCATTGCTTGGTAGTCTCTACCTCTTAGACCAATAGCTGCCCGGCACCAAATCATCATTTCACTTTTTGGGGGCATGGCAATAGGGAAAGGGTCACACATTCTCACGCTTCCAATCTCACCACCGGAGAGTTCCACCTGTTGCCGCCGCATCAGTGCCCGGATCTCTTTTTGGAGCACTCGCTGCTGGCCGGAGCTGGCGTTCTTGGCAACCTGCTGTAAAATGAAAATCACCTCTGCAAGACAATTTTCAATCACATTAGTTCCTAGCGTTATCTTTGGGTGACTCTCGCGCTTGTCAATGTCTACAATGATCAGTCCCTGTGCTGCCAGTTCGACTCTACCGACTTTAATGGTCATCTCTTTGAATCCGATCTGTGGCACGGGTTGACCATTGCTGGCGATGATACTCAAGTCGTCGTCAGGGTAGCGGGTTATATCCGAGTCATTCCAGTACTGCTTGAAGAGCACGTACGGGATGGTGGTGACCTGTGACCCGGTGTCAAGTAGGGCACTCATAGGAATGCCATCCAGTACCACAGGCAAGACTGGACGTCCTCCCACATATTTGTCACGCCAGTTCGATGGGCCTGGTGATCTTATTCCTAGGGGTCGGCCCTCTACCCCAGGTTGTGCCAGTTTAAAGGACAGTACCTTGCCATATGTCCGGGTTGATTGCAGCGGCGGCAGATGGGTTGTCCGTCCTCGTTGTATCGGTCGCTGGGTCTTCCTCTGGCCGGTGGGGTCCTCCTTGGTCGACGCCACGGGATGTCCTCCGGTCCGGATGCCAGCTGGATCTTCCCTGGAGCAGAAACCTGTAACGACTGCACAGTTCGGGTTAGCGCGGCAACGCTTTTAGCTAGCTCTTGGACCTGATGGTGCAGGTCTGGAGCCGGGTCATTGTTCAAAGCCTGCGCATCAGCTCCCACAGGCCCTGCCGACAAGGGCGCCGCCTCCTGGTGGTAAGCGGTAGTAGGGCGCCTGTGGGTCACAACGCCACCCGGTGCCGGTTCTCGGAGCACCCGGATGGCTCTGTCCTTGAACTGTGCAAAGTCCAGATGAGGATCCTGTAAGGCCATTGCCCGCAACTGGGTTCGGTGGGCATTGCAATATAGTCCCTCTATAAATTGTTCGGTCAACAGCCTGTCCTCGTTTCCCACGCCGTCAGGGTCGGTCTGCTTAATGGCTCTCAGGGCCTCTTGTAGGTTTAAAGCATAGTCTCTTATACTCTCATGTGCTCGCTGTTTGCACCCGTAGAATCTAAGCTTAATCTCGGCTGAGGTGCGGGTATCAAAGGTGTCCTTCAGCCGGGTTAATATCCCTGCGACAGTCCTCCTCCCAGGTGGCCAGGACTTTACCTCCCTTTGGGCTGCCCCGGTTAGTTGGGCCACCAGGATGCTCACTTTTTGCTCTTCTGTGAGGGGGTACACCTGGAAGAGGCTATCCAGCTTTTCTCTAAAGTCATTCAGGGTATGTGACTCCCCTGAGTACTGGGGTAGCCAGGCTGCCCCCGGGATATAGGGCATAGTGAAAGGCATGACCGCAGCAGCGGTGGCGCTGGCGGTGGCTGCGGCTGTGAAGCTCTCCTCCGTATCCGACATCTTCCTCCCCCCTAGTGGACCGTGGCCTACCTTGCGATGATCCTCTTCCGTAGGCCGCGGCTCCGCAGTGGATCGTCAGGGTCGAAGACCTTCCGTCGCGCTCCTGTGACGTCGGCGTCTGCTGGGCTCCTTCCAGGACCTTACGCAACGTCCGGACGTGAGGCGGGGCTTCAGTTCTCGCGGGCTTTTCGGAGTCCACGCCCCTCTTCTTCCCGCGCGGCACCCTCAAGATGGCGCCCAATGGCGGGAAAACTCCACGGATGGCGGGAAGAAGGCAGAAGATGGCGTCCAACGGCGGGAAAACTCCACGGATGGCGGGAAGAAGGTAGAAGATGGCGTCGGATGGCGGGAATCTTCACCACAGGTAAGTTTAAAAGTCTCTTTTTCAGGCGCGCAGTACCCGGTGGTTGCGGGCACGGAATCCTGCCGACTACGCCAAAAGTTGACGCGCCCCTGGGCCTGAGTCGCGCAGTGTTGCGCACGCGGGAGCCTACCCGGAGCCGGATCTGATAGGGGTAGTAGTCTCGTGGCGGTGACCCGGTCCGTGCCCAGGGAGTCAAGCTGAGTGGCAGTTTTTAGCAGAAGATGGTACGGTGTTCGACTACGCCACCCGTTGAATGCGGCTATGAAGCCGCCGCTGCAGGGCAGACCGCTGAGGCCGGTGGTAAGGTCGTGCAGCATAGCTGGTAGAACCCCCAACGGGAGGGGTATGGCCTCAGGGCAACCGACGTGTTAGAAGGGGGTAGCAGGAACCACTCAGAGACGGTGCGGTGTAGTTCTGGGTCTTTACTGGTGACAAAGTAGACCCTCCCGGAGTACTGGCTAGCGATCGGGGCCTGGTCAGTCCGTGAGCTGATGGGATCTCCCCTGGCCAGGAGGAGTTGTAGGCCTCCCCAACTAATCGTACTCTTCTGGCTACCTTGCTAGAGGCGGGTAAAAGTAGCCCACGTCCCTGAGTGTACCGTGTGGTGCTCACCCGTATGGCCGGTGACTCGGGGCCTTTTGGTAGCTTCTGCTCCACGTCGCGGTGCTGGTCCCTTGCGTGTGACCGTGCCTTCGGGTTTCTTGGCCAGAGGACCTGAAATCCCCTGCCGGGCGGTTTCTGCTGCTGGGTAAGGATTAGTCCCCACAGCCTCGGACTCCGGGTCCGGTAAGAACTCTTCAATCAGGGCGAGCTCTACAGCTTCCAGACCCTGACCTCTTTTAGTACAGCTCCCACAGAGCTCCTGATCTTTCTTTCCCTATAGCTGCTCCACTACAGACCAGACTGTGTCTCTGTCTGTGTTCTCTCACTCTACTCACTAACCCTGCCTCAGCCCCAGCTTTATATAGGGGAAGTTCTTCCCCTCCCAGGACTGGGCAGGAGGTGTGGCATGCATAGGATGTCTGACCAGGAAACCTCCCACCTGCTCACAGACGTAATATTGCTATCACTGTGGGAACCAGTCCCCTGGGGTGCCACAGTGACATGGGGACAGAATGGGAGATGACATGGGGGCAGAATGGGAGATGACATAAGGGCAGAATGGGAAAGACAGGGGCAGAATGGAGAGACGACATGGAGGCAGAATGGAGAGACATGGGACAAAATGGAAGGTGACATGGGGACAAAATGGGAGGTGACATAGGGACAGAATGGGAGATGACATAGGGACAGAATGGGAGATGACATGGGGCAGAA
The DNA here is from genome assembly GCF_046119375.1 of Phyllobates terribilis. Taxonomy (NCBI): domain Eukaryota; kingdom Metazoa; phylum Chordata; class Amphibia; order Anura; family Dendrobatidae; genus Phyllobates; species Phyllobates terribilis. Next base: position 2,382,153 of record NW_027362797.1, read on the forward strand.
AGGGAGATGACATGGGGGCAGAATGGAGAGACATGGGGACAAAATGGGAAGTGACATGGGGGCAGAATGGGAGATGACATGGGGGCAGAATGGGAGATGACATGGGGGCAGAATGGAGAGACATGGGGACAAAATGGGAGGTGACATGGGGGCAGAATGGGAGATGACATGGGGGCAGAATGGGAGATGACAAGGGGGCAGAATGGGAGATGACATGGGGGCAGAATGGGAGATGACATAAGGGCAGAATGGGAAAGACAGGGGCAGAATGGAGAGATGACATGGGGGCAGAATGGAGAGACATGGGACAAAATGGAAGGTGACATGGGGACAGAATGGGAGATGACATGGGGGCAGAATGGGAGATGACATAAGGGCAGAATGGGAAAGACAGGGGCAGAATGGAGAGACGACATGGGGGCAGAATGGAGAGACATGGGACAAAATGGAAGGTGACATGGGGACAGAATAGGAGATGACATGCGGGCTGAATGGGAGATGACATGGGGACAGAATGGGAGATGACATGGGGGCAGAATGGGAGATGACATAAGGGCAGAATGGGAAAGACAGGGGCAGTATGGAGAGACGACATGGGGGCAGAATGGAGACATGGGGGCAGAATGGAGAAACGACCAGCTTTTGGCCAAAAGAAAAGCTGCTGGCTATGTATATGATATGGAAACTGTTAGGCTATGTTCCCACACGTTGTGTTTTTCACCATATTTTGCTGCAGATTTTTATGCAAATTTTCAGGTGCATTTTGCAGTACCAGCAAAGTCTATGAGAAACCAGAATTCTCTGTTCCCACATTTTATGTGCTTTTTTGGCTGCGTATTTTGTGCCTTGGTTGTGTTCTTGGAAAATAGAGCATGTCACTTCTTTTAGCATTTTTTCAACCATAGGAAGTAATGGGTGGTGAAAAAATGCAGGTAAATTTTTTCAGTATTTTTGATGGCAAAATAGAATGGGGTTCTTTTTTTTCACAGAACTTTATGTACATGCATAAATAGAGACAGAAGGACAATGAGAAAAATGCATCAAAAAATGCAGCAAAACCTGCAGATTTGACACAGCTGATTTCCTGCCAGAGATTAGTTTTGCTGCAGATTTCTGACTGAAAAAAAACACAACATGTGGGAACATAGCCTAAGGTTAAGTGCACACTGAGCGTTTTTGATGCGTCATAGTTGCGTTTTTTCCGTGTGGAAATGGACCAAAAACGCTAGGTAATCCGTCTGCCTGCTAACGCCATGTCATTGCATTAAAATCTGCAGCATGTCCATTCTTTGTAGCATTTCTGCAGCGCAAAAACGCTCAAAGAATGGTACCCGGGCCGGGGAAGAAGACTACTTCTCCCATCATCCAACCGCCGCTCCCGCTGATAACAAAAAAAAAAAGCAAAAATCTATTTAAAATGAAAAAAATCCTTTTATCCTCACCTGTCCGGCGTCCTCCTGATGTCCCCCGGCAACGCGATCATCTCGGAGGCCGGCGGTACACTGACAGGAGCACGCTCGCTCCCAGCAGTGTACATCACTGCTGCCAGCTGAGGTCACGCGAGTTCATCAGCTGAAGATCAGCTGAGAGCTCCGGGATCTCACTTTACAGCACTAGTGCTGTTTAGGAACATTCTCACGAATGTTCCCACGCAGTACTGTTGCAGTATGAGGTCATCAGAGCTGATCAGCTGATCTTCAGCTGATAAACTCACCTGACCTCAGCCTGCAGCAAAGCAATGTACACTAACAGGAGTGATTTTACACTCCTGTCAGTGTACAGTGCTGTCTTTTACAGCAGTCACATCGGTGATTGATGTGACTGCTGTAGAAGTGACCTGGATCGCCGAGGGACAATCTGGATTACGTTGTGACAGTGGACAGGTGAGGGATATGGTTGTTTTTTATTTGTGTTTTTTTCAGGAGACGAGGGCGTCGGGGATTGAGAGAACAATAAAAAAATTATTAAGACCATGTGTAATTTTATTTTAATAAAATACTTTATTCTGGCCGTGTCTTTATTGAAAAAGCGTCGAAAACTTTACTACGGGGTTACTAACCTGAGCTTCATGTCAGCCACCAATAAAGGTGGTATTACCCCATTACCCCACTCCTCACCGCTACACGGCAGTGGGAAGAACGGAGGCCAAGCGCCAGATTTGGTGCATCTTATAATATTAGCCGCGGAGGGGGCTAGTATCCATGGCCCTTCCCTGGTTATTAATATCAGCCCACAGCTATCTGCTTAGCTTTTTCTGGGGGACCCTATGTCAATTTTTTTCTGGGGTCCCCCTGTAATCTAGCCAGTAAAGGCTAAGCAAACAGCTGCGAGCTGTTATTAATAGCCAGGGAACATTTTTGGCTAATGGCCCCTTCCCCAGCTACTAATATCAGCCCCCAGCGGTCGACTTTCCCTCTGCTGGTATTAAAATGACGCAGGAGCCCACAGCATTTTTTTTTTAACGCTATGTCCCCACAATCTGGATTTAGCAGCGCTTTGGATGCAGCATATTTTTGCTGCATCCAAAATGCTGCTTTCTATTTAGCGCAGGTTAATTTACATGTGTTCACTTACCCATGCAAATTTGCCGCATTCAATGCATTCTAGTGGTCAAATTTCTGTTGTGGAGACTAGCGACTCTGCAAGAGAATTTGACATGCAGCGGTCCTAAAAGACAAGTGGCATGTCAGTGTCTATGTGTGATCCGCAGCCTCAGATGCACGCATAGTGGACTTGGGATTTCTAGAGATCCCATCCAAAATATTGTAATATCTGGACGCTGTGGGTTTGACACTGCATAAACACGCAGCTTCAAACCTGCCACTCCTGACCGTTGCCACGTACCCAAACTCACCCTGCTGCATGTCAATTTCTGTATCGGACACGCTAGTCTCCGCTGCGAATTTTGAACAATTGAAGTGTCATTATATGCGGTCAATTCGCCTGTATTGACAACAAAAGTGCGGAATTAGAACACAGCGTTTTGTACGCAGTGAAAATACGCTGCATCCAAAGCGCTGCTTATTGCTGTTTGTGAAGATGTAGCGGCTAACAAAACAGCTATGAGCTGTTATTAATAGCAGGGAAAATGTTTGCCTAATGGCACCTTCCCAGGCTAAAAATAGCAGCTCTCAGCTGCCCCAGAAATGACTTGAATGGAAATGCTAATGAGATTGAGTGTATGGGATTAGCTGACACCTAGCCCTTTTGTTTGGTGATGACATGGTGTCAATCAGAGCCTTTCATTACTAAAAGCAAATTAAAGTAAAGTAAAGAGTTAAATAAACACACACAGAGTAAACACTTTATTTGAAATATAACAGACATATTCTTTAATCATTTAAATTAACCAATATACTCACCCCAGGTCTGACAGTAATCCAAGGGTTGAAGCAATGTCCCACGTTTCTTTTTTCAAATATCTTTATTTAGCTCCAAAAAGCATTCATTTATGTCAAAAAACGCATCCAAAAACGCATTAAAAACGCATAAAAAAAACAAGTTAAAATCGTCGCATAACACACGTTTTTTCTGCAGTGTTTTTCCTGTGAAGAGATGCAGAAATGCTGCAGAAATTTCTGCATTCAAATCCTGAACGTACACACATAGCCTTAATGTGTGACTGGTAAGGATGTGGTACAGAAGTGGAGTTTTTCCAAGAGTGGGTGGTGGGACTATGGAAGGTTCGATGGGTGGAGGCGGAACTGGGGTGGAGCCTGGGCGGAGTATCAAGTGACCCAGAAATTTATACGGCCGTCTGACTGCACCCTAAGTCTATGTGCGCACGATCAGGATTTGAAGCAGAAATTTCACGAGCGTTCCTTGATGGGAAAAATGCAGTGCGTTTTTGACGCATTTTTGATGCTTTTTTTATGCGGTTTTTGAAGCGTTTTTGTACATCAATGAATGCTTTTTGGAGCTAAATAAAGTTATTTGGTGGGACATTGCTTAAACCCTTGGATTACTGTCAGAACTGGGGTGAGTATGTTGGTTAATTTAAATGATTAAAGAATGTGTCTGTTGTATTTCAAATAAAGTGTTTGCTCTGTGTCTGTGTGTTTATTTAACTCCTTACTTTACTTAAATTAGGTTTGGTCATGAAAAGGTCTGATTGACACATTGTCATCACCAAACAAAAGAGCTAGGTGTCAGCTGATCCCATTCATCCAATCTCCATTAGCATTTCTATTCACGTATTTTATGCGGCAGTTGTGAGCTGCTATTCTTAGCATGGGAAGGTGCCATTTGCAAACATGTTCACTGGCCATTAATAGCGACTCACAGCTGTTTCGCTAGCCACTACGTCCTCACAAACAGCATCAAGCAGCGCTTTGGATGCAGCGTATTTTTGTTGCATCCAAAATGCAATGTTCTAATGCTGCACTTTTGCTGTCGGTACTTGTGAATCCACCGCATATAATGACACTTCAATCGGTCAAAATCTGCAGCAGCGACTAGCGTGTCCGCTGCAGAAATTGACATGCTGCGGGTGAGTTTGGGTACGTGGCCACGGTCAGGAGCCGCTGCAGGTTTGAAGCTGCGTGTTTATACAGCATGAAACCTGCAGTTTCCAGATGTTACAGCATAGTGGATGGGATCTCTAGAAATCCCATGTCCACTATGCATGCATCAGAGTCTGCAAATCACCCGTGAATACTGACATGCAGCACGTCTTTCAGGACCGCAGCATGTCAAATTCCCCAGTCTCCACAAAAGAAATTTGACCACTAGAATGTATTGAATGCGGTAAATACGCATGGTTCAGTGAACACATGTGGATTTACCTGCGTTCAATAAAATGCCACGTTTTGGACGCAGCAAAAATATGCGCCCAGAGCACAGTTACGTCCGGATCGTGGGCACAAATGTGAAAAAAAATGCTGTGGGCTCCTGCGTCATTTTTATAACCAGCAGAGGGAAAGCTGACTGCTGGGGGCTGACATTAGTAGCCGGGAAAGGGGCCATTAGCCAACAATGTTCTCTGGCTATTAATATCAGCCCACTGCTGTTTGTTTAGCCTTTACTGGATAGATTACAGGGGGACCCCAGAAAAAAATTGACGCAGGGTCCCCCTATAAACTCTAACCAGAAAAGGATAAACAGACAGCTGCAGGCTGATATTAATAGCCAGGGAAGGGGCCATGAATACTACCCCCCTCCACGACTAATAATATCACCCCTCAGCAGTCCCAGATATGGTGCATCCATAAGATGCGCCAGATCTGGCGCTTAACCTCCGCTCTTCCAACTGCCGTGTAGCGGTGGCGAATGGGGTAACAGGGTTGGGGTTCACATCAGCCTTTTATTGGCGGGTGACGTGAAGCCCAGATTAGTGATGGAGGGCATCTATAAGACGCCCCCATTACTAACCATGTAAGTAAAGTTGTCGCCGCTTTTCCAATAAAGACCCGGCCAGAATAAAGTATTTGAATGAAATAAAAAACACATACTTTTTCAAATAAATTATTGTGCGCTCAGTCCCCGAACTCCCTCGATCTTCGGTAAAAAAAGTAAAACAACTATATCCTTCACCTGTCTGCCGTCACGACGTAGTCCACAATTACCGCAGTCACGATTGTCCCTCGGCGATCCGGGTAACTTCTACAGCAGTGACATCAGCAATCACTGATGTCACTGCTGCAGAAGACAGCAATGTATACTGACAGGAGTGTCTCCTGTCAGTGTACATGCTTCTGCAGTAGTGAGGTCACTGGGGTTCATCAGCTGAAAACCAGCTGATCAGCCCCGGTGACCTCAGCATCAGTACTTGTGGGAACATTCTTCATTCTGCAGGGCAGCGATGTACACTGCTGGGAGCAAGTGTGCTCCCAGCAGTGTACCGTCGGCCGCCGGGAGGATGACATCGCGAGGACCGAGGCCCAGGAGGACACCGAGGGGCGCCGGACAGGTGAGTATAGTGTTTTTTTTACTTTTATTCCCACCACGCGCAGTCCTGGCTCTGTTGAGGAGACTACTGCTCCATTCACCCTTGCCGCTCTTGCTGTTATCAGCGGGAGCGGCGGTCGGATGAGGGGAGTAGTAGTCCTCCCCAGCCGACCCGGGTACCACTCGCAGCGCTTCCACGGCCCATTGACTTTAATTGAACTGCAGCAAATATGCAGATATAAATATACCTGCGGATTTGCTGTGGTTCAATTAAAGTCAATGGGCGGGAAACGCTGCGGGAATGCTGCATACAATGGACATGCTGCATTTTAAAACGCAATGGCAATCCTGAGCGGAAATTTTCGTATCATGTGCACAGCACATCAGGATTGCCATTGCAATAGCTGTCAGATCGATTACCAAGCGTTTTTGATGCATTTCAGAGCCAAAAAAACGCCGCGAAAATGCATGAAAAACGCACTTTTATCCTCATTCATCCTCTTTGGGAGCTTCCAGAAAAATCCAAGTGCAGCCACTAAGGGAATGAATGGATCAGTGGTTGAGTCATACATGATGCTCCATACTAATGGAGATAAAATCTCCACATTCTACAGATCGACTGGGTCCCAGCAGTCAGACCCCCACCAATCAATAACTTATCACTTATCCTTAGGCCATGTTCACACGTTCAATATTTGGTCAGTATTTTTTCTCAGTATTTGTAAGCCAAAGCCAGGAGTGCAACAATCAGAGGAAAAGTAGATGATAGAAACCCTGTCACCACTTCTGCATTTATCACCCACTCCTGGTTTTGGCTTACAAAGACTGATAGTGTGAATGTGGCCATAGGCTAGGTGATTACATGTTTTCACCGTAGAACACCTCTAAGTGCATATTTGCTACTGTGTAATAATCACAGGATGGGGAGGGGGGGGGGGGTTAAACATCTAAGTATTTAACCTCTATAGGAAATCAAGAATCTTCCCCTTATTGATATCAGAGAAAACAAGTGACCTCCATACACAACACAATCCCACAATCCACTATACTAAAATCAATAATACCACATACAAGGAACAAATACCGCCACACCGTGACCAGACTTCATATTATCACCACACAGTGACCAGATAATACCAGAAACAAGGGATAAATACCATCACACCATGAACAGATCACATATTATCACCACAGAGTGACTGAATAATACCACATATAAGGAACAAATACTGCCTCTCCATCACCGGATCACATATTACCACCACATAGTGACCAAATAATACAAGGAACAAATATCACCACACCATGACCAGATCACATATTACCACCACATAGTGACCAAATACAACAATACTGATCATTACACAGGGGCTCTGTATATAGTATACAGTGTATAGCATCAGTGTACATACAGTACATTGATCACCAATGACATTATGCACAGTCGCTCTGTATATAGTGTCAGTGTACAGGTAATATAGTGATCAACAGTGCAATTATACACAGGAGCTCTGTACATAGTATATAGTGTATAGTGTCAGTGTACAGATAACACACTGAATCACCAGTGACTTCTGTAGTTGAAGTCCTTCATCTTCGCTTTTCTTCTTCATCCAGTGCAGACCACCCTCACTTCTTCTAGCCAGGACTCTGCTGAAAATATAACACGGTTATCTATAGCTGATCACTTCTACAACACATTCCCCACTTTTTTCCCTGACTTCTACACTACGTCAAATGAAGAAAAAAAGTGACATAGTACCGCCCTGTACAGTAACAGGATCCCCCTTTTGTTACTCCCCACCATGGAAGACAGTATCCTCAAAAGTAAATTAAGTTACAGCAGTAATAATGTTCCCTGATTGGCCCATACAGTAATTATGTCACCCCTTTATGTAATAAGGTCCCAGATCCTCGTCCTCTTTATTTAGTGTCCCCATCCCAGGCTCCTATGTTGTCCCTGTCTATGTCCACTTTAATAATGTCCCCATCCTGGGCCCCTTCCAGTAAAAATGTCCCCATTCTGGGCTCCTTCCAGTAATAATGGCCATACGTAGTCTTCCATACAGAATAATGGTCCCATATAGTCCTCCATACAGTATAATGGCCCCACATAGTCCTCCATGCAGTATAATAGGCCCCACATAGTCCTCCATACAGAATAATTGACACCACATAGTCCTCTATGCAATATAATGGACACCACATAGTCCTCCACACAGTATAATGGCCCCACATAGTCATTACTGTATAATGGGCCCCACATAGTCCTCCATACAAATTTATTGACCCCACATAGTCCTCCATACAGTATAATGGTCCCTACATAGTCCTCCATACAGAATTATGGGCCCCACATAGTCCACCATACTGTATAATGGGCCCCACATAGTCCTCCATACAGTAAATTAGGCACCACATAGTCGTCCATACAGTATAGTGGGCACCACATAGTCCTTCATACAGAATAATGGGTCCCACATAGTTCTCCATAGAGTATAATGGCCCCCACATAATCATCCATACAGAATTATGGGCACCACCAAGTCCTCTATACAGTGTAATGGGCCCTACATTGTCCTCTATACAGAAAAATGACCCCACATAGTCCTCCATACAGAATAATGAGCCCCACAAAGTCCTCTATACAGAATAATAGCCCCACATAGTCCTCCATACAGTGTAATGGGCTCCATATAGTCTTCCACACAGTATTATGGCCCCATAGATTGCTCCATACTGTATTATGGCCCCATAGATTGCTCCATACTGTATTATGCCCCATAGATTGCTCCATACAGTATAATGGCCCCATAGATTGCTCCATGCTGCATAATGGCCCCATAGATTGCTCTATTCTGTAATGGCTCCATAGTTTGCTGTATAATGCCCCCCTAGAATTCTCCATAAGTATAATGGGCCCCATAGATTGTTCCATACTGAAATGGTCCCATAGATTGCTCCATGCTGCATAATGGCCCCATAGATTGCTCCATGCTGCATAATGGCCCCATAGATTGCTCCATATTGTATAATAGCCCCTAGATTGCTCCATACTGTAATGGCCCCATAGATTTCTCCATGCTGCATAATGGCCCCATAGATTGCTCCATGCTGCATAATGGCCCCATAGATTGCTCCATATTGTATAATAGCCCCATAGATTGCTCCATACTGTAATGGCCCCATAGATAGCTCCATACATCAATTGCCTCATAGATTGCTCCATGCAACATAATGGCCTCATAGATTGCTCCATGCTGCATAATGACCCCATAGATTGCTCCATACTGTAATGGCCCCATAGATTTCTTCATACTGTATAATAGCCACATAGATTGCTCCCTACTGTATAATGGCCCCCTAGATGGCTCCATACTATAATGGCCCCATATATTGCTCCATGCTGCATAATGGCCCCATAGATTGCTCCATGCTGCATAATGGCCCCATAGATTGCTCCATATTGTATAATAGCCCCTAGATTGCTCCATGCTGTAATGGCCCCATAGATTGCTTCATGCTGCATAATGGCCCCATAGATTGCTCCATGCTGCATAATGGCCCCATAGATTGCTCCATATTGTATAATAGCCCCTAGATTGCTCCATACTGTAATGGCCCCATAGATTGCTCCATACATCAATTGCCTCATAGATTGCTCCATGCAACATAATGGCCTCATAGATTGCTCCATGCTGCATAATGACCCCATAGATTGCTCCATCCTGTAATGGCCCCATAGATTTCTCCATGCTGTATAATAGCCACATAGATTGCTCCCTACTGTATAATGGCCCCCTAGATTGCTCCATACTATAATGGCCCCATATATTGCTCCATGCTGCATAATGACCCCATAGATTGTTCTATACTGTAATGACCCCATAGATTGCTCCATACTGTAATGGCCCCATATATTGCTCCATGCTGCATAATAGCCCCATAGATTGCTCCATACTGTATAATGGCTCCATAGATAGCTCCATGCTGCATAATGGCCCCACATGATGCTGTAAACTCTATAATGGCCCCATATATAACTCCATACTGTATAATGGCCCCACATGATGCTACATACTGTATAATGGCCCCATATAGTGCTCCATACTGTATAATGGCCCCATATATTGCTCCATACTGTATAATGGCTCCATAGATTGCTCCATGCAGCATAATGGCCCCATATAGTGATCCATACGGTATAATGGCCCCATATATTGCTCCATACTGTATAATAGCTCCATAGATTGCTCAATACTGTATAGTGGCCCCATAGATTGCTCCATGCTGTAATGGTCCCATAGATTGCTCCATGCTGTAATGGCCTCATAGATTACCCCATACTGTATAATGGCCCCATAGATTGCTCCATGCTGTAATGGCCTCATATATTGCTCCATGCTGTTATGGCCCCATAGATTGCTCCATACTGTATAATGGCCCCATAGATTGCTCAATGCTGTAATGGCCACATAGATTTCTCCATGCTGTAATGGCCCTATAGATTGCTCCATAAGTCTAATGGCCCCATAGATTACCCCATACTCTATAATGGCCCCATAGATTGCTCCATACTGTATAATGGCCCCATAGATTGCTCCATACTGTAATGGCCCCATAGATTGCTCCATGTTGTAATGGCCCTATAAATTGCTCCATAAGTATAATGGCCCCATAGATTACCCCATACTGTATAATGGCCACATAGATTGCTCCATACTGTATAATGGCCCCATAGATTGCACCATACTGTAATGGCCCCATAGATTGCTCCATGCTGTAATGGCCCCATAGATTGCTCCATAAGTATAATGGCCCCATAGATTACCCCATACTGTTTAACAGCATGGAGCAATCTATGGGGCCATTATACAGTATGGATCAATCTATAGGGCCATTATACAATATGGAGCAATCTATGGGGCCATTATACAGTATGGGGTAATCTATGGGGCCATTACAGCATGGAGCAATCTATGGGGCCATTACAGCATTGAGCAATCTATGGGGCCATTATACAGTATGGAGCAATCTATAGGGCCATTATGCAGCGTGGAACAATCTTTGGGGCCATTATACAGTGTGGAGCAATCTATGTGGCCATTACAGCATGGAACAATCTATGGGGCCATTACAGCATGGAACAATCTATGGGGCCATTATACAGTATGGAGCAATCTATGGGGCCATTATGCAGCATGGAGCAATATATGGGGCCATTTTACAGTATGGAACAATATATTGGGCCATTATGCAGCATGGAGGAACATATGGGGCCATTATGCAGCATGGAGCAATCTATGGAGCCATTATACAGTATGGGGCAATATATGGGGCCATTATACAGTATGGATCACTATATGGGGCCATTATGCAGCATGGAGCAATCTATGGAGCCATTATACAGTATGGAGCAATCTATGGGGCCATTATACAGTATGGAGCAATATATGGGGCCATTATGCAGCATGGATCAATCTATGGAGCCATTATACAGTATGGAGCAATATATGGGGCCATTATACAGTATGGAGCATTATATGGGCCATTATACAGTATGCAGCATCATGTGGGGCCATTATACAGTATGGAGTTGTATATGAGGCCATTATACAGTTTGCAGCATCATGTGGGGCCATTATGCAGCATGGACCAATCTATGGGGCCATTACAGTATGGAGCAATCTATGGGGCCATTACAGTATGGAACAATCTATGGGACCATTATGCAGCATGGAGCAATATATGGGGCCATTATAATATGGAGCAATCTAGGGGGCCATTATACAGTAGGGAGCAATCTATGGGGCCATTATACACTATGGAGAAATCTATGGGGCCATTACAGTATGGATCAATCTATGGGGCCATTTTGCAGCATGGAGCAATCTATGAGGCCATTATGTTGGATGGAGCGATCTATGAGGCAATTAATGTATGGAGCAATCTATGGGGCCATTACAGTATGGAGCAATCTAGGGGCTATTATACAATATGGAGCAATCTATGGGGCCATTATGCAGCATGGAGCAATCTATGGGGCCATTATGCAGCATGGAGCAATCTATGGGACCATTTCAGTATGGAACAATCTATGGGGCCCATTATACTTATGGAAAAATCTAGGGGGGCATTATTCAGCAATCTATGGGGCCATTACAGAATAGAGCAATCTATGGGGCCATTATGCAGCATGAAGCAATCTATGGGCCCATTATACTTATGGAGCAATGTGTGGGGCCCATTATAGTTATGGAGCAATCTATGGGGCCATTATGCAGTATGGAGCAATCTATGGGGCCATTATACTGTATAGAGCAATCTATGGGGCCATAATACAGTATGGAGCAATATATGGGGCTATAATACTGTGTGGAGGACTATGTGGAGCCCATTACACTGTATGGAGGACTATGTGGGGCTTTTATTTTGTATAGAGGACTTTGTGGGGCCCATTATTCTGTATGGAGGACTATGTGGGGTCATTTTTCTGTATAGAGGACTATGTAGGGCCCATTACACTGTACGGAGGACTTTGTGGTGTCCATAATTCTGTATGGAGGACTATGTGGGGGCAATTATCGTGTATGGAGGACTACATGGGGCCCATTATACTGTATGGAGGTCTATGTGGGGCCCATTATTCTGTATTCTGTATAAAGGACTATGTGGGGCCATTATTCTGTATAGAGGACTATGTAGGGCCCATTACACTGTATGGAGGACTTTGTGGTGCCCATAATTCTGTATGGAGGACTATGTGGGGGCCATTATTGTATATGGAGGACTATCTGGGGCCCATTATACTCTATGGAGGACTATGTGGGGCCCATTATTCTGTATAAAGGACTATGTGGTGCCCACTATACTGTATGGAGGACTATGTGGTGCCTAATTTACTGTATGGAGGACTATGTGGGGCCCATTATTGTTACGCACACGCCCGGACTGACTGGCGTGAGCGTGATTAGTGATCCCACTGGACCATGAACCGAGGAGTGTCTGGAGCGGTGTAACTAAGTATCAACCCGGTCCGACCAAAGTCGCACGGCAGCTCAATCGACTCCGTGAACCAGGGAGGAACCGAGCAGAGGGACCAGGTGCTACTAAAGGTCAGACCTCGGTCACGGCTGTTGACCCACACCGGGGAGTGCAGGAAGAGGCAGGTTAGGCTGGCATACAGACAGATGGGTATTGGCAGGCACGGCTGGTATGCAGACAGGTGGGTACTGGCTAGCACGGCTGGTTTGAAGACAGGTGGGTACTGGCAAGCACGGCTGGTATGCAGACAGGCAGATACTAGCAGGTAGGCGCGCAGGCTGGATAGGGACCAGTACAGACTGGGATACAGGAACAGAGCCATTGATGCGGTAGACAAGCAGAGCGAAACGCAGGCGCGGATGACAAGGCAGAGCAGAGCGAAACCGCAGGCGCGGTGGACAAGGCAGAGCAGAGGGAAACCGCCGGAGGGGTGGACAAGGCAGAGCAGAGGGAAACCGCCGGAGCGGTGGACAAGGCAGAGGAGAGGGAAACCACAGGTGCGGTGGACAAGCGGAGCAGAGAGGAACTGCCGGAGAGGTGGACAAGGCAGAGCCGAGCGAAACCACAGGTGCGGTGAGCAAGCAGAGCAGAGTGAAACCGCAGGTGTGGTGAGCAAGCAGAGCAGAGCGAAACCGCAGGTGCAGTGAGCAAGCAGAGCAGAGCGAAACTGCAGGTGCGGTGAGCAAGCAGAGCAGAACGAAAGCGCAGGTGCGGTGAGCAAGCAGAGCAGAGTGAAACCGCAGGTGCAGTGAGCAAGCAGAGCAGAGCGAAACTGCAGGTTCGGTGATCAAGCGGAACGAAAGCGCAAGTGCAGTGGGCAAGCAGAACAGAGCAGAAGGTGCAGGCAGACGGGACAGGGCTCTGTTCACATGGAACAGACTGGAAAATACAGGAAGATTGTTAGAACACAGGAGGTAGATACGGAGGCAGGGAAATGTGACAAGCAGAACCAGATGCACACAAGGTACTTACAATGAAGTAGCGAGTGGACACCAAACTCACAAACAGAAGTATAGAGACAACGAGTAGGAGTTAGGTGCAGGTTCAGACACTGCAAGAAAAGGGAAGGATCGGACACAGAGACAAACAGGCAACAGGCTAGGAGACAGTTCAGACAGGAACAGACACTGGAACGAGATACAGGAACGAGCCTGGGTACTCAGCCCCCAGGGTGGCAGAAACGGACTAGAAGTCACAGATAACAGGCCTGGGTAGACAGCCCCCAGGGTGGCAGAAACAGACTAGAAGTCACAGATAACAGGCCTGAGTATGCAGCCCCCAGGGAGGCAGAAACAGACAAGATACAGGACAAGACCTGTCAACTCAGATGCAAGAAGCACACTGATAGAAAGTGTTGCTCAGGCACCTCCTACTGGGTGGAGGGGGTTTAATTATCCAGTGACTCACAGCAATAGGCTGGGGACGCATTAGGAGTGCGCACACAGTAGCTTTAAGAATCAGTAAGTGCCAGCACCGCCGCCCTAAGCAATCAGACAAGAGACATGCACACAGATTGCGGTCTTGCATGGTGGGAGGTGGTAAGCCATGCAAGCACTCCGCCAGGGATGTTACAATTATACTGCATGGTGGACTATGTGGGGACCATTACACTGTATGGAGGACTATGTGGGGCCCATTATACTGTATGGAGGACTATATGGGGCCATTATTCTGTATGGAAGACTACGTGGGGCCATTATTACTGGAAGGAGCCCAGAATGGGGACATTTTTACTGGAAGGGGCCCAGGATGGGGACATTATTAAAGTGGACATAGACGGGGACAACATAGGAGCCTGGGATGGGGACACTAAATAAAGAGGACGAGGATCTGGGACCTTATTACATAAAGGGGTGACATAATTACTGTATGGGCCAATCAGGGAACATTATTACTGCTGTAACTTAATTTACTTTTGAGGATACTGTCTTCCATGGTGGGGGGTAACAAAAGGGGGGTCCTGTTACTGTACAGGGCGGTACTATGTCACTTTTTTTCTTCATTTGACGTAGTGTAGAAGTCAGGGAAAAAAGTGGGGAATGTGTTGTAGAAGTGATCAGCTATAGATAACCGTGTTATATTTTCAGCAGAGTCCTGGCTAGAAGAAGTGAGGGTGGTCTGCACTGGATGAAGAAGAAAAGCGAAGACAAAGGACTTCAACTAAAGACGTCACTGGTGAGTCAGTGTGTTATCTGTACACTGACACTATACACTATATACTATGTACAGAGCTCCTGTGTATAATTGCACTGTTGATCACTATATTACCTGTACACTGACACTATATACAGAGCTCCTGTGCATAAGGTCATTGGTGATCAATGTACTGTATGTACACTGATGCTATACACTGTATACTATATACAGAGCCCCTGTGTAATGATCAGTATTGTTGTATTTGGTCACTATGTGGTGGTAATATGTGATCTGGTCATGGTGTGGTGATATTTGTTCCTTGTATGATTTGGTCACTATGTGGTGGTAATATGTGATCCGGTGATGGTGAGGCAGTATTTGTTCCTTGTATGTGGTATTATTCAGTCACTCTGTGGTGATAATATGTGATCTGGTCATGGTGTGATGGTATTTATCCCTTGTATCTGGTATTATCTGGTCACTGTGTGGTGATAATATGTAGTCTGGTCACAGTGTGGCGGTATTTGTTCCTTGTATGTGGTATTATTGATCTTAGTATAGTGGATGGTGGGATTGTGTTGTGTATGAAGGTCACTTGTTTTCTCTGATATCAATAAGGGGAAGATTCTTGATTTCCAATAGAGGTTAAATACTTAGATGTTTAACCCCCCCTCCCCCGTCCTGTGATTATTACACAGTAGCAAATATGCACTTACAGGTGTTCTACAGTGAAAACATGTAATTGACGCGCCCCTGGGCCTTCTGTGTCGTGCGGCATCGCGCGCACGGGGGCTTACCCGGAGCCGGATCAGATGGGGGTAGTAGTCTCGTGGCGGTGACCCGGTCCGTGCCCAGGGAGTCAAACTAAGTGGCGAGTCTATTAGCAGTAGATGTTGGATGACTACGCCACCCGTTGAATGCAGCTTTGGAGCTGCCGCTGCAGGGCAGACCGCTGAGGCCGGTGGAAGGATGGTGCAGCGGGGATGGTATAACCCCCAACGGGAGGGGTATGGCCTCAGGGCAGCTGACGTGGATGATGGGGGTAGCAGGAACCACTCAGAGACGATGCGTGTAGTTCAGGGTCTTTACTGGTGACAAAGATAGACCCTCCCGGAGTACTTGCTAGCGATCGGGGCCTGGTCAGTCCTTGAGCAGATGGGATCTCCCCTGGCCAGGCGGAGTTGTAGGCCTTCCCAGCTAACTGTACTCTTCTGGCTACCTTGCTAGAGGCGGGTAAAAGTAGCCCACGTCCCTGAGTGTACCGTGTGGTGCTCACCCGTATGGCCGGTGACTCGGGGCCTTCTAATGGCTTCCGCTCCACGATGGCGGTGCTGGTCCCACGCGTGTGACCGTGCCTTCGGGTTTCTGGGCCAGAGGACCTGCAATCCCCTGCCGGTCGGTTTCTGCTGCTGGGTAAGGATTAGTCCCCACAGCCTCGGACTCCGGGTCCGGTGATAACTTCTCAGTCAGGGCGAGCTCTGCAGCTGCCAGCCCTGACTCCTTATAGCACTGCTCCCACAGAGCTCCTGTTGTTTCTTCCTATGCTGCTTCTCTTCTCTACTCTTGTTCTCTCTCTCTCCTAACCCTGCCTCAGCCCCAGGTTTATATAGGGGAAGTTCTTCCCCTCCCAGGACTGGGCAGGAGGTGTGGCATGCATAAGATCCCTGACCAAGAGACCTCCCACCTGCTCTCAGACATAATATTGCTATTATTGTGGAGACCAGACCCCTGGGGTGCCACATAATCATCTAGCCTAAGGCCACATTCACACTGTCAGTCTTTGTAAGACAAAACCAGGAGTAGGTAATAAATGCAGAAGTGGTGACAGGGATTCTATTATACTTTTCCTCTGATGGTTGCACTCCTGGTTTTGGCTTACAAATACTGAGATAAAATACTGACCAAATATTGAACATGTGAACATGGCCAAAGGATAAGTGATAAGTTGTTGATTGGTGGGGGTCTGACTGCTGGGACCCAGTCGATCTGTAGAATGTGGAGCTTTTATCTCCATTAGTATGGAGTATCACGTATGACTCAACCACTGATCCATTCATTCCCTCAGTGGCTGCACTTGGATTTTTCTGGAAGCTCCCAAAGAGGATGAATGGAGCTGCGGTTAGGCATCCCACCTGTCGCTTTATTTTAAAATGAGGATAAAAGTGCCCGGTCAGGGATAAAAGCTCCCCATTCTTCTGATTTGTGTGGTTTCCAATGCTCAGATTCCACTGATCAATAAGTCATCACCTACCTAACCTATGGATCAGTGATAACATCTTTTCATCAAAGAAACCTTTAATGCAAACTACAGTAATTGTACATCACAGTCACCTTCAGTGCACACGTAGCGTTTTTCATGCATTTTCGCGGCGTTTTTTTGGCTCGAAAACGCATGAAAAATCTGCAGGTATATTTATACCTGCAGATTTGCTGCGGTTCAATT
Organism: Phyllobates terribilis; assembly: GCF_046119375.1. Taxonomy (NCBI): domain Eukaryota; kingdom Metazoa; phylum Chordata; class Amphibia; order Anura; family Dendrobatidae; genus Phyllobates; species Phyllobates terribilis. The sequence goes on from NW_027362797.1 coordinate 2,399,662, forward strand.
AAAGTCAATGGGCTGTGGAAACGCGAGTGGTACCCGGGTCGGCTGGGGACGACTACTAATCCCCTCATCCGACCGCCTCTCCCGCTGATAACAGCAAGAGCGGCATGGGTGAGTGGAGCAGTAGTCTCCACAACTGAGCCAGGACTGCGCGTGGTGGGAAAAAAAGTAAAAAAAAACAAAAAAAACACTATACTCACCTGTCCGGCTCCCCTCGGTGTCCTCCTGGTCCTCGGTCCTCGCGATGTCATCCTCCCGGCGGCCGACGGTACACTGCGCTGCCAGGACCTGCACGGTGCTGCATGGGAACATTCTGAAGAATGTTCCCACAAGTACTGATGCTGAGGTCACCGAGGCTGATCAGCTGATTTTCAGCTGATGAACCCCAGTGATCTCACTACTGCAGAAGCATGTACACTGACAGGAGTCACTCTTGTCAGTATACATTGCTGTCTTCTACAGCAGTGACATCAGTGATTGCTGATGTCACTGCTGTAGAAGTTACCCGGATCGCCGAGGGACAATCGTGACCGCGGTAATTGTGTACTACACCGTGACGGCGGACAGGTGAGGGATATAGTTGTTTTACTTTTTTTACAGAAGATCGAGGGAGTTCGGGAACTGTGCGCACAATAATTTATTTAAAAAAAAAAACTTGTTTTTTATTTCATTCAAATACTTTATTTTGGCCGTGTCTTTATTGGAAAAGCGGCGACAACTTTACTATACAATACAGTATGCAATACAAGGCTGATGTGAACTCCAACCCTATTACCCCATTCGCCACCGCTACACTGCAGTTGGAAGAGGGGAGGTTAAGCGCCAGATCTGGCGCATCTTATGGATGTGACGCGCCCCCTGGGCCAGTGTTGTTGGGGATACCCGGAGCCGGATCAGATGGGGGTTGTAGTCTCCGAGTGGCTGTGACCCGGTCCGTGCCCAGGGTGTCAAGCTCAGTGTGTGGCAGTCCTTATGATGTTACTAGATGTTCTTTTGTGTTGACTACGCCACCCGTTGAATTGCGGTCAATACGGCCGCCGTCGCTGCAGCAGGGTCCGCTGAGGCTGGTGATGTATGTGCAGCTCAGGTAGTATAACCCCCAACGGGAGGGGTAAAGCCTCAGGGGGTCAGTTGCAGAGGATGGGGGTTGTGGGGATGGAAATGAGACTCAGAGTCGGGCTGTGCAGTTCAGGGTTTGTTTACTTACTGCAGTTGTTCTGGTCACTCCGGCCTTAAGTGACCACCCGAGCCGTGCTGCGTCCACCAGGTCCTGGACTCGGCCAACCCCCAGGTGATTCTGGAGCGTGGTCCTGAGCTCCCTTTCTGTCCTGTCCTCTTCTCTGGCCTTCCCCACCAGGGATCCACCTATGTCCGGCTCCCTCGGGCCTCTTGATGGTAAACCCTTGTCTCTGGGTTCCCTGACCCTATTCCTGGTCTGCCTTCCGGGTGGATTTAGTGGGTGATCGTGGCAGATCGATCCTGCCCACGACCTCCGGTTCCTGGCTAAGGTGTGCTGTAGCCTCTGCCAGCTTGGGATCCGGTACCCTGTTGCCAACTCTTCACCCTCTGGTCTAATTTGGGCTCTTGGAGTTCCTTCTTTCTCCCCCTCTGGGTCTTTCTTTCTCCTCTCTCTCTCTTGGCCTTGGAGCTGCTCTTCTCCTCTGCTCTGACAGACTGACTTCACTCTGCAAAAGACTGACGTCTCACAGACTGACCTCACTCTGCAAAAGACTGACGTCTCACAGACTGACCTCACTCTGCAAAAGACTGACCCTGATCTAAGATGGTTCCCACCTTATATACTCCCTCTATGTGTGAGCTCAGGTGACCAGCACCCAATGAGCTCCTAACTTTACCCAGACTGCTCCCCCTATCTGCCCCTACACTACTGGGATGTTCCACCCCCCTCCCACTCCAGCCAGGAACAGACACTGTTGTACCTGCACATTTCTCTAGTGGGAGTACCATCGGTCTGTTCCTCGGAAATGGGATGTGTGTAGTGCATGCAGCTAACTGAGCTCAGTTCCACACTCCATCCTTACCCGGGAGTGGAATACCACACCTCTGGGTTGAGGTGCAATACCCCTGTAGCAGCCGAATCCTCAGGGTGCTACATTCCCCCCTGGTAAATCACAGCACGTCCTCGGGCTGTAAGATATAAAAACATCCAAAACATACAATTTTTTTTCATAAACATAAACATATAAAACATATAAAACATCATCAGCAGCAATAAACTTTTCATATAAACATTCTTGTTTCTGGTTCCTCCGGTCACGGTGCAACTTGTGACCGGGTAAAGTGCGACAGTCTCTCTTGGAATAAAACAGTTTCCTATAAAACCGGTATTGGGCGCTTTAGGAAGCGCAACTATATACAAGGGGATATGGCCGCTCTCAGTCCTCGGCCAGGTATTAGGGAGGATTGACCGCTCTCAGTCCTCGGTCAGTGGGAATAGGGACACACGGGGTTAACAGTTCACACTTTTGTCCCAACGGGGAACATATTTTAAATAAGTAACAGTTCTTGGTACCCCGACGGGCAACTTTATACAGTCTCTCTCTACCGTACTTCAACGACGGCGTCCTCCTGCTCCTTCTTTAGATTCTTCAGACCCGTCCGGGTCCTCTTGCTCCTCCTCACACCGCAGCTCCTCCTCCATCAGGCGATGCACATGGAGGGCGTAGGGTCCTTTGGCACACTTGTGCCGGGTGAAGGTGACCTCGTCCCCTACATACAGGTCACGACCTCTGTGTCCCTCCGGCAGATGGCTTTCTACGTCTCTGCGGGTCACAAAGACGTCGCCGGGGGTATGATGGTCTCTAATAAAGCCCCAACCGTGCTGCATGTTGAATTTTATCACAGTCCCGGTGGAAGGGGGACCATGAGCTGCACGGGGATTCCTCCTGGTCCGGCTCTTCTGCTCCGCGCTCCTTATCTGCGCTTGCTGTTCCCGGACCCGCCTCTCTCTCCGCTCCCTCTCGAAGACCTCGAGCTGCTGCCGGCAGCACTCTGCACGCTCTGCTGCGGCCGCCCGAGTCTCCTGAGTGAACCCCATGAGGTCTTCTCCGGTGGGGTCCCACTCGAACTGTGCCTCCTCCAGCGGGGGCGAGGTCCTCTTTACGGGCTTCGGAGCCGGAATCAGGGGCTCGCACATGGGCCTTGCTCTCTGGAGTTCCAGCTGAATGTACTCCTGGGGCCATATGAAGGGCTGCCCATCCGGGCACGTATGCTGGGCGAATAGATCTTCACCCAGGTGCGGCACTCTAGATGCTGAGGGCGCGTTGATGGTAGCGGCGCCCGGGTTAACCAGGCCTTGCGACCAGGCCTGGGGCACCTTAAAGGCAAAGGGCACCGTAAGAACGGCGGCGCCCTGGGTTATTCGGCCCTGCGACCAGGCCGGTGGCTCCGCGGAGGTAGGGGGCGCTGTTGGTATTGCGGCGCCCGGGGGTACTAGGCCTTGCGACCAGGCTGATGGTATTTCCTGCTTTGCCACGCTCGAGGTCGAGACGTGTGACGTCACAGGGGTCGCGGCCGCGGTTTCCGGTTGAGGCCTAGTCGGCGGCGGTGACGATGCAGCGACGGGCACGGCAGGGGGAATTTCGGGCTCTGCGACGGGGAGCTGGGGCAGGCACGCGGTTTCCCGGCTCGGGGTATAGATGTCCCCTTTACCTGCCTCCGTCCGTTCAGCTCCCTTCTCGGCGCCGTCTCCTGCCTTCATTCCTCCTGCGCCATCCTCAGAGGCGGTCTGTCTCCTCGTCTCGGGTGGCGTGCTCCGCTGACGGGTTTCGGTCTGCTGGGCCATCTCTCGGCTCCACTCCGCCAACGTCTCCCGCTGCACCCGGGCCATCCTCCGTGCGAGGCCCTCCAGCGCGGTCTGTGCACACTCCCGGTCTCGGGGGAGCTGTGCCAGGATCTCCACTAAGCCTAGTGGGGTTGTTGCTTGCAGCAGGCTCCTGACCACTGGGTCGGTGCTGCCTGTCTCTCCCTCCATCTCCGGGTACGCTCTCTCTGGACTCTCTTCCAGACGTCTTGTCTCCGGGTGCGCTCTCTCCAGACTGCTCCAGGCGACACCCATCTTTGTTCTCTTCTTCTGTCTCCGCCCACATCGAGGGTGGTCCCGGGGCAACTTCAGTTCCAGGGGCAGTTCTCTCACGCTGATGGACACTTCCAGCATCACAGTCTCTGTTGGTGGGCGCGGTTTCCGCTTTTGGCGCCATTCTTCGACCTGGCCCACGATGGGAGGTGGCCTCTTGCCACTCTCTGGCACGCCCATAATGGCGTCCGCTCTTCCAAGGCGGGAAATCTTCGGAAATGGCGGGAATCGTCTCCCAGTGGCGGGAAACTCCATGGATGGCGGGAAAAAGCTGCAAATGGCGGACAACCGGCGGGAAACGACCTGTGATGGGGTCCGTTGGCGGGGACCCTCCGGAACCGGCAGGAGACTTCTTTTTAAGGTAACGATGAACTTTTCTTCAGGCACGCAGTACCCGGTTGTTGCGGGCACGTTATCCTGCCGACTACGCCAAAGTTGACGCGCCCCCTGGGCCAGTGTTGTTGGGGATACCCGGAGCCGGATCAGATGGGGGTTGTAGTCTCCGAGTGGCTGTGACCCGGTCCGTGCCCAGGGTGTCAAGCTCAGTGTGTGGCAGTCCTTATGATGTTACTAGATGTTCTTTTGTGTCGACTACGCCACCCGTTGAATTGCGGTCAATACGGCCGCCGCTGCAGCAGGGTCCGCTGAGGCTGGTGATGTATGTGCAGCTCAGGTAGTATAACCCCCAACGGGAGGGGTAAAGCCTCAGGGGGTCAGTTGCAGAGGATGGGGGTTGTGGTGGTGCAGCGGGGATGGAAATGAGACTCAGAGTCGGGCTGTGCAGTTCAGGGTTTGTTTACTTACTGCAGTTGTTCTGGTCACTCCGGCCTTAAGTGACCACCCGAGCCGTGCTGCGTCCACCAGGTCCTGGACTCGGCCAACCCCCAGGTGATTCTGGAGCGTGGTCCTGAGCTCCCTTTCTGTCCTGTCCTCTTCTCTGGCCTTCCCCACCAGGGATCCACCTATGTCCGGCTCCCTCGGGCCTCTTGGTGGTAAACCCTTGTCTCTGGGTTCCCTGACCCTATTCCTGGTCTGCCTTCCGGGTGGATTTAGTGGGTGATCGTGGCAGATCGATCCTGCCCACGACCTCCGGTTCCTGGCTAAGGTGTGCTGTAGCCTCTGCCAGCTTGGGATCCGGTACCCTGTTGCCAACTCTTCACCCTCTGGTCTAATTTGGGCTCTTGGAGTTCCTTCTTTCTCCCCCTCTGGGTCTTTCTTTCTCCTCTCTCTCTCTTGGCCTTGGAGCTGCTCTTCTCCTCTGCTCTGACAGACTGACCTCACTCTGCAAAAGACTGACGTCTCACAGACTGACCTCACTCTGCAAAAGACTGACGTCTCACAGACTGACCTCACTCTGCAAAAGACTGACCCTGATCTAAGATGGTTCCCACCTTATATACTCCCTCTATGTGTGAGCTCAGGTGACCAGCACCCAATGAGCTCCTAACTTTACCCAGACTGCTCCCCCTATCTGCCCCTACACTACTGGGATGTTCCACCCCCCTCCCACTCCAGCCAGGAACAGACACTGTTGTACCTGCACATTTCTCTAGTGGGAGTACCATCGGTCTGTTCCTCGGAAATGGGATGTGTGTAGTGCATGCAGCTAACTGAGCTCAGTTCCACACTCCATCCTTACCCGGGAGTGGAATACCACACCTCTGGGTTGAGGTGCAATACCCCTGTAGCAGCCGAATCCTCAGGGTGCTACAGATGCACCATTTCTGGGACTGCTGAGGGGTGATATTATTAGCCGCAGAGGGGGATAGTATTCATGGCCCCTTCCCTGGCTATTAATATCAACCTGCAGCTGTCTGTTTATGCTTTTCTTGTTATAGTTTATAGGGGGACCCTGCGTTAAATTTTTCTGGGGTCCCCCTGTAATCTATCCAGTAAAGGCTAAACAAACAGCAGTGGGCTGATATTAATAGCCAGAGAACATTGTTGGCTAATGGCCCCTTTCCCGGCTACTAATGTCAGCCCCCAGCAGTCAGCTTTCCCTCTGCTGGTTATAAAAATGACGCAGGAGCCCACAGCATTTTTTTTTACATTTGTACCCACGATCCGGACGTAACTGTGCTCTGGACGCATATTTTTGCTGCGTCCAAAACGTGGCATTTTATTGAACGCAGGTGAATTCACATGTGTTCACTGAACCATGCGTATTCACCGCATTCAATACATTCTAGTGGTCAAATTTCTTTTGTGGAGACTGGGGAATTTGACATGCTGCGGTCCTGAAAGACGCGCTGCATGTCAGTATTCACGGGTGATTTGCAGCCTCTGATGCATGCATAGTGGACATGGGATTTCTAGAGATCCCATCCACTATGCTGTAACATCTGGATGCTGCAGGTTTGATGTTGTATAAACACGCAGCTTCAAACCTGCAGCGGCTCCTGACCGTGGCCACCTACTCAAACTCACCCACAGCATGTCAATTTCTGTAGCCGACACGCTAGTCGCTGCTGCAGATTTTGACCGATTGAAGTGTCATTATATGCGGTGGATTCACAAGTACCGACAGCAAAAGTGCAGCATTAGAACATTGCATTTTGGACGCAACAAAAATACGCTGCATCCAAAGCGCTGCTTGTTGCTGTTTGTGAGGACGTAGTGGCTAGCGAAACAGCTGTGAGTCGTTATTAATGGCCAGGGATCATGTTTGCAAATAGCACCTTCCCATGCTAAGAATAACAGCTCACAACTGCCACATAAATTACATGAATAGAAATGCTAATGGAGATTGGGTGAATGGGATCAGCTGACACCTAGCTCTCTTGTTTGGTGATGACAATGTTTCAATCAGACCTTTTCATGACCAAACCTAATTAAAGTAAAGTAAGGAGTTAAATAAACACACAGACACAAAGCAAACACTTTATTTGAAGTACAACAGACACATTCTTTAACCATTTTAATTAACCAACATACTCACCCCAGTTCTGACAGTAATCCAAGGGTTTAAGCAATGTCCCACCAAATAACTTTATTTAGCTCCAAAAAGCATTCATTGATGTACAAAAACACTTCAAAAACTGCATAAAAAAATGCATCAAAAATGTTTCAAAAACGCACTGCATTTTTCCTGCCAAGGAATGCTCGGGAAATTTCTGCTTCAAATCCTGATCGTGTGCACATAGACTTAGGGTGCAGTCAGACGGCCGTATAAATCGAACCGAGATTGAAATGCAGGGCCAGGGCTGCCACCAGGAATTTCAAAAAAAATTTTGGGTCACTTGAGACTCTGCCCAGGCTCCACCCCAGTTCTGCCTCCACCCCTCGAGCCTTACATAGTCCCACCATCCACTCTTGGAAAAACTCCACTTCTGTACCACATCCTTACCAATCACACAATAAGGCTATATGTGTACATTCAGGATTTGAATGCAGAAATTTCTGCAGCATTTCTGCATCTCTTGGCAGGAAAAACACTGCAGAAAAAACATGCATTTTGCCGCGATTTTAACTTGTTTTTTATGCGTTTTTAATGCGTTTTTTTAATGCGTTTTTGGACATGAATGAATGCTTTTTGGAGCTAAATAAAGATATTCGAAAAAAGAAACGTGGGACATTGCTTCAACCCTTGGATTACTGTCAGACCTGGGGTGAGTATATTGGTTAATTTAAATGATTAAAGAATGTGTCTGTTGTACTTCAAATAAAGTGTTTAATCTGTGTGTGTTTATTTAACTCTTTAATTTACTTTAATTAGCTTTTAGTAATGAAAGGCTCTGATTGACACCTTGTCATCACCAAACAAAAGGGCTCGGTGTCAGCTAATCCCATACACTCAATCTCATTAGCATTTCCATTCAAGTCATTTCTGGGGCAGCTGAGAGCTGCTATTTTTAGCCTGGGAAGGTGCCATTAGGCAAACATGTTCCCTGCTATTAATAACAGCTCACAGCTGTTTTGTTAGCCGCTACATCCTCACTAACAGCAATAAGCAGCGCTTTGGATGCAGCGTATTTTCACTGCGTACAAAACGCTGTGTTCTAATTCTGCACTTTTGTTGTTAATACATGCGAATCGACCGCATATAATGACACTTCAGTTGGTCAAAATTTGCAGCGGAGACTAGCGTGTCCGATACAGAAATTGACATGCAGCAGGGTGAGTTTGGGTACATGGCCACGGTCAGGAGTGGCAGGTTTGAAGCTGCATGTTTATGCAGCATCAAACCCACAGCGTCCAGATATTACAATATTGTGGATGGGATCTCTAGAAATCCCATGTCAAAAATATGCTGCATCCAAAGCGCTGCTATATCCGGATCGTGGGCACATAGCGTTAAAAAAAAATGCTGTGGGCTCCTGCGTCATTTTAATACCAGCAGAGGGAAAGCCGACCGCTGGGGTCTGATATTAGTAGCTGGGGAATGGGCCATTAGCTAAAAATGTTCCCTGGCTATTAATAACAGCTCGCAGCTGTTTGCTTAGCCTTTACTGGCTAGATTACAGGGGGACCCCAGAAAAAAATTGACGTCAGTTCCCCCTATAAAATATAATCAGAAAAAGCTAAGCAGATAGCTGTGGGTTGAAATTAATAACCAGGGAAGGGGCCATGGATACTAGCCCCCTCCGCGGCTAATAATATCACCCCTCAGCAGTCCCAGGAATGGTGCATCCATAAGATGCACCAAATCTGGTGCTTATCTCCGTTCTTCCCACTGTCGTGTAGCGGTGAGGAGTGGGGTAATGAGGTAATACCACCTTGTATTGGTGGCTGATATGAATCCCAGGTTAGTAACCCCGTAGTAAAGTTTTCAACGCTTTTTCAATAAAGACACGGCCTGAATAAAGTATTTTATTGAAATAAAATTACACACGGTTTTAATCATTTTTTTATTGTTCTCTCAATCCCCGACGCCCTCGTCTCCTGAAAAAAACACAAATAAAAAACAACCATATCCCTCACCTGTCCACTGTCACAACGTAATCCAGATTGTCCCCATGTCTCTCCATTCTGCCCCCATGTCGTCTCCTCCATTCTGCCCCTGTCTCTCCCATTCTGCCCTTATGTCATCTCCCATTCTGCCCCCATGTCATCTCCCATTCTGCCCCCATGTCATCTCCCATTCTGTCCCCACGTCACCTCCCATTTTGTCCCCATGTCTCTCCATTCTGCCCCCATGTCATCTCCCATTCCGCCCTCATAGTGCGGCTTTACAAAAAAGCTTCTCCTTACCTGGTTGCCGTTCCAGCGGCGACTCTCCTTCGTCGATCTGAGGCGCAGATGCCAGCCAGTCACAGGCTGGCAGTGATGTTATACGCTGGCGATGTGCGCGCTGACATCAGCTGCCGGCCTGTGATGCCAGCGTCATTATCCTGTACCCCAAATGTCAGCGTCATTATTCTGTGCCCAGAGTGCCAGCATCATTATCCTGTTCCCAGAGTGCCAGCGTCATTATCCTGTACCCCAAATTCCGGCGTCATTATCCTGTGCCCATAGTGCCAGCGTCATTATCCTGTGCCCATAGTGCCAGCATCATTATCTTCTACCCCGAGTGTCAGTGTCATCCTGTACCAAGAGTGCCAGCGTTATTATTAAAACTTCCATTTTTGTATCATCTGTCCATAGGACATTCTCCCAGAAGCTTTGTGGCTTGTCAACATGTAGTTTGGCAAATTCCAGTCTGGCTTTTTATGATTTTTTTTCAACAATGGTGTTCTCCTTGGTCGTCTCCCATGAAGTCCACTTTCGATCAAACAATGACGGATGGTGCGATCTAACACTGATGTTCCTTGAGCTTGAAGTTCACCTTTAATCTCTTTAGAAGTTTTCCTGGGCTCTTCTGTTACCATTCGTATTATCTGTCTCTTTAATTTTTCATCAATTTTCCTCCTGCGGCCACGTCCAAGGAGGTTGGCTCAGTCCCATGGATCTTAAATCTCTGAATAATATGTGCAACTGTAGTCACAGGAACATCAAGGTGCTTGCAGATGTTCTTATAACCTTTACCTTTAATATGCTTGTCTATAATTTTCTTTCTAATCTCCTGAGACAACTCTTTCCTTTGCTTCCTCTGGTCCATGTTGAGTGTGGTACACAACATGTCACCAAACAGCACAGTGAGTATCTGTAGCCCTATATACAGGCCCACTGACTGATTACAAGATTGTAGACACCTGTGATGCTAATTAGTGGACACAACTTGATTTAACATATCTCTTTTGTCACATTATTTTCAAGGGTATCATCATTTCTGTCCAGGTCTATTTCATGAGTTTAATTTTTTTTTAAATTCTGTGGAAGCAGGCTTGAAAAGCAATCTATTTCATGAGTTTAATTTTTTTTTAAATTCTGTGGAAGCAGGCCTGAAAAGCTTGAAAAGCAATGTCTGACTTTCATTTGTTCAGTTTCATAGATTTTTAATTTATTATTACTTTTGTCAGATTCAAATTATTTCTGTGACCATTGTGGGTTTTTCTTTCATTAAACGAGGGGTACCAACAATTTTGACCAGGTGTGTATGTGATTACATTATGGTGGGCTCTATATGTGATTACATTATGGGGGCTCTATATATGATTATGATGCGCCCCCTGGGCGGTGTGGGGAACCCGGAACCGGGCCTCTGGTGGGATGCTGGGGGTGGTAGTCTCCGTGTGGTGGCGACCCGGTCCGTGGCTCAGGGTGGTCAAACCAGTGGCAGTCTTAGTGTAATAACAAATGTCCAACTACGCCACCCGTGGATTGCGGTCAGTGGGGACCGCCGCTGCGCTGCAGACCGCTGAGGCTGATGTTGTAAGCGCAGCCAAGTATGGGATAACTCCCCACGGGAGAAGTATTGCCTCAGGGCAGCTAGTGTGGATGATGGGAGTGATGGTGTGAGCGTCCCAGTACTAATGGTGCTGGTGCGGCGATGAAACACAGAGACGTGTGGTGCAGTTCAGGGTCTTTACTGATGGTATAAAGCAGACCCTCCCGGGAGTACTGGTTAGCAGTAGAGGTCTGGTCAGTCTGAGAGCTAGCAGGATCTCCCCCTGGCCAGGTGGAGTTGTAGGCCTCCCCGTCTCTCTGCACTCTTTCCTGGTTACCTTGCTGTGTGCGGGTAGAAGTAGCCCACGTCCCTGAGTATACCGTGTGGTGCTCACCCGTATGACCGGTGACTTGGGGCCTTCCGTTAGCCTCCGCTTCACGATTGCGGTGCTGGTCCCTTGCTTGTGACCGTGACTCCGGGCTTCTATGGCCAGAGGACATGGAATCCACTGCGGGTTGGATTCTGCTGCTGGACCTGGATGTCCCCACAGCCTCGGACTCCGTGTCCGGGTTTAGTGTCTTCAGCCAAGGCGAGCTTTCTAGCTTCCAGCCTCTGGCACTCGCTCCTGCTCCTACAGAGCTCCTGTTGTCACTTTCCATCTCCAGGCTCTGACTGACCTAATCCCGCCCCAGACCCAGTTTATAAGGGCAGATTCCTCCCCTCCCAGGTCTGGGCGGTCAGTGTTGCATGCTTAGGGCTCCTGACCAGAGAAACCTCCCACTTGCTCTCAGACATAATATTTCTATTACTGTGGCAACCAGACCCCTGGGGTGCCACAATTACATTATGGGGGCTCTATACGTGATTACATTACAGGGGGCTCTATATGTGATTACATTATGAGAGGCTCTATATGTGATTACATTAAAGCACAGTTGGTGGTTAGCACTGCAGCCTTGAAGCGCTGGGGTCTTGGGTTCAAATCCCACCAAGGACAACATCTGCAAGGAGTTTGAATGTTCTCCCCGTGTTTGTGTGGGTTTCCTCCCGGTTGTACGGCTTTCTCCCACACTCCAAAGACACATTAATAGGGAATTTTAGATTGTGAGCCCCCAGTGTTCATAATGTCTGTAAAGCGCTGTGGAGTTAATGGCGCTATATAAGTGAGTAAAATAAATAAATAATAAATAAATTACAAGGGGCATCTGCCGCACCCTCTGGGCCGTGGGGTACTCGGTAGCCGGGCCGGTCGATGCTGGGTGATATCATGGTGGCAGTGACCCGGTCCGTGACCCAAGGCGGTCAATTAAAGAGAAAGTAAAAGGGGAATAAAGTTTTTAGAGATAAAGCTCGTGATGCCACCTGTGATATGCGGCTATATGGGGCCGCTGCTGCGGTGCAGGTCCACTGGAGCTGGTGGTGATGCAGCAGAGTTGGTTCAGCTCTCCACAGGCAGAGCTAAGCTCCAGGGCAGTATATGTAGAATTGTGGAGGTAGATGTTGTTGGTGCGGTGTAATGCAGGTGATGGCGCAGATAATGAGCAGTCCACAGCTTAATGGCGGTTTCCTCTTTCCGGGCGGCCTGGAAGCAAGTTGGGGATCCACCTCGCCAGGTGGAGTTGTAGGCCTTCCCTCTGCGCTATTCTCTTTGACCCTGCTGCTTGAAGCTATGCTGCGGCCCTCGTCCCTGAGTAAAACTTCTTTTTCCTCACCTGTATGGCAGGCAGCTCGGGCCTTCCTTAAGTATCGCTTCTACGTGGGGGTGCTGGGCCCTATGGTGCTGCTGTGCCGCCGGGCATCTGGTGGGGCCAGGAGATCTGCAGTCTCCTGCCCTCCGGATTCAGCTGCTGGGCCTTCAGTGCCCCACAACCACGGAATCCAGTGTCCGGTTGACTTGTGCTTCCCTCTGGGGCGAGCTTATTCACAGCTCCCTTTCCCAGGTCCTTCCTCGTCGTCCTCCTGTCTCCAACTCCTCTCAACTCACTCTTACTAACCCCGCCTCCAGATTCCAGTGTAAAGGGGAGGGGCTCCCCTTTCTTGTCTGGAACCAGGAAAGTGTTGTATGCTGGTAGACCTGATTAGGGAACCCTCCTTGCTTCCAGGCATGGCATCACCCCCTGTGAGGGAGGCAATGCCACTGTGGCAACCGGACTCCTGGGGTGCCACATTCCCCCCTAGTTAAATTCAGTACTCCCAGACTGAGGACACCTTTTGAATTGAACAATTAACAACAATAACAATTCACATTACAAATAGTTTACAAAGTCGCAAAAATCTCAAAAAACCAACAAAAATTGGTAGCAGTCACTGCGGCGCTTAATCTTTACGCCACTATCAAGGAATTGTCTTTTTCCCGGATACCTGAAGGTTGGTTGGTGATAACCACCTGAACCCACTTCGTGTATCGTCCTGCTTTAGGGCACCCTGTTAGTGGGCCTGGTTTTCGGCCACCCCTGCGGTTTATTTTCAAGGCCAACAATCAACTTTATTCAGCATTGTCCTGACCACACCTAGTCCTGTAGTCCATTTGTCCATAAATTGAATAACTATATATACTCAGGATTACTTACCGGTTACAACTATATAACATACACTACCGTTCAAAAGTTTGGGGTCATTTAGAAATGTCATTATTTTTGAAAGAAAAGCACTTTTTTTTTTCAATGAAACTAACATTAAATGAATCAGAAATACACCCTATACGTTGTTAATGTGGTAAATGACTATTCTAGCTGCTAAAGTCTTTTTTTTATTGCAATATCTACATAAGAGTAAAGAGGCCCATTTCCAACAACCACCACTCCAGTGTTTTAATGGTACATTGTGTTTGTTAACTGTGTAAGAAGGCTAATGGATGGTTAGAAAACCCTAGAAAACCCTTGCACAAGTATGTCAGCCCAGCTGAAAATGGTTTGACTGATTTGAGAAGCTATAAAATTGACCTTGCTTTGAGCTAGTTGAGAATCTTGAGCATTACATTTGCTTGTTCTATGAAACTCTCAAAATGGCCAGAAAAAGAGAACTTTCATGTGAAACTCAACAGTCTATTCTTGTTCTTAGAAATGAAGGCTATTCCATGTGAGAAATTTCCAAGAAACTGAAGATTTCCTACAACAGTGTGTACTAATCCCTTCAGAGGAGAGCACAAACAGGCTCTAACCAGAGTAGAAAGAGAAGTGGGAGACCCTGCTGCACAACTGAGCAACAAGACAAGTACATTAGAGTCTCTAGTTTGAGAAATCGACGCCTCACAGCTCCTCAACTTGCACCTTCATTAAATAGTACACACAAAACGCCAGTGTCAACGTCTACAGTGAAGAGGCGACTCCAGGATGCTGGCCTTCAGGGCAAAGTGGCAAAGAAAAAGCCGTATCTGAGACTGGCTAATAAAAGGAAAAGATTAATATGGGCAAAAGGACACAGACATTGGACAGAGGAAGATTGGAAAAAAGTTTTATGGACAGATAAATCAAAGTTTGAGGTGTTTGGATCACACAGAAGAACATTTATGAGACGCACAACAACTGAAAAGATTGTGGAAGAGTGCCTGACGCCATCTGTCAAGCATAGAGGAGGTAATGTGATGGTCTGGGGTTGCTTTGGTGCTGGTAAAGTGGGAGATTTGTACAAGGTAAATGGGATTTTGAATAATGAAGGCTATCACACCATTTTGCAACGCCATGCCATACCCTGTGGACAGCCCTTGATTGGAGCCAATTTCATCCTACAACAGGACAATGACCCAAAGCACACCTCCAAATTATGCATGAACTACTTAGGGAAGAAGCAGGCAGCTGGTATTCTATCTGTAATGGAGTGGCCAGCGCAGTCACGAGATCTCAACCCCATTGAGCTGTTGTGCAAGCAGCTTGACCGTATGGTACGCAAAAAGTACCCATCAAGCCAATCCAACTTGTGTGATGGGCTTCAGGAAGCATGGGGGGAAATTTCTCAAGATTACCTCAGCAAATTAACAGCTAGAATGCCAAAGGTCTGCAATGCTCTAATTGCTGCAAAAGGAGCATTCTTTGACGAAAGCAAAGTTTGAAGGAGAAAATTATTCTTTCAAATAAAAATCATTATTTCCAACCTTGCCAATGTCTGGACTATATTTTATAATCATTTTGCAACTCATTTGATAAATTAAAGTATGAGTTTTCATGGAAAACACAAAATTGCCTGGGTGACCCCAAACTTTAGAATGGTAGTGTATACTATTATTTTACTACTTCTTAGTCCCTATAACGGGCAGGGAGCAGACCTATGGTACTACAGGTTGATCTACGCAGTACAGTTGTTGCCAATGACCTACCCGGGTCTCTAGTGTCTACCGCTGGTGTGGTGGTTGCATTATTCACTACGCTTCTTGTGGACCTACGTAGTACTGGTATACCAGATCGCCTTCTGCGAACTCCTAAACTCACCATGGGTATGACAGATTCACCGCTAGCAGGGGGTAGATTCTCCTGATCCGCTGCTGATGAAGAATCTGTTTCTGGGGCTGACTGGTCTCTCTGCTGTTCTAGAATCTCTGTGGCTTCCGGTGAAGCTACTTGGGGAAAGGTTAAGACAGCTACCACGATTGCTTGATTCACCTGCGTCCAAGACCGGGGAAATTCTCCAAGGATGGTTTGGACCGTCTCTTCCATCTTTTCTGTGTGCTGGGGGCTGTTTTGATCTTCCTCTTTGTGTCTCAATTGATCAGGGCAAATCTTCAGGTAGTCTCTTGAGACTGCCGCTGACATCTCTCCTCCATCTTTACTGATGAGGCACACCTTGGTGTTATCAAAATTTGAAGGTAAGACGGTGTATGGCTCAACCTCCCACTGATCATCTAATTTGTGAACTCATCTTTTCGAGTACCTGTTCTCCAGGTGACAAGGGAACTGCAGGTGCATGCTGATTATAAGTTTTCTCCTCTCTTGCCTGGGACAACCTTCTCTCCACACATTCTTGCACCTTGCGGTATTGTTGCTGCCGCTTCGTATCCCAGTCTGCATCTGGTGATGTCATCTCAGGTGTTAAAACTCCCATGTCTAAGTCAATGGGTATCTTGCCAGGTCTTGCTCTCATCAGGTACGCGGGTGTACAGTTGGTGGAGTTCACTGAGATGTGGTTGTATAAGTCCACCAAATCTGGTAACTTCTCTGGCCACAGGCTACGTTCCTCAAGGGGCAATGTCTTCAACAGGTCTATTACCACCTGGTTAATTTTCTCGCAATACCCGTTGGTCTGGGGGTGATATGGCGTCGTCCTTATTTTCTTGAAGCTATACAAGTTACAAAATTCTTGAAACACTTCTGCTTCCAAAGCTGGGCCTTGGTCGGTAAGCACTCGCTCAGGGTAAGAGTGCGGGCGACAAAAGTTTTGTTGAAACCCTTTGGCTGCGGTCTTAGCCGTCTGATCTTTCACTGGCACTACTACCAGGAATCGGGATTAGTGGTCTACTATGGTGAGAATGTAGACATAGCCTGACTGGCTTGGGGCTAGCTTCATGTGGTCCAAGGCTACCAGTTCTAGTGGTTGTTTGGTGATTATGGGCTGCAGGGCAGCCCTCTGGCCATCACGGTCTTTCCGTCTCAGGTTGCATGGACCACATTCTCGACACCATCTCTCGATTGCTTTCCTCATGCCAGCCCAGTAGAATCGCCCACGTATCAGGACTTCCAACTTCTTGCACCCGAAGTGTCTTGCTCCATCGTGGTACGCCTCTAAGACCATTGGCATATCCCGCTTCGGGACTACCACCTGCCAGACCAGTTCGTGTGTCCGGAAGTTGATGTTTCTTCGACACAGCTTTCCCTCATAGATGAACCGCTTGCTGTTCTCCTTCCACAACTGTTGGGTCTCCTGTGGAGCATCTGGATCAAGGTGTGAGTCAGCTTGTGTCAGCAACTCCTTTACTAGGTGGACAGCCGGGATGCTATCCTGAGTCTCTGCCCATCCATGGTGGGGCAATGGGTTAAACGTGGCCTCTCTGTTGGTGGAGAGCTCGTTCCTCACACAGTGGGAGCACTGGGTCACCCCGTGATGATGGAAAGCCGGTAACTCTATCTCCTCCAGCTCTCCCGGGTCTTCTCCCCCATCTGGCAAGTTGGGCATCCTAGACAGCGCATCTATGACGCGCCCCCCTGGGCAGTGGGGTACTCGGTGCCGGGTCGGTCGTTGCTAGGGGAGATGTCACAGTGGCGGGGACCCGGTCCGTGACCCAGGACAGTTAATAAAGAGGTTATTTACAGGGGATTTATAGTTTTTATATAAAGTTCGTGACGCTACCTGTGGCATGGGGCTAAAGGGAGCCGCTGCTGCGGAGTAGGTCCTCTGGAGCTGTTGTTAATGCAGCAGAGTTGGTTTGGCTTTCCACAGGTAGAGCTTAGCTCCAGGGCAGTGTAGATGTTATAGCTGTTGTAGATGATGCTGGGCAGTGTAGTGCAGGGGGTGATGGCGCAGCAATAATTCACAGAGACAGTGGGGTGCAGTCTTCTGGGTCTACTCACAGTTCTCACTTTGCTCCTGGTTACGACTGCAGATCATAACTCCCCACGTTGTGCTGCATTCACCGGGCAGGGGTTCAGCAATCCCCCAGGTATTTCAAGAGTGCTTGACAGGACCCCATTCTATATGCCCTTCTCAGCCGTCTTTCTGCGCTGGCTCTCAAACTTCCTGCCCTGCGCCTCGCAAACAATGTCCCAAGCTGGTATCCTTGGACCTTTCTGGGCAACCTGGAGTTCCCTGGATCCTATGTGGCTAGCTTTTTAGAGAATGAGTGCGGATGTAGAAACTGCACCCTGAAAGTACAGAAGCCTCCGGTTTCTAGTTGAACTTTGTAATTCTCACCAGTTAGGGGCCGGTCCCCTCTGCGGCTCGATCCCTCCACCGCCTGGTAGATTCGGTCGTACAGGTGGCCTCCAGCACTGCCCGTACCCCTGGGATCCCCTCTTCGCTCCTGGAGCTCTTCCTCCTGCTCCTTCTCCTCAGTCTGTCCTGGGCCTCTCTGGCTAGGCCCTCCTCCTGCAGAGCTCCTGCTCCTCTCACTGTCCTCCTCAGACTGACTACACTGCCAAGATGGCTTCCCTCTTTTATATCCTCCTTCTAAGTGCTCCCTAATCTTCCTCCACCCACACCCAATACATGGTTCCCCCTCACTTGTTTCCCCCCACTCCAGCCAGGAACAGGGCTCAGCAGGAAAAGAGACGCATCTTGCCCCTCCTGCTGCTCTGGAGTAGTGTAGTGTTGGATGCGGGTGTTAGGGTCCCGGGCAGCACTCTTTCCTTACCTGAGAGTGAGATGCCACACCTCTGGGTGAGATGCAGTACCTCTGTGGCGACTGAACCCTCAGGGGTGCCATAGATCAGCATTAGCGTTTTTATGCCCTGCCCGATACTTGATGGTAAACTCGTAGTTGGACAGTCGAGCCATCCATCGTTGTTCTACGGCACCAAGCTTTGCAGTCTCCAGGTGCGTCAGCGGGTTGTTATCCGTGAAGACTGTAAATCTGGAGGAGGCGAGGTAGTGTTTGAAGCGCTCTGTTACAGCCCAGACTGTGGCTAAAAACTCCAACTTAAAGGAACTATCGTTGTCGGGGTTCCTTTCCGTGGGACGGAGCTTCCTGCTGGCATAGGCAATCACTCTCTCTCTGCCCTGCTGTACCTGGGACAGCATCGCTCCCAATCCCACGTAGCTGGCATCCGTATGGAGAATAAAGGGGTGGCCATAGTCGGGTTAGGCCAGGGCTTCATCTCCCGTAAGAGCCACTTTCAGTCGAGTGAAGGATTTGTCTTCTGGTTTTACCCCATTTGAACGGAGGATTCGGGTTCTTGGCCCTCTTTGACTGGCCCACTAAGAGGTCCTGCATGGATGCTGCTATCTTGGTGAAACCCTTGATGAATCTCCTGTAGTAGCCTACTAGCCCGAGGAACTGCCGCAATTCTTTGATAGTGGAGGGTCTTGGCCAGTCCTTGATCACGGTGACTTTTTCAGGGTCTGGTGCTACACCTTCGGCGCTTACCACATGACCTAGGTACTGCACCTTGGGCTTCAACAGGTGGCACTTGCACGGCTTTACTTTCAGGCCATAACCAGATAGGGCTTCGAACACCTCGGCAATTATGTCATCTAAATACAGCAGAGTGGTTTCTAAGTTTTTGTGTCCTAGGCAACACTCCATTAACTGCTGGAAAGGTCCCAGGGCGTTGCAGAGCCTGAATGGCATGCAGTTGAACTCGCAGAGGCCCATTGGTGTCGTAAATGCGGTCTTCTCTCTGTCCGCCTCTGCCACAGAAACCTGCCAATATCCACTGGTGAGATCTAAAGTGGAGAAATAGATAGTGGATCTCAGTGCAGCTAGTGATTCCTCAATTCTGGGTAATGGGTAGGCATCCTTATGTGTAATGCGGTTAATCTGCCTATAATCAACACACATCCTCATTGTACCATTTTTCTTTCTAACGAGGACTAATGGAGCTGCCCAGGGGCTACAACTATCTCTGATCACCCCAGCCTCCTTCATCTCCCGTAACAGTCCTTTGGCACATTGATAGTGAGCTGGTGGTACAGGCCGGTACCTCTCTTTAATGGGCGGATGATCTCCTGTGGGGATATGATGTTGGTCCCCTTTTATCTGCTCAAAATCTAGTGGGTGTTTGCTAAAGACTCGCTCATATTCTTGGACTACCCGGTATACTCCATGCTTTTGGTGCAAAGGGGCTGTGTCAGTGCCTACTTGTAGCTTCTGACACCAATCCTCCATCTGCCCCTTGGGGCCATTGTCTTCCGTCTGTTCGGACGGAGGCAAGGGTTCCACTGCCTTTATTGCTTTGTTACTGACAGTGAACAACTTAACAAGGGTAGCATACCGGGGTAAATGGATCTCTTTCTCCCCACAATTCAGGACGCGTATTGGTACTGTCCCCTTGCGAACATTGACTACCCCTCTGTCTGTCAAGATGGTGGGCCTACTATCAGAGTACACGGGTTCTACCAGGGCCTGATAATCTTGACCCCTGAGACCTATGGCTGCCCGACATCATATTAACATTTCACTCCTAGGGGCATTGCAATGGGGAATGGATCACTCATTCTGACACTGCCGACTTCTCCTCCAGACAGCTCTACCTGTTGTCTCTGCATCAGGGGTTTGATCTTCTTCTGCAGAACTCGCTGCTGACCAGAGCTGGCAGACTCTGCGACCTGTTGCAACAAAACAATAATTTCCCCAAGACAATTCTCCATCACATTGGTGCCTAAGGTTATCATAGGATGGCTTTCTCGGTGATCAATATCAACAATAATCATCCCTTGTGATAGCAATTCTACTCGGCCAACCTTTATGGTCACCTCTTTATACCCCACCTGAGGCAAGGGCTGACCATTGCTGGCATAGATGTTAATATGTTCATCTGGACCGCGGGTAATGTCTGAATCAGTCCAGTATCGTTTATAAAGGATATGTGGCATCGTTGTCACCTGGGAACCAGTCTCCAGCAACGCATTCATCGAGATGCCATCAAGCACGACAGATAGGACCAGTCGTCCCCCACGTACTTGTCTCGCCAGCTCTGTGGGTCTGGTCATCTTACTCCTGGGGGTTGGTCCTCTGCCCCAGGGGTTGCTCGTTTAAATTGCAGAATCTTGCGAGGTGACCCGCCTTTTGACAGCGACAACAGATGGGTTCTCAGTCCTGGTCGCAGCGATCGCTGTTTCTCCCTCTGGTCGGTGGAATCCTTCTCTGTTATCTGCGTGTCAGCCTCCACAGGTGCCAGGGAAAAGGATGCCACCTCCTGGTGGTATGTTATAGCTGGGTGCTGGAGGGGTGCAGTGCCACTTGGGGTTGATTCTCGCAGCATCCGGATGGCTCTGTCTTTAAATTGCGCAAAGTCCAGATCAGGGTTTTGCAGAGCCATAATGCGCAGTTGTGTCCGGTGAGCGTTAGACAGGAGCCCCTCGATAAACTGCTCAGTTAGCAATCTGTCCTTGTCTTGCACACTGTAGGGGTCTACCTGTTTAATGGCCCGCAGCTCCTCCTGCAGGTTTAGAGCATAGTCCCGTACACTGTCCTGCACCTTTTGTTTGCACCCGTAGAACTTCATTTTAATCTCTGCTGCTGTGCGGGTGTCAAAGGTTTCCTTCAATAGGGTCAGAATTTCCTTAACAGTGCTTTTGTCCCTGCCCGGGACTTCACCTCCCTCTGGGCTGCACCGATTAGCTGGCCTATGAGGATGCTGACTTTTTGCTCCTCAGACAGGGGGTACACTTGAAACAAACTGCGGAGTCTCTCCTCACTTAGGGTGTGCGACGCCCCTGAGCACTAGGGCAACCACGCCGCCCCTGGTATATATGGCATTGATAACGGCATTACAGTGGCGGCGGCTGCGCCCCCGGCTGAATCCTCTCCCAGGTTGGGCATCTTCCTCCCCCCTAGTGAACCTCAGCCAGGTCCTGGGTTTCTGTTGACGTACCAGTATGCCGCTCTGCTGGCGAGAGGCATTGCTTACCCGGTGGTTTCGGATCGGGCCTCCAGCTTCCCCTCGGCTGATGGCAAATGACGTGATGATACAGTTCAGTAAACTCTAGGGCACACAGTACCGGGTTACACCGGGCTTTGTTTACCCTGTTCGTGACGCCAGGTTGACTGGGTCACCCCGTGATGATGGAAAGCCGGTAACTCTATCTCCTCCAGCTCTCCCGGGTCTTCTCCCCCATCTGGCAAGTTGGGCATCCTAGACAGCGCATCTATGACGCGCCCCCTGGGCCATGGGGTACTCGGTAGCCGGGCCGGTCGATGCTGGGGGAAGTCACAGTGGCAGTGACCCGGTCAATTAAAGGGAAAGTAAAAGGTGAATAAAGTTTTTGGAGATAATGTTCGTGATGCCACCTGTGGTATGCGGCTATATGGGGCTGTCACTGCGGTGCAGATACACTGGAGCTGGTGGTGATGCAGCAGAGTTGGTTCACCTCTCCACAGGCAGAGCTAAGCTCCAGGGCAGTATATGTAGAATTGTGGAGGTAGATGTTGTTGGTGCGGTGTATTGCAGGCGATGGCGCAGATAATGACCAGTCCACAGCTTAATGGCGGTTTCCTCTTATCTTTACTTGCGGTTTGTTAAGCTGACCGGGGCACGGGTACTAGCTGGTAGTAGAGGTCCGGGCGGCCTGGAACCAAGTTGGGGATCCACTTCGCCAGGTGGAGTTGTTAGCCTTCCCTCTGCGCTATTCTCTTTATTCCTTGCTGCTTGAAGCTATGCTGCGGCCCTCGTCCCTGAGTAAAGCGTCTTTTTCCTCACCTGTATGGCAGGCAGCTCAGGCCTTCCTTAAGTGTCGCTCCCACATGGCGGTGCAGGGCCCTATGGTGCTGCTGTGCCGCCGGGCGCCTGGTCGTGCCAGGAGACCTGCAGTCTCCTGCCCTCCGGATTCAGCTGCTGGGCCTTCAGTGCCCCACAACCACGGACTCCGGTGTCCGGTTCACTTGCGCTTCCCTCTGGGGCGAGCTTATTCACAGCTCCCTTCCCCAGGTCCTTCCTCGTTGTCCTCCTTTATACAGCCTACAAAATTGGAGTAATTTCCCAAATCAATTGTAAATCCATATTAATATATAAAAAACACTTTATTTCATAGATAAGATAAAATCACATAACAAAGTTAAGAAAATAGATCTTACGAGGTAAGGATACACACAAGTGCAGAGCAGCAATAAATAAGTGGGTCCTAGGGGAACAACTGGCTAACCCTATTCAACTATAGCATATCATAGTCTATAGTACATGTGTACAGTAAAAAAGTAGCAAGAGGCACTGTATGGAGTTAAAATGGTCTCCCCAAGGTAGGTACCTCCACACAGAGAGAAGCAATCATAGAGAGTCACTGAAAGAAGTTGAACAGGCAGAAATAGCGATCACAAGTAGAACCAGAGTGCTCACCCATAAGGTACAAAAATTACCACTAAGCCACTCTGCAGCCCCGACGCGCGTTTCGCGTGGCTTCTTCGGGGGGCGGTGGTTGTGGAACGAATAAGCACCATTTTATCTCCAGCACAGACTGAATGCAGGTGACAGCGCTGATTACTGCAGCGCATGCGGAGTGACAGGACGTACCCCCGCACCGCGTCACATCCGGCCAGTTTCCCGACGGAACCATGGGCAGGGACGTGCAACTAGTGACGTCACCATCCACAGCCCCGACGTACGGAAGCCCGACGGGACGCGGCCGGAGCAGGACGGCACTGCGCATGCGCGGCTCAGCGGCAGCCATGACAAGTAAGGGATGAAGTGAGGGCACAGAGATACAACTAAATGTATGTAACAAAGCACAGTATACAAGAGAGGGAAAACAGTGAATCAATAAGAAAACGACTGTCACCCTAATCAGGAGAGACATCAGTACAGTATAAACATATATACAGATGCAATGTCAATACAGATACAATAATGTCGTTCCATTGAATCATTGAAATCTTGTATATGGTGATTGATTCCTGATTGATGAGATCGTTACATCCCTAGAGTGTCCAGTAGTTCCATGTGGTAGTCGAGGCATATAAATGGTGATAACAAGATGCAAAGCTATGAAGGAAAAATTTCAACATAAACAAAAGAAGTTAAAATCCACATAAAAAACAAGGGAAAAGATATCTCTATAAGAATGATGAAAAACTGTTAATTTCGTTCAAACCACCAGGGGTCACCGTGTCCAGGATAGCAATCCAGCGGCACTCAAGCTGCGCCAAAGTACGCTTGTAGTTACCCCCTCTCGTGCCCAAATGTACCATGTCAATACCCCTGAATATAAGGGATGAGGGATCACAATTATGGCGCAGCTTGAAGTGCCGCGGGATAGTCTTGAGTGTTGAGACGTCAGAGATATCCCACGCAGCAATCACGTCCCTGATATGTTCCCTAACACGCACCCGAAATTCACGGGAAGTAAGTCCCACATAACTAAGATTACATGGACAGGTAGCCATATATACAATGTGTGTAGAGCTGCAAGAAATATAGTGCGTGATTTTAAATTCTTGGCCATTATTGGCGAAGAATGATTTAGTACGAATTATATTTCTGCACGCCATACAAGATCCACATGGGTAACATCCCCATCTTTTTTTGTTGACCATCCCAAAGGGAGCAGGAGTGGGGGCAACATAATGACTCCTGACTAACGAGTCTCTCAGATTTTTACCCCTCCGGGCCGTCATTAATGGTCTATCAGGCAGAATCTTATTGAGTGTAGGTTCGGTTTTAAGAATTGACCAATGTTTATTGAGAATTCCTCGTATCGCATGCCAATGACTATTATATGTCGATATGAACCTAATGGGGGGATCCTTCTCTGGTAACTTTTTGACGCTAGTTAGGAGATCAAGCGGAGTCCTCCTCGCCCGTCTATAGCCTCTTTTGATACTCCGTGCACTGTAACCTCGATCATGGAATCTCTGTTGGAGGTCCCGAGACTGAGCCTCAAACGCCGCATCAGTAGAACAAATGCGCTTTGCTCTGAGATACTGTCCCACTGGAATGGCCCGTATAGTAGACGGTATATGCGCAGATGTTGCATGAAGTAATGCATTCACTGATGTCTTTTTGCGAAAAACATCAGTCAGCACTAGGCCATCCTGTTGGACAGTAATCCCAATATCCAAAAAATCAATATGGGTCGAATCCCAAGTGTAAGTAAGTCTAATATTTAGGTCGTTTGAATTCAGAGAAGAGATAAAATCATGAAGCTCACTCTCGGGACCTTGCCAAATGATAAAGATATCAGCTATATATCTATACCAGCACTGCGCATGGGTAGCGGCGCACGCGCCCCCCCCCCGAAAACCTCCCTCTCCCAAAGACCGAGAAAGAGGTTAGCGCAGGACGGCGCGCACGCCGCGCCCATCGCAGTGCCCCGCTTCTGAAGAAAAAATCTATCTTTAAATGTGAAGAAATTATGAGTCAATATGAACTCTAATAATTCCAGGATCAGTGCACGGAGAGAGACATCTAGACTGCTAGTCTCGAGAAAGAACGCCGCGGCCCGTAGTCCATCCACATGGTCAATACTAGTATATAATGACTCAACGTCAATGGCCACTAGAAGACTACCTGAGTCAAGGTATAAACCATCAACTTTCCTAAGGACGTCACCAGTGTCCCTGACATAGGAGGGCAGGGTCTCAACAAGTGGATGTAAATAATATTCGATGAATTTACAAATGGGATCACACAGCGATCCAATGCCAGAGACAATGGGACGCCCCGGTGGTTCCCTAAGATTCTTATGCACTTTCGGGAGTAAATAGAAAGTGGGAATAACTGGGCATTTGACACATAGGCCATCAAAGATTTTTTTTGGTATAATACCTTGTTCATAGGCCCGCTCAAGAATGTCAAAAAGATCCGCCCTGAAAGCTGTCAAGGGATTGTTAGGTAGAGTGATGTATGAAGACCGGTCCCTAAGTTGTCTAAAGGCTTCTTTCTCGTATTTCGCAACTGGCCAGATCACCACGTTCCCTCCCTTATCCGCAGGTTTGAATACTACATCCTTAAGCGACTGTAGCTCGCTAAGTGCCCTGACCAACAGTGAGATTATCATGTTTAGGTCCCCCTGGCAATGTCCTCAGGTCATTACTAACGAGTTTGTTAAATATCTCTACTTGTGGGCAGAGGAGAAAGGGAGGGAAAGTCGTAGATCTAGCCAGAACCGAACAGGGGAAATTACCTTTCTGGGTTGAGATATTTTCACTCTCCAATTCCTCTAGAGCTGACAGGGCCTCTTTTTCCATAGTGGTATTCAGGTGGATGTCCGACAAGGGTTTGGTGTGCAATTTCCGTAGAATCACCTTTCTAAGAAATAATTGTAGATCCTTCAGTACTGTAAAGAAATTATAGTTATTAGTCGGCACAAACGTTAAACCCAAAGCAAGAACCTCTCGTTGGTTATCGGACAAAGCATGTGTAGAAAGGTTAATTACCTCAAGGTTAGTAGATTTGGATTTTTTCTCCAACTCCTCTCAACTCACGCTTACTAACCCCGCCTCCAGATTCCAGTGTAAAGGGGAGGGGCTCCCGTTTCTGGTCTGGAGCCAGGAAAGTGTTGTATGCTGGCAAACCTGATTAGGGGACCCCTCCTTGCTTCCAGGCATAACATCACCCTCTGTGAGGGAGCCAATGCCACTGTGGCAACCGGACTCCTGGGGTGCCACACATCTATATGTGATTACAATATGGGGGGCTCTATATGTTATTATATTATGGGGGGCTCTATATGTGATTACATTACAGGTGGCTCTATATGTGATTACACTGTAGGGGAGACTCTATATGTGATGTGACAAAGTCACTGGCAGAGTGCTGGAGGGAGATATGTTTCACTGAGGCTATTAGTTTCAGTGATGTGAAACCTGGAAGTCTTCTCCTGCATGCTATTTGCTGAGAGGATTAATCAGCCATATTTAAAAGGCCCATTTTTTTTGGTGAACGACTATAAGAGCGGGTGGGAGGTTGTTCACCATATCTCCACCCCAGGGTGTGGTCTGGGGTTTAAATGTTCGACCTGTTGAGGCATTCAGTTCAGTAAGTCTGGGGATGCTAACTCCAGACATGATTGTGTCTAGCTGACCTGAACCATGTGGAGTTGCTAAACTCTGGGCAGGCGGACCCCTGCTAACACAAGGACTGTGTTTTGCATGACCACTTTTGCTTTGTTTGCTTTCCTATTTTGACCAAAGGGCCGTGATTATTTTTATGGACTCAATGTTGGTTTATGCCGCATTTTAATAAACCAACAAGAGATTTAAAGAGACAGCTTACCTGTGTCTACCTCCATGTGCAGCTAAGTGAGCGATCTACCACAGTGATGATACTACAGGAGGGGCCTCAATATAAATTTATGCAAAAAAAGTGTGATGAGCCTATAGAACGGCGGTCATGTGACCACAAGTTTTAGATGTGCATACTCCTGGCCACAATCTGACTAGGTGGGCTCTGCCTTGCTCAATGCAAGTGTATTGAGTGAGGACATTATTATTATTATTATTATAGGACAGAAACAGTCTAGTTGGATTGTGGCTAGTGACTTTTACATACACCACAAAGTCACTGAAAATATTTATTGTAAATATATTTTTGCCGCCTTTCCAATGACCAATTTTCCCCAATTGAATTCCTTCAAGAGTTTTATAACGCCCTGTATTTCAAGTGTTTAATGCAATTTTTAACAACCAATTTTGGTAGCGGTTTTTATTTTGTCACTTTTTGACCCCAAACCTCCCAAAAGCTGCGTATATAGAAATTTTAATATTCTGCTTTGTTGTGTTTTATATAATTGTCCAGGGTTTTAAGCAGAAAACTGTGAAAATGTCAATGAAAGCACAATAGAAAAAAAAACATTATAAAAATACTCTGTGCAAAATGAGACCCTCAGCGCTATAGGCACTCTGCGGGGGTTTTTCCATACAGAATTCATTCTAGGGGGCGATTTCTTCCTAATATGACGTGCTGCAAATTTTCTCACAGATTTTGTATAAATCTGTATTCATGTTTTTCACGTAGAGAAAAAAAAATGACGCTTGACGCAGCCTTTCAGTATGAGCTGCTGTATTATGGATCGATACAACATAGATTCATACCACACTGGATTCACATTTTCATTGCCAGCTACTGAACTGTTATTGGTAACCCTGCCAAATGAGATCTTGCATTATAGTGGGAAATTCTGTTTTGTGCTAATATTGTTTAGCTTTCTAAACTAATGTCCCTTTTACTGAAGTAAAACAACACTGACCTCTAGTGGAAAATATTGAGAATGCATGACCTCTTCTTCCTCATTTTTCCCTTTACCCTTATGACTAGTGTTGAGCAAATTTGTTTGTCGAATGTTCGAAAGTTTCAAATTTGGCACAAATATGGCACATTCGGATTTGTGACTGCAAAGGCAAGCAAATTTTCTTAATATCGGAAAAGTTTGACGAATTTGCGCGGGACCGCAAATACAGGGCAACCACGGCGTTTTGAACAGTTTTGTTAGCATAGTGCAAGTGTATGATGAGCAGTGACATGTGCCAGGTGAGTGTGGGGCTGTGGAGAGCTTAGATCAGGTCAGATCAGTGGCGCAATGTTTTTTTTCTTTTTCTGTAGGCGGTAACTTTAACTGAGGAAAGCGCGGCCAGCCAATCATAGCGCAGGAAGCATCAACACTGTCCAGACATAAGGGCTTCTACAATTGGCTGCAGAAATCACATGTCCTCTCAATATAAAAAGCGGCCATGTTCCCTCAACGCCATTATGTCCATGTCACTGCTGGAGACAGACGCAGCTCAGTGTTCTCCTGTGTAATGAGAGATATTAGCTAGATAGATGGGCGCTTGTGTGGTAGTCAGATAGTGTAGATAATTCCTGGCCTGTGTACCTCTGCAACCGCTGGTGCAGGACATTTTTGGTGTTCTTGTGCAAGTACTGAGATTCGGACAGAAACAGAGGGTCCATGCCATACAACAGTGCTGTGCACCACTGGTATAGAGCTCCATGTCTCACTATACCTTGAATGTTTTTTTGCGCTTGCTAATGTGATGAAGCAAGCGCAGTGCACCTTTTCATTTAGTGGGGTGGAAATTGTGCTCTGCACAGTCTGCAGAGCTTCTTATTGCAGAGCACTAAATCTGTTTTTTTTTCTGTTGCTATTGTGATATTGAAAGCTGTGTGCACTAAAGTTTTTTCTAGTGTCAGATACTATTTTAGTGGCATTGAACTTCAGGTGGTTTCAGAGTAAAAAAAATGTGTTTTTTCTCTTGCTATGCCCAGTCCAAAAAATATTTTTTCCTGTGCCAAAAGTCATACAGTGCTATAAACCAGCTACAACGTCAGTGGTGGTCAAATTCAGCTTGTACGCAGAGTCAAACCTTTATATATTTTTGGTTGGCAGGCAGAGTCCACCAAAGGATTTTTTACTGTGGCAAAGTTGATCCAGTCTACTAAAAGGCAGATCCTATTTTAGTGGCGTTGAACTTGTCCTGGTTTCACAGTAAAAAATAAAAACTTCTCTTACTAGGCCCAGTCCAAAAAATATTTTTTCCTGTGCCAAAAGTCATACAGAGCTATAAGCCAGCTACTACATCAGTGGCGGTCAAAGTCAGCTGGATGCAGACCTTATGCAGAGTAACCCAAAAATATTTTTTGTTCCGAGTAAAGTGGTACAGCTGGCTAGATCTGAGTTTGAAATATTTTGGAGCATATAATCTATGTGATACTGGCCTCATCCACATTAAAAAAAATGTCTTCTGTTCCTAAAGTAATATAGCAGGGGACATCTCAGTTTGAAATTGTTTGGAGAATATCTCGTAGGTTTTTTCGGCCTCATGCACACTAACAAATTTCTTTTGTAGTTTAGTAACGTTATATGGCAGGCCATATCTTACCTTGTCATTTAGTGTCGCTGAAACTCAGATCTGTTCGCAGCTATTTCACAGAAAAAAACTTATTTTTCTTTAGTTAATTGCGTGCTCCTACCACTGTATCTGACCAACATGAGTGTGAAAAAGAGAGGGCGTGGTGGAAGGGGGAATAGGCTTGGTGTTCAACATGTACGTGGGGTACGTGATAATGTTAGTGAAAGCACTAGTGAACCAACACAAACAGGTCCTATCCAAAGACAACTGACAACTTATGTTAGTGGGTGGCCTACTGCACTCCCTCCCTTTGGCAGCCGCACAGCGATACGCCTTGTTGATAAGGCTCAGAAAGAGCAGGTGCTCCAGTGGATGGCAAGCTCTGCTTCCAGTGCCCTCTCCTCATCTTCCTCCACCTCAACATCACACGCAGTACAGTCCACACAGGTGGCACCCCAATTACCCATGCTTCACCCCGCGTCACAACTCGCCAACTGCCCAACTGACTGTAGCGAACCACAGATGGGTGAGTCTGTAGAACTCTTCACCCATTCTATATCATGGGCATCAGAAGTCTACTCCAAATAGTCACAAAGTCAAGGGGAGGAAAGCATCTGCACCGATGCCCAAAATTTTTTTTACTTGGATTCGAGGCAGGACGAAGTAGGGTCCGAGCAGGTTCCTCACCCTCATCACCAGACGTTAACCGCAGGGGAGGGAGGTGATCCCGATGAGACTCAGATACCTGTGGATTATGCGGACTGTACTGTGCTGTCAGGGCAGCAAGAAGAGAGGGGTCACTCTGAGGGCAAGGAATGGGATAACACATTGGATGATGACGAGGTTGAAGATCCTACTTGGTGTGAACCCAGAGTCACGCAGCCGAATAGCTCATCTGAGGAGGTGGAGGAGGAAGACGAGGAGGTTACATTTCGCTGTACGGAGCAAACACGGAGTGATGCAAGTACGAGGAGCACTTCATCTTTAGCCACAATCGTGGCTGTGGCCAGCAGTCAGCAGACACTGCAAAGGATGAGCCAACTCACGTTATCTGAAAACTTTGCAATAAAAAACTCAGTAGAGTGAAAAAATTCAATAATTTGACTACTACATGCATGAACGTTCACATACAGAAACAACATTCTTTACGCTGGGAATCCTACCGTGCTGAAATGCGGGCCAGAGCACCTCAACAACCATCAGCTGCCCCATCAAACACATACACTGCTTCTTCCTCCTCATCTGTTACCGTGCTAAATATTCTCACGCAGGTCTCCCATCGCAGAAACTCCGGTTCTTTACCGGCTCCAGTCAGGCTGAGTGAGAGCCCGTCAGCTGTAACAGAAGAGGACACGCCTGCTGTGTTTGTTTCACCAAGCACATCGCATGTTTCTCAATCCACCGTAACATCTGCACCTCACTCACCCTCCACCAGTTTTTCCGGTTCACCATACTCCGCCCTCTCTGAGCACCTTAGCCAGCCCTCGGTCCTGCAGTTGTGGTCATGTAAAAGATTGTTTCATCCTATGCATGACAAAGCTAAGAGGTTGAACGCCACCATCTCCAAACTGTTAGCCATGGAAATGCTGCCTTTCCGCCTGGTAGATACAGACGGTTTCTGAAAACTGATGGCCGTCACAGTCTCCCAGTACCAGTTGCCCAGTCGCCATTACTTCTCTAAGAAAGCTGACAACATAACCCGTTCCTTGTCTAAATCTACATGTGACAGGGTGAATTTCACCACAGATACCTGGACGAGTAAACATTGCCAAGGGGGTTACATCTCGCTGACTGGGCACTGGGTGACTCTGGAGGCTGTGGAGACAGGCGGGAAGGGGCTGCTCCACAAATCTTGGAATCCCCAAGGCTTGTAGAAGAAACCTCTGTATTTCCCACTTTTTCCGCTGCTTCTGCGTCGTCCACCTCCTCTAGAGCCTCCACCTGCGCACTCAACCTCTGCCTTAACGAGACACGCGTTCCAAGGGTGCGGAGGGAATACACACCATCTCCGTACTGCGCAGTCAGGGCTCACTGTTATCAGGCAGTCTTCAAATTAATATACCTTGGAGATCGCAGTCATACAGGTTAAGAGTTGTGGGCAGCTCACCCGGCTCAGTTTGAGCAATGGCTGTCTACGCTGAACCTAGAGCCAGGGAAGGCCGTATGCGATAACGGTGCGAACCTGTTTGCCGCCCAAGGCCGAGGCAAGCTCACACAAGTGCCTTGCATGGCTCACGTCCTCAACCAGCGATTTCTCCTTTACTATCCTGGCCTGGATGAGCTGCTTCACAAAGTATAGAAGCTGTGTGCTCACTTCAGCCGTTCGCACCCCTCATGTCATTGACTTGCATCGATACAGAGGTCTTTGTCCCTGCCAGTTAACAGGTTGATCTTTGATGTGCTGATGTGGTGGAATTCCACTCTGTTCATGTTGCAGCGACTGTGCCAGCAGCAACGAGCTCTGACGCAGTATGTCATGATGTATAGCTTGGGGCAACGCAGTACGAATTTAGAGCATATCACGTTTGCGGAGTGGGAACAGATTAAGGACCTCTGCACCTTTCTGCACGGTTTGGAAATGGCTACTAAACTGGTTAGCGCTGACGATGCCATCATCAGCATCACTATTCCGGTCATATACATGCTGGAGCAGACTTTGAATAACCTGTGGCAGGAGGCGGTGGCCCCAGAAGAAGAGTAGGATGCGGAAGGGATACCAATGTCTCGAATTTCCAGACTGTCGTCACACAGGCGGATGCCAAGTGATGGTGGATTACAGCAATCGAGGGGGTTTTTTGATACCAGGCAAACTGTAAGTGAAGGTGCAAGAGCTGAGGAACTAATGGAGGAGGAAGAGGTGATGGGCAAGTAGCTGTCAGAGGATGAAGAGGATAATCATCCCCTCTCGTTTGAAGGTGGTTGGCAGGAGGGGATGGAGGAAACAAACATCAGTGTTACACAACCCACAATACAGCCTGGCTTTGGACCTCCTGGAAGAGCCAGACATATGAGTGCCTTCTTGATGCAACATGATCCCTGTATAGTTAGGATTTGAAATGATACTGACTACTGGGTTGCCACTCTGTTAGATCCCCGTTATAAGAGTCAATTTTGCCAGATGCTTCCCGCCCTGGAAAGGGCCCCGCTTATGTTGGAGTATCGAAACAAGCTTTTAAGCAACCTTAATAAAGGTTTTCCCCAAGGTAACAGTGAGGCACACAGTGTGCATCGCAGCTGTAGTTTTTCAACCTCCTGCACGTCAGTTTGTCAACACCAAAACATTAGCAGCAGCAGCAGAGTAAGTGGCAGAAACAATTTTTGGGAGTCCTTTCACACATTTTTTGCTCCAGCTCATGCACCAGCACAACAGAGTACAAGTCTGACACGTGGTGAACGACTGGAGAGGATGGTGCAGGAGTATCTATATCTCAATATCAATACCATCAGGGAGGGCTTGGACCCTTTTCCATTTTGGTCTTCAAAAATGGATGAATGGCCTGAGCTCGCCTCTCACGCCTTGGAGGTCTTATCATGCCCGGCAGCCAGTGTTCTCTCTGAACATGTCTTCAGCGCTGCTGGTAGTGTCTTGATGGATAAGAGCACCCGGCTGTACCCTGAATGTGTAGACCACCTAACTTTCATCAAGATGAACAAGTTATGAATCTCCAAGGACTTTTGCACCCCAATTACAGACTGTACAGAGTCGGCGATGTTGTCGTTTTGAGTGTGCTGCATTGATCTCTTGAAATTGCAGCCTGGGATATGGCTTCTGTGTTTGCTCTTGCTGCTGCTGCAGGTTTTAGGCCCTAATTTTGGGAAATGTGGAGAATTCTGATTGTGTCTCCATTGATTGGGTTGGCTGTAGTAGGACAGGCTTGGGTCTGCGTTAAACTACTTGTAGTCTGATGACATTGATGCCACTTCGGTGGTGTTAGGCCCTCATTTAGGGCAATGTAAACACTCCTGGTTAGGTCTCCATCTCCTGGGTTGGCTGTACTGGAACATGTGTGGGTCTTATTTACACTATTTCTACTGTAGTGAAATTGATGAGACATTGCAAGTGTCTGCCACTAATTTTTTGAAATGTGGAGAATCAAGATTCTCCACATTTCACTAAAATCCACTAAATCCACTAAAATCCACAAATCACTAATATGCTCGGGTGCTGAAAGCTCGTGCCGAGCTCACCGTGATACTCGGGTGCTCGACCCGAGCAACGAGCCCAATGTTAGTCTATGGGAGACCCAAGCATTTTTGCGGCGGCACCCCCGGCAGTCTGTACAAAGCCTAAAAAGTGCCCAAAACGATAGTGACAGTGCTCAAATGACATGGGGACAGCATGGGGATCGCCCCAGGAAGCATTTCTGACCCCCAGGTCACTGCTGTCAACAATGTGGTCAGAGGTATTAAGCCACTTTTACGGGCTCACAATAAAACTTTCAAAAAGAAAACTGAAACGGTTTTCCTGTGAAATATGTTAAAGAACATCCTTTCCAGGGTAAAGACTTGTGTATAAGGTAAAATAAATAACCAAAATCAAAAATACTCCTCCACACCTTGGCTATGTTCACAAGTACCATTTTTTATGCGTTTTTGCACTTTTGTATTGCTTTCAACCGTGACAAATGCATTCACCGGGAAATGTCATTTTAACATTTTACAACCTTATCTGGCCATGTGCTGTGTGACACATGCATACAGTGCTGAAAAGACATGGGAACAGCATGGGGAAGACTCCTGGAAGCATCTCTGATACCCAGGTCACTGCCTAAAAGTGTGCCCATCAGAAGTGATCGTTGCCGCATCTGAAGATGCAGACTTGCAATTATCCCCGTGCAAGTCCTTGTCCCAGGGCAGTGTTCAATTGTACCTCCCCAATTCCTTGAAATGCAAGCGCAAGTATGCAGCCTGCCACCCACCCCCAGGCTGCAGTACCATACTGCTTGCTTGCTTGCACTTGAAATAAGGCCTTTTAAGCATGTAGAGGCGGAATCTGGCCACCACGTCATGGCTGCGTCGGCGGCCTGGTATCCATACTCAGTCAGCAGACGCCCAGCGGCTGGGTGTGCACGCTTGGTCCCCAGCCGCCAGGTGGCGGCCGGGTGTCCATTAACGGTCCCCAGCCGCCCCTATTTGTTCCGGTGCGCCTAATACACAAGCGCGCATACCAAAACATTACCTGCGCCCTCCTCAGTGCATTTAGTGGGAAGGACATCCTAACCACAAACACATGGACAAGTGAATGTGGCCAGGGATGGTACATCTCACTGATGCCTTCACACTGGGTTAATATTGTGGAAGCCGGGACACAGTTGTACACTGGGATGCAACACGTCCTCCAGAAATAGAGGATTGCGGATCCTGGGTCAATCAGGCTTCAACACAAAGTTCAGAAGGTAGACAGCAGCAGTGGTTGGCCTCCTACACAACGAGTAAATTATTCATGATCATGAGGCCATCCATCTCCTTAGCTTTCTGTTCCTTGAAATGCAAGCGCATGTATGTAGTAGCGGCTAGGCCTGAGGTGGTCAGCGTTTTGGCGCATATCCTACCTCCTTCGAGGATTGCTGGATGTTTTCCTGCTACTATCCCCGTTCTATGACTCCCGTTAAAACAAAGCTTCAGGTGATGAATGATGGATGAGGTGGTGGCAAAGGAGAAAGAGCAGGAGGAACAGGGACCATTCACATCAATATCAGGCCAGTCAACCACACATCTCTTGTAGGATATGTTTCTGTACCAAAAGGAGCGGTTCGACTACACAGTTATAGGGCATACAGTGAGTGCAATGCCTACCAAAAATTTCGAGGCACTCCAATGTCCCTTGGAAGTGTCATGGAGGTCAGAGGGCCTTAACTAAACCGTTTTTTCCATTTATAGCAACTGGGTCTCCTGTACACTGTTGGCCTAAGCAGTGAATGGAAGGCTTTCCAAAAATTATGAGGAACTGCAATGCCCCTTGAAACAGACGTGGATTACAGCGTACTAAAAACCTTCTACCCATTATTGGGGAGTGGGTCTCCCTTAGTGTTCGCCTATGCATTGAAAAGCAAAAGCTGACTAAGATTAGGAGGAAATGCAATGCCCGTTGGAAGAGTCGTGGAGGTTAGAGGTAATTAAAAACAACATTTCAATGCCCCTTGGAAGAGCTGTGGAGTTCAGAGTGGTTTAAAAAGACGGTTTTAATGCCCCTTGGAAGAGACGTGGAGGTCACAGTAGCTTAACAAGACTGTTTTAATGCCCCTTGGAAGAGTGGTGGAGGTTACAGTGGAATAAAAAGACAATATCAATGCCCCGTGGAAGAGACGTGGATGTCACAGTAGCTTAACAAGATGGTTTTAGTGCCCCTTGGAAGAGCTGTGGAGGTCGCAGTGGAATAAAAAGACAATATCAATGCGCTTGGAAGAGCTGTGGAGTTCAGAGTGGTTTAACAAGATGGTTTTAATGCCCCCTGGAAGAGATGTGGAGGTCACAGTAGCTTAACAAGACGGTTTTACTCCCCCTTGGAAGAGTGGTGGAGTTCGCAGTGCAATAAAATGAC
Organism: Phyllobates terribilis; assembly: GCF_046119375.1. Lineage (NCBI taxonomy): Eukaryota > Metazoa > Chordata > Amphibia > Anura > Dendrobatidae > Phyllobates > Phyllobates terribilis. The sequence goes on from NW_027362797.1 coordinate 2,435,363, forward strand.
AATATCAATGCCCCTTGGAAGAGTGGTGGAGGTCGCAGTGGAATAAAAAGACAATGTCAATGTCCCGTGGAAGAGACGTGAAGGTCACAGTAGCTTAACAAGACGGTTTTAATGCCCCTTTGAAGAGCTGTGGAGTTCAGAGTGGTTTAACAAGATGGTTTTAATGCCCCTTGGAAGAGACGTGGAGGTCACAGTAGCTTAACAAGACTGTTTTAATGCCCCTTGGAAGAGTGGTGGAGGTGGCAGTGGAATAAAAAGCCAATATCAATGCCCCTTGGAAGAGTGGTGGAGGTTGCAGTGGAATAAAAAGACAATATCAATGCCCCTTGGAAGAGTGGTGGAGGTGGCAGTGGAATAAAAAGACAATATCAATGCCCCTTGGAAGAATGGTGGAGGTCGCAGTGGACTAAAAAGACAATATCAATGCCCCTTGGAAGAGACGTGTGGGTCACAGTAGCTTAACAAGACGATTTTAATGCCCCTTACAAGAGCCATGCAGTACAGCATATTAAAAACATTATTTCCATTATTGGGGAGTGGGTCTCCCATAGTCTTTGCCTATGCCTTCCAAGCAAAAGCTGCCAAAAATTATGACGGAGGAACTTGCAATGCTGGCAACACGGACCACGGTCACCCTGGTGGTATAGTGGTGGTGGAGGCTGAGGACAAGGAGAAGAGCAAAAAACAGCCAAAATGAGGAAGCGTATACCCATGTGTGGGTGTGAAGCGATGCATGGGAATACACCTCCCGAAACAACACAGTGGATTTGACTTTATGTTAATCTGCTGTCATTTGGTGGTGATGAGAAGTCTGGCCCAATCCAGCCTTTGTTCATTTTTGATAAGGATCAGCTTGTCAGCATTGTCAGATGACAGGCGAGTGCATTTATCAGTTATAATTCCCCCAGTGGCACTAAAAACACGCTCCGATAACACGCTAGTGGCAGGGCAGGCCTGGACCTCCAAGGCTTACAGAGCGAGTTCATTCCAAGTGTCCAGCTTGGATACCCAATAATTAAAAGGCACAGAGGAATTACGGAGGACGCTGGTACGGTCAGCAAGGTACTCCCTCACCATCTTTTGAAACTTTCCACTCTTTGTGAGAGTACCCCACGCCTCAGGGCTTGTAAGCTGGGCGGGTCTCAGAAAACTGTCCCAGAACGTTGACAGTGTTCCCCTGCCTCTGCTGGATTGGAGTTGCGTCTCTCTCGTCTGTACGCCTTGGTTGGGCAACGAACTGTGATCTCTGCCGCTAGCGTGTTCAGATGGGAATTTTTTTAACAGTTCTGCAGCAAGGGCCTTCTGGTACTGCCCCATTTTTGTAGACCTCTCCACCTCAGGAATAAGAGAGTGAAAGTTCTCCTTGCAGCGGGGGGTCTAAAAGTGTCACCAACCAGTAATGACTGTCACCCAACATTTTGACAACGCGAGGGTCACCTTTAAGGCAGCATAACATAAAGTCAGCCATGCGTGCCAGACTGGTAACGGGCAAGACTTCCGTGTCCTCACCAAGATGACGACTGACCATGCTCTCCTCCCCCCTCCTGTCCTCAGGCCACCCACGCTGAACCGACGGTATGACAGTTGTACAGGTACTACCGTCTACAGCGCATGATACCAGCTCCTGTTCTTCCTCCTCCTTCTCCTCCTCTCCCTCATTGTCCCCCAATGCACGTTGGGATGAGATGAGGCTGGGCTGTGTGTAATCGCCCGCTACGGCTTCTTGATCCATCTCATCATACTCTGGCTGCAATGCCTCCTCTTTAATTCTCTGCAGAGAGCGTTGCAAAAGACAGACAAGTGGGATGCTGACGCTAATGATGGCGTCATCGCCACTCACCAGCTTGGTGGACTCCTCAAAGTTTGTCAGGGTGGTACATATGTCAGACATCCAGGTCTTATGTGTGGAGTCTGACCTGAATATCGACGGCCTTGCTGCAGCTGGTACTCCACAACTGCTCTCTTCTGCTCACAAATCCTTTGCAACATGTGGAGGGTAGAGTTCCAACATGTGGGGACATCACACACCAGTCGGTGTGCCGGAAGCTGCAAACGCCGCTGCAACACAGCAAGGGCGGTGGAAGCTGTAGCCGACTTCCGAAAATGAGCTCACAGGCGGCGTACTTTGATGAGCAGATCTGGCAACTCGGGGTACGATTTAAGAAACAGCTGAACCACGAGGTTAAGCACATGAGCCAGGCATGGTACGTGTGTGATCTCGCCTCGCCTCAGAGCCGCCACCAGGTTATGGCCATTGTCACACACGACCATGCCTGGATGTAGGTTCAGAGTTCTCAGCCACGGATCTGCCTGCTCTTTCACAGCTGTCCACAACTCACAAGCAGTGTGAGGTTTATCACCTAAGCTTATGAGTTTCAGCACAGCCTGTTGCTGCTTGGCGGAGGCAGTACTGCAGTGCTTCCAGCTTGTAACTGATGTGGTGTTATCTGAGATGGAGGCTGAACATGAGGAGGAGGAGGAGGATGATGCACAGGAGCTGTACACTGTGGGGGCAACTCTGACTGACATAGGGCCCGCAAACCTCGGTGTGGGGAGGACGTGTTCTATCCCAAGGTCCGACTGGGTCCCGGCTTCCACTATGCTTACCCAGTGTGTCAGGGAGATGTACTGTCCCTGGCCACAAGCACTTGTCCACGTGTCCGTTGTCAGGTGGACTCTCCCAGTAACTGCGTTGTTGAGGGCACGGCAGATGTTTTGGGACACGTGCTTGTGTAGTGCGGGAATGGCACACCGGGCAAAATAGTGTCGGCTGGGGACCGAGTACCGAGGGACGGCCACCGCCATAAGGTTGTGGAAGGATTCCGTCTCCACCAGCCTAAAAGGCAGCATTTCCAACGCAAGCAGTCGTGAAATGTGTGAATTTAGGACTGTGGCCTGTGGGGCGTTGGCTGCGAATTTCCGCTTTTGTTCAAAGGTCTGGGATATGGACAATTGAACGCTGCGGTGGGACGTGGACGTGGACGTTGATGCTGTTTCTTGAGAAACTGCCATAACAAGTGAAGACTGAGAGGAGGGGGCATCTTTGCATGCAGTATGGACAGGAGATTGCCTTGCACGCACAACAGGGGGTTCTCTTACACGCACAACAGCGGAAGAAGCAGTGGTGACACCCACTGACACTGGTCGTGGACCCTGGGGTTCGCCCCACAAAGTCAGGTGCTTTGCTGACATGTGCCTGATCATGCTGGTGGTGGTCAGGCTGGTACTTTTGTCACCCCTGCTGGTGCTGGCCTGGCAGGTCGTACAAATGGCCTTTTTGGGGTTATCAGCAGAGTCTTTAAAAAAATTCCAGACTCTGGAAGACCTACCGGTTGTACTGGCAACGTCCCTCGTGTTGGTGTTACGGGGAACGGTTGCCCTCCTTCTGTCTGCGGCCACCACACTGCTTCTTCCTGCCTGTTGGAGTACTCTGCCTACCTCCTCCTGTGTGCTGCTGGCCTCGCTCTGCGTGTCCTCCTGCCACGTTGTGGCAGTTACTAGATCATCCACCACCTCCTCTTCTTCCACTTCCGCACCACGGTCCTCCTCCTCACTTCGTGGCAATTGTGTCTCGTCACCATCCACCTCTTGTGAAAAATTGCCAGCTTTGCCTTCTTGTGGCCGTGGCTGTTCAAATATTTGGCCATTGCTACATGGGATCTCCTCTTCCACCACTTCAAGCGGAGCAGGCGAGGGGCACAAATATGGAAATGGACCAGTGTCCAACTGTGGGATCAGTTGCTGTCTGACGACACTCGGCATGGTGGGAGGAAGGAGCATCAGGGTGAGGAGGAGTATGCGGTCGAGACTCACGGCTACTAAGACTTGACCGTGTAGAAGACAGACCAGAGGTGGTGGTGCCCAGGTGACTTGAAGTATTATCTGCTATCCAATTAATAACCTGTTCACACTGATCAATTCGCAATAGTGGTGTTGTGTGCTTCCCTAGTAATTCAGTAAAGAACTGGGAGCGAGAAGATGTGGCTGTTGGTTGTGGCACATTTTCACCTTGGCCACGGCCCCGTCCTCTGCACGCACCATCACCAGAACGTCCAGTTCCACGTCCCTTGCCACGCGCCTTGCCCATTGTAAATGAAGTAAAATAGCTTACACTCGCACTATCAATGTCAAAAGGGTAATATAAAGGAGATTAGAACCGTGGAAGAGGAAAACCACAGTTCTATTTCTCTGGCCTACACCAGAATCTTTTAAACAGATATATTTCTGTCTGAACAGTCAGCGAGTAGAGATGAGCGTTGTTCTACTCGAACTGTTCGCCAATCTCAAATTCGAGCTGTTTTGGGCGGTGTTCGAGCCGTTCGGCGAACACGAACAATTTGAGAAAAATTCGGCTGTTCGAGGTTATGTTCGATAACTGTTCGTGCACCAAAATCATAACTGGATTTTTTCTCAGTAATGATGAAAATGAATGTTAATACGCAGTTTGAGTGTACAGCGGGGTGGGGGGAGGGGCAGGGGATGGATCTCTGCAGGAACAATGAAGATCTCCATTTTTTTTTCTCTTTCCCGCATTTGCAGTGGGGAGGTGCAATCTGTCAGCCTATCAGCAGCGCACACACGGAGCGAAGTGCTTTTTTTCACACAAGCAAGGGCATGTGTCATTGGCAGTGTATGTCACATGTCCTTGCCCTATAAGACCAAGCCATTTTCCCCGTCGCCACCATTTTCTCACTGCTGCAGCTGCGTGTTAGACGGCACCGCTGTTGCTGTGTGCGCTATACCTTGTTAATTTCAAGCCAATTTTCGCACAAATATACAGATAGCTTGGGAGTAGGGAATAGTTGTGATTGCAGTCCTTTTAAGGACTAGGTTACAGCATTTCCTACGACTTTTATCAGGCAGGTCTGTGCTCTTAAATAGATAGGTTGTGGGAGTAAAGACTAATTGTAATTGGAGTCCTTTTCAGGACTAGGTTACATGAGTTCCTATCAGTTTTTGCCAGGCAGGTCTGTGCCAGTGCTGTGCAAGTTTTTTTCACAGCATTTGGCTGAATCTAGCAAAGCTAATCCTTTTTGGCCTATTGCAGAGTGTGTTAGTCAGTGGAGTAGCCTATCTGTGTTGCAAGATATAACACCTGTGTATAGAATACCAATTTTTTTACTGCACCTAGTGAAGTAAAATCTTTTGGGCATAGCATCATTCTATTAGTCCATCTATACTGACCTCCATCAGGTTGCAAACTGAATATAATTTTTTTCTGCATCTAGCTCTGAAAAAATATTTGGGCTTCTAGCAGTGTGTGGGACTTGGTCTATTAGTCCATCTATACTGACCTCCATCAGGTTGCAAATTAAAAATAATTTTTTTCTTCATTTACCTCTGAAAAAATATTTGGGCTTCTAGCAGTGTGTGGGACTTGTTCTATTAGTCCTTCTATACTGACCTCCAGCAGGTTGCAAATTGAATATAATTTTTTTCTGCATCTAGCTCTGAAAAAATAGTTGGGCTTCTAGCGGTGTGTGGGACTTGGTCTATTAGTCCATCTATACTGACCTCCATCAGGTTGCAAATTAAAAATAATTTTTTTCTGCATCTAGCTCTGAAAAAATATTTGGGCTTCTAGCAGTGTGTGGGACTTGGTCTATTAGTCCATCTATACTGACCTCCATCAGGTTGCAAATTAAAAATAATTTTTTTCTGCATCTAGCTCTGAAAAAATATTTGGGCTTCTAGCGGTGTATGGGACTTGGTCTATTAGTCCATCTATACTGACCTCCATCAGGTTGCAAATTAAAAATAATTTTTTTCTGCATCTAGCTCTGAAAAAATATTTGGGCTTCTAGCAGTGTGTGGGACTTGGTCTATTAGTCCATCTATACTGACCTCCATCAGGTTGCAAATTAAAAATAATTTTTATCTGCATCTACAGTACCTCTGAAAAAATATTTGGGCTTCTAGCAGTGTGTGGGACTATTTGTATTAGTCCATCTATACTGACCTCCATCAGGTTGCAAATTCAAAATAATTTTTTTCTGCATCTAACCCAGCCAATAGTTTTGGCCTAATACCACAGTTTGGCCACTCAGCTCTGCTTGGTTACCATCCATTGTTTTTTTGTGCAAACAACTCCAGAGTTGTGAATTAGTTAACCACCAAAATGAGTGGAAAAAGGCCTGCTGCTGGTGGAAAGGGGAATAGGCGTGTTGGGAAGGGGAAAAAAGGTTGTGTCCGTGGGGTAGGTGTTAAAGCAACAGTAACATCTGCAGAAGAAAGACCATCTTCCAGCCAAACTAAAATGTCTACTTCTTTTAGCGGACAATGTGATAAGATCCCTTTCTTACGGCCACGCCAATCGCTACAAATTCCAGATGAGGCACAAAAACAGCAGGTGCTTCAACGGATATCAAGTGCTCCTTTAAGTGGGCTCTCCTCCACATCAACTTCAACATCACAAATACTCCAGTCCTCAAAGGTGTCACCCAAATCGCACTTGCTTCCTCACAGCTCCCAAATCTCCAGCTGCCCGTCTGAGTATGAGGTAGAACAGATGGTTGAGTCTGCAGAGCTGTTTACTCATACTATAGCCTGGGAATCAGAGGTCGACTCCAGCGCTTCTGTGAATCCAGACGAGGAAATGATCTGCACTGATGCCCAGAATCTTTATGAGTCAGATCCAGGACCAGACGCAGAAGGTTCTGACCATAATGTAGACCCTCATTCCCAAACTGTAACTCCTGTTGGTGGAGACAATGAGGAAGACGATGATAAGACTCAAATACCTGATTGGAGCGACAACTTTAGTTTTTTGTCAGGGCAGGAACAGGTTGGCTCTGAGGACGACGGGTGTGATAACGCACAGGGTGATGATGATGAGGTCGGAGATCCCACTTACTGTCAACCCACAGTCAGCCAAGAGATGAGGTCAGCAGAGGAGGTGGAGGAAGATGCTAGTGACGACGAGGTCAGGTTGCGCCTTCCTGGACAGAGACGTAGTACTGGAAGCACGTCAACAACTGCATCCTCAAACACAACTCTGCCTCTCACCACAAGTCGTGGTGGCTCTTCAGGTCGCATGGGTGCTAAGCCTTGCATAGCCTGGGCATTTTTTCAGATCGATAAAGATGACCCAACTCGTGTTATCTGTAACATTTGTCAGCAAAAGCTAAGTAGAGGCCAAAAAATACATAGTTTGAGTACTTCATGCATGAACCGGCACATGGACATGAAGCATAAGTTGCAGTGGGAAGCTCAGTGTCCTACAATGCGGCCTAGCCGGCCGGGCCAATCACCGTCTGCCATATCTTGTGCATCCGCGGCCTCTTCATCCTCTGTGACTGGGGGGACAGCAGTCACACCTGTTTTGGGGCGCAGACCTGCCACCTCTTTACCCGCAACAGCCAGCGTGATTGGCAGGTCATCATTTTCTTTGGAGGTGGTAACACCAGCTGGTGTTGAGCGCTGTCCGACATCGATAGCACCACCTTTGGATCAAGGCAACCTAACATGTCCGCCTGCATCTTCCTCACAGACCGGCAGTTTGCCGGGGACACCCTTATCAACCCCGTCTAAGCACAATAGCCAGCCCTCGGTCCCTCAGATGTGGACAAGTAAAAGACCATTTCCTCCTAGCCATGAGAAAGCTAAGAGGTTGAATTTCACCATCTGCAAGCTCTTGGCTACAGAAATGCTGCCTTTCCGCCTGGTGGACACAGAGGATTTTCGAGACCTTATGTCCGTCGCAGTGCCCCAGTACCAGATGCCCAGTCGGCACTACTTCTCAAAGAAAGGTGTGCCTGCGCTCCACCAGCATGTCGCACACAACATCACCGCTTCTTTGAGAAACTCTGTGTGTGACAGGGTGCATTTCACCACAGACACTTGGACGAGTAGGCATGGACAGGGGCGTTACATGTCGCTGACTGGGCACTGGGTAACTATGGTGACAGCAGGACAAGGGGCTGCTGTCCAAGTCTTGCCGTCCCCACGAGTTGTGCGTCAATCCTCTTTATGTCAAAGTTCCTCCACTGCTTCTGCCTCCTCAACCTCCTCTCGGTCTTCCACCTGCACCCAAAGCCTGTCTGGTCATGCCACAAGCTTTCTAACTGCGCAGAAGGGATCCTGCACACCTCCTTACTATGCTGGCAGTAGGGCTCAACGTCATCAGGCGGTTTTTACATTGAAATGTCTGGGAAATGTGAGTCACACAGCTGAGGAGTTGTGGTCAGCTCTGGAGAACCAATTTCATGAATGGTTGTCTCCACTGGACCTGAAACCAGGGAAGGCCGTGTGCGACAATGCTGCAAACCTGGGTGCGGCCCTTCGCCGGGGCAATGTCACACACGTGCCTTGTATGGCTCACGTGTTGAACCTGGTTGTCCAGCAATTTTTAGCCCACTATCCCAGACTAGATGGCCTTCTGCAGAGGGCACGGTCGCTGTGTGCTCACTTCCGCCGTTCGCATCCCACAGCTCAGCGACTTACATCTCTACAGAAGTCGTTGGGCCTGCCACTTCACCGGCTAAAATGCGATGTGCCTACCCGGTGGAATTCAACTCTGCACATGTTGCAGCGACTGTGGCAGCACCGACAAGCCCTGGTGCAATACGTTCTGACGTATAGCCTGGGCCAACGAGATTCAGAGGTGGGGCAAATCACGCTGGAGGAGTGGTCTCAGATCAGGGACCTATGCACCCTTCTGCACAGTTTTGAAATGGCGACGAAGATGTTTAGTGCTGACGATGCCATTATCAGCATGACTATTCCGGTGACTTACATGCTGGAGCACATGTTAAACAGAATTCGGAGTCAGGTGGTGGCACAAGAGGAGGTGGAGGAAGTAGAGGAGGAGGAGTTGTATGCGGAAGGGCTAACATCTGCAAGGTCCAGACGGTCGGCAGCACCAAGGCGGCAGGCATGTGAGGGTGGGGGAGATGGTTTTACCAGGGCGCATGGTAGCAGCCAAACTAGTGAGGAAGGTGCAGGAGCCCAGGAAGAAGTGGAGGACGAACTGATGGAAGACTCATCAGATGAGGGAGACCTTGATCACATTTCTGTTGTGCGAGGTTGGGGGGAGAGGACAGAGGAAGGAAGCATGATTGTTACCTCGCCACCAACACAACAGGGACTTGGTGCTCCTGGATGCGCAACACACATGAGTGCCTTCTTGCTGCACTACCTGCAACATGACCCTCGAATTGTGAGAATTAGAAATAATCCTGACTACTGGGTTGCCACACTGTTAGATCCCCGGTACAAAAGTAAATTTGCAGAAATTATTCCTGCCATAGAAAGGGATGCACGCATGCAGGAGTATCAGCAGAGACTGTTGCAGAATCTTACATGTGCTTTTCCACAAAATACCAGTGGTGCACGTAGTGAATCTCACAGTTCCAACTTGCCAACCGTGGGACCGTCAAGTGTTCAGCACTCAAACCGTAACAGAACCACAGTATCTGCTGGTAACATCAATTTTGCGGAATCATTTCACCACTTTTTTAGCCCATCCTTTGCAAGGCCACAGGAGACAAGAAGTCTGACACATAGTCAACGCCTAGAGACGATGGTACAGGAGTATCTCCAAGTAAACATTGAAGCCACGACTGTGTCACTGAACCCTTGCTCTTTTTGGGCTTCCAATCTGGATAAATGGCCGGAGCTAGCCACTTACGCCTTGGAGATCTTGTCATGCCCCGCAGCCAGCGTTCTGTCTGAACGTGTGTTCAGCGCTGCTGGTGGTGTGCTGACAGATAAGCGCACGCGGCTCTCCACTGATAATGTAGACAGACTCACGTTCATAAAGATGAACAAATCATGGATCCGAAACGACTTTTCTACCCCTGTGTCATCCTGGGGAGAGTAAAAGCTTGATGATTGGTTAAAATCACCCTACCAACCGTTTTAAGCTTTCAAATTACTAATCATGTTTATCTGTATCTTGACTGGAAAATAATTTGGGCTTTGTAGCAGTGTGCAGCACTGATCCTATTAGGCCATCTATACTAAAGCTTCACCAGATTTAAAATTAAAAATAATTTTTAGCTGCATCTAGCCCGGAAAATAATTTTGGGGCTCCGAGATGCGCAAGGCACATAAGTGCCTTCTTGCTGCACTACCTGCAGCATGACCCTCATATTGTCAGAATTCGAAGTAATCATGACTACTGGGTTGCCACACTCTTAGATCCCCCAAACTTTTCGATCAACCTTTTCATTTTAATAAAGACCAAAAAAATGGTCATTTTTGAAATTATAAGCATGAGCAGGTTGTTAGAAACTGAAATCAAACAGTTTTCAACTCAAAACTTTATTCTAGGTGATGTTACATTTTCACATAGGACCCCTTGTTCGAAAGGAGCTTCTGAACTCTCTCGTCCATTGAATTTGTCAGGTTTTGGATGGTTTCTGCTTCAATTGTTTTGCATGAGGACAGAATACCCTCCCAGAGCTGTTGCTTAGATGTGAACTGCCTCCCGCCATCATAGACACTCCTTTTAATGATGCTCCAAAGGTTCTGAATGGGGTAGAGGTCAGGGGAGCATGGGGGTCACACCATAAGTTTGTCCCCTTTTATGCCCATATCAGCCAGAGATGCAGATGTTTTATGTGCAGCATGAGATGGTGCATTATCATGCAGAAAAATGATCTTGCTGTGAAATACACGGTTCTTCTTCTTGAACCATGGCAGGAAGTGCTGTTTGAGAAAATCCACATACATTATGGAGTTCATCTTTAGCGCCTTCAGGGATCCTAAAGGGGCCGACAATCTCTCTCCCCATGATTCCAGCCCAAAACATTACTCCACCTCCTCCTTGTTGGCGCTGTAGCCGTGTTTGCGTGGGGTGTCCATCAACCAGCCATCCTCCACTCCATCCATCTGGACCATCGAGCGCTGCACGGCACTCATCCGTGAACAAAACAGTTTTGAAATCAGTCTTCATGTAATGTTTGGCCCACTGGAGCCGTTTCTGCTTGTGTGAAGTGGATAGAGGAGGTCGACAGGATGGCGCATGCACAGCTGCAAACCTCTGAAGGACCCTGCATCTTGTTGTTGGGGGGACGTTGGAGGCACAAGCAGCTTCAAAAACTTGTCTGCTGCTATGACAAGGCTTTTTTGCCGCTGCTCTTTCAACCTGACGCAATTGCCTGTAGGAAAGAGTCCTCAATTTGCCCTTATCAGCACGCACACGTGTGTACTGTGAATCAGCTACATACTTCTTGATTGCCAAGACACTTCATCCTGATCATCGCACAATGTTGATTGTAGTCATGCCTTGACCTAAACACTCCACAATTTGTTGCTTCTCAGCAGCCGACACATCCTTTTTCTTTCCCATTTTGGCAGAAAATGTAGGCTGCTTAATAATGTGAGAGAGCCTTCTTAAGTAGTCTTGCCTTTCATTGGACACACCTGCCAAACTAATTAGCACAGGTGTCTGCAATTGCTTACAGTGATATAAAGAGCCCTGACACACATCACCATCAATGAGTTTAACTGACAAACAAACAAATTCTTCCCTTATCACTCCTAAACACTTTTTGTATAATAATTTGGAACGCAGTGTACATGTGCTTTTCCACAAAACACCAGTGGTTCACGTAGTGAATCTTACAGTTCTAACTTGCCAACCGTGGTCTGTATGGAGTTGTTCAATAAAGGGCCCAAAATTAAGATAACATAGATGGGAGAGGTCTCTATGAATAGGAATTCCTAAGTATTTGATACCCTGTGAGGGCCAGGCAAAGGGAAAGTTGGACTGGATGGAATCCTATATGGATTTGGGGAGGGAGACATCGAGGGCCTCAGACTTCGCTGCATTGATTTTAAAATTTTACCATGTAACAAAGTGATCTATTTCAGCCATAACAGCATGGATGGATATATGTGATTGAGTGATATATACTAGGACATCATCAGCAAATAGAGAGCACTTGTACTCGGTGCCTCCCACCTCAATCCACCTAATATTGGGGTTATGGCGAATTGATGAGAGCAGGTGCTCCGTCACTAGGATGTATAAGAGAGGGGACAGAGGACATCACTGCCTTGTCCCATTGGTGATTGTGAAAGGTGATGAAAATGTTCTGACGCACCCCCTGGGCCTTGGGACACCCGGAGCCGGACCCTTTTTGGTGGATGCTGGTGGTTGTAGTCTTCGTGGCGGCGACCCAGTTCCGTGGCTCAGGGCGGTCAAACCAGTGGCGGAACTATTTATGTGGTTTTCATGTTTAAATGTCCGACTACGCCACCCGTGGATTGCGGTCAGAGTGAACCGCCGCTACAGGGCAGACCACTGAGGCTGGTGTTGTGGGTGCAGCAGAGCGTAGCATAACTCCCCACGGGAGGAGTATAGCCTCAGGGCAGTGTATGCGGAGGATGGGGGTGATGGTGCAGGGCAGCAGCAGTAACGACACGGAGTCAGTGATGCAGTTCAGGGCCTTTACTCACAGTTCTTATTATCCAGACCACGTCTGCAGGTAACGGCTGCCCACGTCGTACTGTGCTCACCAGGTGAGGGGCTCAGACAACTCCCAGATAACTTTGGAGCACTTCACAGGACCCCCTTTGTGTGTCCTTTGTCTGGCCTTTCTTACCAACACTTCTGTCCGGCTGCCTCGGGCCTCCTCTTGGTAAACTTGGCGCCAGTTTCCCTGACCCTATGTGGTGCCTTCCTAGCGGGTGTAGCGAGGGGCTGCGCCACATAAAATGTCAGAGCCTCCGGTTTCTAGCTGAGGGTCGTTTCCTGCCTCCACTAGTTCGGGGACCGGTCTCCCCCTTTGGCCTGACCCCTCCACGCAGGTGGATTCGGGCGTGCGGTGGCGACTCGCCCGTCCGCACCCCTGGGATCCCTTCATTCCTCGTTCCTGGAGCCTTCTCCGCTCCTCTTCCTTCCTTCTCCCTCTTCCAGGCCTGGGCCTCTGTTACTAGGCCCGCCTCCGGAGCAGAGCTCATGCAGAGCCCCTGCTCCCTGCCACTTCTGCTCAGACTTCTCTGCACTGAACTAAGATGGTGCCCACCTTTTATACTCCCTTCTCAATGCACCCAGGAACTGCTTCCTCCCTGCTCCTGCACTACAGGGTTCCCCTTCCTCAGTGTTCCCTCCCCCCACTCCAGCCAGGGACAGGGACTGTCATGCCCATCTCAGGGGCATATTGGTCGCCCTGCCCCACGGCAATGTGGTGTAATGCATGCAGGTGTCGGGTCCTGATCCACACTCCATCCTTACCTGAGAGTGAGATATCACACCTCTGGGTGAGGTGCAATACGTCTGTAGCAACCGAGCCCTCAGGGTGCTACAGTTCCATTTATCTTCAGCCTAGGTGACGTATTGCGATACAGGGCCGTGATTTTGGCTATAAAAGGGTCCCCTAGACCCCTACCCCAAGCTTTTTAAGAGAATCATATATGGCGTGCCAGGAGACTCTATGGAATGCTTTCTCAGCATCCAACGAGAGTATCTAATTACAAATTTTTAACTGCATCTAGCCCAGGAAATACTTTGTGCCTAGTAGCAGTGTCTGCTAGTGAGCGGATTATCCCGGCTGTTAAGCAAGCTGCACCACCTGTAGTTTAGACACTTAATTTTTTCAAAGGAAATGCTTCGGGACCATGGGATACTTAGTGAAGAGCATCAGGAGGCACCCCAAGGCATAGGGGCTGGGACTGGCAGTAGGATGCCTTGCGGTGGACAGCCGAGCTCGATCCTTATAAAAGCTTTTTAACTGCAGCAGCTTTAGTGGACGCTACTGGAGCTGGAATTACCGCGGCTGCTGGCATGAGACTTGCCCTCCAATAGATCCTTGTAAATGGATTTAAAGTGTATTCATTCAAATTAGAGAGACAATTTAAATTAAAAAGCTTAGAGCTGCCTCCACCACAGGGGGGCTCGCTCGACCCACCAGCGGACAGGCACCAGTATTGGGAGAGGGGGGCTGGCCGTCAGGGTTCACCGCGGCTCTGGCACAAACCCGGCGACACGGAGGTGGCACGGGCAGGAGCGGACTGGCCGTGTCGGCTTCTCACTTTTTGGATTTTAGAAGGGCATGACATGCCTATATCTGTGTCTCCCCCTCCTTTTACTCCTCCACCTCTTTTATTTTCGCATGACTATATGTACTTGTCACTTTTCCATGTGTTAGTTATGTCTTCTGAGCAGTTTGTCAGCTTTTGGACACCTTTGAAGGTGTTTTCTATGTGTTTCTATGTGTTTTTGTTTGCCTGCCATTGGTTTTAACGGTGTTCGAAGGTGTTCGACGAACAGTTCGACGAACAGTTCGGCGAACACACGGGTGTTCGACGAACCGAACCGAACTCGAACACTACGGGGGTGGCTCAACACTATCAGCGAGTCACTCAAACTGTTTTTTTTTAAGTAAAAAAGGCAAAAAAGTGGATAATACAGAGATTTGAACCATGGAACTGCAAAGCCACAGTTCTAATTTCCTGGCGTATACCAGAATTTTTAAAATAGATATATTTGTGTCTGAACAGTCAGCAAGACACTCAAAATGTTTTTTTATGTCAAAAAGGCAAAAAAGTGGATAATACAGAGATTTGAACCGTGGAACTGCAAAACCACAGTTCTAATTTCCTGTTGTATACCAGACTTTTTAATATAGATATATTTGTGTCTGAACAGTCAGCGAGACCCTCAAACTGTTTTTTTTTATGGAAAAAAGGCAAAAAGGTGGATAACACCCAGATTTGAACCGTGGAAGAGGAAAACCACAGTTCTAATTTCCTGGCGTATACCAGAATCTTTTAAACAGATATATTTGTGTCTGAACAGTCAGCGAGACACTCAAACTGTTTTTTTTTATGTAAAAAAGGCAAAAAAGTGGATAATACAGAGATTTGAACCGTGGAACTGCAAAACCACAGTTCTAATTTCCTGGCGTATACAAGACTTTTTAAAATAGATATATTTGTGTCTGAACAGTCAGCGAGACACTCAAACTGTTTTTTTATTTAATGGAAAAAAGGCAAAGAGGTGGATAACACCCAGATTTGAACCGTGGAAAAGGAAAGCCACAGTTCTATTTCTCTGGCCTACACCAGAATCTTTTAAACAGATATATTTCTGTCTGAACAGTCAGCGAGTCACTCAAACTGTTTTTTTTTTAAGTAAAAAAGGCAAAAAAGTGGATAATACAGAGATTTGAACCGTGGAACTGCAAAACCACAGTTCTAATTATCTGGCCTACACCAGACTCTTTTAAACAGATATATTTGTGTCTGAACACTCACAGACACACTCAACTTTTTTTTTGGGGGGGGGGGGGATACCAAAAGGTTAATAAGATGGGTATTTGTACAGTCTGACTGAGGGAAAAAAAAAGAAGAGGATTTAGATGAAAAAAAAAGGATTTTTCCTGGCCCCTGAGACCTGGAGCTAAGTCTAGCAATTTGACCAGAAGCAGCACACAGGACTGTAATGCAGTGTTTGTTGGTATAACCACTGCGTCTCCTATACAGCCTGCCTGCCTGCCTGATATCTGGGATGGATATTAGTCCTCACAAGGACTGTTTGCTTGTACTTGCAGGCTTTAGAGACCCTACACTAAGTATTTTGCAGTATAAATCTCTCCCTAGCTCAGCAGCACTGTCCCTACACTGTTTGATCCGGAGCTACTGTGTCCAACATGGCGACGCCCGGTTTTAAATACTTGAGGTGACGCTGTGCGGCCAGCCAATCACTGTAATGCCCACAACCAACATGGCTGCGGCATTACAGTGACTGGCTGGCAATCCCTGCATGTTCATTGGCTCTGTAAAGAGCGCCAAACATGCAGGGCGGAGACCCGAGCTCCTGCCCGAGTAACCCGAAAATGCACGGTGCTCGCCAAACATCCCGAGTAGTGAGATGCTCGGGCGAGCACCGAGCAGTGTCGAGCATGCTCTCTCAACACTAGTCTCCATCTATTGGGTTGACTGTAGAGGAACTGATTTTGGCCTCCTTTGCAATACTTATACTCTAGTGAAATTGATGCCACTTTGGTGGTGTTTGTTACGCCCTCATTTAGGGCAATGAAAACACTCCTGGTTAAGTTATCCATCTCTTGGGTTGTCTGTACAGGAAGAGATGTGGGTCTCATTTACACTATTTCTACTGTAGTGAAATTGATTACACTTTGCTGGTGTCTGCCACTAATTTTTGAAAATGTGGGGAATCCTGAATGTGTCTCCATCCATTGGGTTGACTGTAGTGGAAGAGGTTTGGTCTCCATGCATTTCTATAGTTATACTGTAGTGAAATTGAGCATTTGGTGCAGATATTATTCTCCCCAAATGGGTACGCAAACGTAATAAACTCTAAATTGATTTTCAATAAACAACCATCAGCTGCCCCATCAAACACCTCTGCTGCTTCTTCCTCCTCCTCTGTTACCGTGCCAAGTGGTGTCAAGCAGGTTCCCGACAGAACCAGCAGTATACCCGCGGCAGTTAGGCTGAGTGACAACCCGTCAGCTGTAAGTGAAGCGGACATGCCTGCTGTGTTTGTTTCTCCGAGCACACCACACGTTTCTCCATCCACCATCATATCTTCGCCTGCACCTCACTCACAGTCTATCGGTTTGTCCGTTTCACCGTACTCTGCCCTCTCTGAGAACTGCAGCCAGCCCTCGATCCCGTTGTTGTGGTCACCTAAAAGATTGTTTCATCCTACACATGAAAAAGCTAAGAGGTTGAACTCCACCATCTCCAAACTTATGGCCACGGAAATGGTGGTCTTAGGCCCTATTTTTTTTAAATGTAAACACTCTGATTGAGTTTGCATCTCCTGGGTTGGCTGTAGTGGGACAGGCATGGGTCTGTGTTAAACTACTTGTAGTCTGATGACATTGATGACACTTCGGGGGTGTTAGGCCCTCATTTAGGGCAATGTGAATGACACGCCCAGGGTGTTGAGGATGACTCGGCGCCCGGGCCTTGTTGTTAGATTTGGGGGATGTCGCGGTGGCCGGCTCCCGGGCCTGTACCCTGGGGTCACTCTTTAAAAGGCAAGGAAAAGTGGGGGAAAGTTATATGGGAAAGGGGAAATTGTTTGTGACGCCACCTGTGGTGTCTGGTGAGGATCACCAGCGCTGCTACAGTCCTCTGAGGCCGGTGATCAGGCAGCTTAGTTGGTGCGGCTCCCCACAGGTGGAGCAGGGCCTCAGGGCAGCGTAGGAGAAGGGATGCAGGACAGAGGGGACCCAGCCGGGTCGGAGGAAGAATAGGCACACTCACAACAGTTCACTTCAGTACCTTTACTGGTGGTGTTTCAGGCACGATCCAGGGCACTGTAGGGTGAAGGGTGCATATCGGGACTCTACCCAGTGAGCGGGCGTGGGGCCTCCTGCTTCTTGCCTTTTCCTGGTAAGTTTATGACCTGCCTGGAGCTAGGCCTAACTTGGTCTCTGTCTTGCACCAGCTGACCTGGTGGTAGGGCCTTCTGTTGGAGATCACACTCCCTGGTTTCTTGGGCCTCAGTGACTCCTGACCCTGGTATAACGGTCAGCTTTTGGTGTTCCTGGGACATATAGTTCGCCAGGGGTTCCGGTAGTTTCTGCTGGGCCTAAGGAATCCCTGCAGACGCGGACCCGGTGTCCGATATATATTCTTGGGGTGAGCTGGCTAAGCTCCTCTGCCCCCTATGTAGCTCGCTACTCCACTTGCCTTCGGCCGCTCGGGGCCCTCACTAGGCTTCACACTGGCAGTAGGCCTCGCTACTCTTCACCGCTCTTACGGCGTCGGCACGCCTTAGGCTCACTAACCTGAGCTCCCTGACTCTGGGCTAGACTGACTTTCTCACAGACTTCACTCTCTGTGGACTCAAGACTGACTAACTGCCTAGCTCCACCTTCCCTTTTTATATCCCTATCCGGGCTCCCTCTGGTGGTCTGAGGTGGAAGGTGGAGGTGTGTGAATGCAATGAGGGCCTCTTGTGGAGGAATCCGTCCATGCGCCCCTCTAGGATCTGTGGCACCAATGCACAGCAGGGCGCCACATTCCCCCCTAGCAAAGCTCAGTACTCCCGGACTGAAGTACTTTTTTTATGACAACAATAACGATAACTCTTCCCTTTATGGGAGGCACTTTACTTAAACGTTACATATAAAACATTATAAATAATAAATAGATATGTACAGTTCAATAAGCAACCCCAGAATTCAAGTCTCTTCCGGTGAGGTTCCCGACAGGATGTCCATCTCACAGGGTAGAGTACTTGGTAGCTTGAGGGACCTGTCCAAAGCAAACCCTCCACGTAGGCCCTGGGGTCGCTGCAGGGCATGACAATCCTGAGTTGTACCTCCGCTTGTGCCACACCAGACAGGTTTTTTTTCTGAGGTCACCTAAAGGGGCACTCCAGTGCAATTATTTACAGCAACAGTTTTTGGGCTGCACATAGTCCTCAGCCACAAAGTTCTTTATGTACCCTGACGGGTAACTAGAGATAACAAGGGAAGTGTCCATTTCACTTAAATTGTCCATTATAAGGCAAAACACAAGCTGATAAGTACATATACATGAAAATACACAATATGATACCCCAAGGGCAATTATTTACACTGTCAGTTTCCTTCTTTACTCTCTGTATCTGACAGGGGTCTGACCTCGTGTGCTACGCGTCGACCTACGTGGTAGTGGGATGCGTGAGGCACTAGTATTTGCACTACCTCCCATTCTGTCAGTTCTAATTGTTGGGGAGCTGCAGGGTTGCCTTAACCTCTCTACAGGACTGGCAAGTATACCATTGGCTGGGCCTTCTTGCTCTGCTCCAACCGGGGATCCTTCTTCTGGGGATTCTTCTTGAGCAGGCTCTTCTGAAGCACTTACAGGCTCTCCTTGCTGTGGAGGGTCTTCTGGCTGTTGAAAGAAGTGGATCACAGGGATTATTACTGCTCCTCCTAGTTGAGGCCAATCTGCCGGGAAATCTCCTAAGTCAGTATGGAGTATTGCTTCTTTAGGTTCCTCCGGTACGGTGAGAGGCACTTCTTCTTGGGGCTTTAGCAGGTCTGGACACAACTTCAGATGGTCTCTAGATACCGTTGCAGTCGTTCTTCCTCCGTCTCTACTAATTAGGCAGGTCTTCCTATTATCAAATCTTGAATTTAACACAGTGTAGGGTTCTCTCTCCCACTGGTCATCAAGTTTGTGGTTTCTCCTTTTCCTTTTTAACACCACTTCTCCTGGTGTGAAGGGTTCTGCGGGCGCACTTTTATTGTAGTGGGCTTCCTGCTTGTCCCTTACCCGAGTGAGACTGTCTTCAACACAGGCCTGTACTCTCCTGTACTGCTCCTGTCTAGTCATGTCCCAGTCCTCAGTAGACATATCTGCTTCTGGTTCTACTACACCAAGCTCCAGATCCATGGGCAACTTCCCGGGTCCTGTTCGCATGAGATAAGCTGGAGTACAATTGGTGGAACTCACAGGTATGTGGTTGTACAGATCTACCATGTCTGGTAGTAGGTCTGGCCACTGATTTCTCTCCTCTAGTGGTAAGGTCTTCAGCAGGTCGATGATGATGTTATTCATCTTTTCACAGAGACCGTTGGTTTGGGGGTGGTACACCCGTACAGATGGCAGAACTCCTTGAACAATTCGGCTTCAAAGATTGGGCCTTGATCCGACAGCACCTGCTCCGGGTATCCATGGGGCCTGCAGAAGTACGCCTGAAACGTCTTCGCCGCAGTTTCTGCCGTCAGATCCTTGACGGGGTCGACCACCAGGAACCGAGAGTAGTGATCCACCATGGTCAGGGCATAAGAATATCCTGACCTGCTGGGTGACAGCTTGACATGATTCAGGGCCACAATCTCCAAAGGTCGAGTTATCTTGATGGGTTGCAGGGGTGCCTTCTGGCTGCTGTAGTCTCTTCTTCTGAGGCTACAGGGTACACAATTCCGGCACCACCTCTCGATGGAACTGCACATTCCTACCCAATAAAACCGACACTTCAGCAGGGTTTCTAGCTTCTTCCAGCCAAAGTGCCCCGCCTGATCGTGGTAGGCCTCCAACACCATCTGGATGTCTGTCTTGGGCACCACTATCTGCCATATCATCTCATGGGTTTTGGAGTTGACGTACCTCCGGCACAGCTTCTCTCTATAGATGAACAGCCGGCTCTTCTCCCTCCACAGCTGCTTGGCTTGGAGAGACGCTTCCTTCTCCAGGGAGGAACTTTCCTGGGTTATCAGTTCTTTGATACGGCTGACAACCGGGTCGCTGTCCTGGGTCTCCTTCCAGCTGTGGTGAGGCAGGGGATTTAATGTCTTACCGCGAGGCCTCCTGGAGGCTCGTTGCTCGTGGACCATCCCATTCTGATGAAAGGCAGGTAGTTTAATCTCCTCCAGGTCATCCACTTCTTCTTCAGTGTCCGACTGGTGAGGCATCCTGGACAGGGCATCGGCGTTGGCGTTCTTGCAGCCCGCCCGGTACTTAATAGTGAATTGGTAGTTTGACAGCCGAGCCATCCACCGCTGCTCCATGGCTCCTAACTTGGCTGTTTCTAGATGAGTCAAGGGGTTGTCATCAGTGAAGGCAGTGAATTTACTGGAGGCCTGGTAGTGCTTGAACCGCTCGGTGATGGCCCAGACCAACTTGAAGCTGCTATAGTTCTCCGGGTTCCTCTCGGTCGGGCGGAGCTTCCTGCTTGCATAGGTAATCACCCTCTCTCGGCCTCTCTCTACTTCTGACTCAGTACAGCTCCTAATCCTTCGTTGCTGGCATCAGTGTACAGCAGGAACGGTTGGCTGTAGTCAGGGTAGGCTAGGATCTCTTCGCCGGTCAGGATCTCCTTCATCACATTAAAGGATTCAGCCTGCTCCTTACCCCACTGGAACGGGGGATTTCTGCCTCTGGGGGACTGTCCTACTAGGAGGTCTTGCAGAGGTGCCGCTTTCTTGGTATAGTCCTTCACAAACCTCCGGTAGTACCCAACTAGTCCCAGGAACTGACGTACCTCCTTGAGGCTCTTCGGCTCCGGCCATTTCTGGATGGCAGTGACCTTCTATGGGTCTGGTGCTAGTCCCTCAGGACTAACGATGTGCCCCAGGTATTGTACCTTTCGCTTGAGCAGGTGGCACTTTGAGGGCTTCAGCTTCATCCCATACCGGGACAGCGACTGAAATACCTCCGCCAGGTGCTTCAAGTGGTCCTCATACGTTTTGGAGTACACGATTACATCATCCAGGTATAGTAGTACAGTCTCGAAGTTGCGGTGTCCCAGGCAGCACTCCATCAATCTCTGAAACGTTCCGGGGGCGTTGCAGACTCCAAACAGCATACTATTGAACTCCCAGAGTCCCATCGGGGTGGTGAAGGCCGTCTTCTCCCGAACCTCCTCAGCAACAGCTACTTGCCAGTACCCGCTAGTGAGGTCAAGGGTGGAGAAGTAATTTGCAGACTTCAAGGCAGCCAGTGATTCCTCTATACGTGGTAAAGGGTATGCATCTTTATGTGTAATGTGATTTACTTGTCTGTAATCTACACACATTCTCATGCTTCCGTCCTTTTTCCTGACTAGAACTAGGGGAGCTGCCCAGGGACTACAACTATCCCTTACTACCCCTGCCTTCTTCATGTCGTGCAACATCTCCTTCGCCTTCTGGTAGTGTGCTGGTGGTATAGGCCTGTAACGTTCTTTGATGGGTGGATGGTCACCTGTGGGGATATGGTTTGAACCCCCTTAATCCTCCCAAAGTCAAGTGGGTGCTTATTGAATACCTGCTCGTATTCCTGAACCACCCGGTGTACACCCTGCTTCTGATGGGCAGGAGTGGTGTCTGTCCCAACATGGAGCTGTTGACACCAATTCTCCACCTGGGTTCCCGGGTCATTATCCTCCACTTCGTCTGGTGAGGTTAAGGACTCCGCCTTGTGTATGGAGTTGTTATTTACCGTGTACAGTTTGGCAACAGTGGCGTAGCGTGGTAATCTAACCTCGTCCTCCCCATAGTTTATTAGGCGTACGAGCACCCTCCCATTGCGTACATCCACTACCCCTCTGGCAGTCAAGAGTGTAGGCCTATGCTCCGAGGTAAGGGGCTCTACTACCGCCTGGTAGCTCCGTCCTTTGAGACCTATTGCTGCTCTACACCAAATCAGCATTTCACTCATCGGGGGAATCACAATGGGTACCGGGTCTGTCACCCGTACATTACCAATTTCACCGCCTGTTAGCTTTACCTGTTGCTGGTACATAAGGGCTCGGATCTCTTTCTGGAGCGCCCTTCTCTGCCCTGGTCTGGCAGTGTCAGCTATCTGTTGGAGCAAGAACAACACTTCTCCCAAACAGTTACTAACAACATTTATGCCAAGTACCATATACAAGTCTGTATCATCAGGATTAGTCTCTACTACAATTAGTCCCTGGTCCTTCAGTTCCACTCTTCCCACCTTTACTGCCACACCCTTAACCCCGACTAGGTTAAGAGGGAGGCCGTTTGAGGCATAGACGAAAAGATTTGGATCTGGTGGGTGAAGTTCGTCTATGAACCAGAACCTTTTGTAGAGGACATCAGGCATGATGGTTACCTGAGATCCTGTGTCCAGCAGAGCCGGGTGTCGCGATGCTGTCCAGCACGATGGACAGGAAAGGTCTTCCTCCCACGAACCTGCGGTACCAGTTTGATGGGCCTGGGGGGTCTACTCCTGGGTGTCGGCCCTCGGCCCCAGGGTTTGCTCGTTTAAAGGACAGCTCTGGACGGTGTGACCTGTCTTGTGGCATCGGTGGCAGACAGGGTCCCTCGGTGGGCGGTGTTGGTCGCTAGTCCTCCCAGGGGATGGCGTTGTCCTCCTCCTCCTTCTCATCCAGGGGACATCCTCAGGGCTGTCGGCTAGAAGGATCCTTCCTTCCTCCTCGGGCTCCGTCTGCAGCTGCAGGGCACTCAGCACAGTGGTCAGGGTTTTGCTCAACTGACGCACTTCAGAGCGCAGGCTGTCCAGCTCACTAGGGGATGTTGCTTGCACCTTGGCTTCAGCAGCTACCGGGGAAAAGGTGGACGCCGCAGGCACTGGGGTGGCCCCACCCTGGTAACATTGGATAGCAGTTGTTTCCAGGGGCTGCAGTCCTTTTATAGCCATGTCCTTAAGGGTGTCAAAGGTGGCATCTGGATGATCTAGGGAGCACCAACGCACAGTCCTGCTCTCCTCTTGGGACCTCAGTCCCCGGATAAACTGTTCCTTCAGCATTTTATTTTCATCATTGATGCTGGTTGGACTAACCTGTTTCAGAGCTCACAGGGTCCCTTGCAAACGCCAGGCATAGTCCCGAACACTGTCCTCCGGTTGCTGAGAGCAGTTGTAGAACCTCATCCGGAGGTCTGTCTCAGTACGATTCTCAAAGACAGTCTGTAACTTTTTAAAGATTGCGGATACTGACTCCTGGTCTGTGGCCGACCAGGTTTCTACTTCTCACTCCGCAGCACCAGTCAATTGTCCCAATACAACAGCGGCTCTTTGCTTGCCTGTCATAGAGTACATATCCAGTATACCACATATTTTCCTTTTGAATCCAGAAGGGTATCTGGTTTACCGCTGTACTGGGGGAGCCACTTCGCTCCAGGGATGTACGGTAGGGCCATGGGTATGACAGGGGTTACTGGCCCTGCTGGTGGAGCGTCTGCTTTGGCCTGCTCGGCGCCGAGCGCAGGTTGATTATCAGAGCCAGTAACCGGTACTCCGGTGTTGTGCTGTTCTTCGGACATTCTGGCGCCCCCCTAGCGAACCGTAGCCTACCTTCTTGTCTTCCGGTAGGCCGCAGCTCCGCAGGTAACGGTCTTCTTTCAGGACCTTGCGTCGCTTGCGTCCTACGTCAGAGCGCTCACCGAGGCTCCTTCCAGGACCTGGCACTTCCTGGTTTGACGTCGAGGCGTGGGGCGTGTCCGGAGCTTCGCGCGCTTCAGCAGGTACGCCTCTCAGTTTCCCGCGGTTACGCCCTTCTTCCCGCTCGGCGGCACAACAATGGCGGCAATCTTCGCCACAGTTAAATACACAGTTTTTGATTAAAGGCGCATAGTACCCGGTGGCAACGGGCACAACACTCTGTCATTGCAGCAGGCACGGAATCCTGTTCGTGACGCCAGGAAGAGATGACGCGCCCAGAGTGTTGGGGACGACTCGGCGCCCGGGCCTAGTTATTAGATTTGGGGGATGTCGCGGAAATGTGGGGGAAAATTATATGGGAAAGGGGAAATTGTTCGTGACGCCACCCGTGGTGTCTGGTGAGGATCACCAGCGCTGCTACAGTCCTCTGAGGCCGGTGATCAAGCAGCTTAGGTGGTGCGGCTCCCCACAGGTGGAGCAGGGCCTCAGGGCAGCGTAGGAGAAGGGATGCAGGACAGAGGGGACCCAGCCGGGTCGGAGGAAGAATAGGCACACTCACAACAGTTCACTTCAGTACCTTTACTGGTGGTGTTTCAGGCACGATCCACGGCACTGTAGGGTGACGGGTGCATATCGGGACTCTCCCCAGTGAGCGGGTGTGGGGCCTCCTGCTTCTTGCCTTTTCCTGGCAAGTTTATGACCTGCCTGGAGCTAGGCCTAACTTGGTCTCTGTCTTGCACCAGCTGACCTGGTGGTAGGGCCTTCTGTTGGAGATCACACTCCCTGGTTTCTTGGGCCTCAGTGACTCCTGACCCTGGTATAACGGTCAGCTTTTGGTGTTCCTGGGACATATAGTTCACCAGGGGTTCTGGTAGTTTCTGCTGGGCCTAAGGAATCCCTGCAGACGTGGACCCGGTGTCCGGTATATGGTCTTGGGGTGAGCTGGCTAAGCTCCTCTGCCCCCTATGTAGCTCGCTACTCCACTTGCCTTCAGCCGCTCGGGGCCCTCATTAGGCTTCACACTGGCAGTAGGCCTCGCTACTCTTCACCGCTCTTACGGCGTCGGCACGCCTTAGGCTCACTAACCTGAGCTCCCAGAGTCTGGGCTGGACTGACTTTCTCACAGACTTCACTTTCTGTGGACTCTAGACTGACTAACTACCTAGCTCCACCTTCCCTTTTTATATCCCTATCCGGGCTCCCTCTGGTGGTCTGAGGTGGAAGGTGGAGGTGTTTGAATGCTATGAGGGCCTCTTGTGGAAGAATCCGTCCATGCACCCCTCTAGGATCTGTGGCACCAATGCGCAGCAGGGCGCCACATGAACACTCCTGGTTAGGTCTCCATCTCCTGGGTTGGCTGTACTGGAAGAGGTGTGGGTTTTATTTACACTATTTGTACAGTAGTGAAATAAGTGATCTGCCACTAATTTTTTTAAATGTGAGGAATCCTGATTGGGTCTTCATCTATTGGGTTGGCTGGAACGTTCCTGTTCTGCAGTCTAAGTTATGTAAGGTTGCGTACCAGTCCTGATACAGACTCTGCCTGCTGCACTCCTGATGCAGACTTTGCCTGCTGCACTCCTGATGCAGACTCTGCCTGCTGCACTCCTGATGCAGAATCTGCCTGCTGCACTCCTGATGCAGACTCTGCCTGCTGCACTCCTGATGCAGACTCTGCCTACTGCACTCCTGATGCAGACTCTGCCTACTGCACTCCTGATGCAGACTCTGTCTGCTGCACTCCTGATGCAGACTCTGCCTGCTGCACTTCTGATGCAGACTCTGCCTGCTGCACTCCTGATGCAGACTCTGCCAGCTGCACTCCTGATGCAGACTCTGCCTGCTGCACTCCTGATGCAGACTCTGCCTACTACACTCCTGATGCAGACTCTGCCTGCTGCACTCCTGATGCAGACTCTGCCTGCTGCACTCCTGATGCAGACTCTGCCTGCTGCACTCCTGATGCAGACTCTGCCTGCTGCACTCCTGATGCAGACTCTGCCTGCTACACTCCTGATGCAGACTCTGCCTGCTGCACTCCTGATGCAGACTCTGCCTGCTGCACTCCTGATACAGACTCTGCCTGCTGCACTCCTGATACAGAATTTGCCTGCTGCACTCTGATACAGACTCTGCCTGCTGCACTCCTGATACAGACTCTGCCTGCTGCACTCCTGATACAGACTCTGCCTGCTGCACTCCTGATACAGACTCTGCCTGCTGCACTCCTGATACAGACTCTGCCTGATGCACTCCAGATACAGACTCTGCCTGCTGCACTCCTGATACAGACTCTGCCTGCTGCACTCCTGATACAGACTCTGCCTGCTGTACTTCTGATACAGACTCTGCCTGCTGCACTCCTGATACAGACTCTGTATTCTGTATGGAGCAATATATGGGGCCCATAATACTGTACTGAGCAATATACGGGGCCCATTATTCTGTAAAGAGCATTATATGGGGTCCATTATTCTGAATGGAGCATTATGGGGGGCCAGTATTCCGTTTGGAGCATTATATGGGGGTCAATATTCCGTCTGTAACATTATATGGGTCCATTATTCTGTATGGAGCAATATATGGGGCCCATTATTCTGTATAGAGCATTATATGGGGTCCATTATTCTGTATAGAGCCTTATATGGTGTCCATAATACTGTATGGAGGACTATGTGGTGCCCATAATACTGTATGGAGGACTATACTGTCCAGTCTGCACTGTGCGCTGCAAGGATTCGCCGTTTTTTTCAGCTATTGTAGAATTTTCAATAGATATCACCCATGTAATGTAAGTGTGGCACCCCAGGGGTCTGGTTGCCACGGTGATAGAAATATCACGTCTGGGAGCAAGTGGGAGGTTCCCTGGTCAGGAGCCCTTGAACATGCAACACCTCCTGTCCCAGACCAGATAGGGGAGGAACCTGCCCTATATAAACTGGATCTGGGGCGGGGTTAGGAAGTGAAGCTCCAGAGAGACCAGAGACTGGAGGCTGAGACAGAGCTGAGTCTAGTTGAGAGTGAAGTTCCAGACACAGGGAAAGCAACAGCTAGGAGCTCTATAGGAGCAGGAGCTGAGTGCCAGGGACTTGAAGCAGATATAGCTCGTCCTGTCTGAAGACACTACGACCGGACAACGGAGTCCGAGGCTGTGAGGATCTCTACGTCCAGCAGCTTAAACCAGCCGGCAGGGGATTCCAGGTCCTCTGGCCATAGAAGCCCGGAGGCTCAGTCACGAGCAAGGGACCAGCACCGCCATCGAGGAGCGGAGGCTAACAGAAGGCCCCAAGTCACCAGCCATACGGGTGAGCACCACACGGTACACTCAGGGACGTGGGCTACTTCCACTCGCTTACAGCAAGGTAGCCAGGAAGAGTGCAGACAGACGGGGAGGCCTACAACTCCACCTGGCCAGGGGAACTCCTGTTTGTTCACAGACTGACCCGGCCTCTTATGCTAGCCAGTACTCCCGGGAGGGTCTGCCTTATCATCATCAGTAAAGACCCTGAACTGCACTGCAAAGACTCTAAGTCTTTCCTGCTTCACCCGTGCACCATCACTTCCATCATCCACACTCACTGCCCTGAGGCTATACTCCTCCCGTGGGGAGTTGTCCCATCCTCTGCTGCGCACACAACACCAGCCTCAGCGGTCTGCCACGCAGCGGCGGTACACCCTGACCGCAATCCACGGGTGGCGTAGTCGGACATTAACCTAAAACATATAAAATACTGCCACTGGTTTGACCACCCTGAGCCACGGGACCGGGTCGCCGCCACGGAGACTACAACCCCCAGAGACCCGGCTCCGGGTAACCCACACACGGCCCAAGGGGCGCGTCATAAGAAGTAAGTGAAATCTTTGGCATTGTACTATATATATATTTCTCTGCTATATCTTTGCATCTTGAATTGTGGTATGTGTTAAGGGGCCCACTGAGACTCTTTCGATCGGGGCCAACGAAAACCTGGATCCGGCCCTGCCTTGGAGTAATACGTGTGAGTATGATTCATTTTTTAATTTTTATGCAGAGGATGCCTATAAAATAAAATATATACAGTGGGGAAAATAAGTATTTGCTACACTGACGATTTTGCAAGTTTTCCCACCTACAGAGCATGGAGAGGTCTGTAATTTTTATCATAGGTACACTTCAACTGTAAGAGACAGAATATTGAAAAAAATTCAGAAAACAAATTGTATGATTTTTGCATAATTAATTTACATTTTATTGTATGAAATAAGTATTTTATACAATAGAAAAACAGAACTTAATATTTGGTACAGAAACCTTTGTTTGTCATTACAGAGGTCAGATGTTTCCTGTAGTTCTTGACCAAGTTTGCACACACTGCAGCAGGGATTTTTGTGCAATCCTCCATACAGATCTTCTAAAGATCTTTCAGGTTTCGGGGCTGTCGCTGGGCAACATTGAGATTCAGCTCCCTCCAAAGATTTTCTATTGGATTCAGGTCTGGAGACTGGCTAGGCCACTCCTTAGTTGCCCTGGCTGTGTGTTTCAGGTCATTGTCATATTGTAAGACCCAGCAATGCCGATTTGTATCGTAAATATAAAAATGGCTATTTTGAATCCATATTGAAATATGCAGAATGTATTCAAAACAGCATTGCTCCAGTCTGGTTATATATTGACAGACAGATGAGGCTCATTCTGTTTAACTTTACTTTGTATTTACTTGATGTTTAGACACAAGATAATGTTAATAAGTAACAACATCTTGAGAACAGCGTATTCACATTGTCTGAAACATTAATCACAAATAGTCTTCTGTTTATTGAGTATAATTGTAAAACAAGAAGATTTACATAACCTTTTGTGCTTAGTTTACTTACTTGATCACCAAGAGCTATTGAATTGTGTACGTTTATTGCACACCATTGTATATGTGAGAGCCTTTCTCTGATTCACCTTTTTGTCTTTAGCTGGCCACTATTGGGGCAAAGGTGAATTAGACTTAGTAGTGTACATTCACTGTATAGGGCCAGAGAAAATATTACTAAGCAGAAGCTTTTGGACCAGTAATGATGTGTACAGTGTTGTGATACCTGCCCATTCAGTGTTGTGAGACTTCCAGGGGTTTCTCTGTCTTGGTGAAATTGCTTCTCTGATATTCTAAACTGATGATTAGTGTTGAGCGAGCATGCTCGACACTGCTCAGTACTCGCCCGAGCATCACGCCACTCGGGATGTTCGGCGAGCACCGAGCATTTCCGGGTTACTCGGGCGGGAGCTCGGGTTTCCGCCCTGCATGTTTGGCGCTCTTTACAGAGCCAATGAACATGCAGGGATTGCCAGCCAGTCACTGTAATGCCGCAGCCATGTTGTTTGTGGGCATTACAGTGATTGGCTGGCCGCACAGCGTCACCTCGAGTATTTAAAACCGGGCGCCGCCATCTTGGACACAGTCGCTCCGGATTAGACAGTGTAGGGACAGCGCTGCTGAGCTAGGGAGAGATTTATCCTGCAAAATAGTTAGTGTAGGGTCTGTAAAGGCTGCAAGATCAAACAAGCAGTCCTTCTCAGGACTAATATCCATCCCAGATATCAGGCAGCAAGGCAGGCAGGCTGTATAGGAGACGCAGTGGTTATACCAGCAAACGCTGCATTACAGTCCTGTGTGCTCCTGTTTCTGAAATTGCTGGACTTAGCTCCAGGTCTCGGGGGCCAGGAAAAATCCTTTTTTTTTCATCTAAATCCTCTATTTTTTCCTCCTTCACACTGTACAAATACCCGTCATATTGGTGTCGCCTCCCCTGCCCCCCCCAAAAAAAAAGTGTGTCTCTGATTTTTCAGACAAAAATATATCTGTTGAAAAGAGTCTGGTATAGGCCACAGAAACAGAAGTGTGGTTTTGCAGTTCCACGGGTGAAATCTCTGTATTATCCAGTTTTGTGCCTTTTGTATCTAAAAAAAAAAACAGTTTGAGTGTGTTGCTCACTGTTCAGCCGCAAATATATATACAGTACAGACCAAAAGTTTGGACACACCTTCTCATTTAAAGATTTTTCTGTATTTTCATGACTATGTACATTCACACTGAAGGCATCAAAACTATGAATTAACACATGTGGAATTATATACTTAACAAAAAAGTGTGAAACAACTGAAAATATGTCTTATATTCTAGGTTCTTCAAAGTAGCCATCTTTTGCTTTGATGACTGCTTTGCACACTCTTGGCATGCTCTTGATGAGCTTCAAGAGGTAGTCACCGGAAATGGTCTTCTAACAATCTTGAAGGAGTTCCCAGAGACGCTTAGCACTTGTTGGCCCTTTTGCCTTCACTCTGCGGTCCAGCTCACCCCAAACCATCTCGATTGGGTTCAGGTCTGGTGACTGTGGAGGCCAGGTCATCTCGCGTAGCACCCCATCACTCTCTCTTTTGGTCAAATAGCCCTTACACAGCCTGGAGGTGTGTTTGGGGTCATTGTCCTGTTGAAAAATAAATGATGGTCCAACTAAACGCAAACCGGATGGAAAAGCATGTCGCTGAAAGATGCTGTGGTAGCCATGCTGGTTCAGTATGCCTTCAATTTTGAATAAATCCCCAACAGTGTCACCAGCAAAGCACCCCCACACCATCACACCTCCTCCTCCATGCTTCACGGTGGAAACCAGGCATGTAGAGTCCATCTGTTCACCTTTTCTGCGTCGCACAAAGACACGGTGGTTGGAACCAAAGATCCCAAACTTGGACTCATCAGACCAAAGCACAGATTTCCACTGGTATAATGTCCATTCCTTGTGCTCTTTAGCCCAAACAAGTCTCTTCTACTTGTTGCCTGTCCTTAGCAGTGGTTTCCTAGCAGCTATTTTACCATGAAGGCCTGCTGCACAAAGTCTCCTCTTAACAGTTGTTGAAGTGATGTGTCTGCTGCTAGAACTCTGTGTGGCATTGACCTGGTCTCTAATCTGAGCTGCTGTTAACCTGCGATTTCTGAGGCTGGTGACTCGGATAAACTTATCCTCAGAAGCAGAGGTGACTCTTGGTCTTCCTTTCCTGGGGCGGTCCACATGTGGGCCAGTGTCTTTGCAGCACTTGATGGTTTTTGAAACTGCACTTGGGGACACTTTCAAAGTTTTCCCAATTTTTCGGACTGACTGACCTTCATTTCTTAAAGTAATGATGGCCACTCGTTTTTCTTTACTTAGCTGCTTTTTTCTTGCCATAATACAAATTCTAACAGTCTATTCAGTAGGACTATCAGCTGTGTATCCACCAGACTTCTGCACAACACAACTGATGGTCACAACCCCATTTATAAGGCAAGAAATCCCACTTATTAAACCTGACAGGGCACACCTGTGAAGTGAAAGCCATTTCTGGTGACTACCTCTTGAAGCTCATCAAGAGAATGCCAAGAGTGTGCAAAGCAGTCATCAAAGCAAAAGGTGGCTACTTTGAAGAACCTAGAATATAAGACATATTTTCAGTTGTTTCACACTTTTTTGTTATGTATATAATTCCACATGTGTTAATTCATAGTTTTGATGCCTTCAGTGTGAATATACAATTTTCATAGTCATGAAAATACAGAAAAATCTTTAAATAAGAAAGTGTGTCCAAACTTTTGGTCTGTACTGTATATTTAAAAAAGTCTGGTATATACCAGTAAATTATAACTGTGGTTTTGCTGTTCCACGGTAAAAAATCTCTATTATCCTGCTTTTGGCATTTTTTGCCGAAAAAAATAAATAATAGTGTCTCCTGATTGTTCAGACACAAATATATCTGTTGAAAATAGTCTGGTGTAGGCCCGAGAAATACAAGTGTCGTTTTGCAGTTCCACAGTAAAAAATCTCTGTATTATCCTGCTTTTCGCAATTTTTGGCCATAAAGAATAAATAATAGTGTCTCCTGATTGTTCAGACACAAATATATCTGTTGAAAATAGTCTGGTATACACCAGTAAATTATAACTGTGGTTTTGCTGTTCCACGGTAAAAAATCTCTATTATCCTGCTTTTGGCATTTTTTGCCGTAAAAAATAAATAATAGTGTCTCCTGATTGTTCAGACACAAATATATCTGTTGAAAATAGTCTGGTGTAGGCCCGAGAAATACAAGTGTGGTTTTGCAGTTCCACGGTTCAAACCTCTGTATTATCCACTTTTGGGCCATTTGTATCTAAAAAAAACAGTTTGAGTGTGTCGCTCACTGTTCAGCCGCAAATATATATATATTTAAAAAAGTTTGGTATACATACACCAGTAAATTATAACTGAGGTTTTGCTGTTCCACGGTAAAAAATCTCTAATATTCAGCTTTTGGTATTTTTTCCGTAAAGAAAAACAGTAATATTTTCTCCCTGATTGTTCAGATTGTTTAAAAGAATCGGGTGTAGGCCAGAGAAATAGAACTGTGGTTTTCCTCTTCCACGGTTCTAATCTACTTTTTTATTACCCTTTTTCCAATGATAGTGCGAGTGTAAGCTATTTTACTTCCTTTACAATGGGCAAGGCGCGTGGCAAGGGACGTGGAAGTGGACGTTCTGGTGATGGTGCGTGCAGAGGACGGGGCCGTGGCCAAGGTGAAAATGTGCCACAACCAACAGCCACATCTTCTCGCTCCCACTTCTTGACCGAATTACTAGGGAAGCACAGAACAACACCAGTATTGCGAACTGATCAGTGTGAACAGGTTATTAATTGGATACAGTGGCGTACCGCCAAGGCGGCAGACCACGCCACTGCTATGGGGCCCGTGGCCGGAGGGGGCCCGTGAGGGCCCCAAGCAGCCTGGGAACGAGGAGGATAGGTGAGTAGAAGTTTGCGGCGGCAGAGGAGCAGGTTGCAGCAGTGGAGGAGCGAAGCACACGCTGTAGCCGCTGCTGCAGCTACCACGTGTGCCCGCTGCTAAAGAGACATGAATATTCCCTCTTCTCCACTCCCATGGGCGTGGAAAAGACGGAATATTCATTTTCTTTAGTAGCGGGCACGGAGGAGCGCTGAGCCCCGGCTCCTGCTGTCAGTGGCCGCCGCTAAAGAGAAAGCATATTCACTCTTCTCCACACCCATAGTCCCGGCGTGGAAAGGAGTGAATGTGCCGACAGCAGCAGCAGCTCACCTCGGCTTCTGAGAGCGTGCGCAGCTCAGATGCCGACATGAGCTGCTGCAGACAGGACTCAGCGCTGGAGCAGAGGTGAGGAGGGAAGGTGAGTATAAGTGTTTATTATTTTACTAGATGGTGGCCCGATTCTAACGCATCGGGTATTCTAGAATATGTATGCGGCCGACCGGGCACAATCAGCAAAGTGGTGTTTAAATTTGGCGCCAATAATGCTGATTGTTCGCGGCCTGCAAACGCGACCAATCAGCAGAGGGGTGTTTAAATTTGGCACCAAAATCGCTGATTGGTCATGGCCGGCAATCAGCAGAGCGTTGTTTAAATCTGGCGCTAATCTCTGGCGGCCGCGACCAATCAGCAGAGCGGTGTTTAAATTTCAAGCAAAAATCGCTGATTGGTCGCGGTCGGCCGGCGGCTGCGACCAATCAGCAGAGCGTTGTTGAAATTTGGCGCCAATCTTGCTGATTGGTCGCGGCCACGACCAATCAGCAGAGCGTTGTTTAACTTTGGCGCCAATCTCGCAGAGCGGTGTTTAAATTTGGCGCCAATCTCGCTGATTGGTCGCGGTCGGCTGGCGGGCGTGACCAATCAGCAGAGCGTTGTTTAAATTTGATGCCAAAATCGGTGATTGGTTGCAGCCTCTATTTAAATGTGGCGCCCAAATCGGCCGCGACCAATCAGCACAGCGGTGTTTAACTTTTGCGGCAAGATCACTGATAGGTCGCGGTCAGCGAATCGTATTGGTGAGGAACGGCGTGCGGAATCGTATTGGTGAGGACCGGCGAGCGCCGCTGCCTGTGCGGCTACTTCCGCTGTGAGAAGCCGGGAGATGAACGACTGTTCGCAGCAGAAGTATCCAGACCCGCAGCGCCGCTCCCCGGTCCTCCCTTGACACCCTAGCCGCTGATCTCCCGACAGTAGCCCCCTTAGATCTGACTCGTCTCCCACCCGGTAAGACGTTTGTAGCGGTTCCAGATCGGGAGAAGATTTCTTCACTGGGGTCATTCATCTAAACTAGCCGGCCATGCCGGTCTGAAGAAAACTTTCCTGCTCATTACCCGGCATTACTGGTGGCCTACCCTGCGCAAGGATGTGGTAGACTTCGTCTCGGCCTGTTCATCTTGTGCCCGCAACAAAGTTCCCAGACATCTTGACGCGCCCCCTGGGCCAGTGTTGTTGGGGATACCCGGAGCCGGATCAGATGGGGGTTGTAGTCTCCGAGTGGCTGTGACCCGGTCCGTGCCCAGGGTGTCAAGCTCAGTGTGTGGCAGTCCTTATGATGTTACTAGATGTTCTTTTGTGTCGACTACGCCACCCGTTGAATTGCGGTCAATACGGCCGCCGCTGC
The DNA here is from genome assembly GCF_046119375.1 of Phyllobates terribilis. Classification (NCBI taxonomy): domain Eukaryota; kingdom Metazoa; phylum Chordata; class Amphibia; order Anura; family Dendrobatidae; genus Phyllobates; species Phyllobates terribilis. The sequence continues at coordinate 2,469,565 of NW_027362797.1, forward strand.
AGCAGGGTCCGCTGAGGCTGGTGGTGTATGTGCAGCTTAGGTAGTATAACCCCCAACGGGAGGGGTATAGCCTCAGGGGGTCAGTTGCAGAGGATGGGGGTTGTGGTGGTGCAGCGGGGATGGAAATGAGACTCAGAGTCGGGCTGTGCAGTTCAGGGTTTGTTTACTTACTGCAGTTGTTCTGGTCACTCCGGCCTTAAGTGACCACCCGAGCCGTGCTGCGTCCACCAGGTCCTGGACTCGGCCAACCCCCAGGTGATTCTGGAGCGTGGTCCTGAGCTCCCTTTCTGTCCTGTCCTCTTCTCTGGCCTTCCCCACCAGGGATCCACCTATGTCCGGCTCCCTCGGGCCTCTTGGTGGTAAACCCTTGTCTCTGGGTTCCCTGACCCTATTCCTGGTCTGCCTTCCGGGTGGATTTAGTGGGTGGTCGTGGCAGATCCTGCCCACGACCTCCGGTTCCTGGCTAAGGTGTGCTGTAGCCTCTGCCAGCTTGGGATCCGGTACCCTGTTGCCAACTCTTCACCCTCTGGTCTAATTTGGGCTCTTGGAGTTCCTTCTTTCTCCCCCTCTGGGTCTTTCTTTCTCCTCTCTCTCTCTCTTGGCCTTGGAGCTGCTCTCCTCCTCTGCTCTCTTCCTCTGCTCTGCTCTGACAAAAGACTGACAGACTGACCCTGATCTAAGATGGTTCCCACCTTATATACTCCCTCTATGTGTGAGCTCAGGTGACCAGCACCCAATGAGCTCCTAGCTTTACCCAGGCTGCTCCCCCTATCTGCCCCTACACTACTGGGATGTTCCACCCCCCTCCCACTCCAGCCAGGAACAGACACTGTCGTACCTGCACATTTCTCTAGTGGGAGTACCGTCGGTCTGTTCCTCGGAAATGGGATGTGTGTAGTGCATGCAGCTAACTGAGCTCAGTTCCACACTCCATCCTTACCCGGGAGTGGAATACCACACCTCTGGCTGAGGTGCAATACCCCTGTAGCAGCCGAATCCTCAGGGTGCTACAATCTTCCAGCCGGTCACCTCCTGCCTCTTCCCGTACCTGCTGCCCCTTGGCAACACATTGCTATGGACTTTATTACAGATATCCCTGTTTCTGCAGGCTGTACAGTCATTTGGGTGGTCGCCGACCGCTTTTCTAAAATGGCCCACTTCATCCCTCTGCCTGGTCTCCCGTCTGCATCAGAGCTGGCTAAGGACTTCTTCCTTCACATCTTCCGTCTCCATGGCCTACCCCTCCACATTGTGTCGGATCGAGGGGTTCAGTTCACCTCACGCTTCTGGAGAGCTACGTGTAAACTGCTGGATGTCACCCTGGATTTCTCCTCCGCTTACCATCCACAGTCCAATGGCCAAGTAGAGCGCATCAACCAGATCCTTACCAGCTACCTCCGGCACTTTGTTAATGCTCACCATACCGATTGGGTGGACCTCCTACCATGGGCCGAATTCTCCTACAACAATCATGAGAGCGAATCGACTTCCAAGTCCCCGTTCTTTGTAGTCTATGGTCAACATCCTCGGATTCTGTTTCCCGTCTCCGCTTCTGTGGACAACCCTGCCGTGGAGTCTCTGGTCAGCGAATTTTCCACCATTTGGGAAAATACTAGGTCCGCACTTCTTCAGTCCTCCGAGCGGATGAAGAGATATGCTGACAAGAGACGTCTGGGTCCGCCTCAATTCCGTCCGGGAGACAAGGTTTGGCTCTCCTCCAAACATGTTCGACTCAAAATACCCTCCTACAAGTTGGGTCCTCGGTTCATCAGCCCATTTGAAGTCCTCAAACAAATCAACCCAGTGGCCTACAAGTTAAAACTCCCGGCCACCTTACGGATTCCCAACTCCTTCCACGTATCTCTCCTCAAACCAGTTGTGTTTAATTCTTTTTCCAACAATCCAGGTACTCCCCCTACTCCGGTTTCCGCTGAGGATGTTTTTGAGGTAGAGAACATTCTGGCCACCAAGAGGGTAAGAGGAAAGACCTTTTTTTCTGGTGGATTGGAAGGGGTTTGGCCCAGAGGAGAGAACTTGGGAACCCAGGGAGAACATTCATGCCCCGCTTCTACTTGAAAAATTTCTTTCTGGCCTAAAAAAGAGGGGGCGTAAAGGGGAGAGGTACTGTAGCATCGGCGTCTCTGCCCCCTGCCAGACAGAGACGCCGTCCCTCTCACCGCCGCACTCCCCACCCGACGTCCTCCAGCGCTCCTCTTCCTGCTTCTGCCGGCGCGCGCAGCTTCCTGGGCACTGTGCTTAGGGCGCGCGCGCGCTCCCTCCCTCTTAAAGGGGTCGCGCGCGCCGCCCTAAGGAGTCCCCGGCCAATTGCCGGAGGTCCTCCCATATATAAAGCACCTTCTCCAATATGGAGGTGCCCGAGCAATAGTTGATGCACAGTGTACTCACCTCTGCTTCAGCCCTCAGGTCCCGCTGCTAGCCTGACTACTAGTCCTGCCCGCCAGCCTGACTATCAGTCCAGTTCGCCAGCCTGACTACTCTCCAGCCCGACAGTCTGTCTTCCGTTCAGTCTGCCAGTCTGTCTATGGGCTTTGCCCGCCTGCTTACCTGGAAGCACCTGCCCGCTACCTACCGTGCCTACCTAGAGGCTCCTGCTTGCTACCTGCTGTGCCTACCTGGAGGCTCCTGCTTGCTACCTGCCGTGCCTACCTGGAGGCTCCCGCTTGCTACCTGCCGTGCCTACCTGGAGACTCCCGCTTGCTACCTGCCGTGCCTACCTGGAGGCTCCAGCTGTCACTTGCTGTGACCACCTGACAGCCTACCTAGAGGCTCCTGCCTGTCACTTGCCGTGACCACCTGTCAGCCTACCTGGAGGCTCCTGCCCGTCACTTGCCGTGACAACCTGACAGCCTACCTAGAGGCTCCTGCCTGTCACCTGCCGTGTCTGCCAGTCCATCCACCAGGACCACTCGTCAGCCTGCCTGCTGTGCCCATCTGCTATACCGGTCAGTCCCAGCCATCTGACCCGTGGGAGTCACCTGCTCTCTTACAAGGTCGTCCCCAGAGTAGCACCTGGTCCCTCTGCTCGGTCCCTCCCTGATCATGGAGTCGTTAGCCGCCGTACGACCTAGGACGGTCCGAATTGATACTTAGTTACGCCCCTCTGGGTCCCTCCTTGCACCGCAGCACAGAGGTTCCACCACCCGGATCCGTAACACAAGTGAAGTTGATACCAAAAAGTTCTATTTTGGTCTCATCTGACCTTCTCCCATGCCTCCTCTGGATCATCCATATGGTCATTGGTGAACTTCAAACGGGCCTGGACATGTGCTGGCATGAGCAGGGGGAACTTGCATGACCTGCAGGCTTTTAATCCATGATGGTGTAATGTTTGAGTCTTTGGTTCTAGCACTTTTCAGGTCATTCACCAGGTCCTCCCGTGTAGTTCTGGGGTGATTCATTACCTTTCTTAGAATCATCCTTACTCCTCGAGGCGAGATCCTGCTTGGAGCCCCAGACCAAGAAGATTGACCGTCATCTTGTGTTTCTTCTATTCTCTAATAATTGAACCAACAGTTGTTGCCTTCTGACCAAGCTGTTTGGCTATTGTCCTGTAGCCAATCCCAGCCTTGTGCAGGTCTACAATTTTGTCCCCGGTGTCCTTAGACAATCTTTGGTCTAGACCATGATAGACAGGTTGGAGCGTGTTTGATTGTGTGGACAGGTGTCTTTTATACAGGTAACAAGTTCAAACAGAAGCAATTAATACGGTAATTAATAAGGTAATGAGTGCAGAGTAGGAGAGTTTTTTAAAGAAAAACTAACAGGTCTGTGAGAGGCAGAATTCTTGCTGGTTGGTAGGTGATCAAATACTTATTTCATGCAATAAAATACAATTTATTATTTAAAAATCGTAAAACGTGATTCTTTTTTAAGATTCTGTCTCTCACAGTTGAAGTGAACCTATGATAAAAATTACAGACCTCTCCATTCTTTGTAGGTGGGGAAACTTGTAAAGTCGGCAGTGTAGCAAATACGTGTTTTCCCCCCTGTATATTTATTAATTACACATATAATGAAACCATTTGGATAAATGACAGCCAAACAGGTAACAGGTTAACCAGCAGTGTATCCATTTATAGAAGTCATATATGAGATGGATGTGCACAAGTGTGTACATATATTATCTCTCAAATAGCACAGCGGTCTTGTTCCCAAAACTGACATCCAATTCTCATCAAACATAATTAAAAGTAAATGTCTACCCATAGTGCCAGTGTACACTGCAAACGTTACCACATACAAATAAATGAAGACCCCAACACGCGTTTCACGTGTGAAATAACTTTGCTTTCTCAAGGAAAACTTCATTTTTTCTTATGTGGTAGCGTTTGCACTGTACAGCAACAGAGGAGGAGATGGGGAAGAAATATTGAAAAATAGGGAAGCCTGGTGGATTTTAAAACTAAGCACCCGGCTCCCACATGGTTTAAATTTCAGCAAAAACATTATGCTACACTAATAAATAATATCTCAATGTAGTAATTAATAAAAAATGAAAAGAAAAAAAAAACATTTAAAAGATTTTTTTTTGTGCAGAGGAAGAGTGATGTTTTACAATATGCATAATGTATTTGCTATTATTCATTAAGAAATAATGCCACCAATTCCTTTGCACTGAAATATCCCATTACATGCCATGTTTGCACAATGACTTGCAAAAGTAATACCCCCCCCCCACCCACCTTGGCATTTTTTGTGCTATTCTACCTCAGAATCTGGAATTTTGATTGTTTTTTTTGAGGGTTTGCATCAGTTCATGTAAAGAACATGCCTATAATTGTGAACATTTAGTTTTCTTTTTATTGTTAATCAAAAAACAAATAGGACAAAATAAATAAAAACTTCAGGGTGCATAACTACTCACCCCCCTAAGTCAATACTTTTTAGAGCCTCATTTTGCAGCAATTATGGCAATTATAACTGCAACTTGCTTTGGATAAGTGTCTATGAGCTTTCCACATCTTACCACTGGGATTTTTTCCCATTCCTCAAGGCAAAACTGCTCCAGCAACTTCAAGTTAGATGGTTTCCTCTGATTGATCAGCAATCTTCAAGTCTGACCACAAATTCTCAATTGGCTTAAGGACAGAGGTTTGACTAGGCCACTAAAATACATTTATTACCCGTTTTCCCTTAAACCACTTGAGTGTTTCTTTAGCAGTATGCGTTGGGTCATTGTCTTGTTGGAAGGTGAACCTCCGTCCCAGTCTCAAATTACTTACATACTAAAACAGGTTTTGCTTAAGAATATCCCTGTATTTTGCACCATCCATCTTCCTCTCCCCTCAACTTGGACCAGTTTCCCTGTCCGTGCTGTTGAAAAACATCCACACAGCATGATGCTGCGATCACGTTTCACTGTAGGGATGGTGTTCTTGGGGTGATGAGCTGTGTTGGTTTGGCGCCAGACATAGTGTACCTCTGTGGTCATAAAGTTCAATTTTGGTCTCATCTGACCATAGTATTTTCCTCCGTATCTTTGGGGAGTCTCCCATATGTCTTTGGTCAAACTCAAAATGAGCCTTACAATTTTTTTTGTGTAAGTAAAGGCTTTTTTTCTGCCCACTCTTCCATAAAGGCCACCTCTATGGAGTGTATGACCTATTGTGGTCGTATGGACAGATACTCCAATATCTGCTTGGGAAGTCTGCAGCTCCTTCAGGGTTACCTTTGGTCTCAGTGCTACCTCTGAGTAATGCACTCCTTGCCCGGGCTGAGATTTTTGGTGGGAGGTTATCTCTTGTTATGAAACCATGTTCTTTCCATTTGATGGTAATGGATTTGATGGTGCTCCGGGGGATCCTCAGAGATTAGGATACTTTTTAAAACCAAACACTGACTTGTACTTCTCAACAACCTTGTCCCTGACTTGTTTGGAGATCTCCTTGGTCTTCATGGTGTTTGTTTAGTGGTGCCTCTTGCTTAATGGTGTTGCAGCCTCTGTGGCCTTTCAGAAAAGGTAAAGTCTATATGCTGACAGACAGGTTGTAACATACCTGGCGGCGTCCTTGCATAGTGGTCCATCTCCCACTGTGCAAGAGCGCGCACTTGATCTCCTGTCCAGAATGTCTCTCTGGCTTCCCTCCATGCTGTCTGTTTGTGTCTGTTTCTGCTGCTTAAGGGCGGCGCCCGATCACTTCCTGCTTTTTGTACCTGCTGTGGGTCACACCTCTTGTGCGTCCTCAGCCTATTGCTGTCTGTCACCTGGTATATAGCTCAGCTGCGCCCATCTATCCCTGCCTGAGCATAGTGTTTCTTTCAGTGTGTGCTTGCACTCTGAAGGTGCCAGGTCCCGTTCTGTGTTCTCTTGTCTGCCTATCCTGGAGGCTGTATTTCCAGGCCTGTCTGAACACGCTCCTAGCCTGTTCCTCCTGCCTTCTAGGGGCCGATTACCTAGACCTGTTCCTGTATCTTGTCTGACCTGTCTGAACACGCTCCTAGCCTGTTCCTCTCGCCTTCTAGGGGCTGATTACCTAGACCCGCTCCTGTATCTTGTCTGTCCTGTCTGAACACGCTCCTTGCCTGTTCGTCCTGCCTCTCTGGGGGCCGTATTCCCAGACCCGCTCCTGTTTCCCGCTGCAGTGTCGGTCTCCTCCGTACACTCAGTTCCAGTCTGAACTCTCTCCTATCCTTTACCTGTTTTGCCTCTATGTCCGTTCCCTTCCTTTTTCTGCAGAGTCTGAACTCGTACCTAACTCCTGCTTGTTGTCTCTGTACTCCCGTTTGTGAGTTTGTGGTCCACTCGCTACTTCACTGCAAGTACCCTGTGGGTGTCTGGCTCTGCCTTTCCCTTCCTGTCTGTTCCGTGTGAACAGAGCCCTGTCCCCCCTACTCAGCCTAGCCTGCTCTGACTCCTTTGCTCACCGCTCCGGCGGTTCTAGCCTGCTCTGACTCCTTTGCTCACCGCTCCGGCGGTTCTAGCCTGCTCTGACTCCTTGCTCACTGCTCCGGCAGTCCTGTCCTGCCCTGCTTCTGCCCGCTGCTCCGGCAGTCCTGTCCTGCCCTGCTTCTGCCCGCTGCTCCGGCAGTCCTGTCCTGCCCTGCTTCTGCCCGCTGCTCCGGCAGTCCTGTCCTGCCCTGCTTCTGCCCGCTGCTCCGGCAGTCCTGTCCTGCCCTGCTTCTGCCCGCTGCTCCGGCAGTCCTGTCCTGCCCTGCTTCTGCCCGCTGCTCCGGCAGTCCTGTCCTGCCCTGCTTCTGCCCGCTGCTCCGGCAGTCCTGTCCTGCCCTGCTTGTGCTCGCTGCTCCTGCAGCCCTGTCCTGCTCTGTTCTTGCCCACCGCTTCGGGCGTTCCCTCTCTGCTGTGGTTGTCTACCGCATCTGCGGTTCTGTGACCCAGTCTGTACTGGGTCTTAACCTTTCTGTGCTCCAGCCCGTCCTTTCGGCCAGTACCTCCCTGCCTGCATACTCGCCTGTATCCACCCATCTGCATACCTGCCGTGTTTGCTTATATCCACCAGTCTGTGCCAGCCTAACCTGCCTGTTCCTGAGTCCCAGTGTGTACTGGGTCCTATCCCGCCTGTGTTCCTACCTGCTAGTGCCTCCCTGTCTGCACTCTAGCTGTGCTTGCCTGTACCCCTCTACCTGTATTGTTCCTGAGTCCCAGTGTGTACTGGGTCCTATCCCGCCTGTGTTCCTACCTGCTAGTGCCTCCCTGTCTGCACTCTAGCTGCGCTTGCCTTTACCCGCCTGCCTGCATTCCAGTCGTGCCTGCCTATACCCTCCAGTCTGTGCGCCAGCCTAACCAGCCTGATCCAGTAATCCCTGTGTGGGTCAACCCCCGTGTCCGGAGTTTGACCTGGAGTAGCACCTGGTCCCTCTGCCCGGTTTCTCCCTGGTGCACTGGCGTCGTATGCCGTCGTGCCATCTTGGTCGGATCGGCCAGATACTTAGTCACGCCCCTCCAGGCACTCTCCGGTTCATGGTCCAGTGGAATCACTACAATCACACGCACACGCCGCTCAGCCCGGGCGTGTGCATAACAGCATGCTCAGGCCATGGTTCCCGTTGAGCCCCACGGCCTTCGCTCTCTGAGAAGTTTTCCAGCGAATACATGCATTAAAATAAATAAATAAATATTTTTTTTTTTCCCTTTAGCTGAGTTCCAGGCGAATTACGCACCCGTCCAGATGGATCTATCTGCTCTCGTTCCCGCGGATCCGCTACGTTATTATGGGGATCCTAGACAAAGTCGTGCATTTGTGGAGCAATGCATGCTACACTTCAAGTTCTACCCTCTATGTTTTCCCACCGATCGGGTTAAGGTGGCATTCATTATGTCTTACCTGGCGGGTGATGCCTTGGAATGGATCAACCCCCTATATGAAACACAGGATCCGATCCTCCTGGACCTAATGGCCTTCCTGGTGGCCTTTCTAATGGTCTTCGATGATCCTAACCCGGAGGCTCCTGCTGAAGCTTCACCTCCCAATATCCCGGAGCAGCCCCAATGGGTAATGTGTGTGGGTAGCGCAATAGTCCTCCAGCCCAATGAGACTACTGCCCACCCAGAATCCTCACAGGGTGACTACGCTTTCCGGAATACTTCTCCCAACCTCAAGAGGCAGTCCAGACGTGCTAGACGTAGAGGCAAGCCGTCACGCCAGGGTCTGTCCTCCCTGAGACCTCCTGACCCCAACCTTGAAGTCCCTACTGAAGCTTCATCTACCTGTATCCCGGAGAAGCCCCAACGGGTAATGTGCGTGGGTAGTGCACCAGTTCTCCTGCCCGAAGAGACTTCTGCCCATCCAGACTCCACACAGGAGAACTTCCTGCACCCGGCATCAGATGCTTCACCCACTTTAACCGGTGTGCATGTCCAAGGATGCTCCAAAGCTGTGGTTACCTCAGAGTCTGTGCACCTCTACTACCTGGCGGAGGACCCCCTGTTGCCTCCTGAATCCTCCGGGATACCACTCGATGACAAATGGAGAGAGAATTCTCTACACCCGGTACTCGATACTTTGTCCGCTTCGTCCTGTGAGCCTGACATTGGGTACCCCAAAGTGGTAGTTACCCCCGAGTCTCTACACCCCTCCGACCAGGCGGAGGACCTCCAGTTGTCTCCTGAACCCTTCGGGGTGCTACCTGGTAGCGAAAGGACAGAGACTCTCCTATACTCTGTACCTGATACCTCGCTCGCTTCGTCCAGTGAGTCCAACCTAGTGTACTCCGAAGCAGAGGTTACTCCCGAGTCTCTACACCCCTCCGACCAGGCGGAGGACCTCCAGTTGTCTCCTGAACCCTTCGGGGTGCTACCTGGTAGTGAAAGGACAGAGACTCTCCTATACTCTGTACCTGATACCTCGCTCGCTTCGTCCAGTGAGTCCAACCTAGTGTACTCCGAAGCAGTGGTTACTCCCGAGTCTCTACACTCCTCTGACCAGGCGGAGGACCTCCAGTTGTCTCCAGAACCCTTCGGGGTGCCACCTGGTGGTAAATGGACAGAGACTTTCCTATATCCTGGATCTGATACCTCGCTTGCTTCGTCCAGTGAGTCCGACCTAGTGTACTCTGAAGCAGAGGTTACCCGTGAGTCTCTACACCCCTCTGACCAGGCGGAGGACCGCCAGTTGTCTCCAGAACCCTTCGGGGTGCCACCTGGTGGAGAATGGACAGAGACTTTCCTATACTCGGTACCCGATACCTCGCCTGCTTCGTCCAGTGAGTCCGACCTAGTGTACTCTGAAGCAGATGTTTTCTCTGAGCCTCTGCACTCTTCTGACCCGGCGGAGGACCTCCAGTTGTTTCCTGAATCCTCCGGGGTACCACCAGAAAACAAAGAGACAGTGACTTTTTCTCATTATGTACCTGATAACCCGTCTATTTCTTCCTGTGAGCTTGACAAGATGTACCTCGAAGCAGAGATTACCCCCAAGTCTCTGTCCCCCTCCAACCCGGTGGAGGACTTCCAGTTGTCTCCTGTACCCTCTGGGGTGCCACCTGAAAATATGTGGAGAGAGACTTCCTTGTGTGCTGTTCCTGGTACTCCACCCGTTTCGTCTGTTGCTAAGGGTGGCTGGATGGGAGGTAGCATCCTAGCTACCCAGAGGAGACCAGTTTTTCCGGTGGACAGTGGAAGTGATCTCTTCGAAGTGAAGAATTGGCCCTCGAATTCCCTGCGGAAGATTCTGGCAGGCCTGAAGAAGAGGGGGCGTAAGGGGGGGGGGGTACTGTAACATACCTGGCGGCGTCCTTGCATAGTGGTCCATCTTCCACTGTGCAAGAGCGCGCACTTGATCTCCTGTCCAGAATGTCTCTCTGGCTTCCCTCCATGCTGTCTGTTTGTGTCTGTTTCTGCTGCTTAAGGGCGGCGCCCGATCACTTCCTGCTTTTTGTACCTGCTGTGGATCACACCTCTTGTGCGTCCTCAGCCTATTGCTGTCTGTCACCTGGTATATAGCTCAGCTGCGCCCATCTATCCCTGCCTGAGCATAGTGTTTCTTTCAGTGTGTGCTTGCACTCTGAAGGTGCCAGGTCCCGTTCTGTGTTCTCTTGTCTGCCTATCCTGGAGGCTGTATTTCCAGGCCTGTCTGAACACGCTCCTAGCCTGTTCCTCCTGCCTTCTAGGGGCCGATTACCTAGACCTGTTCCTGTATCTTGTCTGACCTGTCTGAACACGCTCCTAGCCTGTTCCTCTCGCCTTCTAGGGGCTGATTACCTAGACCCGCTCCTGTATCTTGTCTGTCCTGTCTGAACACGCTCCTTGCCTGTTCGTCCTGCCTCTCTGGGGGCCGTATTCCCAGACCCGCTCCTGTTTCCCGCTGCAGTGTCGGTCTCCTCCGTACACTCAGTTCCAGTCTGAACTCTCTCCTATCCTTTACCTGTTTTGCCTCTATGTCCGTTCCCTTCCTTTTTCTGCAGAGTCTGAACTCGTACCTAACTCCTGCTTGTTGTCTCTGTACTCCCGTTTGTGAGTTTGTGGTCCACTCGCTACTTCACTGCAAGTACCCTGTGGGTGTCTGGCTCTGCCTTTCCCTTCCTGTCTGTTCCGTGTGAACAGAGCCCTGTCCCCCCTACTCAGCCTAGCCTGCTCTGACTCCTTTGCTCACCGCTCCGGCGGTTCTAGCCTGCTCTGACTCCTTTGCTCACCGCTCCGGCGGTTCTAGCCTGCTCTGACTCCTTGCTCACTGCTCCGGCAGTCCTGTCCTGCCCTGCTTCTGCCCGCTGCTCCGGCAGTCCTGTCCTGCCCTGCTTCTGCCCGCTGCTCCGGCAGTCCTGTCCTGCCCTGCTTCTGCCCGCTGCTCCGGCAGTCCTGTCCTGCCCTGCTTCTGCCCGCTGCTCCGGCAGTCCTGTCCTGCCCTGCTTCTGCCCGCTGCTCCGGCAGTCCTGTCCTGCCCTGCTTCTGCCCGCTGCTCCGGCAGTCCTGTCCTGCCCTGCTTCTGCCCGCTGCTCCGGCAGTCCTGTCCTGCCCTGCTTGTGCTCGCTGCTCCTGCAGCCCTGTCCTGCTCTGTTCTTGCCCACCGCTTCGGGCGTTCCCTCTCTGCTGTGGTTGTCTACCGCATCTGCGGTTCTGTGACCCAGTCTGTACTGGGTCTTAACCTTTCTGTGCTCCAGCCCGTCCTTTCGGCCAGTACCTCCCTGCCTGCATACTCGCCTGTATCCACCCATCTGCATACCTGCCGTGTTTGCTTATATCCACCAGTCTGTGCCAGCCTAACCTGCCTGTTCCTGAGTCCCAGTGTGTACTGGGTCCTATCCCGCCTGTGTTCCTACCTGCTAGTGCCTCCCTGTCTGCACTCTAGCTGTGCTTGCCTGTACCCCTCTACCTGTATTGTTCCTGAGTCCCAGTGTGTACTGGGTCCTATCCCGCCTGTGTTCCTACCTGCTAGTGCCTCCCTGTCTGCACTCTAGCTGCGCTTGCCTTTACCCGCCTGCCTGCATTCCAGTCGTGCTTGCCTATACCCTCCAGTCTGTGCGCCAGCCTAACCAGCCTGATCCAGTAATCCCTGTGTGGGTCAACCCCCGTGTCCGGAGTTTGACCTGGAGTAGCACCTGGTCCCTCTGCCCGGTTTCTCCCTGGTGCACTGGCGTCGTATGCCATCGTGCCATCTTGGTCGGATCGGCCAGATACTTAGTCACGCCCCTCCAGGCACTCTCCGGTTCATGGTCCAGTGGAATCACTACAATCACACGCACACGCCGCTCAGCCCGGGCGTGTGCATAACACAGGTGACACTTAGATTGCACACAGGTGGACTTTCTTTCACTAAGCATGTGACTTGTAAAGATGTGCGGTTGTGGATTTTAATAATCACCTAGGCAGGTTATCGATGCAATTAGTTTTATTCCTTCCGGCCACGGTGAACAGCAATTCCAGGTAAATGTCCAACAGGCAATTCTCTTAGTCCTAGAGTTCCAACCTGTGATCAGTAGTTCCACTGCCACGTACCAGGTGATACCCACTGTCCTCCAACTTTTGGTTGGCCCACAGCTTTTTGTATCTCCCGCCGGTATATTGGCAGTCACAGCATATGCTCCTTTGGATGATGGATATCACGACCGCAGACCGTGATTCTACCCAGCTCTCCGTCCGACTAACAATGAATGTTCTCTTTCTCCTGCACAGGGTTCAGCCCCCTGAATTGGCAGAAGTGCTCACCCCTCCCTCCCCCAGCTAATTGTGCCTAAAGCCCCCGTCTCACATAGCGAGATCGCTGCTGTGTCACGGTTTTGGTGACGCAACAGCGACCTCACCAGCGATGTCGCTATGTGTGACACTTTGCAACGATCAGGCCCCTGCTGTGAGGTCGCTGATCGCTGCAAAGTGTCCTGGACCATTTTTTGGTCGTTGCTCTCCCGCTGGTCAGCACACATCGTTGTGTGTGACCAGCGGGAGCAGCGATCAGGCTGGTAACTATGGTAAACATCGGGTTACTAGGGGCACACGCGCACTTAGTAACCCGCTATTTATCATGGTTACGAGCCTGCTAAAGTGAGCGGTAACCTCCCGCTCACTGTAGCAGAGTGGTAACCATGATAAACAACGGGTTACTAGGAGCGCGTGTGCCCCTAGTAACCCGATGTTTACCATAGTTACCAGCCTGCTCCTGCTTCAGCAGGCTCGTAACCAGGAACAGGACATCGTGGAAAGATTCTTTCCACGATGTTGCTGCTCCCCTGATCGTTGGTGAGCCTGCCTTTTTGACAGCTCACCAGCGACCACATAGCGACGCAGCAACGATCTCTGACAGGTCTTATCGTTGTCGGGATCGTCGCAGCGTCGCTAAGTGTGACGGGGCCTTTAGTGGAGATATTTTCTCAGGTGGAACCCATCCCCTGGGTTTGCATGTGAGACTACCTGTGGTGACGGAGAGAACAATGGCCCAAGGTCTCGGAGATATGGTCACTGAATGAAATAGATACCTGAGGTTGAACTGATGAGCAAACAAATCACTAACAAAACACAGCAAGCAAATTTCTGACAAAATACAAAATTAAGATCGATGAAAATGGATGCTCAGTGCTGGAAAAGTATTTAGAAAGTGGCCAGGTTCTCACACTCCTCCCCCACTTTTTCAACACAGTCACGAATGTAAAAGGTCTCGCCTTTATGAGAACGAAATTTTGTATCATCCAGTTTCCTCAAAGCATATTCCATGTCGCCCTTGTGAATATACTCCACAGTCCCCATTCCACTCTGGTATACATCAGTATAATAGACATCTCCAGCTTTTCTCATATGATCTTTTAGATCCTGCCAACTTCCCGATGGGGGAAGCCCTGAAACGAGAGCTCTGTATTTAGCTAGCTGGTTCAGGGGTCTGTCCCTTCTGCGGGGTCCTCCATATCCCCCCCCCCTGATCCCCGGTTTGTCCTGGGAAATTCCACACATGCCCAATGAGAACCAAACTTGGATCCATTGCGACCAACCCCAGAGTGCTGACACCCACTTAGGGGGATGGTCACTTGGCAACCTGGTAAAGGGAGCTCTGGGGGGGACAGTATCTAGGCTGACCAGGGTGATGGTAGATCCAGTGTCCCGAAGTCCCTGGGCCTCCTCCCTGATGTAATTTACCTCCCCCAGATTACATTCCTTCATTGTGACAGTCATTGCATTTTGTGTATCACTCACCGCTGACATGTTGATATTGCTCCTTTCCCTATTGGCTGATGCAGTGTGAACCAGTCCTTCGCTTCCGGTTACGACATTGGCCCAGTGGCACACCAATCCTGCTCCCAGATTGATTCCCAGCAACACATCTACTGGTAGGTGCCGCACTACTCCTACATCCACCATTCCATGACTGTGACCCCAGTCTAAATGTAGTCGGGCCCTCCGAATGTTCAAAGATTCTCCTCCGGCTACATTGACTAACATACAGCTGCCGGGGACAATACATTTGGTGACTACCTGTGGTGACGGAGAGAATAATGGCCCAAGGTCTCGGAGATATGGTCACTGAATGGAATAGATACCTGAGGTTGTACTGATGAGCAAACAAATCACTAACAAAACACAGCAAGCAAATTTCTGACAAAATACAAAATTAAGATCGATGAAAATGGGTGCTCAGTGCTGGAAAAGTATTTAAAAAGTGGCCAGGTCCTCACACTTCATCAGAGATTAGGATACTTTTTACAACCCAACACTGACTTGTACTTCTCAACAACCTTGTCCCTGACTTGTTTGGAGATCTCCTTGGTCTTCATGGTGTTTGTTTAGTGGTGCCTCTTGCTTAATGGTGTTGCAGCCTTTGTGGCCTTTCAGAAAAGGTAAAGTGTATATACTGACAGACAAGTGACACTTAGATTGCACACAGGTGGACTTTCTTTCACTAAGCATGTGACTTATGAAGGTACCGTTTTTTTCGGACTTTAAGACGCACCAGACCATAAGATGCATCTAGGTTTTAGAGGAGGAAAATAGAAGAAAAAATGTAAGCAAAAAATGTGGTCATGATGCCCTGTTATGGAAAGGGGGTCTGCTGCTGACACTGTTATAGGGGTAATGTCCCCAAATTCTGTTAATATCCCCCATCCTGGTATATATGGCCCCCTCTTTCCTGTTATATGTGGCCCTCATCCCCATCCTGGTATGCATGGCACCCCTCATCCCCATCCTGGTATGTATGGCACCCCTCATCCCCATCCTGGTATGTATGGCACCCCTCATCCCCATCCTGGTATGTATGGCACCCCTCATCCCCATTCTGGTATGCATGGCACCCCTCATCCCCATCCTGGTATGTATGGCACCCCTCATCCCCATCCTGGTATGTATGGCACCCTTCATCCCTCATCCTGGTATGTTTTTCACCCCCATCCCTCTTCCTGGTTTGTATAGCACCCTTCATCCCTCTTCCTGGCATGTATGGCCCTCCTAATCCCTCTTCCTGGTATGCTTGGCACCCCTCATCATGGTATGTATACAAAGAAAATGATGAAGTCCGCTCACCTATAAACTCCTTTGCGGTGTTTCCTCCTTTCTGCTCGGATAGCAGCAGGCTGTTGCATTGAACGCAACTTCAGACCAAAATCCAGCGAGTGAGGAGACTCCAACGATGTGGTGTAATTAAAATTTCCATTTATTTGAAGGATGATATTTCCACAAAAAATGCACTTACAAAAAGATCCAATTCACACCATATGGGCAAACAGAGTAAAAAAAACGCTACGCGATTCGGCTTAGAAAAGCCTTTATGATGGTACATACATTGGAATACAGGCAGGGTATAAATACAAAAGAACAGCAAACTGACAAAGGAATTCCAATCAGTTAACTAATTAATTCTTGTGACGTTCAGGTGTTACATCTTCGTTTCCAAGTTGGAGACAGGCTTTTTTCTTTTTGTGGTTATTTAATGCTACAGATGTTATAATAAAAGTCCTGACATTGAGGTTTCTGGCAAGAGAATTGAAACAAATTAGCTGAACAGTGTAGATTCTGCATGTTGGAAACAGTAATAAGTATACGAAACACAATATATACCAACGAAATATATGTATGTGTAGCTGAATAAAAAATCTCCCACAGCGGGAGGTGACCAGTTTAGTTTGTCCAGTTTATTCCAGCTTTCATCTAGATATCCCTATATATATCGTACTACCGTATATAATAAAACTGTTATTTTCAATTATCCATTGCTGTATACAAAAGATATGTTGGCATTATTTATTAGTATATATAGAACGAAAAATTACGTACAGTTTGCTGTCAAAAAAGAAAGAAATTGATAACTTTTTGTTCACAATGACCTGTTATTAATGTATTATTAATCTCTCCTCCACTTATTACTATTACTGAGAAAGAAAAATATATGTCATTGTGAATTTTTTTATTTTTTTGCTTAATTATTCGTCGCTACAAACGCTTGTTCACACTCGTTTGGTTTCACATCCACTTTCTACTTTAACTTCTAGAAATGGTTAAATTGACCCTGTGTTCCACAATCTAAATATTTATTGCACGTTAATGTGTAAGAAAGAGAGAGAGAAATGCACTTCGGAGACTCATATAATTTTTGGGTTTCTTTCCTCTCCCATGTATCCTTTATTTATTTAACAGAGAGAGCACTGGATGATAACATGATCTTAATTATATTGTAACACAAGATCCCTTCTAACATTCAAGCCGACAGGTGTTCTTGTATCCAGCTTGAACATCCAGTATCTTTCCCTGTTCAAAATTTTCCTCCTGAAATCACCGCCCCGTGCAGATCGTCTCACTCTTTCTATACCACAGAACTTCAGCCTGGTTGTATCACCCCCATGACAAGCAGAAAAAATGCCTGGATACTGCTGAAATTCCCACCTTTAAGGCTGTGTGCCCACATGGCGTTTTACAAGCGTATATGCTGCGGAATTTCTGCAGCATAAACGCTTGGGAAACGCTTGGTAATCCGCCCCCCATGGTCCCCAATGACAAGCCGCACTTTCAATGCCCATGTTGCGGATTTTTCCGCAGCGTTTATGCTGCGCTCAAAAATCCGCAGCACATCCATTAATTTTGC
The DNA here is from genome assembly GCF_046119375.1 of Phyllobates terribilis. NCBI lineage: Eukaryota > Metazoa > Chordata > Amphibia > Anura > Dendrobatidae > Phyllobates > Phyllobates terribilis. The sequence goes on from NW_027362797.1 coordinate 2,486,535, forward strand.
AGACACGCAGCGTAATCGCCGCCATTGACTTGCATTGAAACGCATAATATCCGTGTCAGTACATTTGTACTCACGGATTATATGCGTTTCTATGTGCGGATGGTACCCAAGTCTGGAGGAGAGAAGACTCTCATCCAGACCTGGGTACCATAGAAACTGTAAAAAAAGAATTTAAAATAAAAAATAAAGTTTATACTCACCTTCCGGTGTCTTCCCGGTGTTCAGTCTGCTCCGGGACGGTGTCTTGCAATGTTCGCGTTGATGTGAAGGACCTGCCACGACGTCACTGAGTCATGTGACCCATCACATGGCTCAATGACATCACCGCAGGTCCTTCACACTACCGCAAGCAGTGCAAGACACCGGACGGAGCAGACAAAACACCGGGAAGACATCGGAAGGTGAGTATAAACTTTTTTTTTTCACCATTCTTATTCTTTTTTTTAACTAACTTGGTCACACTACTATAAATCCATGCCGATTGCATGGATTTATATAGTGTGAACAAGTTGTTAAGCACTTTTCCAAGTGATGCTAAAATCGCTTGGAAAAGCGCTTGATAACCCGCATGCAAAAATGGATGCAAAGACGCTTTACAAATGCTTCTATCTGGCGGGAAAAAGCATGTAAAATCCGCATGCATTTTTCCTGCCAGGGAGAAGCGTAAAAAATATGCTTCATTTCCGCAACATGGGCACATAGCCTCAGTCTCCAACTGCATCAGACATATGTCTTCGAATGCGTCTTTTTAAAGGGCCAATTGTACACCCTACATATTGGAGTTTACACTCGATGCACTCCACCAAGTAAACCACCCCTGTGGTATCACAATTTATCAAATCCTGTATAGGGTATGTGATACCTGTACTAGTGGAGGAAAAATCCTTGCATTTAATGATATGTTTGCAGCTGATGCATATATTTTTGCCGCAACCATAAAAACCTGTGGTTTTTAGCCAGTTCCCGTCAGTATTTGATTTATTTTCAATAAATAAGCTGGGTGACACCAAAGATCCGATTGTAGGGGCTTTTTTGGCTGAGAAACGGATTTGGTTGTTTTGTAGCACTTTTTTTACTTTCCTATCTTGGTACAGTATTGGTAAAAAGCATTTAATAACATTAATAATTTTATTATAGTCCCTGCTGTATTGAGTGGTGAAATAAATGACATTATCTGTAGGTAATTTTTTCATGTTATCTTTTATGAGAAAATCCCTGTTGATTTTACTCAATTTTTTTTCAGCTTGTTTTAATGTTTTATGAGAGTAGCCTCTAAGTTCAAGTTTTTCACACTTCTTTTTTATTTCACCACTGACTAACTTAGGATCAGAGCAGTTCCTTTTTACTCTTAATACTTCTCCGTATGGGATATTATTCACCACGTGTCGAGGGTGGCATGAATTGGGTTTTAAAATGCTGTTAACATCAGTTTCTTTATTGTAGGGAAGAACCACAACTTGCGATGACCCCCTGTTGGTGCGGAGCATGACATCCAAAAAATGAATTTCGATTTCCTGATAATTATAAGTAAATTTAAGATTGAAATTATTATTATTCAAAGAGATAATAAATTCTTTTGCATCATTGTCATCGCCATTCCACACCAACAGGAGGTCATCAATATATCTACCTATCCATATAATCCTCTCCAAAAATGAATTGGTATCTGCAAAGAGAACTGTTTCCTCCCAATATCCCATCGTGATGTTTGCTAAAGAAGGGGAAAATTTTCCACTCATGCTCACTCCTCGTTTTTGGAGATAATAAACTTCACAAAAACTGAAAAAGTTACGTTTTAATAGGAACGTCATTGAATTTACCAAAAATAATTTAGTTGGACAATCATTATTGCTGAACCTATCAAGAAAATATTTCAGTGCTGGGACAGCTACTTCAAACTCTATTGAGGGGTACAGGGCTACAACATCAGCTGTCAACCAGCTGTAATTCCTTTCCCATACAAATTTGTCAAGTACTCCTAGTATCGTCTTTGTGTCCTTAATATAACCAGGTAACTCTCTCACTAGTGGTTGGAGCATGCTGTCCACCCATGCCCCTAATTTCTCATTGATCGACTCTATCCCAGAAACAATCGGTCGGAATTTCGGGGGGAATCTCGGTTTATGGATTTTTGGGAGAGAATGGAAGATGGGTGTCACCGGGGTGTCAACATATAAATAATCAAATATTTTCTGTGACAACACACCATCTTCCAGACCCCCCTTTAATAAATGTAATAATTCCTTTTGAAATGTAATTGTAGGATCACTTCCTAAAGTCTCATAAATATCTCTGTTTTGCAGAATCCACAAATTACATTGATGGTACAGATCAGGATAACGATGGCACCATTTCCAGTGACTACCTCTTGAAGCTCATCAAGAGAATGCCAAGAGTGTGCAATTCAGTCATCAAAGCAAAAGGTGGCTACTTTGAAGAACCTAGAATATAAGACATATTTTCAGTTGTTTCACACTTTTTTGTTAAGTATATAATTCCACATGTGTTAATTCATAGTTTTGATGCCTTCAGTGTGAATGTACAATTTTCAAAGTCATGAAAATACCTTCTCATTTAAAGATTTTTCTGTGTGTCCAAACTTTTGTTCTGTACTGTACTTTCTGATGGCAAGAGAAGCATACCTTTATTTTTATGTTGACTCTTTAATCTGTGCTCTTCTTTAGTTGATTAACACAGACTATTATTTGTATAACCCTGAATGTTATATGTTCTTTGATTCTGAAACAATGATATGTATTTACAAGAGCCATAGATTAGCTAGAACAAGGAATGTTTTCTAGATATGTTAAATACCATTGTAAGGTGTTTGCCAGTCAATCTTGGGGGATGAGCTGTGGATATTCAAGCCTTGTGAAATAATATCATCCCTAATTCTTAACCTGTGGATGTGTATTTAAGAAGGGAGATGTGTTTTTGAGACAGAATAAGACTTGGGACAGAGAATCAAGGAACATCAGAAAGACCTTAGAAGGAAAATGAGAGACATCATTCAGGAAAGTAGATGGATTGCATGGCATCCAAAGAGACACAGATTTGTATTCTACATGATTCTAGTCTAAAGATATGGCCCTGACTGGAAAGATTTGGATCTGCTCCATTAACCATCAGAGAGACCATGGATACTTTTAGGGAGACCAGGAGAGGACTGAGAAGTCACCTGGCGCCATGGATATGTTGTTTTGGGGTTGCTAGGAGTGACTCACTGGTTGCTTAGAACCCATGGAGACATTGGGAGTTGCCAGGAGGGACCCACTGGTCATCTGGCCCCATGGAAACTCTCGGAGAGGCCAGGTTGGGACCCTCGGGTCTCCTTGCCTTGTACCTCGATGGACTGCTAGCTTCCTAAGCTTGCCACTACCTTCTCTCTGTGGGGGCCCACCAGAAGCGGGGGGCCACTGGTTGAGGTAGTCAGCCCTGGAAGTCTCCAAAGTTGCAGCTGTTCTATCCCAGGCGGGCAGAGAAGGAAGGGTGAGACTGTGTAATGTTGCACCATCTTGGGCATTTGCTGGGACTGTTCTATGTGTTGTCCGCTGTGTGGTTCAATAAAATATTGCCACGCTGTTTTACCCTAACCCTGCGTTGTCTGAGTAGCGTTACCCCCACGGCAGACCCCGGGTCCTCACAAGCACCTATACTCCAAAATAACAACAATAATAAAAAATACAACTCGTCCCGCAAAAAAATAGGTTCTCATACAAATCTGTTAACAGAAAAAATAAGAGTTATGGCTCTCCATATATGGCAATGTAAAATTGTTTTGTTTTTGAAAATGTATTATTTTCATGCAGACATCATAAAACATAAGTAAATGGTGATTTTATGTTAATTGTACTGACCCACAGAATAAAGTTTATATGTAATTTATATGAAATGGTCAATGCTGTAAAAAATAAACCTTAACTGGGGAAAAATGTATATTTTCACCATTTGCCATGTGCCGCGTATTTATCTCTTGAACTTACTTTTAAGTAAAAAAAAAAAGATCACCGCATCCCTTGATAAATGTCGTGAGGGGTGGAGGGATATTGTGAAAAAGCACAATCATTATTAAAAATACATAAGATTAAAAGATCATTAAAATAATTAAAAATAAAAACCTGATGATAAATGAATCTATGCAGTAAAAAAGGGTGGGACAGATAGAGTCCTTGTATGCGTAAAGCTGGGTATAAATAGAGATACAAATAGGATTAAATCATTACAAGGATAAACGATCTGTGTATAAATGTGTTTAAAAAATACTCGTTCTGTTAAATGTCTGGTTGACAACACAAAGAAAATAATGGGACCTATAGTGTCAAGTCATAATTATCAATGGCAGGCTCAGACTGAGGGCTCGTCCACACGACCGCTTAACATGGCCGAGTGCTGTCCGATGTTTTATCAGTTGGCACTGCCCCACAGTATAACATTGGTCAGAGTGCTAACTAGTGTTTTTTTTCTCATGCCGATTTTGCATACAAGTTCACTAAGTACCCTATATTTCATATGCAACTTTGCTTTACATTTATATATAATGATGGTAGGGTATGAGATATATTTTTTGTCTTTTGTAGGTTTTGCATCTTTTTGCTAGTGTGAACATGCTCCTATTTCTCGCATGTGTACCATCTTAGACCTCAGTTCACATTGCTTGTTTTTTTGTCTTGTTTGCATTCTGTGCAAATTAGGGGTGTGGCATACCCCTTGTTGAGCTGGTTAGTATATATGTAGCTTACCACTGGCTTGGGTGGTCTGATATTGGGACCCAGTTCTATTTGTCTACCCTTTTATATGCATTACTTCAACTTTGATATACAGTAAGGTTTTTAATATAGACAGTGTAGGACCGTCCCAATTTAGGGTCACCTTGTCGCTGGTGGGACGGCTTGTATACTTTTTTTGATCAAAAATAGTTCACTAAGTACCCTATATTTCATATGCAACTTTGCTTTACATTTATATATAATGATGGTAGGTTATGAGATATATTTTTTGTCTTTTGTAGGTTTTGCATCTTTTTGCTAGTGTGAACATGCTCCTATATCTTGCATGTGTACCATCTTAGACCTCAGTTCACATTGCTTGGTTTTAAGTCTATGGACTTGTATGACATCAGTGTGAAACATTGAACTGCACTCGGATGTCATCTGAGTGCAGTCCAATTACCACGGACTCAGACAAGGGAGAAGATGGAGAAATTATGTACTCTGTCTACTCTGCACCTGTGATACAAATCTCGCATGAGAGAGAATCGGATCGCACTAAGTTGACACTCAGGTCAATCTCTGACAGAGTTTGATCCAAGTGACATTAGCATAATCGTCCAGATTCTCTTGCATGAGAGAATCGATGGCCATGTAAGCGAGCCCTGACCCACAGGGTAACATGTAAATCCCCCGGGGGTCCCCTATGCAGGAGTAAGTAACGTACCCCCTAACATGAGCAGTAGTTGGCCCAATACATTTGATTCACTATGTCCAGACAAAATGTAGCTGTCAATATTACTGGTGGGCTCTTGCCACTTAAGTCCAACACTGACAGGCAGTAGCTTAAAGTAAAAATAGTGATAGCCTGGAAAATTATTTCATAATTAGCATAAAACCACCAACAACATGGACACAGGATGCCCAACTCACTTACTGTGTTTCGCACAAGAAGCTGCATCAGGAGCTAAGTTTATGGATTCATTCTAAATCTGGATTTATGATTTTTTAAATCTAATATATTTTTAACGAAGTTTTCAATTTTTACATTATACTCATATCTCTTGGCCACTTTTTAAAACCATTCCAGCAAGATTGGCGCTCCTATCTTTCTGCGTCCAAAAAGTGGTATATGACCACATACAGTTATATGAAAAAGTTTGGGCACCTCTATTAATCTTAAGCTTAATGTTTTATAAAAATTGGTGTTTTTGCAACAGCTATTTCAGTTTGATATATGTAATAACTGTTGAACACAGTAATGTTTCTGCCTTGAAATGAGGTTTATTGTACTAACAGAAAATGTGCAATCTACATTCAAACAAAATTTGACAGGTGCATAAGTATGGGCACCCTTATCATTTTCTTGTTTTAAATCCTCCTACCTACTTTTTACTGACTTACTAAAGCACTTTTTTTGGTTTTGTAACCTCATTGAGCTTTGAACTTCATAGCCAGGTGTATGCAATCATGAGAAAAGCTACTTAAAGTGGCCACTTGCAAGTTGTTCTCCTGTTTGAATCTCCTCTGAAGAGTGGCATCATGGGCTCCTCAAAACAACTGTCAAATGATCTGAAAACAAAGATTATTCAACATAGTTGTTCAGGGGAAGGATACAAAAAGCTGTCTCAGAGATTTAACCTGTCAGTTTCCACTGTGAGGAACATAGTAAGGAAATGGAAGAACACAGGGACAGTTCTTGTTAAGGCCAGAAGTGGCAGGCCAAGAAAAACATCAGAAAGGCAGAGAAGAAGAATGGTGAGATCAGTCAAGGACAATCCTCAGACCACCTCCAGAGAGCTGCAGCATCAACTTGCTGCAGATGGTGTCACTGTGCATCGGTCAACTATACAACGCACTTTGCACAAGGAGAAGCTGTATGGGAGAGTGATGCGAAAGAACCTGTTTCTGCAAGCACGCCACAAACAGAGTCGGCTGAGGTATGCAAAAGCACATTTGGAGAAGCCAATTTCTTTTTGGAAGAAAGTCCTGTGGACTGATGAAACCAAGATTGAGTTGTTTGGTCATACAAAAAGGCGTTATGCATGGCGGCAAAAAAACCCAGCATTCCAAGAAAAACACTTGCTACCCACAGTAAAATTTGGTGGAGGTTCCATCATGCTTTGGGGCTGTGTGGCCAATGCCGACACCGGGAATCTTGTTAAAGTTGAGGAACGCATGGATTCCACTCAGTATCAGCAGATTCTTGACAATAATGTTCAAGAATCAGTGATAAAGTTGAAGTTACGCAGGGGATGGATCTTTCAGCAAGACAATGATCCAAAACACCGCTCCAAATCTACTCAGGCATTCATGTAGAGGAACAATTACAATGTTCTGGAATGGCCATCCCAGTCCCCAGACCTGAATATCATTGAACATCTGTGGGATCATTTGAAGAGGGCTGTCCATGCTCGGTGACCATCAAACTTAACTGAACTGGAATTGTTTTGTAAAGAGGAATGGTCAAAAATACCTTCATCCAGGATCCAGGAACTCATTAAAAGCTACAGGAAGCGACTAGAGGCTGTTATTTTTGCAAAAGGAGGATCTACTAAATATTAATGTCACTTTTCTGGTGAGGTGCCCATACTTATGCACCTGTCAAATTTTGTTTGAATGCAGATTGCACATTTTCTGTTAGTACAATAAACCTCATTTCAAGGCAGAAACATTACTGTGTCCAACAGTTATTACATAGATCAAACTGAAATAGCTGTTGTAAAAACACCAATTTTTATAAAACATTAAGCTTAAGATTAATAGGGGTGCCCAAACTTTTTCATATAACTGTATAAGATGTTGCCGTTCTTGGGAGAAATTGCATAATAAAATACAGTGTATTTCATTAATTTTCCTCTTGTAAAAATGAACAGTTTTGATCTAAATCTGCATAATTTAACTCTCACCTTCCTCATCATCAAGGATACCTCACGAGGTGAGATTTTGCATGATGCTCCAGATCAATGTCGATTGACAGTCATTTTCTATTTCTTCCATTTTCTTTACTCATTGCACCAACAGTTGTCTCCTTCTCTCCCAGCGTCTTACTTATGGTTTTGTAGCCCATTCCAGCTTCGTGCAGGTCTATGATCTTGTCCCTGACATCATTAGAAAGCTCTTTGGTCTTGCCCATGTTGTAGAGGTTAGAGTCTGACTGATTAATGGAGTCTGTGGACAGGAGTCTTTTCTACAGGCGACTATGTAAGACAGCTGTCTTTAATGCAGGTAACCAGTTGATTAGGAGCATGTAACTGGTCTGTAGGAGCCAGAACTCATAATGGTTTGTAGGGGATTAAATACTTATTTCTCACTGCAAAATGCAAATAAATTTATCTAATTTATACAATGGGATTTTCTTGATTTTTTGGGGGGGGATATTCTATCTCTCAATGTTAAAATTAACCTACCCTTAAAATTATAGACTGTTCATGTCTTTGTCAGTGGACAAACTTACAAAAACAGCAAAGGATGGAATAATTCTTCCCTTCACTGTATTTAGATTTCCCTGCTCTGATATATTTCTTGTTCTCATTTTGTTTGATTTTTCTATTTAAAAACATAAAACAGAAGAGCAGCGTATTCTTACCACAGGAGCAGCTATGTTATGAAGGGGGTGTCTCATCATAAATGGGTGCAATTTTAAAGCACTTGAAAAAAGCAAAAGCAATTTTGCAATTTGCTTGTTATTAAAAATCCTCTCCAAGAATGGAGTCATTTTTAGGTATTATTGCTTATAGCTGAGGAGTAACTAATCTACTAGGCAAGGAGCAATTCTGAAGCTCGCTGGATTGCTGGATCAGGACCGGTTCAGGTCCACCCAGCTCCTCCAATGCTGTAAGACAAGGATGACTTTGCTTGCAGAAACGAAGAGCAGACAGTCTGACAACAACGCCACAACCTCCGCACAAAAGGAAGCTGGGCAGCAGGGAAACGGTGAGCTCCTGAGGTGAAGAAAACCTTTAAGGCCAGTGCACAAGAGCCAAGGAGGCCATATGGAGGGTCTGGGTATAAGCTTCATGCGTTTTGTCTACACCGTGAGCTGGCTCTTTGCTGGAAGGATTTTCCTAGATTCCAGTAGTGGTAACAAGTCCACCAGTAATTCACAAATAGTGGTATACCGTACTGCTTCCCATCATCACTAGAAGACCACATCATTAGAGAAAAAAACGCAGGACTCACTTTTCTAGGTAACTGACAGCTGCAGCCAATCACTAGCTGCGCTGGTTCTCTGACTTTGTAAAAAAGTAGCCATCACTTCAGGAGTCGTCACCGATCTCTGAAGTGGACTGCGCTTGATTTGCGAGGGCAGTGTAAGGAGAGTATGCCACCATTTTTTATTTTAAGCACATTCGTGCCTTATATTTTTATTACTGTAACAGCAACCTATTTAATATCAATTTAATTGAATCAGTGTTATGTAAAAATGAAGAGTTGTTCTATAACACTCCTAATATTTTCCTTTTGTATATATTTAGCCTACAGAAACAATGTGTCACATTTTAGACAGAGGTTATTACCCAGCTTTTCCAGTCTGCATAATGCCAGATCTGCCCAGGTAGTCATTTATAAGTCATTAACTCTTCTTTTATAATAGTGTGACTAGTCAGGTTGCTATTGGTGACTAAGCCCCGCCCCTTCCTAGACTTTCACGTTCAGCAGTGATGGAACACTCACATACATCTGCTGACATCACAGTGAGTGTGACATCACCGGCACAGTGACATCACATTCCACAAAGTTCCATATACAACTGACTGCAGCCATTGAGCTTTAGTTGTAGTTGGCTTTGACTACAATATACGTGTGGATTGCATTTAGTAATTTTACATACGTTTTTTGGATAATTGCCCTGTTGTTGCCTGATGCAACATGGACTTTACAGGGAAAAGAAAGAGAAAAAGGAAAGAAACACCAGATGGAGAAGACACTGGAAATAACCAGGAACCTCCACCAAAGATAAGGAAGATGGACTCCAAGAAATCTGGGCAGGATGGTCAAATATTACCTGACAATGAGGGAACCCAGAATATTTCCTTCCTAGACACTGTACAAAACAGATGTGACAAGTTTGTGGGATACATCACAAATCAAGCTGATACCAATCTACAAAAGCTGAGTACAAGAGAGAGGAAAAGAGAGACTGTGGGTCCAACCAGGATCATTAACACGAGAGGTAATGAAAGTGCAGCAGAAGAGAAGAGAACTGGGAGAAAAAGGAAACATCATGAAGATCCAGCCACCAGTCAAGATGACATCTCAGGGGAATTTAGTGGCCCCAGTAGCAAAAAAATAAAGACCACTGTCCCTCTCACCAGGGATAAGTTTATCTGCCATGGCATACTTGGAGAAGGGAGTTATGGGAAGGTTGTACTGGCCACGGATAAGATACGGAAACAAAGTGTGGCCCTTAAAATCATAAAGAAGGAAAGCCTAATCTCCTTCCCTGAATGCCTTGTTGAGCACCATGTCCTGAAGCTTAGCCACAACAGCAGCTTCTTAACTCATTGCCATGCCGCGTTTCATACTGAAAACCATGCCTATTTTGTCACCGAGCTGGCCAGTGGAGGGGATCTGCATGACTATATATATAGTACCATTCCCCTGAAGGAACCTGTAACCTTTATAGCAGCAGAAATCGTCTGTGGCCTACAATTCCTGCACAGCAATGACATCATTCACCGGGACTTAAAACCGGATAACATCCTGCTGACTGGTGACGGCCACATAAAAATTACTGATTTTGGACTATCTCTTTATGAGTTTGATAAGAGATTTAATGCCAGAGATTTCAGTGGAACACCTGGGTATGGCGCCCCAGAAATGATCATGGGAGACGCTTATGATGAAGGTGTAGATTGGTTCGCCTTTGGAGTCATATTGTACAACATGATTTTCCAAGACTCACCATTTCCAGGAGACACCACTGAAGAGATTGAGAGAAATGTCATCTACTCTGAACCATCATATGAAAACCTCACTGACCACGATGCTGTGGACATTATGTCCAAACTACTCTGCAAAGACCATTATGTCCGGCTAGGGGTTAATGGAAAAATCAGAAAACACCCCTTATTTTCAAATCTAAACTGGACAGACATAGAAACAGGGAAAGCGCCTTCTCCAGTTATTATAAGAAGGAACATGAATGTCAGCATGAGACAGCAGATCCCAGCACCGCGCAGTGAAGACCTGAACGAGACAATTCCGGCTGAAGAACAGAGGATTTTTACGAGTTTCCCATTTGTGGCTCCAGAATGGAGCACAACTTACCACTAAATGGAGAAACGGCATAATACCATCTAATCCTCCTGCATCTTGACTTAAGACTATCTACTTTGGGGTGTGTGGCACCTCATCCCGTATCCCGCATATTCTTAATATGTAACAGTAAACTTTGCTTGTTTTAATTCATCCTTTGGTTCTTTGGAGCATTTTTCTATTTTTTCCTGTGTATATACAGTGTATATATGTACAGGTCATGTGTATATCTAAAGGTCATGTATATATGTGTATATATAATGAGTAGGTCATGTGTCTGTATAATGTGTATGTGTATATTGTGACAAAAAAACATAAGATTAAGAAACAATTCTGTTGTTTTAACCCCATAGTGACCACCAATACGTCTTTTTACGGACCTGCGATATAAGAGATTAGCATCCCCCGAGAGGTGACAATCCTGCAGCTATCAGCTGTACACTATAGCTAACAACTTGCTGCATCAGCCACGATCAGGGTCGGCACTGATTATGGCCATTTAACCCCTTAAATGCTGCTGCCAATAGTGACTACGGCATCTAGATGGTTAACAGAGTGTGGGGGCTCCCTCTTTAACTACATTGGCACCCTGAGATCTTGATCGTGCGGTCCTGATGTTCGCCATGGCAGTCAAATAACGGCCTTAGAGCCTGCCGCGTATAGTGGCCTGTTCAGAAGTTATTAAAATGTAGGTGGTGAAAATAAACTTTTACATTCCTGTTATGCCACTTTGCATTAATTCCTGAAAAGCACCTGAAGGGTTAATGAACCACCTGAAAGCAATTTTTAATACGGGGATGCGGCTTTTAAAATGGTATCACTTTTGGGGGGATTTCCAATATATAGGACCCTCAAAGTAATTTCAAAACTGAACAGGTCCCTATAAAAATAAGTTTTGTAAATTTCCTTGAAAATATGAAAAATTACTCCTCCATTTTTAAACCTTCTAAAATGCTAACAAAATAAAACATTTTTACATTTTACAAATGGTGCTGATAGAAAGCAGACATTATTGAAATGTAATTTATTATTGCTTTGTGTGGCATGACTATCTGGATTAAAGGGATAATCATTAAAAGTTTGAAAATTGCAATTTTTTGTAAATTTATATCAAATTTCTGATCTTTTTATAAATAAGGAATGATGCCATACGGATGGCAAAATCGATAAAAATCATCCAAATTTTTTCCACTATTTTTTTTCACACTCGTGTAGCCCCGACCTCACAGTGATACCAGATGTGTTTAGTTTTTTTATGCTTTGCTACTTTTGCACACTATGAACATTTTTTTAAGGAAATATAATTTGATTTCCTCTAAATGACACAGTCACTATTGACTCTATTACATCCAGTGGGTTAAACGGCCGAACTCCAACGATGGTCATGAGGAAACAAACAATCAAACTGAGCTTTTACTCACCCGGGGTCCAGCACTGCTTTTTGCTGCTCCAGACATTTTTAATCAGCTGCATCTTCATGTCAACTGCGCTGCAGCCAATCACTGAGCTCTGTGGTACTGCCAAATTAAATGGGGCATTCTTATAATAAAGAGGCACAAAAGGGGCATTATTAGGTATGGAGGCACAGAGGCATACTTCCCAACTTTGAAAGTTAGGAAAGAGTGACACAAACTATGTAGCAATCCACAGTTTTTTTTACACTAAGCCACTTCCCTAACCTTGGTCAGTCGCTTATATGTGCCTACACAGAAATATTCCTCCTAGTGAACTCATTAATTCTTAACCTGTGGATGTGTATTTAAGAATCTACTTTCCTGAATGATGTCTCTCATTTTCCTTCTAAGGTCTTTCTGATAGACCTTAGAAGGAAAATGAGAGACATCATTCAGGAAAGTAGATGGATTGCATGGCATCCAAAGAGACACAGATTTGTATTCTACATGATTCTAGTCTAAAGATATGGCCCTGACTGGAAAGATTTGGATCTCCTCAATTAACCATCAGAGAGACCATGGATACTTTTAGGGAGACCAGGAGAGGACTGAGAAGTCACCTGGCGCCATGGATATGTTGTTTTAGGGTTGCTAGGAGGGGCTCACCGGTTGCTTAGAAGCCATGGAGACATTGGGAGTTGCCAGGAGGGACTCACTGGTCATCTGGCCCCATGGAAACTCTCGGAGAGGCCAGGTTGGAACCCTCGGGTCTCGTGGCCTTGTACCTCGATGGACTGCTAGCTTCCTAAGCTTGCCGCTACCTTCTCTCTGTGGGGGCCCACCAGAAGCGGGGGGCCACTGGTTGAGGTAGTCGGCCCTGGAAGTCTCCAAAGTTGCAGCTTTTCTATCCCAGGCGGGCGGAGATGAAAGGGTGAGACTGTGTAATGTTGCACCATCTTGGGCATTTGCTGGGACTGTTCTATGTGTTGTCCGCTGTGTGGTTCAATAAAATATTGCCACGCTGTTTTACCCTTACCCTGCGTTGTCTGAGTAGCGTTACCCCCACGGAAGACCCCGGGTCCTCACAGCACCTATACTCCAAAATAACAACAATAATAAAAAATACAACTCGTCCCGCAAAAAAATAGGTTCTCATACAAATCAGTTAAGAAAAAATAAGAGTTATGGCTCTCCATATATGGCAATGTAAAATTGTTTTGTTTTTGAAAATGTGTTATTTTCATGCAGACATCATAAAACATAAGTAAATGGTGATTTTATGTTAATTGTACTGACTCACAGAATAAAGTTAATATGTGATTTATATGAAATGGTCGATGCTGTAAAAAATAAACTTTAACTGGGGAAAAATGTATATTTTCACCATTTGCCATGTGCCGCGTATTTATCTCTTGAACTTACTTTTTAGTTAAAAAAAAAAGATCACCGCATCCCTTGATAAATGTCGTGAGGGGTGGAGGGATATTGTGAAAAAGCACAAACATTATTAAAAATACATAAGATTAAAAGATCATTAAAATCAATAAAAATAAAAATACATAAGATTAAAAACCTGATGATAAATGAATCTATGCAGTAAAAGAGGGTGGGACAGATAGAGTCCTTGTATGCGTAAAGCTGGGTATAAATAGAGATACAAATAGGATTAAATCATTACAAGAATAAACTATCTGTGTATAAATGTGTTTAAAAAATACTCGTTCTGTTAAATGTCTGGTTGACAACACAAAGAAAATAATGGGACCTATAGTGTCAAGTCATAATTATCAATGGCAGGCTCAGACTGAGGGCTCGTCCACACGACCGCTTAACATGGCCGAGTGCTGTCCGATGTTTTATCAGATGGCACTCTGCCCAATGTTATACTGTGGGGCAGTGCCAACTAGTGTTTTTTTTCTCATGCCGATTTTTCATACAAGTCTATGGACTTGTAAGACATCAGTGTGAAACATTGAACTGCACTCGGATGTCATCTGAGTGCAGTCCAATTACCACGGACTCAGACAAGGGACAAGATGGAGAAATTATGTACTCTGTCTACTCTGCATCGTGATCCAGCACTTTGATTCTTTTTATTATTCCTCTTATTATTTTTTGTAATCCATTAAAAACAAGTATGTGGAAAACAGACTTCTGAATGAGGCCTAAATGTCTGGAAGGATCACTGCCGGAAAAATATAGCCGGGATAAAAAAAAGTGCACCTTGCGTTATAGGTGATTTGTGCATGCGCGGGATCTGGAAGACGAGACTGTACGTCACAGGGCAGGGGAGGGGGGGAACATTGTAATTAGCAAAGTAGTTTGGGATTTCTTCCCGTCCCCCGGCTCTCAAGAATGAGAAAACTAACTGAATAAAAAGACATTTCAAAGCAAGCAGACCTCTAATATTAGGCATCCAGGTATGTATAGACTTACATTTCTATCACCTGTATGCCTATATTAGAGGTCTGATAAGTTCCCGGGGATGACAGATTCCCTTTAAAAGCCTTCACAGTTTCTCTAGTAGCCAAATGTCCTGTGGTCTCAGCAGCGACCCCTTTTTGTTTAGATTTGATTGATGTTTATGCATATAACAGTGGATGATGCAGGAGAGGTCAGAGGCATCAATCTAACCTAAAGGAGAGGGGTTATGAGGAGATCACTGGATACCAGGGGCGGACATATCATTGGTGCAACCTGTGCGGCCCCACAGAGGCCCAAGAGGTAAAAGGGCCCATTTCTACCTCCAAAGCAGGTACAATTTTGCATTTTTAGCAGCTCTTGGGCTGCAAAGGGCCCATATATTGTTCTTGCACAGGGGCCCTTTTCTGCCTGTGTCCACCAGTGCTCGATACACGTCTGCTAAAGAAACATCCAGTCTACGATATTAGAGTAATTTGCAACAAAGCAGGAGATATTAAAACTTCTGTTTCTAAGGTACATTTACTATTACTACTACACCTGAGTTTGTACCCATTTAATAGTGATAGTGGTCTTGGAGAGTCAAAATAGCGAACAGATTATTTTTCAGTTGTAAATGTACTTTCAGATAGTGACCACTAGATGTCCCTAGTGAGCTGACATGAAGTTGGCACAAGTATTAAGGCACTGCACATTCACTCATCTCAGGTGTAAAGGAGTCTGGGCTTATGGTGTTGATGACTTATCTACAGGATAGGTCATGAACAGCTGATTGGTGGGATTCCGACACTCAGCGCCCCCCACCGATCAGCTGTTTTTTTGCTCTAGCGGACTGTAAATGTAGCACCCTGAGGACTCGGCTGCTACAGGGGTATTGCACCTCAAGCCAGAGGTGTGGTATTCCACTCCCGGGTAAGGATGGAGTGTGGAACTGAGCTCAGAAGGCTGCATGCACTACATACATCCCATTTCCGGGGGACAGAACTACGGTACTCCCACCAGTATATGTGCAGGTACGACAGCGTCTGTCCCTGGCTGGAGTGGGAGGGGGGTGGAACATCCCAGTAGTGTAGGGGCAGATAGGGGGAGTAGTCTGGGTAAAGATAGGAGCTCATTGGGTGCTGGTCACCTGAGCTCACACATAGAGGGAGTATATAAGGTGGGCACCATCTTAGGACAGAGTCAGTCAGTCAGTGAGTCAGCAGTAACTCCAGGAGAGGAGAAGGAAGAGGGACCCAGAGGCGCAGGACGAGAGGGGACTCCAAGATCCCAGAATAAGGACAAAAGGGTGAAGGGTCGGCAAAAGGGTACCGGATCCCAAGCTGGCGGAGGCCAAAGCAAACCTTAGCCAGGAACCGGAGGTCGTGGGCAAGATTTGCCACGACCCTCACCAAATCCACCAGAATGGCACACCGAGCATAGGGTCAGGGAAGCCAGAGAAGGTTCAACCACCAAGAGACCCGAGGGAGCCGGACATAGGTGGATCCCTGGTGAGAACGGCCAGAGAGAGAGAGAGAGAAGAAGGGAGCTCAGGACCATACTCAGGAATTGCCCGGGAGTTGACCGAGTCCCGCACCTGGTGGACGCAGCACGGCTTGGGTGGTCACTGCTGTACAGAGTGACCCGAGCAACACCAGTGAGTAAAAACCCTGAAACTGCATTTCATGCCTCTGAGTCTCCTTGCTGCACCTTCACAACCACCATCCTCCACGTCTGACCCCCTGAGGCTATACCCCTCCCGTTGGGGGTTATACTACCACAGCTGCACACACACCACCAGCCTCAGCGGACCATCCTGCAGCGGCGGCCTTTTGACCGCAAATCAACGGGTGGCGTAGTCGACACTAAGAACATCTGCAAGGACTGCCGCACACTGAGTTTGACACCCTGGGCACGGACCGGGTCACAGCCACTCGGAGACTACAACCCCCATCTGATCCGGCTCCGGGTATCCCTAACAACATGGCCCAGGGGGCGCGTCATAAACACTGTAACTACAGTATGCCTGGACAACACCTTTAATTCTGTGCTCTCAGCAGACAATGTTTTTGCTCTGCCTACCTACAACATATATATAGTAATCTGAAGGGGTTTTCCAGGCTTAAGATACTGGTAAGTTATTCTTAGGATAGGTCATCAATATCAGATGCATGGTGTCCCAGAACGCAGTACCCCACCAATCAACTGTTTTCAGCTCTGGCAGCGGGGGGATGTGAAAGTGACCCATGCAGACCCCCACAGCTCTGTTCACGGTGTATTGGCTGTTCTGTGTGCAGCTCTTATAGCATAGTGGATAAAAACTGAGCTGAAATATTCATGAACAGCCAATAGGCCACGAACCGGACCATGCTGTTCACTCCATTCACTGGTTACATCTGGCAGCCACCAGAGCTGAAAACAGCTAATCGGTGGGGGTGCCGGATATTGATCCTGAAACACCTCTTCTATGTGCACACCGAGTCTTTTTTGCTGTTTTCAGAGCAGATCCTCTAAGTTTTTGAGGAGGATTTGGAGAGTTTCCGCTCAGTCTCTGCTCCAATACAGCCTCAAAAACTCCTGTGTGCACATATCTGAAGTGAAATTTCACATTTGGCGATCACTGACTATATTATTTTAACAAAAGAACTAACAGCCTAGTAATACATATGCAAATCAACAGAAATAAAACTGGTAAAAAACACAACAGAATTCAATTTGTAGTAAATCACTTAATGACCACACGCTTGTTACAATTCCTCTGCCACTGGAAACCTGCAGCGTGTGGAGGGTCTTCCTGAGGAAGATGAAACTTGAGCGTTAGGGCGCAGACAGACAGCCATATAACTCGGGTGAAGATCGCATCGCAATCCTCGGACTGGCTGTCGGCTCCTGACCTGAGCGTGACAGCTGCAGAGAAATACATGCTGCCACGCTCAGGTCAGGAGCCGACAGCCAGTCCGAATATTGCGATGCGATCCTCACCTGAGTTATACGGCTGTCTGTCTACGACCTTAGGCCACATTTATACGTTCAGTATTTGGTCAGTATTTTACATCAGTATTTGTAAGCCAAAACCAGGAGTGGGTGAAAAATGCAGAACTGGTGACGTGTTTGTATTATACTTTTCCTCTGATTGTTCCACTCCTGGCTTTGGCATATAAATACTGAGGTAAAATACTGACCATATACTGAACGTGTGAACGTGGTCTTAGAATTGGTGCGAACCAAGTCACAGGATCTAATTCATCGGCCACGTCCGTAATCTGTGCTTGCTGGATGGGAGGCCTGAATATCACTTCTTACCTCCTGGCATCGGTGGATCTTTTTTTGATTAGTCGGCCTGGTGCGACATCACATGTACATCACACTCCAACAATGATGTGGTGCCAGGCCGGAGGAGCCGAAGATGCCGTTAGGCAAGAGGCGGTTCTCAGGGCGCCCTTAGAGCAGACACAGATTACTGACCTGGCCAATTGATTGGGTCCTGCAAATCAATTCGCACCAATTCTATTATTACACTATTCTATCCAACAAGACAATGTTCCCAAAAGTCCACCAAGGCATGGTTTCAGAAGAAGTCTTGGAAGATTCTGAGGTGGCTGTCACAGTCGCCTGACTTGAAACCCATAGAAATTTTTGTTGGGATTTGAAGAAGGCGGTTGCAACATGGAAAGCCAAGAAAATTAGTGACCTGTAGACCATGATAAATGGGTTAAGATTCCCCAAGAATACTACCAGAAGCTATGTCTGGCTGGGTATCACCATTGCAATTCTACTAAGTAGAGTTAGCAGCGTGGTGGTGTAACACAGCGTGGAGCAGTAGCCGTGGGCGAGGCACTCGTCTCCAGCGCCCCGGCACATTACATGAAAGTGAAGGTCCTGGCTGGGTGTGTGGATTTATGCTGTGAGATCCTTACACCCATGCAGGCCAAATGTAGCTAATGTTGCTGGTTTTCCAGGACTAGATGTTTCACAGTTCAATGAGAGAGGCCATCATTAGAAAGTAAACTCTACTGAACGGCAACTTGATCAGGGTTATAAACAAGGGATAGCGGGTACAAAGTCTTAAAGACGTTTCCTTTACTGTATGAAGCAATTTCCACACAGTATCATTCCTCTGTAGTATACTCCAGGGCTTTCTATATCTGCTGTTCCTCCCTACTTCGCCACAATCCAGCTTTAACGCAGCGGTCCTGATCAACAAGCCTCCACTACTTGTTCAGCAGTTCCGCATCCTATTTCTTCCACTACTGTGGCCCTGGAGCTCCTGCTCGGGACCCTTCACTAGTCTCAGTCTCAAAGTCCTGTTAAGGACATTTCTTTCTGCGTTACAAGCCCAAGGTCTCATGGCTAGGCGTCCACTCCAAGGACCCGTCTCCGGGAGGCCACTCTGTCTCGTCAGTCACTTTTCCTCAGGATCTCACTCTCCCTTCCCTTCAGTCTCCTCTCATTCAGGGTCGCCCTCCAATGCAGCACTGCTCACTATGGACCTTTTAGTCCGCTAACTTTGTAATCTCGATCCTATCTGACTTCCTAGCAGTAGTCACTTTCCCTTATACTAGCCCCTCCAACTGTGGCCTAGTCCCAACCTTTAACTCTAACTTACGCTATGGTCAATTGTAATGCACACGCCCGGACTGACTGGCGTGTGCGTGTTTATGTAGTGATTCCACTGTGCCATGAACCGGAGAGTGCCTGGAGGGGCGTAACTAAGTATCTGCCCGATCCGACCAAGGTCGCACGACAGCATACGACGCCAGTGCACCAGGGAGGAACCGAGCAGAGGAACCAGGGTCTACTCCAGGTCAGACTCCGGACACGGCTGTTGACCCACACCGGGGAATACAGCAACAGGCAGACTAGAGCGCAGGCTGGGTAGGGTCCAGTACAGACTGGGAGACAAGTTCGAAAACCGCAGACGCGGTGGACAGAGCTGAGCAAAGCGAAAACCGCAGACGCGGTGGACAGAGCTGAGCAAAGCGAAAACCGCAGACGCGGTGGACAGAGCTGAGCAAAGCGAAAACCGCGGACGCGGTGGACAGAGCTGAGCAAAGCGAAAACCGCGGACGCGGTGGACAGAGCTGAGCAAAGCGAAAACCGCGGACGCGGTGGACAGAGCTGAGCAAAGCGAAAACCACGGACGCGGTGGACAGAGCTGAGCAAAGCGAAAACCGCGGACGCGGTGGACAGAGCTGAGCAAAGCGAAAACCGCGGACGCGGTGGACAGAGCTGAGCAAAGCGAAAACCGCGGACGCGGTGGACAGAGCTGAGCAAAGCGAAAACCACGGACGCGGTGGACAGAGCTGAGCAAAGCGAAAACCGCGGACGCGGTGGACAGAGCTGAGCAAAGCGAAAACCACGGACGCGGTGGACAGAGCTGAGCAAAGCGAAAACCGCAGACGCGGTGGACAGAGCTGAGCAAAGCGAAAACCGCAGACGCGGTGGACAGAGCTGAGCAAAGCGAAAACCGCAGACGCGGTGGACAGAGCTGAGCAAAGCGAAAACCGCAGACGCGGTGGACAGAGCTGAGCAAAGCGAAAACCGCAGACGCGGTGGACAGAGCTGAGCAAAGCGAAAACCGCAGACGCGGTGGACAGAGCTGAGCAAAGCGAAAACCGCGGACGCGGTGGACAGAGCTGAGCAAAGCGAAAACCGCGGACGCGGTGGACAGAGCTGAGCAAAGCGAAAACCGCGGACGCGGTGGACAGAGCTGAGCAAAGCGAAAACCGCGGACGCGGTGGACAGAGCTGAGCAAAGCGAAAACCGCGGACGCGGTGGACAGAGCTGAGCAAAGCGAAAACCGCGGACGCGGTGGACAGAGCTGAGCAAAGCGAAAACCGCAGACGCGGTGGACAGAGCTGAGCAAAGCGAAAACCGCAGACGCGGTGGACAGAGCTGAGCAAAGCGAAAACCGCAGACGCGGTGGACAGAGCTGAGCAAAGCGAAAACCGCAGACGCGGTGGACAGAGCTGAGCAAAGCGAAAACCGCAGACGCGGTGGACAGAGCTGAGCAAAGCGAAAACCGCAGACGCGGTGGACAGAGCTGA
Source organism: Phyllobates terribilis (assembly GCF_046119375.1). Classification (NCBI taxonomy): domain Eukaryota; kingdom Metazoa; phylum Chordata; class Amphibia; order Anura; family Dendrobatidae; genus Phyllobates; species Phyllobates terribilis. The sequence goes on from NW_027362797.1 coordinate 2,507,343, forward strand.
GCAAAGCGAAAACCGCAGACGCGGTGGACAGAGCTGAGCAAAGCGAAAACCGCAGACGCGGTGGACAGAGCTGAGCAAAGCGAAAACCGCAGACGCGGTGGACAGAGCTGAGCAAAGCGAAAACCGCAGACGCGGTGGACAGAGCTGAGCAAAGCGAAAACCGCAGACGCGGTGGACAGAGCTGAGCAAAGCGAAAACCGCAGACGCGGTGGACAGAGCTGAGCAAAGCGAAAACCGCAGACGCGGTGGACAGAGCTGAGCAAAGCGAAAACCGCAGACGCGGTGGACAGAGCTGAGCAAAGCGAAAACCGCAGACGCGGTGGACAGAGCTGAGCAAAGCGAAAACCGCAGACGCGGTGGACAGAGCTGAGCAAAGCGAAAACCGCAGACGCGGTGGACAGAGCTGAGCAAAGCGAAAACCGCAGACGCGGTGGACAGAGCTGAGCAAAGCGAAAACCGCAGACGCGGTGGACAGAGCTGAGCAAAGCGAAAACCGCAGACGCGGTGGACAGAGCTGAGCAAAGCGAAAACCGCAGACGCGGTGGACAGAGCTGAGCAAAGCGAAAACCGCAGACGCTGTGGACAGAGCTGAGCAAAGCGAAAACCGCAGACGCGGTGGACAGAGCTGAGCAAAGCCAAAACCGCAGACGCTGTGGACAGAGCTGAGCAAAGCGAAAACCGCAGACGCGGTGGACAGAGCTGAGCAAAGCGAAAACCGCAGACGCGGTGGACAGAGCTGAGCAAAGCGAAAACCGCAGACGCGGTGGACAGAGCTGAGCAAAGCGAAAACCGCAGACGCGGTGGACAGAGCTGAGCAAAGCGAAAACCGCAGACGCGGTGGACAGAGCTGAGCAAAGCGAAAACCGCAGACGCGGTGGACAGAGCTGAGCAAAGCGAAAACCGCAGACGCGGTGGACAGAGCTGAGCAAAGCGAAAACCGCAGACGCGGTGGACAGAGCTGAGCAAAGCGAAAACCGCAGACGCGGTGGACACAGCTGAGCAAAGCGAAAACCGCAGACGCGGTGGACAGAGCTGAGCAAAGCGAAAACCGCAGACGCGGTGGACAGAGCTGAGCAAAGCGAAAACCGCAGACGCGGTGGACAGAGCTGAGCAAAGCGAAAACCGCAGACGCGGTGGACAGAGCTGAGCAAAGCGAAAACCGCAGACGCGGTGGACAGAGCTGAGCAAATCGAAAACCGCAGACGCGGTGGACAGAGCTGAGCAAAGCGAAAACCGCAGACGCGGTGGACAGGGCTGAGCAAAGCAAAACCGCAGACGCGGTGGGGACAGGGCTCTGTTCACACGGAACAGACTAGAAGGGAAAGGCAGAACCAGATACCCACAGGGTACTTGCAGAGAAGTAGCGAGTGGACCACAATCTCACAAACGGAAGTACAGTGACAACGAGCAGGAGTTAGGTACGAGTTCAGACTCTGCAGAAAAAGGGAAAGTACAGACATAGAGAAAAACAAAACAGGCTAGGAGAGTATTCAGACAAGAACAGACACAGCAGCAAGATACAGGAGCGGGTTCACACAGGCCGGGAAATACAGCCTCCAGGATAGGCAGAAGACAACAGGCTAGAAGATAATACAGACAGGACACAGTTCAGACACGGGAACTGATACCGAAGGCAGGAAACATAAACGGGACTTGGCATATCAGTGACCAAAGGCCAACTGACAGAACACAATGCTCAGGCAGGGATTCATTGGAGCAGCTGGGTTAAATACCAGATGGCAGACAGCAATAGGCTGGGGACGCACAAGGGGTGTGTCTGCAGCAGGTACAAAAAGCAGGAAGTGATCGGGCGCCGCCCTTAAGCAGCAGACACAGAGGCAAACAGACAGCATGGAGGGAAGCCAGGCTAGCAAACTGGACTGGAGATCAAGTGCGCCCTCTTGCACAGTGGGAGATGGACCACTATGCAAGGACGCCGCCAGGTATGTTACATCAATTATATACACTACCAACATCATTAACATATTTATCGCTTTACACTATTCATATTACATCACAATACTATTAACACTTATCACATTACACAATATTTTTAAGATCCAGGACACAATTCACATGACATAATACAAAATGAATTTGTTTCTTCAGAGAGGAAACGCGGACAGCCTGTCCAAGGAGTTTGTATCTTCTCCCCATGTTTGTGTGGGTTTCCTTCGGGTCCGGTTTCTTCCCACACTCTAAAGACATACTGATAGGGAATCTAGATTGTGAGCTCCAATGGGGACAGTCATGATAATATCTGTAAAGTGCTGTGGAATATGATGGAGCTATAAAAGAAAGCAAAATAAATAAGTAATAAGGATGTTTGTCAAAAAGGAGATGAATAATTCTGAGACTGTAATAGTCATTAAAAATCATCTTTTTTGATGAATTTGGAGAGACCACTTGTTATATTAGTTGTGTTGAGCTATATAAATAGTTTTTGTTTCATTTGTTTGTTTCCCACAAACAGCAGAAAGTTTGTACATTTTTACTAATAAACCTAATATGCAGTGGTGATTAAATAATTTTGATTGCAACTGTAGACATACTTCCAAAATACAGTACTTTATAGAAATGCAGTAAAATAGGGGTCGTTTATTTGTTATGTTATTTCCTCCCACAGATTCCTGGCCCCCATTGTGTCTCATTCTTGGCCCCCATTGTGTCTCATTCTTCCACCCATTGTGTATCCATCCTGGTCCCCAGGCCCGATATGATGTCTCATCCTGGTCCCCAGGCCCCATATGATATCCCATCCTGGTTCCCAGGGCCCATATGATGTCCCATCCTGGCCCTCGGGCCCCATATGATGTCCCATCCTGGCCCTCGGGCCCCATATGATGTCCCATCCTGGCCCCCAGGCCCTATATGATGTCCCATCCTGGTCCCCAGTTCCCATATGAAGTCCCATCCTGGCCCCATGTGATGTCCCATCCTGGCCCCCAGGCCCCATATGATGTCCCATCCTGGCCAATATGCCCCATATGATGTCCCATCCTGGCCAATATGCCCCATATGATGTACCATCCTGGTACCATCAAAAAATAAAAAAATGCTTTTCCATACCTGGCCACGGTCCCGTTGCGTCCTCTTCCTTATCCATTTGAGGCGTTGCCACGCTGCCGCATGGCTGTGACTTAATTCGCCGGCAATGTGCGCACCGATGTCAGCTGCCAGCCTCCAGGTGGTTGGCAGCTGGTAACTGTTGCTGTCAGGGTCAGCTACAGGTTTTCGTGGGCCCCAGGTGAAAGTCTCAATGGGCCCCTTTAACACATACCACGATTAATGATGCACAGATAAGAAATAAAGGTATAGTACAATGTCAAAGATTTAACTTACTACTTACATCAGGAGTGATATCTATTGTAAATTCTACAATGACTCAGAAACTGGCGAATCCTTGCAGCGCACACTATGTGCACTACATTTTAGACCGAACAGTATAGTCTTCTGTACAGAATTGTGGGCACTACATAGTCTTCTGTACAGAATTGTGGGCACCACATAGTCTTCTGTACAGAATTGTGGGCACCACATAGTCTTTTGCACAGAATTGTGGCCACCACATAGTCCCCCGCACCGAATTGTGGCCACCACATAGTCCCCCGCACCCAATTGTGGCCACCACATAGTCCCCCGCACCCAATTGTGGCCACCACATAGTCCCCCTCACCGAATTGTGGCCACCTCATAGTCCCCCTCACCGAATTGTGGCCACCACATAGTCCCCTGCATTGAATTGTGGCCACCACATAGTCCTCCATATAGAACCTCCGTACAGAATTGTGGGCATCACATAGTCCCCCGTACAGAATTGCGGGCACCACATAGTCCCCCGTACAGAATTGCGGGCACCACATAGTCCCCCATACAGAATTGTGTGCACCACATAGTCCCCTGTACTGAATTGTGCGCACCACATAGTCTCCCGAACAGAATTGTGCGCACCACATAGTCTCCCGTACAGAATTGTGCGCACCACATAGTCCTCCGTACAGAATTGTGGGCACCACATAGTCCTCCGGACAGAATTGTGGGCACCACATAGTCCTCCGGACAGAATTGTGGGCACAACATAGTCCTCCGTTCAGAATTGTGGGCACCACATAGTCCTCCGTACAGAATTGTGGGCAACACATTGTCCTCCGGACAGAATTGTGGGCACCACATAGTCCACCGGACAGAATTGTGGGCACCACATAGTCCTCTGGACAGAATTGTGGGCTCCACATAGTCCTCTGGACAGAATTGTGGGCACCACATAGTCCTCCGTACAATATTACGGGCCCCATATATTGTGCCATACAGTATATAATGGCCACATACAGTACAGACCAAAAGTTTGGACACACCTTCTCATTTAAAGATTTTTCTGTATTTTCATGACTATGAAAATTGTACATTCACACTGAAGGCATCAAAACTATGAATTAACACATGTGGAATTATATACTTAACAAAAAAGATTGAAACAACTGAAAATATGTCTTATATTCTAGGTTCTTCAAAGTAGCCACCTTTTGCTTTGATGACTGCTTTCCACACTCTTTGCATTCTCTTGATGAGCTTCAAGAGGTAGTCACCGGAAATGGTCTTCCAACAATCTTGAAGGAGTTCCCAGAGATGCTTAGCACTTGTTGGCCCTTTTGTCTTCACTCTGCGGTCCAGCTCACCCCAAACCATCTTGATTGGGTTCAGGTCTGGTGACTGTGGAGGCCAGGTCATCTGGCGTAGCACCCCATCACTCTCCTTCTTGGTCAAATAGCCCTTACACAGCCTGGAGGTGTGTTTGGGGTCATTGTCCTGTTGAGAAATAAATGATGGTCCAACTAAAGGCAAACCAGATGGAATAGCATGCCGCTGCAAGATGCCGTGGTAGCCATGCTTGTTGAGTATGCCTTCAATTTTGAATAAATCCCCAACAGTGTCACCAGCAAAGCACCCCCACACCATCACACCTCCTCCTCCATGCTTCACGGTGGGAACCAGGCATGTAGAGTCCATCTGTTCACCTTTTCTGCGTCGCACAAAGACACGGTGGTTGGAACCAAAGATCTCAAATTTGGACTCATCAGACCAAGGCACAGATTTCCACTGGTCTAATGTCCATTCCTTCTGTTCTTTAGCCCAAACAAGTCTCTTCTGCTTGTTGCCTTTCCTTAGCAGTGGTTTCCTAGCAGCTAATTTACCATGAAGGCCTGCTGCACAAAGTCTCCTCTTAACAATTGTTGTAGAGATGTGTCTGCTGCTAGAACTCTGTGTGGCATTGACCTGGTCTCTAATCTGAGCTGCTGTTAACCTGCGATTTCTGAGGCTGGTGACTCGGATAAACTTATCCTCAGAAGCAGAGGTGACTCTTGGTCTTCCTTTCCTGGGGCGGTCCTCATGTGAGCCAGTTTCTTTATGGCGCTTGATGGTTTTTGCAACTGCACTTGGGGACACTTTCAAAGTTTTCCCAATTTTTCGCACTGACTGACCTTCATTTCTTAAAGTAATGATGGCCACTCCTTTTTCTTTACTTAGCTGCTTTTTTCTTGCCATAATACAAATTCTAACAGTCTATTCAGTAGGACTATCAGCTGTGTATCCACCTGACGTCTGTACAACACAACTGATCGTCCCAACCCCATTTATAAGGCAAGAAATCCCACTTATTAAACCTGATAGGGCACACCTGTGAAGTGAAAACCATTTCCGGTGACTACCTCTTGAAGCTCATCAAGAGAATGCCAATAGTGTGCAAAGCAATCATCAAAGCAAAAGGTGGCTACTTTGAAGAACCTAGAATATAAGACATATTTTCAGTTGTTTCACACTTGTTTGTTAAGTATATAATTCCACATGTGTTAATTCATAATTTTGATGCTTTCACTGTGAATGTACAATTTTCAAAGTCATGAAAATACAGAAAAATCATTAAATGAGAAGGTGTGTCCAAACTTTTGGTCTGTACTGTATATTGTTCCATACAGTATAATGTCCCCATATAATGCTCCATACAGTATAATGCCCTATATGTTGCTCTATACAGTATACAATGACCCCATTTATTGCTCCATACAGTATACAATGACTCCATATATTGCTCCATACAGTATACAATGACCCCATATATTGCTCCATACAGTATACAATTGCCCATACAGTATAATGGGCCCCATGTCGTGCTCCATACATAAAAAAAAATAAAATATTTACCACTCCTCATTGCCCGCTGGTCGCTGCTCCAGTCTCCTCAGCGTCTTCTGGCTCTCTGTACTGCTCAGCACAGAGGGTGCGCTGTAGTGATGTCATTGCACCCTCTGCCCTGACACGTCAGCGTCAGAAGACTCTGAAAAGAGTAGACCAGAGCAGCCGTTAACGGGAAGATTTGAGCATTTCCGAGGACGCACGTTCAGTTACTGAGCGAATGACCAAATCCCCTCCCCTGGGCCCCCCTCCTCACTGGGGCTCCATACACTAGTAAGGGCAGTAATGCCCTGATGGCGGCCCTGGAGTCGGATGATGGACCGATCTTCTAGTCAGATGCTGCTCCATCCGCAGTCATTATACAGTTGTGTTTAAAAGTTTACATAGCCCTTCAGAATTTTTACTTTCTTGGCCTTGTTTCAGAGAATATGAATGATAACAAAAAATCTTTTTCTCTACTCATGGCTATTGGTTGGGGGAAGCCATTTATTGTCAAACTACTGTGATTTTTCTTTTTAAATCTTAATGACAACCAAAAACATCCAAATGACCCTGATCAATAGTTCACATACCCCACTTCTTAATAACGTGTATTGCCCCTCTAACATCAATGACAGCTTGAAGTCTTTTGTGGTAGTTGTTGATGAGGTTCTTTATTTTCTCAGATGGTAAAAAGCCTCCAGTTCCTGTAAATTCCTGGGCTGTCTAGCATGAACTGCACGCTTGAGATCTCCCCAGAGTGGCTCAATGATATTTACGTCAGGAGACTGGGATGGCCACACCAGAACCTTCACTTTGTTCTGCTGTAGCCAATGACAGATCGACTTGGCCTTGTGTTTTGGATCATTGTCATGTTGGAACACCGCTAGTTTTTAGACAGTCCTGAATTTCAGCTGATGTTATTTGTGGGTTTTTCTTTGCATCCCGAACAATTTTCCTGGCCGAAATTTTTGTTGGTCTACCTGACCGTGGTTTGGTTTTCACAGAGCCCCTTATTTTCCATTTGTTAATCACAGTCTGAACGCTGCTGACTGACATTATCAGACTGACATTATCAATTCCATGGATATTTTTTTGTATACTTTTCCTGTGTTATACAGTTCAACTACCTTTTCCCATAGATCCGTTGACAATTCTTTTGCTTTCCCCATGACTCACAATTCAGAAATGTCAGTAGCTGGATGAAAGATGCAAGAGTCTGTCTGGATCCCAGAAACTCACTTAGCTTTTATGCACAAAAACTACAAGCAAACAGGTCACAGGTGAGGATGTTACCTTTAGTAGCTATTCAAACCTATTTGTGTCAAATTCTGTGCATGTTATCAGGCCAAAATCACCAGGGTATGTGAACTTTTGATCGGGGTCATTTGGATGTTTTTGGTTGTCATTAAGATTTAAAAAGAGAAAACACAGTAGTTTGACAATAAATGGCTTCACCCAACCAATAACCATGAGTGGAGAAAAAGGTTTTTTGTTATCATTCGTATTCTCTGAAACAAGGCCAAGAAAGGAAAAATTCTGCAGGGATATGTAAACTTTTGAGCACAACTGTATATCTAACAAGAGAGGACTCTATGTAAAAGAGAAATCACTGTGATTAACAAAAATAACGAGAATACGCTATGTAAGGGGCGGTATGTAACAAGACATACTACGTCCCCACCATGGTGCATGACGTCATTGCCATGTGCCCCCAGTTACCGGCACGCAGATGTCAGCTGCCGACTCCTGATTGGCTGCCCGCGTGTATTGCAGTGAAGAGATCTGGTGGGTCCCCTGCGGCACATTACATTACATTTCAGCTGCATGTGCATCCAGGCCCCTCCACCTCTGGGCCCCGGTGCAGCTGCACCGGCGATATTTCCACCCCTGGTGCAGTGAGTATCTGGGATCCCTAACATCACAGCTGAGCCTAGAGCACATGCAATGCCGTCCCTGGTACGCCATACTATGTATATTACTTACCGTACATCAGCAACTGGGTGAGCAATGTTTACTTACAACACAAGTGTTCTCACATTATCGTTGGTGCAATTAAGGTATTTTTTTGTATTATATGCACACTACTTGTGATCTGGCACAGAATAAAAATACATTTTTGTTATATCATTATGACATATGAGGAGATTGCACACATGTGCACTATGCTTTCCTGATGTATATTAACCCGTTTAGAGCCCAGGCCGTATTAGTACGCACATTTGCGTACTGCCCGTTCAGTGAGGGCTGCTGCGCTGAGCCCTCACTGAACGGAGCACATGTCAGCTGATTCTTACAGCTGACATGTGCCCGCAACAGCCGCGGGTGGAATCGCGATCCACCCGCGGCTGTTAACCTGTTAAATGCCGCTGTCAATCTCCGACAGCGGCATTTAACGCGCGCTTCCTGGAAGCACGTCCTAAGCCCCGCCCACCGGCGACCCCGTCACGTGATCGCGGGTCGCCGATGGGCGTGCATGACAACCCAGGGTCTGCAGCAGACGCCTGTGGTTGTCATGATCTGGTCGCTATGAGCGCCACCTAGTGGTCGGCGCTCATAGCACAGGACCAATTCTGCTATATGCAGGGGATCTGCTCGTCCCCTGTATGTAGCAGAGCCGATCAGACAACTGCTGCTTCTAGTCTCCTATGGAGACTATAGAAGCATGCAGTAAGTGAAAAAAAAAAGTTTTAAAAAAATATAAAAGTTTAAATCACCCCCCTTTTGCCCCATTCAAAATAAAATAATAAAAAATAAACCCCACATACACATATTTGGTATCGCCGCGTTCAGAATCGCCCGATCTATCAATATAAAAAAAGAATTAATCCGATCGGTAAACGGCGTAACAAGAAAAAAATTCTAAACGCCAGAATTATGTTTTTTGGTCGCCGCAAAATTGCAATAAAATGCAATAACGGGCGATCAAAACATCGGATCTACACCAAAATGTTATCAATAAAAACGTCAGCCTGGCACGCAAAAAATAAGCCCTCACCCAGCCCCAGATCCCGAAAAATGGAGACACTACAGGTCTCAAAAAATGGCGCTATTTTTTTATTTTTTTTTTTACCAAATTTTGGAATTTTTTTTCACCACTAAAATATAAAAGAACGTATACATGTTTGGTGTCTATGAACTCGTAATGACCTGTAGAATAAGAGTGGCAGGTCAGTTTTAGCATTCAGTGAACGTGGTAAAACAAATAAATAAAAAACAACTGTGGTATTGCACTTTTTTTGCAATTTTACCGCACTTGGAATTTTTTTCCAGTTTTCCCGTACATGATATGGTAAAACTAGTAATGGCGTTGAAAAGTACAACTCGTCCCGCAAAAAATAAGCCCTCACATGGCCATATTGACCAAACAATAAAAACACTATGGCTCTGGGAACAAGGGGAGCAAAAAACGAAAAAGCAAAAACGACAAAACCCAAGGTTGCGAAAGGGTTAATCACTGATTATGGCGTGTAACCTATATATACCTTGTTTCTGCACTGTGAATGCTCATTGCTCACAGCTAAAAGAGATTAAACGTCGCACATACATGCTTGAGAAAAAAACATTTTTTTTACCATCATGTCTGGGGTGCTGACATTTTTTGCTGTATATCACTATAAATATGTATCTAAATCAATCTCTAATCATATGGTTACTATTTTTTTATATGTAAAGCAATAACTGCACACCTGTCCTCATATATGAAATGTATATCTACAGACTCGAGCCAACCGATCACAGGATCTATTGTAGTCGGACCAAGGTCCTGCAAACTTCTTCAGCTGGTATTGGGACACAAGCATCCTGGATGTATGTGGCATTTACAAGGACACACTATTTCTTGACAGACCCAATAACTTTGAATGACCCTGATCTGATAACCATGGAGTCGTATGGATCTTTTTATTCGGCTCTACATTACACTGTATTATATACTGATGCTGGATACACAGTGACTTTGGCCATGGCACAGGTTGTGTAGCACAAAATCATTGTAACTGCTGCTACATTACATAGGAGTAGAAAAAAGTGAATAGGGTCCAATACATTACGTCCCCTAGGTACTGTGACAAGCAATTGAAAAAAAACGTAACTTGGCACATTACCGCAGGGGTCACAATGTTCATGCCTGGTGTCAGCACTCAGCACCCGGGCAAGTACCGGGGCCCTGAGCAGGTGGGGGGGACCACTCGCTGTCGGGCATGCCGGCTCGCTATGGGACCCACTCCCCTGCTTGCTCAGGGCCCCGGCACAATAATTACCTCTCCCCGTGCCTCAGCAGCAGGTCCTGCATCTTTCACGGCTGCTGCACTGTGACGTCTCAGGTCAGAGGGCTCGATGATGTCTTTCCACTGCGCCCTCTCTTGAGCAGTCACAACACAGAGCGGGAAGACGGCAACGTGGCTGAAGAGTCCAGAGCAGCGGCAGCAGGTGAGGAGAAGTGAGGTAAGTATTTGATTTTTTTTTAATGTATGGAGGCATGGGGCATTATATGGGGGGGATGTGACATCCTGCATGGGGCTCTATATGGGGGGGGTGTCATCCTGCATGGGTCACTATATGAGGGGGTGTCATCCTGCATGAGGCATTATTTTGGGGGGTGACATCCTGCATGGGGCATTATATGGGGGGGGGGGTGACATCCTGCATGGGGCATTATATGGGGGGAACAACTTGCATGGGGCATTATGTGGGGGACACAGCCTGCATGGGGCATTATATGGAGGACACAGCCTGCATGGGGCATTATGTGGGGGTACAGCCTGCTTGGGGTATTATGTGGGGGCATAGCCTGCATTGAGCGTTATATGGGGGCCAGTATCCTGCATGGAGCGTTATATGGGAGCCAGTATCCTGTATGGAGCGTTATATGGGGGCCAGTATCCTGTATGGAGCGTTATATGAGGGCCAGTATCCTGTATGGAGCGTTATATGGGGGCCAGTATCCTGTATGGTGCGCTATATGGGGGCCAGTATCCTGTATGGAGCATTTTATGGGGGCCAGTATTCTGCTTGGAGCGTTATATGGGGACCAATATTTCGCATGGAGCATTTTATGAGGTCCATTATTCTGCATGGAGCATTTTATGGGGTCCATTATTCTCTATGGAGCATTATATGGGGTCTATTATTCTGTATGGAGCAATATATGGGGTCCATAATACTGTATAGAGGACTATGTGGTGCCCATAATACTGTATGGAGGACTACACTATCCAGTCTGCACTGTGCGCTGCAAGGATTCGCCGATTTCTGTGCTATTTTAGAATTTACAATAGACATCGCTCATGTTATGTAAGAAGTGAAATCTTTGGCATTGTACTATATATATATATTTCTCTGCGTTTTCTGTGAATCATGAATCGTGGTATGTATTAAAGGGGCCCACTGAGACTCTTTCGCCCAGGGCCCACAAAAACCTGGAACCGGCCTTGACAATGTGATCCTACTCACTAGTATCATCCAGCATCATATAAGCAGAGGGTAGTGCTGGATACTTGGGCCAGGCAGTTCTAGCTCTGCCTGTGAGTTTAGAAAAAAGCAAAGGGAGTTGCCTAGTCTGGAGAGGAGCATGTAAACAAACTGGGTGCAGGCAATGAAGTGAAATTCAGGACAAACAAAAGTTAGAAACCAAAATTTTTTTATAGGGATATTATAAATTACAATAGAGCACAGATAATCTTAAAAATTGGATTTTAGGGTCGGGCAACCTCTTTAAATTGGTGCCAGATGGAATTTTGCTGTTTTTTGTTGCCAGATGGTATTAGCTGGTTGTTGCTGTTGCCAGATGGTATTAGCTGGTTGTTGTTGTTGCCAGATGGTATTAGCTGGTTGTTGTTGTTGCCAGATGGTATTAGCTTTTTGTTGTTGTTGCCAGATGGTATTAGCTGGTTGTTGTTGTTGCCAGATGGTATTAGCTGGTTGTTGTTGTTGCCAGATGGTATTAGCTGGATGTTGTTTTTGTTGCCAGATGGTATTAGCTAGTTGTTGTTGCCAGATGGTATTAGCTGGTTGTTGTTGCCAGATGGTATTAGCTGGTTGTTGCTGTTGCCAGATGGTATTAGCTGGTTGTTGTTGTTGCCAGATGGTATTAGCTGGTTGTTGTTGTTGCCAGATGGTATTAGCTTTTTGTTGTTGTTGCCAGATGGTATTAGCTGGTTGTTGTTGCCAGATGGTATTAGCTGGTTGTTGCTGTTGCCAGATGGTATTAGCTTTTTGTTGTTGTTGCCAGATGGTATTAGCTGGTTGTTGTTGTTGCCAGATGGTATTAGCTGGTTGTTGTTGTTGCCAGATGGTATTAGCTGGTTGTTGTTGTTGCCAGATGGTATTAGCTGGATGTTGTTTTTGTTGCCAGATGGTATTAGCTAGTTGTTGCCAGATGGTATTAGCTGGTTGTTGTTGCCAGATGGTATTAGCTGGATGTTGTTATTGTTGCCAGATGGTATTAGTTGGTTGTTGTTGCCAGTTGGAATTAGCTGATTGTTGTTGTTGCCAGATGGTATTGGCTGGTGGTGGTGCTTGTTGGAGGATGTTATTAGCTGGTGGTGGTACTTGTTGCCGGATGGTATTGGCTGGTGATGGTGCTTGCTGCCGGATGGTATTGGCTGGTGGTGGTGTTTGTTGCCGGATGGTATTGGCTGGTGGTGGTGCTTGCTGCCGGATGGTATTGGATGGTGGTGGTACTTGTTGTCGCATGTTATTGGCTGGTGGTGGTGCTTGTTGCCGGATGGTATTGGCTGGAGGTGTTGCTTGCCGCCGGATGGTATTGGCTAGTAATGGTGGTGGTTGCCAGATGTTATTGGCTGGTAGTTGTTGTTGCTAGATGGATGTTTCTTTGCTATATATAGTGAAAATATAACAAATAATGTTAAAGCACATTTCATTCACAAGATATTGATGAGCTATTCGCAGGACCTATCCCCAAAGATCAGCTCTTCTAGGACCTGATCTGCATTGTCTGGTGATAATCGCTATACTTTGACTGGGACTATCACGTTGGAACTCTATTCAGTATGTTTATCTTAAGCCGGAGCTTATAATAGCTGATCAGTGGGGGTGCTGGATGTTGGACCACCCACTAATCTGATATTGATGATCTATACTAAGCATAGGTAATCAATATCTTGTGACATGACAAAGCAACCCCTTTACGTAACAGATTAGCAATTCTTAACATCTTACCATCCTGGTTAATAATGAATAAAGTTACTGCATAATTTGCTTTAACTACAGGATGTAATTTAATGCCGAGACCATTCCTATACGCAATGGCTTAATGTTGCACGATTTTGCAGAAAAAAATAAGGAAATTGTAAGGTTAGTCTGTATATTTACTGTAATTATACAGATTTGGAGCTTTGTGTAAAGCACTGTCATTGGGGAATAAGGTTTTAAATTCCCAAACACAAACAAAGAACAGAAGACATAGAAAACGGATTCCGAGTCCATATTGACTACCGTGAATTATACCAGCTTGTAATAACTTAGTAAAAATTTAGAATACTGGAAATTTAAATCTTAAAGCTAGAGGCAGCATATTACAGAAACACGAGTGTTAAGAAAAATATCCTCCATTTCCAGATCCCATGATATTGAGTTCACTCGCTTACTCAACAAATATGTCCTGAAGACTCATGAAATATGAGGGGATCTCCTGATGTTCTGGGACAGTAGCACCATTCAAGTGAATAAAACTGCCATCAATTAACTCTTTACCAACATCCACTATAAATGTAACGTGCAAGTCGGTAGCGGGTGTAGGGGTGAGGCCGCCCCATACCCGACAGATAATGGCTGTGACACACAGCCAAAATCTACCTCTAACAGCCGAGACTGTCACCCTATTAAATTCCACTGTTACTCTCTGACAACGGCATTAATAGCGTGTTGGCATGGTGGTGCGTCATTATATGCGCCAATCAGCGCCTCTGTAACGTGATCGCAGGACGCCAATGAAGACCTCCATGCTCTGAGGTGTGGCTTCAAAAGAGAGTGTGGTTTTTACTATATGCAGTAATACTGTGGTATTACTGTGTATAGTGCAAGTGATCAGACTATCGCATGTTCAAGTCCCGTAAGTGGACTAACAAATACAGTAAAAAGTTTTTAAAAATATGAAATAAAAATAAAAAAGCATAAAAGTTTGAATCCATGCCTTTATCCCCCATTTAAAAATAAAGATAATAAAAAATAAACATCTATGGTATCGCTATATCCATAAGTGTCCAATCTATCAAAGCATAAAAATAATTAACCTGTTTGGTAAACACCTTAAACAGAAAAATACTCAAAATGACAAAATTGTGGTTTTTGTTTGCCGCAACACTGTAAGAAAGTTGTAAGAAGTGATGAAAATGTCATATCTATCAAAAAATGGTATCAATAAAAACGTTGTCTCACCCCCCAAAACAATAAGTCCTCACACAGCTCTATAGTCCGAAAAATGAAAACATTATTTGTTTTGGGAAATGGCGACACAATCCCCCCCAATTATTTTTCAAATATCTGATTTTGTTTTCACCACTAAAATAATGAAAAAACTACAAGTTTGGAATCGCCATAATCATACTGATGAGGAGAATCATATTGGCAGGTCATTTTTTTACCACACAATGTTTGACGTAAAAACAATTCCAAAAAACAATGTTAGAATTAGTTTTTTTGCAATTTCTCTGTACTTGTTTTTTTTCCCATTTTCCAGTACACTTTGTGGTAAAATAAATGGTCTCATTCAAAATTACAACTCATCCCGCAAAAAACAAGTCCTCACAAGAATATGTGGACAGGAAAAAAGAAAGTTATGACTCTTTAAAGAAGAGGGAGGGAAATAGAAAAATGGAAATTGTCCATGTCTGCAAGGGGTTAAACAATACTATATATTGTAGGGATAGGACATGAACGCTATAGTCCGCGAGAAGCCTTTTAACTCTAGTAATTACATCCCTGACCTGTGCTCGGGCAGGAGGTATAACATATTTTTTAAACTATAGAACGCAAATTACTGTATTATAAAACACACCCCAGGTTTAGAGAACAGAAAATATTTACTAATAATTAACACTTCCTTTTTGGTGTAAAGAAGTGGAGGGGTCAATATCACTAACTTTAATGCACAAGGGTAGGATATTTAAGTGATGATCAGATCAGCTGTAATGTGTCTGGAAAGGTGCGGGCTCATCGCCATAGCCCGTACCAAAGCGGGAGACATGCCATGCACTGTACATATACGGCGCATGCCGTGAAAGGGTTAAGCACAATTTTGTTCTTGCTAAAAAAAATACATCTAGTCCAGAAAATACAGTATATATGCTATATGAATTATAAAACAAATCACATAGAATGTGACTTCAGAAGTGCATATTAGTTTGTAAAACAAAACAATAAGTCTTGTCAGTATAATTGTACTTGACTTGTAGAATAATGTTATCATGTAATATATACTGAACAGTGAATGCTGTGACTATAAATCCCAATAAGCAATGGTGAAATTACTGTTGATTTAATTTCATTCCCTAAAAAACTTACAAGTTTTTCAAAACTTTTTATGTATTTATGGTTTTTATAAAAACTACTGACTGATTTGGAAACCGCTGCGCTTTTGCAAACTGCAGCATGTCACTTCTTTCAGCGTTTTTTCACCCATAGGAAACAATGGGTAAGTGCTGCATTTATTGTGCAAACACCTAAGGAAGTTACATCATGGTTTTTTTGGGCCACTAAACTCTATCAACATGCAGAAGAGACAAGAAAAACGCAGCAATAAAAATGCAGAAAAAAAATCAGGAAAACCTGCTTTTTGTAAGTATCTTCTTTACTGCCAAGAGAGCAGGTATTGCCTGTGGAAAAAAAGCAACAAAAACGCAACGTGTGCACATAGCCTAAACTAAAAATTGGTTGCATCACGAAGACTATGTGCACATAACATTTTTTTGAAGGTTTCTTTTTAAGAAAATCCTCTCCAAAATTCACCTCAAAAATTATTTCAGAAACTCTTGGAAAGCAATTCCAGTTCATTTCTATGGGAAATCCACTCTTTTTATATCAGGAGGATTTTTTTAGTTTTTTTTTCTCTGAAGAGGTTTAGAAAAACAAATTGCATGTCATTTCTTTGAAGAGGATCCAAAAGGAAACTTCTCCAAACATGGCAGTGTCCAATCAGAAGGCAGCAAAGAACGCATCAGGGAAAAAACTCATCCAAAACCTCTTAAAAATCCGGCATATAAGATGCGTGATCAATAAATGGCCGCTATCTGTGCAGATATATACAGTAGAAAGGAATCATCTCTATCCTTATGTCATCTAGAAGGTTTGCTCAGTAATCTCTGCTCTTACATGATCAGGGTGGTGGTCTTCCCCTTTTCATCATTTTCGGTGGTTTTGCTTCTACAATATATAAAACATATATAATCTCATGTAAATGTGCAGGTAACAGTGCGGATTAGGATCAATATTCACAGTGAAAATATACCAATAAAATCATACTTTATTAGATATTCATTAAAAAGAGCAATACTTAAAACCAACACAGTGCAGGGCCGGGTAGTGATCCCTTATGGAAAACTACAAGTGTAACTGTGGCACCCCAGGGGTCTGGTTTCCACAGTAACAGCAATGTTATGTCTGAGAGCAGGTGGGAGGTCTCTTGGTCAGGAATCCTATGCATGCCACACCTCCTGCCCAGTCCTGGGAGGGGAAGGACTTCCCCTATATAAACCTGGGGCTGAGGCAGGGTTAGTGAGTAGAGAAGAAGTAGAGACAGAGAAAAGAAGCAAATATAGGAACAGAACATCAAGAGCTCTGTGGGAGCAGTGTTACAAGGAGTCAGGGGCTGGCAGCTGCAGAGCTCGCCCTGACTGAGAAGATTTCTTACCGGACCCGGAGTCCGAGGCTGTGGGGACTAACTCCTACCCAGCAGCAGAATCCGTCAGGCAGGGGATTCCAGGTCCTCTGGCCAAGAAACCAGAAGGCACGGTCACACGCATGGGACCAGCACCGCCGTCGTGGAGCGGAAGCTACTAGAAGGCCCCGAGTCACCGGCCATACGGGTGAGCACCACACGGCACACTCAGGGACGTGGGCTACTTTTACCCGCCTCTAGCAAGGTAGCCAGAAGAGTACAGTTAGTTTGGGAGGCCTACAACTCCGCCTGGCCAGGGTTAGATCCCATCTGCTCAAGGACTGACCAGGCCCCAATCGCTAGCCAGTACTCCGGGAGGGTCTATCTTTGTCACCAGTAAAGACCCTGAACTACACCGTACCGTCTCCGAGTGGTTCCTGCTACCCCCATCGTCCACGTCGGCTGCCCTGAGGCCATACCCCTCCCGTTGGGGGTTATACTATCACTCTGCACAATCCTACCACCGGCCTCAGCGGTCTGCCCTGCAGCGGCAGCTCCATAGCTGCATTCAACGGGTGGCGTAGTCGTCCAACATCTACCGCTAATACAGCGCCACTTAGTCTGACTCCCTGGGCACGGACCGGATCACCGCCACGAGACTACAACCCTCAAGAGATCCGGCTCCGGGTAAGCTCCCGCGTGCGCAACGCAGTGCGACACAGGCCCAGGGGCGCGTCAACTTTTGGCGTAGTCGGCAGGATTTTGTGCCCGCAACCACCGGGTACTGCGTGCCTGAAAAAGACTGTTCAAACTTACCTGTGGTGAAGATTCCCGCCATCCGGCGCCATCTTCCGCTTCCTTCCCGCCATCGGTGGAGTTTTCCCGCCATCCGGCGCCATCTTCAGCCTTCTTCCCGCCATACGTGGAGTTTTCCCGCCATTGGACGCCATCTTGAGGACGCCGCGCGGGAAGAAGAGGGGCGTGGACTCCGAAAGCGCGCGAGAACTGAAGCCCCGCCTCACGTCCGGACGTTGCGTAAGGTCCTGGAAGGAGCCCAGCAGACGCCGACGTCACAGGAGCGCGACGGAAGGTCCTCAACCCTGACGATCCACTGCGGAGCCGCGGCCTACGGAAGAGGATCATCGCAAGGTAGGCCACGGTCCACTAGGGGGGAGAAGGATGTCTGATACGGAGGAGAGCTTCACCGCTTCAACCCCCGCCAGCGCCACCGCTGTTGCGGTCATGCCTTTCACCATGCCCTATATCCCGGGGGCAGCCTGGCTACCCCAGTACTCAGGGGAATCGCATACCCTGCATGACTTTAGAGAAAAGCTGGATAGCCTCTTCCAGGTGTACCCCCTTACAGAAGAGCAAAAAGTGAGCATCCTGGTGGCCCAATTAACCGGGGCAGCCAAAAGGGAGGTAAAGTCCTGGCCACCTGGGGGGAGGACTGTCGCAGGGATACTGGCCCGGCTGAGGGACACCTTTGATACCCGCACCTCAGCCGAGATCAAGCTCAGATTCTACGGGTGCAAACAGCGGGCACATGAGAGTATAAGGGACTATGCATTAAACCTACAAGAAGCCCTGAGAGCCATTAAGCAGACCGACCCTGACGGCGTGGGAGACGAGGACAGGCTGTTGACTGAACAATTTATAGAGGGTTTATATTGCAATGCCCACCGAACCCAGTTGCGGGCAATGGCCTTACAGGACCCTCATCTGGGATTTGCACAGTTCAAGGACAGAGCCATCCGGGTGCTCCGAGAACCGGCACCAGGTGGCGTTGTGACCCACAGACGCCCTACTACTACTTACCACCAGGAGGCGGCGCCCTTGTCGGCAGGGCCTGTGGGAGCTGATGCGCAGGCTTTGAGCAATGACCCGGCTCCAGACCTGCACCATCAGGTCCAAGAGCTAGCTAAAAGCGTTGCTGCGCTAACCCGAACTGTGCAGTCTTTACAGGTTTCTACTCCAGGGAAGATCCAGCTGGCATCCGGACCAGAGGACATCCCGTGGCGTCGACCAAGGAGGACCCCACCGGCCAGAGGAAGACCCAGCGACCGATACAACGAGGACGGACGACCCATCTGCCGCCGCTGTAATCAACCCGGACATATGGCAAGGTACTGTCCTTTAAACTGGCACAACCTAGGGTAGAGGGCCAACCCCTAGGAAAAAGATCATCAGGCCCATCGAACTGGCGCGACAAATATGTGGGAGGACGTCCAGTCTTGCCTGTGGTACTGGATGGCATTCCTATGAGTGCCCTACTGGACACCGGGTCACAGGTCACCACCATCCCGTACGTGCTCTTCAAGCAGTACTGGAATGACTCGGATATTACCCGCTACCCTGACGACGACTTGAGTATCATCGCCAGCAATGGTCAGCCCGTGCCACAGATCGGATTTAAAGAGGTGACCATTAAAATTGGTAGAGTTGAACTGGCAGCACAGGGACTGATCATTGTAGACATTGACAAACACGAGAGTCACCCAAAGATAACTCTAGGAACTAATGTAATTGAAAATTGTCTTGCAGAGGTGATTTTCCTTTTACAGCAGGTTGCCAAGAACGCCAGCTCCGGCGAGCAGCGAGTGCTCCAAAAAGAGATCCAGGCACTGATGCGACGGCAACAGGTGGAACTCTCCGGCGGTGAGATTGGTAGCGTGAGAATGTGTGACCCTTTCCCTATTGCCATGCCCCCAAAAAGTGAAATGATGATTTGGTGCCGGGCAGCTATTGGTCTGAGAGGTAGAGATTACCAGGCAATGGTAGAACCAGTTTACTCAGACAGTAGGCCCACCATCTTGACAGCACGGGGGGTGGTTAATGTACGCCATGGGAGGGTGTCCGTTCGCATAATCAATATCGGGAAGAGGGAAGTGTACCTGCCCCGGTATGCCACGCTAGCCAAATTATATACCATTAACCAAAATGCTATACAATCTGTGGAACCCTTGCCTCCATCTCACCCGGAGGAAGGTAACGGCTCTAAGAAAACAATGGAGGACTGGTGTCAGCAACTACATTTGGGTACTGACTCCACTCCCTCACACCAGAAACAGGGAGTCTATCGGGTGGTTCAAGAGTACGAGAGAGTGTTTAGTAAACACCCGTTAGACTTCGGGCGAGTCAAGGGGGTAGAACACCACATCCCCACGGGAGACCATCCTCCCATAAAAGAGAGGTATCGACCCGTACCCCCTGCACACTACCAACACGCCAAGGGGATGCTTAGAGACATGAAGGAGGCTGGGGTGATCAGGGATAGCTGTAGCCCCTGGGCAGCTCCACTAGTCTTAGTCAAAAAGAAAGACAACACCATGAGGATGTGTGTAGATTACCGGAAAATCAACCGTATCACACACAAGGATGCGTACCCCTTACCAAGGATAGAGGAGTCTTTGGCTGCTTTAAGATCTGCTAACTTCTTCTCTACCTTGGATCTCACTAGTGGGTACTGGCAGGTTCCTGTAGCAGAGGCGGACCGGGAGAAGACCGCATTCACCACCCCGATGGGACTTAGCGAGTTTACCTGTATGCCGTTCGGACTCTGCAACGCACCAGGAACCTTCCAACGATTAATGGAGTGCTGTCTGGGCCACAGAAACTTCGAGACGGTCCTGTTGTACCTGGACGATGTCATCGTATATTCTAAGACTTATGAGGACCACCTGAAACACCTGGCGGAAGTGTTCGAAGCTCTGGCAAGCTACGGCCTAAAGGTGAAACCCTCCAAGTGTCACCTCCTGAAACCAAAGGTGCAGTACCTGGGACACGTGGTGAGCGCTGACGGAGTGGCTCCCGACCCTGATAAGATCACCGCAATTAAGGAATGGCCAAGTCCCTCCAGTGTAAAGGAAGTGCGGCAGTTCCTCGGGTTGGTAGGCTATTACCGCAGATTCATCCCCGGTTTCACCAAAAAGGCAGCTCCTATGCAGGACCTCCTGATAGGCCAGTCCCGGAAGGCCAAGAACCAGAAGCCGCCCTTCAGATGGGAGAAGTTGGAAGAAGAGTCCTTCCGCCAGCTGAAGATGGCCCTCACGGGGGATGAAATCCTGGCGTACCCGGATTACAGCCAGCCCTTTATCCTCTACACCGACGCAAGTAACATCGGGCTAGGAGCCGTGCTGTCCCAGATCCAGCAGGGGAAAGAGCGAGTAATCGCTTACGCCAGCCGAAAACTGCGACCCACCGAAAGAAACCCTGAGAATTACAGCTCATTTAAGCTAGAGTTCCTGGCAGTGGTGTGGGCAATCACCGAACGCTTTAAGCACTACCTCGCTTCTTCCCGGTTCGTCGTGTACACTGATAACAACCCGTTGACACACCTGGACACGGCAAGACTCGGTGCCCTAGAGCAGAGATGGATGGCCCGCCTGTCCAACTACGAGTTCACCATCAAATACCGGGCAGGACGCTCCAATACCAACGCGGACGCCCTGTCCAGGATGCCAAACCTACCGGACGTAGGAGAAGATCCAGAGGGACTGGAAGAAGTCGAACTCCCCGCGTTTCACCGTCATGGGACTATCCAGTATTCCCATCGGGTAAGGAGTAAGCAAGGCGCTACGCTTAACCCCTTACCTCACTACAACTGGGCGGAAACGCAAGACAGTGACCCTGCCGTCCGGCTGGTGAAGGAGATGCTGACTCGGCCAGAGGCTCGCCTTGACCCAGACGCTCCGGAGGAAGCCAAGCAACTGTGGGCAGAAAAGAGTAGACTGTTCCTTTACAAGGGGAAGTTGTGCCGCAGGATGGTTAACTCCCGGACGCATGAACTAATCTGGCAAGTAGTGGTGCCACGACGAGACGCAGCCATGGTGATGGAGGCATACCACGATGGAGCTGGGCATTTCGGATGGAAGAAGCTGGAGTTCCTGCTGCGCGGGCGGTTCCATTGGGTAGGCATGAGGGGAACCATCGAGAGGTGGTGCAGAGACTGTGGCCCGTGCAACCTGAGGAGGAAGGACCGTGCCAGCCAGAAGACTCCCCTGCAGTCCATCGTCACCCGGCAGCCGTTGGAACTGGTAGCCTTGGATCATGTAAAACTGACCCCAAGCAGAAGTGGCTACGTCTACGCGTTAACCATCGTGGATCATTACTCCCGGTTCTTGGTTGTCGTCCCCGTCAAGGACTTAACGGCTCAAACAGCAGCTAGAGCCTTCCAGCAGCACTTCTGCCGTCCACACGGGTACCCGGACCAAGTGCTGACGGACCAGGGACCTGCCTTTGAAGCGGAGGTCTTCCAGGAATTCTGCAATCTGTATGGCTGCCGGAAGATAAGGACGACACCCTATCATCCGCAAACTAATGGACTTTGTGAGAAAATGAACCAGGTGGTAATGGATCTTCTGAAAACGTTGCCCCTGGAAGAACGCAGTCTGTGGCCTGAGAAGCTGCCCGATCTGGTGGACCTATACAACCACATCCCGGTAGGTTCCACCAACTGTACCCCGGCTTACCTAATGAGGGCGAGACCTGGTAAGTTACCTGTTGACCTGGAAATGGGAGTCCTGACACCCGAGGACACTTCACCAGAAGCAGACTGGGACACAGAGAGGCAGCAGCAGTACCGGAAAGTACAGGAGAGCGTGGAGCGAAGTCTCTGTCAGGCTAGGGAGAGACAAGAGAAAACTTACAACCAGTATGCTCTCGCTGTTCCCCTGGTGCCCGGAGAGCAGGTCTTGAAGAGGAAAAGACGGCTCCACAAGTTGGACGACCAGTGGGAGAAGGACCCGTACACCGTACTGCCCTCAAGCCACGAGAACCCGAAGGTCTGTACCATCAGTAAAGACGGAGGGGAGACCACAGCCATTGTATCCCGGGATCACCTGAAGAAGTGTCCTGAACAGCTACGGAACCCTGAAGAGGAACAAGAAGACCATCGACCCGTAGAGGAAAGGGAAGATATGGTTAGTACTGTGCTCGGAGACTTCCCTCGGTCTTGGACTCAAGTCAATGGTGCAGTTGTGGTACCCGTACTCACCTTCCTCCAACCAGCATCCCAAGCACCTACGGAGCAACAGGTAGAGCTGGAAGAACAGCCGGTCCAGGAGGCAGAAGACCCCACACCAGCAGATCAGGAGGATCAACCCTCTGCTTGCAGTGAGCCTGCCATATCCCTAGTGAGCCAAAGGGCCCGTAGACAGCTGCCCAGTTTACCCTTGACAGCTCCTACACCCTGTAGTTCAGGGCCAGACAGTCAGCTCCGTAGGTCCACTAGGGCCACTAGAGGCCAGTTACCCGCACGTTGGAGGATTTGAAGTGTATAAATTGTTTTATTTGTGGTTACCTGTTTTTCTTGTTGCTTGTGTATAATTATGTGTTTCTAGTTGTTTATAGGAGTCTTTGGTGGATTTACCGGGAATCCTGTGTACATAGTTGGAGCGTAACCCAGGACGGACTAAAGACTGTTAAGGACTCGGGGCAGGACAGACCCCTACCTGGTTACGTCTCCCTGTTTTGGTGAAATGGACACCTTGCTTTCTTCAAAGACTGCACCCGGTTACGGACATGCCGTGACCACCTTTATGTGTTTCTTTATTGTATTGTTATTGTTATATCTTGTTATGTTTTTCTAAAATATGTTTAGTCCCGGAGTACTAAATTTCACTAGGGGGGAATGTGGCACCCCAGGGGTCTGGTTTCCACAGTAACAGCAATGTTATGTCTGAGAGCAGGTGGGAGGTCTCTTGGTCAGGAATCCTATGCATGCCACACCTCCTGCCCAGTCCTGGGAGGGGAAGGACTTCCCCTGTATAAACCTGGGGCTGAGGCAGGGTTAGTGAGTAGAGAAGAAGTAGAGACAGAGAAAAGAAGCAAATATAGGAACAGAACATCAAGAGCTCTGTGGGAGCAGTGTTACAAGGAGTCAGGGGCTGGCAGCTGCAGAGCTCGCCCTGACTGAGAAGATTTCTTACCGGACCCGGAGTCCGAGGCTGTGGGGACTAACTCCTACCCAGCAGCAGAATCCGTCAGGCAGGGGATTCCAGGTCCTCTGGCCAAGAAACCCGAAGGCACGGTCACACGCATGGGACCAGCACCGCCGTCGTGGAGCGGAAGCTACTAGAAGGCCCCGAGTCACCGGCCATACGGGTGAGCACCACACGGCACACTCAGGGACGTGGGCTACTTTTACCCGCCTCTAGCAAGGTAGCCAGAAGAGTACAGTTAGTTTGGGAGGCCTACAACTCCGCCTGGCCAGGGGAGATCCCATCTGCTCAAGGACTGACCAGGCCCCAATCGCTAGCCAGTACTCCAGGAGGGTCTATCTTTGTCACCAGTAAAGACCCTGAACTACACCGTACCGTCTCCGAGTGGTTCCTGCTACCCCCATCGTCCACGTCGGCTGCCCTGAGGCCATACCCCTCCCGTTGGGGGTTATACTATCACGCTGCACAATCCTACCACCGGCCTCAGCGGTCTGCCCTGCAGCGGCAGCTCCATAGCTGCATTCAACGGGTGGCGTAGTCGTCCAACATCTACCGCTAATACAGCGCCACTTAGTCTGACTCCCTGGGCATGGACCGGATCACCGCCACGAGACTACAACCCTCAAGAGATCCGGCTCCGGGTAAGCTCCCGCGTGCGCAACGCAGTGCGACACAGGCCCAGGGGCGCGTCATAACATCTGACGATGTGGGGTCCCAAACTGACCCTAATACATATCCTACCTAACCGTAGAGGTTGGCACCCTAGAAAACCCAGATGGCGTCACTGCTCAAAGACTGGCCCGAATTATCCCAATGGACCCAAACAATCTTTTGCATAGGGGAACAGGTCACAGTTGTTAAGTCAAATTACAGAAGGGGCATATCAGGACACAGGTAGAAATCCAAACAGTAGAGAGCAAGTTCTCATATATGGCATTAATAGTGATTGTAGCCTAAAAGACAAAGCCCCAATCAGCGCTAAACATATTGTAACCAAATCACTCAACGCGTTTCCCAACTGGACAGCCCCATAAGCAAACAGAAGACCGCTCAGAATTTGTATAATTGGACCAAAATGGAGAAAATGGTATAAAATAATAATAGAGCCATTTCTCACATGATAAATCCTGCACTACCGCACTGAAGTTAGCGACTACCCATGTGACCGCTGCAGCTAATCACTGTCCTTGTGGGATTTCTCTTGTTCAGCCAATTTTTTATATATTGGAAAACCACATAAATGTGACTGGTATGGGTTATAGAAGGGATGAGAATAAACGATGTTGGCAATCACGCCATGGAGTGGCTACAGATGTTTGACCCCCATAACGCTGACCCTAAGTAATAGTAATAAGCAGAATTAACTTCAGCCTATTGGTTTAACCCTCCACAACAGTGAATGGTCTCTCGTGTAGACCCTCGGGGAATGGAACCAAAATGATCGATATAGAAGAGTTTATATTCCATGTGAATGATATATTCTAGTCATTATTACTCACTTTAGAAGTGTTTTTTACAAAGCATGCCCTTTATTAGCAATTCCTGAGAAACCAGGTATGCTATTATTAAGCTGAGCCACGTCAGCCAGGTGGATCGCCTGTGGTGTAAAACAACTACTAGTGAGTGATAGAAAGCCCTGGACCCCCGAGTATGAGCAATAAATAGCTGGGTCACTACAAGTACTGTACTCCACCACTGGGTCAAGCGGAAACACTACCTTATATATCACGCTGGTCATATAGTATTATATTTCCAAAAATAACATACATACTGGATGGTTTCAATGGATGAACTCTCCATACTATTTTCGGGAATAGATGGCCCGAAAAGTCTTTCTGTGATTTTGTGGATCCTTCTGTTGTAAAAGAAAAGTAGTGATAAATATTTCCCAGCAGCGAATGTATGACAGCGACCTCAGAGCCACAATGATGTGACATAGGTGACATATCGGAGAGATCGCACCACTCAGTGGCGCCCCCTGCAGTCACACTACACCCTATCTAATGGCAGCTTGCTCTCCCTACAGCTTCTTTCATCAGCTCAGGATGATGGACGGTTAAGTAATGTGTTTTATTACTGGACCCTTTAGTTTTTGATACAGTCTAAGACCTGAATTTATCAAAGCAATTTAACCAGAATTCTGGGATAAATTGTAAAATTTTAGTACAACTTGGAGTTGCGCAAATATTTAGCAGCTTTTGGCGTTTTGATATAATTTTCTCCCAAAATGTTGCATGCCACTCGTCAGATGCCCGATTGATGAAGAGGCAGACACCTCATCATGGGTCAGGAGCGTCTGACGCCACCACGTCCCTCATCAAGACCACAACGAAAATCACCGGTCTTTATGTATCTGAGCCTCAGTTTTTCTTTCTTAATATAACTCCGATCCAGTTTTTTCTTCTATTTATAAAAGTAACTGTTTCTTAAAGTTAGAATTAGTCACGGAGCTGAGTAATGCGGCCACTGGGTGTACTTGGTGCGTAAGTTCAAAATCTAAAAAAGTGACATTTTGGGTTTTCTTTTCAACTTTAATGTTACGAAGTAAAGAAGGGATGAGAATGATTTTAGGGAATTACTTTCTATTTCATCTGCACTCGTGTTTACATGTCAGGTCCATTTATAGGTTGAAATGAGATCTAGGTCCATCAAGTTCAACCTTTCTCCGCCAATTATACGTTTTTTCACTAAATTATCTACAACCCACAATGTTATGTGTTCTGAGGAAATCATACCGCCCTTTCTTGAAAGCTGTTATAGTGTCAGCCATTACTACCTCTTGTGGTCGGCATTCCACAGTCTTACTGCTCTGACTGTAAAGAACCCTTTCCTGTTTAAGTGCCGGAATCGCCTTTCTTCCACCTGTAATGAGTGCCCCTGGTCCTTAGTATGGTCTTTGGAAGGAATAAGTCATGTTCCAGTCCTTTGCATCGAGCACACTTATATTTATAAATGAGATCCCCTCTGATGTGTCTTTTTTCTAATCTAAACAAACCCAACTTTTTCAACCTCTCCTCATATGAGAGGCCTTCCATCCCTTGTAATAATTTAGTTGCCCGCCTTTGATCGGACTCTTACTTCTGAATATCCTTTTTAAAACATGGAGCCCAAAACTGGATCCTTTATTCCAGGCCTCACAAGTGATTTATAGAGGGGTAACAGTACGTAATGATCACAGGATTTTGTATACTTTTTATGCACCCTAAAATCTTGCTTGCTTTTGCGGCTGCTGCTTGACATTGAGTTCTGCTGCTCAGCTTACTTGTAACCAGAATACCCAAGTCCTTCTCCTGCTCTGTAGTCCCGAGAATACTCCCATTTAATGTATATGCAGCAATAGGATTACTCCGTCCTAGGTGCATTACTCTACATTTATCTACATTAAACCTCATCTGCCAAGTGTTTGCCCATTCAGTCATCTTATCCAGATCATTTAGCAGGTCCATTGCTCTTATAAGATCACATTCCTACATCATACCTCCCAACTTTGAAAGACCGAAAAGAAGGTCATGTGTAGTGAGGGTACTTAGTCTTCTATCATAGTAGAATACCCCTGTATATGCCCCACTCCCACAGTATAAAACTTCTACAGTATGACACCCCCACGATGTCCCTCCATACAGTATGATAGCCCTGTGATGCATTCCCACCCATAGGATAATACCCCCTACACACACACACTACAATGCACCTACACATGATGCTCCAAAAAGTTGCAGCCCCACACAGTATGTTGCCCCTCGCACTATGATGCCTGCACAGTATAATGCCCTAAGGGGCTCCTTCACACTCAGAACAATGCCTCAAAATGCCCTCCCCAGTGTCCTCCCCACGACACTCAGAATAGTGCAATGGCTAAAAAACCTCACAATGCCTTGTCCCCATGATAAGTGTGAATCCACACGCTTGCTCTATTCTATGATGTATGAGGCTGGACGCTGCACGCATGTGACGCGCCCCTGGGCCTGCTGTGTCGCGCAGCGTCTCGCGCACGGGGCTTACCCGGAACCGGATCAGATGAGGGTTGTAGTCTCCGAGTGGCGGGGACCCGGTCCGTGCCCAGGGAGTCAAACTCAGTGTGTGGCAGTCTTGATAGATGTTATTTGAGTGTCGACTACGCCACCCGTTGATTTACAGCTATGGAGCTGCCGCTGCAGGGCAGACCGCTGAGGCCGGTGTAGAATTGTGCAGCGTGATAGTATAACCCCCAACGGGAGGGGTATGGTCTCAGGGCAGCCGACGTGGAAGATGGGGGTAGCAGGAACCACTCAGAGACGGTGCGGTGTAATTCAGGGTCTTTACTGGTAACAACGATAGACCCTCCCGGAGTACTTGCTAGCGAACGGGGCCTGGTCAGTCCTTGAGCAGATGGGATCTCCCCTGGCCAGGCGGAGTTGTAGGCCTCCCAAACTGACTGTACTCTTCTGGCTACCTTGCTAGAAGCGGATATAAGTAGCCCACGTCCCTGAGTGTACCGTGTGGTGCTCACCCGTATGGCCGGCGACTCGGGGCCTTCTATGGCTTCCGCTCCACGATGGCGGTGCTGGTCCCATGCGTGTGACCGTGCCTTCGGGTTTCTGGGCCTGAGGACCTGAAATCCCCTGCCGGTCGGCTTCTGCTGCTGGGTAAGAGTTAGTCCCCACAGCCTCGGACGCCGGGTCCGGTAAGAAAGCTTCTCAGTCAGGGCGAGCTCTGCAGCTGCCAGCCCCTGACTCGTAGTAGTATTGCTCCCACTGAGCTTCTGCTGTTTCTTCCTATGCTGCTTCTCTTCTCTACCTCTAACCCTGCCTCAGCCCCGGGTTTATACAGGGGAAGTTCTTCCCCTCCCAGGACTGGGCAGGAGGTGTGGCATGCATAGGATTCCTGACCAAGGGACCTCCCACCTGCTCTCAGACATAACATTACATTACTGTGGGAAACCAGACCCCTGGGGTGCCACATTCCCCCCTAGTGAAATTTAGTACTCCGGGACTAAACATATTTTAGAAAAACATAACAAGATATAACAACAATAACAGTACAATAAGAAGAAACACATAAAGGTGGTCACTGCATGTCCGTAACCGGGTGCAGTCTTTGAAGAAAAGCAAGGTGTCCATTTCACCAAAACAGGGAGACGTAACCAGGTAGGGGTTTGTCCTGCCCCGAGTCCTTAACAGTCTTTAGTCCATCCTGGGTTACGCTCCAACTATGTACAAGGGATTCCCGGTAAATCCACCAAGGACTCCTACAAATAACTAGAAACACAAAATTATACACAAGCAACAATACACAGGTAAACATAAATAAAACAATTTATACACTTCAAATCCTCCAACGTGCGGGTAACTGGCCTCTAGTGGCCCTAGTGGACCTACGGAGCTGACTGTCTAGCCCTGAACTACAGGGTGTAGGATCTGTCAAGGGTAAACTGGGCAGCTGTCTACCGGCTCTTTGGCTCACTAGGGATATGGCAGGCTCACTGCAAGCAGAGGGTTGATCCTCCTGGTCTGCTGGTGTGGGGTCTTCTGCCTCCTGGACCGGCTGTTCTTCCAGCTCTACCTGTTGCTCCGTAGGTGCTTGGGATGCTGGTTGGAGGAAGGTGAGTACGGGTACCACAACTGCACCATTGACTTGACTCCAAGACCGAGGGAAGTCCCCGAGCACAGTACTAACCATATCTTCCCTTTCCTCTACGGGTCGATGGTCTTCTTGTTCCTCTTCAGGGTTCCTCAGTTGTTCGGGACACTTTTTCAGGTGGTCCCGGGATACAATGGCTGTGGTTTCCCCTCCGTCTTTACTGATGGTACAAACCTTCGGGTTCTCGTGGCTTGAGGGCAGTACGGTGTACGGGTCCTTCTCCCACTGGTCGTCCAACTTGTGGAGCCGTCTCTTCCTCTTCAAGACCTGCTCTCCGGGTACCAGGGGAACAGCGGGAGCATACTGGTTGTAAGTTTTCTCTTGTCTTTCCCTAGCCTGACAGAGACTTCGCTCCACGCTCTCCTGTACTCTCCGGTACTGCTGCTGCCTCTCTGTGTCCCAGTCTGCTTCTGGTGAAGTGTCCTCGGGTGTCAGGACTCCCATTTCCAGGTCAACAGGTAACTTACCAGGTCTTGCCCTCATTAGGTAAGCCGGGGTACAGTTGGTGGAACCTACCGGGATGTGGTTGTATAGGTCCACCAGATCGGGCAGCTTCTCAGGCCACAGACTGCGTTCTTCCAGGGGCAACGTTTTCAGAAGATCCATTACCACCTGGTTCATTTTCTCACAAAGTCCATTAGTTTGCGGATGATAGGGTGTCGTCCTTATCTTCCGGCAGCCATACAGAGTGCAGAATTCTTGGAAGACCTCCGCTTCAAAGGCAGGTCCCTGGTCTGACAACACTTGGTCCGGGTACCCGTGTGGACGGCAGAAATGCTGCTGGAAGGCTCTCGCTGCTGTTCGAGCTGTTAAGTCCATGACGGGGACGACAACCAAGAACCGGGAGTAGTGATCCACGATGGTTAGTGCGTAGACGTAGCCACTTCTGCTTGGGGTCAGTTTTACATGATCCAAGGCTACCAGTTCCAACGGCTGCCGGGTGACGATGGACTGCAGGGGAGTCTTCTGGCTGGCACGGTCCTTCCTTCTTAGGTTGCACGGGCCACAGTCTCTGCACCACTTCTCAATGGTTCCCCTCATGCCTACCCAGTGGAATCGCTCGCGCAGCAGGAACTCCAGCTTCTTCCACCCGAAGTGTCCAGCTCCGTCGTGGTATGCCTCCATCACCATGGCTGCGTCTCTTCGTGGCACCACTACTTGCCAGAGTAGTTCATGCGTCCGGGAGTTAACCATTCTGCGGCACAACTTCCCCTTGTAAAGGAACAGTCGACTCCTCTCTGCCCATAGTTGTTTGGCTTCCTCCGGAGCGTCTGGTTCAAGGCAAGCCTCCGGGCGAGTCAGCATCTCCTTCACCAGTCGGATGGCAGGATCGCTGTCTTGCGTTTCCGCCCAGTTGTAGTGAGGTAAGGGGTTCAACGTAGCAGCCTGCTTACTCCTTACCCGGTGGGAATACTGGATAGTCCCATGACGGTGGAACGCAGGGAGTTCAACTTCTTCCAGTCCCTCCGGATCTTCTCCTTCGTCCGGCAGGTTGGGCATCCTGGACAGGGCGTCCGCGTTGGTATTGGAGCGTCCGGCCCGGTATTTGATTGTGAACTCGTAGTTGGACAGACGGGCCATCCACCTCTGCTCCAGGGCACCGAGTCTTGCCGTGTCCAGGTGTGTCAACGGGTTGTTATCGGTGTACACGGTGAACCGGGAAGAAGCGAGGTAATGCTTAAAGCGCTCGGTGACTGCCCATACTACGGCCAGGAACTCTAGCTTAAATGAGCTGTAATTCTCGGGGTTCCTTTCGGTGGGTCGCAGCTTTCGGCTGGCGTAGGCGATTACTCGTTCCTTCCCCTGCTGGATCTGGGACAGTACGGCTCCTAGCCCGATGTTACTGGCGTCGGTGTAGAGGATAAAGGGCTGGCTATAATCCGGGTACGCCAGGATTTCGTCCCCCGTGAGGGCCATCTTCAGCTGGCGGAAGGACTCTTCTTCCAGCTCCTCCCATTTGAAGGGCGGCTTCTGGTTCTTGGCCTTCCGGGACTGGCCTATCAGGAGGTCCTGCATAGGTGCTGCCTTTTTGGTGAAACCGGGAATAAACCTTCGGTAGTAGCCTACCAACCCGAGGAACTGCCGCACTTCTTTTACGCTGGAGGGGCTTGGCCATTCCTTAATTGCGGTGATCTTATCAGGGTCGGGAGCCACTCCGTCAGCGCTCACCACGTGTCCCAGGTACTGCACCTTTGGTTTCAGGAGGTGACACTTGGAGGGTTTCACCTTTAGGCCGTAACTCGCCAGAGCTTCGAACACTTCCGCCAGGTGTTTCAGGTGGTCCTCATACGTCTTGGAATATACGATGACATCATCCAGGTACAACAGGACCGTCTCGAAGTTTCTGTGGCCCAGACAACACTCCATTAGTCATTGGAAGGTTCCTGGTGCGTTGCAGAGTCCGAACGGCATGCAGGTGAACTCGCTAAGTCCCATCGGGGTGGTGAATGCGGTCTTCTCCCGGTCCGCCTCTGCTACAGGAACCTGCCAGTACCCGCTAGTGAGATCCAAGGTAGAGAAGAAGTTAGCAGATCTTAAAGCAGCCAATGACTCCTCTATCCTTGGTAAGGGTTACGCATCCTTGTGTGTGATACGGTTGATTTTCCGGTAATCTACACACATCCTCATGGTGTTGTCTTTTTTTCTGACTAAGACTAGTGGAGCTGCCCAGGGGCTACAGCTATCCCTGATCACCCCAGCCTCCTTCATGTCTCTAAGCATCCCCTTGGCGTGTTGGTAGTGTGCAGGGGGTACGGGTCGATACCTCTCTTTTATGGGAGGATGGTCTCCCGTGGGGATGTGGTGTTCTACCCCCTTGACTCGCCCGAAGTCTAACGGGTGTTTACTAAACACTCTCTCGTACTCTTGAACCACCCGATAGACTCCCTGTTTCTGGTGTGAGGGAGTGGAGTCAGTACCCAAATGTAGTTGCTGACACCAGTCCTCCATTGTTTTCTTAGAGCCGTTACCTTCCTCCGGGTGAGATGGAGGCTAGGGTTCCACAGATTGTATAGCATTTTGGTTAATGGTATATAATTTGGCTAGCGTGGCATACCGGGGCAGGTACACTTCCCTCTTCCCGATATTGATTATGCGAACGGGCACCCTCCCATGGCGTACATTAACCACCCCCCGTGCTGTCAAGATGGTGGGCCTACTGTCTGAGTAAACTGGTTCTACCATTGCCTGGTAATCTCTACCTCTCAGACCAATAGCTGCCCGGCACCAAATCATCATTTCACTTTTTGGGGGCATGGCAATAGGAAAAGGGTCACACATTATTACGCTACCAATCTCACCGCCGGAGAGTTCCACCTGTTGCCGTCGCATCAGTGCCCGGATCTCTTTCTGGAGCACCCGCTGCTCGCCGGAGCTGGCGTTCTTGGCAACCTGCTGTAAAAGGAAAATCACCTCTGCAAGACAATTTTCAATTACATTAGTTCCTAGCGTTATCTTTGGGTGACTCTCGTGTTTGTCAATGTCTACAATAATCAGTCCCTGTGCTGCTAGTTCGACTCTACCAATTTTAATGGTCGCCTCTTTAAATCCGATCTGTGGCACGGGCTGACCATTGCTGGCGATGATACTCAAGTCGTCGTCAGGGTAGCGGGTTATATCCGAGTCATTCCAGTACTGCTTGAAGAGCACGTACGGGATGGTGGTGACCTGTGACCCGGTGTCCAGTAGGGCACTCATAGGGATGCCATCCAGTACCACAGGCAAGACTGAACGTCCTCCGACATATTTGTCGCGCCAGTTCGATGGGCCTGGTGATCTTTTTCCTAGGGGTTGGCCCTCTACCCCCAGGTTGTGCCAGTTTAAAGGACAGTACCTTGCCATATGTCCGGGTTGATTGCAGCGGCGGCAGATGGGTCGTCCGTCCTCGTTGTACCGGTCACTGGGTCTTCCTCTGGCCGGTGGGGTCCTCCTTGGTCGACGCCACGGGATGTTCTCCGGTCCGGATGCCAGCTGGATCTTCCCTGGAGTGGAAGCCTGTAAAGACTGCACAGTTCGGGTTAACGCAGCAACGCTTTTAGCTAGCTCTTGGACCTGATGGTGCAGGTCTGGAGCCGGGTCATTGTTCAAAGCCTGCGCATCAGCCCCTACAGGCCCTGCCGACAAGGGCGCCGCCTCCTGGTGGTAAGTGATAGCTGGGCGCCTGTGGGTCACAACGCCATCCGGTGCCGGTTCTCGGAGCACCCGGATGGCTCTGTCCTTGAACTGTGCAAATCCCAGATGAGGGTCCTGTAGGGCCATTGCCCGCAACTGGGTTCGGTGGGCATTGCAATATAAACCCTCTATAAATTGTTCAGTCAACAGCCTGTCCTCGTCTCCCACGCCGTCAGGGTCGGTCTGCTTAACGGCTCTCAGGGCCTCTTGTAGGTTCAGGGCATAGTCCCTTATACTCTCATGGGCCCGCTGTTTGCACCCGTAGAATCTAAGCTTGATCTCGGCTGAGGTGCGGGTATCAAAGGTGTCCCTCAGCCGGGTTAGTATCCCTGCGACAGTCCTCCCCCCAGGTGGCCAGGACTTTACCTCCCTTCGGGCTGCTCCGGTTAATTGGGCCACCAGGATGCTCACTTTTTGCTCCTCTGTGA
The DNA here is from genome assembly GCF_046119375.1 of Phyllobates terribilis. Classification (NCBI taxonomy): domain Eukaryota; kingdom Metazoa; phylum Chordata; class Amphibia; order Anura; family Dendrobatidae; genus Phyllobates; species Phyllobates terribilis. The sequence goes on from NW_027362797.1 coordinate 2,541,509, forward strand.
GGGGGTACACCTGGAAGAGGCTATCCAGCCTTTCTCTAAAGTCCTGCAGGGTATGTGACTCCCCTGAGTACTGGGGTAGCCAGGCTGCCCCCGGGATATAGGGCATGGTGAAAGGCATGACCGCGACAGCGGTGGCGCTGGCGGGGGTTGAAGCGGTGAAGCTCTCCTCCGTATCCGACATCCTTCTCCCCCCTAGTGGACCGTGGCCTACCTTGCGATGATCCTCTTCCGTAGGCCGCGGCTCCGCAGTGGATCGTCAGGGTTGAGGACCTTCCGTCGCGTTCCGGTGACGTCGGCGTCTGCTGGGCTCCTTCCAGGACCTTACGCAACGTCCGGACGTGAGGCGGGGCTTCAGTTCTCGCGGGCTTTTCGGAGTCCACGCCCCTCTTCTTCCCGCGCGGCGTCCTCAAGATGGCGTCCAACGGCGGGAAAACTCCACGGATGGCGGGAAGAAGGCTGAAGATGGCGCCGGATGGCGGGAATCTTCACAGATGGCGGGAAGAAGGCTGAAAATGGCGCCGGATGGCGGGAATCCTCACCGATGGCGGGAAAACTTCACGGATGGTAAGTTTTAAAAGTCTCTTTTTCAGGCACGCAGTACCCGGTGGTTGCGGGCACGAAATCCTGCCGACTACGCCAAAGTTGACGCGCCCCTGGGCCTGCTGTGTCGCGCAGCGTCTCGCGCACGGGGCTTACCCGGAACCGGATCAGATGAGGGTTGTAGTCTCCGAGTGGCGGGGACCCGGTCCGTGCCCAGGGAGTCAAACTCAGTGTGTGGCAGTCTTGATAGATGTTATTTGAGTGTCGACTACGCCACCCGTTGATTTGCAGCTATGGAGCTGCCGCTGCAGGGCAGACCGCTGAGGCCGGTGTAGAATTGTGCAGCGTGATAGTATAACCCCCAACGGGAGGGGTATGGCCTCAGGGCAGCCGACGTGGAAGATGGGGGTAGCAGGAACCACTCAGAGACGGTGCGGTGTAATTCAGGGTCTTTACTGGTAACAACGATAGACCCTCCCGGAGTACTTGCTAGCGAACGGGGCCTGGTCAGTCCTTGAGCAGATGGGATCTCCCCTGGCCAGGCGGAGTTGTAGGCCTCCCAAACTGACTGTACTCTTCTGGCTACCTTGCTAGAAGCGGATATAAGTAGCCCACGTCCCTGAGTGTACCGTGTGGTGCTCACCCGTATGGCCGGTGACTCGGGGCCTTCTATGGCTTCCGCTCCACGATGGCGGTGCTGGTCCCACGCGTGTGACCGTGCCTTCGGGTTTCTGGGCCTGAGGACCTGAAATCCCCTGCCGGTCGGCTTCTGCTGCTGGGTAAGAGTTAGTCCCCACAGCCTCGGACGCCGGGTCTGGTAAGAAAGCTTCTCAGTCAGGGCGAGCTCTGCAGCTGCCAGCCCCTGACTCGTAGTAGTATTGCTCCCACTGAGCTTCTGCTGTTTCTTCCTATGCTGCTTCTCTTCTCTACCTCTAACCCTGCCTCAGCCCCGGGTTTATACAGGGGAAGTTCTTCCCCTCCCAGGACTGGGCAGGAGGTGTGGCATGCATAGGATTCCTGACCAAGGGACCTCCCACCTGCTCTCAGACATAACATTACATTACTGTGGGAAACCAGACCCCTGGGGTGCCACACATGATCTAGTGACATCACTATGTCTTCTGCACCAGACCTTAGAAGGCGTGGAGAACATAGGCCGTGTGGTGGTGCAGGGAGCTGACAGCTTTCTGCTCCACTATTCTATTCAACCATATCTATGAGGATACAGATAAGAAATGTGCCGACTTCCTGGGACATCTTCCCAAATCCGGCATCCTAGACAGGAGGTATGCTATAGAAAGCATACATACTTATAAATGTAACTCATGTCTTTCTAATGGAGCCATATACAAATGCTGAGCCATGGTCTATTTCTCCTGGTACCATTTTAAACAGTCAAATAAATAAAATGTATCTAATTTGTGTCCTATACATCTCCTAAACTGAGAAATGACTATATAGTATGTACAGACAGGGTTATATAATTTCTTCCTGAATAAAAGCACTTACAGAGATTTCTCTATCTCATCCAGCTCTTTCTTTTCCTTTTCTAATCTCTCGAGTAACACTTGTTTGATTTCTTTCCTGTTGTACATGGAACATAATTATCATCTCATATGTAAGTATAGAAATATCAGCAATTTGAAGAGCATTAGTGAACAAATTCTGCCCCTTGACCTCCATCCAAAATACTTTGCCAACATTTTCCATCCACATCACACAAATTATACAATTTTGTCTATGTGGAGCTACCACTAGAGGGCGCTCACTGTATATGGACAGAAGAAACCTAGAAGGCAGGAGGCATAAATAGACCTCATGGTTATTATATACTTCTGATATACGTCTATCTCAGACTTATTTAATGCTTTAATGACTGGGAAATTTTCCATTTTGGAACCTTCAGTTTTTACTCCCCTTCTTCCAAGATCCATATCCTTTTATTTTTTAGCTTACAGTCATTTCAGGACTTGAATTAGCAGATCGAATTCTAGTTTTGATGGACAACAATCACTTTACCATATAATGTACTGAAAAACAGAAAAAAAAAGTCCAAAAGTGGTAAAATGGTGAAAAAAAGACAATTCATTATGACATGTATTATTTGGTAAAAATGGCCAGCAGTATTATTCTTTAGGTCAGAGTATGGTGATACCAAACTTATAAAGATTTTTTTTAGAATTTAGAGGTAAAAAATCATTTAAAACTTTGTAAACAAAAATAATTGGTTTGTGACACCATTTTCTGAGCCTTGTAACTGTAGACCTGAGCTTCCATTTTTATGGAGACCATTTTAGTGCTCATACGACATTTCAATTTATTTTTGGTGCATTTTTTGTGGGTGGTACAGCATCCAAAGTTATATTCTTTAGTTTTAACGACTTTTTGGTGTTTTATGTGTGGTTAAAATTAGAGATGAGCGGTGTTCGACTCTAACTGTTCGCGAATCTCAAATCCGAGCTGTTTTGAGCGGTGTTCGAGCCGTTCGGCGAACACGAACGATTTGAAAAAAATCCGGCTGTTCGAGGTTATGTTCGATAACTGTTCGTGCACCAAAATCATAACTGGATTTTTTCACAGTAATGCTGATAATCAATGTTAATACGCAGTTTGAGTGTACAGCAGGGCGGGGGGAGGGACAGGGGATGGATTTCTGCATAAATAATGAAGATCTCCATTTTTTTTTCTCTTTCCCGTATTTACAGTGGGGAGGTGCAATCTGTCAGTCTATCAGCAGCGCACACACGCAGCGAAGTGCTTTTTTTCACACAAGCAAGGGCATGTGTCATTGGCTGTGTATGTCACATGTCCTTGCCCTATAAGACCCAGCCATTTTCCCCGTCGCCACCATTTTCTCACTGCTGCAGCTGCGTGTTAGACGGCACCGCTGTTGCTGTGTGCACTATACTTTCAGTGTTAATTTCAAGCCAATTTTCTCAGAAATATACAGATAGCTTGGGAGTAGGGAATAGTTGTGATTGCAGTCCTTTTGAGGACTAGGTTACAGCATTTCCTACGACTTTTAGCAGGCAGGTCTGTGCTCTTAAATAGACAGCTTGGGAGTAATGACTAGTTGTAATTGCAGTCCTTTTGAGGACTAGGTTACAGCATTTCCTAGGACTTTTTGCCAGGCAGGTCTGTGCCAGTGCTGTGCAAGTGTTTTTCACAGCATTTGGCTAAATCTAGCTAAGCAAATCCTTTTTGGCCTCTTGCAGTGTGTGTTAGTCAGTGGAGTAGCGTATCTGTGTTGCAAGCTACACCACCTGTGTATAGAATACAATTTTTTTTACTGCACCTAGCCAAGTAATACCTTTTGGGCATAGCATCATTCTATTAGGCCATCTATACTAAGTTCCACCAGCTTGCAAATTACTAATAATTTTTATCTGCATCTAGCTCGGAAAATAGTTTTGGGCTTGTAGCAGTGTGTGGGACTTATTCTATTAGTCCATCTATACTAAGCTCCACCAGCTTGCAAATTACAAATAATTTTTAGCTGCATCTAGCTCGGAAAATAATTTTGGGCTTGTAGCAGTGTGTGGGACTTATTCTATTAGTCCATCTATACTAAGCTCCACCAGCTTGCAAATTACAAATAATTTTTATCTGCATCTAGCTCGGAAAATAATTTTGGGCTTGTAGCAGTGAGTGGGACTTATACTATTAGTCCATCTATACTAAGCTCCACCAGCTTGCAAATTACAAATATTTTTTATCTGCATCTAGCTCAGAAAATAATTTTGGGCATAGTAGCAGTGTGTGGTACTCATTGTATTAGACCATCTATACCAAGCTCCACCAGTTTTGAAATTAATAATAATTTTTAGCTGCATCTTGCCTGGAAAATAATTTTGGGCATAGTAGTAGTGTGTGGTACTCATTGTATTAAGCCATCTTTACCAAGCTCCACCAGCTTTGAAATTAATAATAATTTTTAGCTGCATCTTGCCTGTAAAATAATTTTGGGCATATTAGCAGTGTGTGGTACTCATTCTATTAGGCCATCTATACTAAGCTCCACCAGCTTTCAAATGAGTAATAATTTTTAGCTGCATCTTGCCTGGAAAATAATTTTGGGCATAGTAGCAGTGCGTGGTACTTATTGTATTAGGCCATCTATACCAAGCTCCACCAGCTTTGAAATGAATAATAATTTTTAGCTGCATCTTGCCTGGAAAATAATTTTGGGCATATTAGCAGTGTGTGGTACTCATTCTATTGCGCCATCTATACTAAGCTCCACCAGCTTTAAAATTAATAATAATTTTTAGCTGTGTCTTGCCTGTAAAATAATTTTGGGCATAGTAGCAGTGTGTGGTACTCATTGTATTAGGCCATCTATACCAAGCTCCACCAGCTTTGAAATTAATAATAATTTTTAGCTGCATCTTGCCTGGAAAATAATTTTGGGCATATTAGCAGTGTGTGGTACTCATTGTATTAGGCCATCTATACTAAGCTCCACCAGCTTTGAAAGTAATAATAATTTTTAGCTGCATCTTGCCTGGAAAATAATTTTGGGCATATTAGCAGTGTGTGGTACTCATTCTATTAGGCAATCTATACTAAGCTCCACCAGCTTTCAAATTACTAATAATTTTTAGCTGCATCTTGCCTGGAAAATAATTTTGGGCATAGTAGCAGTGTGTGGTACTCATTGTATTAGGCCATCTATACCAAGCTTCACCAGCTTTGAAATTAATAATTTTTAGCTGCATCTTGCCTGGAAAATAATTTTGGGCATAGTAGTAGTGTGTGGTACTCATTGTATTAGGCCATCTATACCAAGCTCCACCAGCTTTAAAATTAATAATAATTTTTAGCTGCATCTTGCCTGGAAAATAATTTTGGGCATAGTAGCAGTGCGTGGTACTTATTGTATTAGGCCATCTATACCAAGCTCCACCAGCTTTGAAATTAATAATTTTTAGCTGCATCTAGCCCGGAAAATAATTTTTCTTCCCAATAGTGGTAGCAATAGAAATATGGGACGCGTGCCTGGCTAACAAAAATATACGCTTCATAACAAAAAACACCAGCCTAACGCACTGCATTAATAAGATGGCATCATCGTCTCCCCCAGTGCTAGGCCTACTACGCCAGCCAGCAATCCTGTGCCTAAAACACAATGTATGGGTCCGAGCTAGCCACGATGCTGAGGGGTCTAAAGCTGCTGCTAACGCTTTATCACAATTCAAATGGCAGATTTTCACAGAGCTCCTCCCCAACACCCACCCATTGGGCAACAGTTTCCCACCCTCCCTATGGGATCTAGTGGCGAATAGTTGATGCCATTAATCAGAGCGTCAGTTGCCTCGTCTATGTGGCAAGCATACAGTAAGGCATGGGAAGAGTGGACACGACTAGTAGCAGGCAGGCGGGTTGACCAATGTGAACAAGCCAGATTGCAAGTCACCATAGAATTTCTCCACCAGCTAATGATGAGGGGCATATCAGGGGCGTCAGCGCAGCGGTGTCTGACAGGAGTAGCATTTCACTTCCAACTACTGAATTGGGGAGATGTGACAAAGAGATTCATCATCAGACAATCCATAAAAGGGTGGAAAAGGGGTCAGCCAAGTCAGGAGTGTAAACGTCCCGCCCCGTGTCACTAAAACTGATTTCTCACATCATATCCCTAACACCATTAACATGACACTCACAATTTGAAGCAACACTACTGTCTACTGCATTTGCAATCGCCTTCTTCGGGGCGCTATGCATAAGCGAATTAGTCCCTCAATCCAAACTTACCACCAGTGGAGTCTTATTACACCAGGACGTAGTCATAGCCAATAATGCAATACGTCTACGCATACGCCAATTGAAAACGGTTTCAGCGGTCAGGGGCACTTGGGTACTTCTACAACCCACAAACGGTACACTGAGTCGGGTAACAATAGTATAAACATATATAACCATCAGATCACAAAGTAATTTCTTCCTATCGCACATTGATGGAATGCCATTAACAAGATACCAGTTCCAAGCTATATTTAATAAATGCATAACATCGTCAGGGAACCACCCCAAAGATTATGGGACACACTCATTCCGCATAGGTGTGGCCACGGAAGCAGCAAGAGCAGGACTGTCAGAAACGGAAGTTCAGAGGATAGGGAGATGGCGATCCACGTGTTTGGCGAGATACATAAGACCGGACTTGTTATCCTAACGTGGTTTGTTTCTTTTACAGGTGACATTAAACCAACAGTGTGGGTGATAGGCCACTCGTATATATATTGGGCAGAAAAAAGGGCGAAAGTCCGCCCAGGCGGGAGGAAATTAGAGTTTCATAACACATATTTCAACTGGAGAGGTATTAGAGGCCTGCTATGGCCATAGGTACTAATGGAGGTAATCAAGGTAGGGAGAGAGGCAAGAGGTCCGGTCATCTTAGTTATACAGGCCGGGGGAAAGGACCAAGGTCATCACAAGAGCGCATAACTAATGGCAATAATGAAACTAGACACTGAGCGCTTCAGAGAATTTTTCACAAAACTAACTATAATATGGTCAGAGATTGTGCCGATAGCGGTATGGCAAGGTGCGCGAGACATCACGGCCATCGAACGGACAAGGCGGGTAGTAAATATTCGAATGGCAAAATTTAGAAGAGACAGAGGCGGTGTAGTGATACAACACCGACAACTGGAAGGAGATAAAGCAGGCCTCATACGGTCCGACGGTGTTCACTTAATGGATATTGGACTGGACATATTCCTGTCAGGACTCCAGGACGGAGTGGAACAAGCGTTAAGAGTGATGGATGGGGGTCAGAGTCCTGCATACGAGTACGCAGGATCCTCCGTGGCCTGGAAATAGAAAGGACATGTTGGAGAGTTACACTTGTTGGCCAACTTGCCGGTGTGGAGACCCAGGGCATGCTGCAACAAGCTGAATTATTTTAGAAATAAAATGCCTTTCTAATGGAATGACTATAAAGAGTTAATAAAGCTGTGACCGATCCTCACCCATCCAGTTGTAAGAGTTACATTATTGTATTGTCAAGGAAAGGGGGGCGGTAGGGCAGCTGAGCGTCTGGGTTTGGTTGGGGTTCCCCACAGTCTGCCTAGGCTAGATGCATTTAAAAATTCTTATTAGATACACAGGGGGTGCAGCTTGCTTCGCAGCTGGGCTACTACGCCAAAAGTATTGCCTAGGCTAGATGCAGTTAAAAATTCTACGCTGACTAGCAGACACTGAAGCTTTGGAGCAGACCTCTGAGTAAACAGCTCTTCAGACTCAACCATCTGTGTTACCCCAAGCCATAGTGTATGTAGTTTCTTACAGTTAAAAGGGGGGGGGACGACCCAACCCACCTGGAATTGATGATGAAACGTCACGTAAAACACAGCAAGTGGACTCCAAAAAGAGTCTCCATTTTTTCCAAAAATTGTGGCACAGACACCACTTAAGTGGCATCAATTGCCCCAAAGTTGCTTAAAACGGTTGGTGAGGTGATTTTACCAAATCCTCAAGCTTTTAGTCTCCCCAGGATGACACAGGGGTAGAAAAGTCCTTACGGATCCATGATTTGTTCATCTTTATGAACGTGAGACTGTCTACATTCTCAGTGGAGAGCCGCGTGCGCTTATCTGTCAGCACACCACCAGCAGCGCTGAACACACGTTCAGAGAGAACGCTGGCTGCAGGGCATGACAAGATCTCCAAGGCGTGAGTGGCGAGCTCCGGACATTTTTCCAGATTGGAATCCCAAAATGAGCAAGGGTCCAGTGACACAGTCATGGCTTCGATGTTCACTTGGAGATACTCCTGTACCATCCTCTCTAGGCGTTGACTATGTGTCCGACTTCTTGTCTCCTGTGGCCTTGCAAAGGATGGTCTAAAAAAGTGGTGAAACGATTCCACAAAATTGCTGTTACCAGCAGATACTGTGTTACTGTTACGGTTTGAGTGATGAAAACTCGACAGTTTGCAAGTTAGAACTGTGAGATTCACTACGTGCACCACTGGTGTTTTGTGGAAAAGCACATGTAAGATTCTGCAACAGCCTCTGTTGATACTTCTGCAAGCGTGAATCCCTTTCTATGGCAGGAATTATTTCGGCAAATTTACTTTTGTACCGGGGCAACCCAGTAGCCGGGATTGCTTCGAATTCTGACAATCCAAGGGTCATGTTGTAGGTAGTGCAGCAAGAAGGCATGTGTCTTGCGCATCCAGGAGGACCAAGTCCTTGTTGTGTTGGTAGCGAGGTAAGAATCATGCTTCCTTCCTCTGCCCTCTCCCCCCAACCTCACACAGCAGAAATGTGATCAAGGTCTCCCTCATCTGATGAGTCTTACATGCCCATCACCAGTTCGTCCTCCACTTCTTCCTCGGCTGCTGCACCTTCCTCAACAGTTTGGCTGCTACCATGCGCCCTGGTTAATCCCTCTCCCCCACCCTCCCATGCCTGCTGCCTTGGTGCTGCCGACCGTCTGGACCTTGGAGATGTTATCCCTTCCGCATACGACTCCTCCTCTACTTCCTCCACCTCCTCTTGTCCCACCACCTGACTCTGAATTCTGTTTAACGTGTGCTCCAGCATGTAAATCACCGGAATAGTCATGCTGATAATGACATAGTCAGCACTAAACATCTTCGTCGCCATTTCAAAACTGTGCAGCAGGGTGTGTGGCGCCCATGAGGGTTCAGTCGCCACAGAGGTACTGCATCTCACCCAGAGGTGTGGTATCTCACCCTCAGGTAAGGAAGGAGTATGGCTCGGGACCCTAACACCTGCATCCAACACATACCCGCAGTGGGGGTAGGGCGAGATTGCTCCTAAGGGAGAGCACAGTCCCAGGTCCCTAGCTGGCGGGAGGGTCCTATGTAGTGGGTGTGGGTGGAGAAAGCAGCTTAGGGGAGCACATGACAGGGAGAGTATAAATAGGAAGCTATCTTAGAAAGAGCAAGCCAGTCAGAGGAGGAGAAGTGACAGGAGCAGAGGTTCTGCATGAGCTCTGCTCCGGAGAAGGGCCTAGCCTGGGAGGCCCAGGACTGAAGGAGAGAAGAGAGGAGTGGGAGCAGGAAGGCTCCAGGAACCGAAGGGACCCTAGGGGTACGGGCCGTGCAGAAGGCCACCCATACGCCCGCTTCTACTAGGAGGTGGAGGGGTCAGGCCAGATAAGGGGAACAGGTCCCTCAACTAACGGAGAAACAGCAAGGCTCAACTAGAAACCGAAGGCTGCAGCATTTCATGTACTGCAGGCCAAAGTCCACACCAGTCTCACTAAGAAGGTAGCCACATAGGACCCAAGGGACGGAACACACGTCGCCCGCCAAGGCCCGAGGATACCGGATAGAAGTGTCACTGGGTGTGAGGTGCAGGGAGAAGGCCAGAGAAAGGACACACAGAAGGGGGTCCTGCAAAATACTCCGGAGCTATCTGGGGGTGGACAGAGCCCCTCACTGAGTACGCACAGCACGACGGGGGAGATTGCTCTGGTACCTGTAATCTGGACTGCAACAACTGTGAGTAAAGATCTTGGGACTGCATCACACGGACTCTGTGTTCATTACTGACTCCCTGCACTACAACCACCATAATCCACCCACACTGCCCTGAAGCTACACTCTTCCTGTGGGGAGTAATAATACCATTGCTGCAAAACCACCAGCTTCAGAGGACTGTTCCGCAGCGGCGGCCCCTTTGGCCGCACTCCACAGGTGGCGTAGTCGGACATTATAAAACCCATATATGCAAATTACCCTTGGATTGACCGCCCTGGGTCACGGACCGGGTCACCGCCACAGTGACTACAACCCCCAGCGTCTACCGGCCCAGCTCCGGGTACCCCACAGCCCAGGGGGCGCGTCAACTTCATAGGTCCCTGATCTGAGACCACTCCTGCAGCGTGATTTGCCCCACCTCTGGATCTCGTTGGCCCAGGCTATACGTCAGAACGCATTGCACCAGGGCTTGTCGGTGCTGCCACAGTCACTGCAACATGTGCAGAGTTGAATTCCACCATGTCGGCACATCGCATTTCAGCTGGTGAACTGGCAGGCCCAATGACTTCTGTAGAGATGTAAGTCGTTCAGCTGCGGGATGCGAACGGCGGAAGTGAGCACACAGCGACCGTGCCCTCTGCAGAAGGCCATCTAGTCCGGGATAGTGGGCTAAAAATTGCTGGACAACCAGGTTCAACACGTGAGCCATACAAGGCACGTGTGTGACATTGCCCCAGCGAAGGGCCGCACCCAGGTTTGCAGCATTGTCGCACACGGCCTTCCCTGGTTGCAGGTCCAGTGGAGACAACCATTCAACCATTCATGAAACTGGGTCTCCAGAGCTGACCACAACTCCTCAGCTGTGTGACTCACATTTCCCAGACATTTCAAAGTAAACACTGCCTGATGCCGTTGAGCCCTGCTGCCAGCATAATAAGGAGGTGTGCAGGATTCCTTCTGCGTAGTTAGAAAGTGGGTGGCATTACCAGACATGCTTTGGGTCCAGGTGGAGGACTGAGAGGAGGTTGAGGAGGCAGAAGCCGTGGAGGAACTTCTAGATAAAGAGGATTGACGTACAACTCTTGGGGACAGCAAGACTTGGACAGCAGCCCCTTGTCCTGCTGTCACCATAGGTACCCAGTGCCCAGTCAGCGACATGTAACGTCCCTGTCCATGCCTACTCGTCCAAGTGTCTGTGGTGAAATGCACCCTGTCACACACAGAGTTTCTCAAAGAAGCGGTGATGTTGTGTGCGACATGCTGGTGTAGCGCAGGCACACCTTTCTTTGAGAAGTAGTGCCGACTGGGCATCTGGTACTGGGGCACTGCGACGGACATAAGGTCTCGAAAATCCTCTGTGTCCACCAGGTGGAAAGGCAGCATTTCTGTAGCCAACAGCTTTCAGATGGTGAAATTCAACCTCTTAGCTTTGTCATGGCTAGGAGGAAATGGTCTTTTACTTGTTCACATCTGAGGGACCGAGGGCTGGCTGTTGTGCTTAGACAGGGTTGAGTAGGGTGTCCCCGGCAAACTGCCGGTCTGTGAGGAAGATGCAGGCGGAAGAGTTAGGTTGCCTTGATCCAAAGGTGGTGCTCTCGATGTCGGAGAGCGCTCAACACCAGCTGGTGTTTCCACTTCCAAATGAAATGATGACCTGCCAATCACACTGGCTGTTGTGGGTAAAGAGGTGGCAGGTCTGTGTCCAAAAACATGTGTGACTGCTGTCCCCCCAGTCACAGAGGATGAAGAGGCCGCGGCTGCACAAGATGGGGCAAACGGTGTTTGGCCCGGCCCGCTAGGCCGCATTGTAGCACAGTGAGCTTCCCACTGCAACTTATCCATATGACGGTTCATGCATGAAGTACTCAAACTATGGATTTTTTGGCCTCTACTTAGCTTTTGGTGACAAATATTACAGATAACACGAGTTGGGTCATCCTTATCGATCTGAAAAAATACCCAGGCTATGCAAGGCTTAGAGCCCATGCGACCTGAAGAGCCACTACGACTTGTGGTCAGAGGCAGAGTTGTAGTTGAGGATGCAGTTGTTGACGTGCTTCCAGTACTCCGTCTCTGTCCAGGAAGGCACAACCTAACCTCGTCGTCAATAGCATCTGTGACGCCCAGCTGCGCTTGGTATCACAGATCCTAGAAGAGTGCATTGATGGAATCCTCCACAAGAGGCCCCCATAAACATTCACACATCTCCACCTTCCACCTCAGACCAGCAGAGGGAGCCCGTTAGGGATATAAATAGGGAAGGTGGAGTTAGGCAGTTCAGTTCCTCTGAAGAGTTCCTGCAGTAGAGAAGCCTAAGAGAGGTCAGTCTGCAGTGGAGGTCAGTCTAGTCTAGAGAACTCAGTTAATAGTTCAGCAGTGGAGCACGAGGCTCCTGCTAGCTAGATTCAGGGAGCCCAGTTACAGCTTAAGGTGTGCCGGCACCATAAGATCGGTGAAGCGCGGCAAGCTGCCGTTAGTGTGTATAGCCTAGTGAGGGCCCGAGTAGGTCGATGGCGAGTGGAGAGTTAGTACATAAGGGACAGAGGAGCTTAACCAGCTCACCCCAAAGCATTTACCGGACACCGGATCCGAGCTTACAGGGATCTCTATGACCCAGTAAGGCAAGTCCCAGGATCGCTAAGGTGCTGATACGTAACAGAGCCAGGAGACACTTAGGCCCCGCATACTGGGAGCGTGAACTCCAAGACAAGGCCCTACCACAAGGTCAGACAGCGCAGGACAGAGACAAAGTTAGGCCTAGCTCCAGGCAGGTCAGAAACTTACTACGCAGAGGCAAGAAACAGGAGGCCCTACACCCGCTCATTGGGGAGGATCTTGATATGCACCCTTCACCCTACAGTTCTTCGGGATGTGCCTGAATTTCCACCAGTAAAAGGTACTGAAGTGACTACCGTGTCCGTTCCCGTTCTTGCTCTGATCCAGCTGGGTCTCGCCTGTCCTGCATTCCCCCTGCATACGCTTTTCTGAGGCCTAGCTCCACCTGTGGGGAGCTATACCATCGAGCTGCCTTATCACCGGCCTCAGTGGACTGCTGCAGCGCTGGTGCTTCTCACCAGATGCCACAGGTGGCGTCACGAACTGTTATAAAATTAACAGTTATCCACCCTTTTAAAGAGTGACCCCAGGGTACGGGCCCGGGAGCCGACCACCGCGACATCCCCAAGGCCAGGCAAAGGCCCCGGTACCGAGTCATCCCCATCCCCTGGGCTAGTCACATCCTCCTCCACCTCCTCTGCAGACCTCATCGACTGGCTGACTGTGGGTTGACAGTAAGTGGGATCTCCAACCTCGTCATCATCACCCTGTGTGTTATCACACCCGTCGTCCTCAGAGCCAACCTCTTCCTGCCTTGACCGAAAAGTCAAGTTGTCGCTCCAATCAGCTATTTGAGTCTCATCATCGTCTTCATCATTGTCTCCACCAACAGGTGTTACAGTTTTGGAACGAGGGTCTACATTATGCTCAGAACCTTCTTCATCTGGTCCTGGATCCGACTCATAAAGATTCTGGGCATCAGTGCAGATCATTTCCTCGTCTGGATTAACAGAAGCCGTTTCCCAGGCTATAGTATGAGTAAACAGCTGTGCAGACTCAACCATCTGTGTTAGGGTATGTGCACACGATGCAGAAATGCTCAGGATTTTTTCCTGAGCGTTTCTGCATCTCTCTGGCAGGAAAAAACGCATGCGGATTGTACATGCGGTTTCCTGCCAGGGACATGCGGAAATGAAGCGGTCTTCACTTTCATTTCCGCATGCGGGTTGACAAGCGATTCCCAAGCGATTTTAGCATCACTTGGAAAGTGCTTGTCAACTTCACACTATATAAATCCATGCAACCGGCATGGATTTATATAGTGTGTGAATGTCAAAAAATAAAAAATAAATCTATACTTTACCCTCTGATGGCCCCCGGTGTCCTGCTTCATCGGTCCCGGCTGCCGGCAGTGAAGACTTTAGGACCTTCCGACGTCAGCGTCACGTGACCCGTCACATGACTCTGACGTCAGCGAAGGTCCTTCTTCATTCAACCGCGAAGTGCCCGGGAAGCCGGCAGGACGCAGCACGGGCCGTCAGAAGGTGAGAATATATATATTTTTTATTTTATTCTTTTTTTTTTAATGGTACCTGGGTCTGGATGAGAGTCCTCTCATCCACACCCGGGTACCATCCGCACATTAGACCGCATGAAAAGCGCATCAACATATACAGTGATGCGGATTCCATGCGGTCTAATGCAAGTCAATGGCGGCAAAAGAGCAGCGTTTCCGCAAAATTAATTGACATGCTGCGGATTTTTGACCGCAGCGTTTACGCTGCGGAAAAATCCGCATCATGGGCACAGCACATGCGGATTTCCATTGGGGAACATTGCTGCCCTTCTACCATGCGTTTTTCATGCGTTTCCGCGGCGTTTACGCAACTGCAAAAACGCCGCGGAAACGCATGAAAAACGCATCGTGTGAACTCAGCCTTACCCCATACTCAGACGGGCAGCTGGAGACTTGGGAGCTGTGAGGAAGCAAGTGCGATTGGGGTGACACCTCTGAGGACTGGAATATTTGTGATGTTGAAGTTGAGGTGGAGGAGAGCCCACTTGAAGGAGCACTTGATATCCGTTGAAGCACCTGCTGTTTTTGTGGCTCATCTGGAATTTGTAGCGATGGGCGTGTCCGTAAGAAAGGGATCTTATCACATTGTCCGCTAAAAGAAGTAGACATCTTAGTTTAGCTGGAAGATGGTCTTTCTTCTGCAGATGTTACTCCCCCCCCCACCGTGGGGGGGCTCGACCCACCAGCGGACAGGCACCAGTATTGGGAGAGGGGGGCTGGCCGTCAGGGTCCACCGCGGCTCTGGCACAAACCCGGCGACACGGAGGTCGCACGGGCAGGAACGGACTGGCCGTGTCAGCTTCGCACTCCAGCGTAGTCCCTTATATAGCGCTATCATATTCCGCAGCGCTTTACATACAAAATTATTATCTCTGTCCCCATTGGGGCTCACAATCTACATTCCCTATCAGTATGTCTTTGTAGTGTGGGAGGAAAATGGAGAACCTGGAGGAAACATCGGGAGAACATACAAACTCCTTGCAGATGTTGTCCTTGGGAGGATTTGAACACAGGACTCCAGTGCTAACCACTGAGCCACCGTGCTAACCACTGAGCCACCGTGCTGCCCACACATCACATGATAAATTTAATAGTGTTATTCAAATATACAAGTCGTCCCGCAAAAAACAAGCCCTGATATGGCTGTCGATGAAAAAGTAAAAAAAGGTATGACTTTGAACTAGAGGGAAAAAACAAAACGCAAAAACGGAAAATGACCATGTTGGTAAGAGGTTAAATAGGTAAACAGCCGCAGGTGGAGCTGACTCCGCTGCAGCTGTTATAGGCCGATGACGGCTGTGAAACGCAGCAAGTATCTACCTGGTCCAGTTTCTGAGCCGCTCTATGCTCCTGATGCCACCACATGCCGTCATCATCGGGTTAAAGCAACTTTCCAACTCACAATAAAAGAATCACAATACATATATAATGCAGATCTGGTCCCTCCCGGTCATCACTCACAAGACGTCATTGCTCATGAGACATGACCGGGAGTGACCTATGACGCTTCATAGATTGCAGTATAGAATCGGTGGACGTCGTGGGAGCGGCATGAATTACATCCGACCTGCGGGGATTATTTTTTTAATAATTAATTGGTGAATGAGGGACTGTTTATTATTTTTATTTCTTTATTATTTCTTTATGATTTTTATGTCTTTCAGGTTACCATTTGTGGACTACTTCGGATTCGGTGGACTATATCGGAATCCCTGGACTGGATGCTTTGTTTTGCTTTTTTTTTTTTATTAATTGGTGAAACAGGGCTAGTGTTGGTCGGGGGGAGTTTTTTTTACAATAAAACAGTGTGTTTTTTTTTTGTTAACATACTGGGTTAATAATGGGGTCTCTGATAGGCGCCTCTCCATTATTAACCTCAGGGGTTGATGCCAGCGGACATTAGACAGCTGACATCAACTCCGAAAAACCATTACCATGATTGCCACCGTACCAGGGCAATCAGGAAGAGCCGGGAAAAGCGCCAGAATTGGAGCATCTAATGTGATGTGCCTCGGTAAGAGGTTAAAGGGGTCGTCCACCTTTGGGGACAATTTTTTATCTTATTTGAATGTATCTATTTGTGGCTAAAAATCATGTTTCTAATTGGGTGTCATTAAAGCATTTGCACAGTTTGCCTTCTATAGCTTCTGTGTTGCAACATCTATTGCTGGCTGCATAATGAGTTAACTGAAAATCTGTCAGTGAACTTGTTCTAATGGTCCAATGTAATGGGAGAGTTTGTAACTTTGGCTATGTGCCCACGCTGCAGAAATGAAGCAGAAAATTTCTGCTTCATTTATGCATGTCCTCTCCCGGATAAACGCATGCTGAATTCCGCACTCGTTTATCGTGCGTTTATCGCGCGATTTCCACACGCGGAATTGCCTTGCGTTTTTTCTTGCATTGCAAAGGCAATTCCGCTTGCGGAAACGCAAAATTCATTGACATGCTGTGGATTTTTCTCCGCATCATAAGCGCTGCGGAAAAATCCGCAGCATGGGCATTAAACTTGCAGAATCCCCTTGGGGACCATGGGGGGCGGATTACAAGCGTTTACGCTGCGGAAATTCCGCAGCATATACGCTTGAAAAACGCTACGTGGGCACATACCCTCAATCTGTCTTTTTTAGCTCCTCTCAGCTAATTGATGATCACAGATCACATCAAAGTTGAATGTGCAGGGAAACAAAGCGCCTGTAAAAGCCAAATGGGGCAAAATTTATAATGAAACCAAAATGCAAAAATGGTTCATCACCAATCTACTGCAGTAATCAATTATCTCCTTAATTTTAAACCATATTTTATCCATGATGGAATAAATGTCAAGTTTTATGGCATTATCTTTGCTTTGCTCGACTGAAATTTTAGATTTGTAAAAGTCTGTGTCTCCTGACAGATGTTCCTGCGATCTGGGAATCCTCACCACCAGCAGTGAGATGACTTTATCTATATGTTTAATATATAATAATAATATAATACAAGAAAACCATAGATATACCTCCGGTGGTAAATAATATAAGTATATATATATGTAATAATATGCAATATTAGACCATCCGGAGTGAAGGACAAATATGGGCAAACGGGAAAATCGGAAAAAACATATAGCAAACAAGAAAGAGGAAGGCCGATCATAAAGTCCCAAATATCAGAGTACGGTGAATAATCTCATTTTTATTATTAATGAACAGGTGATGACAAAGAGAAATAATTAAAAATGTAAAAGCGGGGGCGAATGTCTGAGTAAAAAGTAATAACTAATAGTTCATGCGGGAGAAGACAAAGGAGGAAGGATATTGGTGTAAATACAAAAATGGAGGATAAAAAATATAAAGACAAGAAACAAATTACTAAAAAACGTGTTGACAAAGTGAGTAATAAATAAAATAAATAGTAGAAGATGCAAATAATCAATGCAATTAATATAGAGAATTATATCATACAGACATGTAGGTGTATAATTGCTAAAAATTAATATAAAGAGTGAACTTACATAATACCAACAAATAATATTACATTAGTACATTGTGCAATGATAGTAAAGGAAAAAGGCAATGGAAACAGCTGTGAGTGGAAAACAAAATGATGAAAATCCTCCAGTATAGATAAACTATATAATAAAGTTTGAAATAATAAAAAGAAAGTAACTTACACTGAAATGAATACCTCCCGCATGCCAGACATGCGTCCACCCCGACGCGCGTTTATTACTTTTTACTCAGACATTCGCCCCTGCTTTTAAATTTTTAATTATTTCTCTTTGTCATCACCTGTTCATTAATAATAAAAATGAGATTATTCACCGTACTCTGATATTTGGGACTTTATGATCGGCCTTCCTCTTTCTTGTTTGCTATATGTTTAATATATATAATATCTGATATATTTGTAAGGGTGTCATATTAAGATAATGGATTACAACTACCACTTTAGGAGGACACCATCCAATAACCGGGATCTACCTGCAATATGTCATAAATGAACAATGCAAATTTCAGAAAGAGAAAGAGGACACGCACCTAAGCAGTGATCACCAGAAAAAATAATCAAAAAACTATTTAGATACAAATTACATCAGTTTATTTTCAATATCTCCTGACACGTATACAAATAATGGACAAACCAAAAACAATAATGTTAAAACACCATTAAAAATAGTGGAAAGGTCCACTGCATGAGGAGCCCACTACTTAAGAAACCTTCCTATGTTATAATGAATGGTATAAAGTGCACAAGTATGCAGACAAATAGATAAGCCCTCACAGGCTATGGGAAATGTCTGTGGTGGTCACTATTGCACAAACCCAAAGTATTCTGTATAAATAAAGAATACAAAAGAAAATATATATATACATAAAGTGCAGCAACAGGTACCTACGTGCGAATTACTATGGTATCCCTGTGTACAGGGTGATGGGTCAATAAAGTAGAATAGCTGTTGGAAATACACCCTTTCACCTCACACTGAAGAGATAGCCACTCCATAATCACTCATACATTCAATTACGGCGACCAATGCTGCCCCTCACAAAAATAAAGAGCCAATTATGCAACATGACCATAGATAGAGGATACCCAATCAAATCAGCCTGTTAATAGGAAGGTGTAGATAGGACCTCAGTGCCCAACGCGTGTCGCCACTTACGGTGATACATGAGCGACACGCAGTAAATGGCAACTACTGTATCTGTGTAGTAGATATACGGTGTATCATGTGCAGACAGTATTTTTCGGACTATGCTGTGAGGTCTTATAACGCTATTACCTGCAGATATCGGATTAATCTGCAGGTTAATTGTGTTATGAAGGTGTCCGGCCGCTATACTGAAAGTGCGTCACCTGGAGAAAATTAACTTTATTTCTTCAGTCATTGAAGCGTGCCTGGGGGAGTTACAGTCACGGCTCACAGCACTGAAAGTGGCAGCTGTAACCGCACCCCAGCACTGACTGACCGGTCGCTGAGAAGTGCATCAGTGCGTAGCCGGCTGTCAGTCAGTGCCGGGGTGTGGTTACATCTGCCGCTCTCTGTGTACTGAGTGGTGACTGAAGCTGTGCCAGACACTCCTCTATGACTGAAAGCTGGTGGCTCCTCCATTGCCGGCATCCGTGGTAATCGCACTGCATTTGGATAACATCTGAGTGCAGTCCGATGTTTTGCACCCATAGACTTGTATGGGTGATTGAGATCCGATTCTCGGATGCAGTTGCAGAATGATGCTATTGTTTTCTCACGCTGAATCGTCATGAGAAGATAATCGCAGATCTGAGCTGTACCAGGGAATAACACCGGTCCGAGTGCTATGCAATGTTGTATCACATAGCACTCGGTCGTGTTATATACGCTCATGTGAGCGAGCCCTTAACCTGCACATTTACCCTATATCTACAGGCTAATAGCATTTGGGGACATGACAGGTTTCCTTTAAAATCCTCCAAATGGTGCATCTTTCCTGTGGTGTTATTCTTCACTTTACCTTTTTTTTTTTGGGGGGGGGGGGTCAGAGGCTTTTTTTTTTTTTTACATACGCAGCATGCTGTAGTCGGATTTTTTTCAGACCGTCACCGACCTGATGATATTGTATCCCAAGAATAAATCCCGTTAAATTGGTCTGCGCTGCTGAATAAATTGATCTTCATAATATTGGCGCACTAGGCGGCACTAGGCAGGGAATAGTGCAGAGAATATATGCACTAGACCAAAACCGTCCCGCCCTCGGGGCCCTTGTATCCTCCTTTACATATATTACTTTATAATACTATGTTCTCTGATATAGTCAGCAAAATACGGTATATTATAAGACGCATCCCAAATTTTGGGGAGGAAAATAAATATTATCTTTTTTAATAAAATGGTGTAGTCCACTTTTACTGTAGCTTACCAGGGGAGGGCGGCTGTGGAGGAGCGGGGTCACAGGAGGCAGGGTCACTGCTGCAGGAGGCTGGCGGCGGTGTCAGAAGTGGGGCGATGCTGTGGGCCCCCGGCCGGGAGGAGGGGGTGTTCAGTGATGCGAGGGTGCGGTGGGCCTCGGGTTTTCACAAAATGACAATGTTAGAGGAGTCCCCGCACTTCCCATCCTTTTCACTCTGGTGAACTTTGGGAAAATGGCCGCCAAAGGCGACACATGTGCAGATTGAGATCTCAGGAGGCGAGACCTCACTCTGTGCATGTGCCGCCTCTGGCAGCCATTTTTCCCCAAATTCACTTCTGACACCGCCGCCAGCTTCCTGCAGTAGCGACTGTGCCTTCTGGGAACCTGCTCCACAGAAGCTGCCCCCCCCCCGGTAACTACATTCGGATTATAAGGCACACCCCCATTTCCCCCCAAATTTAGGGGGGAAAAAGTGAGTCTTATAATCTGAAAAATACAGTACGTACTAGATGGCTGGGCACCAGCAAAGCCATCTCTTTTTCTTCTTTTTTTTTTCAGGAATGTAACAGAAAGCAGTTTTCATACATGAGGCCTCGTATCATGACTCACTCATTATATACTATATTACAATACATACTTCTGATTTAAAGGGAATCTGTCACCACATTTTTTACTCTAAATCCAGTGATATGTCACTTACTGGGCTGCTTGCTGTTTTATCAGCAGTAGATTAACAGTAAAGGACTAGTAAACCTCCCTCCATGTAGTCCTCCATATTGATAATATCTGTATAACGCCGCCCTCACCACAGATTGGCAGTTTTCTGTGTACACTGTGCATAGGCAGAAAGCTGTCAGTGGTGGGGGTGGAGTTACTCTGAGCTCAGCATTCAGAGAACTGGTAGATCTGCAACAGATAAAGCAGTGATTTTATCAAAACTGCTGTAAATAACCCAGTAAGTGATACATCTCAGGAATCAGGGTCTCTGCCCCTACATCATGCTGCTCTGAGATGGGGCAGCAATAGCCTGGTGGCAGATTCCCTTTAATGTGTTTACATCTAGGCATTCACCAGTCCTGTGTGTGTCTTATAACCACCGTATAAGTGAGTAATATTGATATTCATTAATATATAATTTGGTCAGTATTTTACATCAGTATTTGTAAGCCAAGACTAGTAGTGGATGACAAAATACAGAAGTGGTGATGTGTTTGTATTATACTTTTCCTCCAATTGTTCCACTCTCTGATTCTGGCTTACAAATACTGATGTAAAATACTGACCAAATACTGAACGAATGAACGTAGGTGCAGCACTGTCCCATTCACCTACATAGAGCTGTGCTGTAGTCCCTGCATAGTCGGCGGGTTTTTTCATTGAATCTTGACAATAACTATTGTTTCACTCGGTCAAATTGTCATAGTTTCCATATAACTTAGTGCGTTGCTTGGTTAAACTTTACACTAAGTTACAGTCCATAGTGCGAGCGTAGAGGAAACCCGTAAGGCTATGTTCACATGTTCTGTTTTTTCTGCATTTTTTTCAGCAAATTTATGCAAAATCTAAGCTGCGTGTAACAGTACCAGCAAAAGCTGAGATTTCAGAAATCTCATGCACACACATTGTTTTTTTTCCTGACTGAATTGAAAAACTGTTGCGTTTTTGAAAACTGCAGCATGTCACTTCTTTCAGTGTTTTTCCCCCATAGAAAGCAATGAGTAAGTTCAAAAACGCAGCAAAACGCAGGAATCAGGTTTTGCTGTGTTTTCAGTAAAAAAAAGCATGTACAGCAGTATGTGAAACACATTTATTTTTATGATTTTCCCAAGTTTAAACCCATAATGTCTTGATCACTGGTTTGGACATAGTGTCCCTGGAGGTCTCTTCCAACTCTAACATTTTATGATTCATCACCTGAGAATGGCAGTTAGGATTAGTACATTTTAATTAAATTAGTGATGTGTGCAAAATAAACATTAGCTGACCAAGGTGAGAAATTGAACAATACCTGGTCAACTCAAAGGCTGAGTAAAGTGTGAAAGTAAACAGTGTCTTACAAACTCAGTGCTCTGCCAACATCTTAGGTAAGCTATTCCTGACCTATTCACCTCCCTTCTGTTACATTTGTAATTGTGTATTTTTTCATGAACTCATATGAACTTTTTTCTTCAGAATAGTCACTATTTTTTCAGATTTAAAAATCTTTTTTCACTATATAATTTGATCAAATTGACCTTTTTTTTCCAAAAATGATTGTCTGGTTTCACATATGTCTTGCATTGGTGACCTGTGTTAATGCTTCTGTGCTGGAAGCAAAGCTGAACTTTGGGATCCTGAAAAACACAGCAACACCTGCTTTTTGTAAGCAGCTTCTTTACTGCCAAGAGAGCAGGTTTTGCCTGCAGAAAAAAACGCAGCAAAAATGCAACGTGTGAACATGGTCTTAGAATGTATATTGTTATGTTATCTATAACGTTTGCTTTTATTAGCTCAAATCTCAGCACTTACAGAGACAGACTAATGTTTTTCAGGGCCATGTTCTCCTCTTCAATCTTCATTTCTAGAAGCTGTATGTTCCTCTTCCTATTGTACATGGAAAAAATATATCTCATATTGAAATACACAAATTCCATTAATTATTACGATGTACATTAGTGACCATGACAAATTTGGCTAAATTCCTCCCTTCCCCCTTCATTCTAGGTACTTTCATTGCCAACATTTTACATTCACTACATTCCACAGTTAAATGGAATCCATCAGCAGGTGGTTACTATTTAATCTGAGAGCAGCATGATGTAGGGGCCGAGACCTTGATTCCAGCAAGATGTCATTTATTTTCAATGCACCCTACTGGTAAGTCAGCCTAAAGCCTCATTCATTTTTTTTGCATACAAGAAATAGATATTTTTATCAGTTCTCTGGATCCGATTTCAATCTATTTGTTGTTCACTCATCAGTTTGTACCATCAGTGCACCATAAGTTTTTTTTTAATAAAATAATAGGAGGAGAAAGAGAGAAACAAACGGGTATAAAGTATATCGCAAAGTATTCTATCTTAACCCAATCATGGACCTATAAAGAAATAGAGCGGACCACCGAAGTAAACATGGTAACTGAAAAACAAGAGAAACACAATGCGAAACAAGGTCCAATTGATCTGTGAAAACATAAATCACAGAACACCGGGAAATGTAAGAACAATGCGGTAGAGGGGCACTAGGGAAGGGGGTGCGGTAAATATCACAAAGTATAGACAAGGTATGAATAATCTTATCAAGAATCCATCAGTGTAGGCTGCTATATAGTATATACATAAATAAAGTGCGGTAATTATTAAAGTGCAAGTGCCTGAAAAATATAACAGAATTCCACTAAATACTATGTAATATCATATTAATGCCAATGGCTGAATCATATAAAGTAGTAGTGGATTTAAATAGAACAGAAAAAGTATAAATCAATAAGATACCAGGAGAATATATATCGAGCACATAGCTCACTGTTATGTATTAAGGGCAAATCAGTATGTCCCTCTATATCAAAGACATCAAAAGGAAACCAAGCAGACAGCCAAAACATTGATGTATATAATGCACAGCAACTACTTACATCCACTATGGATAATAGCACACTCCTCATTGGCACACACCCCGATGCGCGTTTCGGCACAGCTGCATTCGTCATTTCGTCCCCCCCACTGCTCTATTGAATAACATTGGTTTGAATGCTATCTAATAAAACAATTGGATAGCACTCGCCCAATGTATATGATAGTGCAACCCTAAATGCTAAAGTTCTGTTTGCCCGCTGCTGCCAGGACCTAGAAGATAATTGGCAGAAAAAAGACCCCGTGGTCCATCTTGTCTATATCTTTTCCCTTTTTAAATTTACAATAGATGATTATTCCAGACATTTAATTTAATTTACTGGTGATTTCCTAACTATGTACCACAAAGTGAATATTGTAAACATTGATAGCAAACAAATAACAATACTGCAGTTGTTTTGCATTTTGTCTTCTGCAGCCTCCATAAGTTCTAATACACTGCAGGCTGCTCAGTCCTGTTCACTGAGAAAACTAATATATCAAAAAGGAGGTCAGTAGATTACAACTTCCGATTCAGGATACAACATCAACAACTAAACTCAAGCCGAATCAGCCCAGTTTCAAGGAAGATATGAATGCCATTATTAAAATTAAACCATTTTTATTTCCAATAATTTGTTAAAAAAAATTTAGATATAAAAAAACGGTACTTTCAAAAATCACAAAGTCAAATCTCAATTACAAGCTTGTATTATTATAGTAAGTTGGCCTTGTACACAAAGTCTGGAAATATAGGTGACACCAGCCTAATTAAAATGCGAGCATCTTTCTCCCTGGCAGACGCAGGGGGTGATTAGACGCAGGCTTGCAGTAGTTTGCATGTAGCTGTTGAGACTGCTTCCTGAGCTTCAAAGGGAAACCTCTAGTCTCGCCGGCACCCATACGAAATATGGAATAACTGAAGTTCCATAATTCTGATCATAATGGGACCTATATTTTTAGTGGCAGGGTCAGCCGAGGAGCGGCTGAAAACCTCTCCGTGGAGCTGTAGCGCAAAAGCACCAGAAGAGCAGACCACAACGGCGCAATGTGTGGTCTCTAAATGAAGGTAAAATCATAATAGAAATTATGGTACCACTTTTGGGCTTCTGGGATCAACCAGCGATAAGTTATCCCAAAAAACAGATTTTTAATACAAACATGAAGGGTGGAGCCAAGCCCACATGATATCAGCACAGGAGAGGTGTGGGCAGATCTCTCCCTTCAGCATAAAATAGTTTGCTGAGGTTGGAGATTCATTCATTGTCAGAGGGGTATAAGGACTATAAGCAACGGATCCTGTTCGATAACAGCCTTATCAAATCGGGGAGCCCCTCCTCCACCTATATTGAATCGTCTCAGCGATCATATAGTAAATTTCTTCCTTAATCCTTATTATTTTGTGTAACTGCTTAGGTATTTTAATTTCTCCTTTGTAAAATCCTTGTATATATTTTTCCTAAACACTGCCTTCCTTTTGGATTAAACATAAAATTGAATAGTTCTGTTTCTTTTGTCCTGTAATCTTTCCCTCCCCCAAAGCCATACGCTACCAGAATGCAGGCATTCGCCCAGGCCTGTATTATATTTCAAAGCTGGACGATGGTAGCAGCGAATAATATTAATAATCGGGCTATTGTAAAGCTGACAGTGACCTACAGAGGGCGTAAACACGTATTCCATGCATTGGAATCCCGAGGTGTGACGCCATACGCTCACTGGTCACTTGCCGATACCTAAGTAGAGAGTAGTCTGGATTGTATGCTCGTGATTCCGGACGAAATACATGACACAGTGACGGCACGGTGAGATATTGCATGATCTCCCTGATGTCGTTGCTGTGGGAAAACCTGAAAGCACCCAATTCTGACTCCATAAACTAATAATATCTCCCAATTATGGACCTAATGTCATCAATTCGGTACCCCATACACTTATAATATCCCCCATTCTCGCCCCTATAAACTTATAATGTCTTCCACTTATAATTGTCTTCCATTAAAGGCTAACAAATATATATGTCCGCAAGAGAATCCACCAAAATAGGACTAACTTAAAAATTCCCTAAAATCACAATTTTATTATTTGTACAATAAAAAACACTTAACTGAACCACAAACAAAAAAAACTTAGCTATACATACTGCACCTTGTGTGTCTTTATCAAATGAGTATGACAAAGATATATGTATTGTCCTATGTATAATTCCTTAAAGGGGTTTTTCCATGAACAAAAGTTCATATTAATCAATAGATCTTGGAATGCTAATAATTTCCACAATTGGATGTGTTTAAATAAAATGTCCCTGTGCTGAGATAAACTTATAAATTTGCCCCTGCTGTGCACTGTGTAATTGCCGTGTCTGACCGTGTACAGAACACGGTCTGATCATACCACAGCTCCTGGGCAGGGGAGGAAGCAAAAGAGTATACAGACAGGACAACACTGGATCACAGCTGATTCTTTCTTTGAAGTGAAACTTTGTTTAAAAAACAGGCAGTGAAATGTTTATATTTTTTTATAATTTTATATAAGATTATCTCAGCACAGGGACATGCCCTGTCATGGCCAAGAAAAACAGGACACAAAAATGTTAATCCTTAGAGCTATTACTCCTACAGTAGCAAAACCTTACAATTAGCATAGCGATACTTTATGGGGAGTTATGTTCCTTGTCCATTTTGATACACAAACACTTAGTTCATCAGGATTGTGAGGGGACTGTAGATCACATTCCCTGTGACGCCTGGATAGCAGCTGATGCAAAATGTTTGTACCCGGCTGTAGATGACATAGCGATAATGCGCTAAGTTTATAGTCACCTATGATGCTAATGACGCGCCCCCTGGGCCATATTCTTTTAGGGGGAATATCCGGAGCCGGATCAGATGGGGGTTGTAGTCTTCCGAGTGGCTGTGACCCGGTCCGTGCCCAGGGTGTCAAACTGAGTTGTATGTGGCAGTCCTACAGATGTTAATAAGTTCTTAATGTCGACTACGCCACCCGTTGTGTTGCGGTCACTGTGGCCGCCGCTGCAGCAGGGTCCGCTGAGGCTGGTGGTGTAGGTGCAGCTTTGGTGATATAACCCCCAACGGGTGGGGTATAGCCTCAGGGGGATCAGGTGCAGAGGATGGGAGTTGTGGTGATGCAGTGTAGACGGCAATCAGAGACAGAGTCGGGTTATGCAGTTTAGGATGTTTACTCACTGCTGATGTTCTGGTCACTCCAGCTTCGAGTGACCTCCCGAGCCGTGCTGCGTCCACCAGGTTCTGGATCCAGCCAACTCCCAAATAAGTCCGGAGCGTGACCCTGAGCTCTCCTTCAGTCCTTTCTCTGGCCGTCCCCACTATTGATCCACCCAGGTCCAGCTCCCTCGGGCCTTCTGTTGGGAGACCCTTGGCCTTGGGTTCCCTGACCCTCCTCGTGGTATGCCTTCGTGGTGGATGTGGTGGGTGACCGTGGCAAACGCTGCCCACGGTCTCCGGTCTCTGGCTGGGGAGTGTTTTTGCCCCCACCAGCTTGGGTTCCGGTACCCTGTGCCGACTCTTCACCCGGGGATTTAAGTTGGGTTCTTGGAGTCCTTTTCTTCTGTTTCCCCCTCTGGGTCTCTCTCTCTTCTCCTCTCTCACTCTGGGTCTCTCTTCTCCTCTGCTCGCTGACTTTCTCTCTGCAACTGACCCTGTTCTTAGTTGGTGCCCACCTTATATACACCCTCTATGTGTGAGCTCAGGTGACCAGCACCCAATGAGCTCCTATCTTTACCCAGGCTGCTCCCCCTATCTGCCCCTACACTACTTGGGATGTACCACCCCCCTCCCACTCCAGCCAGGAACAGACTCGGTCGTACCTGCACATTTCTAAGTGGGAGTACCGTCGGCCTGCTCCTCGGAAATGGGATGTGTGTAGTGCATGCAGCCTACCGAGCTCAGTTCCACACTCCATCCTTACCCGGGAGTGGAATATCACACCTCTGGGTTGAGGTGCAATACCCCTGTAGCAGCCGAATCCTCAGGGTGCTACATTCCCCCCTGGTAAATCACAGCACGTCCTCGGGCTGTAAGACAAAAACAACACCAAAACATACAAATTTTTTCATAAACATATAAAACATATAAAACAACATATATTAGCATATAAAACATTCTCGTCGCCTCTGGCTCCTCCTCCGGTCACTGTGCAACTTGTGACCGGGTAAAGTGCGACAGTCTTTCTAGAAAAATGGTTTTCCTATAAAACCGGTAGGGGGCGCTTTAGGACGCGCAACTATATACAGGGAAGGTGGCCGCTCTCAGTCCTCGGCCAGTTAAGGAGGGAAAGGGAATGGCTGCTCACAGTCCTCAGCCTGTGGGATTAAGGGTAAACGGGTAAACAGTTCACTCTGCTGGTCCCAACGGGGACTATATTTGCAGTAACAGTTTCTTTATACCCCGATCGGGTAACTATTTACAGCACCTACTCCGCTGTACTCAACAACGTCTTCCTCCTGCTCCTTCTTTGGGGATCTCAGCTTCAGACCCGTCCGGATCCTCTTGCTCTTCCTCCTCACATCGCAGCTCCTCCTCTGTCAGGCGATGCACATGGAGGGCGTAAGGTCCTTTGGCACACTTGTGCCGGGTAAAGGTGACCTCGTCCCCGATATAAAGGTCACGACCTCTGTGCCCCTCCGGCAGATGGGACTCCACATCTCTGCGCGTGACAAAGACGTCGCCGGGGGTGTTGTGGTCTCTGATGAAGCCCCACCCATGCTGCATGTTGAACTTAATTACAGTCCCGGTGGTGCGGGGACTGTGCGCTGCACGGGGGTCCCTCCTGGTTCGGCTCTTCTGCTCGGCGCTCCTTATTTGGGCCTGTTGTTCCCGGACCCGCCTCTCTCTCCGCTCCCTCGCAAACTCCTCGAGCTGCTGTCGGCAGCACTCAGCACGCTCCGCTGCAGCTGCCCTGGTTTCTTGAGTGAACCCCATTAGGTCTTCTCCGGTGGGGTCCCACTCAAATTGGGTCTCTTCAAGCGGGGGCGAGATCCTTATCACGGGCTTCGGAGCCGGAATCAGGGGTGCACACATGGCCCCAACTCTCCTCTGGTGCTCCAGTTCATAATATCTCTGGGGCCAGGTGAAAGGCTGCCCGTCCGGCCACGTGTGCTGGGCAAACAAGTCCTCTCCCAGACGCGGCACCCTTGGTTTTACGGGTGCGGGCGCGGTGGTGGTGGCGCCCGGGTTGCCCAGGCCTTGCGGCCAGGCCTGGGGCACCTGGAAGGTGAAGGGCACCGTTAGGACGGCGGC
Source organism: Phyllobates terribilis (assembly GCF_046119375.1). Lineage (NCBI taxonomy): Eukaryota > Metazoa > Chordata > Amphibia > Anura > Dendrobatidae > Phyllobates > Phyllobates terribilis. The sequence continues at coordinate 2,570,376 of NW_027362797.1, forward strand.
GCCCTGGGCTACCTGGCCTTGCGGCCAGGCCGGAGGCTCCGCGGAGGTAGGGGGCGCTGTTGGTGATGCGACGCCCGGGAATTCTAGGCCCTGCGACCAGGCTGGTGTTACTTCCTGTTTTGCCACGCTCGGGGTCGGTGCGCATGGCGTCACAGGGGTCGCGGCGGCGGCTTCCGGTTGGGGCCTAGTCTGCGTCGGTGACATGGCGTTTTCGGGCACAGCAGGGGGACTTTCGGGCTCTGCGACGGGGAGCTGGGGCAAGTAAGCGGTGTCCTGGTTTGGGGTATAGACGTCCCCTTTACCTGCCTCCATGCGTTCGGCTCCCTTCTCGGCGCCGTCTCCGGCCTTGGGTCCTCCTGCGCCATCCTCAGAGGCGGTCTGTCTCCTCATCTTGGCTGGCGTGCTCCGGGTCTTGGTTTGCTGGGCCATCTCTCGGCTCCACTCCGCCAATGTCTCTCGCTGTACCCGGGCCATCCTCCGTGCGAGGCCCTCCAGGGCAGTCTGTGCACACTCCCGGTCTCGGGGGAGCTGTGCGAGGACCTCCACTAGGCCTAGTGGGGTCGTGGTTTCCAGCAGGCTCCTGACCAACGGGTCGGTGCTGCTCTGCTCTTCTTCCAGCAGGCTCCTGGCCAGCGGGCCGGTGCTGCTCTGCTCTCTGGCCATCTCCGGGTGAGCTTCTCTGCTACTCCTCTCCAGGCTTCTTGCCTCCGGGTGCGCTCGCTCCAGACTGCTCCAGGCGGCACCCATCTTTTCTCTCTCCTTTCGTCTCCTCCCACCTCGAGGGCGGTCCCGGGGCCACTTGGTGACTGTCAGCTCCAGGGGCAGTTCTTTCACGCTGACAGACACCTCTAGCATCACAGTCTCTGTTGGTGGGGGCGGTTTCCACTTTTGGCGCCATTTTCGGTCCTGGCCCACGATGGGAGGTGGCCTCTCGCCACCCTCTGGCACGCCCATAATGGCGTCCGCTCTTCCAAGGCGGGAAACCTTTGGAAATGGCGGGAATCGCTTCCCAGTGGCGGGAAACTCTGCAGATGGCGGGAAAAAGTTGTTAATGGCGGACAACCGGCTGGAATCGACTGGTGATGGGGTCCGATGGCGGGGACCCTCCGGAACCGGCAGGAGACTTCTTTCTGAGGTAAACTTGCACTTTTCTTCAGGCACGCAGTACCCGGCTGTTGTGGGCACGTAATCCTGCCGACTACGCCAAAGTTGACGCGCCCCCTGGGCCATATTCTTTTAGGGGGAATATCCGGAGCCGGATCAGATGGGGGTTGTAGTCTTCCGAGTGGCTGTGACCCGGTCCGTGCCCAGGGTGTCAAACTGAGTTGTATGTGGCAGTCCTACAGATGTTAATAAGTTCTTAATGTCGACTACGCCACCCGTTGTGTTGCGGTCACTGTGGCCGCCGCTGCAGCAGGGTCCGCTGAGGCTGGTGGTGTAGGTGCAGCTTTGGTGATATAACCCCCAACGGGTGGGGTATAGCCTCAGGGGGATCAGGTGCAGAGGATGGGAGTTGTGGTGATGCAGTGTAGACGGCAATCAGAGACAGAGTCGGGTTATGCAGTTTAGGATGTTTACTCACTGCTGATGTTCTGGTCACTCCAGCTTCGAGTGACCTCCCGAGCCGTGCTGCGTCCACCAGGTTCTGGATCCAGCCAACTCCCAAATAAGTCCGGAGCGTGACCCTGAGCTCTCCTTCAGTCCTTTCTCTGGCCGTCCCCACTATTGATCCACCCAGGTCCAGCTCCCTCGGGCCTTCTGTTGGGAGACCCTTGGCCTTGGGTTCCCTGACCCTCCTCGTGGTATGCCTTCGTGGTGGATGTGGTGGGTGACCGTGGCAAACGCTGCCCACGGTCTCCGGTCTCTGGCTGGGGAGTGTTTTTGCCCCCACCAGCTTGGGTTCCGGTACCCTGTGCCGACTCTTCACCCGGGGATTTAAGTTGGGTTCTTGGAGTCCTTTTCTTCTGTTTCCCCCTCTGGGTCTCTCTCTCTTCTCCTCTCTCACTCTGGGTCTCTCTTCTCCTCTGCTCGCTGACTTTCTCTCTGCAACTGACCCTGTTCTTAGTTGGTGCCCACCTTATATACACCCTCTATGTGTGAGCTCAGGTGACCAGCACCCAATGAGCTCCTATCTTTACCCAGGCTGCTCCCCCTATCTGCCCCTACACTACTTGGGATGTACCACCCCCCTCCCACTCCAGCCAGGAACAGACTCGGTCGTACCTGCACATTTCTAAGTGGGAGTACCGTCGGCCTGCTCCTCGGAAATGGGATGTGTGTAGTGCATGCAGCCTACCGAGCTCAGTTCCACACTCCATCCTTACCCGGGAGTGGAATATCACACCTCTGGGTTGAGGTGCAATACCCCTGTAGCAGCCGAATCCTCAGGGTGCTACACTAATCACAGGACACACCTTAGTTTCCGTAAGCTCAGTCAAACAAAACAGCTATTGTCCATAGCAACCAGCAATACTTGCGATTCTCTGCACGCGGCCTGTGCATTTAATCAAGATGACCTATGTCAAGGCTCACCGGAACAGATTGCAATTTGTAACGGATCCGTTTTTTACTCACTGGATCCAGTATGAAAAAGTGATCTGTTAAAAATGAAAGAAAATGGCTAATTAACTGATCCATTTTCCATGCTAAGCATCTCTGGGAACTCCTTCAAGATTGTTGGAAGACCATTTCCGGTGACTACCTCTTGAAGCTCATCAAGAGAATGCCAAGAGTGTGCAAAGCCGTCATCAAAGCAAAAGGTGGCTACTTTGAAGAACCTAGAATATAAGACATATTTTCAGTTGTTTCACACTTTTTTGTTAAGTATATAATTCCACATGTGTTAATTCATAGTTTTGATGCCTTCAGTGTGAATGTACAATTTTCATAGTCAAGAAAATACAGAAAAATCTTTAAATGAGAAGGTGTGTCCAAACTTTTGGTCTGTACTGTATTTTACTTCATGATAGTGGTAAAATTTTTTCCATAAGACTTGCGTTTACTTGTGAAACAAAACGGAAATTTGGTGAAAATTTTGAAAATTTTGCAATTTTCAAACTTTGAATTTTCATACCCTTATATCAGAGAGATATGTCACACAAAATAGTTAATAATCAACATTTCCCACATGTCTACTTTACAGCAACACAATTTTGGAACCAAAATTTTTTTTTCTTCAGAAGTTATAAGGGTTGAAAGTTGACCAGCGATTTCTAATTTTTCCAACAAAATTTACAAAACCATTTTCTTAGGGACCACATCACATTTGAAGTGACTTTGAGGGGCCTTTATGACAGAAAATACCCAAAAGTGACACCATTCTAAAAACTGCACCCCTCAAAGTGCTCAAAACCACATTCAAGAAGTTTATTAACCCTTCACGTGCTTCACAAGAACTGAAGCAACGTGGAAGGAAAAAATGAACATTTAACTTTTTTTCATAAAATGTTTACTTCAGACCCAATTTTTTTTTTTCACAAGTGTAGCGAGAGAAAATGGACCACAAGATTTGTTGTGCAATTCCTCCTGAGTAAGCTGATACACCATATGTGGGAGAAAACCACTGTATGGGCGCACGGCAGGGTTCGGAAAGGAAGGAGCACCATTAGACTTTTTGAATGTAAAATTTGCTTGAATAATTAGCGGACGCCATGTCGTGTTTGGGGAGCCCCTGATGTGCCTAAATAGTGGAAACAAGTGACACCATTTTGGAAACTAGACCCCTTAGGGAACTTATCTAGGTATGTGATTGACGCGCCTCCTGGGCCTGTGCTGTGCAGGGGATACCCGGAGCTGGATCGCTGGGGGTTGTAGTCCTCCGTGGCTGTGACCCGGTCCGTGCCCAGGGCGGTCAAACCAGTGGCAGTCTGAGTGTGATAACAAATGTCCGACTATGCCACCCGTGGATTGCGGTCAGTGGGGACCGCCGCTGCGCTGCAGACCGCTGAGGCTGATGTTGTATGCGCAGCCAAGTATGGGATAACTCCCCACGGGAGAAGTATTGCCTCAGGGCAGCTAGTGTGGATGATGAGAGTAATGGTGTGAGCGTCCCAGTACTGATGGTGCTGGTGCGGCGATGAAACACAGAGACGTGTGGTGCAGTTCAGGGTCTTTACTGATGGAATAACGCAGACCCTCCCGGGAGTACTGGTTAGCAGTAGGGGCCTGGTCAGTCTGTAAGCAAGTAGGATCTCCCCTGGCCAGGTGGAGTTGTAGGCCTCCTCGACTATCTGCACTCTTTCCTGGCTACCTTACTCTATGCGGGTAGAAGTAGCCCACGTCCCTGAGTATACCGTGTGGTGCTCACCCGTATGGCCGGTGACTTGGGGCCTTCCGTTAGCCTCCGCTTCACGATGCTGGTGCTGGTCCCTTGCTTGTGACCGTGCCTCCGGGCTTCTATGGCCAGAGGACATGGAATCCCCTGCCGGTTGGATTCTGCTGCTGGGCCTGGATGTCCCCACAGCCTCGGACTCCATGTCCGGGTTTAGTGTCTTCAGCCAAGGCGAGCTTTCTAGCTTCCAGCCTCTGGCACTCGCTCCTGCTCCTACAGAGCTCCTAGTTCTTGCTTTCCCTGTCCAGGCTCTGACTCTCAGACTCTGTCTGCTCTGCTTGTTCTGCAGGCTCTGTCTGGGACTTCACTACCTAATCCCACCCCAGACCCAGTTTATAAGGGCAGATTCCTCCCCTCCCAGGTCTGGGCGGGCGGTGTTGCATGCTTAGGGCTCCTGACCAGAGAAACCTGCCACTTGCTGTCAGACATAATATTTCTATTACTGTGGCAACCAGAACCCTGGGGTGCCACATTCCCCCCTAGTAAATTTTAGTACTCCGGGACTAAACACATTTTTAAAGAAACATAAATACAAGGGTATAAACGATAATACAATAACATATTTACAAGAAGTTTTAGTTCTTTAAAGGTCACGGCGTGTCCGCAACCGGGTGTCCATATCACCCAAGGTGAAGTTTGTGAACCAAGAGGGTGTCCATGTCACCCAAGGTGAAGCTTTAAGCGAAGTAGGGGACCTGTCCAAAGCAAACCCCCTGGGTTGGCCTTGGGCGTGGCTGCAAGGCTGAAGCTAGCTACTTTGGGCCGCAAGGAGGCCACCCCAGACAGGTTTTCTCTTCCGCGGCCGTCTTCGCAAGAGGCACAATGTGCAACTATCTACAAAACTGTTCCGGTTATCCAGCGTCCATAACCTGTTAGTCCAAATAAATCTGCAGGGTAACTGAGAAACATAATTAATAGCAGGCAACAACAAAAACCATCAACATTTCTCAATAAACAGGTAAATTTACAGTGCATTGCTTTATATTTTCCAGCGAGCGGGCATCTGACCTCTAGTGACTCTAGTGGACCTACGGAGCTCACTAACTGGTCCTGCACTACAGGGTGTAGGAGGTGTTATGGGCAAGCTGAGCAGCTGTCTGCGTACTCTTTGGCTCACTAGGGGCACGGCAGGCTCACTACTAGCAGAGGGTTGATCCTCCTGCGCTGCTGGTGTGGACTCTTCTGCCTCCTGGGCCGGCTGCTCTTCCAGCTCTACCTGGTTTTCTGTAGGCACTTGAGGGGCTGGCTGGAGAAAGGTGAGGATGGGCACCACGATAGCGTTGTTTACTTGTGTCCAGGACCGGGGAAAGTCTCCGAGTACGGTGCTGATCATTTCCTCCTTTTCCTCTACGGGTTGAGGGTCTTCCTGATCTTCATCCGTGCTTTGCAACTTCTCGGGGCACTTTTTCAGGTGGTCTCTGGAGACAGTGGCTGTGGTCTCTCCTCCATCCTTGCTGATGACGTACACCTTTGGATTATTGTGGCTTGAGGGCAGTACGGTGTACGGGTCCTTTTCCCACTGGTCGTCCAAATTATGGAGCCGCCTTTTTCTTTTCAAGACCTGCTCTCCAGGTACCAGGGGAACAGCGGGAGCATGTTGGTTATAAGTCCTCTCCTGCCTTTCTCTTGATTGGCATAGACTTTTCTCGACGCTCTCCTGTACTTTCCGGTACTGCTGCTGCCGTTCTGTATCGCAGTCTGTCTCTGGCGAGGTGTCCTCGGGTATCAGGACTCCCATATCCAGGTCAACAAGCAGCTTACCAGGTCTTGCTCGCATTAGGTAAGCCGGGGTACAGTTGGTGGAACCTACCGGGATGTGGTTATACAGGTCCACCAGATCGGGCAGTTTCTCAGGCCACAGACTGCGTTCTTCCAGGGGCAATGTTTTTAGCAGATCTATCACCACCTGGTTCATCTTCTCGCAGAGTTCATTGGTTTGGGGGTGATAGGGCATTGTTCTTATCTTCTTGCAGCCATACAGGTTGCAGAACTCCTGGAAGACCTCCGCTTCGAAGGCTGGTCCTTGGTCCGTCAGCACTTGGTCCGGGTACCCGTGTGGGCAGCAGAAGTGCAGCTGGAAGGCTCTGGCTGCTGTCTGAGCCGTCAGGTCTTTGACAGGGACCACCACCAGGAACCGGGAGTAGTGATCCACGATGGTTAGGGCGTAGACATACCCGCTTCTGCTTGGAGCCAGTTTAACATGGTCCAGAGCGACCAGTTCCAGCGGCTGCCTGGTGATGATGGGCTGCAGGGGAGTCCTCTGGCTGGCACGGTCCCTTCTTCTTAGATTGCACGGGTCACAGTCTCTACACCACCTCTCAATGGCTCCTCTCATGCCTATCCAGTAGAACCGTTCACGCAGCAGGAACTCCAGCTTCTTCCATCCGAAGTGCCCTGCCCCATTGTGGTAGGCTTCCAGCACCATAGCTGCGTCCCGTCTCGGTACCACAACCTGCCAGATCAGTTCATGTGTCCGGGAATTGACCATTCTGCGGCAGAACTTCTCCTTGTAGAGGAACAGTCTGCTCTTCTCCGTCCTCAGTTGCTTGGTCTCTTCCGGAGCATCTGGGTCCAGGCGGGCGTCAGCCTGGGTCAGCATCTCCTTCACCAGACGGACTGCGGGGTCACTGTCTTGCGTCTCCGCCCAGTTGTAGTGGGGTAAGGGGTTGAACGTAGCGGATCGCTGGCCCCTCACACTGTGGGAATACTGGGTAATCCCATGACTGTGAAACGCAGGGAGTTCGATCTCTTCCAATTCTTCTGGATCCTCCCCTTCGTCCGGTAGGTTTGGCATCCTGGACAGGGCGTCCGCGTTGGTATTGGAGCGCCCCGCCCGGTATTTGATTGTGAACTCATAATTGAACAGGCGGGCCATCCATCTCTGCTCCAGGGCACCCAGTCTTGCAGTGTCCAGGTGTGTCAACGGGTTGTTGTCCGTGTACACGGTGAACCTGGAAGAGGCAAGGTAATGCTTGAAATGTTCGGTTACTGCCCACACCACTGCCAGGAACTCTAGCTTGAACGAGCTGTAATTCTCAGGGTTTCTTTCCGTGGGTCGCAGTTTTCGGCTGCCGTAAGCAATTACCCGTTCTCTTCCCTGCTGGATCTGGGACAGTACGGCTCCTAGCCCGATGTTGCTTGCGTCCGTGTGGAGGATAAAGGGCTGGCTGTAATCAGGGTGCGCCAGGATTTCATCCCCCGTGAGGGTCATCTTCAGCTGGCGGAAGGACTCCTCTTCCAGCTTTTCCCATTTGAAGGGTGGCTTCTGGTTTTTGGCCTTCCTGGACTGGCCTATCAGGAGGTCCTGCATAAGAGCTGCCTTCTTGGTAAAACCGGGAATGAATCTTCGGTAGTAGCCTACTAACCCGAGGAACTGCCGCACTTCCTTTATGCTGGATGGTCTTGGCCAGTCCTTAATCACGGTGATCTTGTCAGGGTCGGGGGCTACTCCGTCAGCACTCACCACGTGTCCCAGGTACTGTACCTTTGGCTTCAGTAGATGACACTTTGAGGGTTTTACCTTTAGGACATAGTTTGCCAGGGCTTCAAACACTTCTGCCAGGTGTTCCAGATGGTCCTCATAGGTCTTGGAATAGACGATGACGTCGCCCAGGTATAGTAGGACCGTCTCGAAGTTCCGGTGTCCCAGACAGCATTCCATCAACCGTTGGAAGGTTCCTGGTGCGTTGCAGAGCCCGAACGGCATACAGTTAAATTCGCTGAGTCCCATCGGGGTGGTGAATGCGGTCTTCTCCCGGTCCGCCTCTGCTACAGGAACCTCCCAGTACCCGCTAGTGAGATCCAAAGTAGAGAAGAAGTTAGCAGATTTTAATGCAGCTAAGGACTCTTCTATCCTTGGTAACGGGTACGCATCTTTGTGTGTGATACGGTTGACCTTCCTGTAGTCTACACACATTCTCATGGTGTTGTCTTTCTTTTTCACTAAGACTAGGGGAGCTGCCCAGGGGCTTCAGCTGTCCCTAATTACCCCAGCCTCCTTCATGTCTTTTAACATCCCCTTGGCGTGTTGATAGTGTGCAGGGGGTACTGGTCGGTATCTCTCCTTTATGGGAGGATGGTCTCCCGTGGGGATGTGATGTTCTACCCCCTTTACGCGCCCGAAGTCTAGCGGGTGTTTACTAAACACTCTCTCGTACTCTTGAACCACCCGATAGACTCCCTGTTTTTGGTGTGAGGGAGTGGAGTCAGTACCCAAATGCAGTTGCTGACACCAGTCCTCCATTGGTTTCTTAGAGCCGTTACCTTCCTCTGGTTGAGATGGAGGCAAGGGTTCCACGGCCTGTACAGAGTTCTGGTTGATGGTGAACAATTTGGCTAGCGTGGCATACCGGGGCAGGTATACTTCTCTCTCCCCGATATTTATGATGCGGACGGGCACCCTCCCATGGCGTACATCGACCACCCCCCGTGCTGTCAAAATGGTGGGCCTACTGTCTGAGTAGACGGGTTCTACGATTGCTTGGTAGTCTCTACCTCTCAGACCAATAGCTGCCCGGCACCATATCATCATCTCACTTTTCGGGGGCATAGCAATAGGGAACGGGTCACACATTCTCACGCTACCTATCTCACCACCAGATAGTTCCACTTGTTGCCGCTTCATCAGTGCCCGGATCTCTTTTTAGAGCACACGCTGCTGGCTGGAACTGTTCTTGGCAACCTGCTGCAAAATAAGAATCACCTCTGCAAGACAGTTTTCAATTACGTTAGTACCTAGGGTTATTTTTGGGTGACTCTCGCGACGGTCAATGTCCACAATGATCAGTCCTTGTGCCGGCAGTTCAACTTTACCGACCTTGATGGTCACTTCTTTAAATCCTATCTGGGGCACGGGCTGACCATTGCTGGCTATAATGCTCAGGTCGTCATCTGGGTAGCGGGTTATGTCCGAGTCATTCCAGTACCGCTTGAAGAGCACGTACGGGATGGTGGTGACCTGTGACCCGGTGTCCAGTAGGGCACTCATAGGAATGCCGTCCAGTAGCACAGGCAAGACTGGACGTCCCCCTACGTACTTGTCACGCCAGTTTGATGGGCCTGATGATCTTAAGCCTGGGGGTTGGCCCTCTACCCCAGGTTGTGCCCGTTTAAATGACAGTACCTTGCCATATGTCCGGGTTGATTGCAGCGGCGGCAGATGGGTCGTCCGTCCTCGTTGTATCTGTCGCTGGGTCTCCCTCTGGCTGGTGGGGTCCTCCTCAGTCGGCGCCACGGGACGTCCTCCGGTCCGGATGCCAGCTGGATTTTTCCTGGAGAAGAGACCTGTAAAGACTGCACAGTTCTGGTTAGCGCGGCAACGCTCTTAGTCAGCTCTTGGACCTGATGGTGCAGGTCTGTAGCCGGGTCATTGTTCAAAGCCTGCGCATCAGCTCCCACAGGCCCTGCAGACAAGGGCGCCGCGTCCTGGTGATAAGTGATGGCAGGGAGCCTGTGGGTCACAGCGCCACCTGGTGCCGGTTCTCGGAGCACCCGGATGGCTCTGTCCTTGAACTGTGCAAAGTCCAGGTCAGGGTCCTGTAAGGCCATTGCTCGCAACTGGGTTCGGTGGGCATTGCACAGTAGACCCTCAATAAATTGTTCGGTCAACAGCTTGTCTTCATTTCCCACGCTGTTAGGGTCTGCCTGCTTAATGGCTCTCAGGGCCTCTTGTAGGTTTAGAGCATAGTCTCTTATACTTTCATGTGCCCGTTGTTTGCACCCGTAAAATCTTAGTTTTATCTCGGCTGAGTTCCGGGTGTCAAATGTGTCTTTCAGACGGGCTAGTATCTCTCTGACAGTCGTCTTCTTCCCAGGTGACCAGGACTTTACCTCCCTTTGGGCTGCCCCGATTAACTGAGCCACCAGGATGCTTACTTTTTGCTCTTCCGTGAGGGGGTATACCTGGAAGAGGCTATCCAGTCTTTCCCTAAAGTCACTCAGGGTATGTGACTCCCCTGAGTACTAGGGTAGCCAGGTTGCCCCCGGGATATAGGGCATGGTGAATGGCATGACCGCTGCAGCGGTTGCGCTGGCGGCCAGTGTGGCGGTGGAGCTCCCCTCGGTGTCCGACATCCTCCTTCCCCCCTAGTGGACCGTGGCCTACCTTGCGATGCTCTTCTTCCGTAGGCCGCGGCTCCGCAGTCAATCATCGGGGTAGAGGACCTGGCGTCGCGCTCCGATGATGTCAGTGTCGCTCTTCCTCCCTTCCAGGACCTTGCGCAGCGTCAGTGTGTGGGGCGGAGCTTCGGATCTCGCGCGCTTTCGACGTCCACGCCCCTCTTCTTCCCGTGCGGCATCCCGAAGATGGCGTCCGAAGGCGGGAAGCAGCTGCGGATGGCGGGAAGACGGCAGAAGACGGCGGGAAACGACCCAAGATGGCGTCCGATGGCGGGAAACGGCTCCGGACGGCGGGAAACTTCGCCACAGGTAAGTACAAAAGTCTTTTTCAGGAAAGCAGTACCCGGTGGTTGCGGGCACGAAATCCGGCCGACTAAGCCAAAGTTGACGCGCCCCCTGGGCCTGTGCTGTGCAGGGGATACCCGGAGCCGGATCGCTGGGGTTTGTAGTCCTCCGTGGCTGTGACCCGGTCCGTGCCCAGGGCGGTCAAACCAGTGGCAGTCTGAGTGTGATAACAAATGTCCGACTACGCCACCCGTGGATTGCGGTCAGTGGGGACCGTCGCTGCGCTGCAGACCGCTGAGGCTGATGTTGTATGCTCAGCCAAGTATCGGATAACTCCCCACGGGAGAAGTATTGCCTCAGGGCAGCTAGTGTGGATGATGAGAGTAATGGTGTGAGCGTCCCAGTACTGATGGTGCTGGTACGGCGATGAAACACAGAGACGTGTGGTGCAGTTCAGGGTCTTTACTGATGGAATAACGCAGACCCTCCCGGGAGTATTGGTTAGCAGTAGGGGCCTGGTCAGTCTGTAAGCAAGTAGGATCTCCCCTGGCCAGGTGGAGTTGTAGGCCTCCCCGACTATCTGCACTCTTTCCTGGCTACCTTACTCTATGCGGGTAGAAGTAGCCCACGTCCCTGAGTATACCGTGTGGTGCTCACCCGTATGGCCGGTGACTTGGGGCCTTCCGTTAGCCTCCTCTTCACGATGGCGGTGCTGGTCCCTTGCTTGTGACCGTGCCTCCGGGCTTCTATGGCCAGAGGACATGGAATCCCCTGCCAGTTGGATTCTGCTGCTGGGCCTGGATGTCCCCACAGCCTCGGACTCCGTGTCAGGGTTTAGTGTCTTCAGCCAAGGCGAGCTTTCCAGCTTCCAGCCTCTGGCACTCGCTCCTGCTCCTACAGAGCTCCTAGTTCTTGCTTTCCCTGTCCAGGCTCTGACTCTCAGACTCTGTCTGCTCTGCTTGTTCTGCAGGCTCTGTCTGGGACTTCACTACCTAATCCCACCCCAGACCCAGTTTATAAGGGCAGATTCCTCCCCTCCCAGGTCTGGGCGGGCGGTGTTGCATGCTTAGGGCTCCTGACCAGAGAAACCTCCCACTTGCTCTCAGACATAATATTTCTATTACTGTGGCAACCAGACCCCTGGGGTGCCACATGATGAACACCTTGAACCCCCAACGCCTTCACAGAAGTTTATAACATTGAGCCATAAAGATAAAAATTTCACATTTTTCCCATAAAAATGTTTTTCAGTACCCAATTTTGCGTTTTCAAAAGGGTAACCGGAGAACTTGTCCCATACCATTCGTTGTGCATAGAAGTTTATGTTAGAACCCTCCTGTTTGTTTTTTCCATCCTGTGTTTTGCGGTCACGCGACCATCTGCCTTTATATTCCAGCTCCGCCCTTTTGGCTGAGCTGGACTTCAGTGTTTGGAAGAGAAAGGGAGAAAAAGCGAGCTATGTGAAGGACCTGATCGGTAGATGTGATGGAAACAGACAAAAGGCCACTCACCTGTTGGAGTTGTGCACCCCTACACAACTCTGGTGTTAGTGTGGAAATGGAAGGAGCAGGCACGTCTCACCGCAAGGTACAGGTAGCTTGGCACACCACGTGCCGTGTGCTGCAGACCGCCACTCATGCTCACCGTTTCCGGGTTCCAAAATTGCAGGCCACGTGTCCGCCCACAGATCACATGACTCAGGATCAGATGTGCATCACCACAGGTCCTGAAAGCTAGGAGAGTGCAGCCCCCAACCGCAGGTCCTGAGTTGAGCAGCCAAAGGGGAAGTTAATAGTGGTGGGATTTAAGAATGATTGACTAAAAGCTGCTCCTGCCGCTAACCCCGAAGTGGGATTGAAAGTGGTCCAAATTATAGTCCGCTTTTTTATTTAGACTGCTTTTTTATTTAATTTGGACTTCAGTGTTTGACTGTTTCTCTAGCTAGGTGCTTCTGTGCCTTTCTCTGTCAGTTCATTTGGTCCTTCTGGGACCTCTAGTACTTTTTTGTCTGTTTGTCTTTTTATGTTCTGCAACAACTTCTCTGTTTAGGAGGTGTCACATTTTTGTTCCAGTCCTTAGTTCTTTTAGGGACCCCTCCCCTTATGCTATAGGTCTTCGTTCAGACTAGCCGAGGACTAAGGCGGGTCTGTTCGCTAGGAACAGGCAGCCCGCTACATCGTAGGGATTCAGCTTAGTTTTACTGTAGGGACAGTTTTCCCTTTTCTTTCCTTAGTGCTTGTTGCAGATCATAACAGTTTATAACATAGAGCCTTGAAATTAAGAAATCAAACTTTTTTTCCACAAAAATTTACTTTTAGCCCCAATTTTTTTATGTTCACAAGGGTAACAGGACAAAATGGACCACAAAATTTGTTGTACAATTGCTCCTGAGTAGTGTTGAGCATTCCGATACTGAAATATCGGGTATCGGCCGATATTCGCGGTATCGGAATTCCGATACTTAATTCCGATACTTTTAGAATATCTTATACCGGAATCGGAAGTTCCCATAATGCAATGAGCCAGTTTCATTTTATTCAGCCAATGAGGATCCTAAGAAGTGTGGGCACATCCTGTTAGGCATGTTGACTAATGGCATGGCTGTGATTGGCTGCTGAAATGATGTCATGATGCACTATAAAAGCCGCCGCCGCCATTTTGAGCTCACTCTGCTGTGAATTCAGTTAGGGATAGGATGCTGTTGTTCTGAGGGACAGTTTTAGCTACCTATTTGCTCTATCCTGCTTTACCCAAGCTACTTTATAAATCGCTGTGCCTTGCAGCGCTAGTGCACAGTTCTCTGTGCTGTTCACCTCTGTCTGCAAGGTCTGTGTGTGTGAGTGCAGCTCACGCTGTAGTGTGTGCTTCAGCCAAGTCTGGTTGTAGTGAGCTCAGTGTGCGTCACTGCCTCATACATTGTCCTTTTTTGCTAATTGATCATTTTTCCTGATTTCTCCTATTAGTGTGGTGGTTCCATCCGTATCCAGCTAAATTGGTTCCAAACACACTATATAGGAGTAGATAGAGAATTTTTTTTATGTCTTGCAGTGCTAGTGCACAGTGCTCTGCATCTGCACTGTTCACCGCTGTCTGCAAGGTCTCTGTGTGTGAGTGCAGCTCACGCTGTAGTGTGTGCTTCAGCCACGTCTGGTTGTAGTGCGCTCAGTGTGCGTCACTGCCTCATACATTGTCCTTTTTTGCTAATTGATCATTTTTCCTGATTTCTCCTATTAGTGTGGTGGTTCCATCCGTATCCAGCTACATTGGTTCCAAACACACTATATAGGAGGAGATAGAGGAGCCTTTCTGCAGCATTGTGCCATGCAGCCCCAGCCAGATTAGTATTAGCCTATTTTTTGTAGCCTCATCTATTGCATTGTAGGTTACCTTCCTACATTGTAATAGCTACAAAAAGTTTGTAATACTATCGGTATTACATCTTTGGGCACATCCAGTGTCTTTTTGTGACAAAAAAAACTAAATAAAGTTCACTAAACACTCCACTTTACAGTTGTGTAGGCCACATTAGCTCATATTAAAGTCTTGTCCACACTTTATAAAATTAGTGTTTCTTATACCTGTTAGCAGCTGTTCAGGAATACGCACGCTAAGCCCTTAGTACTTTTCTGCCTATCTTTATCAGTCTACCAAGATGAAGAAGGCAGGGAGTAAGGCATGTGGTCGTGGGCGTGGGCGTCGAGTTTCTGCAGGGAGAGGACATGAGGATTCTGTGCCTGCAAGGAGAGGATGTGGGGATTCTGTGCCTGCTGCGGGCACCAGTGACTCAGCATCCCCCAGTTTTACCAGGGAACAGTCCTTTATGCGCAGCTTTGTAGGAGCTAGCCGTACCCCACTGCTGCGGGAGGACCAAATTGAAGCAGTTGTCGGATGGATGGCAGCTAACACATCGACTTCAATTAGTTCCAGATCCTCTCAGGTCCTGAGCACTGAAGAGCACCCATCTGTCTCTTCACCACCTGCCAAATTGCCCAGGCAGTCAGAGAGCCCTGAACAGGAGCCATCTCTACTTCTGTTCTCTGAATCTCTTGGCTTGGAAAGAGGGGGCCAGCCAAGCAGAATTCGAGAATTTGAAGAAGAGGTAGTATGCAGTGATGCGCAACCGTTTTGTCTCTCTGTATCTGAAGAGGCGGGTGGGCCAGTGCCTATGGTCAGCAGCACACCTCAGTACGCATCTGATGATGAGACTCATGTGCCACTTTCTGGTGCGTACTGTGCTGTCGAGACTACCCAGGAGAAGCAGTTGTTTGAAGAGGGTGGTGTAGATGATGAGGTCCTTGACCCATCATGGCGTGAGGGACAGGAAGGTGGTGGGAGCAGCTCTGAGGAAGAGATTCCCCGAACAGCCCAAAAAGGAGGGAGAGGGAGGGGGCAGACTTGGTTGCCTGTAGCCTCCACTTCGGCACCCATTAGGAGCATGGCTCTTCCAAAATCCAAAGCGGGCGCTCCCAAGACTTGCAGTGCCTGGTCCTTTTTTGACACAGTTGCAGATGACATTTGCTTTGTCAAATGCAAGCTGTGTAATCAGAAGGTGAAAAGAGGGAAAAGTGTCAGCAACCTCAATACCACAAATATGTGGAAACATGTGGAAACAAGCACGTGGTGGAGTTACAAAAACACACTGAAGACCTAGGCCAACCTACAGCGCCACCTACCACCTCTTCACCTCGTGTTGTAGCCTCTTCCTCCAGCTCACACACAGCTGGTTCGGCTTCCTCACAGGATCGCCATGGAAGAATCTCTGGCACTGTTGTACAGAGTCACAGTGTAATTCCACCCACAGCAGCACTTTCCCAGTCATCCTCACACTCCCAGGCCAGTCTACAGCCATCGTTAGCACAGGCATGGGAGAAAAGGCGCCCATACTCGGCAAACCACCCCCGAGCACAGGCTCTGAATGCTGGCATTGCTAAACTACTGGCCCTTGAAATGCTATCATTCAGGCTGGTGGAAACTGACACCTTCCGTAACTTTATGGCATTGACAGTCCCACAATACAACGTGCCCAGCCGCTTTTATTTCAGCAGGCAAGCCGTCCCTGCCCTGCAACATCATGTGGAGGGAAAAATTAAACATGCGCTACAAAACGCCGTCAGTAGCAAGGTCCACCTGACCACCGATGCATGGACCAGTAAGCATGGACAGGGACGATACCTTTCCCTCACTGCCCATTGGGTAAATGTTGTGGAGCCGGGTACAGATCTTGAGAGTGGCGCTGTATGTGTTCTGCCAACTCCAAGGATTGCAGGAATCCAGTCTATTGACTCCTCCTCATACTCCAGTTCCTCTGAATCAACGCTGCAGGAGCCGTCACGGTCTACCTCCACATCGACTCGTGAACGGTTACCTGTTATGATGACCGATATGAGCACAGCCGTGGCCAAACGTCAACAGGCCGTATTAAAATTAATTTCTTTGGGGAATCGAAGCCACACAGCGCAGGAGCTCTGGAATGCCATCAAGCAGCAGAGCGACGTGTGTTTTGTGCCAGCGAATCTCCAGCCAGGCATGGTAGTGTGTAACAATGGTGACAATCTGGTGGCAGCTCTGGGCCTAGGCAACCTCACTCACATCCCATGTCTGGCACATGTGCTCAACTTGGTCGTGCAGAGTTTTTTGAGGGACTATCCGGATCTTGATGCACTGCTTCACAAGGTCCGCATAGAGTGCGCTCACTTGCAGCGTTCCAGCAACGCAAGATCACGCATTGCAGCTCTGCAGCGCCGATTACGTCTTCCGGAACATCGCATCATATGTGACCTACCCACAAGGTGGAATTCAACGTTACATATGTTGGAGAGGTTGTGTGAGCAGCAGTCAGCAGTAATGGAGTACCAGCTGCAGCAGGCGCAAACAAGTCGCAGTGCGCGCCGTTCACACTTCACCACCACTTAGTGGGTCTCTATGAAGGACATTTGCCACGTTTTGCGTGCCTTCGATTATTCCACGCGGATGGCGAGTGCAGATGATGCACTAGTCAACATGACTATCCCCCTTATCTGCCTGCTTGAAAAAACACTGCAAGCACTAAGGGACGAGGTTTTGGGAGAGGTGGAGGATGAGGAGTCACAAATGCCATCTGCTTCTCTACAGTCTGCGCAACGTGGTTCCTCACAAAGGCCTAGGCAGGGGACACTTTGTGAGGAGGAGAGGATGAGGAGGAGTCAATGGAGGAGGAAGACATCTGTCCAGAGGAGGGAGGTACACAATGCTCTAGTAGTCAGTATCTAGAGCGAGGGTGGGGTGATGCAGAGCAGGCAGAGATCACGCCTCAAGCAGGGGACAGTGTTTCTTGGCCAGTTGGCAGTCTGCAGCACATGGTTGATTTCATGCTGCAGTGCCTGAGAAACGACCACCGCATCGCCCACATTCTCAACACGGCTGATTATTGGGTGTCCACCCTCCTAGATCCTCGCTACCGGGACAACTTACAAAGCCTCATAACACCGTTGAACCGGGAGCGTAAAATGCGGGAGTACCAAGACGCACTGGTGCATTCCATCATGTTCTCCATTCCAACCGAGAGCAGTGCTGCTAGTGCTTTACAAAGCAGCTCAGTGCGTCGAGGCAGTGGAGGAAGCTCTGCACAAAGAGGGAGCAGAAGCAGCGCCTCAGCACAAGGCAAGACCAGTATGGCCCAAATGTGGCAAAGTTTTGTGTCCCCGCCGCTACAAATGTCTACACCATCACAGACGGCTCCAGTCAGCAGGAGGCAACGTTTCTGTCAGATGGTGACAGACTACATGTCTTGCCCTCTCAGTGTACTCACAGACGGCTCTTCCCCCTTCAAGTTTTGGGTCTGTAAGCTGGATACATGGCCAGAGCTTAGCCAGTATGAATTGGAGGTGCTAGCTTGCCCTGCTGCTAGTGTACTATCGGAACACGTCTTTAGTGCCGCAGGTGGTGTACTAACAGACCGTCGCATGCGACTATCCTCCGATAACGTTGACCGGCTTACTTTTCTCAAAATGAACAAGGCCTGGATCTCGCATGAATTTGCCAGTCCTCTTCCAGAATAAATAATTGGTTGGCAACAGTATCCAGATCTCCTGTTGTGTTCATGTTTCTACCACCTGAACTGTAATCCCTGAGCTCCAACACCGCCAGTTGCTGCTCAGAAGTGCCGTCTGCACAGTCAACACTTGCTGCCGTGTTATTGGGGTTCAGTAACGTCAGCTGATCCCCTGCTATGCGTACTGCAATTTCTCCTGCTCTGTCCACATTCACACAGCTACAGATTTAAAACTTGCTCCAATTACACCTCTGGCTCCTCTGTTTTCAGTATTATCCCTGAGCTCCAACACCGCCAGTTGGCGCTCAGAAGTGCTGTCTGCACAGTCAACACTTGCTGCCGTGTTATTGGGATTCAGTAACGTCAGCTGTTCCCCTGCTGTGCGTACGGCAATTTCTCCTGCTCTGTCCACATTCACACTACTACAGATTTTAATGTTGCTCCAATTACACCTCTGGCTCCTCTGTTTTCAGTATTATCCCTGAGCTCCAACACCGCCAGTTGGCGCTCAGAAGTGCTGTCTGCACAGTCAACACTTGCTGCCGTGTTATTGGGGTTCAGTAACGTCAGCTGTTCCCCTGCTGTGCGTACGGCAATTTCTCCTGCTCTGTCCCCATTCACACTACTACTGATTTTAAACTTGCTCCAATTAGGCCTCTGGCTCCACTCTGTTTTTAGTATTTACCCTGAGTTCCAGCACCGCCAGCTGTTTCCCAGCAGTGTCTTTGGCACGGGTACGGGCACGGGTTAGCCGACTCTATGGTGCCTGCAATTTAGGTGACTCCTATGTGGGCTGTGGGATCTGGCAATGAAGGCTGGTTCCATAGTGGCAATAAGACAAGCACCCCCTGTAGGACTGTGGGTTTCGGTAACTGCGGCCAGCTGGTTCTCGGCAGTGCCTTTGGCTTAGGTGCCTCCTTCTCGGTATCCAAGTTCCACCAAAGTCTGCTGGTCCTTGGTAGTGCTTTCTGGCACAGGTACCTCCTGCATAGTAGCCGAGTTCCAGTACCATCAGCTGGTCCTCGGTAGTTCCATTGGCTCTTGTACCTTCTGCTAACCATCCGGGTTCCAGTACCGTCAGCTGGTACTCTGCAGTGCCTTTGGCATAGGTGCCTCCTTCTCGGTATCCAAGTTCCACCAACGTCTGCTGGTCCTTGGTAGTGCTTTCTGGCACAGGTACCTCCTGCTTAGTAACCGAGTTCCAGTACCGTCAGCTGGTCCTCGGTAGTTCCATTGGCTCTTGTACCTTCTGCTACCCATCCGGGTTCCAGTACAGTCAGCTGGTCCTCGGTAGTTCCATTTGCTCTTGTACCTTCTGCTACCCATCTGGGTTCCAGTACCGTCAGCTGGTCCTCGGTAGTTCCATTTGTTCTTGTACCTTCTAATACCCATCCGGGTTCCAGTACCGTCAGCTGGTTCTCAGCAGTGTCTTTGCCACGGGTACTCCCTCCTGCCCAGCCTGGTTCCAGCACGCCAGCTGTTTCCGGGTAGTGTCAACGTCACTTTGCCTCCAATGCGTTGTCCTGTCGTGTTGCGGTCGAGTTAGCCGACTCTATGGTGCCTGCAGTTTAGGTGACTCCTATGTGGGCTGCGGGATCTGGCAATGAAGGCTGGTTCCATAGTGCCAATAAGACAAGCACCCCCTGTAGGAGTGTGGGTTTCGGTAACTGCGGCCGGCTCGCGGCCTTGCAACTTTTTTTTACATGGGTACCTTCTGCTACTCATCCGGGTTCCAGTACCGTCAGCTGGTTCTCGGCAGTGCATTTGGCTTAGGTGCCTCCTTCTCTGTATCCAAGTTCCCTCAACGTCTGCTGGTCCTTGGTAGTGCTTTCTGGCACAGGTACCTCCTGCTTAGTAACCAAGTTTCAGTACCATCAGCTGGTCCTCGTTAGTTCCATTGGCTCTTGTACCTTCTGCTACCCATCCGGGTTCCAGTACCATCAGCTGGTTCTCGGCAGTTCCTCAGCCTTCTTGTACCTTCTGCTACATTTCCAAGTTCAAGCTTTTTGAAATGGTTCTTGATAATCACTCTGGATCTCCCTGACGAGGACCCTAAAGACGAGGACCCTGAAGACCACCCCGAAGAAGACGAGGACCCCAAAGACGAGGACCCTGAAGACCAACCCGAAGAAGATGAGGACCCCGAAGACGACGACCCTGAAGACAACCCCGAAGAAGACGAGGACCCCGAAGACGAGGACCCTGAAGACGAGGACCCTGAAGACCACCCCGAAGAAGACGAGGAGCCCGAAGACGAGGAATCTGAAGACGAGGACCCTGAAGACCACCCCGAAGAAAACGAGGACCCCGAAGACCACGACCCTGAAGACGACGACCCTGAAGACCACCCCGAAGAAGACGAGGACCCTGAAGATGACGACCCTGAAGACGACGACGCTGAAGACGACGACCCTGAAGACCACCCCGAAGAAGACGAGGACCCCGAAGTCAAGGACCCCGAAGACGATGACCCCGAAGACGACGACCCTGAAGACCACCCCAAAGAAGACTAAGAAGATGACCCTGAAGAAGTTGACCAAGAGGACAAAGAACAAGAAGACAACCACCAAGATACAGAAGAACAAGAGACAGAAAACCAAGAAGCAGAAGTACAAGAAGCTGCAGAACAAAAAGCAGAAGAACATTGAGCATAAGACTAAAAATCAGAGCAAAAGATATTATCTAAATTATAAGCCTAAGATGACTAAGCAGTGTATGGGGGTGAGTCCGTTCCTCCTCATGGTGCCCCTGGAAAAGACCTGCTGCTGCAGGCCAAACTGAACGCGGACAAATCCTGTTGTAAATCTTTTGTGACGGGCAGAACGAAAGGTGTAATGTTCAAACTTTTATAGATAACAACTGCAGGAAAGCCTGTCACAAATAAGAATATGATGAAGAAGAAGATGAAGAAGTAGAATATGAAGAAGAATAATAGTTGAATAAGAAGAATATGAAGAATGTAAAAAAAAAGAATAATACGAAGAAGGTGAAGAAGAAGAAGATGAAGAAGGTGAAGAAGAAGTTGATGAAAAAGATGCTGATGCTGAGGATGATGAAGGAGAAAGTGTGGGAGAAGTAAAAAAGAAGGTGAAGAGCATGGAAGTAGTGAAACATAAATATCTGACAAAATATAAAAAAACTTAACATAGTCAATATTTCTGTAACTCAGAACATCTTAAAAAAAAAATTAATTCCTGTTATTCCATTTGATTTGGCTAAACCTCTATGCCTTTATTGTCTCCCCCACCTCCCCCAATACATTCTACATTATTCTTAGTTGTTTTCCTTCATGTAGAATTAACCTACAAGGAAAGAAAGGGTTTTTTTTTATTCCGATATTTTTGTCCCATTGACTTGCATTGGGTTCCGGTATCGGAATCGGCGATATCCGATACTTTTTGGGTATCGGTCCGATCCAATCCGATCCGATATTTCCCGATATCGGAAGGTATCGCTCAACACTACTCCTGAGTACAGACATACCCTATATGTAGGGGAAAACTATTGTTTGGGTGCACGGCAGGGCCTGGAAAGGAAGGAGTGACGTTTGGAACGCAGACTTTGATGTAATTGTCTTCAGGTGTCATGTCGCGTTTGGGGAGCCCCTGATGTGCCTAAACAGTGGAAAACCCCAACAAGTTGCCCCATTTTGGAAACTATACCCCTCAAGGATTTTATTCATGGGTATAGTGAGCATTTTGAACCCACAGGTACTACACAGAATTTGGTAACATTAGGTAGTCATACTGAAAATTTTCATTTTTTTTGCAAAAATGTAGATTTAGCCCCAAATTTGTAATTTTTGCAATGGATAATAGAAGAAAATGGACCCCATAATTTTTGTCATTGCTCCCGAATGCGATGATGCCCCATATGTCATCAGAAACTAGTGTTAGGCCACTCGTTAGGGCTGAGAAGAAAGAAGCACTATTTCTCTTTTGGAGCATAGATTTTGGTAGAATAGTTTGTGGGTGACATTTGCGAAGCCCTTAAGGTGCCAGAAAAGCAGAAAACCCCCAAAAGTGACCCCATTGTAGAAATTGCACATCTCAATGAATTCATCTACTGCTGCAGTGACTATTATGTAACATCTATACACGACTTTATTCTTATGCCAGTTTAGTGCCCATACATTGTACTCCCATAAAGTGTAGCGCCCCCATACATTTCTCCTGGTGACACACACCCTGTAAATTAATACAATACAATAATGCCAAACATGTGGCCGCTTACTGCGGTTTAGGCACAGTGGGGCTCAGAAGGAGGGGGCCTTTGGATTTGGGAGCGCAGAATTCACTGGATTTTATTTAAGGGGGCGGGAGCCATGTCACTTTTCCAGAGTCTTTGTTTTACCACTAATGTGGGACCCCCTATAGTCCCAGTGACAGATGACGGACCTGTGAGGGGGTCTGGTTTTGTGTGGTATAAATTAGGGGTTTTAGTGGTAACATTTTGGGGTACATAATTTTTAATTGCTTCCAGAATAAGGCTGGATCACATTCTTGTGTTCTATGCTGAGCACTTACGTCGGGGTTTCCGTGTAAATCCCCAAAAAATGTGATTCAGACAAAACCCCCAACAGAACCACCCACCACAAAGAGGCAGATGGAGACGTTTGACGTCTGCTCCGGTAGACTCCATCTTTTTAGGCGCACACAGATCTGTGGTCGTCCACACTTGTGTGGGAAAAAAAGCCTATAATGATGGTACACCGCCGGAATAGAGACCAGTCCAAAGGGACTCCATCGGCCTAATAAGTGAATGGCTCCATCTGGGTTTTTTGTCTGAATTGCGGTTTTGGTGAATTTACATGGAAACCCCAACGTAAGCACTCAGCGGAGAGCGCAGGATAAACATGAGCCAAGCCTTATTCCGATTTTTTTGGAGGCAGAATGAAGAAATAGACAGCAGTACCAGAATAGTTCTTATTTTTATTTTTTCACGGTACACTGTCCGGTATAAATGATAAGGCAGATTTATTCTTCTGGTTGGTGTGATTACAGCGATACCAAATTCATGTTTTTTTTTAGGTTTTGCTGCTATCACACATTAAAAATGTTTTTTTTTTATAAAAAGTATTTTTGTCGCCATATTCTGAGAGCTGTAACTTTTTTCATTTTTGGTGAATAGAGCTGTTTGATGGCTTATTTTTTGCGGGACGAGTTGCAGATTTTTTAGGAACCATTTTGGGGCACATAGTAATTTTTGATCGCTGTTTATTCAGATTTTTCAGACACAGAATAAACAAAAATGAGCATTTCAGTTATTGTTTTTATTTTTTGCGCCGTTCACCGTGCAGTAAAAGTGATGAGACCGATTTGTTCGTAGCGTCGGTACGATTACAGCAATATTAGATTCATATCATTTTTTTATGCTTTGATATTTTTACAGACTAAAAACAATATTTTACAAAAAAGAATTTGATTTTGCATTGTCGCATTCTGAGAGCTGTAACTTTTTTATTTTTTGATTGCTTTTTATTCACTTTTTCGTGAGTCAGTATGATGAAAAAGTGTCATTTTTGGTGTGTTTTTTATTTTTATTTTTTACGCAACAGTTTTGTAGAGCGGGTCATTCTGCACGCGGTGATACCAATTATGTGTACATTTTTGCTTATTTTTGTTTTATCACAAGCGCTACGTTTTGAGCGACGAAACGGATTTTAGTAAGTCCCACTGTGGGACATGTGTGATTTTCACTTTTATTGTTGATCTCATACTCTGCAGTACCTCTCTACTGCAGTGCATGAGATCTGTCAGTGAGTCATGTCTGACTCACTGACTGTGCCTGTGAGAGCCAGCTTATTGCTGGCTCTAACAGGCCACCGTACCTTGGGATCATCACATGATCTCAGGGTACTATGGTAACCATCGGGACCAGCGATTCTCATCTCGGGGATCCGATGGTTACTAAGGGGATCGCAAGACCCCCTTGTAAAAACTTAAATACCGCTGTCACGATTGACAGCGGTATTTAAGGGGTTAATCGGCCCCGATCGGCATCGTGGCCGGCCGGGGCCGATACTGCAGGGTGTCAGCTGTCATACACTTATTTCGCAGCTTCGCATTTTCACGGCGCTGTGGAATAAGTACCCTTAATGACCGCCGTAAAAATGCGCTTCAGTGGTCGTTAAGGGCTTAAATCTACTCTACCTGGGTGGGCCGTACCCTGAGGACGGAGAACTCCTCCTTCGAAACGTACCGGCCTGTGGCCCCACTGAGGCTCTGTAGCCTTTCCAACTGTGATGTCAAGCTAGACATGCCCCCTGTCCGTAGCGCCAGCCAGCAGCAGCGCTTCCAGCTGGAGCCCCCTGCGATTGAAACATCTCCTGGCACATACGGAGAGGAGCATTCACAGGAGGACGCTCCCACAATGAACTTCTGCTAGCAGGACTTTGCTTTGTGCCCTGCACCTTGTGCTGAACTGGGAAGCTGTCAGATCCCCAACAGTAAGTCCCCCGATTTACACAGCAACCACCAACAAGTGTGCTAGAGGCATCTTTTTGAACTGACATTTCTTAGTCTCCCTACAACGGATTAAAAGACTCTTTTGGGACTGTGATCCCCTGGCTTTCATCCACAGCCAGTCCTTTGGACATACATCTCCTTGTCAGGGAAGTATTTTGTCATTATCCGGACTGCAGGCCAATATTTTGTATAATATAGACATTCTGAGGATATATCACTAAAGTGTATGCATGATACCCACTGGTGATTCATCCACATATTTGAGTTCAGTTCTCCTTGCCTTATATTCTCTACATAGATTGCGGTTTTTTGAGCAGCACAGTAGTACCGTACTTTATTATCATTCTATCTACTTTTCTGACAGTCCTACACACAGAGCCTGTCTCACTACCAGCAGCTATACCTGCAATATTCTGTTATCTCGAATGGGTTCATTTTTTTTCTTTTTAGAAGCAGTAATAAACCACATCTGTCCTCTCCCCACAGCTGGTTATGACAACCGGAGACCGACCTTTTCCTGATAGATTACAGAAACAGGAGTTTTAAGCCCACGACAGAAATTTACCAAGGCGCAGTATTAAAGCTCAGGACCAGGCGCCATAAATTTATAGCACTTTGTCATTACCAGGCTTGTGGGGGTCGTGATGACATTCCACTCGTCCTCCAGTCACTCCAAATTCAAACTATGAGCATGGGTCAACCATTCAAAGAATGAGTCAGACAACAAGCTGGTTCAAGCTCAGAGCATGCTCAGAAGACTACTACAGTCAACGTCCTCAGCATTGTTCTGCGTTTATTTTTACATACACAAATCTAAATACACTACATAATGGGAGGGAAAAGGGGTTGTCCGGGGCGGGGTAAACCATGAAAGTCCAGTGTCTGGCCACTCCTGATTGGTCCACATCTCCTTATCTCAGTCTCTGGGCAGATATTGCAGCCGTCAGCTTATAATCTTGTTTCGTTTCTCTGAAATAAGTCCTGGCAACACTGGAAATGTCTTAGTTTAAGTTTCGATTTGAGTATTACGTAGCAAGGAAAGCTTATTGTTATATGATACAAAATGGTGGTTAGTACATTAGCAAAAAAGCGTATAAAAGTTACAAAAGTATAAAAGTTACAAATATATATTCTCTTTTACCCCGACATTCCCCCCTAAACACTAAGCTTTCCCTTGCTTCGGGGCCTTTGAGACTGTCCATGTGTGGGGAGAGGGGAGGTGGATTTCTTCACCCAATCATCTTAGAAGCTGCCCCCTTATGGGATGCCCCCAGACAATCGAGCCCTATCCTGAATGACACATGGAGTTCTCCCAACTGATCCTAAACTGAATCTTTCAATTGGACTTTGTTATGGGGGGGTCTGGTCAGACTTGTTCAAAGGAGTGTATTTCTCTATATAAGGGGACTATGCAGCACAGGACCACCAGGCCCAATACTAGTAGACCTCCCATTACTAGACAAACTTGTTGGAGAAATCCCTTGAGCCCTCCCAACCAACCTGAAAAAAAGGAGGTATCTACTCCTGTGTGGTAGCTGTCCACCCTGGGACAGACAGTAAGCATATGGAAAGGATATAGAAGAAGGTAGTCATCTTTTATAGGCTCGTTCTGTCTCTCTTGCAGTGGGAGGTGTGAATCCAGGTGCTCCTGCCCTCAAGCTTCAGGGCCGTCGGGGTGGTGAGAAGCACAGTGTACGGTCCCTCGAACCGCGGCTGGAGGCAGTCTTTCCGGACAAACTTCTTCACATACACTAGATCGCCTGGGGTGAAATCATGTACTGCATCACCTGTAGATTCTGGGAGAGAAGCAGATACTGGAGAGCGGGTGTTAGTCAATTCTTTAGACAAAGCAATTACAAATTTTACCACTCTATCATGTGTTTCAGACAACTCTTGGGGCCTAATCTCTCCTATCTTGGGTGGGGTCCTAAACAAAATTTTATAGGGAGTCAGCCCATGTTTGGCCTGAGGAGTGTGTGTGATATGATACAATACTATGGGGAGTGGGTCGGGCCAGGGGAGGGGATGATCTTAGGTCATTTTCAAGAGCTGGGTCTTGAGTGTGGAATTCATTCTCTCCACTTTGCCTGAACTGGCAGGATGGTATGGAGTGTGGAGGCCCAAATCTGTTCCCAACATGTTCCAGAGTTCTTCGTAGATATTTGCTGTGAAAGCTGGTCCTTGGTCCGATTCTATGACTTGGGGAACTCCAAATCTGCAGGCAATTTCGGTGATCAGTTTCTTGGCTGTGACTTTAGCAGTCATGTTGACAACCGGGTAGGCCTCGGGCCAGGCTGAGAACATATCCACAGCTACCAAAACGTACTCCTATTTTCTTGCTTTAGACATTTGGATATGGTCGACTTGTATTCTCTGCCAAGGGTAGTCTGGTTTAGCCAGGTGTTGGAGAGGGACCCGTGCCGTACACGTTGGGTTGCAGGTAGCGCAGACAGTGCAGGATTTTGAGTATGCAGTCACAGTGGAAGAGATTCCAGGTGCAAAGTACAGTTTCTTGATACATGCCAAGGCTTGATTCTTTCCTCTGTGTGTAGGCCCGTGAGCCCATGCTGCCGCAGCTGAGTACATGCGTCTAGGCAAGCAAGGCTTCCCATCCACTTGGTAAAGAGTCGAGTTGACCTTTGAATCTTTGCGACCTGCCAGCACGGCTCCTGCCGCTTTCCATTGCTTGACTTCTTCAGTGGGGGTTTTCCTTTGTTCCTCACACAATTTTTCTTCAGGCATCCTGACCCCTCTGGATTCCACCCGTGTCTCCGCTGGACTTGTATGGTCTTCCGCCGGCTGTTCCTTGGCTCTTGCTCTAGTGAGCGCCACAGCTACGGTTTGCAGAGTCTCTCCCATCTCTTCTTCCTTTTCCTGCCACTTTGATGACACATTCTTCACTGCTGCAGTCTTGGCTGCTTGGTCAGTTAGGTGGTTGCCCCTGGCTTCTCTGGATTCTAGTCTTCCATGAGCCTTGACCTTCATAACAGCAACCTGAATGGGTAGTTCCAGGGCCTTCATTAGGGCCTTAATCCATGAGACATGTTTCACTGGTGTACCTGCAGCTGTGATGAATCCTCTAGACTTCCACAAGAGTCCAGAATCATTGCAAATTCCATATCCATACCTGGAATCGGTATATATATATATTCGCCTTTGTTCCTGCTGCCAGGTGGCAGGCCTCTGTGAGAGCCACAAGTTCAGCTTCTTATGCAGACATGTATGGTGGTAGAGCTTCAGCCTTCAGAACTGTTAGGTCTGTTGTAACAGCATATCCCGTGTGGAACTTCCCTTGAGGGTCTGCGAAACGGGATCCATCAGTCCATAGGTGCAAGGCAGGGTCTGCGAGCGGATGTGCCACCATATTCTCTGGAGCAGAAGTCTCTTCCTGCAAAATTTTTATACAATCATGAGGTTCCACCAATGGACCTTCACCCTCTTCACCTTCCCCCCTAGAAAGTGGAAGCAAAGTGGCAGGATTGATAGTCAGACATCTGGTAAATGTTATATTGGAGGGCAACAATAGGGAACACTGCAGCCGCAGGTGTCTTTGGTTGGTTAGATGTTTCGGAGATGTTTGTTGCAGAACAGCTGAGAGATCATGGCCGGCCTGTATAACTAGATCATGTCCAAGGACGATATCAGCTGACTTGTCAAAAAGGATGTGAGCAGCGTGGACCGCCTTAAGGCACGTGGGGGCAGTTCGGGCGACAGGGTCCAGGCGGGCTGAGTAGTAGCCCAAAGGCTGATACTTATGATCATAGCGTTGTGCTAGAATTCCAGAGGCATGACCTTCCGATTCCGAGACAAAAAGGTGAAATGGCTGAGTATAGTCCGGTAAGCCCAAGGCCGGGGCAGAGACAACAGCCTGTTTAAGGCGGTCAAAACATAGTCTGTGTTGATGAGAAACACGTGGATCTTCAGCATGAAACCAAACTGAGCCTTCATTCTTGAGACAGTCGTACAGAGGTTGCATGAGCTTTGAGGCATCAGGGATCCATTGCCTGCAGTAAGTGATGAGGCCAAGGAAAGTCTGCATAGCGGAGTAGGTGGTTGGGAAGGTGATATCCATGATGGCTTGTTTTCTTTCTTCAGTCAGATGTCTAGCACCTTGTGATATACAATGTCCGAGGAAAATGACCTTGGGCAGACACCATTGGACTTCGCCTTTCGAGACTTTACAGTTAGCTGAGTGAAGAAACCAGAGAAGGGATACTGACATCTCTGGCAAATTTTCTTCAGTGCCACAGAGTAAAAGATCATCCACATACTGTAGAAGGGTGACCTGAGGGTTCTCTTGAACCCATGGCTCCAGAATAGACTTTATAGAATGAGTGAATTGGTTAGGAGAGTTCTGGGCTCTTTGAAAGGTGAAAACAAAAAGAAACCACGAATCTTCATGTAAGGGTATACTGAAAAAAACGTTGGCCAGATCTAACACCGTAAACAAAGTGGCCGTTGGAGGCAGCTGAGACAAGAGGGTGTTTGGGTTGGGTACCACTGGAGTTTCTAAAATGGTAGCTGCATTGACGGCTCTGAGATCCTGAACCAACCGGTATTTTGGAGGCTCTCCTGAAGCGGTTTTCTTTTTTACAGGAAAGAGGGGTGTATTGCATGGAGATACACATCTGACAAGGACTCCTGATTCCAGGAGGGAAACGATTTGGGTACCCAAGTGTTGTTCTTGTGCAGCCTTGAGGGGGTATTGTGGCAACCGTGGATACCTGTGTCCAGGCTTGAGGTGTACTCGGACCGGGGGAACCTGCAGGAGGCCGACGTCCTCTGGCCCACTGGACCACAGAGAGTTAGGTTGTATGGTCATCATCATGAGAGGGAAGGCTTTAAGAACACAGCGGTCTTCAGTCCCTTGTTCGGAATGAGGGTCCCGCAAAAGAAGCTCCATACCATGGTTTCCGAAGGTAATTATTGCCTTCATCCGCTCTAAGAGATTGGTTCCCAACAGATTGACAGGACAAGTTTCAGAGACCAAGAATCTTGTGAGTACTCCGGTGAACGGTCCTGCAGACACAGGGACTGTGAGTGGAGAGGAAATATGTTGGCCTTCCACCCCAACACAGGTGAGGGTATCCGGTGATAGGGATACAGAAGGAGGGAGCTGTGCAGAGGAAATGACAGATGTGGCCGCCCCAGTGTCCACCAGGAACTCCAGTGGTTGATGGTTCACCTGTAAAGTGACAGTCTCTGAGGATGTGGTCAAGGCTACCACACTCCCAACATAACATTCATCCTTCAGAATCACGAGGTTGTCTTCTGTTTCTAGATGATCCCTTGTCATCTCTTCTGTCTTGTCTTCTATATGTGGGAGGAGTATCATCACCTGTGCCTTTAACCATTACCCACTTGATTCCATGTTGGTTGCCAGGGGGTGGGTAGCTTTCTTGAGCTTGATATAGCATGGCAGGAGCGGTTTTCTTCTTTGGCTTAGTATCCTTTTCCATTTTTAACATGGCTTTTTGGAAAGTTTTGACAATGTTCACTACGTCGTTAAAAGAAGAAGAACGAATCTCGGGGCGTACCCTCAGAACGTCATCTCTGAGAGCGTCTTGTAGGCCATCTACTAGGGCCTGAACCAACAGGGCGGCCTGCATCTTGACGTGAGGACTGTATCCGAGATCCTCAAAATGCATGCTGAGTCTTGCAGCATATCTTTCCACAGATTCATCAGGGTCTTTTTGAACATCTTGTACAGACCCAGCTTGATCTGACAAGCGATCCTGAGCCCAGACTTTTAACTGTTTCATGTATTCTAGGCCGGATTCATACGTACTAAGGGGTCCTGCTTTTGTGGAATCCATAGCCTTTTGAAAGCTCTCCGTTTTCGGCTAAGTGAGCCTGGCATTCTGCAGCCAGAGTAGAACCAGCAGCAAGGGCAATTTTACGAACCAATCCTCCAGCATGGCTCATACAGGTGTTTGCAGGGTTGACTATGGCCCCCACCCGATGTGTAAGGATGTCACCATAGCCTATTGACAGAGTGACAGGGCGTCCTGATGGGTCTACTAGATTCCGGGAGCGGCAGGGGTCCCAGACTTCTGAGGGGCTGGGGGGGTGGTGCTCTTTCAGCAGTTGCTTGGAGCAAGGGCCGGAGTATGGGCAATGAATGTGGGGCGGAGGATGCCATAGGAAACGTATGGGGTAAAGGGGGGGGGGCTGGAGTATCTTGAGCCCATCCCTCATCTGGCTCCGTATCGTCTTGAGTAACAGTATGTTGGCGGAGGGAGAGCAGTCTGGCCTGAAATTCTGGGGAGTTGAGGAGGATATCCCCAGGGTTGTGGGTGACTCCCATAGGAAACAGGGGAAGCGTCTCAGCATCGTGGACTGGAGCAGAGGGTGTCACATTAGTTTCAGATGGGTACTCTGGGACTACGGGCTTTTCCACCTGTGCTGGTGGCTGGTAATATGCACCGGACGGATCTAGTAGTGGATATAGGCTGGATTGGGGCTTTCCGGGCCTCCCACAACAAGTAAGAGGTGTAGCAAGATGGCCGTGGGAGGGAGGAGTTAAAATGGAAGTGGGATTATTCTTGGAGGCAGGAAAAGGTGTAGTAAGATGGCCGTTGGAGGGAGGAGGTGGGAGTGGGGGTGGGATTGTTCTTGGGGGCAGGGAAAGGTGTAGTAACAGGCATCAACGGGGTTACGGCCAATTTGAGGGCACATAACAAATCACAATCTGCAGCTTTCATGTATCCGAACAAAGGCTCGGCATTCTCTGTTCCCCCCTGCACCATCTACTCTAAGATGTGCCTGAGCCTGATGCAAAAGTCGTCACCCAACTTTCCCAACTTCTGTGTAACACATTCTTTCCAAACTGAAGACTAAAGCCTGCCTGTACTGGATAAGCTTATCATGTTATACAAATTCCTAACATTCTTCTTGCCTTCCCGTAACTCCACTAATTGGCTTAACTCCTACAGCAGCATTCCGCAACTTACGAGATCTTTCAAATTTGAATATACACAACATTTTCTTATAGAATGCAATGATCTGTCGCGACTCAGATCACTGGTGCAGCCGACAGGTCGCCACTCGTCAGTGTAGAGTACACCTCTCAATACACTGATAAGACAGAGAGTAACCTCTCAATCTGTCCCTTCCCTAACCTTGAATGGCGACTTTACAGTACGACTCACCACGGCACCCTGACAGCAGAACCCCTCCTTATGAGGTTTCTCTGTATAAGACGAAGAGCACCTCTCAATTCGTCTTCTTTCCTACTACGGCACCACCCGTCAGTGTAGAGTACACCTCTCAATACACTGACAAGACAGAGAGTAACCTCTCAATCTGTCTCCTTTCCTAACACGGCATCACCCGTCAGTGTAGAGTACACCTCTCAATACACTGTTTCCTAACCTTGACTTTACAGCAGTCTCTGTATTAGACGAAGAATACTCCTCAATTCGTCACAGATTCTGACAGCACAACACCTTACACTACAATTCAGGAATGCTTTGAAACTTCGACTATCAGTTACGGGAGGCAGCTATCTAAGAAAAGTACAGTGACCGGGGGAGGAGGAGGTGGTGTGCACACGAGCACGCACAGGCATGCGACGTCACTCGGTTTAACACTTGCTGGTTCAGGACGTGGTGCGGGACGCCCAAGGTCTCACCACTCGACCGGTCACCCACCCAGATCCAACCTGACAATCCCACAGAAACCGCTGCGGCTGACACACAGGCAAGTGAGACATATAAAATACATCTCAACTTACCGTGTTCGATGGAGGTTGATCAGGCCTCAAATTCAGCCACCGCGGTCACCACCAGGGAAGTCAGCAATATGGGTCCGGGAGGGCGGCGTACCGCTAGCCACGCCCCACGTTGGGCGCCATTTGTGGGGGTCGTGATGACATTCCACTCGTCCTCCAGTCACTCCAAATTCAAACTATGAGCATGGGTCAACCATTCAAAGAATGAGTCAGACAACAAGCTGGTTCAAGCTCAGAGCATGCTCAGAAGACTACTACAGTCAACGTCCTCAGCATTGTTCTGCGTTTATTTTTACATACACAAATCTAAATACACTACATAATGGGAGGGAAAAGGGGTTGTCCGGGGCGGGGTAAACCATGAAAGTCCAGTGTCTGGCCACTCCTGATTGGTCCACATCTCCTTATCTCAGTCTCTGGGCAGATATTGCAGCCGTCAGCTTATAATCTTGTTTCGTTTCTCTGAAATAAGTCCTGGCAACACTGGAAATGTCTTAGTTTAAGTTTCGATTTGAGTATTACGTAGCAAGGAAAGCTTATTGTTATATGATACAAAATGGTGGTTAGTACATTAGCAAAAAAGCGTATAAAAGTTACAAAAGTATAAAAGTTACAAATATATATTCTCTTTTACCCCGACAGGCTAATATACTTTTTATATTTACTCTTTAATGTTTTCAAAATCTCTGTTTGCTGTCATTTAATGGGAACCTTTATATACCTCCAGTAAATGTCACCAAATGATTAGAACAGATTTTTAGCCTCTGGAAGTAAGAGATGAGGACTTCTATGGAATGACAGCAAGCATAGATCAAGCTGAGGAACTGATACAGAAAGTTGTAGAACTATTTATTACACAAATAATACCATTTTCATGTCAAAACTATAGTACCCATTTGACTTTTCATATACAAACTCTAAATAGTTTTATTGAGTTTACCATCCAGCAGCACAGGTAACATTCAAGGCCATAATGATCCACATCGCTTATATTTGACCTTCACATTTATAATAGAAATTGAACAAATTGATTTCTATAGAATTGAATGTTTTACCCTAAGTTTTAATCCATTCACTAAGAATTTATTACTTTCTACTCGTGACTGTGGATAAGGAAAAGGTATATTTCCTATCTAAGTATATTCTGTATGTGGCTCTATTTAATCAAAATACATTTCATGACTGAATGAATTTAAAGAGTATTTATTAGCTGATGTTTGATATAATGCAGCAACGAGCATTGTGTGCGACATCTGCACTCACTTATCAAATTCAAATATATTGCAAAGTTTCAGTAACTTTTGTACATTGCTAAATGAACTTTATAGACAAACGCCCTGTGGCATAGACACTTAAAGGGAACCTGTCATTACGATTTACCCCTAGAAGCTATTAAGGGCACTTTTTCAGCCTCCTAAAACCCTCTTTAATGATGCCTGTATTAGCCCTAATTGCTGAATGTAAGGCCGCCCTGATTCATCAGACCATTTTCACCAGAATGAAAATCGCTTTGAAAAGTTACAAAATTAATGCGCAACTCAGAATTGTGCAAAAATGTAGAGATTTTTTGTAATTTTACACCAGTTTCTCCTAACTCCACTAAAATGGGCTGAGCTGGGGCGGAACAGGCGAGCGGATGGGTCGTATCACCACAACTCGTCTAATTCATGGCGAGCTGTGGCATTCCTTACAATAGGAATCCTACTCCAGTCTTTGCTTGTAGTTAAATTTGTGACGTACTGCACACCACTCCTGATTTATTAAGAGGTGTGCACTTCATAATGAATCAGGAGCATCTGACTCCAACACACCCCCTCGTCAAGATATTCATGAACATCATCTATCTTGATTAATCAGGGTCTATGTGTTTAAAACTAAATTTACTTGTCCCTGCTCTTTCTGCCTGCGGTCACTGGACTAGTAAAGGACCACTGTCAATCAATGCCATTGCGTGGGGGCAGCATACTCACGGCAGTGTAAGGGTACATTCACATCAGCATTTTTTCAGTCCAAGTTCTTTCCATGAAAAAATGGACAGCACTCAGACCAATGTTATTCAAAGGGCAGTGCAGATGAGCAATTTTCTCATGGGCCTAATCTGCTTGTGAAAAAAAAATCGCACTATACAGTATTTTCTTCGGGTCTCGTCTGATTTTGCAAAGGAAGGTGAACTTTTTTTTCTCTTCAACTTTAAAGGTAATCCATTTCTGTCACCAGAAGTAATGCAATTAACCTGCATATATGGCATTAATCTGCAGGTTAATAGCGTTATTAACCTGCCCGACTCCCAGACTTAGCAGAACGTTAGAAAATAAACTTTATTCCCCTGCCATTGTTCGGGTTCCAGTCATGGGGGCGGCGCCGTCGCTGGTTCAGTCACTGCTCTGAGTATACAGAGCGGCAACTGTAACCGCGCCCCCGGCCCTCACCTTCACTGACTGTGCATTGGGGTTGGCAGTCAGTCGGATCCCGGCCAATCAGACATTGTTAACCTATCCTAAGGATAGGCCATCAATGTAAAAGTAGTGGACAACCTCTTTAACATTTGTCAAATTGAATCAGGCATGGATCAGTGAAAACTTTCATGCACCAAGAACTGATGTTAATAACAAATTCATCTATACCATTTGTCTGTCTGCCTGCCTGTCCATTATCTGTAGTGAACACTGTTCTGCTCCACCAGTGCTGGGCATCTACTCACTATCCATCATGTCTGTAGTACTGCTGGTGCCGGGGCTGCCGTTGCTGGCCCTAAACTGTCAAGCATCTCCTTGCCTCAATGGGTCTCTTAACTCTCTACTACGTTGCTCCATTCTCAGCCACTGCACAGCCACTCCATCCACACACTTACTGACTGCCCATTTTATTTCATAGTGCTTGACTGTACAACTGATACTGGGAAATGTAATTTCATGTTTTTGTACCCTGAAGGAACGGCTATGAAAACAGGCCTAATTTTTAAAAAGACTTTGAGACAGCAAGCCAGAAATTCATCACATTCAAAACAGAGTAACTGTTATCTCCAGGAAAAAAGGGGAATAATTTTTGGGCAGCTTGATAAAAACCTTGTAAATGCTTAATCATTTGGTGCTTAAGAAACCAGTTGTGAACCAAAAAAAGAGATAATTTTTTTCAGTTCTGATTGAAAGGCCATTACTAGTGTTGAGTGAGCATGCTCGACACTGCTCGGTGCTCGCCCGAGCATCACGCTACTCGGGATGTTCGGCGAGCACCGAGCATTTCCGGGTTACTCGGGCGGGAGCTCGGGTCTCCGCCCTGCATGTTTGGCGCTCTTTACAGAGCCAATGAACATGCAGGGATTGCCAGCCAGTCACTGTAATGCCGCAGCCATGTTGTTTGTGGGCATTACAGTGATTGGCTGGCCGCACAGCGCCACCTCGAGTATTTAAAACCGGGCGCCGCCATCTTGGACACAGTCTCTCCGGATCAGACAGTGTAGGGACAGCACTGCTGATTTAGGGAGAGATATATCCTGCAAAATAGTTAGTGTAGGGTCTGTAAAGGCTGCCAGATCAAACAAACAGTCCTTCTCAGGACTAATATCCATCCCAGGTATATCAGGCAGGCAGGCAGGCTGTATAGGGGACGCAGTGGTTATACCAGCAAACGCTGCATTACAGTCCTGTGTGCTGCTCCTGTTGCTGAAATTGCTGGACTTAGCTCCAGGTCCCGGGGGCCAGGAAAAATCCTTTTTTTTTATCTAAATCCTCTTTTTTTTTTCCTCCTTCACAATGTACAAATACCCATCTTATTAACCTTTTGGTGCCCCCCCCCCCAAAAAAAAAGTGTGCCTCTGATTTTTCAGACACAAATATATCTGTTGAAAATAGTCTGGTGTAGGCCAGAGAAATACAAGTGTGGTTTTGCAGTTCTAGGGGCCATTTGTATCTAAAAAAAACAGTTTGAGTGTGTCGCTCACTGTTCAGCCGCAAATATATATATATTTTAAAAAGCCTGGTATACACCAGTAAATTATTACTGTGGTTTTGAAGTTCCACGGTAAAACATCTCTATTATCCTGTTTTTGGCATTTTTTGCTGTATAAAAATAATAAGTGTCTCCCTGATTTTTCAGACACAAATATATCTGTTGAAAATAGTCTGGTGTAGGCCCGAGAAATACAAGTGTGGTTTTGCAGTTCCACTGTATAAACCTCTTTATTATCCACTTTTGGGCCATTTGTATTTAAAAAAAATAGTTTGAGTGTGTCGCTCACTGTTCAGCCACAAATATATATATATTTTAAGAAACCTGGTATACACCAGTAAATTATTACTGTGGTTTTGATGTTCCACGGTAAAACATCTCTATTATCCTGTTTTTGGCATTTTTTGCTGTATAAAAATAATAATAGTGTCTCCCTGATTTTTCAGACACAAATATATCTGTTGAAAATAATCTGGTGTAGGCCAGAGAGACAGAAGTGTGCTTTTGCTGTTCCATGGTAAAAAATCTCTATTATCCTGCTTTTTGCATTTTTTGCTGTAAAAAAAAAAAAAAATAGTGTCTCCCTGATTTTTCAGACACAAATATATCTGTTGAAAATAGTCTGGTGTAGGCCCGAGAAATACAAGTGTGGTTTTGCAGTTCCACGGTACAAACTTCTGTATTATCCACTTTTGGGCCATTTGTATCTAAAAAAAACAGTTTGAGTGTGTCGCTCACTGTTCAGCCGCAAATATATATATATTTTAAAAAGCCTGGTATACACCAGTAAATTATTACTGTGGTTTTGATGTTCCACGGTAAAACATCTCTATTATCCTGTTTTTGGCATTTTTTGCTGTATAAAAATAATAAGTGTCTCCCTGATTTCAGACACAAATATATCTGTTGAAAATAGTCTGGTGTAGGCCAGAGAGACAGAAGTGTGATTTTGTTGTTCCACGGTAAAAAATCTCTATTATCCTTCTTTTTGCATTTTTTGCTGTAAAAAAAAAAAAATAGTGTCTCCCTGATTTTTCAAACACAAATATATCTGTTGAAAGTAGTCTGGTGTAGGCCCGAGAAATACAAGTGTGGGTTTGCAGTTCCACGGTACAAACCTCTGTATTATCCACTTTTGGGTCATTTGTATCTAAAAAAAACAGTTTGAGTGTGTCGCTCACTGTTCAGCCGCAAATATATATATATTTTAAAAAGCCTGGTATACACCAGTAAATTATTACTGTGGTTTTGATGTTCCACGGTAAAACATCTCTATTATCCTGTTTTTGGCATTTTTTGCTGTATAAAAATAATAATAGTGTCTCCCTGATTTTTCAGACACAAATATATCTGTTGAAAATAGTCTGGTGTAGGCCCGAGAAATACAAGTGTGGTTTTGCAGTTCCACGGTACAAACCTCTGTATTATCCACTTTTGGGCCATTTGTATCTAAAAAAAAACAGTTTGAGTGTGTCGCTCACTGTTCAGCCGCAAATATATATGTAGCGCCCCGAGGGTTCGGCCGCTACAGGGGTATTGCACCTCAGTCCAGAGGTGTGATATTCCACTCCCGGGTAAGGATGGAGTATGGACAAGGGCTCAGTTAGCTGCATACAGCACACACACCCCATTTCCGAGGGACAGCTCAACGGTGCTCCCACTAGACAGAAGTGCAGGCACGACCGACTATGTCCCTGTCTGGAGTGGGGAGGGGGGTGGAACACCCAGTGCTGTAGGGGCAGGTAGGGGTTGGTTCCTGAGTGTAGGAAGGAGCCCATTGGTTGCTGGTCACCTGGGCTCATGTTTCTAAAGGGAGGTATAAAAGGTGGGCACCATCTTAGTTCTGGGTCAGTTCAAGCAGGAGGAGAAGAGAGAGGAGTTCGGCCAGAGAGGGCTGACAGGGAGCTGTGGCTCAGTCTGGGCCCAGCTCCATGAGGCAGGCCTGAGGAGAGGGCCAGGAACAGAAAGGAACAAGAACAGAAAGGAACAGAAACAGAAAGGAACAGCAAAGAAAGAGAGGAAGAAACAGAAGGGCTCAGGAACAAGAAGGTGGAAGGGACCCTAAGAACCCACGAGAATCCAGGGTGCAGGGTCAGGCAGATTAAGGGTACCGGATCCCAAGTTGGTGGAGGAGAAACAACCCTCAGCCAAAGACCGGAGGTCGTGATCATTTATTGGTGCGACACCTCATCAAACCTGCTAGGAAGGCACCATATAGGACAGCGGAGGACGGGGCCCACGTTCAACCGCACAAGTCCGCGGTAGCTGGACAAAAGTGGGTCACTGGTGAGGCAGGCCAGAGAAAGGACAAAAGGGGGTCTTGAGCCATACTCCTGAGCTGTCTGAGGGTTGACCGAGCCCCTCACCTGGTGGACGCAGCACGACTCGGGCAGTCATTCCCTGCAGAAGTGACTTGGATATTAACCGTGAGTAAAGACCCTGGACTGCAGTATGTTGTCTGTGTGCTTTTTCGCTCCTCCGGCACTACCGGTACTGGGACTCTCACCACCATCATTCCCACCATCCACTACACTGCCCTGGGGCCGCACTCTTCCCGTGGGGAGTCACATCATCCCAGCTGCATACATCATCAGCCCCAGCGGTCTGCCCTGCAGCGGCGGTTCCTAACAACCGAAATCCACGGGTGGCGTAGTCGGACATAATCAATAGCACATAACGGACTACCACTGGCCTGACCACCCTGAGCCACGGAACCGGGTTGCCACTACTACTCCCATCGTTCCCTATTGCCCGGATCCGAGTGCCCCACGGCCCAGGGGGCGAGTCATATATATATATTTTAAAAAGCCTGGTATACACCTGTAAATTATAACTGTGGTTTTGCTGTTCCACGGTAAAAAATCTCTATTATTCAGGTTTTGGTAGTTTTTTCCGTAAAGAAAAACAGTAGTGTCTCCTGACTGTTGTGACACAAAAATGTATCTGTTGAAAATAGTCTTGTGTAGGCCTGACATCCCAGTGTGGTTTCGCAGTTCCACGGGTCAAATCGCTGTACTATCCGGTTTTGGGCCTTTGGTATCTAAAAAAAAAGCAGTTTGAGTGTGTCGCTCACTGTTCAGCCGCAAATATCTCTATTTAAAAAAGTGTGGTATACCCCAGTAAACAATAACTGTGGTTTTCCTCTTCCACGGTTCTAATCTACTCTTTATTACCCTTTTTCCATTGATAGTGCAAGTGTAAGCTATTTTACTTCATTTACAATGGGCAAGGCGCGTGGCAAGGGATGTGGAAGTGGACGTTCTGGTGATGGTTCGTGCAGAGGACGGGGCCGTGGCCAAGGTGAAAATGTGCCACAACCAACAGCCACATCTTCTCGCTCCCACTTCTTGACCGAATTACTAGGGAAGCACAGAACAACACCAGTATTGAGAACTGATCAGTGTGAACAGGTTATTAATTGGATAGCAGACAATACTTCCAGTTACCTGGGCACCACCACCTCCGGTCTGTCTTCCACACGGTCAACTCTTAGTAGCCGTGAGTCTCGACCGCATACTCCTCCTCACCCTGATGCTCCTTCCTCCCACCATGCCGAGTGTCGTCAGACAGCAAGTGATCCCACACTTGGAAACTCTGAAGAGCTGTTCACTGGTCCATTTCCATATTTGGGCCCCTCGCCTGATACGCTTCAAGTGGTGGAAGAGGAGATCCCATGTTGCGATGCCCAAATATTTGAACAGCCACGGCCACAGGAAGTCGACGTTGGCAATCTGTCACAAGAGGTGGACGATGACGAGACACAATTGCCAGGAAGTGAGGAGGAGAATCGTGGTGCGCAAGTGGAAGAGGAGGAGGTGGTGGATGATCTAGTAACTGACCCAACGTGGAAGGAGGACATGCAGAGTGAGGCCAGCAGCACACAGGGGGAGGGAGGCAGAGTACCCCAACAGGCAGGAAGAAGCAGTGTGGTGGCCACAGACAGAAGGCAGGCAACCGTTCCCTGTAACACCAACACGAGGGACGTTGCCAGTACAAGCGGTAGGTCTTCCAGAGTCTGGAATTTTTTTAAAGACTCTGCTGATAACCCCAAAAAGGCCATATGTTCCACCTGCCATGCCAGCATCAGCAGGGGTGACAAAACTACCAGCCTGACCACCACCAGCATGATCAGGCACATGGCAGCAAAGCACCCGACTTTGTGGGGCGAAACCCAGGGTCCACGACCAGTGTCAGCGGGTGTCACCACTGCTTCTTCCACTGTTGTGCGTGCAATAGAACCCCCTGTTGTGTGTGCAAGGCAATCCCCTGTCCATACTGCATGTAAAGATGACCCCTCCTCTCAGTCTTCACTTGTTACGGCAGTTTCTCAAGAAACAGCATCAACGTCCACGTCCACGTCCCACCGCAGCGTTCAATTGTCCATATCCCAGACCTTTGAACGAAAGCGGAAATTCGCAGCTAACGCCCCACAGGCCACAGTCCTAAATTCGCACATTTCACGACTGCTAGTATTGGAAATGCTGCCTTTTAGGCTGGTGGAGACGGAATCCTTCCGCAATCTTATGGCGGTGGCCGTCCCTCGGTACTCGGTCCCCAGCCGACACTATTTTGCCTGGTGTGCCATCCCCGCACTACACAAGCACGTGTCCCAAAGCATCTGCCGTGCCCTCAACAACGCAGTTACTGGGAGAGTCCACCTGACAACGGACACGTGGACAAGTGCTTGTGGCCAGGGACGGTACATCTCTCTGACGGCACACTGGGTAAACATAGTGGAAGCCGGGACCCAGTCGGACCTTGGGACGGAACACATCCTCCCCACACTGAGGATTGCGGGCCCTATGTCAGTCAGAGTTGCCCCCACAGTGTACAGCTCCTGCGCATCCTCCTCCTCCTCCTCCTCATGTTCAGCCTCCATCTCAGATATCACCACATCAGTTACAAGCTGGAAGCATTGCAGTACTGCCTCCGCCAAGCGGCAACAGGCTGTGCTGAAACTCATAAGCTTAGGTGATAAACCTTACACTGCTTGTGAGCTGTGGACAGCTGTGAAAGAGCAGGCAGATCTGTGGCTGAGACCGCTGAACCTACATCCCGGCATGGTCGTGTGTGACAATGGCCGTAACCTGGTGGCGGCTCTGAGGCGAGGTGAGATCACACACGTACCATGCCTGGCTCATGTGCTTAACCTCGTGGTTCAGCGGTTTCTTAAATCATACCCCGAGTTGCCAGATCTGCTCGTGAAAGTACGCCGCCTGTCAGCTCATTTTCGCAAGTCGGCTACAGCTTCCGCCGCCCTTGCTGTGTTGCAGCAGCGTTTGCAGCTTCCGGCACACCGACTGGTGTGTGATGTCCCCACACGTTGGAACTCTACCCTCCATATGTTGCAAAGGATTTGTGAGCAGAAGAGAGCAGTTGTGGAGTACCAGCTGCAACAAGGCTGTCGATATTCAGGTCAGACTCCACACATAAGACCTCAGGAGTGGACCTGGATGTCTGACATATGTACCATCCTGACAAACTTTGAGGAGGCCACCAAGATGGTGAGTGGCGATGACGCCATCATTAGTGTCAGCATCCCACTTGTCTGTCTTTTGCAACGCTCTCTGCAGAGAATTAAAGAGGAGGCATTGCAGCCAAAGTATGATGAGATGGATCAAGAAGCCGTAGCGGGCGATTACACACAGCCCAGCCTCATCTCATCCCAACGTGCATTGGGGGACAATGAGGGAGAGGAGGAGGAGGAGGAGGAAGAACAGGAGCTGCTATCATGCGTTGTAGACGGTAGTACCTGTACAAGTGTCATACCGTCGGTTCAGCGTGGGTGGCCTGAGGACAGGGGGGAGGAGGAAGAGGAGGAGGAGGAGGAGAGCATGGTCAGTCGTCATCTTGGTGAGGACACGGAAATCTTGCCCGTTACCAGTCTGGCACGCATGGCTGACTTTATGTTACGCTGCCTTAACCGTGACCCTCGCGTTGTCAAAATGTTGGGTGACAGTCATTACTGGTTGGTGACACTTGTAGACCCCCGCTACAAGGAGAACTTTCACTCTCTTATTCCTGAGGTGGAGAGGTCTACAAAAATGGGGCAATACCTGAAGGCCCTTGCTGCAGAACTCTTAAAAAAATTCCCATCTGAACACGCTAGCGGCAGAGGTCACAGTTCGTTGCCCAACCAAGGCGTACAGGCGAGAGAGATGCACGGTTCAGCGTGGGTGGCCTGAGGACAGCGGGGAGGAGGAGGAGGAGGAGGAGAGCATGGTCAGTCATCATCTTGGTGAGGACACGGAAATCTTGCCCGTTACCAGTCTGGCACGCATGGCTGACTTTATGTTACGCTGCCTTAACCGTGACCCTCGCGTTGTCAAAATGTTGGGTGACAGTCATTACTGGTTGGTGACACTTTTAGACCCCCGCTACAAGGAGAACTTTCACTCTCTTATTCCTGAGGTGGAGAGGTCTACAAAAATGGGGCAGTACCAGAAGGCCCTTGCAGCAGAACTCTTAAAAAAATTCCCATCTGAACACGCTAGCGGCAGAGGTCACAGTTCGTTGCCCAACCAATGCGTACAGGCGAGAGAGATGCAACTCCAATCCAGCAGAGGCAGGGGAACACTGTCAACGTTCTGGGACAGTTTTCTGACACCCGCCCAGCTTACAGGCCCTGAGGCGCGGGGTACTCTCACAAGGAGTGGAAAGTTTCAAAAGATGGTGAGGGAGTACCTTGCCGATCGTACCAGCGTCCTCCGTGATTCCTCTGTGCCTTTTAATTATTGGGTATCCAAGCTGGACACTTGGAATGAACTCGCTCTGTACGCCTTGGAGGTCCTGGCCTGCCCTGCCGCTAGCGTGTTATCGTAGCATGTTTTTAGTGCCGCTGGGGGAATTATAGCTGATAAGCGCACTCGCCTTGTCAACTGACAATGCTGACAAGCTGACCCTTATCAAAATGAACAAGGGCTGGATTGGGCCAGACTTCTCATCACCACCAAATGACAGCAAAGTAACATAAAGTCAAATCCACTGTGTTATTTCGGGAGGTGTATTCACATGCACCACTTCACACCCACACATGGGTATACGCTTCCTCGTTTCGGCTGTTTAATCTTCTTCTCCTTATCCTCAGCCTCCACCACCACTATACCACCAGG
Organism: Phyllobates terribilis; assembly: GCF_046119375.1. NCBI lineage: Eukaryota > Metazoa > Chordata > Amphibia > Anura > Dendrobatidae > Phyllobates > Phyllobates terribilis. The sequence continues at coordinate 2,613,397 of NW_027362797.1, forward strand.
GTGTCAGCATTGCAAGTTTCTCCGTCCTAATTTTTGGCAGCTTTTGCTGGGAAAGCATAAGCAAATACTATGGGAGACCCACTCCCCAATAATGGGACTTATGTTTGTAATATGCTGTACTGCATGGCTCTTGTAAGGGGCATTGCAAGTTGCTCCGTCCTAATTTTTGGCATCTTTTGCTGGGAAAGCATAAGCAAATACTATGGGAGACCCACTCCCCAATAATGGGACTTATGTTTGTAATATGCTGTACTGCATGGCTCTTGTAAGGGGCATTGCAAGTTGCTCCGTCCTAATTTTTGGCAGCTTTTGCTTGCAAGGCATAAGCAAATACTATGGGACACCCACTCCCCAATAATGGGACTTATGTTTGTAATATGCTGTACTGCATGTGACGCGCCCCCTGGGCCGTGTGTACACGTGTGTGGGATACCCGGTGCCGGGTCTCTGGGGTCTGTAGTCACCGTGGCGGTGACCCGGTCCCGTGGCTCAGGCTGGTCAAACCAGTGGCAATCTTTCTTAGGTTTTGAGGTTAATTGTCCGACTGCGCCACCCGTGGATTGCGGTCAGGGAGTACCACCGCTGCGAGGCAGACCGCTGAGGCTGGTGTTGTGTGCGCAGCATAAAATGGGATAACTCCCCTCGGGAGGAGTATAGCCTCAGGGCAGTGAGTGTGGATGATGGGGGTGATGGTGCACGAGCGCAGCAGGAATGACTCAGAGTCTTTGCAGTGCAGTTCAGGGTCTTTACTGATGATTATAAGGTAGACCCTCCCAGGAGTACTGGCTAGCATAAGAGGCCTGGTCAGTCTGTGAGCAAGCAGGAGTTCCCCTGGCCAGGTGGAGTTGTAGGACTCCCCGTCTGTCTGCACTCTTCCTGGCTACCTTGCTGTAAGCGGGTAGAAGTAGCCCACGTCCCTGAGTGTACCGTGTAGTGCTCACCCGTATGGCTGGTGACTTGGAGCCTTCTGTTAGCCTCCGCTCCACGACGGCGGTGCTGGTCCCTTGCTTGTGACTGAGCCTCCGGGCTTCTATGGCCAGAGGACCTGAAATCCCCTGCCGGCTGGTTTCTGCTGCTGGATATATAAGTCCTCACAGCTTCGGACTCCTGTGTCCGGTTCCTATTGTCTTCTGCCAGGGCGAGCTCTGCTCAGCTTCCAGCCCCTCGTCTTTAGCTCCTAGCTCCTACAGAGTTCCTTGCTGTTACTTTCCCTTGCTCTCACTCTGACTCTGACTGTTCTCTGTTCTCTGACTCACTCAACCCCACCCCAGATCCAGTTTATAAGGGCAGAATTCTCCCCTCCCAGGACTGGGGCAGGAGGATGTTGCATGTTTAAGGGATCCTGACCAGGAAACCTCCCACTTGCTCTCCGACGTAATCTCTATTACTGTAGTGACCAGACCCCTGGGGTGCCACACATGGCTCTTGTAAGGGGCATTGCAGTACCTCATAATTTTTGGAAAGCATTCCATTCACTGCTTAGGCCAACAGTGCACAGGAGACCCAGTTGCTATAAATGGAAAAAAAGATTTAGTTAACGCCCTCTGACCTCCATGTCATTTCCAAGGGGCATTGGAGTGCCTCGAAATTTTTGGTAGGCATTGCACTCACTGTATGTCCTATAACTGTGTAGCCGAACCGCTCCTTTTGTTACAGAAACATATCCTACAAGACATATCTGGTTGACTGGCCTGATATTGATGTGAATGGTCCCTGTTCCTCCTGCTCTTTCTCCTTTACCACTACCTCATCCATCATTTATCACCTGAAGCTTTGTTTTAACGGGAGTCATAGAACTTGGATAGTAGCAGGAAAACATCCAGCAATCCTCGGAGGAGGTAGGATATGCGCCAAAACGCTAACCTCCTCAGGCCTAGCCGCTACTACATACATGCGCTTGCATTACAACAAAACAAAGCAGATGCTAACTTCTATCATCCTCATCATGCTCCTCACCTTGGCACTCTCAACTCCCCTGATGGAGAAGCCAGGGCCCACCGGAGGAGTCTGATAGTCTGGTGGGCTCGGCCAATGCTGCCCTAAAGCAGGCCAGGCTAAGAAAAGTGTGGGAAAGGTTACCGGTACAAATAGGGGTGGCTGGGGACCGAGTATGGACACCCGGCCACCCCCTGGAGGCTGGGGAGCAAGCGGGGACACCCGGCCACCAGGCGGCTGGGGACTGAGTATGGATACCAGGCCGCCGACACAGCCATGGCATGGTGGCCAGATTCCACCTCCACATGCCTAAAAGGCCCAATTTAAAGTGCAAGCAAGCAAGCAGTATGGTATTGCAGCCTGGGGGTGGGTGGGTGGCAGGCTGCATACTTGCGCTTGCATTGCAAGGAATGGGAGAGGTACAATTGAACACTGCCCTGGGACAAGGACTTGAATGGGGATAGTTGCAAGTCTGCAACGACAGGTGCAAGGTGGGAGGCATCTTCGCATGTACCATGAACAGGGGTTTGGCATGCACACACTACAGCGGAATAGGCTCTCCTTCCCACTAAATGCACTGGGGAGGGCACAGGTAATGTTTTGGTATACGCGCTTAATCTTATGTATAAGGCACACCAGGACAAATAGGGGCGGCTGGGGACTGAGTATGGATACCTCGCTGCCGAAGCAGCCATGAGGTAGTGGCCAGCTTCAGCCTCCTCTAAACTAAAAGGCCCCATTTCAAGTGCAAGCTAGCAGTATGAATTGCAGTCTGGGGGTGGGTGGGTGGCAGGCTGCACACTTACACTTGCATTAAAAGAAAACATAGCAGATGCTAACTTCTGTCATCATCATCATGCTCCTCACCTTGGCACTCTCAACTCCACCGATGGAGAAGTCAGGGCCCACCGGAGGAGTCTGGTTCTCTAGTGGGCTCGTCCAATGCTGCCTAAAGCAGGCCGGGCTAAGAAAAGTGTGTGGGGGGATGTTCCAAGGAGCAATGGGGGCGGCTGGGGACCGTTTATGGACACCCGACTGCCCCCAGGTGGCTGGGGACCGTGTGGACACTCGGCCGCGGGGCGGCTGGGGACTGAGTATGGACACCCAGCCGCCGGGGGGCTGGGGACTGAGTATGGATTCCAGGCCGCCAACACAGCCATGACGTGGTGGCCAGATTCCGCCTCCACGTGCCTAAAAGGCCCAATTTCAAGTTCAAGCAAGCAAGCAGTATGGTATTGCAGCCTGGGGGTGGGTGGGTGGCAGGCTGCATACTTGCGCTTGTATTGCAAGGAATGGGGGAGGTACAATTGAACACTGCCCTGGGACTAGAACTTGCATGGGGATAGTTGCAAGTCTGCATCTTCTGATGCGGCAAGGATCACTTATGATGGGCACACTTTTAGACAGTGACCTGGGAGTCAGAGATGCTTCCAGGGGTCTTCCCCATGCTGTTCCCATGTCTTTTCAGCACTTTATGCATGTGTCACACAGCACATGGCCAGATAAGGTTGTAAAATGTTAAAATGACATTTCCCGGTGAATGCATTTGTCATAGTTGAAAGCAATACAAAAGTGCAAAAACGCATAAAAATGCTACTTGTGAACATAGCCGAAGGTGTGGAGGAGTATTTTTGTTTTTGGTCATTTATTTTAACTTATACACAAGTCTTTTCCATGGAAAGGATGTTCCTTAACATATTTCACAGGAAAAAAGTTTCACTTTCGTTTTATTGTGAGCCTGTAAAAGTGGCTTAATATCTCTGACCACGTTGTTGACAGCAGTGACCTGGGGGTCAGAAATGCTTCCTGGGGCGATCCCCATGCTGTCCCCATGTCATTTGAGCACTGTCACTATCGTTTTGGGCACTTGTTAGGCTTTTAAAAGACTGCCGGGGGTGCCACCGCAAAAATGCTCGAGTCTCCCATAGACTAACATTGGGCTCATTGCTCGGGTCGAGCACCCAAGTATCATGGCGAGCTCGGCCCGAGCTTCGAGCACCCGAGCATTTTAGTGCTCGCTCAACACTAGCCATTACTTCTTCACATTCAAAACTGTACAGTACACCTCTTTTGTCTCCCTATTAAAGGAATATTTTTTTGATGGCTTATAAAAAGCTATCACTTCTTCATGTAGTAAATTGTAAAGCTCTTTATACCCCTCAAACAGATATAATTGTTGTGCCCATCCGCAAATCAAATTTTAGGGGAAAATTTGACGAAGTCAGCGAATTCGAATTTCAAAAGATCCACTCATCTCAAGTTTAAAGTATTATATATAAAATCATGCATTAAATTGGAACTTAATATAAGTTCGTCAAAGCATACGGCGAAACGCGAGTCGGATGAGTAGTGGCGTCCTGGGGTTAGTATTCCTATTGTCTTTTATACATTCACCTGTCATCATCTGTATTGGGCAGCTGGTGTAGTGGATATGGTCTACTTAGCAAACACCTACCTATATTAGTGGTAACTTATTTTGATGGACTGAATACCTGGGCACAATGCACTTTACTAATGTGATTCAATATAACCAGTTTCTGTTCCTGTTAAATGGAATACCACCTATTATCACTTAGGATCCATTACATGATTGTATTTAATTGACGAAAACCTTATTTTGTATTGATTGTCATCTGAATACCATACTTATATACCCCAGATGCCACTTTTGTTGGGCACTCTTTCCCTTTTTCTTAATTGTTGTACATTCCTTTACTATATTTTTGATACTCACGTGGTCAAAATTGTTGGTACCCCTTGTTTAATGAAAGAAAAACCCACAATGGTCACAGAAATAACTTGAATCTGACAAAAGTAATAATAAATTAAAAATCTTTGAAAATGAACAAATGAAAGTCAGACATTGCTTTTCAACCCTGCTTCCACAGAATTTAAAAAAAAATTAAAGTCATGAAATAGGCCTGGACAGAAATGACGGTATTCTTCTTAACTTAAAATTTTGTTGAATAACCTTTTGAGGCAATCACTGCAATCAAATGATTCCTGTAACTGTCAATGAGACTTCTGCACCTCTCGACAGATATTTTGGCCCACTCCTCATGACCAAACTGCTTCAGTTGTCTCGTGTGTGAAGGTAGCCTTTTCCAGACGGCATGTTTCAGCTCTTTCCAAAGATGCTCAATAGGATTTAGGTCAGGGCTCATAGAAGGTGTAACGGGTCTGAGAGGCGGAACCTCTGAGCTACTATACAAGGGAGCGGTCCTTGTAAGGGAGCGGGTGGCAACCAGGGAAGACGGGCAGGCAGTCACAGCAGGTGACCGGGGCAGTCTCTGGATGAACGGGCAGGAGGTCACGGCAAGTGACCGGGGCAGTCTCTGGATGAACGGGCAGAAGGTCACGGCAAGTGACCGGGGCAGTCTCTGGATGAACGGGCAGGAGGTCACGGCAAGTGACCGGGGCAGTCTCTGGATGAACGGGCAGGAGGTCACGGCAAGTGACCGGGGCAGTCTCTGGGTAAAGGGTTGGTACGACCTGTGACGGCTGAGCCTCCAGGTAGGCTAGCAGGCAGATGGTAGACGTGAGCTCCCAGGTGAGCAGGCGAGAGTCTCTGGATAAGCGGGTGGTCACAGCATGTGACGGCGGAGCCTCCAGGTAGACCAACAGGCAGGCAGCAGATGAGTGCTCCCAGGTGAGCGGGCAGGAGTCTCTGGACAGGCGGGTGGTCACAGCACGTGACGGCGGAGCCTCCAGGTAGACTAGCAGACAGGCAGCAGATGAGCGCTCCCAGGTGAGCGGGCAGGAGTCTCTGGACAGGCGGTTGGTCACAGCACGTGACGGCGGAGCCTCCAGGTAGACTAGCAGGCAGGTAGCAGATGTGCGCTCCCAGGTGAGCGGGCAAGCTGGTCCATAGACAGACTGACAGGAGTTGGAGGGCAGACCGTCGGACCTCAGGCTAGCAGGCAGGTAGCAGAAGTGCGCTCCCAGGTGAGCGGGCAAGCTGGTCCTTAGACAGACTGACAGGAGTCGGTAGGCAGACCGTCGGACCTCGGGCTAGCAGGCAGGTAAGCGGAATATCAGGCAGGAATCAGACAGCAAACTGGCAGGAATCTGGCAGGTAACTGGCAACGGGACCTGAGGGCTGAAGCAGAGTAGTGAACAGTGCAACATTGCTCGGGCACCTCCATTTTGGAGGAGGTGCCTTATATATGGTGAAGTCCTCCGGCCATTGGCCGGGGACTCCTTAGGACGGCGCGCGCGGCCCCTTTAAGAGGGAGGGAGCGCGCGCGCGCGCCCTAAGCACAGTGGCCGGGAAGGAGCGCGCGCTGCCAGCAGAGCGGGAGGAGGACGCCGGGCTCGGAGCAGAGAGGTGAGGGGAACAGCGTCCCTGCCTAGCAGAGGGCAGGGATGCCGGCGCTACAGTACCCCCCTCTTTAGGCCCCCCCTTTTTTAGGCCAGAGAGAAATTTAGCTAGGATGAGAGGGGCATGGATGTTCTCCCGGGGCTCCCACGTTCTCTCTTCAGGACCAAACCCTTTCCAATCTACTAGAAAAAAGGTCTTCCCTCTTACCCTTTTGGTGGCCAGAATGTTCTCTACCTCAAATTCGTTTTCAGCGGAAACCGGAGCAGGAGGCGTACTTGTAGACTTGGAAAAAGAGTTAAGTACCACAGGTTTGAGGAGAGATACATGGAAGGAGTTAGGGATCCGCAAGTTGGCCGGGAGTTTCAATTTATAGGCCACCGGGTTGATCTGACTGATGACCTCCAGAGGACCGATGAACCGAGGCCCTAACTTATAGGAAGGAATCTTGAGCCGGACATACTTGGACGAGAGCCAGACCTTATCCCCTGGATGGAATTGAGGAGGATCCAGACGTTTTTTGTCAGCATGTCTTTTCATACGCTCGGATGACAGAAGGAGTGCGGACCGGGTGCTCTCCCATATGGAGGAAAATTTGTTAACAAGAGATTCCGCAGCCGGATTGTCCACCGAGGTGGAGACGGGAAATGGGATCTGAGGATGCTGACCAAAGACAACAAAAAACGGGGATTTGGAGGAAGATTCGCTCTCGTGATTGTTGTAAGAAAATTCGGCCCATGGCAGGAGATCCACCCAGTCTGAATGGTGGGCATTAACGAAGTGCCGGAGGTAACTGGTCAGGTTCTGATTGATCCACTCCACTTGACCATTAGACTGTGGGTGGTAAGCGGAGGAGAAGTCCAGGGTGACGTCTAGCAGTTTACAAGTGGCTCTCCAGAAGCGTGAGGTGAACTGTACCCCACGATCCGACACTATGTGGAGGGGCAGTCCATGAAGACGGAAGATGTGGCGGATAAAGTCTTTAGCCAGCTCGGGTGCAGACGGGAGGCCTGGCAGGGGAACGAAATGAGCCATCTTGGAAAAGCGGTCAGCGACCACCCAAATGACCGTACAACCGGCAGAGACGGGGAGATCAGTTATAAAGTCCATTGCTATATGCTGCCAGGGGGCAGCAGGTACTGGGAGCGGAAGGAGGCGACCGGCTGGCAGATGTCTCGGAACCTTGTTGCGGGCGCAGGACACACAGGCAGAAACAAAGTCTATTACGTCCTTGTGCAGGGTAGGCCACCAGTAGTGCCGGGTAATAAGCTGGAGGGTCTTTTTCTGACCGGCGTGGCCAGCTAGTTTAGACGAGTGACCCCAGTGTAGGATCCTCTCCCGATCAGGTACTGATACGAACGTCTTACCGGGAGGGAGACGATTTAGACTCACGGGAGCCACCTGCATTACTCTGGCGGGATCGATGATGTGTTTCGGTTCCTCCTCGAGATCAGACACCAGAAAGGATCGGGACAAGGCGTCCGCCTTGATGTTTTTGTCAGCCGGGCGAAAATGAAGAATAAAATCAAAGCGAGCAAAAAACAAGGACCACCGAGCTTGGCGCGGGTTAAGTCTCTGGGCATGCTGGAGGTAAGCCAAGTTCTTGTGGTCAGTGTAAATTATTACCGGGTGAAGAGCCCCTTCGAGCAGGTAACGCCACTCCTCCAATGGCCAATAACTCTCGATCTCCTATGGAATAGTTGCGCTCAGAAGAGTAGAAGAGTTTGGAGAAGAAGCCACAAGTTACCAATCTCCCGGAAGATGATTTTTGGGTAAGTACCGCTCCGGCTCCAGAGGAGGAGGCGTCAACCTCCAGGAAGAACTGCTTGTTGCCATCTGGGCGATGCAGCACCGGGGCGGAAGAGAAGGCCTGTTTTAAGGAAAGAAAGGCCTCCTCTGCTTCGGGCGGCCACTCTCTGGGATTAGTGCCCTTACGGGTGAGCGCGGAAATTGGGGCAGTCCGGGAAGAGAAGTGCGGTATGAAGAGGCGGTAGTAGTTGGCGAAGCCCAGGTACCGCTGAATGGCCTTCAACCCCTCCGGTCGGGGCCATTTCTCGATGGCAGACAGTTTCTCTGGATCCATTCATAGGCCGGTCTGAGAAATAATGTAGCCCAAAAACGGAAGCGAGGTCTGCTCAAAGAGGCACTTCTCATATTTAGCGAAGAGGTGATTCTGCCTGAGCCTGAGCAGGACCTGACGAACATCCCTCCGGTGAGTCTGGAGATCCGGAGAGAAGACCAAGATGTCGTCCAGGTACACCACTACGCAGGAGTAGAGAAGGTCCCGGAAGATGTCATTGACCAACTCTTGAAAGACGGCAGGAGCGTTACAGAGACCAAAGGGCATTACCAGATATTCATAGTGCCCGTCCTCGGTGTTGAATGCAGTCTTCCATTCATCCCCTTGACGGATACCGACCAGGTTGTACGCCCCACGGAGGTCCAGTTTGGTGAAGATTCTAGCCCCCCTCAGACAATCAAATAATTCTGGAATGAGCGGAAGGGGGTACTTATTCTTCACCGTGATCTGGTTAAGGCCTCTATAGTCTATACAGGGACGGAGAGAGCCGTCCTTCTTTTTTACGAAAAAGAAGCCTGCTCCCGCCGGGGATGTAGATTTCCGGATGAATCCCCTGGCCAAATTCTCCTCAATATATTCGGACATCGACCGGGTCTCAGCAGCGGACAATGGGTAAATACGCCCACGGGGAGGCGTAGTACCGGGTAACAGGTCGATAGGACAGTCGTATGGTCTATGAGGGGGTAATGTCTCTGCCTCCTTTTTATTAATGACATCAGCAAATGACCAATAGGGAATCGGAAGTCCAGGTAGATTAGTTGGGGTAGGAGAAGGACGGACGGGATGAACAGGAACCAAACAAGTCTTATGACAGTCCTGTCCCCAGCGAAGGACTTCTCCGGTCTGCCAGTCAAGCACGGGTGCATGTCTCTGGAGCCAAGGTAGACCTAGTAAGAGGGCGTGAGAGAGTCCAGGCAGAACATGAAAAGAGATGCTCTCAGAATGCAGCATTCCCACCTGCAGAGTAATGGATTCGGTGATGAGTTGGATGGGACGTGGTAAGAGGCCCCCATCCACAGCAGCGACAGATAATGGTATAGCCAGAGGTTTGGTGGGAATGCGGTATTTTTCTACCAGGGCCTGTGAAATAAGATTCCCGGCCGCTCCAGAGTCAAGTTGGGCTAGTTCGAAAAAACGATTCTCCCCGCAGATAATTGAGACTGACAGCAGCAGAGATGGAGAGGATTTATTCTTGTCTAGGTCGACCTCTCTGAGCGAACCTAGACACAGGCGTTTCCCGACCTCTCCGGGCAGGTACGGATCCGGTGCTCCTTACTGCCACAGTAGAAGCAGCTCCCCTCGGCACGGCGTAAGTCCTGCCGGGTTTTGACCATCTTGGTCTGGTCGACCTGCATAGGCTCAGGAGAGTGTACCTGGGGAGAAACGGAGGGAGTGACGGGTTTCTGAAAAGTAGGAGCTAGACGTGGAAACCTCCTCTCACGGGTGACTTCTTTGGCACGCTCCTGGAACCGTAGGTCAATCCGGGTGGCAAGAGTTATTAGGTCATCGAGAGAGGTAGGAATGTCTCGACCGGCGAGTTCATCTTTAATACGGCCGGACAGACCCTCCCAGAAGACAGATACCAGAGCGTCGTTATCCCAGGCCAGCTCCGAGGCAAGGGTACGGAACCGTATGGCATATTGGCCCACGGTGAGACTTCCCTGACGGAGGCGTAGCAGGGATGATGAGGATGAGGTCTTCCGTCCGGGTTCGTCGAAGACTTTACGGAAAGCCGTGAGAAAGGCAGGCAAGTCGGACACCAGGGGGTCTCCTCTCTCCCATAGAGGATTTAGCCAGGCCAGGGCCTCCCCGGTGAGATGGGACATGATGAAGGCAATTTTGGCCCGGTCGGAGTTAAACTGGTGGGACAGGAGTTCAAAGTGCAGGGTGCACTGATTTATAAAGCCCCGAGCCTGAGCGGAGTCGCCTCCGAAGCGAGGAGGTGCAGAAAGCCGGGGTCCGGGGTAGGATACCATAGTATTGGTGGGCAGCGGAGCTGCCGGATTGCGAGTCATGGCACTGGCGGTGGTTGCTGGTGGAGCAGTCAGAGTGTCCAGGCGAGAATTGACATTCCGCAGGTGACCCAGGATGGACTCCTGTTGGGACCTCTCACGGGACAGTTCATGACAAAGGTCCGAGAGTGAGGGAGCTTGGGTGCCACCGGGTTCCATGGCCCAAGCAAACTGTAACGGGTCTGGGAGGCGGAACCTCTGAGCTACTATACAAGGGGGCGGTCCTTGTAAGGGAGCGGGTGGCAACCAGGGAAGACGGGCAGGCAGTCACAGCAGGTGACCGGGGCAGTCTCTGGATGAACGGGCAGGAGGTCACGGCAAGTGACTGGGGCAGTCTCTGGATGAACGGGCAGAAGGTCACGGCAAGTGACCGGGGCAGTCTCTGGATGAACGGGCAGGAGGTCACGGCAAGTGACCGGGGCAGTCTCTGGATGAACGGGCAGGAGGTCACGGCAAGTGACCGGGGTAGTCTCTGGGTAAAGGGTTGGTACGACCTGTGACGGCTGAGCCTCCAGGTAGGCTAGCAGGCAGATGGTAGACGTGAGCTCCCAGGTGAGCAGGCAAGAGTCTCTGGATAAGCGGGTGGTCACAGCATGTGACGGCGGAGCCTCCAGGTAGACCAACAGGCAGGCAGCAGATGAGCGCTCCCAGGTGAGCGGGCAGGAGTCTCTGGACAGGCGGGTGGTCACAGCACGTGACGGCGGAGCCTCCAGGTAGACTAGCAGACAGGCAGCAGATGAGCACTCCCAGGTGAGCGGGCAGGAGTCTCTGGACAGGCGGGTGGTCACAGCACGTGACGGCGGAGCCTCCAGGTAGGCTAGCAGGCAGGTAGCAGATGTGCGCTCCCAGGTGAGCGGGCAAGCTGGTCCATAGACAGACTGACAGGAGTTGGAGGGCAGACCGTCGGACCTCAGGCTAGCAGGCAGGTAGCAGAAGTGCGCTCCCAGGTGAGCGGGCAAGCTGGTCCTTAGACAGACTGACAGGAGTCGGTAGGCAGACCGTCGGACCTCGGGCTAGCAGGCAGGTAAGCGGAATATCAGGCAGGAATCAGACAGCAAACTGGCAGGAATCTGGCAGGTAACTGGCAACGGGACCTGAGGGCTGAAGCAGAGTAGTGAACAGTGCAACAACATTGCTCGGGCACCTCCATTTTGGAGGAGGTGCCTTATATATGGTGAAGTCCTCCGGCCATTGGCCGGGGACTCCTTAGGACGGCGCGCGGCCCCTTTAAGAGGGAGGGAGCGCGCGCGCGCGCGCCCTAAGCACAGTGGCCGGGAAGGAGCGCGCGCTGCCAGCAGAGCGGGAGGAGGACGCCGGGCTCGGAGCAGAGGGGTGAGGGGAACAGCGTCCCTGCCTAGCAGAAGGCAGGGACGCCGGCGCTACAGAAGGCCACTTCAGAATAGTCCAATGTTTTCCTTTTAGCCATTCTTGGGTGTTTTTAGCTGTGTTTTGGGTCATTATCCTGTTGCAAGACCCATGACCTGCGACTGAGACCAAGCTTTCTGACACTGGACAGCACATTTCTCTCTTTCCCTTGATAGTCTTGAGATTTCATTGTACCCTGCACAGATTCAAGACACCCTGTGCCAGATGCAGCAAAGAAGCCCCAGAACATAACAGAGCCTCCACCATGTTTCACAGTAGGGACAGTGTTCTTTTCTTGATATGCTTCATTTTTCCATCTGTGAACATAGAGCTGATGTGCCTTGCCATAAACTTCCATTTTTGTCTCATCTGTCCATAGGACGTTCTCCCAGAGGCTTTGTGTATTGTCAACATGTAGTTTGACAAATTCCAGTCTGGCTTTTTTATGATTTGTTTTCAACAATGGTGTTCTCCTTGGTCGTCTCCCATGAAGTTTAGTTTGAATCAAACAATGACGGATGGTGCGATCTGACACTGATGTTCATTGAGCTTGAAGTTCACCTTTAATCTCTTTAGAAGTTATCCTGGGCTCTTTTGTTAATATTCATATTATCCGTCTCTTTGATTTGTCATCAATTTTCCTCCTGCGGCAACATCCAGGGATGTTGGCTACAGTCCCATGGATGTTAATTTTCTGAATAATATGTGCAACTGTAGTCACAGGAACGTCAAGCTGCTTGGAGATGGTCTTATAACCTTTAACATGTTTGTCCATAATTTTCTTTCTAATCTCCTGAGACTACTCTTTACTTTGCTTCCTCTGGTCCATGTTGAGTGTTGTACACACCATGTCACCAAACAGCACAGTGAGTATCTGTAGCCTTATATACCGGCCCACTGACTGATTACAAGATTGTAGACACCTGTGATGCTAATTAGTGGACACAACTAGATTTAACTTGTCCCTTTTGTCACATTATTTTTAGGGGTACCATTATTTCTGATGAGGCCTATTTCATGAGTTTAATTTTTTTTTAAATTCTGTGGAAGCAGAAAAGCAATGTCTGACTTTCATTTGTTCATTTTCATAGATTTTTAATTTATTTCTTTTGTCAGATTCAAGTTATTTCTGTGACCATTGTGGGATTTTCTTTCATTAAACGAGGGGTACCAACAATTTTGACCACGTGTGTATGTGTCATTTTTTTGGTGTATGTATATGGGGGAGTTGCAAGACTGTTCAGCCAAACGAACATTCAGTTGACAGCTATGACATGTATATGACCAGCTTTACTATACTGTTTTTTAAGAAAAAAAAAGTTTAAAAATCATACACCTGTGAACAACTTAAAGTGGTTGTCCAATTTTGTAGTAAAGTGGCTGAACATCTTGATCTGCTTTAAAACAACAAAATCAGCATTGCTTTCCTACTGAAGCACCTACTACAGTATGTGTATGCTCTTAAGGTCAGTGGGTTCCACTCTCTCTCTCTTTTCCCCACTTGTATTTTCTGATCAATTAAAAGCTTTCCAGTATTGAGATTCACGAGAATGTATTTTCCACAAATCAAATTTTGGGGGAAAATTTGGTGAAGCAGGCGAATTTGAATCTCAAAACATCCACAAATCTCTAAAAAGTTCTTGTCACTTGCTAAAAAATGAGTTAAATATTAAATAACTTGTAAAAAAAAAGCCCTGAGCTTCTCTGATTCCACTGCTTTTTCAGTATTGCACAGCATTGCTGACCTAGATGTCTAGTACTCTTAGACACCACTGAGCCAGAATTGGGAGGGAGAAGTGAAAGAGCAAATCCAGAGAAGATTCTGAAGAACTGCAAGCAGAGATTTCACATATTGCGCTCCAAAAGCAAGAAATGTGAATATCTCTGCAATTTAGTCATACATCGCAAAATAGAAAAAAAAAGTGGTAGATTCAGGGGAGCTCAAAGATTTTTACAAGACAAATAAACTCTATTTTTTATGAGTAAATGATGGGTCATCTTTAACTACTGTAAGCACGCAGTCAATAAAATAGCGATATTTAAGTGAATTATTTTAATTAGAAAAACAAAATCATCTAGCTGCAGTGTCATAATAGGAAACACTAAACGTGACACATATCTCAAAGACAGAAAAGAGTTAGTAAGACGGTCTCTAATATTTGATCTTTTTGTAGCTGTGCTAAGCCATAGCAGTAAAACCATGTAATATTTATACCGGAGTCTGCAATTTGTTGTCTGCTGGCATCGCTAAACCAGAGCAGTAAAGCAATGTAATATTTATACCAGAGCCTGTGTTTTGTCGACTACTGGCATTAGATTATTGTCTTTTATTTGTAATTTCAAAGCATTTTAGATGTTTCTCAATGACTTATTCATAACTACACAATACAAAGGAAACTGCCTCCCAATGCGTGTACATCATACTGCCTGCTTTCCAGGCTCAGACATGCTTAGAGGTCGAAACATTGCATGTCACATGGGTAAAAACCAATGCTGATTTTTCTACTACTGTACTTTGGAAAGCTGTGTGATCAGAGGTAATCAAACCTAGTTCATACTTTCTTACAGGGAACCTGACAGCGGGATTGAAACCTATAAACTAATTATCTAGTTGCATTTGTCTTTAAATGGTCATTACAGGCAAAACTATTGTGTGGGCAAATTCACAGAATTTTGCAATACTTGCCTTTTCAAAGATTGTTCTTTGCATATTCTTGTGAATTGGACTAGTCTGAAATTTCTGCTATGTGCGGGCCAGTCCTATCCAACCTGTCCGTATCATGCCCACTGAGCTGTGGTACGATCCCTGAGTCGCCCTTACACTGTCCTCCCAGAAAACTGTATCCTGAACATTACAACTTAGAGCATGTAAGTTAAGTCTGTCGTTTGTGCACTTATTCCCCAGTAACAGCCACAAACTCCAGTCTATCATACATGCTTATGACGTGCCCCTGGGCCTGTGCTGAGTAGCGTTGCGCACGCGGGGGCCTACCCGGAGCCGGATCTGATAGGGGTAGTAGTTTCGTGGCGGTGACCCGGTCCGTGCCCAGGGAGTCAAACTAAGTGGCAGTGTTTAGCAGAAGATGGTACGGTGTTCGACTACGCCACCCGTTGAATGCGGCTATGAAGCCGCCGCTGCAGGGCAGACCGCTGAGGCCGGTAGTACGGTTGTGCAGCGTGGATGGTATAACCCCCAACGGGAGAGGTATGGCCTCAGGGCAGCGGACGTGGATGATGAAACACTCAGAGACGGTGCGGTGTAGTTCAGGGTCTTTACTGGTGACAAGATAGACCCTCCCAGAGTACTGGCTAGCGATCGGGGCCTGGTCAGTCCGTGAGCTGATGGGATCTCCCCTGGCCAGGCGGAGTTGTAGGCCTCCCCAACTAATCGTACTCTTCTGGCTACCTTGCTAGAGGCGGGTAAAAGTAGCCCACGTCCCTGAGTGTACCGTGTGGTGCTCACCCGTATGGCCGGTGACTCGGGGCCTTTTGGTAGCTTCCGCTCCACGTCGCGGTGCTGGTCCCTTGCGTGTGACCGTGCCTTCGGGTTTCTTGGCCAGAGGACCTGAAATCCCCTGCCGGGCGGTTTCTGCTGCTGGGTAAGGATTAGTCCCCACAGCCTCGGACTCCGGGTCCGGTAAGAACTCTTCAATCAGGGCGAGCTCTACAGCTTCCAGCCCCTGATCTCTTTTAGCACAGCTCCCACAGAGCTCCTGATCTTTCTTGTTCCTAAAGCTGCTCCACTACAGACCAGACTGTGTCTCTGTCTGTGTTCTCTGCTCTTTTTCTCCTAACCCTGCCTCAGCCCTAATTTTATATAGGGGAAGTTCTTCCCCTCCCAGGACTGGGCAGGAGGTGTGGCATGCATAGGATGTCTGACCAGGAAACCTCCCACCTGCTCACAGACGTAATATTGCTATTACTGTGGAAACCAGACCCCTGGGGTGCCACATTCCCCCCTAGTGAAATTTAGTACTCCGGGACTAAACATATTTTTTTGTAAAACATAACAAGTAAAAACAGAAACAGTACAATAAAGAAAAACACATTAGGATGGTCACGGCATGTCCGCAACCGGGTGCAGTCTTTGAAGAAAACAAAGGTGTCCATTTCACCAAGAGACCGGGAGCCGTAACCAGGTAGGGGTCTGTCCTGCCCCGAGTCCTTAACAGTCTTTAGTCCATTCCTGGGTTACGCTCCAACATATGTACAAAGGATTCCGGATAATCCCTAAACGACACCTATAAAATAACTAAAAATACACAATTATTTACAAGTAACAGAAAACAGGTAAATACAAATAAACAGTTTAAACACCTAGATCCTCCAACGTACGGGCAACTGGCCTTTAGTGACTCTAGTGGACCTACGGAGCTGACTGACTGGTCCTGAGCTACGGGGTGTAGGAGCTGTCAAAGGTAAACTGGGCAGCTGTCTACGGGCTCTTTGGCTCACTAGGGGTACGGCAGGCTCACTATAAGCAGAGGGTTGATCCTCCTGGTCTGCTTGTGTGGGGTCTTCTGCCTCCTGGACCGGCTGCTCTTCCAGCTCTACCTGTCTCTCCGTAGGTACTTGAGATGCTGGTTGGAGGAAGGTGAGGACGGGTACCACAACAGCGCCATTGACTTGAGTCCAAGACCGAGGGAAGTCTCCGAGCACAGTACTGACTATATCTTCCCTTTCCTCTGCGGGTCGAGGGTCTTCTTGATCCTCTTCAGGGTTTCGCAGCTGTTCGGGACACTTCTTCAGGTGATCTCGGGAGACAATGGCTGTGGTTTCTCCTCCGTCCTTACTGATTATGCAGACTTTCGGGTTCTCATGGCTTGAGGGCAGTACGGTGTACGGGTCCTTCTCCCACTGGTCGTCCAACTTGTGGAGGCGTCTCTTCCTCTTCAAGACCTGCTCTCCAGGTACCAGGGGAACAGCGGGAGCATACTGGTTGTAAGTCTTCTCCTGTCTTTCTCTAGCTTGACAGAGACTTCGCTCCACGCTCTCCTGTACTTTCCGGTACTGCTGCTGCCTTTCTGTGTCCCAGTCTGCTTCTGGTGAAGTGTCCTCGGGTGTCAGGACTCCCATCTCCAGATCAACAGGAAGCTTACCAGGTCTTGCTCTCATTAGGTAAGCCGGGGAACAGTTGGTAGAACCTACCGGGATGTGGTTGTATAGGTCCACCAGATCAGGCAGTTTCTCAGGCCACAGACTGCGTTCTTCCAGGGGCAATGTTTTCAGAAGATCTATCACCACCTGGTTCATTTTCTCGCAGAGCCCATTGGTTTGCGGATGATAGGGTGTTGTTCTTATCTTCCGGCAGCCATACAGAGTACAGAACTCCTGGAAGACTTCCGCTTCAAAGGCAGGTCCCTGGTCCGTCAGCACCTGCTCCGGGTATCCGTGTGGACGGCAGAAGTGCTGCTGGAAGGCTCTAGCTGCTGTTTGAGCCGTTAAGTCATTGACGGGGACGACAACCAAGAACCGGGAGTAGTGATCCACGATGGTTAACGCATAGACGTAGCCACTTCTGCTGGGGGTCAATTTTACATGATCCAAGGCTACCAGTTCCAACGGCTGCCTGGTGACGATGGACTGCAGGGGAGTCTTCTGGCTGGCACGGTCCTTCCTTCTTAGGTTGCATGGGCCACAGTCTCTGCACCACCTCTCGATGGTTCCTCTCATGCCTACCCAGTGGAACCGCGCACGCAGCAGGAACTCCAGCTTCTTCCATCCGAAGTGCCCAGCTCCGTTGTGGTATGCCTCCAGCACCATAGCCGCGTCTCTTCTTGGCACCACTACTTGCCAGATCAGTTCATGCGTCCGGGAGTTAACCATTCTGCGGCACAACTTCCCCTTGTAAAGGAACAGTCGACTCTTCTCAATCCACAGTTGCTTGGCCTCCTCCGGAGCGTCTGGGTCAAGGTGGGCATCTGGCTGAGTCAGCATCTCCTTCACCAGTCGGACGGCGGGGTCACTGTCTTGCGTTTCCGCCCAGTTGTAATGAGGTAAGGGGTTGAACGTAGCGGATTGCTTACTCCTTACACAGTGGGAATACTGGATAGTCCCATGCCGGTGGAACGCGGGAAGTTCAACTTCTTCCAGTCCCTCTGGATCTTCCCCCACGTCCGGTAGGTTTGGCATTCTGGACAAGGCATCCGCGTTGGTATTGGAGCGTCCTGCCCGGTATTTGATTGTGAACTCAAAGTTGGACAGGCGGGCCATCCATCTCTGCTCCAGGGCACCGAGTCTTGCTGTGTCCAGATGTGTCAACGGGTTGTTATCCGTGTACACGGTAAACCGGGAAGAGGCGAGGTAGTGCTTAAAGCGTTCGGTGACTGCCCACACCACTGCCAGGAACTCTAGCTTGAATGAGCTGTAATTCTCAGGGTTTCTTTCGGTGGGTCGCAGTTTTCGGCTGGCGTAAGCAATTACCCGTTCTTTCCCCTGCTGGATCTGGGACAGTACGGCTCCTAGCCCGATGTTACTTGCGTCGGTGTAGAGGATAAAGGGCTGGCTGTAATCCGGGTACGCCAGGATTTCATCCCCCGTGAGGGCCATCTTCAGCTGGCGGAAGGACTCTTCTTCCAACTTCTCCCATCTGAAGGGCGGCTTCTGGTTCTTGGCCTTCCTGGACTGGCCTATCAGGAGGTCATGCATAGGAGCTGCCTTTTTGGTGAAACCGGGAATGAATCTTCGGTAGTAGCCTACCAACCCGAGGAACTGCCGCACTTCCTTTACGCTGGAGGGGTTTGGCCATTCCTTAATTACGGTGATCTTATCAGGGTCGGGAGCCACTCCGTCAGCACTCATCACGTGTCCCAGGTACTGCACCTTTGGTTTCAGGAGGTGACACTTGGAGGGTTTCACCTTTAGGCCGTAGTTTGCCAGGGCTTCGAACACTTCTGCCAGGTGTTTCAGGTGGTCCTCGTAGGTCTTGGAGTAGACGATGACATCGTCCAGGTATAACAGGACCGTCTCGAAGTTTCGGTGTCCCAGACAGCATTCCATCAACCGTTGGAAGGTTCCTGGTGCGTTGCAGAGTCCGAACGGCATGCAGGTAAACTCGCTAAGTCCCATCGGGGTGGTGAATGCGGTCTTCTCCCGGTCCGCCTCTGCTACAGGAACCTGCCAGTACCCGCTAGTGAGATCCAAAGTAGAGAAGAAGTTGGCAGATCTTAAAGCAGCCAAAGACTCCTCTATCCTAGGTAAGGGGTACGCATCTTTGTGTGTGATACGGTTGATTTTCCGGTAATCTACACACATCCTCATGGTGTTGTCTTTCTTTTTAACCAAGACTAGTGGAGCTGCCCAGGGGCTACAGCTATCCCTGATTACCCCAGCCTCCTTCATGTCTCTAAGCATCCCCTTGGCGTGTTGGTAGTGTGCAGGGGGTACGGGTCGGTATCTCTCCTTTATGGGAGGATGGTCTCCCGTGGGGATATGGTGTTCTACCCCCTTTACTCGCCCTAAGTCTAACGGGTGTTTACTAAACACTCTCTCGTACTCTTGAACCACCCGATAGACTCCTTGTTTCTGGTGTGAGGGAGTGGAGTCAGTACCCAGATGTAGTTGCTGACACCAGTCCTCCATTGGTTTCTTAGAGCCGTTACCTTCCTCTGGTTGAGATGGAGGCAAGGGTTCCACGGCCTGTACAGAATTCTGGTTTATAGTGAACAATTTAGCTAGCGTGGCATACCGGGGCAGGTGTACTTCTCTCTTCCCGATGTTTATTATGCGAACGGGCACCCTCCCATGGCGTACATCAACCACCCCCCGTGCTGTCAGAATGGTGGGCCTACTGTCTGAGTAGACGGGTTCTACCATTGCTTGGTAGTCTCTACCTCTTAGACCAATAGCTGCCCGGCACCAAATCATCATTTCACTTTTTGGGGGCATGGCAATAGGGAAAGGGTCACACATTCTCACGCTTCCAATCTCACCACCGGAGAGTTCCACCTGTTGCCGTCGCATCAGTGCCCGGATCTCTTTTTGGAGCACTCGCTGCTGGCCGGAGCTGGCGTTCTTGGCAACCTGCTGTAAAATGAAAATCACCTCTGCAAGACAATTTTCAATCACATTAGTTCCTAGAGTTATCTTTGGGTGACTCTCGCGCTTGTCAATGTCTACAATGATCAGTCCCTGTGCTGCCAGTTCGACTCTACCGATTTTAATGGTCACCTCTTTAAATCCGATCTGTGGCACGGGCTGACCATTGCTGGCGATGATACTCAAGTCGTCGTCAGGGTAGCGGGTTATATCCGAGTCATTCCAGTACTGCTTGAAGAGCACGTACGGGATGGTGGTGACCTGTGACCCGGTGTCAAGTAGGGCACTCATAGGAATGCCATCCAGTACCACAGGCAAGACTGGACGTCCTCCCACGTATTTGTCACGCCAGTTCGATGGGCCTGGTAATCTTATTCCTGGGGGTTGGCCCTCTACCCCAGGTTGTGCCAGTTTAAAGGACAGTACCTTGCCATATGTCCGGGTTGATTGCAGCGGCGGCAGATGGGTTGTCCGTCCTCGTTGTATCGGTCGCTGGGTCTTCCTCTGGCCGGTGTGGTCCTCCTTGGTCGACGCCACGGGATGTCCTCCGGTCCGGATGCCAGCTGGATCTTCCCTGGAGCAGAAACCTGTAACGACTGCACAGTTCGGGTTAGCGCAGCAACGCTTTTAGCTAGCTCTTGGACCTGATGGTGCAGGTCTGGAGCCGGGTCATTGTTCAAAGCCTGCGCATCAGCTCCCACAGGCCCTGCCGACAAGGGCGCCGCCTCCTGGTGGTAAGCGGTAGTAGGGCGTCTGTGGGTCACAACGCCACCCGGTGCCGGTTCTCGGAGCACCCGGATGGCTCTGTCCTTGAACTGTGCAAAGTCCAGATGAGGATCCTGTAAGGCCATTGCCCGCAACTGGGTTCGGTGGGCATTGCAATATAGTCCCTCTATAAATTGTTCGGTCAACAGCCTGTCCTCGTTTCCCACGCCGTCAGGGTCTGTCTGCTTAATGGCTCTCAGGGCCTCTTGTAGGTTTAGTGCATAGTCCCTTATATTCTCATGTGCTCGCTGTTTGCACCCGTAGAATCTAAGCTTAATCTCGGCTGAGGTGCGGGTATCAAAGGTGTCCTTCAGCCGGGTTAATATCCCTGCGACAGTCCTCCTCCCAGGTGGCCAGGACTTTACCTCCCTTTGGGCTGCCCCGGCTAGTTGGGCCACCAGGATGCTCACTTTTTGCTCTTCTGTGAGGGGGTACACCTGGAAGAGGCTATCCAGCTTTTCTCTAAAGTTCATCAGGGTATGTGACTCCCCTGAGTACTGGGGTAGCCAGGCTGCCCCCGGGATATAGGGCAACGTGAAAGGCATGACCGCAGCAGCGGTGGCGCTGGCGGTGGCTGCGGCAGTGAAGCTCCTCTCCGTATCCGACATCTTCCTCCCCCCTAGTGGACCGTGGCCTACCTTGCGATGATCCTCTTCCGTAGGCCGCGGCTCCGCAGTGGATCGTCAGGGTCGAGGACCTTCCGTCGCGCTCCTGTGACGTCGGCGTCTGCTGGGCTCCTTCCAGGACCTTACGCAACGTCCGGACGTGAGGCGGGGCTTCAGTTCTCGCGGGCTTTCGGAGTCCACGCCCCTCTTCTTCCCGCGCGGCGTCTTCAAGATGGCGTCCAACGGCGGGAAAACTCCACGGATGGCGGGAAGAAGGCAAAAGATGGCGCCGGATGGCGGGAAAACTTCACGGATGGCGGGAAGAAGGCTGAAGATGGCGCCGGATGGCGGGAATCTTCACCACAGGTAAGTTTAAAAGTCTCTTTTTCAGGCGCGCAGTACTCGGTGGTTGCGGGCACGGAATCCTGCCGACTACGCCAAAAGTTGACGCGCCCCTGGGCCTGTGCTGAGTAGCGTTGCGCACGCGGGGGCCTACCCGGAGCCGGATCTGATAGGGGTAGTAGTTTCGTGGCGGTGACCCGGTCCGTGCCCAGGGAATCAAACTAAGTGGCAGTGTTTAGCAGAAGATGGTACGGTGTTCGACTACGCCACCCGTTGAATGCGGCTATGAAGCCGCCGCTGCAGGGCAGACCGCTGAGGCCGGTAGTACGGTTGTGCAGCGTGGATGGTATAACCCCCAACGGGAGGGGTATGGCCTCAGGGCAGCGGACGTGGATGATGAAACACTCAGAGACGGTGCGATGTAGTTCAGGGTCTTTACTGGTGACAAGATAGACCCTCCCGGAGTACTGGCTAGCGATCGGGGCCTGGTCAGTCCGTGAGCTGATGGGCTCTCCCCTGGCCAGGCGGAGTTGTAGGCCTCCCCAACTAATCGTACTCTTCTGGCTACCTTGCTAGAGGCGGGTAAAAGTAGCCCACGTCCCTGAGTGTACCGTGTGGTGTTCACCCGTATGGCCGGTGACTCGGGGCCTTTTGGTAGCTTCCGCTCCACGTCGCGGTGCTGGTCCCTTGCGTGTGACCGTGCCTTCGGGTTTCTTGGCCAGAGGACCTGAAATCCCCTGCCGGGCGGTTTCTGCTGCTGGGTAAGGATTAGTCCCCACAGCCTCGGACTCCGGGTCCGGTAAGAACTCTTCAATCAGGGCGAGCTCTACAGCTTCCAGCCCCTGATCTCTTTTAGCACAGCTCCCACAGAGCTCCTGATCTTTCTTGTTCCTAAAGCTGCTCCACTACAGACCAGACTGTGTCTCTGTCTGTGTTCTCTGCTCTTTTTCTCCTAACCCTGCCTCAGCCCTAGTTTTATATAGGGGAAGTTCTTCCCCTCCCAGGACTGGGCAGGAGGTGTGGCATGCATAGGATGTCTGACCAGGAAACCTCCCACCTGCTCACAGACGTAATATTGCTATTACTGTGGAAACCAGACCCCTGGGGTGCCACACTTACCCTGGAGAGTGCTCAGCACAGCACTGCTTTCAATCTGGACGCATCTTGGACTAGTCCAATTCACAAGAATGTGCGAAAAATTATCTTTGAAAAGGTGAGAATCGCGATATACTGTGAACTTGTCCCACACAATTGGGATTGTCTGTAATCACCATTAAAGGACAAAAGCAGCCCTTCAATTAGTTTATAGGTCTCAATTCTGCTGTCAGGTTCCCTTTAAGTATTGACAAGATTTGAATACCGCTGCTTACCTTTCAAAATCCTCCTGCGTATAATCCAAAAAAACACAGCTTTCCAAAGAATGGTGGTAGAAATTCAGCATTGGTTTATTTATCCATGTGACATGTGATGTTTCGACTAAATATGTCTGAGCCTTTGAAAGCAAATATTTTTAACCAAGAATCCCTATCAATCATCCAAAAATTGGCAGTGCTCCAAAGTATAGTGGTAAAAAAAATCAGCAGTGGTTTATTCATCCTTGTTGCATGTGATGCGATGCTTCAACTCCCAAATATGTCGAAGTCTTTGTCATTGCTGGAGAAAGACTAAGGCTGCGTGCACACGATGTGTTTTTAATGCGTTTCCGCTGCGGAATTTCCGCAGCGGAAACGCATCAAAAACGCATGGTAATCCGCACCCCATGGTCCCCAATGGCATTCCGCAATGTCAATGCACATGCTGCGGATTTTTCCGCAGCGTTTCTGCAGCGCTCATAAATCCGCAGCATGTTCATTAATTTTGCGGAAGAGCAGCGGAAGCGCCGCCATTGACTTGCATTGAGACGCATAGAATCCGTGTCTGTACATTTGTACAAGCGGATAATATGCGTTTCAATGTGCGGATGGTACCCAGTTCTGGAGGAGAGAAGACTCTCATCCAGACCTGGGTACCATTGTACCTGTAAAAAAAAGAATAAAATAAAAAATAAAGTTTATATTCACCTGTCCGGCGGCCCCTGCAGCGCTTCCCCTTCCAGGACCTGAGATGACGTCGCGGTCTCGCGAGATGCCGGCAAGCCAGGAAGGAACCAGAAAGGAGCGTGACAGCACACGTGGCGGCATCGGAGGTAAGTATAGCTTTATTTTTTTTATTTTTACGGCCACACTGTATAAATCCATGCCGTTTGCATGGATTTATACAGTGTGACCTAGTTGTCAAGCACTTTCCAAGTGATGCTATCACCTGGAAAGTGCTTGTCAGTCCGCATGCGGAAACACATGCGTTAGCACGTGTAGATACGCATGGGAATCCGCATGTATTCTGCAGGAAAAACGCATGCACAATCTGCATGCGTTTTTTCTGCCAGGGAGATGCAGAAATGCTGCAGAAATTTTCTGCTTCATTTCTGCATCGTGGGCACATAGCCTTAGGCATATTTGTGAATTAAAACATCACATGTCACATGGTGAGTAAAACCATTGCTGATTTTATAGACTATTGCTGATTTATACACCATTGTTGATTTATACACCACTACTGATTTATACACCACTGTTGATTTATGCACCACTGCTGATTTATACACCACTGTCGATTTATACACCACTGCTGATTTATACACCACTGCTGATTTATACACCACTGTCGATTTATACACCACTGTCGATTTATACACCACTGCTGATTTATACACCACTGCTGATTTATACACCACTGTCGATTTATACACCACTGCTGATTTATACACCACTGCCGAGATTATACACCACTGCTGATTATTCAACCACTGCTGATTCTTCGACCACTTCTGATTTATACATCACTACTCATTTATTCCAAACCAGGAATAGAAGCTCGAGGAGGGTAATTTGCTTATTTCCGGTGTATTGTGGAAAGAGTGAAGAGTTGCCGTGAGTCTTAAGATCTTTGGGTGTAGCTGGATCAATCAATTCCTATTTTGCATCTATGTTCTCTAATAAAGCAAATGTAACATCGACTGATCTTCACTGTGCTATGAAATGAGTAAAAGAATCCACAAAATCTATAAACAGGAAGATGGAGGCTAAACACTTGGCTAATTTAAATGAATTTAAATCTCCTGGTCCAGATGAATTACATCCTAGGGTACTGAAAGAGATAGCAGAGGAAATTTCAGAACCACTAGCCAGAATCTTTGAAAATTCCTGGAGAACAGGAGAAGTCCCAGAAAATTGGAGAAGGGCAAATGTTGTCCCTATCTTCAGAAACCGAAAAAGATGGAGCCAGGAAATTACAGGCCAATGAGCCTTACTTCTATACCAGAAAAGGTCTGTGAACAAATTATGAAACAGCGTGTATGTAAGTACTCAGATAAGAATACAGTAATTAACCGAGCCAGCATGGATTTGTAGCAAACAAGTCATGCCAGACTAATCTAATTTCCTTCTATGATGGAATCTCTGACTGGGTGGATCAGGGAAATGTGATAGATATAGTATATCTCGACTTCAGCAAAGCATTTGATAAAGAATCTCATGATATCCCTATTAAAAAAATGACCAAGTATGGGATGATTGACAAGGCTACCTTTAGGTGGCTCAGTGATCATAATCAAAGAGTGGTAATAAATGGTTGCAAATCCAATTGGAAGAGTGTTTCAAGGGTACCACAAGGCTTCATCTTGGCCCTAGTATTCAACATTTTTATAAATTATATAGATAAGGGAAGTAAAGGTAAACTAATCAAATTTGCAGACGATGCAAATCTAGCTAGCACTAGAGAAGGCAGAGAACGGATTAAGAAGGATCTAGATAAGCTTGAATAATGGGCAGCAACTAATAGAATGATATTTAACAGAGAGAAATGCAAGATTCTACATCTGGGTAAGAAAACGAAAATTTCATCTACAGAATGGGAGGAAAAGAACTAAGCAACAGCATATGTGAAAAATACTTGGGTATACTAATAGATCATAGACTGCACATGAGTCAACAGTGTGATGCAGCAGCAAAAAAGGGAAACCTAGTTCTGGGATGTATTGAGAGAAGCATACAGTCTAGATCAAGTGAAGTAATTATCCCCCTCGATTCCTTCTTGGTCAGACCTCATCTGGAATACTGTGTCCAGTTCTGGGCACCACATTTTTAAAAGGACATTGAAAAACTAGAGCAAGTTCAGAGAAAAGCTACCACAGACTCTGTTGTACCTGCACATTTCTCTAGTGGGAGTACCATCGGTCTGTTCCCCGGAAATGGGATGTGTGTAGTGCATGCAGCTAACTGAGCTCAGTTCCACAATCCATCCTTACCCGGGAGTGGAATACCACACCTCTGGCTGAGGTGCAATACCCCTGTAGCAGCCGAATCCTCAGGGTGCTACATTCCCCCCTGGTAAATCACAGCACGTCCTCGGGCTGTAAGATATAAACAAAAACATCCAAAACATACAATTTTTTTCATAAACATAAACATAGAAAACATCATATAGATATCATCAGCAATAAACTTTTCATATATAACATTCTTGTTTCTGGTTCCTCCGGTCACGGTGCAACTTGTGACCGGGTAAAGTGCGACAGTCTCTCTTGGAATAAAACAGTTTCCTATAAAACCGGAAGGGGGCGCTTTAGGAAGCGCAACTATATACAAGGGGATTTGGCCGCTCTCAGTCCTCGGCCAGGTATTAGGAAGGAATGACCGCTCTCAGTCCTCGGTCAGTGGGAATAGGGACACACGGGGTTAAAAGTTCACTCTTGTCCCAACGGGGACATATTTTAAGCAGCAACAGTTCTTGGTACCCCGACGGGCAACTTTATACAGTCTCTCTCTACCGTACTTCAACGACGGCGTCCTCCTGCTCTTTCTTATTGGTTGGTTTCAGTTTCAGACCCGTCCGGGTCCTCTTGCTCCTCCTCACACCGCAGCTCCTCCTCCGTCAGGCGATGCACATGGAGGGCGTAGGGTCCTTTGGCACACTTGTGCCGGGTGAAGGTGACCTCGTCCCCTACATACAGGTCACGACCTCTGTGTCCCTCCGGCAGATGGCTTTCTACGTCTCTGAGGGTTACAAAGACGTCGCCGGGGGTCTGATGGTCTCTGATAAAGCCCCATCCGTGCTGCATGTTGAATTTTATCACAGTCCCGGTGGAAGGGGGACCATGAGCTGCACGGGGATTCCTCCTGGTCCGGCTCTTCTGCTCCGCGCTCCTTATCTGCGCTTGCTGTTCCCGGACCCGCCTCTCTCTCCGCTCCCTCTCGAAGACCTCGAGCTGCTGCCGGCAGCACTCTGCACGCTCCGCTGCGGCCGCCCGAGTCTCCTGAGTGAACCCCATGAGGTCTTCTCCGGTGGGGTCCCACTCAAACTGTGCCTCTTCCAGCGGGGGTGAGGTCCTCTTTACAGGCTTCGGAGCCGGAATCAGGGGCTCGTCTAGGGGTCTCTCTTTCCGGAGTCGGGGATGGTGAAACTCCGGTGGCCATATGAAGGGCTGCCCATCCGGGCACGTATGCTGGGCAAATAGATTTTCACCCAGGTGCGGCACTTTAGGTGCTATGGGCGCTGTGGTGGTAGCGGCGCCCGGGTTGACCAGGCCTTGCGACCAGGCTTGGGGCACGCTAAAGGAAAAGGGCACCGTAAGAACGGCGGCGCCCGTGGTTACTCGGCCCTGCGACCAGGCCGGTGGCTCCGCGGAGGTAGGGGGCGCTGTTGGTATTGCGGCGCCCGGGGGTACTAGGCCTTGCGACCAGGCCGGTGGTATTTCCTGCTTGGCCACGCTCGAGGTCGAGGCGTGTGACGTCACAGGGGTCGCGGCCGCGGTTTCCGGTTGAGGCCTAGTCGGCGGCGGTGACGATGCAGCGACGGGCACGGCAGGGGGAATTTCGGGCTCTGCGACGGGGAGCTGGGGCAGGCACGCGGTTTCCCGGCTCGGGGTAGAGACGTCCCCTTTACCTGCCTCCGTCCGTTCAGCTCCCTTCTCGGCGCCGTCTCCTGCCTTCATTCCTCCTGCGCCATCCTCAGAGGCGGTCTGTCTCCTCGTCTCGGGCGGCGTGCTCCGCTGGCGGGTTCCAGCCTGCTGGGCCATCTCTCTGCTCCATGCGGCCAGTACGTCCCGCTGCACTCGGGCCATCCTCCGTGCGAGGCCCTCCAACGCGGTCTGTGCACACTCCCGGTCTCGGGGGAGCTGTGCTAGGATCTCCAGCAGGCCTTCTGGAGTGGCGACCTGCAACAGGCTCCTGACCACTGGGTCGGTGCTGCCTGACTCTCCCTCCATCTCCGGGTAGGCTCTCTCTGGACTCTCTTCCAGACGTCTTGTCTCCGGGTGCGCTCTCTCCAGACTGCTCCAGGCGACACCCATCTTTGTTCTCTTCTTCTGTCTCCGCCCACATCGAGGGTGGTCCCGGGGCAACTTTATGATTGTCAGTTCCAGGGGCAGTTCTCTTACGCTGATGGACACTTCCAGCATCACAGTCTCTGTTGGTGGGCGCGGTTTCCGCTTTTGGCGCCATTCTTCGACCTGGCCCACGATGGGAGGTGGTCTCTTGCCACCCTCTGGCACGCCCATAATGGCGTCCGCTCTTCCAAGGCGGGAAATCTTTGGAAATGGCGGGAATCGTCTCCCAGTGGCGGGAAACTCCATGGATGGCGGGAAAAAGCTGCAAATGGCGGACAACCGGCGGGAAACGACCTGTGATGGGGCCCGATGGCGGGGACCCTCCGGAACCGGCAGGAGACTTCTTTTTGAGGTAACGGTGTACTTTTCTTCAGGCACGCAGTACCCGGTTGTTGCGGGCACGTTATCCTGCCGACTACGCCAAAGTTGACGCACACCCTGGGCCAGTGTTGTTTAGGGATACCCGGAGCCGGATCAGATGGGGGTTGTAGTCTCCGAGTGGCTGTGACCCGGTCCGTGCCCAGGGTGTCAAGCTCAGTGTGTGGCAGTCCTTATGATGTTTCTAGATGTTCTTTTGTGTCGACTACGCCACCCGTTGATTTGCGGTCAAAAGGCCGCCGCTGCAGCAGGGTCCACTGAGGCTGGTGATGTGTGTGCAGCTTAGGTAGTATAACCCCCAACGGGAGGGGTATAGCCTCAGGGGGTCAGTTGCAGAGGATGGGGGTTGTGGTGGTGCAGCGAGGATGGAAATGAGACTCAGAGTCGGACTGTGCAGTTCAGGGTTTTTTTACTTACTGCTGTTGTTCTGGTCACTCCGGCCTTGAGTGACCACCCGAGCCGTGCTGCGTCCACCAGGTCCTGGACTCGGTCAACTACCAGGCAACTCCGGAGTGTGGTCCTGAGCTCCCTTTCTGTCCTGTCCTCTTCTCTGGCCTTCCCCACCAGGGATCCACCTATGTCCGGCTCCCTCGGGCCTCTTGGTGGTAAACCCTTGTTTCTGGGTTCCCTGACCCTATTCCTGGTCTGCCTTCCGGGTGGATTTAGTGGGTGATCGTGGCAGATCCTGCCCACGACCTCCGGTTCCTGGCTAAGGTGTGCTGTAGCCTCTGCCAGCTTGGGATCCGGTACCCTGTTGCCAACTCTTCACCCTCTGGTCTAATTTGGGCTCTTGGAGTTCCTTCTTTCTCCCCCTCTGGGTCTTTCTTTCTCCTCTCTCTCTCTCTTGGCCTTGGAGCTGCTCTTCTCCTCTGTTCTGCTTCTCTGACTCTGCAAAAGACTGACTGACCTTGATCTAAGATGGTTCCCACCTTATATACTCCCTCTATGTGTGAGCTCAGGTGACCAGCACCCAATGAGCTCCTAACTTTACCCAGGCTGCTCCCCCTATCTGCCCCTACACTACTGGGATGTTCCACCCCCCTCCCACTCCAGCCAGGAACAGACTCTGTTGTACCTGCACATTTCTCTAGTGGGAGTACCATCGGTCTGTTCCCCGGAAATGGGATGTGTGTAGTGCATGCAGCTAACTGAGCTCAGTTCCACACTCCATCCTTACCCGGGAGTGGAATACCACACCTCTGGCTGAGGTGCAATACCCCTGTAGCAGCCGAATCCTCAGGGTGCTACACATCTAGCCCAGGAAATTCTTTGTGCCTAGTAGCAGTGTCTGCTAGTCAGCGGATTATCCCAGCTGTTAAGCAAGCTACACCACCTGTAGTTTGGACACTTAATTTTTTCAAAGGAAATGGTTCAGGCCCCCGGGACACTCAGTGAAGAGCATCGGGGAGGCACTCCAAGGCACAGGGGCTGGGACTGGCGGTAGGACTCCTTGCGCTGGACCGCCAAGCTCGATCCTTATAAAAGCTTTTTTAACTGCAGCAGCTTTAGTGGACGCTACAGGAGCTGGAATTACGCGGCTGCTGGCATGAGACTTGCCCTCCAATAGATCCTTGTAAAAGGATTTAAAGTGTACTCATTCAAATTAGAGAGACAATTTAAATTAAAAAGATTAGACCTGCCTCCACCGCAGGGGGGCTCGCTCGACCCACCAGCAGACATGCACCAGTATTGGGAGAGGGGGGCTGGCCGTCAGGGTCCACCGCAGCTCTGGCACAAACCCGGCGACACGGAGGTCGCACGGGCAGGAACGGATTGGCCGTGTCGGCTTCGCACTTTTTTGGTTTTAGAAGGGCATGACATGCCTATATCTATGTCTCCCCCTCCTTTTACTCCTCCACCTCTTTTCTTTTCGCATGACTATATGTACTTGTCACTTCTCCATGTGTTAGTTGTGTCTTCTGACCAGTTTGTCAGCTTTTGGACACCTTTGAACGTGTTTTCTATGTGTTTCTATGTGTTTTTGTTTGCCTGCCATTGGTTTTAACGGTGTTCGAAGGTGCTCGTTGAACAGTTCGACGAACAGTTCGGCGAACATACGGGTGTTCGACGAACCGAACTCGAACACTACGGGTGTGGCTCAACACTACTCACAACTCACTGCTGCCTGGCTCCACCTTCCCTTTTATATCCCTAACGGGCTCCCTCTGCTGGTCTGAGGTGGAAGGTGGAGATGTGGGAACGGTTATGGGGGCCTCTTGTGGAGGAATCCTTCAATACACCCTTCTAGGATCTGTGATACTAAGCGCAGCTGGGCGTCACAGTAGCCTGTGTAACGTTGGTCCCAACTCTCTGCAGGTCATTCACTAGGTCCCCCTGTGTGGTTCTGGGATTTTTGCTCACCGTTCTTAAGATCATTTTGAGCCCAAGGGGGGAGATCTTGTGTGGAGCCCCAGATCGAGGGAGATTATCTTTGGTATTGTATGTCTTCCATTTTCTAATTATTGCTCCCACAGTTGATTTCTTCACACCAAGCTGATTGCCTATTGCAGATTCAGTCTTCCTTGTTATGATCTGCAACATGTACTAAGGAAAGACAAGGGAAAACTGTCCCTACAGTAAAACTAAGCTGACTCCCTACGATGTAGTGAGCTGCCTGTTCCTAGCAAACAGACCCGCCTTAGTCCTCGGCTAGTCTGAACGAAGACCTATAGCATAAGGGGAGGGGTCCTTAAAAGAACTAAGGACTGGGACAAAAATATGACACCTCCTAAACAGAGAAGTTGTTGCAGAACACAAAAAGACTAACAGACAAAAAAGTACTAGAGGTCCTAGAAGGACCAAATGAACTGACAGAGAAAGGCATAGAAGCACCTGGCTAGAGAAACAGTCAAACACAGAAGTCCAGCACAGCCAAAAGGGCGGAGCTGGAATATAAAGTCACGTGACCGCAAAACACAAGATGGAAAAAGCAAACAGGAGGGTTCTAACATTCCCAGCCTGGTGCAATTTTGTTTCTGGTGTCCTCCGACAGCTCTTTTGTCTTCACCATAGTGGAGTTTGGAGTGTGACTGTTTGAGGTTGCAGACAGGTGTCTTTTATACTGATAACTAGTTCAAACAGGTGCCAGTACTACAGGTAATGAGTGGAAGACAGAGGAGCCTCTTAAAGAAGAAATTACAGGTCTGTGAGAGCCAGAAATCTTGCTTGTTTGTAATTGACCAAATACTTATTTTCCACCAAAATTTGAAAACAATTTCTTTCCAAATCAGACAATGTGATTTTCAGGATTTGCTTTCTCATTTTGTCTCTCATAGTTGAGGTCTAGCTATGATGTCAAATACAGGCCTCTCTCATCTTTTTAAGTTGGAGAACTTGCACAATTAGTGGCTGACTAAATACTTTTTTTTCCAACTGTAAGTACGATAAGTGATGCAATAACTTTCTAAAGTTACACAATTATTTATAGAAATTGATTAAAAAAGGGTACCAAAAGACACATGGTTTAAGTTACAAATACATATATGTATATTTTATCTTATCTTTATTGTGGTTTTTTTTTATTTCCATGACTTGCTTATTTTCCATTTTGTCTACATTTCTGATAACCCCTTAAGAAAACACCAGTATAGGGATCAATTAAATGACATGAATTAAGCTTCTCTAACTAAGAGAATGTTGGCGACTCGGAGAATGATGTGACTTGTTGTGTTGCATGCCACAGAACGCACATAAACATAGTATGATGGTCCCTCCCTACACAGTATAACTCCACACAGTATGATGCCCTCCACTTCCCCCTCAGAGTATAATGACCTAAATGTTACACACACAGAGTGTGATTGCGCCCAGAGCCCCACAAGGTATAATGGTCCCAACATGGTATGATTGCCCCCACAGACCTCACACCCCCAAGCACTGACTGAAAATTAAAAAATAAAAACTACTTACAGTGGTGAAAATAAGTCTTTGATACACTGCCAATTTTGCAAGTTTTCCCACTTACAAAGCTTGGAGAGATCTGTGACTTTTATTGTAGGTACACTTCAACTGTGAGAGACAGAATCTTAAAAAATAAAAAAAAAAACAGAAAATCACATTGTAAGATTTTTACATAATTAATTTGCATTTTATTGCAAGAAATAAGTATTTGATACAATAGAAAAGCAGAACTTAATATTTGGTATAGAAACCTTTGTTTGCAATTACAGCGGTCAGATGTTTCCTGTAATTTTTGACCAAGTTTGCACACACTGCAGCAGGGATTTTGGCCCACTCCTCCATAAAGAACTTCTCTAGATCTTTCAGGTTTCGGGGCTGTTGCTGGGCAACATTGAGTTTCAGCTCCCTTCAAAGATTTTATATTGGGTTCAGGTCTGGAGACTGGCTAGGCCATTCCTGGACCTTGAAATGCTTCTTATGGAGCCACTCCTTAGTTGCCCTGGCTGTATGTTTTGGGTCATTGTCATGATGAAAAATCCAGCTACAACCCATCTTCAATGCTCTTACTGAGGAAAGGAGGTTGTTGGCCAAAATCTACATATACAATCACATTGTACTGTAGTGTAAACTATGTCCTGCGTCTTTTTGTATATATTGTTTATTGTGATTTGGTAATGCATTGTGTATAAGCTATGTAAAGGTAATGCCTAGTGTTGGTAGTGTACAGTATAGGATAAGACATAGTTTAGGAATTAGGACATAAAATAGGTAGGATAATGTAGTGCATGTAGTTAATGATGCTGGGGTAAGGATAGTGTTAATGTTGGGCACTAGCCCAAGTGTAAGGGCAAGTGACTGCTTCCTGTAGTTAGACAGATTCAGGACAAGTTCAAGTAGCAGCAAGAAGTGTCTGTGAGCAGTGCTGCTGTTGGGTGAGCTACCAAAAGGAGACTAAGGGGACAGAGATTAGCTCGACCTGGACCTCAATGAAGAGGCAGAGTGGCATGCCACCTTAAAGGGGCCCTTGGATAGGATGATATGTCATGAGAAACCTTGAGCTTGCTAAACACCTAAGATAGCAAAACTAAACAGGACTAAGTTTGTGGGACTAGTGGGTGGTCCTGAGTGGTAGATCAAGGGCACCAGAAGTGGAAGAAGTAGGACGTGGAACCACTGAGCAGGAAGAGGGACTTGCTAATCAGGACTGTGGAGACAAGCTGGGCTCTGACGTAGTAGGGCGGACCAGTGTGCTTCACCGGTCCTGAAGTAGACTACAGTGAAAGGAAGCCATGTGTGTGAAAATACTTTATACTGTGAATAAAGCATCACTAACACTTTGTATCCGCTACCACTTGTGCATAATCCTTATCAAGTCATCATTCAGTAAAGAATGTGTTTTAGAACAGAAGTCTTCTTTTTTTAACTTTAACACCCATGGTCTTGGCTGGCCAACACCATTGGCCAAAGGTGGCCTGCACGGGCGCAAGGCCCTCACAACACCAACACCCAGTCAGGACCCATCTTTTCTGTAAAGTGCCAGAGTGACATGGAGCAGCAGCTCGCCCACAACTACTGCTGTCTGTCACCTTACATTTGGGTAGTGAGTGGCCTCCCTGCAAAGTCATGAGATACTTTCTTGGTAGGGAAAGTAATTAAACTTTTATTCAAAGGAGCTATTGTTTATCTAATGTTCTGTTTGGGTCACACTTTTAACCATTATTATCAACTTATGCATTTTGTACAAAAAAAATCACTCTTGTGCAAAATTGCAAGTGCTAAGTGGCATATTCACAATGTACCAGGTGTCTTCTTCCAGAAAATATACAGAAATTAGGGTTGAATATCTATTTTGTTATTTAGTCATGTAGGTCTTATTTATTGGTGTCAAAAGTGCAAACATTGTCCTGGCTACCAGATGAGCATAGTTCATTCTCCTGCCCTTTAGGGGCAATATAAAAATAAATCTAAAGAGTAAGTGCATACCTAAGGGGGAAGACCGGGGTGTAAGTACTTTCAAAACAAGGGATCCGGAACTGCGGGGGCCATGCCTCTTGTTGCAGGGGGAAGACAGACTGCGAGACAGGAGTCAGGTGACCAGGAAGCTGGGGGTGTGTCCAAAGAGAGCTGAGGAGTCAGGTGACCGGGGAGCTGAGCTCGTGTCTATGAAGAGGGAGGAAAAGGAGTTTTTGCACGGGAAAAGCAGCAGTGGACAGTTGGAGTTAAGCCCGACTAGAGGGAGAAGAGACGCAGGATCCCTGGAGCTGAGCAAGTGAGGTGCACTGTTATAGACTAGGGGCTCAGCGGATCAAACCGGAGACCGCCCGCTGCCGCCAGAAGACGGAGCATTGTTTAGGCGGGGAAGCCGGAAGAAAGCAACACCGGCACCAGCCGGCAACTGCCTTGTGAGGAGCAAGAGTCAGCTAAGTGAAAAAACTGCCGATTACAACCGTGTCGACTCTGCTACATCTAGCCAAACTGTGGATTGTCGGTTATAGCATATTACCTGCTACTCCCCTTGTTGTCCCCATATATTCCCTGTTACTCCCTGCGTGGAGATTGACCCTGTTACAGTAAATCCCGCTGGTTATTTAACCCTGTACTGGCTGCTCTGTGTTTCTGTGTCACTGCATCTAAAGTACCTGTGTTACACATACTCACACTCCTTTTAACTTACATTCTGGGTTTTTAAGGACAATGTTTGGTTATTATGTTTGTGGATTTCAGAAACAGTCCATGTATAATGGTTCCCGAGAAGTGAGGTTGAAAGGTACTGTAGGATAGAATTGAATTTGAAGCTGTTTCTTCCAGCCTTTCATATTTAAACATGTTTCAAGTATACAAAGCTGCTTTTCATATACAGTACAGACCAAAAGTTTGGACACACCTTCTCATTTAAAGATTTTTCTGTATTTTCATGAATATGAAAATTGTACATTCACACTGAAGGCATCAAAACTATGAATTAACACATGTGGAATTATATACTTAACAAAAAAGTGTGAAACAACTGAAAATATGTCTTATATTCTAGGTTCTTCAAAGTAGCCACCTTTTGCTTTGATGACTGCTTTGCACACTCTTGGCATTCTCTTGATGAGCTTCAAGAGGTAATCACCGGAAATGGTTTTCAGTTCACAGGTGTGCCCTGTCAGGCTTAATAAGTGGGATTTCTTGCCTTATAAATGGGGTTGGGACCATCAATTGTGTTGTGCAGAAGTCAGGTGGATACACAGCTGATAGTCCTACTGAATAGACTGTTAGCTGATTTTTTCTTGCCATAATACAAATTCTAAGTAAAGAAAAACGAGTGGCCATCATTACTTTAAGAAATGAAGGTCAGTCAGTTCGAAAACTTTGAAAGTGTCCCCAAGTGCAGTTGCAAAAACCATCAAGCGCTACAAAGAAACTGGCTCACATGAGGACCGCCCCAGGAAAGGAAGACCAAGAGTCACCTCTGCTTCTGAAGATAAGTTTATCCGAGTCACCAGCCTCAGAAATTGCAGGTTAACAGCAGCTCAGATTAGAGACCAGGTCAATGTCACATAGAGTTCTAGCAGCAGACACATCTCTTCAACAACTGTTAAGAGGAGACTTTGTGCAGCAGGCCTTCATGGTAAAATAGCTGCTAGGAAACCACTGCTAAGGACAGGCAACAAGCAGAAGAGATTTGTTTGAGCTAAAGAACACATGGAATGGACATTAGACCAGTGGAAATCTGTGCTTTGGTCTGATGAGCCCAAATTGGAGATCTTTGGTTCCAACCACCGTGTCTTTGTGCGATGCAGAAAAGGTGAACAGTTGGACTCTACTTGCCTGGTTCCCACCGTGAAGCATGGAGGAGGAGGTGTGATGGTGTGGGGGTGCTTTGCTGGTGACACTGTTGGGGATTTATTCAAAATTGAAGGCATACTGAACCAGCATGGCTACCACAGCATCTTGCAGCGGCATGCTATTCCATCCGGTTTGCGTTTAGTTGGACCATCATTTATTTTTCAACAGGACAATGACCCCAAACACACCTCCAGGCTGTGTAAGGGCTATTTGACCAAGAAGGAGAGTGATGGGGTGCTACGCCAGATGACCTGGCCTCCACAGTCACCAGACCTGAACCCAATCGAGATGGTTTGGGGTGAGCTGGACCGCAGCATGAGGGCAAAAGGGCCAACAAGTGCTAAGCATCTCTGTGAACTCCTTCAACATTGTTGGAAGACCATTTCCGGTGACTACCTCTTGAAGCTCATCAAGAGAATGCCAAGAGTGTGCAAAGCAGTCATCAAAGCAAAAGGTGGCAACTTTGAAGAACCTAGAATATAAGACATATTTTCAGTTGTTTTACACTTTTTTGTTAAGTATATAATTCCACATGTGTTAATTCATAGTTTTGATGCCTTCAGTGTGAATGTACAATTTTCATAGTCATGAAAATACAGAAAAGTCTTTCAATGAGAAGGTGTGTTCAAACTTTTGGTCTGTACTGTACACTCACACATGCAGTATGGTGCACACACACATAATATACACACATACAGTACATACACACATGTACTATACACACAGACATGCCCTATATACAGTGGGTACGGAAAGTATTCAGACCCCTTTACATTTTTCACTCTTTGGTTCATTGCAGCCCTTTGGTAAATTCTAAAAAGTTCATTTTTTCTCATTAAAGTACACTCTGTACCCCATCTTGACTGAAAAAAGCAGAAATGTAGAAATTTTTGCAAATTTATTAAAAAGAAAAACTGAAATATCACATGGTCATAAGTATTCAGACCCTTTGCTCAGTATTGAGTAGAAGCACCCTTTTGAGCTAGTACAGCCATGAGTCTTCTTGGGAATGATGCAACAAGTTTTACACACCTGGATTTGGGGATCCTCTGCCATTCTTCCTTGCAGATTCTCTCCAGTTCCATCAGGTTGGATGGTGAACGCTTGTGGGCAGCCATTTTCAGGTCTCTCCAGAGATGCTCAATTGGGTTTAGGTCAGGGCTCTGGCTGGGCCAGTCAAGAATGTTCACAGAGTTGTTCTGAAGCCACTCCTTTGCTATTTTAGCTGTGTGCTTAGGGTCATTGTCTTGTTGGAAGGTAAACATTCGGCCAAGTCTGAGGTCCAGAGCACTCTGGAAGAGGTTTTCATTCAGGATATCTCTGTACTTGGCCGCATTCATGTTTCCTTCAATTGCAACCAGTCATCCTGTCCCTGCAGCTGAAATACACCCTCATAGCATGATGCTGCCACCACCATGTTTCACTGTTGGGATTGTATTGGGCAGGTGATGAGCAGTGCCTGGTTTTCTCCACACATACCGCTTAGAATTATCACCAAAAAGTTCTATCTTCGTCTCATCAGACCAGAGAATTTTATTTCTCATAGTCTGGGATTCCTTCATGTGTTTTTGAGCAAACTCTATGCGGGCTTTTATATGTCTTGCACTGAGAAGAGGCTTCCGTCGGGCCATTCTGCCATAAAGGCCCGACTGGTGGAGGGCTGCAGTGATAGTTGACTTTGTGGAACTTTCTCCCATCTGGCTACTGCATCTCTGGAACTCAGCCACAGTGATATTGGGGTTCTTCTTTAACTCTCTCACCAAGGCTCTTCTCTCACGATTGCTCAGTTTGGCTGGACGGCCAGGTCTAGGAAGACTTTTGGAGGTCCCAAACTTCTTCCATTTAAGGATTATGGAGGCCACTGTGCTCTTAGGAACCTTGAGTAATGCAGAAATTCTTTTGTAACCTTGGCCAGATCTGTGCCTTGCCACAATTCTGTTTCTGAGCTCCTTGGGCAGTTCCTTTGAGCTCATGATTCTCATTTGGTCTGACATGCACTGTGAGCTGTGGGGTCTTATATAGACAGGTGTGTGCCTTTCCAAATCAAGTCCTATCAGTTTAATTAAACACAGCTGGATTCCAATGAAGGAGTAGAACCATCTCAAGGAGGATCACAAGGAAATGGACAGCATATGACTTAAATATGAGTGTCTGAGCAAAGGGTCTGAATGCTTATGACCATGTGATATTTCAGTTTTTCTTATTTAATAAATTTGCAAAAATTTCTACATTTCTGTTTTTTTAGTCAAGATGGGGTGCAGAGTGTACTTTAATGAGAAAAAAAATGAACTTTTTAGATTTTACCAAATGGCTGCAATGAAACAAAGAGTGAAAAATTTAAAGGGGTCTGAATACTTTCCGTACCCACTGTACACACACATACTGTATATGCACACATATGCTGTTCATAGACACATGTGCTATACACACAGACACAGACATTTCCTACATACACACATGTACTGTACATAAAAATATTGAGTGTCCACATATATATTGTATATCCGTGTGCAAGTGAGATGGGTGAGGGAAGAGTTCCAGGGCATGTTGTCACCCAAGAGATACTTACAAGTAAAAAACATGGACCCTTCTAGTATAGATAGATTGCCTGAATAGTGTTAACCCCTAACCAACATATGATGTACAGTTACGCCATATGCTGGCTCCGTGGCTTAGATGCGGGCTGAGCCCGCATCTTTGCCAGCAGATGATGGCTGTGTTATTCAGTCATCTGCCTGTAACAGCTGTGAAAGAAGCAGAACTCTGCCCACAGATATTAACCTGTTAAATGCTGCTGTCAATCTATGACAGTAGCACTTTGAGTGCACCACCTGGGGCGCGCTGTTCTAACAGGTCATCAGTGTCATTGTGGGGTATCGATGGATCATCAAGACAGCTACGTTACAATGAAAAGTAAAAAAAAGTTTTAAAAAATCTAAAAAGAAAAAATACAAAAGATTGAATCACCCTATTTTTCCCCCATTAAAATGAGCAAATAAGAAAAATGTTAAAAATACACATCAAGCCCAATTTATCAAAATCTAAAATTAATTAACCCCATTGGTAAGCGGTGTAAAGAGAAAAAAAAATCAAAAAGCTAGGATTGCGTTTTTTCGACCGCCACAAAAGGGCAAAAAATGCAATAAGAGGCGATCAAAACATCCTTCCTACCCCAAATGTCAGTTCAGAGTACAAAAAACAAGCCCTTACACAGCTCCATTACCCAAAAATGTAAAACTTTACAGGTCTCCGAAAATTGCAACACAGGTAAATGAAAAAAAACTATATATGTTTGGTGCCTCTGTAATTGTGTTGAACTGGAGACTCTTACTGTCAGGCCATTTTTACCATGTAATTAATTCTGTAAATAAAAAGAAACCTGAAGTAACAATTGCAGAATTACGCTTTGTTCACTATTTCAGTGCACTTAGAATTTTTTCCTGGTTTCTGTTACATCAAATGATAAAATGGATGGTAGTATTCAAATGTACAAATCACCCCGGAAGAAAGAAGCCCTCATATGGTCATGTTGATAGAAAAATTAAAAAGATAAGGGGAAGGAAAATTGAAAGGGCAAAAATGGAAAATAGTTGTCAGGAAGGGGTTAAGGACATAGTTCAGATAAGGTAATATTCTCACCTTATGTCATTGTGGAATTACAGGCACAATACTAGTAACTGCATGTAGAACCAATAAAGTCAGTTGCAGCTGCTTTCCTTTTGTCGGTTTGTGATCAGTGCTTGCTCTTGATAATGGGAGATCAAGTCACCTATACCTAAAAATCAGAGGAAACTGAAAAAATATATACATGAAAGGAATGATTTCATATAATTACTTATCACATTTTTACTTGTAATGGTTAATTGACTGGTGGAGTGCCCCTTTAAGTATAGGATACAGTGGCCCTTTGTGGCAGAATGTTTATCCACTCAGTGGTGGGGTAAACAAGTGGACATAAACAGGAGGCCATTTGTTCAAGAAAACTTTATTCATAAAGGGGCAATGTGCTTGATGGTTACAAATAATCTAAAAAAAATGTGACTCTCTTTGAACGGAGCTTGACTAATGTTATATACAATAGCAGGAAGATTGCATTTGCAACAGCTTTTACAGTCTGCTGGCAATCTCTTCAGCAGCTCCTAATTTACTACAGTAAAATCCCCGTGTCAAGTGTCCTCTCACTTGTTGCCTCACTTGAAAGCAATGTATTACTGTAAAACAATCTTGCACACTCACACAGTCACCAGATATCAGTCCCTCACACTCAAGCACCAGTTTACTTTCTGTCTCTTTGTTGGCAAAACTCTTGAGGAATAAGCCTCTCATATCCTCTTTGTGGTGGTAATCTTCTCTCTCAAGTAAAAGTATTCTCTCTTGCTAGTGGGCTGATCTCCTTCATCAGACTATACACCATATATAGAAAGTGTTGCTCATCCTCACTTTAGGCTAGCTATGATGCAAACACTTGCTCTTCTGGGATCCAGGGCTCTCCTGTTTCTGCTAGGCTATCTGGTTGCATGTATTTGACCTATACTGTCTAGCATCTCAGACCTTCTACCATCTACCAGTGGCATCCTGTCAGATATTACTTGCCAAGATAATTCTAAGCTTGAAAAGGAACTGTATTCTTCAAACTTTGTATAATTCAATCTTACAAGTGAATATAAGAAATTTCAAGGAGAGTGGGAGACAACTGTGGGGGCCATTATACAATGTTGGGATAACTGTGGGTGCCACCATACAGTGTGGGTAGAACAGTGGGGGCAATCATACAGTATGGGGGCAAATTCAGGGGCCATAATAGTGAGGGGGCCATCACGTAGTGTGGGAACAACTGTGGGGGACATCATACAGTGTGGGATGCATTATAATGTGTAATGAAATAGGGGCATTATACTGTGTAATGACTAGTGTGGGGGCCATCATACTGTGTACAGGTGTACAGAAGCGATTTGGGGCATATTATTGTGTATAGAGGGCTTTTGGGGTATTATACTGTGCAGGGCGGCCACCAGGAATTTCAGGAACCCATACTGGCAGCATTTTCGGGCACCCTTGAGACTCTGCCTCCACCCCAGCTCTCCTCCATCCCTCACACCTTCCACAGTCACACTGCTCACTCTTGGAAGAACTCCACTTCTGTACCACATCCACAACCAATCACACATTAACAGTTCCCATCGAACCATATCACATACATAGCCATCAGCTTTTGTTTTGGCCAAAAGATTTTATAAGCCGCCACCACGACAAGGTAGACTCTTCTGGCTGGGCCTTACTCTACTCTAACCTATTAAACATTTCTTAAAATATCCAGTACTCTTTTTAGGTATATTTTATTCATTTTTCTTTAAGGGAATGTGTCACATAAATTTTTTTTAAACGACCAATAAAATCACATGCAAAAGACAAATACCGTCACACCATAGCCGGACCACATATTACCACCAGATAGTGACCGAATAATACCAGACCACATATTATCACCACATAGTGACTTAATAATACCACATACAAGGAACAAATATCGCCACACCATGACGAGACCACATATTACCATCACATTTTGACCAAATAATACCACATACAAGGGACAAATACTGCCACACCATGACCAGACCACATATTGCCACCACATAGTGACCAAATACTACAATACTGATCATTAATAAAAAAAACACAATACTAATATTACATAAGTGCCATTATAGACAGGCGCTCTGTACATAGTATACAGTGTATAGTGTCAGTGTACAGGTAATACAGTGATCACCAGTGACATTATGCACAGGAGCTCTGTATATAGTGTCAGTGTACAGGTAATACAGGGATCACCAGTGACATTATACACAGGAACTCTGTACATAGTATACAGTCTACCCACTCCCCAGTCTCAGTTCATCATATGGATAATGCTCTGCCCACTCCCCAGTCCCAGTTCATCATATGCATAATGCTC
Organism: Phyllobates terribilis; assembly: GCF_046119375.1. NCBI lineage: Eukaryota > Metazoa > Chordata > Amphibia > Anura > Dendrobatidae > Phyllobates > Phyllobates terribilis. The sequence continues at coordinate 2,655,348 of NW_027362797.1, forward strand.
TGCCCACTCCCCAGTCCCATTTCATCATATTCATAATGCTCTGCCCACTCCCCAGTCCCAGTTCATCATATGGATGATGCTCTGACCATTCCCCAGTCCTAGTCCATCATATAGATAATGCTCTGCCCACTCCCCAGTCCATCATATGGATAATGTTCTGCCCACTCCCCAGTCCATCATATGGATAATGCTTTGCCCACTCCCCAGTTCATCATATGCCCCTACCCTCCCCCCAAAGACCATTTAATGAATTCTATTAAAGCAAAAAAAGTTTTTCATACTTACCCCTCATACGATCCCTGCAGCTCCACTTCCACTTCATCATGTACACGCCGACTCCAGTGCTTCACAGAAGAGGCGGAGGGACTCCCTTGGAGCTGCACGGCCAAACTACCATGAGAGCGCCTAGGCAGAAGCTCCCTGCGCCGAGGTATACGCCGCCTCAGGCGGCGGCATGACAGCGAGCGATATTTCGTGGCCCGGTGAGCAGAATCACAAGAGGGGGGGCCCCAGGCCCGGGCCCCCGATCTTTACTGCTGCTCACCGGGCCTCATACAGCAGTAAGGGCAGTAATGCCCTGATGGCTGCCCTGATACTGTGTATAGGAGAGTTTTTCGGCAATTATATTGTGTATAGAGAGCTGTGGGGAACAATATACTGTATATAGGGACAAGCGGGAGCTCATGATACTGTATATAGGGATATGTGGGGAATAACATTGTGTATAGGGGTGCTCTGGGGACATCATACTGTGTACGGTAGAGCTGTAGGCTCATCATACTGTTTATAGAGAGCTATGGAATTAGTTTTACCATTTTCCATGACATTGTATGGTGAGTAATTTGTTTCAAAACTACAACTCTTACCACAAAAGCATGCCCTCAGATGTTGACAGAAAAGTAAAAAAAAGTTATGTGTCAGCAGGCACGCTGACTATTTGCCACTCACTATCTAAGGCCACGGCCCCACTATCAGTATTCAGTCAGTATTTTTTCTCAGGAGTGGGAGGCAAAACCAGGTGAAGAACAATCAGAGAAAAGGTATAATAGAAACAAGTCACCAATTCTGCATTTATCACCCACTCCTGGTTTTGGCTCCCACTCCTGAGAAAAAATACTGACCGAATACTTACCAAATACTGATAGTGGGGCCATGGCCTAATACTGATTACTTTAGAGATTGTATTACATTTATTCAACAGCTGGAAGGCTAATATACATAGGTTAAAACCTCTTTAGTATAGCAGCATTTTCTATATACTGGCTTTTTTTTAGCAATATGCCTTCTATTATTTTGAATGCTCATTTATAACAGCGTAGAGACACATTGATGTTTGACTCAATATAATACAAGTTACATTTTATATATTTATTGGTTGGTTGAATTAACGTATTATTTGTCCGATAGGACAATTTGTAATAGCGTGCTTTATATACCAAACCACCTACTACAGGTCCCAAAAAAAATTCTTGTATATATTAATCAACATATTCCACATTATAAAGATAGATTACTTTCTATATCCCGTTTTCTGGCTGCCCAAAATGTAAATGATCTTCAGTTATAATTGAATTTTAAGATCAAGTCTCTTAACATCTGCAGCATTTTGGCGAGCTGTCAGAAATACATGGACATTGCACCTGCACCACCTTGGACGGCTGCCTAGTTGTTGGCAAACTCAAGATCCCGTAATTGGCTCCTCGTTGCTATATAACACTGAATCCTTTGCACCATTTCTGGTATTTCAGAACATTATAGAATAAATAGCACCAAGAGTACAGAAATAGGATGCTACCTTTTCATTTTCCAGGGCAGGAAATGTTCTTGCAGATATGTATGCTGTCACTATATTTTTAGCCTAATTCTCTAGTTTCATTTTTTAGACTGATTCTTGTGGTTCCATTTTTTCATTTTTTGCTATATCTTGATTCTGCCTTCATTATCGTAGGGCTGTGATGGTTAATAGTTAAGAGACAACTTTTTTTGTTTTTTTGATATGTTTTTATTATTTCAGAATTAAGCATTTTTGGATTTTACATAAAAAGTTCTGCTGACAGTAGAGAAATTTTCTAGCCAGAATTTCTTCACAAGAACAGATGACAGCAATCTAAACACTCCACTTCTTTGACTGACAGGCGGCAATGACTTGAAAGGGATTTCTACCACCTTCTTATCCTACCAAGCCATTATATATGTTGAGGTCATTTGTTTGATACATAAGTTCTTTGAAGATGAAACCTATTATAAGTTTCTACCATCTGACATCAAAAAGCGGAAAGTTACAAGACTTAATGGCTCAAATATTTTTGCAGTCAGAATTTACTAGCAAAAATTCCTCCAGATCTGGGGTTCAGGGTCCTGTCACTTCTTCCTTTTGGATCACCTGTCCTTTTTTACACAAATAGCCCATTGACTTGAATGATAACTATGTCATGCTTAATTTCCCTGGTGACGTTGTAAGACATTGACCACTTATCGCTAAATTTCCCTAGAGATCACAAGTGATTGCAGCAGGGAGGCGCTTTGTGATCTGTTTGTTGTCTAACACATGTTTGCAGAAAAGTAATGTGAGAAATATCCCTCAGGCCTCATTCACACATCCGTTTTTAAACACGTACATGAAAAAGTGATAGCAGTGTCTTCAGTGTTTTGTCATCTGTGTGTCCGTTTTTACTATCATTGTGTCATCAGTGCTTTTCACGGATGGGTAAAGAAATAAATACATTCCAAAGCTTCTCCTACACTTTGCAATGTTAAACATGGGCAGCACACAGATACTGACGCCATCCGTGTGCTATATGTGTTTTTCACGACCCATAGACTTTTATTGGCCCTTATCATCCACGTTGCCGGATAAAAAAAACAGACATGTCTCAGTGTGTTTTGCACAGACACACGAGCTGTGAAAGATATGGACAAGTGAATAGCATCATAGATTATATTGGGTACTTGCTGTATCTGTCAAAAAAATGGATACAACATGTACGTGCAACACAGACATGTGAGTGAGGTTTAAAGCTGTATTTGGTGGCAAAAGTCGCCAAAGCAGTTCAAGACAGGAAAAAATAACTTTTTTTTTTTACTTTGCGCCAAATTCATGAATCATATGCGCCATTTTGATTAATTTAGCACCAAAAAAGTAAACTAATACCATAAAACAAAAAAGGAAAGTTGATCTGTTCAGCTGTCATGTGCTCCTAACAGTCGTGGGTGGAATCGCGAACCACCTGCGGCTGTTAACATGTTAAAATGCCGCTGTCAATCTCTGACAGCTGCATTTAACACGAGCGCGCCGGAAGTGCGGCATTAGCCCCGCCCATCAGTGCCTCTGTCACATGATCGCAGGGCGCCAATAGGTTGGCATCACAAACGGAAGTCTGCAGAAGAACTCCGTGCTTATCACTGCTGATCTTCTATGAACGCCGGCCCGTGATTTTTGCTGCACATAGCTGAAGCTGAAGCCCTGCTATGTGTAACACAAGCGATCAGACTATCACAGCTTCAAGTCTCCTAAGGAGACTATTGACACAAGTAAAAGCAGAAATAAGTGTTTTTAAAAATATTTAAAACATTTTAAAAATATAAAAGTTCAAATCACTCACTTTTGCCCCATTCAAAATAAAACAAAAAAAAATTCACATATTTGGTATCGATGCGTTCAGAATCACCCGATCTATCAAAATATAAAAATAATTAATCAGATCGGTAAACGGCATAACAAGAAAAAAATCTAAACACCAGAATTACGTTTTTTTTGTCGTTCCAACATTGCAATAAAATGCAATAACTGACGATCAAAACATTGGATCTACCCCAAAATGGCATCAATAAAAACATCAGCTCGGTGTGCTAAAAATAAACCCTCACCCGACCCCAGAGCACGAGAAATGGAGGCACTACGGATCTCGGAAAATAGCGCCATTTGTGACTCGCCCCCTGGGCCGTGGGGCACTCGGATCCGGACAACAGGGCAATAATGGGGGTTGTAGTGGCAACCCGGTCCGTGGCTCAGGGTGGTCAGACCAGTGGCAGTCTTCTATATGTTTTGCAATGTCCGACTACGACACCCCTGGATTGCGGTCAGGGCTAACCGCCGCTGCAGTGCAGACCGCTGGGGCAGATGTAAGTGTGCAGCACTGAATAGTACAACTTCCCACGGGAGGAGTATGGCCCCAGGGCAGTATATAATGGATGATGGAGGGGATGATTCCGACAGCAATAGCCAGGAAACGGAGGCCTCTTAAACAGTTCAGGGTCTTTATTAGAACAGGTGAAACGACCCAAAAACAGGCCCGGCTAGGAGGGGGCCTGGATGTCTGAGAGCAAGTGGGAAGCTGGCCCTGATCAGGGTGAGGGTGTAGGCCTACCGTGCTCTCTGCGCTCTCTCTGGCTATTTCCCTCCTCGTGGTGTAATAGCCCATGTTCTTGAGCCTGCCATGTCTTCTCGCCCGTATGGCTTGCAACTTGGGTCCCTTTTTACTCTTGGCCTGGTGTGGCTTCACCAGTCCCTTCTGCTGTGGCGGAACCTCCGGGCTTCTTAGGCCAAAGGACATACAGTCCCCTGCGGACTGGTTATTTGCTGTAGGACTTGGAATCCTAACAGCCTACGACACCAAAGTCCGGAAGATTAGCTTCTCTATCTGCCAGGACAGGCTCGCTTCGCCTCTTGCCCCTGGCTCGTGGCTCTCCTACTGCCACACGGCCTCTTAGGCTGCAACAAAACTGTCTGTCCCTGCTCCGGGACACCTCTCAATCCAGAGACAGGTTGTCCAGTTCTCCCCTAACCCTGCCCCCAGTTCCAGCTTTTATAGGGGCAGCCTGCTCCCCCTACTGGCCTGGGACAGGAGGTATTGCGTGCTAATGGTCCTTGACCAGAGAACCTCCCCCTTGCTCTCAGACACAGCTTTATTATACATTTGTGGCATCCAGACCAGGGTGACACATTCCCCCCTAGTAAAACTTAGTACTCCGGGACTAAGCTTAAAACACGAATACTTATGCATGAACATTAAAACATGACAAGGCAAGTGAAGACAAACGACGCACAGGTTGAGTTCTTAAGGTCACAGTGTGGTCTGTGACCGGGTGTCCATTTCACCAACACAACGGGGAGCCTTAACCAGGTGGGGGGGGTCTGTCCTAGCCCCAAGTCCTTTACAGTCTTAGTTCATTCCTTAGTTAGGCTCCGAACGCAGTCCATACAAAGTTCCGGTTATTAAAAGTTCATAACCTTTGAATCCGTACGGCAACTGTAAGAAACTGAAATACACAATTACTAATCATGCATGTAACTTTGCAAACATTTCAACACTTGGCAACAGGGTTATTTACAGTTTTAGTGCACCCTATATTCTCCAGCGAGCGGTTATCTGCCCCTTTGTGCTCCTGGTTAACCTGCGTAACCCACTGTCTGGTGGTGGTCTAACCTGGTTTTCTTCACTACCATTTAGGGTACAGTCACTGGCTAGACTTACAGACAGGGCAGGCAGCTGTCTGCGGGTCCTCTGGCTTACCGCAGGCATGGCAGGCTCACTGTCAGCAGAGGGTTGATTCTCCTGGGCTGCTGGTACAGGCTCTTTTGCCTCTGGAACTGCTTGTTCTACTTCACTTTCCCGCTCTGGTGTAGGTTGCTGCTGAGTTGGTTGCAGGAAATCCAGGACGGGTACCACTATGGCATTGTTTATTCGAGTCCAGGACTGAGGGAACTCCCCAAGAACGGTGCTGATCATTTCTTCCTTGTCCTCTGCGGATTCAAGGTCACTTTGATCCTCTTCTGCATTTCGTAGTTGCTCGGGGCACCGTTTTAGGTGGTCTCTGGAGACGGTACTAGTGGGTTCTCTGATCAGACTGCAGTACGGTGTAGGGTTCCCTTTCCCACTGGTCGTCCAACTTGTGTAGCCTTCTCTTTCGCTTCAGGACCTGCTCACCAGGTTCTAGGGGACTTGCAGGTGTGTGTTGGTTGAAGAGTCTCTCTTGCCTTTCTCTCACCTTGGCCAGGCTCTTCTCCACACTCTCCTGTACCTTCTTGTACTGCAGTCGCCTTTCCGTGTCCCAGTCTGCATCTGGGGAGGTGTCCTCGGGTATTAGGACTCCCATCTCCAGGTCTATGGGCAGCTTACCTGGTCTGGCTCGCATCAGGTAAGCCGGGGTGCAGTTTGTAGCGTTCACCGGGATATGGTTGTATAAGTCTATCAGGTCCGGCAGTTTTTCTGGCCACAGGCTGCGCTCCTCCAGGGGCAACGTCTTCAGGAGATCAATGACTATATTGTTCATTTTCTCACACATCCCGTTGGTTTGTGGGTGGTAAGGCGTTGTCCGAATCTTCTTACAGCCATAGAGGTTGCAGAACTCTTGGAAGATTTCAGCCTCAAACGCTGGACCCTGGTCTGTCAGGACTTGTTCCGGATACCCGTGTGGACGGCAGAAGTATTGCTGGAAGGCTCTGGCCGCCGTTTGAGCTGTCAAGTCTTTTACGGGGACCACCACTAGAAATCGGGAATAGTGGTCCACGATTGTCAGGGCATAAACGTATCCTGACCGGCTTGGAGCCAATTTGACGTGGTCCAGAGCTACCAGCTCAAGAGGCTGCGTGGTGACGATGGGCCTCAAGGGTGTCTTCTGGCTGGTGTGGTCCTTCCTCCTTAGAATACAAGGGCCACAGTCTCTGCACCACTTCTCTACAGCCCCTCTCATGCCGATCCGAAAGAACTGGCCTCTTATCAGGAACTCCAGTTTCTTCCAGCCGAAGTGCCCCGCCCTGTCATGGTAAGCCTCCAGGACCATAGCTGCATCCCGCCTTGGGACCACGACTTGCCAGGTCAGCTCGTGTGTCCGGTGGTTGACAAGTCTTCTGCACAGATTGCCTTCATAGAGGAACAGCTTGCTCTTCTCTTTCCATAGCTGCTTTGCTTCGTCTGGAGCATCCGGATCTAAGCAGGCGTCTTCCTGGGTCAGTAGGTCTTTCACCATGCGGATAGCAGGGTCACTATCTTGAGTCTCGGCCGAGCTGTGGTGAGGTAGGGGATTGATCATAACGGTTGTTAAATCTTCCTCCTTCACGCGGTGGGAGTATTGAGCGGCTCCATACCGGAGAAACGCGGGGATTTCTACCTCCTCCTGCTCTTCTGGGTCTTCGTCACCTTCAGGTAAGTGAGGCATTCTCGATAGGGCGTCAGCGTTGGCATTGGTTTTGCCAGCCCGGTACTTGATCACGAAGTCATAATTCGAGAGTCGCGCCATCCACCGCTGTTCTAGGGCACCTAGTCTTGCATTGTCCAGGTGTGTCAACGGGTTGTTGTCCGTGTCCGTGTACACGGTGAACTTTGCGGAGGCCAGGTAATGCTTAAATCGTTCTGTGACGGCCCACACCACTGCCAAGAATTCTAGCTTGAAGGAGCTGTAATTCTCCGGATTCCTTTCAGTGGGCCTCAGCTTCCGTCTGGCATACGCGATCACCCTTTCTCTGCCCTGTTGGTTTTGTGACAGTACGGCTCCGAGCCCCACATTACTGGCGTCTGTGTGGAGAATAAAAGGCTGGCCATATTCGGGGTAGGCCAGGATCTCATCCCCTGTGAGGGCCATCTATAACTGGCGGAAGGACTCCTCTTCCGGCTTGTCCCACTTGAAGGGTGTCTTTTGGCTTCTGGACTTAGACTGTCCTATCAGGAGGTCCTGCATAGGGGCTGCCATCTTAGTGAACCCGGGGATGAACCTTCGGTAGTAGCCTACCAACCCGAGAAACTGCCTCACTTCTTTGATGTTTGAGGGGCTTGGCCAGCTCTTGATTACTGTGACCTTGTCAGGGTCGGGGGCTACTCCTTCTGCACTTACCACGTGCCCTAGGTACTGGACCTTCGGTTTCAACAAGTGACACTTTGATGGTTTCACCTTCAGGCCATAGCCTGCCAGGGCTTCAAACACCTCTGCCAGGTGTTTTAGATGGTCCTCGTAGGTCTTCGAATAGACGATCACGTCGTCCAGGTAAAGTAGGACCGTCTCGAAGTTTCGGTGCCCTAGACAGCAATCCATCAGCCTCTGGAAGGTCCCTGGTGCGTTGCAGAGCCCGAAGGGCATACAGTTGAACTCATTCAGTCCCATAGGGGTGGTGAAGGCGGTCTTCTCCTTGTCAGCCTCTGCCACAGGAACCTGCCAGTACCCGCTAGTAAGGTCCAAAGTAGAAAAGAAGTTAGCTGATTTTAGTGCGGCTAAAGACTCCTCTATTCTAGGCAGCAGATATGCGTCTTTATGGGTGATACGGTTGATTTGTCTATAGTCCACGCACATTCTCATGGTGCCGTCTTTCTTTTTTACCAGAACCAAGGGGGCTGCCCAGGGGCTACAGCTATCTCTAATGACCCCAGCTTCTTTCATTTCTCTTAGCATGCCCTTTGCGTTCTGATAATGTGCAGGGGGTACAGGTCTGTGCCTCTCTTTTATTGGTGGGTGGCTCCCCGTGGGAATATGGTGTTCTACCCCTTTCACTCTGCCGAAGTCCAGCGGGTGCTTACTAAAGATTCTCTTGTACTCCAGAACCACCCGGTAGACTCCTTGTTTTTGGTGCAGGGGAGTGGAGTCAGCACCCACATGGAGTTTCTGGCACCAGTCCTCCTTTTGTTTCTGGGAGCCATTACCCTCCGCCTGTGGAGATGGAGGCAAAGGCTCCACGGCCCTGATAGCTTTGTGTTCGACAGCAAACAGTTTGGCAAGTGTAGCGTACCTGGGTAAGTGTACCTCCCTCTCCCCAATGTTGAGAATGCGGACGGGCACCCTCCCATGACAGACATCAACCACCCCCCGGGCTGTCAAAATGGTGGGCCTGCTGTCTGAGTACACGGGTTCTACCATGGCTTGGTAGTCTCTGCCTCTCAACCCGATTGCAGTCCGACACCAGATCATCATTTCACTTTTGGGAGGCATGAAAATGGGGAATGGGTCACTCATTCTTACGCTACCGATCTCACCACCAGACAGTTCTACCTGCTGCCGTCTCATCAGGGCTTTTATCTCTTTGTTGAGGACTCTCTGTTGGCTGGAACTAGCATTCACCGCCACCTGTTGTAGAATTACAATTACCTCTGAAAGACAATTTTCAATCACGTTAGTACCCACAGTTATTTTAGGGTGACTTTCACGACGGTCAATGTCCACAATAATCACTCCCTGTGCCGGTAGTACAACTTTACCAATCTTAATGGTCATCTCCTTGAACCCCATCTGTGGCACGGGCAAGCCATTACTGGCGATGATGCTCAAGTCACTGTCTGGATACCGTGTTATATCAGCATCAGTCCAATACTGCTTAAAAAGTACATAAGGGATAGTGGTTACTTGCGACCCGGTATCCAGCAAGGCGCTCATGGGGATACCGTCCAGCACCACGGGTAAAACCGGGCGCCCTCCAACGTACTTATTACACCAATTGTAAGGGCCTGGTGATCTTATGCCTGGGGGTTGGCCCTCTGCCCCAGTTTGGACCCGTTTAAATGACAGTACCTGGAAATGTGTCCGGGCTGGTTGCATCGACGGCAAATGGGCTGTCCATCCTCTGCGTAGCAGTCTGTGGGCCTCCCTCGGAACGACGGGGTCCTCCTCTGTCGACGCCACGGGACATCCTCCGGACTTGAAGCCAACTCGATGGGTTTTGACGGGTCCACTTGTAACGCCTGGACGGTCCTGGTCAACGCCGCGACACTCCTGGTCAGCTCCTGGACTTGGTGGTGCAGATCTTTCAATGGGGCTTGGTTCAGGGCCTGTGCATCGGCCCCCACAGAGTCCATAGAGGAGGGCGCCGCCTCCTGGTGGTAGGTGAGAGCAGGGCGCCGGGGGTTTATAGCGCCACTGGTTGCGGGTTCACGGAGCACCCTTATGGCCCTGTCCTTGAATTGGGCAAAGGTCAGATCAGGGTTCTGAAAGAACATGAGGCGCAGCTGGGTCCTGTGTGCGCTAGACAGCAGACCTTCTATGAACTGTTCTGTTAGTAGCTTATCCGTATCCTGCATGCTGCCAGGGTCAGCTTGTTTGATGGCTCTCAAGGCTTCCTGCAAATTTAGGGCATAGTCTCTGATGCTGTCCTGTGCCCGCTGCTTACACCCGTAGAACCGCATTTTAATTTCAGCGGAGGTACGTGTATCAAAGGTACCCCGCAGCCGGGCCAGAATGTCCTTTACAGTTCTTTTCTCCTCAGCGGGCCATGACTTTACCTCCCGCTGGGCTACGCCAGTTAACTGCCCTGTCAGTATGCTGATCTTCTGTTCCTCTGTCAGGGGGTAAACTTGAAACAAACTGTACAGCCTTTCCTTAAAGTCAGTTAGTGCATGGGGCTCCCCTGAATACTTGGGCAGCCAAGCCGCTCCAGGGATGTAAGGCAGGGAGAATGGCATCACCGCTGCTGCAGCGGCGCTGGTGGTAGAAGATCCCTCCGCGTCCGTCATCTTCCTCCCCCATAGTTAAGCGTGGCCTACCTTCTGTAGGCTGCGGCTCCGCTGGTGCTGCTCCGGACGAGGACCTTGCATCGCGTCCTGGTGACGTCAGCGTCGCTCTCTCTCCCTTCCAGGACCTTGCGCAGCGTCGGTGCGTAGGGTGGAGCTTCAGGTCTCACGCGGTTTGGACATCCACGCCCCTCTTCTTCCCGCGCGGCATCCTGCAGATGGCGTCCGATGGCAGGAAAACGGCTGAAGATGGCGGGAGACGGCTGAAAATGGCCGGAAACGGCTCCGGATGGCGGGAAACCTCTTTTTAAGGTACGTGTACAGTCTTTTTCAGGCACGCAATACCCGTCTGTGGCGGGTTGGTCACAATCCTGCCGACTACGCCAAAGCTGACTCGCCCCCTGGGCCGTGGGGCACTCGGATCTGGGCAGCAGGGCAATAATCGGGGTAGTAGTGGCAACCCGGTCCGTGGTCAGACCAGTGGCAGTCTTCTATATGTTTTGCAATGTCCGACTACGCCACCCGTGGATTGCGGTCAGGGCTAACCGCCGCTGCAGTGCAGACCGCTGGGGCAGATGTAAATGTGCAGCACTGAATAGTACAACTCCCCACGGGAGGAGTATGGCCCCAGGGCAGTATATAATGGATGATGGAGGGGATGATTCAGACAGCAATAGCCAGGAAACGGAGGCCTCTTAAACAGTTCAGGGTCTTTATTAGAACAGGTGAAACGGCCCAAAAACAGGCCCGGCTAGGAGGGGGCCTGGATGTCTGAGAGCAAGTGGGAAGCTGGCCCTGATCAGGGTGAGGGTGTAGGCCTACCGTGCTCTCTGCGCTCTCTCTGGCTATTTCCCTCCTCGTGGTGTAATAGCCCACGTTCCTGAGCTTGCCGTGTCTTCTCGCCCGTATGGCTTGCAACTTGGGTCCCACTCTTGGCCTGGTGTGGCTTCACCAGTCCCTTCTGCTGTGGCGGAACCTCCGGGCTTCTTAGGCCAAAGGACATACAGTCCCCTGCGGACTGGTTATTTGCTGCAGGACTTGGAATCCTAACAGCCTCGGACACCAAAGTCCGATAGATTAGCTTCTCCATCTGCCAGGACAGCTTCGCTTCGCCTCTTGCCCCTGGCTCGTGGCTGTCCTACTGCCACACGGCCTCTTAGGCTGCCACACAACTGTCTGTCCCTGCTCCGGGACACCTCTCAATCCAGAGACAGGTTGTCCAGTTCTCCCCTAACCCTGCCTCCAGTTCCAGCTTTTATAGGGGCAGCCTGCTCCCCCTACTGGTCTGGGACAGGAGGTATTGCATGCTAATGGTCCTTGACCAGAGAACCTCCCCCTTGCTCTCAGACACAGCTTTATTATACATTTGTGGCATCCAGACCAGGGTGACACATTTGCTTTTTAACAAACTTTAGATTTTTTTTCATCACTTTAATAAAAAAAAAACTAGGCACATGTTTGATATCCGCGATCTCGTAATGAACTGGAGAATCATAATAACAGGTCAGTTAGTGAACATGGTACAAAAAAAAAAAAAACGGTTGCGGAATTGCACTTTTTTTGCAATTTCACCACACTTGGAATTTTTTTCACGTTTTCTAGTACACTATATGGTAAAATCAATGGTGTTGTTCAAAAGTACAACTCGTCCCACATGGCCATATTGATGAAAAAATGAAAAAGTTATGGCTTTGGGAAAAGGAGAGCAGAAAATGGAAAATCCCAAGGTCATGAAGGAGTTAACGATGGGGGATGGTGAGAATATTTTTTATTGAGTTATTTCAGACTTAATAGTTAGAATGAATGAAGATGTAAATTATGGTGACTCAATAATGGTATACAAATCCTGAAAAAATTCAGCTCTAAAAAGACAACTTCTCATATGTCCTGTTAGTGCATATTGATATCATAGAGAGCTGTCATCAACTAATGACTAGAGATGAGCTTTGTTCTACTCGAACTGTTCGCCAATCTCAAATTCGAGCTGTTTTGGGCGGTGTTCGAGCCGGTCGGCGAACACGAACAATTTGAGAAAAATTCGGCTGTTCGAGGTTATGTTCGATAACTGTTCGTGCACCAAAATCATAACTGGATTTTTTCTCAGTAATGATGAAAATTAATGTTAATACGCAGTTTGAGTGTACAGCGGGGCGGGGGGAGGGGCAGGGGATGGATCTCTGCAGGAACAATGAAGATCTCCATTTTTTTTTCTCTTTCCCGCATTTGCAGTGGGGAGGTGCAATCTGTCAGCCTATCAGCAGCGCACACACGGAGCGAAGTGCTTTTTTTCACACAAGCAAGGGCATGTGTGATTGGCAGTGTATGTCACATGTCCTTGCCCTATAAGACCAAGCCATTTTCCCCGTCGCCACCATTTTCTCACTGCTGCAGCTGCGTGTTAGACGGCACCGCTGTTGCTGTGTGCGCTATACCTTGTTAATTTCAAGCCAATTTTCGCACAAATATACAGATAGCTTGGGAGTAGGGAATAGTTGTGATTGCAGTCCTTTTAAGGACTAGGTTACAGCATTTCCTACGACTTTTATCAGGCAGGTCTGTGCTCTTAAATAGATAGATTGTGGGAGTAAAGACTAATTGTAATTGGAGTCCTTTTCAGGACTAGGTTACATCAGTTCCTATCAGTTTTTGCCAGGCAGGTCTGTGCCAGTGCTGTGCAAGTTTTTTTCACAGCATTTGGCTGAATCTAGCAAAGCTAATCCTTTTTGGCCTATTGCAGAGTGTGTTAGTCAGTGGAGTAGCCTATCTGTGTTGCAAGATATACCACCTGTGTATAGAATACCAATTTTTTTACTGCACCTAGTGAAGTAAAATCTTTTGGGCATAGCATCATTCTATTAGTCCATCTATACTGACCTCCATCAGGTTGCAAACTGAATATAATTTTTTTCTGCATCTAGCTCTGAAAAAATATTTGGGCTTCTAGCAGTGTGTGGGACTTGGTCTATTAGTCCATCTATACTGACCTCCATCAGGTTGCAAATTAAAAATAATTTTTTTCTTCATTTAGCTCTGAAAAAATATTTGGGCTTCTAGCAGTGTGTGGGACTTGTTCTATTAGTCCTTCTATACTGACCTCCAGCAGGTTGCAAATTGAATATAATTTTTTTCTGCATCTAGCTCTGAAAAAATATTTGGGCTTCTAGCGGTGTGTGGGACTTGGTCTATTAGTCCATCTATACTGACCTCCATCAGGTTGCAAATTAAAAATAATTTTTTTCTGCATCTAGCTCTGAAAAAATATTTGGGCTTCTAGCAGTGTGTGGGACTTGGTCTATTAGTCCATCTATACTGACCTCCATCAGGTTGCAAATTGAATAAAAAAATTTTCTGCATCTAGCTCTGAAAAAATATTTGGGCTTCTAGCGGTGTGTGGGACTTGGTCTATTAGTCCATCTATACTGACCTCCATCAGGTTGCAAATTAAAAATAATTTTTTTCTGCATCTAACCCAGCCAATAGTTTTGGCCTAATACCACAGTTTGGCCACTCAGCTCTGCTCGGTTACCATCCATTGTTTTTTTGTGCAAACAACTCCAGAGTTGTGAATTAGTTAACCACCAAAATGAGTGGAAAAAAGGCCTGCTGCTGGTGGAAAGGGGAATAGGCGTGTTGGGAAGGGGAAAAAAGGTTGTGTCCGTGGGGTAGGTGCAGAAGAAAGACCATCTTCCAGCCAAACTAAAATGTCTACTTCTTTTAGCGGACAATGTGATAAGATCCCTTTCTTACGGCCACGCCAATCGCTACAAATTCCAGATGAGGCACAAAAACAGCAGGTGCTTCAACGGATATCAAGTGCTCCTTTAAGTGGGCTCTCCTCCACATCAACTTCAACATCACAAATACTCCAGTCCTCAAAGGTGTCACCCAAATCGCACTTGCTTCCTCACAGCTCCCAAATCTCCAGCTGCCCGTCTGAGTATGAGGTAGAACAGATGGTTGAGTCTGCAGAGCTGTTTACTCATACTATAGCCTGGGAATCAGAGGTCGACTCCAGCGCTTCTGTGAATCCAGACGAGGAAATGATCTGCACTGATGCCCAGAATCTTTATGAGTCGGATCCAGGACCAGACGCAGAAGGTTCTGACCATAATGTAGACCCTCATTCCCAAACTGTAACTCCTGTTGGTGGAGACAATGAGGAAGACGATGATAAGACTCAAATACCTGATTGGAGCGACAACTTTAGTTTTTTGTCAGGGCAGGAACAGGTTGGCTCTGAGGACGACGGGTGTGATAACGCACAGGGTGATGATGATGAGGTCGGAGATCCCACTTACTGTCAACCCACAGTCAGCCAAGAGATGAGGTCAGCAGAGGAGGTGGAGGAAGATGCTAGTGACGACGAGGTCAGGTTGCGCCTTCCTGGACAGAGACGTAGTACTGGAAGCACGTCAACAACTGCATCCTCAAACACAACTCTGCCTCTCACCACAAGTCGTGGTGGCTCTTCAGGTCGCATGGGTGCTAAGCCTTGCATAGCCTGGGCATTTTTTCAGATCGATAAAGATGACCCAACTCGTGTTATCTGTAACATTTGTCAGCAAAAGCTAAGTAGAGGCCAAAAAATACATAGTTTGAGTACTTCATGCATGAACCGGCACATGGACATGAAGCATAAGTTGCAGTGGGAAGCTCAGTGTGCTACAATGCGGTCTAGCCGGCCGGGCCAACCACCGTCTGCCATATCTTGTGCATCCGCGGCCTCTTCATCCTCTGTGACTGGGGGGACAGCAGTCACACCTGTTTTGGGGCGCAGACCTGCCACCTCTTTACCCGCAACAGCCAGCGTGATTGGCAGGTCATCATTTTCTTTGGAGGTGGTAACACCAGCTGGTCTTGAGCGCTGTCCGACATCGATAGCACCACCTTTGGATCAAGGCAACCTAACATGTCCGCCTGCATCTTCCTCACAGACCGGCAGTTTGCCGGGGACACCCTTATCAACCCCGTCTAAGCACAATAGCCAGCCCTCGGTCCCTCAGATGTGGACAAGTAAAAGACCATTTCCTCCTAGCCATGAGAAAGCTAAGAGGTTGAATTTCACCATCTGCAAGCTCTTGGCTACAGAAATGCTGCCTTTCCACCTGGTGGACACAGAGGATTTTCGAGACCTTATGTCCGTCGCAGTGCCCCAGTACCAGATGCCCAGTCGGCACTACTTCTCAAAGAAAGGTGTGCCTGCGCTCCACCAGCATGTCGCACACAACATCACCGCTTCTTTGAGAAACTCTGTGTGTGACAGGGTGCATTTCACCACAGACACTTGGACGAGTAGGCATGGACAGGGGCGTTACATGTCGCTGACTGGGCACTGGGTAACTATGGTGACAGCAGGACAAGGGGCTGCTGTCCAAGTCTTGCCGTCCCCACGAGTTGTGCGTCAATCCTCTTTATGTCATTTTTCCTCCACTGCTTCTGCCTCCTCAACCTCCTCTCGGTCTTCCACCTGCACCCAAAGCCTGTCTGGTCATGCCACAAGCTTTCTAACTGCGCAGAAGGGATCCTGCACACCTCCTTACTATGCTGGCAGTAGGGCTCAACGTCATCAGGCGGTTTTTACATTGAAATGTCTGGGAAATGTGAGTCACACAGCTGAGGAGTTGTGGTCAGCTCTGGAGAACCAATTTCATGAATGGTTGTCTCCACTGGACCTGAAACCAGGGAAGGCCGTGTGCGACAATGCTGCAAACCTGGGTGCGGCCCTTCGCCGGGGCAATGTCACACACGTGCCTTGTATGGCTCACGTGTTGAACCTGGTTGTCCAGCAATTTTTAGCCCACTATCCCAGACTAGATGGCCTTCTGCAGAGGGCACGGTCGCTGTGTGCTCACTTCTGCCGTTCGCATCCCGCAGCTCAGCGACTTACATCTCTACAGAAGTCGTTGGGCCTGCCACTTCACCGGCTAAAATGCGATGTGCCTACCCGGTGGAATTCAACTCTGCACATGTTGCAGCGACTGTGGCAGCACCGACAAGCCCTGGTGCAATACGTTCTGACGTATAGCCTGGGCCAACGAGATTCAGAGGTGGGGCAAATCACGCTGGAGGAGTGGTCTCAGATCAGGGACCTATGCACCCTTCTGCACAGTTTTGAAATGGCGACGAAGATGTTTAGTGCTGACGATGCCATTATCAGCATGACTATTCCGGTGATTTACATGCTGGAGCACATGTTAAACAGAATTCGGAGTCAGGTGGTGGCACAAGAGGAGGTGGAGGAAGTAGAGGAGGAGGAGTTGTATGCGGAAGGGCTAACATCTGCAAGGTCCAGACGGTCGGCAGCACCAGGGCGGCAGGCATGTGAGGGTGGGGGAGATGATTTTACCAGGGCGCATGGTAACAGCCAAACTAGTGAGGAAGGTGCAGGAGCCCAGGAAGAAGTGGAGGACGAACTGATGGAAGACTCATCAGATGAGGGAGACCTTGATCACATTTCTGTTGTGCGAGGTTGGGGGGAGAGGACAGAGGAAGGAAGCATGATTGTTACCTCGCCACCAACACAACAGGGACTTGGTGCTCCTGGATGCGCAACACACATGAGTGCCTTCTTGCTGCACTACCTGCAACATGACCCTCGAATTGTGAGAATTAGAAATAATCCTGACTACTGGGTTGCCACACTGTTAGATCCCCGGTACAAAAGTAAATTTGCAGAAATTATTCCTGCCATAGAAAGGGATGCACGCATGCAGGAGTATCAGCAGAGACTGTTGCAGAATCTTACATGTGCTTTTCCACAAAATACCAGTGGTGCACGTAGTGAATCTCACAGTTCCAACTTGCCAACCGTGGGACCGTCAAGTGTTCAGCACTCAAACCGTAACAGAACCACAGTATCTGCTGGTAACATCAATTTTGCGGAATCATTTCACCACTTTTTTAGCCCATCCTTTGCAAGGCCACAGGAGACAAGAAGTCTGACACATAGTCAACGCCTAGAGACGATGGTACAGGAGTATCTCCAAGTAAACATTGAAGCCACGACTGTGTCACTGGACCCTTGCTCTTTTTGGGCTTCCAATCTGGATAAATGGCCGGAGCTAGCCACTTACGCCTTGGAGATCTTGTCATGCCCCGCAGCCAGCGTTCTGTCTGAACGTGTGTTCAGCGCTGCTGGTGGTGTGCTGACAGATAAGCGCACGCGGCTCTCCACTGATAATGTAGACAGACTCACGTTCATAAAGATGAACAAATCATGGATCCGAAACGACTTTTCTACCCCTGTGTCATCCTGGGGAGAGTAAAAGCTTGATGATTGGTTAAAATCACCCTACCAACCGTTTTAAGCTTTCAAATTACTAATCATGTTTATCTGTATCTTGACTGGAAAATAATTTGGGCTTTGTAGCAGTGTGCAGCACTGATCCTATTAGGCCATCTATAATAAGCTTCACCAGATTTAAAATTAAAAATAATTTTTAGCTGCATCTAGCCCGGAAAATAATTTTGGGGCTCCGAGATGCACAAGACACATAAGTGCCTTCTTGCTGCACTACCTGCAGCATGACCCTCATATTGTCAGAATTCGAAGTAATCATGACTACTGGGTTGCCACACTCTTAGATCCCCCAAACTTTTCAATCAACCTTTTCATTTTAATAAAGACCAAAACAATGGTCATTTTTGAAATTATAAGCATTAGCAGGTTGTTAGAAACTGAAATCAAACAGTTTTCAACTCAAAACTTTATTCTAGGTGATGTTACATTTTCACATAGGACCCCTTGTTCGAAAGGAGCTTCTGAACTCTCTCGTCCATTGAATTTGTCAGGTTTTGGATGGTTTCTGCTTCAATTGTTTTGCATGAGGACAGAATACCCTCCCAGAGCTGTTGCTTAGATGTGAACTGCCTCCCGCCATCATAGACACTCCTTTTAATGATGCTCCAAAGGTTCTGAATGGGGTAGAGGTCAGGGGAGCATGGGGGTCACACCATAAGTTTGTCCCCTTTTATGCCCATATCAGCCAGAGATGCAGATGTTTTATGTGCAGCATGAGATGGTGCATTATCATGCAGAAAAATGATCTTGCTGTGAAATACACGGTTCTTCTTCTTGAACCATGGCAGGAAGTGCTGTTTGAGAAAATCCACATACATTATGGAGTTCATCTTTAGCGCCTTCAGGGATCCTAAAGGGGCCGACAATCTCTCTCCCCATGATTCCAGCCCAAAACATTACTCCACCTCCTCCTTGTTGGCGCTGTAGCCGTGTTTGCGTGGGGTGTCCATCAACCAGCCATCCTCCACTCCATCCATCTGGACCATCGAGCGCTGCACGGCACTCATCCGTGAACAAAACAGTTTTGAAATCAGTCTTCATGTAATGTTTGGCCCACTGGAGCCGTTTCTGCTTGTGTGAAGTGGATAGAGGAGGTCGACAGGATGGCGTATGCACAGCTGCAAACCTCTGAAGGACCCTGCATCTTGTTGTTCGGGGGACGTTGGAGGCACAAGCAGCTTCAAAAACTTGTCTGCTGCTATGACAAGGCTTTTTTGCCGCTGCTCTTTCAACCTGACGTAATTGCCTGTAGGAAAGAGTCCTCAATTTGCCCTTATCAGCACGCACACGTGTGTACTGTGAATCAGCTACATACTTCTTGATTGCCAAGACACTTCATCCTGATCATCGCACAATGTTGATTGTAGTCATGCCTTGACCTAAACACTCCACAATTTGTTGCTTCTCAGCAGCCGACACATCCTTTTTCTTTCCCATTTTGGCAGAAAATGTAGGCTGCTTAATAATGTGAGAGAGCCTTCTTAAGTAGTCTTGCCTTTCATTGGACACACCTGCCAAACTAATTAGCACAGGTGTCTGCAATTGCTTACAGTGATATAAAGAGCCCTGACACACATCACCATCAATGAGTTTAACTGACAAACAAACAAATTCTTCCCTTATCACTCCTAAACACTTTTTGCATAATAATTTGGAACGCGGTGTACATGTGCTTTTCCACAAAACACCAGCGGTTCACGTAGTGAATCTTACAGTTCTAACTTGCCAACCGTGGTCTGTATGGAATTGTTCAATAAAGGGCCCAAAATTAAGATAACATAGATGGGAGAGGTCTCTATGAATAGGAATTCCTAAGTATTTGATACCCTGTGAGGGCCAGGCAAAGGGAAAGTTGGACTGGATGGAATCCTATATGGATTTGGGGAGGGAGACATCGAGGGCCTCAGACTTCGCTGCATTGATTTTAAAATTTTACCATGTAACAAAGTGATCTATTTCAGCCATAACAGCATGGATGGATATATGTGATTGAGTGATATATACTAGGACATCATCAGCAAATAGAGAGCACTTGTACTCGGTGCCTCCCACCTTAATCCACCTAATATTGGGGTTATGGCGAATTGATGAGAGCAGGTGCTCCGTCACTAGGATGTATAAGAGAGGGGACAGAGGACATCCCTGCCTTGTCCCATTGGTGATTGTGAAAGGTGATGAAAATGTTCTGACGCGCCCCCTGGGCCTTGGGACACCCGGAGCCGGACCCTTTTTGGTGGATGCTGGTGGTTGTAGTCTTCGTGGCGGCGACCCGGTTCCGTGGCTCAGGGCGGTCAAACCAGTGGCGGAACTATTTATGTGGTTTTGATGTTTAAATGTCCGACTACGCCACCCGTGGATTGCGGTCAGAGTGAACCGCCGCTACAGGGCAGACCGCTGAGGCTGGTGTTGTGGGTGAAGCAGAGCGTAGCATAACTCCCCACGGGAGGAGTATAGCCTCAGGGCAGTGTATGCGGAGGATGGGGGTGATGGTGCAGGGCAGCAGCAGTAACGACACGGAGTCAGTGATGCAGTCCAGGGCCTTTACTCACAGTTCTTATTATCCAGACCACGTCTGCAGGTAACGGCTGCCCACGTCGTACTGTGCTCACCAGGTGAGGGGCTCAGACAACTCCCAGGTAACTTTGGAGCACTTCACAGGACCCCCTTTGTGTGTCCTTTGTCTGGCCTTTCTTACCAACACTTCTGTCCGGCTGCCTCGGGCCTCCTCTTGGTAAACTTGGCGCCAGTTTCCCTGACCCTATGTGGTGCCTTCCTAGCGGGTGTAGCGAGGGGCTGCACCACATAAAATGTCAGAGCCTCCGGTTTCTAGCTGAGGGTCGTTTCCTGCCTCCACTAGTTCGGGGACCGGTCTCCCCCTTTGGCCTGACCCCTCCACGCAGGTGGATTCGGGCGTGCGGTGGCGACTCGCCCGTCCGCACCCCTGGGATCCCTTCATTCCTCGTTCCTGGAGCCTTCTCCGCTCCTCTTCCTTCCTTCTCCCTCTTCCAGGCCTGGGCCTCTGTTACTAGGCCCGCCTCCGGAGCAGAGCTCATGCAGAGCCCCTGCTCCCTGCCACTTCTGCTCAGACTTCTCTGCACTGAACTAAGATGGTGCCCACCTTTTATACTCCCTTCTCAATGCACCCAGGAACTGCTTCCTCCCTGCTCCTGCACTACAGGGTTCCCCTTCCTCAGTGTTCCCTCCCCCCACTCCAGCCAGGGACAGGGACTGTCGTGCCCATCTCAGGGGCATATTGGTCGCCCTGCCCCACGGCAATGTGGTGTAATGCATGCAGGTGTCGGGTCCTGATCCACACTCCATCCTTACCAGAGAGTGAGATATCACACCTCTGCAAGGTGCAATACGTCTGTAGCAACCGAGCCCTCAGGGTGCTACAGTTCCATTTATCTTCAGCCTAGGTGACGTATTGCGATACAGGGCCGTGATTTTGGCTATAAAAGGGTCCCCTAGACCCCTACCCCAAGCTTTTTAAGAGAATCATATATGGCGTGCCAGGAGACTCTATGGAATGCTTTCTCAGCATCCAACGAGAGTATCTAATTACAAATTTTTAACTGCATCTAGCCCAGGAAATACTTTGTGCCTAGTAGCAGCGTCTGCTAGTCAGCGGATTATCCCGGCTGTTAAGCAAGCTACACCACCTGTAGTTTAGACACTTAATTTTTTCAAAGGAAATGCTTCGGGACCATGGGATACTCAGTGAAGAGCATCAGGAGGCACCCCAAGGCATAGGGGCTGGGACTGGCAGTAGGATGCCTTGCGGTGGACAGCCGAGCTCGATCCTTATAAAAGCTTTTTAACTGCAGCAGCTTTAGTGGACGCTACTGGAGCTGGAATTACGCGGCTGCTGGCATGAGACTTGCCCTCCAATAGATCCTTGTAAATGGATTTAAAGTGTATTCATTCAAATTAGAGAGACAATTTAAATTAAAAAGCTTAGAGCTGCCTCCACCACAGGGGGGCTCGCTCGACCCACCAGCGGACAGGCACCAGTATTGGGAGAGGGGGGCTGGCCATCAGGGTTCACCGCGGCTCTGGCACAAACCCGGCGACACGGAGGTGGCACGGGCAGGAGCGGACTGGCCGTGTTGGCTTCTCACTTTTTGGATTTTAGAAGGGCATGACATGCCTATATCTGTGTCTCCCCCTCCTTTTACTCCTCCACCTCTTTTATTTTCGCATGACTATATGTACTTGTCACTTTTCCATGTGTTAGTTGTGTCTTCTGAGCAGTTTGTCAGCTTTTGGACACCTTTGAAGGTGTTTTCTATGTGTTTCTATGTGTTTTTGTTTGCCTGCCATTGGTTTTAACGGTGTTCGAAGGTGTTCGACGAACAGTTCGACGAACAGTTCGGCGAACACACGGGTGTTCGACGAACCGAACCGAACTCGAACACTACGGGGGTGGCTCAACACTAGTAGCAGGTTTCCCTTTTGTTTTAACTCAGTCCAAAATGTTGGGGCCCAGTTGCCGCGGATGTTGGCACGCAAATTAGAACCGTTGGTGCACTTAGAAGAATATTAATGTCCATAGCCTGGGTTGTAGTGTACTCACTATAAATAGCGCTGGTAGAACCACAAGTCTCAGAAGGGCACTCACGGTGCATCTCAAACGGTCGGATGGTTCTCTGGACACCAGCTGGGGGCGGCAGGATTCAGGCCTTTATACGGTGGGAGTGCTGGCAGAACTCTCCGAGTCCTTGATGTAACTTGCTTCAGAGGGTGACAAAACCTCGCTCTCTCCAGCAGTTTAGGTATATCAGAGGGGACGGCAACACTCTGCAGCGTAGAGGTATACAGATCCGCAGCGCTCCGTCCCTCACCACACTCTTCTCCCTCTCAACTTTTGCTTTCACTTTCTGCCCAGCTCCCGCCCCCAAGTCCCTCCTCATCCAAATCATGCTCTCTCCTTCTATCCTTCCAGGCTGTGTCATCTGACTGAAACAAGGGTCCCTGGGAATTGTAGTCCACTGCAGCTCAGGGGAAAAACTGTTAATGTCTGTAGGTCCCTGTTTAACAGCAGCTGCAAAGCTCTTCTTAGTGTCTGTAAGCTACAGTAGTAGCTGCTCTGACAGTTCCCTGTGCATGTGTTGCACTTAAAAAATGGTGAATCTAGTATAGTTCCAGGTGTTTCATTAGGTGAATTATTGAGTTAAGGTTTGGTTGCAGGTGTGAATGGAATGCACTTTATTGGTATGCAAAGTTCCCATTGTTTGCACCCTTTCTTACATTAAGAGGTCTTTGTTACCACAGGTCTCTGTTTAAGATGCTAAATAAGAGTGTGATGAATATGGAAATAAATGTATACATCAGGTGGGGTCTCAGCTGAAACAACTGGTTGATAAGGAAGTGGCACCACCATTTTGTTTGAATACTGTATGAAGAGGAGGCACAACCTGGTCATTAAAATCTTCTTTAATTAGGACTGTCAGACATTATGTCACCAGGTAGGGGGAGCTCAGATAACTGTAGACACCAAGGTTTGTAGCTTTTATCGGCAATAGTGTGAAATACATTTAATCCTTTTTTTTTTTACTTTAATCCCTTCCCATTCTTTGATGTCTTATGTCACAGGCAGGTGGAACTTAATAATACTAGTCAAACAGTCGCATTGTGCGGGCTCAGGAGCTGAACTTGTGCTTGAAGGAGTGTTAGCTGGTATATACAGCTGAGACCCCAAAGTAAATACCGGGGTCCGTGCTAGTGCGGCGCCCCTGCGGGTTCAGTCACCACAGAGGTATTGCATCTCACCCAGAGGTGTGGTATCTCACTCTCAGGTAAGGATAGCGTGCTGCCCGGGACCCTAACACCTGCATCCAACACTTCACTACTCCAGACCGCCAGCAGGGGCAAGATGCGTCGCTCTCCTGCTGAGCCCTGTCCCTGGCTGGAGTGCGGGGAACCAAATAAGGGGGAACCATGTAGTGGATGTGGGCGGAGGACGAAGTACCGAGGAGCACTTGTTAGGAAGATATAAAAGGGGGAGCCATCTTCAAAGAGTCCAGTCCAGTCAGAGAGGAGAGAGGGTGGGGAGCAGGAGCTCTGCAGGAGCTCTGCTCAGGAGGAGGGTCCAGTGAGAAAGGCCCAGGACAGACGGAAGAGAGAGAGAAGCAGGAGAAAGGCTCCAGGAAAGTAGAAAGGATCCTAGGGGCACGGGCAGTGCGGATGCCACCCGTGCGCCCGAGTCTGCAGAGGAGCAGAAGGATCAGGTCGCAGAGAGGGGACCGGACCCTAAACTAGCAGAGTTCTTTAAGCCTCAACTAGATAACCGGAGGGTGCAGCATTTCAGGTGCTGCAGCCAACAGCCACATCTAACTCACCAAAAAGGTGGCCATAGAGGAGCCAGGGGACAGAGAAGACGTCGCCCGACAAGGTCCGTGGTCACTGGCTTGGGACACTGGGTGTGAGGTGCAGGGAGACGGTCAGAAGGAACACACAGAAGGGGTCCTGTTATGTACTCTGGAGGTACCTGAGGGTTTGCTGAACCCCTCCCTGAGTAAGCACAGGATGGCGTGGGAAGTTACCCTGGCCTGGTAACTTGGAGTCTAAAACCATGAGTAAAAACTCTGAAGACTGCATCCCACTGTCTCTGCAAATTATTATTGCACCATCATCCCCTGCACTACACTGCACAGCAACATCTAATAAAATCACCACTTCCTGCCCTGGAGCTAAGCTCTACCTGTGGAGAGCCAAACCAACTCTGCTGCATTATCAATAGCTCCAGAGGATCTGCTCTGCAGCGGTGGCTCCCTTTAGCCACATACCACAGGTGGCATCACGAACATTATATAAAAACTATAAATCCCCTGCAAATATCCCCTTTTATTGACCGCCCTGGGTCACGGACCGGGTCACCGCAACTGTGACATCTCCCCTAGCAACGACTGGCCCGGCTACCAAGTACCCCATGGCCAGGGGGTGCGTCACTAGCACCTATATTGACACTTTAACCCCTTTACCCCCGAGGGTGGTTTGCATTTTAATGACCAGGCCAATTTTTACAATTCTGACCACTGTCACTTTATGAGGTAATTACTCTGGAACGCTTCAATGGATCCCCCTGATTCTGAGACTGTTTTTTCGTGACATATTGTACTTCATGATTGTGGTAAAATTTCTTCGATATCACTTGCGTTTATTTGTGAAAAAAATGGAAATTTGGCAAAAATGTAGAAAATTTTGCAATTTTCAAAATTTTAATTTTTATGCCCTTAAATCAGAGAGATATGTCACACAAAAGAGTTAATAAATAACATTTGCCACATGTTTACTTTACATCAGCACAATTTTGGAACCAAAATTTTTTTTTGTTAGGTAGCTATAAGGGTTAAAAGTTGACCAGCGATTTCTAATTTTTCCAACAAAATTTACAAAACCATTTTTTTAGGGACCACATCACATTTGAAGTCACTTTGAGAGGTCTTTATGACAGAAAATACGCAAAAGTGACACCATTCTAAAAACTGAACCTCTCAAGGTGCTCAAAACCACATTCAAGAACTTTATTAACCCTTCAGGTGCTTCACAGGAATTTTTGGAATGTGGAAGAATAAAATGAACATCTAACTTTTTTTCACAAAAATGTTACTTTAGACCCAATTTTTTTTTATTTTTGCAGGGGTAACAAGAAAAATGGACCCCAAAATTTGTTGTGCAATTTCCCCTGAGCATGCAGGTACCCCATTTGTGGGGAAAAAACACTGTTTGGGTGCACGGCACGGCTCGGAAGGGAAGGAGCGCCATTTGACTTTTTGATTGTAAAATTTGCTTGAATAATTAGCGGACGCCATGTTGTGTTTGGAGAGCCCCTGTGTGCCTAAACATTGGAGCTCCCCCACAAGTGACCCCATTTTGGAAACTAGACCCCCCAAGGCATCTATCTAGATGCATAGTGAGCACTTGGAACCTTCAGGTGCTTTACAAATTAATCCGTTAAAATGAAAAAGTGGAATAAAAAACCACTTTATTTTTACGGATTAATTTGTGAAGCACCTGGGGGTTCCAAGTGCTCACTATGCATCTAGATAGGTGCCTTGGGGGGTCTAGTTTCCAAAATGGGGTCACTTGTGGGGGAGCTCCAATGTTTAGGCACACAGGGGCTCTCCAAACGCAACATGGTGTCCGCTAACAATTTTGCCGATTTTCCATTCAATTTGTTAGCGGACACCATGTCGCCTTTGGAGAGCCCCTGTGTGCCTAAACATTGGAGCTCCCCCACAAGTGACCCCATTTTGGATACTTGACCCCTCAGGGAACTTATCTAGATGTGTGGTGATCACTTTGAACCCCCAAGTGTTTTTCAAAGGTTTATGACGTAGAGCCGTGAAAAAAAAATCATTTTTTTTTCACAAAAACGCTCTTTTAGCCGCAATGTTTTTATTTTCACGAGGGTACTAGAAGAAATTGGACCCCAAAAGTTTTTGTGCAATTTCTACTGAGTACGCTGATACCCCATGTGTTGGAGAAAACTACTGTTTGGGCGCATGTCAGGGCTCGGAAGGGAAGGAGTGACGCTTTGGAATGCAGACTTTGATGGAATGGTCTGCGGGCGTCATGTCACGTTCTCAGAGCCCCTGATGTGCCTAAACAGTGGAAATGCCCAACAAGCGCCCCCTTTTTGGAACAGATACCTGATTTGTCAATTTTATAATGTAGTGTTATATGCCAGTTGTGTAGGACAACCTGACAAACACTACACAACTGAAGTATGACAACCTGACGAACACTACGTCAGCTGTGAAGTGTTCGTCAGGTTGTCATACGTCAGAAATTAATTCAGTAGTCCATGGAAGTATGGTACCTTTTGAAGCAGTCTTTCATGCAGAGGCCAGGTTTGTCGGGTCAGGTGTCACATTGGTAAATGGTGTCCTTGCGTATTCCCCTTCGGTAACACACTCGGCACTCCTTTTGTGACTTACCTTTTTTTCCGCTGTGAGGGATCTGGCCCGGGAAATGCTGGCCCAGTACAATTCGAGGTTCTTCAGTTCCAGAAGTAGTGGGGCCCGCTCCGCCACCACTGCCAAATATCAGGGCCTTGATAACTGTCTCCTGGAAGTGAAGGTACGACGCAGAAGTCTGGCCTGCACATTTTGACAGAAGGAAAGCGTTGTGCATTGCCATCTGAATAATGTGCACGGCCAGCTTCTTATACCATACCTTGGCCTTTCTCAAAGCACTGTACGGCTGGAGGACTTGATCGGAGAGATCAACTCCCCCCATGTACTTGTTGTACCCCACTACACAGTCTGGTTTGGAGACCTGTGTAGTGGAACCTCTTACAGTGCTGAGGGTGCTGCCATCACCATGTATGGTGGTCAAGAGAAGGACATCCCTCTTGTCCTTGTACTTGACCACCAACATGTGGTCGGTACATTGGGTTCTGCTCTCACCCCTTCTGAGCAGCTGCCCAATTAGCGTCTTTGGGAGACCTCTCTGACTTTTGCGGTCCGTAGCGCAGGCTGCGGTACCTCGCACAGAGAGGGACTTGAAGAGCGGGATACTTGTATAAAAGTTATCCAAGTACAGGTGATAACCTTTATCCAGCAGTGGGTGCATCAAGTCCCACACAATTTTCCCACTCACTCCCAGAACAGGGGGGCATTCAGGGGGTTCAATCCGGGAGTCCTTCCCTTCATAAACTCTAAACTTGTGAATGTACCCTGAGGTACTCTCACAAAGTTTATACAGCTTGATCCCGTACCTGGACCTTTTACTGGGCAGGTACTGCTGGAATCCAAGCCGCCCCTTAAAAGAAATTAAGGACTCATCCACGCAGATGTCCCTCTGGGCACGTACACTTCACCAAACTTGTTGTTGAAGTGCTCGATGACCGGCCGAACTTTGAAAAGACGATCAAAGTTCGGGTCATCGCGTGCAGGACACCTTGCATTATCTTGGTAATGCAAGAACTTGTGGATTGCCTCATAACGTGTCCGGATCATGACCATTCGGAACACTGGAGTGTTATACAAAACGTCAACACTCCAGTATTGCCGAACCTCTGTTTTTTTCAGGATCCCCATATGAAGTACCAGGCCCCAAAACTTCATAATTTCTTCTGCGTCTACAGTAGACCAGTTAGAAAATGATGAAGAGGGGTTTTGGTCCAAAAATTGATGAGCATACAAATTAGTTTGGCCCCACATGAGGTTTATAAAATCCTCAGAGAAAAAGACTTTGAAAAAGTCTATTTCTGTGAGGCGGGTGGTGTCAAACTTGATTACTGATTCCGCCACGAAATCAGGAATCAGTGGCTCAAAATTTTCAGGGGGCGAGGTCCATATGGGGTCAGTAGTGGCGGGCGCTGGAACATCTTCTCTCCTGCGACAACTGCGGGGCGGTCCAGCAGCACCTGAGGAGGAGGAGGAAGAGGAGGACGATGAGGCGTCGGAAAAGTAAAGAAATGTGGGATCCTCGCCCTCGCTGTCAGTCTGTGTCGGAGGCAACAATAGCGTATGCCTCCTCCGCTGAATAGCGAGTTTGGGATGAGCTGGACATTTTTTTTTCTTGTGTATGTGGTGCGTGTGTGTCAGTACTTCATTTAGAGTGTGTGTGTGTGTGTGTGTGTCAGTGTGCTTGGTGTGAACTTTTTTTTTCTGGAAAAAAAAAGAGAAGAAAAGGAACTACCGTAGGTGGTGCAAACAGCAAGCACGAGTGCGGATCGGTGAACTATGTCACCAATCAACTCTCGGCAGCTGCTGGGTGTGTGCGTGGATGTGGTGCAAAGGTAGGGGGGGGGGGGAATTGACAGGGACAAGAAAAAGTCCTGAAAAGCAGCGAGCACGGACGTTGATCAGTGACGTAGACACTGCTCAGCGCTCGGCCGCTGCAGGACGCAGAAAAAAAAAAAAAACTGGGGGGGGGGAGGAGGATTGGGGTTAAAAGGAGGGGGGAGAGAAGGAGGGGGGAGAGGGGTGGATGAGGGGAGAACAGAGATGGACTTTACCAAAGTCTTCTCTGTTCTTCTTTCAGCAGGATCAGCAGCAGGTTCTGGAAGCGGCTCTGGAGCAGGATCCGCAGCAGCAGGATAAGGAGCTGGAAACCCAGGACCCTGGAGACAGCAGCAGGATGCCGAAGCTGGAGTCCCAGCAACCTGGAGACAGCAGCAGGATGCCGGAGCAGGAGATCCAGGACCCTGGAGACCGCAGCAGGATGCCGGAGCAGCAGCAGCGACTGGAGTAGGTAGGAGAAAGGTCTTGTAGTGTAACAGGAGATTCTGTGGCACTACAATGCCCAGCACAGAGAGATCAGTAGTGTGACTGCTCTGTAGAAATCCTCACCAAGTGTCACAGGGGGTTGACAGGGTGGTGACAGGCAGGTCACAGGCCGGTCACCACCTGGTCACCTCCCGGTCAGGTACTCTGATTGGTGCGATCGATGATGACATCGATCGCACCAATCAGAGATGGCTGGGGCCTGGGCACGCACCACAGGGGGTCACAGGGAGGTGACAGGTAGGTCACAAGCCGGTCACCGCCCTGTGACCGCCCTGTCACCTGTGTTCAGGTGCTCTGATTGGAGCGATCAATGTCATCATCGATCGCTCCAATCAGAGCTGGCTGGGGCTTCTATTACATCACAGGGGGTCATGGGGAGGTGACAGGCAGGTCACAAGCCGGTCACCGCCCCGCGACTGCCCTGTTACCGCGTGGTCCCGCTGTGATCGGTGCGATCGATTAGATCGGCGATTGCACCGATCCTAGCAGTTTGGGGAGAGGGCTAGGGTTACTAGGCAACAGCCTAGGATCGGTGCTCTTATGAGCACCGATCCTAGGCTGCACATCACTGTTTCCGGCAATCTGATTGCCGGAAACAGTGAGAAATGCTGTGATTGGCTGTTCAGAAATGAACAGCCAATCACAGCGATCGTGGGTGTGAAGGGGCGGCGACACCCCCTGAGATGCCGGCACCATCTACCCTAAGGTAAGATGGCACCGGAATTTTAATGCTATCACCGCGACTTCGGTCGCGGTGCCGCATTAAAGATAGGGCGTATTAATACGTATCTGGTCCATAAGGCTCAGGGCACAGATACGTATTAATACGCCCTATGTCGTAAAAGGGTTAAAGTTGTATTCCTATCTTGTACTTTTCTGGCAAATACACAGGACATAATTTTTTATAAGTGATTTTATTGCAAAAAAGTACTAAAATATAAATGAACTATACATGTTTTGTCTCACTGTGTCCATAAGAACCCAAAATATAAAATAAATAGGTTGTTTATTCTGTACAATGAGAACATGAAAAAAACAAAGCCAGAATTGCTGTTTTTTTGTTACCTTCTCTCACATAAAAGTGGAATAAAAATGCGATCAAAAAGGCACCTGTGACGATGAAGCATAAATTCTTAATTATGCCAGACATATTTTCTGATGGCAAGAGAAGCATACCTTTATTTTTATGTTGACTCTAATCTGTGCTCTTCTTTAGTTGATTAACACAGACTATTATTTGTATAAGCCTGAATGTTCTTTGATTCTGAAACAACGATATGTATTTACAAGAGCCTCTGTGATACAAACTATGTAAATAGATTAGCTAGAACAAGGAATGTTTTCTAGATATGTTAAATACCATTGTAAGGTGTTTTCCAGTCAATCTTGGGGGGATGAGCTGTGGATACTCAAGCCTTGTGAAATAATATCATCCCTAATTCTTAACCTGTGGATGTGTATTTAACAAGGGGCATGTGTTTCGGAGACAGAATAAGACTTGGGGCAGAGAATCAAGGAACATCAGAAAGACCTTAGAAGGAAAATGAGAGACATCATTCAGGAAAGTAGATGGATTGCATGGCATCCAAAGAGACACAGATTTGTATTCTACATGATTCTAGTCTAAAGATATGGCCCTGACTGGAAAGATTTAGATCTCCTCAGTTAACCATCAGAGAGACCATGGATACTTTTAGGGAGACCAGGAGAGGACGAAGAAGCCACCTGGCGCCATGGATATGTTGTTTTGGGGTTGCTAGGAGGGGCTCACCGGTTGCTTAGAACCCATGGAGACATTGGGAGTTGCCAGGAGGGACCCACTGGTCATCTGACCCCATGGAAACTCTCGGAGAGGCCAGGTTGGGACCCTCGGGTCTCCTGGCCTTGTACCTCGATGGACAGCTAGCTTCCTAAGCTTGCCGCTACCTTCTCTCTGTGAGGGCCCACCAGAAGCGGGGGGGGCCACTGGTTGAGGTAGTCGGCCCTGGAAGTCTCCAAAGTTGCAGCTGTTCTATCCCAGGCGGGTGGAGAAGGAAGGGTGAGACTGTGTAATTGCGCACCATCTGGGGCATTTGCCGGGACTGTTCTATGTGTTTATTGTCCGCTTTGTGGTTCAATAAAATATTGTCACGTTGTTTTACCCTCACCCTGCGTTGTTACCCCCACGGAAGACCACAGGTCCTCACAGCACCTATACTCCAAAATAACAACAATAACAAAAAATACAACTCGTCCCGCAAAAAAATAGGTTCTCATACAAATCTGTTAACAGAAAAAATAAGAGTTATGGCTCTCCTTATATGGCAATGTAAAATTGTTTTGTTTTTGAAAATGTGTTATTTTCATGCAGACATCATAAAACATAAGTAAATGGTGATTTTATGTTAATTGTACTGACCCACAGAGTAAAGTTAATATGTGATTTATATGAAACTAGATGGTGGCCCGATTCTAACGCATCGGGTATCCTAGAATATGTATGCGGCCAACCGGGCGCGACTAATCAGCGAAGCTGTGTTTAAATGGGTTGTGCACTACTTTAAATTAACCCCCCAATGTATCTCCCGGGGCCCCTAATGAATTTTGGAGGACCGGGGAGCGAGGCCGCCGGTCGGGGAACTTCTGCTGCGAGCAGCCGGGAGATGACCGGCTAGCACAGGGTGAGCGTGGGAGCGAGTGAGGGTGAGAGTGTGAGGGTGAGCGTGGGAGCGTGTGAGGGTGAGCGTGGGAGCGTGTGAGGGTGAGCGTGGGAGCGTGTGAGGGTGAGCGTGGGAGTGTGTGAGGGTGAGCGTGGGAGCGTGTGAGGGTGAGCATGGGAGCGTGTGAATGTGAGCGTGAGAATGTGAGCGTGTGAGGGTGGGTGTCCGATGGTGAGCGTCAGAGCGTGAGCGTCCGAGCGTGAGCGTCCGAGCGTGAGCGTCAGAGCGTGAGCGTCAGAGCGTGAGCGTCTGAACGTGAGCGTCTGAACGTGAGCGTCCGAGCGTGAGCGTGTGAGCGTGAGTGTTAGAGAGTGAGCATCCGAGCGTGAGCATCCGAGCGTGAGCGTGAGAATCAGAGCGTGAGCGTCAGAGCCTGAGCATAAGCGTCAGAGCGTGAGCGTCAGAGCGTGAGCGTCTGAGCGTGAGCTTGAGCCTCAGAGCCTGAGCGTGAGCGTCAGAGCGTGAGCGTCAGAGCGTGAGTGTCAGAGCCTGAGCGTGAGCGTCAGAGCGTGAGCGTCAGAGCGTGAGCGTCAGAGCGTGAGAGTCAGAGTGTGAGCGTCAGAGCGTCCGAGCGTGAACTTCAGAGCGTCTGAGCTTGAGCGTGAGCGTCAGAGCGTGAGCGTCAGAGCCTGAGTGTCAGAGCGTGAGCGTGAGCGTCAGAGCGTGAGCGTCAGAGCCTGAGCATGAGCGTCAGAGCCTGAGCATGAGCGTCAGAGCGTGAGCATGAGCGTGAGCGTCCGAGCGTGAGCGTCCGAGCGTGAGCGTCCGAGTGTGAGCGTCAGAGCGTGAGCGCGAGCGTCCGAGTGTGAGCGTCCGAGTGTGAGCGTCAGAGCGTGAGCGTGAGCGTCAGAGCGTGAGCGCCCGAGCGTGAGCATCCGAGCGTGAGCTTGAGCGTCCGAGCGTGAGCGTCAGAGCGTCCGAGCTTGAGCGTCCGAGCGTGAGCGTCCGAGCGTGAGCGTCAGTGTCCGAGCGTGAGCGTCAGAGCGTGAGCGTCAGAGCGTCCGAGCTTGAGCGTCCGAGCGTGAGCGTCAGTGTCCGAGCGTGAGCGTCAGAGTGTGAGCGTCAGAGCGTGAGCGTGTGAGGGTGAGCAGGTGAGGGTGAGCGTGTGAGGGTGAGCCGCTAACGGCCTCCATATTTCTCTGAAATCCGCGTGAGCGTCCGAGCGTGAGCGTCCGAGCGTGAGCATGAGCGTCAGAGCGTGAGCTTGAGCGTCCGAGCGTGAGTGTCCGAGCGTGAGTGTCAGAGCGAGAGCGTGAGCGTCAGAGCGTGAGCGTCAGAGCGTGAGCGTGAGCGTCAGAGCCTGAGCGTCAGAGCCTGAGCGTGAGCATCCGAGCGTGAGCGTCAGAGCGTGAGCATCCGAGCGTGAGCGTCAGAGCGTGAGCGTCAGAGCGTGAGCATCAGAGCGTGAGCGTCAGAGCCTGAGCATGAGCGTCAGAGTGTGAGCGTCAGAGTGTGAGCGTCCGAACTTGAGCGTCCGAACTTGAGTGTCCGAACTTGAGCGTGTGAGCGTGAGCGTGAGAGCGTGAGCGTCAGAGCGTGAGTGTCAGAGCGTGAGCGTGCGCATCCGAGCGTGAGCATCCGAGCGTGAGCATCCGAGCGTGAGCGTCAGAGCGTGAGCGTCCGAACTTGAGCGTGAGCGTCAGAGCGTGAGCGTCCGAGCGTGAGCGTCCGAACTTGAGCGTGTGAGCGTGAGCGTCCGAGCGTGAGCGTCCGAGCGTGAGCGTCAGAGCGTGAGCGTCCAAACTTGAGCGTCCGAGCGTGAGCGTCCGAGCGTGAGCGTCAGAGCGTGAGCGTGAGTGTCAGAGCGTGTGAGCGTCAGCGCGAGAGCGTGAGCGTCCGAGCTTGAGCGTCCAAGCGTCAGAACATGAGCGTCCGAGCGTGAGCGTCAGAGCGTGAGGGTGAGCGTCTGAGGGTAAGCGTCTGAGGGTGAGCGTGTGAGGGTGAGCAGGTGAGGGTGAGCGTGTGCGGGTGAGCCGCTAACGGCCGCCATATTTTTCTGAAATCCCGCGACTCTGATTGGCCGCGGCCTGACCAACCAGTGACGTGGGATTTCCTGGACAGACAGACAGACAGACAGATAGACAGACAGACAGATGGGATAAGACAATTATATATATTAGATGGTCAATGCTGTAAAAAATAAACCTTAACTGGGGAAAAATGTATATTTTCACCATTTGCCATGTGCCGCATATTTATCTCTTGAACTTACTTTTAAGATAAAAAAAAAGATCACCGCATCCCTTGATAAATGTCGTGAGGGGTGGAGGGATATTGTGAAAAAGCACAAACATTATTAAAAATACATAAGATTAAAAGATGATTAAAATAATTAAAAATAAAAACCTGATGATAAATGAATCTATGCAGTAAAAAAAGGGTGGGACAGATAGAGTCCTTGTATGCGTAAAGCTGGGTATAAATAGAGATACAAATAGGATTAAATCATTACAAGAATAAACGATCTGTGTATAAATGTGTTTAAAAAATACTCGTTCTGTTAAATGTCTGGTTGACAACACAAAGAAAATAATGGGACCTATAGTGTCAAGTCATAATTATCAATGGCAGGCTCAGACTGAGGGCTCGTCCACACGACCGCTTAACATGGCCGAGTGCTGTCCGATGTTTTATCAGATAGCTCTCTGCCCAATGTTATACTGTGGGGCAGTGCCAACTAGTGTTTTTTTTCTCATGCCGATTTTGCATACAAGTCCATGGACTTGTATGACATCAGTGTGAAACATTGAACTGCACTCGGATGTCATCTGAGTGCAGTGCGAGATGGGCGGCAAATTTAAACGCCGCTCTGCTGATTGGTCGCAGCCGGCCACCGCGACCAATCAGCAGAGCGGCATTTAAATTTGCCGCCCATCTCGCTGATTGGCCACGGCCGGCCACCGCGACCAATCAGCAAAGCGGCGTTTAAATTTGCCGCCCATCTCGCTGATTGGCCACGGCCGGCCACCGCGACCAATCAGCAAAGCGGCGTTTAAATTTGCTGGCCATCTCGCTCATTGGTCGCGGTGGCCGGCCGCGATTAATCAGCAGAGCGGTGTTTAAATTTGCCGCCCATCTCGCTGAGTGGTCGCGGCCGGCCACCGCGACCAATCAGCAGAGCGGCGTTTAAATTTGCCGCCCATCTCGCTGATTGGTCGCGGTGGCCGGCCGCGATTAATCAGCAGAGCGGTGTTTAAATTTGCCGCCCATCTCGCTCATTGGTCGCGGCCGGCCACCGCGTCCAATCAGCAGAGCGGCGTTTAAATTTGCCGCCCATCTCGCTGATTGGTCGCGGTAGCCGGCCGCTACCAATCAGCAGAGCGGTGTTTAAATTTGCCGCCCATCTCGCTGATTGGTCGCGGCCGGCCACCGCGACCAATCAGCGTCGTATTAGTGTGGGCCCGGGAGCGGCGCTGCTTGTGCGGCTCCGTATTAGCGAGGACCGGGGAACGGCGCTGCCTGTGCGGCTCCTTCTGCTGCGAGAAGCCGGAAGATGAGCGACTGCTCGCAGCAAAAGCATCCCGACAGTCGGCGCCGCTCCCCAGTCCTCCGTTCACACTTGCTGTCAGGAGATCAGCTGGCCATGCCGCTGATCTTCCGAAGTTAGCCGCATGGAGGTCAGCGGCGCCGGTCGGGGTAGTTGTGCTGCTAGCGCCGCTCATCTCCCCGCTGCAACGCCGCTGACCTCCGTTCGCCAGATGAGCCGCTAATGGCCGCCATCTTTTTTCAGAAATCCCGCGGCGCTGATTGGCCGCTGCCGGACCAATGAGCAACGCGGGATTTCCAGGACAGACAGAAAGACAGACAGACAGACAGACAGACGGGATAAGACGATTATATATATAGATTAGCATAAAACCACCAACAACATGGACACAGGATGCCCAACTCACTTACTGTGTTTCGCACAAGAAGCTGCATCAGGAGCTAAGTTTATGGATTCATTCTAAATCTGGATTTATGACTTTTTAAATCTAATATATTTTTAACGAAGTTTTCAATTTTTACATTATACTCATATCTCTTGGCCACTTTTTAAAACCATTCCAGCAAGATTGGCGCTCCTATCTTTCTGCGTCCAAAAAGTGGTATATGACCACATATAAGATGTTGCCGTTCTTGGGAGAAATTGCATATTAAAATACAGTGTATTTCATTAATTTTCCTCTTGTAAAAATGAACAGTTTTGATCTAAATCTGCATAATTTAACTCTCACCTTCCTCATCATCAAGGATACCTCACGAGGTGAGATTTTGCATGATGCTCCAGATCAATGTCGATTGACAGTCATTTTCTATTTCTTCCATTTTCTTTACTCATTGCACCAACAGTTGTCTCCTTCTCTCCCAGCGTCTTACTTATGGTTTTGTAGCCCATTCCAGCTTTGTGCAGGTCTATGATCTTGTCCCTGACATCATTAGAAAGCTCTTTGGTCTTGCCCATGTTGTAGAGGTTAGAGTCTGACTGATTAATGGAGTCTGTGGACAGGAGTCTTTTCTACAGGCGACTATGTAAGACAGCTGTCTTTAATGCAGGTAACCAGTTGATTAGGAGCATCTAACTGGTCTGTAGGAGCCAGAACTCATAATGGTTTGTAGGGGATTAAATACTTATTTCTCACTGCAAAATGAAAATAAATTTATCTAATTTATATAATGTGATTTTCTTGATTTTTTGGGGGGGATATTCTATCTCTCAATATCAAAATTAACCTACCCTTAATATTATAGACTGTTCATGTCTTTGTCAGTGGACAAACTTACAAAAACAGCAAAGGATGGAATAATTCTTCCCTTCACTGTATTTAGATTTCCCTGCTCTGATATATTTCTTGTTCTCATTTTGTTTGATTTTTCAATTTAAAAACATAAAACAGAAGAGCAGCGTATTCTTACCACAGGAGCAGCTATGTTATGAAGGGGGTGCCTCATCATAAATGGGTGCAATTTTAAAGCACTTGAAAAAAGCAAAAGCAATTTTGCAATTTGCTTGTTATTAAAAATCCTCTCCAAGAATGGAGTCATTTTTAGGTATTATTGCTTATAGCTGAGGAGTAACTAATCTACTAGGCAAGGAGCAATTCTGAAGCTCGCTGGATTGCTGGATCAGGACCGGTTCAGGTCCACCCAGCTCCTCCAATGCTGTAAGACAAGGATGGCTTTGCTTGCAGAAACGAAGAGCAGACAGTCCGACAACAACGCCACAACCTCCGCACAAAAGGAAGCTGGGCAGCAGGGAAACGGTGAGCTCCTGAGGTGAAGAAAACCTTTAAGGCCAGTGCACAAGAGCCAAGGAGGCCATATGGAGGGTCTGGGTATAAGCTTCATGCGTTTTGTCTACACCGTGAGCTGGCTCTTTGCTGGAAGGATTTTCCTAGATTCCAGTAGTGGTAACAAGTCCACCAGTAATTCACAAATAGTGGTATACCGTACTGCTTCCCATCATCACTAGAAGAGCACATCATTAGAGAAAAAAACGCAGGACTCACTTTTCTAGGTAACTGACAGCTGCAGCCAATCACTAGCTGCGCTGGTTCTCTGACGTTGTAAAAAAGTAGGCATCACTTCAGGAGTCGTCACCGATCTCCGAAGTGGACTGCGCTTGATTTGCGAGGGCAGTGTAGGGAGAGTATGCCACCATTTTTTATTTTAAGCACATTCGTGCCTTATATTTTTATTACTGTAACAGCAACCTATTTAATATCAATTTAATTGAACCAGTGTTATGTAAAAATGAAGAGTTGTTCTATAACACTCCTAATATTTTCCTTTTGTATATATTTAGCCTACAGAAACAATGTGTCACATTTTAGACAGAGGTTATTACCCAGCTTTTCCAGTCTGCATAATGCCAGATCTGCCCAGGTAGTCATTTATAAGTCATTAACTCTTCTTTTATAATAGTGTGACTAGTCAGGTTGCTATTGGTGACTAAGCCCCGCCCCTTCCGAGACTTTCACGTTCAGCAGTGATGGAACACTCACATACATCTGCTGACATCACAGTGAGTGTGACATCACCGGCACAGTGACATCACATTCCACAAAGTTCCATATACAACTGACTGCAGCCATTGAGCTTTAGTTGTAGTTGGCTTTGACTACAATATACGTGTGGATTGCATTTAGTAATTTTCCATACGTTTTTTGGATAATTGCCCTGTTGTTGCCTGATGCAACATGGACTTTAAAGGGAAAAGAAAGAGAAAAAGGAAAGAAACACCAGATGGAGAAGACACTGGAAATAACCAGGAACCTCCACCAAAGATAAGGAAGATGGACTCCAAGAAATCTGGGCAGGATGGTCAAATATTACCTGACAATGAGGGAACCCAGAATATTTCCTTCCTAGACACTGTACAAAACAGATGTGACAAGTTTGTGGGATACATCACAAATCAAGCTGATACCAATCTACAAAAGCTGAGTACAAGAGAGAGGAAAAGAGAGACTGTGGGTCCAACCAGGATCATTAACACGAGAGGTAATGAAAGTGCAGCAGAAGAGAAGAGAACTGGGAGAAAAAGGAAACATCATGAAGATCCAGCCACCAGTCAAGATGACATCTCAGGGGAATTTAGTGGCCCCAGTAGCAAAAAAATAAAGACCACTGTCCCTCTCACCAGGGATAAGTTTATCTGCCATGGCATACTTGGAGAAGGGAGTTATGGGAAGGTTGTACTGGCCACGGATAAGATACGGAAACAAAGTGTGGCCCTTAAAATCATAAAGAAGGAAAGCCTAATCTCCTTCCCTGAATGCCTTGTTGAGCACCATGTCCTGAAGCTTAGCCACAACAGCAGATTCTTAACTCATTGCCATGCCGCGTTTCATACTGAAAACCATGCCTATTTTGTCACCGAGCTGGCCAGTGGAGGGGACCTGCATGACTATATATATAGTACCATTCCCCTGAAGGAACCTGTAACCTTTATAGCAGCAGAAATCGTCTGTGGCCTACAATTCCTGCACAGCAATGACATCATTCACCGGGACTTAAAACCGGATAACATCCTGCTGACTGGTGACGGCCACATAAAAATTACTGATTTTGGACTATCTCTTTATGAGTTTGATAAGAGATTTAATGCCAGAGATTTCAGTGGAACACCTGGGTATGGCGCCCCAGAAATGATCATGGGAGACGCTTATGATGAAGGTGTAGATTGGTTCGCCTTTGGAGTCATATTGTACAACATGATTTTCCAAGACTCACCATTTCCAGGAGACACCACTGAAGAGATTGAGAGAAATGTCATCTACTCTGAACCATCATATGAAAACCTCACTGACCACGATGCTGTGGACATTATGTCCAAACTACTCTGCAAAGACCATTATGTCCGGCTAGGGGTTAATGGAAAAATCAGAAAACACCCCTTATTTTCAAATCTAAACTGGACAGACATAGAAACAGGGAAAGCGCCATCTCCAGTTATTATAAGAAGGAACATGAATGTTAGCATGAGACAGCAGATCCCAGCACCGCGCAGTGAAGACCTGAACGAGACAATTCCGGCTGAAGAACAGAGGATTTTTACGAGTTTCCCATTTGTGGCTCCAGAATGGAGCACAACTTACCACTAAATGGAGAAACGGCATAATACCATCTAATCCTCCTGTATCTTGATTTAAGACTGTCTACTTTGGGGTGTGTGGCACCTCATCCCGTATCCCGCATATTCTTAATATGTAACAGTAAACTTTGCTTGTTTTAATTCATCCTTTGGTTCTTTGGAGCATTTTTCTATTTTTTCCTGTGTATATACAGTGTATATATGTACAGGTCATGTGTATATCTAAAGGTCATGTATATATGCATATATATAATGTGTAGGTCACGTGTATGTATAATGTGTATGTGTATATTGTGACAAAAAAACATCAGATTAAGAAACAATTCTGTTGTTTTAACCCCATAGTGACCACCAATACGTCTTTTTACGGACCTGCGATATAAGAGATTAGCATCCCCCCGAGAGGTGACAATCCTGCAGCTATCAGCTGTACACTATAGCTAACAACTTGCTGCATCAGCCACGATCAGGGTCGGCACTGATTATGGCCATTTAACCCCTTAAATTCTGCTGCCAATAGTGACTACGGCATCTAGATGGTTAACAGAGTGTGGGGGCTCCCTCTTTAACTACATTGGCACCCTGAGATCTTGATCGTGCGGTCCTGATGTTCGCCATGGCAGTCAAATAACGGCCTTAGAGCCTGCCGCGTATAGTGGCCTGTTCAGAAGTTATTAAAATGTAGGTGGTGAAAATAAACTTTTACATTCCTGTTATGCCACTTTGCATTAATTCCTGAAAAGCACCTGAAGGGTTAATGAACCACCTGAAAGCAATTCAATTTTTAATACAGGGATGCGGTTTTTAAAATGGTATCACTCTTGGGGGGATATCCAATATATAGGACCCTCAAAGTAATTTCAAAACTGAACAGGTCCCTATAAAAATAAGTTTTGTAAATTTCTTTGAAAATATGAAAAATTACTCCTCCATTTTTAAACCTTCTAAAATGCTAACAAAATAAAACATTTTACAAATGGTGCTGATAGAAAGCAGACATTATTGAAATGTAATTTATTATTGCTTTGTGTGGTATGACTATCTGGATTAAAGGGATAATCATTAAAAGTTTGAAAATTGCAATTTTTTGTAAATTTATATCAAATTTCTGATCTTTTTATAAATAAGGAATGATGCCATACGGATGGCAAAATCGATAAAAATCATCCAAATTTTTTCACTATTTTTTTCACACTCGTGTAGCCCCGACCTCACAGTGATACCAGATGTGTTTAGTTTTTTTATGCTTTGCTACTTTTGCACACTATGAACATTTTTTTAGGAAATATAATTTGATTTCCTCTAAATGACACAGTCACTATTGACTCTATTACATCCAGTGGGTTAAACGGCCGAACTCCAACGATGGTCATGAGGAAACAAACAATCAAACTGAGCTTTTACTCACCCGGGGTCCAGCACTGCTTTTTGCTGCTCCAGACATTTTTAATCAGCTGCATCTTCATGTCAACTGCGCTGCAGCCAATCACTGAGCTCTGTGGTACTGCCAAATTAAATGGGGCATTCTTATAATAAAGAGGCACAAAAGGGGCATTATTAGGTATGGAGGCACAGAGGCATACTTCCCAACTTTGAAAGTTAGGAAAGAGTGACGCAAACTATGTAGCAATCCACAGTTTTATTTTACACTAAGCCACTTCCCTAACCTTGGTCAGTCGCTTATATGTGCCTACACAGAAATATTCCTCCTAGTGAACTCATTAATTCTTAACCTGTGGATGTGTATTTAAGAATCTACTTTCCTGAATGATGTCTCTCATTTCCCTTCTAAGGTCTTTCTGATAGACCTTAGAAGGAAAATGAGAGACATCATTCAGGAAAGTAGATGGATTGCATGGCATCCAAAGAGACACAGATTTGTATTCTACATGATTCTAGTCTAAAGATATGGCCCTGACTGGAAAGATTTGGATCTCCTCAATTAACCATCAGAGAGACCATGGATACTTTTAGGGAGACCAGGAGAGGACGAAGAAGTCACCTGGCGCCATGGATATGTTGTTTTGGGGATGCTAGGAGTGACTCACCGGTTGCTTAGTACCCATGAAGACATTGGGAGTTGCTAGGAGGGACCCACTGGTCATCTGGCCCCATGGAAACTCTCGGATAGGCCAGGTTGGAACCCTCGGGTCTCGTGGCCTTGTACCTCGATGGACTGCTAGCTTCCTAAGCTTGCCGCTACCTTCTCTCTGTGAGGGCCCACCAGAAGCGGGGGGCCACTGGTTGAGGTAGTCGGCCCTGGAAGTCTCCAAAGTTGCAGCTGTTCCATCCCAGGCGGGCGGAGAAGGAAGGGTGAGACTGTGTAATGTTGCACCATCTTGGGCATTCGCTGGGACTGTTCTTTGTGTTTATTGTCCGCTTTGTGGTTCAATAAAATATTGCCACGCTGTTTTACCCTAACCCTGCGTTGTCTGAGTAGCGTTACCCCCACGGAAGACCACGGGTCCTCACAGCACCTATACTCCAAAATAACAACAATAATAAAAAAATACAACTCGTCCCGCAAAAAAATAGGTTCTCATACAAATCTGTTAACAGAAAAAATAAGAGTTATGGCTCTCCATATATGGCAATGTAAAATTGTTTTGTTTTTGAAAATGTGTTATTTTCATGCAGACATCATAAAACATAAGTAAATGGTGATTTTATGTTAATTGTACTGACCCACAGAATAAAGTTAATATGTAATTTATATGAAATGGTCGATGCTGTAAAAAATAAACCTTAACTGAGGAAAAATGTATATTTTCACCATTTGCCATGTGCCGCGTATTTATCTCTTGAACTTACTTTTAAGTAAAAAAAAAAGATCACCGCATCCCTTGATAAATGTCGTGAGGGGTGGAGGGATATTGTGAAAAAGCACAAACATTATTAAAAATACATAAGATTAATAAATCATTAAAAATAAAAATACATAAGATTAAAAACCTGATGATAAATGAATCTATGCAGTAAAAAAAGGGTGGGACAGATAGAGTCCTTGTATGCGTAAAGCTGGGTATAAATAGAGATACAAATAGGATTAAATCATTACAAGGATAAACGATCTGTGTATAAATGTGTTTAAAAAATACTCGTTCTGTTAAATGTCTGGTTGACAACACAAAGAAAATAATGGGACCTATAGTGTCAAGTCATAATTATCAATGGCAGGCTCAGACTGAGGGCTCGTCCACACGACCGCTTAACATGGCCGAGTGCTGTCCGATGTTTTATCAGATAGCTCTCTGCCCAATGTTATACTGTGGGGCAGTGCCAACTAGTCTATGGACTTGTATGACATCAGTGTGAAACATTGAACTGCACTCGGATGTCATCTGAATGCAGTCCAATTACCACGGACTCAGACAAGGGAGAAGATGGAGAAATTATGTACTCTGTCTACTCTGCATCGTTATCCAGCACTTTGATTCTTTTTATTATTCCTCTTATTATTTTTTGTAATCCATTAAAAACAAGTATGTGGAAAACAGACTTCTGAATGAGGCCTAAATGTCTGGAAGGATCACTGCTGGAAAAAATATAGCCGGAATAAAAAAAACTGCACCTTGCGTTATAGGTGATTTGTGCATGCGCGGGATCTGGAAGACGAGACTGTACGTCACAGGGCAGGGGAGGGGGGGAACATTGTAATTAGCAAAGTAGTTTGGGATTTCTTCCCGTCCCCCGGCTCTCAAGAATGAGAAAACTAACTGAATAAAAAGACATTTCAAAGCAAGCAGACCTCTAATATTAGGCATACAGGTATGTATAGACTTACATTTCTATCACCTGTATGCCTATATTAGAGGTCTGATAAGTCCCCGGGGATGACAGATTCCCTTTAAAAGCCTTCACAGTTTCTCTAGTAGCCAAATGTCCTGTGGTCTCAGCAGCGACCCCTTTTTGTTTAGATTTGATTGATGTTTATGCATATAACGGTGGATGATGCAGGAGAGGTCAGAGGCATCAATCTAACCTAAAGGAGAGGGGTTATGAGGAGATCACTGGATACCAGGGGCGGACATATCATTGGTGCAACCTGTGCGGCCCCACAGAGGCCCAAGAGGTAAAAGGGCCCATTTCTACCTCCAAAGCAGGTACAATTTTGCATTTTTAGCAGCTCTTGGACTGCAAAAGGCCCATATATTGTTCTTGCACAGGGGCCCTTTTCTGCCTGTGTCCACCAGTGCTCGATACACGTCTGCTAAAGAAACATCCAGTCTACGATATTAGAGTAATTTGCAACAAAGCAGGAGATATTAAAACTTCTGTTTCTAAGGTACATTTATTATTACTACTACACCTGAGTTTGTACCCATTTAATAGTGATAGTGGTCTTGGAGAGTCAAAATAGCGAACAGATTATTTTTCAGTTGTAAATGTACTTTCAGATAGCGACCACTAGATGTCCCTAGTGAGCTGACATGAAGTTGGCACAAGTATTAAGGCACTGCACATTCACTCATCTCAGGTGTAAAGGAGTCTGGGCTTATGGTGTTGATGACTTATCTACAGGATAGGTCATGAACAGCTGATTGGTGGGATTTCGACACTCAGCGCCCCCCACCGATCAGCTGTTTTTTTGCTCCAGCGGACTGTAAACACTGTAACTACAGTATG
Source organism: Phyllobates terribilis (assembly GCF_046119375.1). NCBI lineage: Eukaryota > Metazoa > Chordata > Amphibia > Anura > Dendrobatidae > Phyllobates > Phyllobates terribilis. Next base: position 2,699,216 of record NW_027362797.1, read on the forward strand.
CCTGGACAACACCTTTAATTCTGTGCTCTCAGCAGACAATGTTTTTGCTCTGCCTACCTACAACATATATATAGTAATCTGAAGGGGTTTTCCAGGCTTAAGATACTGGTAAGTTATTCTTAGGATAGGTCATCAATATCAGATGCATGGTGTCCCAGAACGCAGTACCCCACCGATCAACTGTTCTCAGTCTCTGCTCCAATACAACCTCAAAAACTCCTGTGTGCACATATCTGAAGTGAAATTTCACATGTGACGATCACTGACTATATTATTTTAACAAAAGAACTAACAGCCTAGTAATACATATGCAAATCAACAGAAATAAAACTGGTAAAAAACACAACAGAATTCAATTTGTAGTAAATCACTTAATGACCACACGATTGTTACAATTCCTCTGCCACTGGAAACCTGCAGCGTGTGGAGGGTCTTCCTGAGGAAGATGAAGCTTGAGCGTTAGGGTGCAGACAGGCAGCCATATAACTCGGGTGAAGATCGCATCGCAATCCTCGGACTGGCTGTCGGCTCCTGACCTGAGCGTGACAGCTGCAGAGAAATACATGCTGCCACGCTCAGGTCAGGAGCCGACGGCCAGTCCGAATATTGCGATGCGATCCTCACCTGAGTTATACGGTTGTCTGTCTACAACCTTAGGCCACATTTATACGTTCAGTATTTGGTCAGTATTTTACATCAGTATTTGTAAGCCAAAACCAGTAGTGGGTGAAAAATACAGAAGTGGTGACGTGTTTGTATTATACTTTTCCTCTGATTGTTCCACTCCTGGCTTGGGCATATAAATACTGAGGTAAAATACTGACCATATACTGAACGTGTGAACGTGGTCTTAGAATTGGTGCGAACCAAGTCACAGGGTCTAATTCATCGGCCACATCCGTAATCTGTGCTTGCTGGATGGGAGGCCTGAATATCACTTCTTACCTCCTGGTGTAGCGCCCCGAGGGTTCGGCCGCTACAGGGGTATTGCACCTCAGTCCAGAGGTGTGGTATTCCACTCCCGGGTAAGGATGGAGAATGGACCAGGGCTCAGTTAGCTGCATGCAGCACACACACCCCATTTCCCAGGGACAGCTCAACGGTGCTCCCACTAGACAGAAGTGCAGGCACGACCGACCATGTCCCTGCTGGAGTGGGGAGGGAGGGGTGGAACACCCAGTGCTGTAGGGGCAGATAGGGGGCGGTTTCTGAGCGTAGGAAGGAGCCCATTGGTTGCTGGTCACCTGGGCTCATGGCTAGAAGGAGGTATAAAAGGTGGGCACCATCTTAGATCTAGGTTCGTTCAGTTCGTTCTGTGGAGAGGAGAAGACAGGGAGCAGCAGCTCAGGCTGAGTGCTGCTCCAGAGGCAGGCCTAGGGAAGAGGCCGGGGCCTGAGAGGAGAAGGAGAAGTGGGCCTGGAGAAGAGGCCGAGGAGGAGGTGAAGGGGAGCTGAGATTCTAGCTCATCTCAGCTCCAAGAGAAAGGAACAGAAGCAGAAAGGAACAGCAAAGAAGGAGAGACAGAGAAACAGAAGGGCTCAGGAACAAGAAGGTGGAAGGGACCCTAAGAACCCACGAGAATCCAGGGTGCAGGGTCAGGCAGATTAAGGGTACCGGATCCCAAGTTGGTGGAGGAGAAACAACCCTCAGCCAAAGACCGGTCGTCGTGATCATATATTGGTGCGACACCTCATCAAACCTGCTAGGAAGGCACCATATAGGACAGAGGAGGACGGTGCCCACGTTTAACCACACAGGTCCGCGGCAGCTGGACAAAAGTGGGTCACTGGTGAGGCAGGCCAGAGAAAGGATAAAAGGGGGTCCTGTGCCATGCTCCTGAACTGCCTGGGAGTTGACCGAGCCCCACACCTGGTGGACGCAGCACGGCTCGGGCAGTCATTGACAGCTGAAGTGACTTGGATATTAACCGTGAGTAAAGACGCTGGACTGCAGTACGTTGTCTGTGTGCTTTTTCGCTCCTCCGGCACTACCGGTACTGGGACTCTCACTACCATCACTCCCACCATCCACTACACTGCCCTGGGGCTGCACTCTTCCCGTGGGGAGTCACATCACCTCAGCTGCACCCATCATCAGCCCCAGCGGTCTTCAAGCAGCGGCGGTTCCTAATAACCGCAAATCCACGGGTGGCGTAGTCGGACATTATCTAAGCACGTAGCAGACTACCATTGGCCTGACCACCCTGAGCCGCGGGACCGGGCCGCCACCACTACTACCCCCAACGTCTCCCTATCGCCCGGTTCCGCGTGCCCCACGGCCCAGGGGGCGAGTCACTGGCATCGGTGGATCTATTTTTGATTAGTCGGCCTGGTGCGACATCACATGTACATCACACTCCAACAATGATGTGGTGCCAGGCCGGAGGAGCCGAAGATGCCGTTAGGCAAGAGGCGGTTCTCAGGGCGCCCTTAGAGCAGACACAGATTACTGACCTGGCCAATTGATTGGGTCCTGCAAATCAATTCGCACCAATTCTATTATTACACTATTCTATCCAACAGGACAATGATCCCAAAAGTCCACCAAGGCATGGTTTCAGAAGAAGTCTTGGAAGATTCTGAGGTAGCTGTCACAGTCGCCTGACTTGAAACCCATAGAAATTTTTGATGGGATTTGAAGAAGGCGGTTGCAACATGGAAAGCCAAGAAAATTAGTGACCTGTAGACCATGATGAATGGGTTATGATTCACCAAGAATGCTACCAGAAGCTATGTCTGGCTGGGTATCACCATTGCAATTCTACAAAGTAGAGTTAGCAGCGTGGTGGTGTAACACAGCGTGGAGCAGTAGCCGTGGGCGAGGCACTCGTCTCCAGCGCCCCGGCACATTACATGAAAGTGAAGGTCCTGGCTGGGTGTGTGGATTTATGCTGTGAGATCCTTACACCCATGCAGGCCAAATGTAGCTAATGTTGCTGATTTTCCAGGACTAGATGTTTCACAGTTCAATGAGAGAGGCCATCATTAGAAAGTAAACTCTACTGAACGGCAACTTAATCAGGGTTATAAACAAGGGATAGCGGGTACAAAGTCTTAAAGACGTTTCCTTTACTGTATGAAGCAATTTCCACACAGTATCATACCTCTGTAGTATACTCCAGGGCTTTCTATATCTGCTGTTTCTCCCTACTTCGCCACAACCCAGCTTTAACGCAGCGGTCCTGGTTAACAAGCCTCCACTACTTGTTCAGCAGTTCCGTATCCTATTTCTTCCACTGCTGTGGCCCTGGAGCTCCTGCTCGGGACCCTTCATTAGTCCCAGTCTCAAAGTCCCGTTAAGGACATTTCTTTCTGCGTTACAAGCCCAAGGTCTCATGGCTAGGCGTCCACTCCAAGGACCCGTCTCCGGGAGGCCACTCTGTCTCATCAGTCACTTTTCCTCAGGATCTCACTCTCCTTTCCCTTCAGTCTCCTCTCATTCAGGGTCCCTCTCCAATGCAGCACTGCTCACTATGGACCTTTTAGTCCGCTCACTTTGTAATCTCGATCCTATCTGACTTCCTAGCAGTAGTCACTTTCCCTTATACTAGCCCCTTCTACTGTGGCCTAGTCCCAACTTTTAACTCTAACTTACGCTATGGTCAATTATATACACTACCAACATCATTAACATATTTATCGCTTTACACTATTCATATTACATCACAATACTATTAACACTTATCACATTACACAATATTTTCAAGATCCAGGACACAATTCACATGACATAATACAAAATGAATTTATTTCTTCAAAGAGGAAACGCGGACAGCCTGTCCAAGGAGTTTGTATCTTCTCCCCATGTTTGTGTGGGTTTCCTTCGGGTCCGGTTTCTTCCCACACTCTAAAGACATACTGATAGGGAATCTAGATTGTGAGCTCCAATGGGGACAGTCATGATAATATCTGTAAAGTGCTGTGGAATATGATGGAGCTATAAAAGAAAGTAAAATAAATAAGTAATAAGGATGTTTGTCAAAAAGGAAATGAATAATTCTGAGACTGCAATAGTCATTAAAAATCATCTTTTTTGATGAATTTGGAGAGACCACTTGTTATATTAGTTGTGTTGAGCTATGTAAATAGTGTTTGTTTCATTTGTTTGTTTCCCACAAACAGCAGAAAGTTTGTACATTTTTACTAATAAACCTAATATGCAGTGGTGATTAAATCATTTTGATTGCAACTGTGTACATACTTCCAAAATACAGTACTTTGTAGAAATGCAGGAAAATAGTGGTCGTTTATTTGTTATGTTTTTTCCTCCCACAGATTCCTGGCCCCCATTGTGTCTCATTCTTGGCCCCCATTGTGTCTCATTCTTCCACCCATTGTGTATCCATCCTGGTCCCCAGGCCCGATATGATGTCCCATCCTGGTCCCCAGGCCCCATATGATATCCCATCCTGGTTCCCAGGGCCCATATGATGTCCCATCCTGGCCCTCGGGCCCCATATGATGTCCCATCCTGGCCCTCGGGCCCCATATGATGTCCCATCCTGGCCCCCAGGCCCTATATGATGTCCCATCCTGGTCCCCAGTTCCCATATGAAGTCCCATCCTGGCCCCATGTGATGTCCCATCCTGGCCCCCAGGCCCCATATGATGTCCCAAACTGGCCAATATGCCCCATATGATGTACCATCCTGGTCCCATCAAAAAATAAAAAAATGCTTTTCCATACCACGGACCCGTTGCGTCCTCTTCCTTATCCATTTGAGGCGTTGCCACGCTGCCGCATGGCTGTGACTTAATTCGCCGGCAATGTGCGCACCGATGTCAGCTGCTAGCCTCCAGGTGGTTGGCAGCTGGTAACTGTTGCTGTCAGGGTCAGCTATAGGTTTTCGTGGGCCCCAGGTGAAAGTCTCAATGGGCCCCTTTAACACATACCACGATTAATGATGCACAGATAAGAAATAAAGGTATAGTACAATGCCAAAGATTTAACTTACTACTTACATCAGGAGTGATATCTATTGTAAATTCTACAATGACTCAGAAACTGGCGAATCCTTGCAGCGCACACTATGTGCACTACATTTTAGACCGAACAGTATAGTCTTCTGTACAGAATTGTGGGCACTACATAGTCTTCTGTACAGAATTGTGGGCACCACATAATCTTCTGTACAGAATTGTGGGCACCACATAGTCTTTCGCACAGAATTGTGGCCACCACATAGTCCCCCGCACCGAATTATGGCCACCACATAGTCCCCCGCACCCAATTGTGGCCACCACATAGTCCCCCTCACCAAATTGTGGCCACCACATAGTCCCCCTCACCAAATTGTGGCCACCACATAGTCCCCTGCATCGAATTGTGGCCACCACATAGTCCTCCATATAGAACCTCCGTACAGAATTGTGGGCACCACATAGTCCCCCGTACAGAATTGCGGGCACCACATAGTCCCCCGTACAGAATTGCGGGCACCACATAGTCCCCCGTACAGAATTGCGGGCACCACATAGTCCCCCATACAGAATTGTGTGCACCACATAGTCCCCTGTACTGAATTGTGCGCACCACATAGTCTCCCGAACAGAATTGTGGGCACCACATAGTCCTCCGGACAGAATTGTGGGCACCACATAGTCCTCCGGACAGAATTGTGGGCACCACATAGATAGTCCTCCGGACAGAATTGTGGGCACCACACAGTCCTCCGGACAGAATTGTGGGCACCACATAGTCCTCCGTTCTGAATTGTGGGCACCACATAGTCCTCCGTACAGAATTGTGGGCAACACATTGTCCTCCGGACAGAATTGTGGGCACCACATTGTCCTCCGGACAGAATTGTGGGCACCACATTGTCCTCCGGACAGAATTGTGGGCACCACATTGTCCACCGGACAGAATTGTGGGCACCACATAGTCCTCCGGACAGAATTGTGGGCTCTACATAGTCCTCTGGACAGAATTGTGGGCTCTACATAGTCCTCTGGACAGAATTGTGGGCTCCACATAGTCCCCCGCACCCAATTGTGGCCACCACATAGTCCCCCTCACCAAATTGTGGCCACCACATAGTCCCCCTCACCAAATTGTGGCCACCACATAGTCCCCTGCATCGAATTGTGGCCACCACATAGTCCTCCATATAGAACCTCCGTACAGAATTGTGGGCACCACATAGTCCCCCGTACAGAATTGCGGGCACCACATAGTCCCCCGTACAGAATTGCGGGGACCACATAGTCCCCCGTACAGAATTGCGGGCACCACATAGTCCCCCATACAGAATTGTGTGCACCACATAGTCCCCTGTACTGAATTGTGCGCACCACATAGTCTCCCGAACAGAATTGTGGGCACCACATAGTCCTCCGGACAGAATTGTGGGCACCACATAGTCCTCCGGACAGAATTGTGGGCACCACATAGTCCTCCGGACAGAATTGTGGGCACCACACAGTCCTCCGGACAGAATTGTGCGCACCACATAGTCCTCCGTTCTGAATTGTGGGCACCACATAGTCCTCCGTACAGAATTGTGGGCAACACATTGTCCTCCGGACAGAATTGTGGGCACCACATTGTCCTCCGGACAGAATTGTGGGCACCACATTGTCCTCCGGACAGAATTGTGGGCACCACATTGTCCACCGGACAGAATTGTGGGCACCACATAGTCCTCTGGACAGAATTGTGGGCTCTACATAGTCCTCTGGACAGAATTGTGGGCACCACATAGTCCTCCGTACAATATTACGGGCCCCATATATTGTGCCATACAGTATTACGGTTCCATACAGTATTACGGGCTCCATATAGTGCTCCATACAGTATATAATGGCCCCATATATTTCTGCATACAGTATAATTGCCCCATATATTGCTCTGACGCGCCCCCTGGACCAGTGTTGTTTGGGGGATACCCGGATCCGGATCAGATGGGGGTTGTAGTCTCCGAGTGGCGGTGACCCGGTCCGTGCCCAGGGTGTCAAGCTCAGTGTGTGGCAGTCCTACAGATGTTACTGAATGTTCTTTAGTGTCGACTACGCCACCCGTTGAATTGCGGTCAATACGGCCGCCGCTGCAGCAGGGTCCACTGAGGCTGGTGATGTGTGTGCAGCTTAGGTAGTATAACCCCCAACGGGAGGGGTATAGCCTCAGGGGGTCAGGTGTAGAGGATGGTGGTTGTGGAGGTGCAGGGAGGATGGTAATGAGACTCGGAGTCGGGCTGTGCAGTTCAGGGTCTTTACTTACTGCTGTTGTTCTGGTCACTCCGGCCTTGAGTGACCGCCCGAGCCGTGCTGCGTCCACCAGGTCCTGGACTCGGCCAACTCCCAAGTAATTCTGGAGCGTGATCCTGAGCTCCCTTTCTGACGTTCCTTCTCTCTCTGGCCTTCCCCACCAGGGATCCACCTAAGTCCGGCTCCCTCGGGCCTCTTGTTGGTAAACCCTTGTCTCTGGGTTCCCTGACCCTATTCCTGGTCTGCCTTCCGGGTGGATTTAGTGGGTGGTCGTGGCAGATCCTGCCCACGACCTCCGGTCTCTGGCTGAGGATTAGTGCCCTCCACCAGCTTGGGATCCGGTACCCTTGTGCCAACTCTTCACCCGCTGATCTAATCCTGGGTTCTTGGAGTTCTCTCTTCTCCCCCTCTGGGTCCTTCTTTCTCCTCTCTCTCTCTGGGCCTTGGAGCTGCTCTTCTCCTCTGCTCTCTTCCTCTGACTGACTGACCAAACCTCTACAAAGACCCTGATCTAAGATGGTTCCCCCCTTATATACTCCCTCTATGTGTGAGCTCAGGTGACCAGCACCCAATGAGCTCCTAGCACTACCCAGACTGCTCCCCCTATCTGCCCCTACACTACTGGGATGTTCCACCCCCCTCCCACTCCAGCCAGGGACAGACACTGTCGTACCTGCACATTTCTCTAGTGGGAGTACCATTGGTCTGTCCCCCGGAAATGGGATGTGTGTAGTGCATGCAGCCTACTGAGCTCAGTTCCACACTCCATCCTTACCCGGGAGTGGAATACCACACCTCTGGCTTGAGGTGTAATACCCCTGTAGCAGCCGAATCCTCAGGGTGCTACAGCTCCATACAGTATATAATGGGCCCCATATATTGCTCCATACAGAATAATGGCCCTATATATTGCTGGCCCCATGTATTGCTCCATACAGTATATAATGGCCACATATATTGTTCCATACAGTATAATGTCCCCATATAATGCTCCATACAGTATAATGCCCTATATGTTGCTCTATACAGTATAAAATGACCCCATATATTGCTCCATACAGTATACAATGACCCCATATATTGCTCCATACAGTATACAATGACCCCATATATTGCCCCATACAGTATACAATTGCCCATACAGTATAATGGGCCCCATGTCGTGCTCCATACATAAAAAAAATAAAATATTTACCACTCCTCGTTGCCCGCTGGCCGCTGCTCCAGTCTCCTCAGTGTCTTCTGGCTCTCTGTACTGCTCAGCACAGAGGGTGCGCTGTAGTGACGTCATTGCACCCTCTGCCCTGAGACGTCAGCGTCAGAAGACTCTGAAAAGAATAGACCAGAGCAGCGGTTAACGGGAAGATTTGAGCATTTCCGAGGACGCACGTTCAGTTACTGAGCGAATGACCATATCCCCTCCCCTGGGCCCCCCTCCTCACTGGGGCTCCATACACTAGTAAGGGCAGTAATGCCCTGATGGCGGCCCTGGAATCGGATGATGGACCGGTCTTCTAGTCAGATGCTGCTCCATTCGCAGTCATTATACAGTTGTGTTTAAAAGTTTACATAGCCCTTCAGAATTTTTACTTTCTTGGCCTTGTTTCAGAGAATATGAATGATAACAAAAAATCTTTTTCTCTACTCATAGTTATTGGTTGGGGGAAGCCATTTATTGTCAAACTACTATGATTTTTCTTTTTAAATTTTAATGACAACCAAAAACATCCAAATGACCCTGATCAATAGTTCACATACCCCACTTCTTAATAACGTGTATTGCCCCTCTAACATCAATGACAGCTTGAAGTCTTTTGTGGTAGTTGTTGATGAGGTTCTTTATTTTCTCAGATGGTAAAAAGCCTCCAGTTCCTGTAAATTCCTGGGCTGTCTAGCATGAACTGCACGCTTGAGATCTCCCCAGAGTGGCTCAATGATATTTACGTCAGGAGACTGGGATGGCCACACCAGAACCTTCACTTTGTTCTGCTGTAGCCAATGACAGATCGACTTGGCCTTGTGTTTTGGATCTTTGTCATGTTGGAACACCGCTAGTTTTTAGACAGTCCTGAATTTCAGCTGATGTTATTTGTGGGTTTTTCTTTGCATCCCGAACAATTTTCCTGGCCGAAATCTTTGTTGGTCTACCTGACCGTGGTTTGGTTTTCACAGAGCCCCTTATTTTCCATTTGTTAATCACAGTCTGAACGCTGCTGACTGACATTATCAGACTGACATTATCAATTCCATGGATATTTTTTTGTATACTTTTCCTGTGTTATACAGTTCAACTACCTTTTCCCATAGATCCGTTGACAATTCTTTTGCTTTCCCCATGACTCACAATTCAGAAATGTCAGTAGCTGGATGAAAAATGCAAGAGTCTGTCTGGATCCCAGAAACTCACTTAGCTTTTATGCACAAACACTGATTACAAGCAAACAGGTCACAGGTGAGGATGTTACCTTTAGTAGCTATTCAAACCTATTTGTGTCAAATTCTGTGCATGTTATCAGGCCAAAATCACCAGGGTATGTAAACTTTTGATCGGGGTCATTTGGATGTTTTTGGTTGTCATTAAGATTTAAAAAGAGAAAACACAGTATTTTGACAATAAATGGCTTCACCCAACCAATAACCATGAGTGGAGAAAAAGGTTTTTTGTTATCATTCATATTCTCTGAAACAAGGCCAAGAAAGGAAAAATTCTGCCGTGATATGTAAACTTTTGAGCACAACTGTATATCTAACAAGAGAGGACTCTATGTAAAAGAGAAATCACTGTGATTAACAAAAATAACAAGAATACGCTATGTAAGGGGCGGTATGTAACAAGACATACTACGTCCCCACCATGGTGCATGACGTCATTGCCATGTGCCCCCAGTTACCGGCACGCAGATGTCAGCTGCCGACTCCTGATTGGCTGCCCGCGTGTATTGCAGTGAAGAGCTCTGATGGGTCCCCTGCGGCACATTACATTACATTTCAGCTGCATGTGCATCCAGGCCCCTCCACCTCTGGGCCCCCGGCTGCACCGGCGATATTTCCACCACTGGTGCAGTGAGTATCTGGGATCCCTAACATCACAGCTGAGCCTAGAGCACATGCAATGCCGTCCCTGGTACGCCATACTATGTATATTACTTACCGTACATCAGCAACTGGGTGAGCAATGTTTACTTACAACACAAGTGTTCTCACATTATCGTTGGTGCAATTAAGGTATTTTTTTGTATTATATGCACACTACTTGTGATCTGGCACAGAATAAAAATACATTTTTGTTATTTCATTATGACATATGAGGAGATTACACACATGTGCACTATGCTTTCCTGATGTATATTAATCACTGATTATGGCGTGTAACCTATATATACCTTGTTTCTGCACTGTGAATGCTGATGGCTCACAGCTGAAAGAGATTAAACGTCGCACATACATGGTTGAGAAAAAAACATTTTTTTTACCATCATGTCTGGGGTGCTGACATTTTTTGCTGTATATCACTATAAATATGTATCTAAATCAATCTCTAATCATATGGTTACTATTTTTTTTATATGTAAAGCAATAACTGCACACCTGTCCTCATATATGAAATGTATATCTACAGACTCGAGCCAACCGATCACAGGATCTATTGTAGTCGGACCAAGGTCCTGCAAACTTCTTCAGCTGGTATTGGGACACAAGCATCCTGGATGTATGTGGCATTTACAAGGACACACTATTTCTTGACAGACCCAATAACTTTGAATGACCCTGATCTGATAACCATGGAGTCGTATGGATCTTTTTATTTGGCTCTACATTACACTGTATTATATACTGATGCTGGATATGTAGCACCCTGAGGATTCGGCTGCTACAGGAGTATTGCACCTCAACCCAGAGGTGTGATATTCCACTCCCGGGCAAGGATGGAGTGTGGAACTGAGCTCGGTAGGCTGCATGCACTACACACATCCCATTTCCGAGTAGCAGACCGACGGTACTCCCACTTAGAAATGTGCAGGTACGACCGAGTCTGTTCCTGGCTGGAGTGGGAGGGGGGTGGTACATCCCATGTAGTGTAGGGGCAGATAGGGGGAGCAGCCTGGGTAAAGATAGGAGCTCATTGGGTGCTGGTCACCTGAGCTCACACATAGAGGGTGTATATAAGGTGGGCACCAACTAAGATCAGGGTCAGATGCAGAGGATCAGATGCAGAGAGTCAGTCAGCTGCAGAGAACAAGTCAGGAGCAGAGGAGAGAAGAAAGACCAAGACCCAGAGTGAGAGAGGAGAAAAGAGAGAGACCCAGAGCACAGAAGAGAAGGACTCTGAGAACCCAACTAAAAGCACCGGGTGAAGAGTCGGCATCAGGGTACCGGAACCAAAGCTGGTGGGGGTAAAAACATTCCCCAGCCAGAGACCGGAGACCGTGGGCAGCGTCTGCCACGGTCACCCATCACATCCACCCCGAAGGCACACCACATGAAGGGTCAGGGAACCCAGGGCCAAGGGTGTCCCAACAGAAGGCCCGAGGGAGCTGGACCTAGGTGGATTACTGGTGGGGACGGCCAGAGTACGGGACAGAAAGAGAGCTCAGGGCCACGCTCCGGACTTGTTTGGGGGTTGGCTGGATCCAGGACCTGGTGGACGCAGCATGGCTCGGGTGGTCACTAGCAGCTGGAGTGACCAGTACAACATCTGCAGTAAGTAAACACCCTTAACTGCACAACCCGACTCTGTCTTCACTGCCGTCTGCACTACACCACCACAACCCCCATCCTCTGCGCCTGTCCCCTCTGAGGCTATACCCCTCCCGTTGGGGGTTATCCCACCAAGCTGCGCACCCACCATCAGCCTCAGCGGACCCTGCTGCAGCGGCGGCCACAGTGACCGCATCACAACGGGTGGCGTAGTCGACACAAAAGAACTCTTAATAACATCTGTAGGACTGCCACATAACACTGAGCTTGACGCCCTGGGCACGGGGCCGGGTCACAGCCGCTCGGAGACTACAACCCCCCATCTGATCCGGTGCCGGGTATTCCCCTCAAAAAGGAATATGTCCCAGGGGGCGCGTCAACTTTGGCGTAGTCGGCAGGATTACGTGCCCGCAACACCCGGGTACTGCGTGCCTGAAGAAAAGCGCAAGTTTACCTCAGAAAGAAGTCTCCCGCCGGTTCCGGAGGGTCCACGCCATCGGACTCCATCACCAGTCGTTTCCCGCCGATTGTCCGCCATTTCCAACTTGTTCCCGCCATCTGCAGAGTTTCCCGCCACTGGGCGACGCTTCCCGCCAAAACCGCAGATTTCCCGCCTTGGAAGAGCAGCGGACGCCATTATGGGCGTGCCAAAGGAGGGCAAGAGGCCACCTCCCATCGTGGGCCAGGACAGAAAATGGCGCCAAAAGTGGAAACCGCCCCCACCAACAGAGACTGTGATGCTGGAGGTGTCTGTCAGCGTGAAAGAACTACCCCTGGAGCTGACAGTCACCGAGTTGCCCCGGGACCGCCCTCGAAGTGGGAGGAGACGAAAGAAGAGAGCGAAGATGGGTGCCGCCTGGAGCAGTCTGGAGCGAGCGCACCCGGAGACAAGAAGTCTGGAGAGGAGTAGCAGAGAAGCTCACCCGGAGATGTCCAGAGAGCAGAGCAGCACCGGCCCGCTGGCCAGGAGCCTGCTGGAAGAAGAGCAGAGCAGCACCGACCCGTTGGTCACGAGCCTGCTGGACACCACGACCCCACTAGGCCTAGTGGAGGTCCTTGCACAGCTCCCCCGAGACCGGGAGTGTGCGCAGACAGCCCTGGAGGGCCTCGCACGGAGGATGGCCCGGGTACAGCGCGAGATATTGGCGGAATGGAGCCGGGAGATGGCCCAGCAAGCTGAAACCAAGACGCAAGCTGAAACCAAGACCCGGAGCACGCCAGCCGAGATGAGGAAGGAGACCGCCTCTGAGGATGGCGCGGGAGGACCCAAGGCCGGAGACGGCGCCGAGGAGGGAGCCGAACGCAGGGAGGCAGGTAAAGGGGACGCCTATACCCCAAGCCGAGACACCGCTTACCTGCCCCAGCTCCCCGTCGCAGAGCCCGAAAGTCCCCCTGCTGTGCCCGAAAACGCCATGTCACCGACGCAGACTAGGCCCCAACCGGAAGCCGCCGCCGCGACCCCTGTGACGTCACACGCCTCGACCCCGAGCGTGACCAAGCAGGAAGTACCACCAGCCTGGTCGCAGGGCCTAGAATTCCCGGGCGCCGCAACACCAACAGCGCCCCCTACCTCTGCGGAGCCTCCGGCCTGGCCGCAAGGCCAGGTAGCCCAGGGCGCCGCCGTATTAACGGTGCCCTTCACCTTCCAGGTGCCCCAGGCCTGGCCGCAAGGCCTGGGCAACCCGGGCGCCACCACCACCGCGCCCGCACCCGTGAAACCAAGGGTGCCGCGTCTGGGAGAGGACTTGTTTGCCCAGCACACGTGGCCGGACGGGCAGCCTTTCATCTGGCCCCAGAAGTATTACGAACTGGAGCACCAGAGGAGGGTTGGGGCCATGTGTGCACCCCTGATTCCGGCTCCGAAGCCCGTAATAAGGATCTCGCCCCCGCTAGCGGAAGCGCAGTTTGAGTGGGACCCCACCGGAGAAGATCTAATGGGGTTCACTCAGGAAACCAGGGCGGCTGCAGCGGAGCGTGCTGAGTGCTGCCGCCAACAGCTCGAGGAGTTTGCGAGGGAGCGGAGAGAGAGGCGGGTCCGGGAACAGCAAGCTCAAGTGAGGAGCGCGGAGCAGAAGAGCCGGGCCAGGAGGGACCCCCGTGCAGCGCATTGTCCCCGCACCATCGGGACAGTGATAAAGTTCAACCAGCAGCACGGGTGGGGCTTCATTAGAGACAACAACACCCCCGGCGACGTCTTTGTCACGCGCAGAGACGTGGAGTCCCATCTGCCGGAGGGGCACAGAGGTCGTGACCTCTACATCGGAGACGAGGTCACCTTCACCCGGCACAAGTGTGCCAAAGGACCTTACGCCCTCCACGTACACCGCCTGACGGAGGAGGAGTTGCGGTGCGAGGAGGAGGAGCAAGAGGACCCGGACGGGTCTGAAGTTACCACCAGCAAAAAGCAAAGAGCAGGAGGAAGACGCCGTTGAGTGCGGCAGAGCAGTAGCTGTAAATAGTTACCCAATCGGGGTATAAAGAAACTGAAACTGTTGTTGCTACATATATATAGTCCCCGTTGGGACCAGCTGAGTGAACTGTTTACCCGTTAACCCCTTAATCCCACAGGCTGAGGACTGTGAGCAGCCATTCCCTTCCCTCTACCTGGCCGAGGACTGAGAGCGGCCAACTTCCCCTGTATATAGTTGCGCTTCCTAAAGCGCCCCCTACCGGTTTTATAGAAAACCAGTTTTTCTAAGAGACTGTCGCACTTTTCCCGGACACACGTTGCACAGTGTCCGGAGGAGGAACCTGAAACAAGAGACGACGAGAATGTTTATATGAAAAGTTTTATATATATAATGTTTTATATGTTTTATTATGTTTATATGAAAAAAAAAATTTTTGTATGTTTTGGTGTTTTTGTCTTTACAGCCCGAGGACGTGCTGTGGTTTACCAGGGGGGAATGTAGCACCCTGAGGATTCGGCTGCTACAGGAGTATTGCACCTCAACCCAGAGGTGTGATATTCCACTCCCGGGCAAGGATGGAGTGTGGAACTGAGCTCGGTAGGCTGCATGCACTACACACATCCCATTTCCGAGGAGCAGACCGACGGTACTCCCACTTAGAAATGTGCAGGTACGACCGAGTCTGTTCCTGGCTGGAGTGGGAGGGGGGTGGTACATCCCATGTAGTGTAGGGGCAGATAGGGGGAGCAGCCTGGGTAAAGATAGGAGCTCATTGGGTGCTGGTCACCTGAGCTCACACATAGAGGGTGTATATAAGGTGGGCACCAACTAAGATCAGGGTCAGATGCAGAGGATCAGATGCAGAGAGTCAGTCAGCTGCAGAGAACAAGTCAGGAGCAGAGGAGAGAAGAAAGACCAAGACCCAGAGTGAGAGAGGAGAAAAGAGAGAGACCCAGAGCACAGAAGAGAAGGACTCTGAGAACCCAACTAAAAGCACCGGGTGAAGAGTCGGCATCAGGGTACCGGAACCCAAGCTGGTGGGGGTAAAAACATTCCCCAGCCAGAGACCGGAGACCGTGGGCAGCGTCTGCCACGGTCACCCATCACATCCACCCCGAAGGCACACCACATGAAGGGTCAGGGAACCCAGGGCCAAGGGTGTCCCAACAGAAGGCCCGAGGGAGCTGGACCTAGGTGGATTACTGGTGGGGACGGCCAGAGTACGGGACAGAAAGAGAGCTCAGGGCCACGCTCCGGACTTGTTTGGGGGTTGGCTGGATCCAGGACCTGGTGGACGCAGCACGGCTCGGGTGGTCACTAGCAGCTGGAGTGACCAGTACAACATCTGCAGTAAGTAAACACCCTTAACTGCACAACCCGACTCTGTCTTCACTGCCGTCTGCACTACACCACCACAACCCCCATCCTCTGCACCTGTCCCCTCTGAGGCTATACCCCTCCCGTTGGGGGTTATCCCACCAAGCTGCGCACCCACCATCAGCCTCAGCGGACCCTGCTGCAGCGGCGGCCACAGTGACCGCATCACAACGGGTGGCGTAGTCGACACAAAAGAACTCTTAATAACATCTGTAGGACTGCCACATAACACTGAGCTTGACGCCCTGGGCACGGGGCCGGGTCACAGCCGCTCGGAGACTACAACCCCCCATCTGATCCGGTGCCGGGTATTCCCCTCAAAAAGGAATATGTCCCAGGGGGCGCGTCAGATACACAGTGACTTTGGCCATGGCACAGGTTGTGTAGCACAAAATCATTGTAACTGCTGCTACATTACATAGGAGTAGAAAAAAGTGAATAGGGTCCAATACATTACGTTCCCTAGGTACCGTGACAAGCAATTGAAAAAAAACGTAACTTTGCACATTACAGCAGGGGTCACAATGTTCAGGCCTGGTGTCAGAACTCAGCACCCGGGCAAGTACTGGGGCCCTGAGCAGGTGGGGGGGCCCACTCGCTGTCGGGCATGCCGGCTCGCTATGGGACCCACTCCCCTGCTTGCTCAGGGCCCCGGCACAATAATTACCTCTCCCCATGCCTCAGCAGCAGGTCCTGCATCTTTCGCGGCTGCTGCACTGTGACGTCTCAGGTCAGAGGGCGCGATGACGTCTTTCCACCGCACCCTCTCTTGAGCAGTCACAGCACAGAGCGGGAAGACGGCAACATGGCTGAAGAGTCCAGAGCAGCGGCAGCAGGTGAGGAGAAGTGAGGTGAGTATTTGATTTTTTTTTAATGTATGGAGGCATGGGGCATTATATGGGGGGGATGTGACATCCTGCATGGGGCTCTATATGGGGGGGTGTCATCCTGCATGGGTCACTATATGGGGGGGTGTCATCCTGCATGAGGCATTATTTTGGGGGGGTGACATCCTTCATGGGGCATTATATGGGGGGGGTGACATCCTGCATGGGGCATTATATGGGGGAACAACTTGCATGGGGCATTATGTGGGGGACACAGCCTGCATGGGGCATTATGTGGGGGACACAGCCTGCATGGGGCATTATGTGGGGGTACAGCCTGCATGGGGTATAATGTGGGGGCATAGCCTGCATTGAGCATTATATGGGGGCCAGTATCCTGTATGGAGCATTATATGGGAGCCAGTATCCTGTATGGAGCGTTATATGGGGGCCAGTATCCTGTATGGAGCGTTATATGAGGGCCAGTATACTGTATGGAGCTTTATATGGGGGCCAGTATCCTGTATGGTGCGTTATATGGGGGCCAGTATCCTGTATGGAGCATTTTATGGGGGCCAGTATTCTGCTTGGAGCGTTATATGGGGACCAATATTCCGCATGGAGCATTTTATGAGGTCCATTATTCTGCACGGAGCATTTTATGGGGTCCATTATTCTCTATGGAGCATTATATGGGGTCTATTATTCTGTATGGAGCAATATATGGGGTCCATAATACTGTATAGAGGACTATGTGGTGCCCATAATACTGTATGGAGGACTACACTATCCAGTCTGCACTGTGCGCTGCAAGGATTCGCCGATTTCTGTGCTATTTTAGAATTTACAATAGACATCGCTCATGTTATGTAAGAAGTGAAATCTTTGGCATTGTACTATATATATATATATTTCTCTGCGTTTTCTGTGAATCATGAATCGTGGTATGTATTAAAGGGGCCCACTGAGACTCTTTGGCCCAGGGCCCACAAAAACCTGGAACCGGCCCTGACAATGTGATCCTACTCACTAGTATCATCCAGCCTCATATAAGCAGAGGGTAGTGCTGGATACTTGGGCCAGGCAGTTCTAGCTCTGCCTGTGAGTTTAGAAAAGCAAAGGGAGTTGCCTAGTCTGGAGAGCAGCATGTAAACAAACTGGGTGCAGGCAATGAATTAAAATTCAGGACAAACAAAAGTTAGAAACCAAAAATTTTTATAGGGATATTATAAATTACAATAGAGCACAGATAATCTTAAAAATTGGATTTTAGGGTCGGGCAACCTCTTTAAATTGATGCCAGATGGAATTTTGCTGTTTTTTGTTGCCAGATGGTATTAGCTGGTTGTTGCTGTTGCCAGATGGTATTAGCTGGTTGTTGTTGTTGCCAGATGGTATTAGCTGGTTGTTGTTGTTGCCAGATGGTATTAGCTTTTTGTTGTTGTTGCCAGATGGTATTAGCTGGTTGTTGTTGTTGCCAGATGGTATTAGCTGGTTGTTGTTGTTGCCAGATAGTATTAGCTGGTTGTTGTTGTTGCCAGATGGTATTAGCTGGATGTTGTTTTTGTTGCCAGATGGTATTAGCTAGTTGTTGTTGCCAGATGGTATTAGCTGGTTGTTGTTGCCAGATGGTATTAGCTGGATGTTGTTCTTGTTGCCAGATGGTATTAGTTGGTTGTTGTTGCCAGTTGGAATTAACTGATTGTTGTTGTTGCCAGATGGTATTGGCTGGTGGTGGTGCTTGTTGGAGGATGTTATTAGCTGGTGGTGGTACTTGTTGCTGGATGGTATTGGCTGGTGATGGTGCTTGCTGCCGGATGGTATTGGCTGGTGGTGGTGTTTGTTGCCGGATGGTATTGGCTGGTGGTGGTGCTTGCTGCCGGATGGTATTGGATGGTGGTGGTACTTGTTGCCGCATGTTATTGGCTGGTGGTGGTGCTTGTTGCCGGATGGTATTGGCTGGTGGTGTTGCTTGCCGCCGGATGGTATTGGCTAGTGATGGTGGTGGTTGCCAGATGCTATTGGCTGGTAGTTGTTGTTGCTAGATGGAGGTTTCTTTGCTATATATAGTGGAAATATAACAAATAATGTTAAAGCACATTTCATTCACAAGATATTGATGAGCTATTCGCAGGACCTATCCCCAAAGATCAGCTATTCTAAGACCGGATATGCATTGTCTGGTGATAATCGCTATACTTTGACTGGGACTATCACGTTGGAACTCTATTCAGTATGTTTATCTTAAGCCGGAGCTTATAATAGCTGATCAGTGGGGGTGCTGGATGTTGGACCACCCACTAATCTGATATTGATGATCTATACTAAGCATAGGTAATCAATATCTTGTGACATGACAAAACAACCCCTTTACGTAACAGATTAGCAATTCTTAACATCTTACCATCCTGGTTAATAATGAATAAAGTTACTGCATAATTTGCTTTAACTACAGGATGTAATTTAATGCCGAGACCATTCCTATACGCAATGGCTTAATGTTGCACGATTTTGCAGAAAAAAATAAGGAAATTGTAAGGTTAGTCTGTATATTTACTGTAATTATACAGATTTGGAGCTTTGTGTAAAACACTGTCATTGGGGAATAAGGTTTTAAATTCCCAAACACAAACAAAGAACAGAAGACATAGAAATCGGATTCCGAGTCCATATTGACTACCATGAATTATACCAGCTTGTAATAAGTTAGTAAAAATTTAGAATACTGAAAATTTAAATCTTAAAGCTAGAGGCAGCATATTACAGAAACACGAGTGTTAAGAAAAATATCCTCCATTTCCAGATCCCATGATATTGAGTACACTCGCTTACTCAACAAATATGTCCTGAAGACTCATGAAATATGAGGGGATCTCCTGATGTTCTGGGACAGTAGCACCATTCAAGTGAATAAAACTGCCATCAATTAACTCTTTACCGACATCCACTATAAATGTATCGTGCAAGTCGGTAGCGGGTGTAGGGGTGAGGCCGCCCCATACCCGACAGATAATGGCTGTGACACACAGTCAAAACCTACCTCTAACAGCCGAGATTGTCACCCTATTAAATGCCGCTGTTACACTCTGACAACGGCATTAATAGCGTGTTGGCATGGTGGTGCGTCATTATATGCGCCAATCAGCGCCTCTGTAACGTGATCGCAGGATGCCAATGAAGACCTCCATGCTCTGAGGTGTGGCTTCAAAAGAGAGTGTGGTTTTTACTATATGCAGTAATACTGTGGTATTACTGTGTATAGTGCAAGTGATCAGACTATCGCATGTTCAAGTCCCGTAAGTGGACTAACAAATACAGTAAAAAGTTTTTAAAAATATGAAATAAAAATAAAAAAGCATAAAAGTTTGAATCCATGCCTTTATCCCCCATTTAAAAATAAAGATAATAAAAAATAAACATCTATGGTATCGCTATATCCATAAGTGTCCAATCTATCAAAGCATAAAAATAATTAACCTGTTTGGTAAACACCTTAAACAGAAAAATACTCAAAATGACAAAATTGTGGTTTTTGTTTGCTGCAACACTGTAAGAAAGTTGTAAGAAGTGATGAAAATGTCATATCTATCAAAAAATGGTATCAATAAAAACGTTGTCTCACCCCCCAAAACAATAAGTCCTCACACAGCTCTATAGTCCGAAAAATGAAAACATTATTTGTTTTGGGAAATGGCGACACAATCCCCCCCAATTATTTTTCAAATATCTGATTTTGTTTTCACCACTAAAATAATGAAAAAACTACAAGTTTGGAATCGCCATAATCATACTGATGAGGAGAATCATATTGGCAGGTCATTTTTTTACCACACAATGTTTGCCGTAAAAACAATTCCAAAAAACAATGTTAGAATTAGTTTTTTTGCAATTTCTCTGTACTTGTTTTTTTTTCCCATTTTCCAGTACACTTTGTGGTAAAATAAATGGTCTCATTCAAAATTACAACTCATCCCGCAAAAAACAAGTCCTCACAAGAATATGTGGACAGGAAAAAAGAAAGTTATGACTCTTTAAAGAAGAGGGAGGGAAATAGAAAAATGGAAATTGTCCATGTCTGCAAGGGGTTAAACAAAACTATATATTGTAGGGATAGGACATGAACGCTATAGTCCGCGAGAAGCCTTTTAACTCTAGTAATTACATCCCTGACCTGTGCTCGGGCAGGAGGTATAACATATTTTTTAGACTATAGAACGCAAATTACTGTATTATAAAACACACCCCAGGTTTAGAGAACAGAAAATATTTACTAATAATTAACACTTCCTTTTTGGTGTAAAGAAGTGGAGGGGTCAATATCACTAACTTTAATGCACAAGGGTAGGATATTTAAGTGATGATCAGATCAGCTGTAATGTGTCTGGAAAGGTGCGGGCTCATCGCCATAGCCCGTACCAAAGCGGGAGACATGCCATGCACTGTACATATACGGCGCATGCCGTGAAAGGGTTAAGCATAATTTTGTTCTTGCTAAAAAAATACATCTAGTCCAGAAAATACAGTATATATGCTATATGAATTATAAAACAAATCACATAGAATGTGACTTCAGAAGTGCATATTAGTTTGTAAAACAAAACAATAAGTCTTGTCAGTGTAATTGTACTTGACTTGCAGAATAATGTTATCATGTAATATATACTGAACAGTGAATGCTGTGACTATAAATCCCAATAAGCAATGGTGAAATTACTGTTGATTTAATTTCATTCCCTAAAAAACTTACAAGTTTTTCAAAACTTTTTATGTATTTTATAAAAACTACTGACTGATTTGGAAACTGCTGCGCTTTTGCAAACTGCAGCATGTCACTTCTTTCAGCGTTTTTTCACCCATAGGAAACAATGGGTAAGTGCTGCATTTATTGTGCAAACACCTAAGGAAGTTACATCATGGTTTTTTTGGGCCACTAAACTCTATCAACATGCAGAAGAGACAAGAAAAACGCAGCAATAAAAATGCAGAAAAAAAATCAGGAAAACCTGCTTTTTGTAAGTATCTTCTTTACTGCCAAGAGAGCAGGTATTGCCTGTGGAAAAAAAGCAACAAAAACGCAACGTGTGCACATAGCCTAAACTAAAAATTGGTTGCATCACGAAGACTATGTGCACATAACATTTTTTTGAAGGTTTCTTTTTAAGAAAATCCTCTCCAAAATTCACCTCAAAAATTATTTCAGAAACTCTTGGAAAGCAATTCCAGTTCATTTCTATGGGAAATCCACTCTTTTTATATCAGGAGGATTTTTTTAGTTTTTTTTTTCTCTGAAGAGGTTTAGAAAAACAAATTGCATGTCATTTCTTTGAAGATGATCCAAAAGGAAACTTCTCCAAACATGGCAGTGTCCAATCAGAAGGCAGCAAAGAACGCATCAGGGAAAAAACTCCTCCAAAACCTCTTAAAAATCCGGCATATAAGATGCGTGATCAATAAATGGCCGCTATCTGTGCAGATATATACAGTAGAAAGGAATCATCTCTATCCTTATGTCATCTAGAAGGTTTGCTCAGTAATCTCTGCTCTTACATGATCAGGGTGGTGGTCTTCCCCTTTTCATCATTTTCGGTGGTTTTGCTTCTACAATACATAAAACATATATAATCTCATGTAAATGTGCAGGTAACAGTGCGGATTAGGATCAATATTCACAGTGAAAATATACCAATAAAATCATACTTTATTAGATATTCATTAAAAAGAGCAATACTTAAAACCAACACAGTGCAGGGCCGGGTAGTGATCCCTTATGGAAAACTACAAGTGTAACATCTAACGATGTGGGGTCCCAAACTGACCCTAATACATATCCTACCTAACCGTAGAGGTTGGCACCCTAGAAAACCCAGATGGCGTCACTGCTCAAAGACTGGCCCGAATTATCCCAATGGACCCAAACAATCTTTTGCATAGGGGAACAGGTCACAGTTGTTAAGTCAAATTACAGAAGGGGCATATCAGGACACAGGTAGAAATCCAAACAGTAGAGAGCAAGTTCTCATATATGGCATTAAAAGTGATTGTAGCCTAAAAGACAAAGCCCCAATCAGCGCTAAACATATTGTAACCAAATCACTCAACGCGTTTCCCAACTGGACAGCCCCATAAGCAAACAGAAGACCGCTTAGAATTTGTATAATTGGACCAAAATGGAGAAAATGGTATAAAATAATAATAGAGCCATTTCTCACATGATAAATCCTGCACTACCGCACTGAAGTTAGCGACTACCCATGTGACCGCTGCAGCTAATCACTGTCCTTGTGGGATTTCTCTTGTTCAGCCAATTTTTTATATATTGGAAAACCACATAAATGTGACTGGTATGGGTTATGGAAGGGATGAGAATAAACGATGTTGGCAATCACGCCATGGAGTGGCTACAGATGTTTGACCCCCATAACGCTGACCCTAAGTAATAGTAATAAGCAGAATTAACTTCAGCCTATTGGTTTAACCCTCCACAACAGTGAATGGTCTCTCATGTAGACCCTCGGGGAATGGAACCAAAATGATCGATATAGAAGAGTTTATATTCCATATGAATGATATATTCTAGTCATTATTACTCACTTTAGAAGTGTTTTTTACAAAGCAGGCCCTTTATTAGCAATTCCTGAGAAACCAGGTATGCTATTATTAAGCTGAGCCACTAGTCAGCCAGGTGGATCGCCTGTGGTGTAAAACAACTACTAGTGAGTGATAGAAAGCCCTGGACCCCCGAGTATGAGCAATAAATAGCTGGGTCACTACAAGCACTGTACTCCACCACTGGGTCAAGCGGAAACACTACCTTATATATCACGCTGGTCATATAGTATTATATTTCCAAAAATAACAAACATACTGGATGGTTTCAATGGATGAACTCTCCATACTATTTTCGGGAATAGATGGCCCGAAAAGTCTTTCTGTGATTTTGTGGATCCTTCTGTTGTAAAAGAAAAGTAGTGATAAATATTTCCCAGCAGCGAATGTATGACAGCGACCTCAGAGCCACAATGATGTGACATAGGTGACATATCGGAGAGATCGCACCACTCAGTGGCGCCCCCTGCAGTCACACTACACCCCATCTAATGACAGCTTCCTCTCCCTACAGCTTCTTTCATCAGCTCAGGATGATGGACGGTTAAGTAATGTGTTTTATTACTGGACCCTTTAGTTTTTGATACAGTCTAAGACCTGAATTTATCAAAACAATTTAACCAGAATTCTGGGATAAATTGTAAAATTTTAGTACAACTTGGAGTTGCGCAAATATTTAGCAGCTTTTGGCGTTTTGATATAATTTTCTCCCAAAATGTTGCATGCCACTCGTCAGATGCCCGATTGATGAAGAGGCAGACACCTCATCATGGGTCAGGAGCGTCTGACGCCACCACGTCCCTCATCAAGACCACAACGAAAATCACCGGTCTTTATGTATCCGCTTTCTTAATATAACTCCGATCCAGTTACTGTTTCTTAAAGTTAGAATTAGTCACGGAGCTGAGTAATGCGCCCACTGGGTGTACTTGGTGCGTAAGTTCAAAATCTACAATAAAAAAGTGACATTTTGGGTTTTCTTTTCAACTTTAATGTTACGAAGTAAAGAAGGGATGAGAATGATTTTAGGGAATTACTTTCTATTTCATCTGCACTCGTGTTTACATGTGAGGTCCATTTATAGGTTGAAATGAGATCTAGGTCCATCAAGTTCAACCTTTCTCCGCCAATTATACGTTTTTTCACTAAATTATCTACAACCCACAATGTTATGTGTTCTGAGGAAATCATACAGCCCTTTCTTGAAAGCTGTTATAGTGTCAGCCATTACTACCTCTTGTGGTCGGCATTCCACAGTCTTACTGCTCTGACTGTAAAGAACCCTTTCCTGTTTAAGTGCCGGAATCGCCTTTCTTCCACCTGTAATGAGTGCCCCTGGTCCTTAGTATGGTCTTTGGAAGGAATAAGTCATGTTCCATTCCTTTGCATCGAGCACACTTATATTTATAAATGAGATCCCCTCTGATGTGTCTTTTTTCTAATCTAAACAAACCCAACTTTTTCAACCTCTCCTCATATGAAAGGCCTTCCATCCCTTGTAATAATTTAGTTGCCCGCCTTTGATCGGACTCTTACTTCTGAATATCCTTTTTAAAACATGGAGCCCAAAACTGGATCCTTTATTCCAGATGTGGCCTCACAAGTGATTTATAGAGGGGTAACAGTACGTAACGATCACAGGATTTTGTATACTTTTTATACACCCTAAAATCTTGCTTGCTTTTGCGGCTGCTGCTTGACATTGAGTTCTGCTGCTCAGCTTACTTGTAACCAGAATACCCAAGTCCTTCTCCTGCTCTGTAGTCCCGAGAATACTCCCATTTAATGTATATGCAGCAATAGGATTACTCCGTCCTAGGTGCATTACTCTACATTTATCTACATTAAACCTCATCTGCCAAGTGTTTGCCCATTCAGTCATCTTATCCAGATCATTTAGCAGGTCCATTGCTCTTATAAGATCACATTCCTACATCATACCTCCCAACTTTGAAAGACCGAAAAGAAGGTCATGTGTAGTGAGGGTACTTAGTCGTCTATCATAGTAGAATACCCCTGTATATGCCCCACTCCCACAGTATAAAACTTCTACAGTATGACACCCCCACGATGTCCCTCCATACAGTATGATAGCCCTGTGATGCATTCCCACCCATAGGATAATACCCCCTACACACACACACTACAATGCACTTACACATGATGCTCCAAAAAGTTGCAGCCCCACACAGTATGTTGCCCCTCGCACTATGATGCCTCCACAGTATAATGCCCCAAGGGGCTCCTTCACACTCAGAACAATGCCTCAAAATGCCCTCCCCAGTGTCCTCCCCACGACACTCAGAATAGTGCAATGGCTAAAAAAACTCACAATGCCTTGTCCCCATGATAAGTGTGAATCCACACGCTTGCTCTATTCTATGATGTACTAGATGGTGGCCCGATTCTAACGCATCGGGTATTCTAGAATATGTATGTGTCCGACCGGGCGCGACTAATGAGCGAAGCAGTGTTTAAATGGGTTGTGCACTACTTTAAATTAACCCCCCAATGTATCCCCCTGGGGCCCCTAATGAATTTTGGAGGACCGGGGAGCGAGGCCACCGGTCGGGGTACTACTGCTGCGAGCAGCCGGGAGATGACCGGCTAGCACAGGGTGAGCGTGTGAGGGAGATGACCGGCTAGCACAGGGTGAGCGTGTGAGGGTGAGCGTGGGAGTGTGGGAGCGGATGAGCGTAGGAGGGTGAGAATGTAAGGGTGTGAGGGTGAGCGTGGGAGCGTGTGAGGGTGAGCGTGGGAGCGTGTGAGAGTGAGCGTGGGAGCGTGAGAATGTTAGCGTGTGAGGGTGAGAATGTGAGCGTCTGAGGGTGAGCGTCTGAGGGTGAGCGTCTGAGGGTGAGCGTCTGAGGGTGAGCGTCTGAGGGTGAGCGTCTGAGGGTGAGCGGGTGAGGGTGAGCGTCTGAGGGTGAGCATCAAAGCGTGAGCGCCGAGCGTGAGCGTCCGAGCGTGAGCGTGCGTGTCTGAGCGTGAGTGTCTGAGCGTGAGTGTCTGAGCGTGAGCGTCTGAGCGTGAGCGTCAGAGCCAGAGCGTGAGCGTCTGAGCGTGAGCGTCTGAGCAAGAGTGTCTGAGCAAGAGCGTCTGAGCGTGCATGTCAGAGCGTGACCGTGAGCGTCAGAGCGTGAGCGTCCGAGCGTGAGCCTGAGCATCCGAGCATGAGCTTCAGAGTGTGAGCGTCAGAGCGTGAGCGTCAGAGCGTGAGCGTTCGAGTGTGAGCATCAGAGCGTGAGCATCCGAGCGTGAGCGTCAGAGCGTCAGCGTCCGAGCGTGAGCGTCAGAGCATGAGCGTGAGCGTCCGAGCGTGAGCGTCAGAGCATGAGCGTGAGTGTCAGAGCGCGAGCGTGAGCGTCAGAACGTGAGCGTCAGAGCGTGAGCGTGAGAATCAGAGCGTGAGCGTCAGAGCGTGAGCGTCAGAACGTGAGCGTGAGAATCAGAGCGTGAGCATCAGAGCGTGAGCGTCAGAGCGTGAGCGTGAGAATCAGAGCGTGAGCGTCAGAGCGTGAGCGTCTGAGCGTCAGAGCATGAGCGTGAGCATCAGAGCGTGAGCGTCAGAACGTGAGCATCAGAGCGTGAGCGTGAGAATCAGAGCGTGAGAGCGTGAGCGTGAGCGTCTGAGCGTGAGCGTCTGAGCCTGAGCGTGAGCGCCAGAGCGTGAGCGTGAGAATCAGAGCGTGAGCGTCAGAGCGTAAGCGTTTGAGCGTCAGAGCATGAGCGTGAGCGTCAGAGCGTGAGCATCAGAACGTGAGCGTCAGAGCGTGAGCGTCAGAGCGTGAGCGTGAGAGCGTGAGCATCAAAGCGTGAGCGTGAGCGTCAGAGCGTGAGCGTCAGAACGTGAGCGTCAGAACGTGAGCGTGAGAATCAGAGCGTGAGCGTCAGAGCGTGAGTGTTAGAGCGTCAGAGCATGAGCGTGAGCTTCAGAGCGTGAGCGTCAGAACGTGAGCGTCAGAACGTGAGCGTCAGAGCATGAGCGTCAGAGCATGAGCGTGAGTGTCAGAGCGTGAGCGTCAGAACGTGAGCGTCAGAGCGTGAGCGTGAGAATCAGAGCGTGAGCGTCAGAGCGTGAGCGTCAGAGCGTGAGCGTCTGAGCGTGAGCATCAGAGCCTGAGCCTGAGCGTGAGCGTCTGAGCGTCAGAGCATCTGAGTGTGAGCGTCCCAGCGTGAGCGTCAGAAGGTGAGCGTGAGCATCCGAGAGTGAGTGTCAGAACGTGAGCGTGAGCGTCAGAGCGTGAGTGTGGGAGCATGAGAATGTGAGCGTGTGAGGGTGAGCGTGTGAGGGTGAGCATGTGAGGGTGAGCATGTGAGGGTGAGCGTCCGAGGGTGAGCGTCTGAGGGTGAGCGTCCGAGGGTGAGCGTCCGAGGGTGAGCGTCAAAGCGTGAGCGTCCGAGCGTGAGCGTCTGAGCGTGAGCGTCTGAGCAAGAGCGTCAGAGCGTGAGCGTCTGAGCATGAGCGTGAGCGTGAGCGTCAGAACGTGAGCGTCAGAGCGTGAGCGTGAGAATCAGAGCGTGAGCGTCAGAGCGTCAGAGCATGAGCGTGAGCGCCAGAGCGTGAGCGTCAGAGCGTGAGCGTCAGAACGTGAGCGTCAGAACGTGAGCGTCAGAACGTGAGTGTGAGAATCAGAGCGTGAGCGTCAGAGCCTGAGCCTGAGCGTCAGAGCGTCTGAGCGTGAGCGTCCGAGCGTGAGCGTCAGAAGGTGAGCGTGAGCGTCCGAGCGTGAGCGTCAGAAGGTGAGCGTGAGCGTCCGAGCGTGAGCGTCCGAGCGTGAGCGTCAGAGCATGAGCGTGAGCGTGGGAGCATGAGAATGTGAGCGTGTGAGGGTGAGCGTGTGAGGGTGAGCGTCTGAGGGTGAGCGTCCGAGGGTGAGCGTCCGAGGGTGAGCGTCCGAGGGTGAGCGTCCGAGGGTGAGCGTCAAAGCGTGAGCGTCCGAGCGTGAGCGTCTGAGCAAGAGCGTCAGAGCGTGAGTGTCAGCGCGTGACCATGAGCGTCAGAGCGTGAGCGTCGGAGCGTGAGCCTGAGCGTCCGAGCATGAGCGTCAGAGTGCGAGCGTCAGAGTGTGAGCGTCCGAGTGTGAGCGTCCGAGTGTGAGCGTCCGAGTGTGAGCGTCCGAGTGTGAGCGTCAGAGCGTGAGCATCAGAGCGTGAGCGTCTGAGCGTGAGCGTCAGAGCATGAGCGTGAGCATCCGAGCGTGAGCATCAGAGCGTGAGCGTCTGAGCGTGAGCGTCAGAGCGTGAGCGTCAGAGCGTGAGCGTCAGAGCATGAGCGTGAGCATCCGAGCGTGAGCGTCCGAGCGTGAGCGTCAGAGCGTGAGCGTCAGAGCGTGAGCGTCAGAACGCGAGCGTCAGAGCGTGAGCATCAGAGCGTGAGCATCAGAGCGTGAGCGTCAGAGCGTGAGCGTGAGCGTCAGAACGCGAGCGTCAGAGCGTGAGCATCAGAGCGTGAGCATCAGAGCGTGAGCGTCAGAGCGTGAGAGCGTCAGAGCGTGAGAGAGTCAGAGCGTGAGCATCAGAGCGTGAGCGTGAGAATCAGAGCGTGAGCGTCAGAGCGTGAGAGAGTCAGAGCGTGAGAGAGTCAGAGCGTGAGCGTCCGAGCGTGAGCGTCAGAGCGTGAGCGTCAGAGCGTGAGCGTCTGAGTGTGAGCGTCAGAGCATGAGCGTGAGCGTCAGAACGTGAGCGTCAGAGCGTGAGCGTCAGAGCGTGAGCCTGAGCGTCCGAGCATGAGCGTCAGAGTGTGAGCGTCAGAGCCTGAGCGTGAGCGTCCGAGCGTGAGCGTCCGAACGTGAGAATCCGAGCGTGAGCCTCCGAGTGTGAGCGTGAGCGTCCGAGGGTGAGCATCAAAGCGTGAGCGTCCGAGCGTGAGCGTCAGAGCGTGAGCTTCAGAGCGTGAGCGTCCGAGCGTGAGCGTCAGAGCGTGAGCGTCTGAGCGTGAGCGTCAGAGCGTCAGAGCCTGAGCGTCAGAGCCTGAGCATCCGAGCGTGAGCTTGAGCGTCAGAGCTTGAGCGTCAGAGCGTGAGCGTCTGAGCGTGAGCGTCTGAGCGTGAGCGTCAGAGCGTGAGCGTCTGAGCGTGAGCGTCCGAGCGTGAGCGTGAGAGTCAGAGCCTGACCGTCACAGCCTGAGTGTGAGCGTCAGAGCGTGAGCGTCCGAGCGTGAGCGTCAGAGAGTGAGCATGAGCGTCAGAGCATGAGCATCAGAGCGTGAGCGTCTGAGCGTGAGCGTCAGAAAGTGAGCATGAGCGTCAGAGCGTGAGCGTCAGAGCGTGCGCATGAGCATCTGAGCGTGAGCGTCTGAGGGTGAGGGTGAGCATCTGAGGGTGAGCGTCCAAGCGTGAGCGTCCGAGCGTGAGCGTCAGAAAGTGAGCATGAGCGTCAGAGCGTGAGCGTCAGAGCGTGCGCGTGAGCATCTGAGCGTGAGCGTCTGAGGGTGAGGGTGAGCATCTGAGGGTGAGCGTCCAAGCGTGAGCGTCCGAGCGTGAGCGTCAGAGCGTGAGCGTCAGAGCCTGAGCGTGAGCGTCATAGTGGCAGCGTCAGAGCGTGAGCGTTCGAGCGTGAGCGTCAGAGCGTGAGCGTGAGCGTCTGAGCCTGAGCGTCAGAGCCTGAGCATCAGAGCCTGAGCGTCCGAGCGTGAGCGTCAGAGCGTGAGCGTCAGAGCGTGAGCGTCTGAGCGTGAGCGTCAGAGAGTGAGCATGAGCGTCAGAGCATGAGCGTCAGAGCGTGCGCGTGAGCATCTGAGTGTGAGCGTCTGAGCGTGAGCGTCTGAGGGTGAGCGTCCGAGCGTGAGCGTCCGAGCGTGAGCGTCAGAGCCTGAGCGTCAGAGCCTGAGCGTGAGCGTCAGAGCCTGAGCGTCACAGCCTGAGTGTGAGCGTCAGAGCGTGAGCGTCCGAGCGTGAGCGCCAGAGAGTGAGCATGAGCGTCAGAGCGTGAGCATCAGAGCGTGAGCGTCTGAGCGTGAGCATCAGAGAGTGAGCATGAGCGTCAGAGCGTGAGCGTCAGAGCGTGCGAGTGAGCATCTGAGTGTGAGCGTCTGAGCGTGAGCGTCTGAGGGTGAGCGTCCAAGCGTGAGCGTCCGAGCGTGAGCGTCAGAGAGTGAGCGTCAGAGAGTGAGCATGAGCGTCAGAGCATGAGCATCAGAGCGTGAGCGTCTGAGCGTGAGCGTCAGAGAGTGAGCATGAGCGTCAGAGCGTGAGCGTCAGAGAGTGCGCGTGAGCATCTAAGCGTGAGGGTGAGGGTGAGCATCTGAGGGTGAGCGTCCAAGCGTGAGCGTCCGAGCGTGAGCGTCAGAGCGTGAGCGTCAGAGCCTGAGCGTGAGCGTCATAGTGGCAGCGTCAGAGCGTGAGCGTTCGAGCGTGAGCGTCAGAGCGTGAGCGTGAGCGTCCGAGCGTGAGCGTCAGAGCCTGAGCGTCAGAGCCTGAGCGTCAGAGAGTGAGCATGAGCGTCAGAGCATGAGCGTCAGAGCGTGCGCGTGAGCATCTGAGTGTGAGCGTCTGAGCGTGAGCGTCTGAGGGTGAGCATCTGAGGGTGAGCGTCCGAGCGTGAGCGTCCGAGCGTGAGCGTCAGAGCGTGAGCGTCAGAGCCTGAGCGTCAGAGCCTGAGCATCCGAGCGTGAGCTTGAGCGTCAGAGCTTGAGCGTCAGAGCGTGAGCGTCTGAGCGTGAGCGTCTGAGCGTGAGCGTCTGAGCGTGAGCGTCAGAGCGTGAGCGTCTGAGCGTGAGCGTCTGAGCGTGAGCGTGAGAGTCAGAGCCTGACCGTCACAGCCTGAGTGTGAGCGTCAGAGCGTGAGCGTCCGAGCGTGAGCGTCAGAGAGTGAGCGTCAGAGAGTGAGCATGAGCGTCAGAGCATGAGCATCAGAGCGTGAGCGTCTGAGCGTGAGCGTCAGAAAGTGAGCATGAGCGTCAGAGCGTGAGCGTCAGAGCGTGCGCGTGAGCATCTGAGCGTGAGCGTCTGAGGGTGAGGGTGAGCATCTGAGGGTGAGCGTCCAAGCGTGAGCGTCCGAGCGTGAGCGTCAGAAAGTGAGCATGAGCGTCAGAGCGTGAGCGTCAGAGCGTGCGCGTGAGCATCTGAGCGTGAGCGTCTGAGGGTGAGGGTGAGCATCTGAGGGTGAGCGTCAGAGCGTGAGCGTCAGAGCCTGAGCGTGAGCGTCATAGTGGCTGCGTCAGAGCGTGAGCGTTCGAGCGTGAGCGTCAGAGCGTGAGCGTGAGCGTCTGAGCCTGAGCGTCAGAGCCTGAGCATCAGAGCCTGAGCGTCCGAGCGTGAGCGTCAGAGCGTGAGCGTCAGAGCGTGAGCGTCAGAGAGTGAGCATGAGCGTCAGAGCATGAGCGTCAGAGCGTGCGCGTGAGCATCTGAGTGTGAGCGTCTGAGCGTGAGCGTCTGAGGGTGAGCGTCCGAGCGTGAGCGTCCGAGCGTGAGCGTCAGAGCCTGAGCGTCAGAGCCTGAGCGTGAGCGTCAGAGCCTGAGCGTCACAGCCTGAGTGTGAGCGTCAGAGCGTGAGCGTCCGAGCGTGAGCGTCAGAGAGTGAGCATGAGCGTCAGAGCGTGAGCATCAGAGCGTGAGCGTCTGAGCGTGAGCGTCAGAGAGTGAGCATGAGCGTCAGAGCGTGAGCGTCAGAGCGTGCGAGTGAGCATCTGAGTGTGAGCGTCTGAGCGTGAGCGTCTGAGGGTGAGCGTCCAAGCGTGAGCGTCCGAGCGTGAGCGTCAGAGAGTGAGCGTCAGAGAGTGAGCATGAGCGTCAGAGCATGAGTATCAGAGCGTGAGCGTCTGAGCGTGAGCGTCAGAGAGTGAGCATGAGCGTCAGAGCGTGAGCGTCAGAGAGTGCGCGTGAGCATCTAAGCGTGAGCGTCTGAGGGTGAGGGTGAGCATCTGAGGGTGAGCGTCCAAGCGTGAGCGTCCGAGCGTGAGCGTCAGAGCGTGAGCGTCAGAGCCTGAGCGTGAGCGTCATAGTGGCAGCGTCAGAGCGTGAGCGTTCGAGCGTGAGCGTCAGAGCGTGAGCGTGAGCGTCCGAGCGTGAGCGTCAGAGCCTGAGCGTCAGAGCCTGAGCGTCAGAGAGTGAGCATGAGCGTCAGAGCATGAGCGTCAGAGCGTGCGCGTGAGCATCTGAGTGTGAGCGTCTGAGCGTGAGCGTCTGAGGGTGAGCATCTGAGGGTGAGCGTCCGAGCGTGAGCGTCAGAGCGTGAGCGTCAGAGCCTGAGGGTGAGCGTCAGAGCCTGAGCGTCACAGCCTGAGTGTGAGCATCAGAGCGTGAGCGTCCGAGCATGAGCGTCAGAGAGTGAGCATGAGCGTCAGAGCGTGAGCATCAGAGCGTGAGCGTCTGAGCGTGAGCGTCAGAGAGTGAGCATGAGCGTCAGAGCGTGAGCATCTGAGTGTGAGTGTCTGAGCGTGAGCGTCTGAGGGTGAGCGTCCAAGCGTGAGCGTCCGAGCGTGAGCGTCAGAGCGTTAGCGTTATAGTGTCAGCGTCAGAGCGTGAGCGTCTGAGCGTGAGCGTCAGAGCTTGAGCGTCCGAACGTGAGCGTCAGAGCGTGAGCGTCAGAGCGTGAGCGTGAGCGTCAGAGCCTGAGCGTCAGAGCCTGAGCGTCCGAGCGTAAGTGTCCGAGCGTGAGCGTCCGAGGATGAGCATCAAAGCGTGAGCGTCCGAGCGTGATCGTCAGAGCGTGAGCGTCAGAGCCTGAGCGTCAGAGCCTGAGCGTCAGAGCCTGAGCGTCCGAGCGTGAGCGTCCGAGCGTGAGCTTCAGAGCGTGAGCTTCAGAGCGTGAGTGTGAGCATCAGAGCTTGAGCGTCAGAGCGTGAGCGTCTGAGCGTGAGCGTCAGAGCGTGAGCATCTGAGCGTCAGAGCCTGAGCGTCAGAGCGTGAGCGTCAGAGCGTGAGCTTCAGAGCGTGAGCGTGAGCGTCAGAGCTTGAGGGTGAGCGTCAGAGCGTGAGCGTCTGAGCGTGAGCGTCAGAGCTTGAGCGTGAGCGTCAGAGCGTGAGCGTCAGAGCGTGAGTGTCAGAGCGTCAGAGCGTTAGCATCTGAGCGTGAGCGTCTGAGCGTGAGCGTCTGAGGGTGAGCATCTGAGGGTGAGCGTCAGAGCGTGAGCGTCAGAGCGTGAGCATCAGAGCCTGAGCGTGAGCGTCATAGTGTCAGCGTCAGAGCATGAGCGTCCGAGCGTGAGCGTCAGAGCGTGAGTGTGAGAATCAGAGCGTGAGCGTGAGAGTCAGAGCGTGAGCGTCCGAGCGTGAGCGTCAGAGCATGAGCATGAGCGTCCGATCATGAGCGTCCGAGCGTGAGCGTCAGAGCATGAGCGTCAGAGCATGAGCGTGAGCGTCAGAGCGTGAGCGTGAGCGTCAGAGCGTGAGCGTCAGAGCGTGAGCGTGAGCGTCAGAGAGTGAGTGTCAGCGTCCGAGCGTGAGCGTCCGAGCGTGAACCTCCGAGCGTGAGCCTCCGAGCGTGAGCGTGAGCGTCCGAGCGTGAGCGTCAGAGCGTCAGAGTGAGCGTCAGAGCGTGAGCGTGAGCGTCAGAGCGTGAGCGTCAGAGCCTGAGCGTGAGCTTCAGAACGTGAGCGTCCGAGCGTGAGCTTCAGAGCGTGAGCGTCAGAGCGTGAGCGTCAGAGCATGAGCGTGAGCGTCCGAGCGTGAGCGTCCGAGCGTGAGCGTCCTAGCGTGAGTGTCAAAGCATGAGCGTGAGCATCAGAGCGTGAACGTCATAGCCTGAGCGTGAGCGTCAGAGCATGAGCGTCCGAGCGTGAGCGTCAGAGCGTGAGCGTGAGCGTCAGAGAGTGAGCGTCAGAGCATGAGCGTCAGAGCCTGAGCGTGAGCTTCAGAGCGTGAGCGTCCGAGCGTGAGCGTCAGAGCGTGGGCGTCAGAGCGTGGGCGTCAGAGCGTGGGCGTCAGAGCGTGAGCGTGAACGTCCGAGCGTGAGCGTCAGAGCGTGAGCATGAGCGTGAGCGTGAGCGTCCGAGCGTGAGCGTCAGAGCGTGAGCATGAGCGTGAGCGTGAGTGTGTGAGCGTGAGCGTCTGAGCGTGAGCATCAGAGCGTGAGCGTGAGCATGTGAGCGTGAGCGTCAGAGCGTGAGCGTCCAAGCGTGAGCGTCAGAGCGTGAGCGTCAGAGCGTGAGTGTGTGAGCGTGAGCGTCTGAGCGTGAGCGTCAGAGCGTGAGCATGAGCGTCTGAGTGTGAGAGTCTGAGCGTGAGAGTCTGAGCGTGAGCGTCTGATCGTGAGCGTCTGAGGGTGAGCGTCTGAGGGTGAGCGTGTGAGGGTGAGCCGCTAACGGCCGCCATCTTGTTCTGAAATCCCGCGTCGCTGATTGGCCGCGGCCTGACCAATCAGCCACGTGGGATTTCCTGGACAGACAGACAGACAGACAGACAGACGGGATAAGACAATTATATATATTACATGAGGCTGGACGCTACACGCATGATCTAGTGACATCACTATGTCTTCTGCACCAGACCTTAGAAGGCGTGGAGAACATAGGCCGTGTGGTGGTGCAGGGAGCTGACAGCTTTCTGCTCCACTATTCTATTCAACCATATCTATGAGGATACAGATAAGAAATGTGCCGACTTCCTGGGACATCTTCCCAAATCCGGCATCCTAGACAGGAGGTATGCTATAGAAAGCATACATACTTATATATGTAACTCATGTCTTTCTAATGGAGCCATATACAAATGCTGAGCCATGGTCTATTTCTCCTGTTACCATTTTAAACAGTCAAATAAATAAAATGTATCTAATTTGTGTCCTATACATCTCCTAAACTGAGAAATGACTATATAGTATGTACAGACAGGGTTATATGATTTCTACCTGAATAAAAGCACTTACAGAGATTTCTCTATCTCATCCAGCTCTTTCTTTTCCCTTTCTAATCTCTCGAGTAACACTTGTTTGATTTCTTTCCTGTTGTACATGGAACATAATTATCATCTCATATGTAAGTATAGAAATATCAGCAATTTGAAGAGCATTAGTGAACAAATTCTGCCCCTTGACCTTCATCCAAAATACTTTGCCAACATTTTCCGTCCACATCACACAAATTATACAATTTTGTCTATGTGGAGCTACCACTAGAGGGCGCTCACTGTATATGGATAGAAGAAACCTAGAAGGCAGGAGGCATAAATAGACCTCATGGTTATTATATACTTCTGATATACGTCTATCTCAGACTTATTTAATGCTTTAATGACTGGGAAATTTTCCATTTTGGAACCTTCAGTTTTTACTCCCCTTCTTCCAAGATCCATATCCTTTTATTTTTTAGCTTACTGTCATTTCAGGACTTGAATTAGCAGATCGAATTCTAGTTTTGATGGACAACAATCACTTTACCATATAATGTACTGAAAAACAGAAAAAAAAAGTCCAAAAGTGGTAAAATGGTGAAAAAAAGACAATTCATTATGACATGTATTATTTGGTAAAAATGGCCAGCAGTATTATTCTTTAGGTCAGAGTATGGTGATACCAAACTTATAAAGATTTTTTTTAGAATTTAGAGGTAAAAAATCATTTAAAACTTTGTAAACAAAAATAATTGGTTTGTGACACCATTTTCTGAGCCTTGTAACTGTAGACCTGAGCTTCCATTTTTATGGAGACCATTTTAGTGCTCATACGACATTTCAATTTATTTTTGGTGCATTTTTTGTGGGTGGTACAACATCCAAAGTTATATTCTTTAGTTTTGACGACTTTTTGGTGTTTTATGTGTGGTTAAAATTAGAGATGAGCGGTGTTCGACTCTAACTGTTCGCGAATCTCAAATCCGAGCTGTTTTGGGCGGTGTTCGAGCCGTTCAGCGAACACGAACGATTTGAAAAAAATCCGGCTGTTCGAGGTTATGTTCGATAACTGTTCGTGCACCAAAATCATAACTGGATTTTTTCACAGTAATGCTGATAATCAATGTTAATACGCAGTTTGAGTGTACAGCAGGGCGGGGGGAGGGGCTGGGGATGGATATCTGCATAAATAATGAAGATCTCCATTTTTTTTTCTCTTTCCCGCATTTACAGTGGGGAGGTGCAATCTGTCAGTCTATCAGCAGCGCACACACGCAGCGAAGTGCTTTTTTTCACATAAGCATGGGCATGTGTCATTGGCTGTGTATGTCACATGTCCTTGCCCTATAAGACCCAGCCATTTTCCCCGTCGCCACCATTTTCTCACTGCTGCAGCTGCGTGTTAGACGGCACCGCTGTTGCTGTGTGCACTATACTTTCAGTATTAATTTCAAGCCAATTTTCTCAGAAATATACAGATAGCTTTGGAGTAGAGAATAGTCGTGATTGCAGTCCTTTTGAGGACTAGGTTACAGCATTTCCTACGACTTTTTGCCAGACAGGTCTGTGCCAGTGCTGTGCAAGTGTTTTTCACAGCATTTGGCTAAATCTAGCTAAGCAAATCCTTTTTGGCCTCTTGCAGTGTGTGTTAGTCAGTGGAGTAGCGTATCTGTGTTGCAAGCTACACCACCTGTGTATAGAATACAATTTTTTTTACTGCACCTAGCCAAGTAAAACCTTTTGGGCATAGCATCATTCTATTAGGCCATCTATACTAAGCTCCACCAGCTTGCAAATTACTAATAATTTTTATCTGCATCTAGCTCGGAAAATAATTTTGGGCTTGTAGCAGTGTGTGGGACTTATTCTATTAGTCCATCTATACTAAGCTCCACCAGCTTGCAAATTGCAAATAATTTTTATCTGCATCTAGCTCGGAAAATAATTTTGGGCATAGTGGCAGTGTGTGGTACTCATTGTATTAGGCCATCTATACCAAGCTCCACCAGTTTTGAAATTAATAATAATTTTTAGCTGCATCTTGCCTGGAAAATAATTTTGGGCATAGTAGCAGTGTGTGGTACTCATTGTATTAAGACATATATACCAAGCTCCACCAGTTTTGAAATTAATAATTTTTAGCTGCATCTTGCCTGGAGAATAATTTTGGGCATAGTAGTAGTGTGTGGTACTCATTGTATTACGCCATCTATACCAAGCTCCACCAGCTTTAAAATTAATAATAATTTTTAGCTGAGTCTTGCCTGTAAAATAATTTTGGGCATAGTAGCAGTGTGTGGTACTCATTCTATTAGGCCATCTATACTAAGCTCCACCAGCTTTCAAATTACTAATAATTTTTAGCTGCATCTTGCCTGGAAAATAATTTTGGGCATAGTAGCAGTGTGTGGTACTCATTGTATTAGGCCATCTATACCAAGCTCCACCAGTTTTCAAATTAATAATTTTTAGCTGCATCTTGCCTGGAAAATAATTTTGGGCATAGTAGTAGTGTGTGGTACTCATTCTATTAGGCCATCTATACTAAGCTCCACCAGCTTTGAAATTAATAATAATTTTTAGCTGCTTCTAGCCCGGAAAATAATTTTTCTTCCCAATAGTGGTAGCAATAGAAATATGGGGCGCGTGCCTGGCTAACAAAAATATACGCTTCATAACTAAAAACACCTAACGCACTGCATTAATAAGATGGCATCATCGTCTCCCCCAGTGCTAGGCCTACTACGCCAGCTAGCATTCCTGTGCCTAAAACACAATGTATGGGTCCGAGCTAGCCACGATGCTGAGTGGTCTAAAGATGCTGCTAACGCTTTATCACAATTCAATTGGCAGATTTTCACAGAGCTCCTCCCCAACGCCCACCCATCGGGCAACAGTTGCCCACCCTCCCTATGGGATCTAGTGGCGAATAGTTGATGCCATTAATCAGAGCGTCAGTTGCCCCGTCTACGTGGCATGCATACGGTAAGGCATGGGAAGAGTGGACACGACTAGTAGCAGGCAGGCGGGTTGACCAATGTGAACAAGCCAGATTACAAGTCACCATAGAATTTCTCCACCAGCTAATGATGATGGGCATATCAGGGGCGTCAGCGCAGCGGTGTCTGACAGGAGTAGCATTTCACTTCCAACTACTGAATTGGGGAGATGTGACAAAGAGATTCATCATCAGACAATCCATAAAAGGGTGGAAAAGGGGTCAGCCAAGTCAGGAGTGTAGACGTCCCGTCCCGTGTCACTAAAACTGATTTCTCACATCATATCCCTAACACCATTAACATGACACTCACAATTTGAAGCAACACTACTGTCTACTGCATTTGCGATCACCTTCTTTGGGGCGCTATGCATAAGCGAATTAGTCCCTCAATCCAAACTTACCACCAGTGGAGGCTTATTACACCAGGACGTAGTCATAGCCAATAATGCAATACGTCTACGCATTCACCAATCGAAAATGGTTCCAGCGGGCAGGGGCACTTGGGTACTTCTGCAACCCACAAACGGTACACTGAGTCGGGTAACAATAGTAAAAACATATATAACCATCAGATCACAAAGTAATTTCTTCCTATCACACATTGATGGAATGCCATTAACAAGATACCAGTTCCAAGCTATATTTAATAAATGCATAACATTGGCAGGGAACCACCCCAAAGATTATGGGACACACTCATTCCGCATAGGTGCAGCCACGGAAGCAGCAAGAGCAGGACTGTCAGAAACGGAAGTTCAGAGGATAGGGAGATGGCGATCCATGTGTTTGGCGAGATACATAAGACCGGACTTGTTATCCTAACGTGGTTTGTTTCTTTTACAGGTGACACTAAGCCAACAGTGTGGGTGATAGGCCACTCGTATATATATTGGGCAGAAAAAAGGGCGAAAGTCCGCCCAGGGGGGAGGAAATTAGAGTTTCATAACACATATTTCAACTGAAGAGGTATTGGAGAGTTACACTTGTTGGCCAACTTGCCGGTGTGGAGACCCAGGGCATGCTGTAACAAGCTGAATTATTTTAGAAATAAAATGCCTTTCTAATGGAATGAGTATAAAGAGTTAATAAAGCTGTGACCGATCCTCACCCATCCAGTTGTAAGAGTTACATTATTGTATTGTCAAGGAAAGGGGGGCGGTAGGGCGGCTGAGCGTCTGGGTTTGGTTGGGGGTCCCCACAGTCTGCCTAGGCTAGATGCATTTAAAAATTCTTATTAGATACACAGGCGGTGCAGCTTGCTTCGCAGCTGGGCTACTACGCCCAAAGTATTGCCTAGGCTAGATGCAGTTAAAAATTCTACGCTGACTAGCAGTCACTGAAGCTTTGGAGCAGACCTCTGAGTAAACAGCTCTTCAGACTCAACCATCTGTGTTACCCCAAGCCATAGTGTATGTAGTTTCTTACAGTTAAAAGGGGGGGCGACCCAACCCACCTGGAATTGACGATGCCAACGTCACGTAAAACACAGCAAGTGGACTCCAAAAAGAGTCTCAATTTTTTCCAAAAATTGTGGCACAGACACCACTTAAGTGGCATCAATTGCCCCAGAGTTGCTTAAAACGGTTGGTGAGATGATTTTACCAAAACCTCAAGCTTTTAGTCTCCCCAGGATGACACAGGGGTAGAAAAGTCCTTGCGGATCCATGATTTGTTCATCTTTATGAACGTGAGTCTGTCTACATTCTCAGTGGACAGCCGCGTGCGCTTATCTGTCAGCACACCACCAGCAGCGCTGAACACACGTTCAGAGAGAACGCTGGCTGCAGGGCATGACAAGATCTCCAAGGCGTGAGTGGCGAGCTCCGGCCA
Organism: Phyllobates terribilis; assembly: GCF_046119375.1. Lineage (NCBI taxonomy): Eukaryota > Metazoa > Chordata > Amphibia > Anura > Dendrobatidae > Phyllobates > Phyllobates terribilis. The sequence continues at coordinate 2,738,942 of NW_027362797.1, forward strand.
TTTTTCCAGATTGGAATCCCAAAATGAGCAAGGGTCCAGTGACACAGTCATGGCTTCGATGTTCACTCCTCTCTAGGCGTTGACTATGTGTCCGACTTCTTGTCTCCTGTAGCCTTGCAAAGGATGGTCTAAAAAAGTGGTGAAACGATTCCACAAAATTGCTGTTACCAGCAGATACTGTGTTACTGTTACGGTTTGAGTGATGAAAACTCGACAGTCCCACGGTTTGCAAGTTAGAACTGTGAGATTCACTACGTGCACCACTGGTGTTTTGTGGAAAAGCACATGTAAGATTCTGCAACAGCCTCTGCTGATACTCCTGCAAGCGTGAATCCCTTTCTATGGCAGGAATTATTTCGGTAAATTTACTTTTGTACCAGGGATCTATGAGTGTGGCAACCCAGTAGCCGGGATTACTTCGAATTCTGACAATCCAAGGGTCATGTTGCAGGTAGTGCAGCAAGAAGGCACTCATGTGTCTTGCGCATCCAGGAGGACCAAGTCCTTGTTGTGTTGGTAGCGAGGTAAGAATCATGCTTCCTTCCTCTGCCCTTTCCCCGCAACCTCACACAACAGAAGTGTGATCAAGGTCTCCCTCATCTGATGAGTCTTACATGCCCATCGCCAGTTCGTCCTCCACTTCTTCCTCGGCTGCTGCACCTTCCTCAACAGTTTGGCTGCTACCATGCGCCCTGGTTAATCCCTCTCCCCCACCCTCCCATGCCTGCCGCCTTGGTGCTGCCGACCGTCTGGACCTTGGAGATGTTATCCCTTCCGCATACGACTCCTCCTCTACTTCCTCCACCTCCTCTTGTCCCACCACCTGACTCTGAATTCTGTTTAACGTGTGCTCCAGCATGTAAATCACCGGAATAGTCATGTTGATAATGGCATCGTCAGCACTACACATCTTCGTCGCCATTTCAAAACTGTGCAGAAGGGTGTGTGGCGCCCATGAGGGTTCAGTCGCCACAGAGGTACTGCATCTCACCCAGAGATGTGGTATCTCACCCTCAGGTAAGGAAGGAGTATGGCTCGGGACCCTAACACCTGCATCCAACACATACCCGCAGTGAGGGTAGGGTGAGATTGCTCCTAAGGGAGAGCACAGTCCCAGGTCCCTAGCTGGCGGGAGGGTCCTATGTAGTGGGTGTGGGTGGAGAAAGCAGCTTAGGGGAGCACATGACAGGGAGAGTATAAATAGGAAGCTATCTTAGAAAGAGCAAGCCAGTCAGAGGAGGAGAAGTGACAGAAGCAGAGGCTCTGCATGAGCTCTGCTCCGGAGACGGGCCTAGCCTTGGAGGCCCAGGACTGAAGGAGAGAAGAGAGGAGTGGGAGCAGGAAGGCTCCAGGAACCGAAGGGACCCTAGGGGTACGGGCCGTGCAGAAGGCCACCCATACGCCTGCTTCTACTAGGAGGTAGAGGGGTCAGGCCAGATAAGGGGAACAGGTCCCTCAACTAGCGGAGAAACAGCAAGGCTCAACTAGAAACCGAAGGCTGCAGCATTTCATGTACTGCAGGCCAAAGTCCACACCAGTCTCACTAAGAAGGTAGCCACATAGGACCCAGGGGACGGAACACACGTCGCCCGCCAAGGCCCGAGGATACCGGATAGAAGTGTCACTGGGTGTGAGGTGCAGGGAGAAGGCCAGAGAAAGGACACACAGAAGGGGTCCTGCAAAGTACTCCGGAGCTATCTGGGGGTGGACTGAGCCCCTCACTGAGTACGCACAGCACGACGGGGGAGATTGCTCTGGTACCTGTAATCTGGATGCAACAACTGTGAGTAAAGATCTTGGGACTGCATCACACGGACTCTGTGTTCATTACTGACTCCCTGCACTACAACCACCATCATCCACCCCCACTGCCCTGAAGCTACACTCTTCCTGTGGGGAGTAATAATACCATTGCTGCAAAACCACCAGCTTCAGAGGACTGTTCCGCAGCGGCGGCCCCTTTGGCCGCACTCCACAGGTGGCGTAGTCGGACATTATAAAACCCATATATGCAAATTACCCTTGGATTGACCGCCCTGGGTCACGGACCGGGTCACCGCCACAGTGACTACAACCCCCAGCGTCTACCGGCCCGGCTCCGGGTAGCCCACGGCCCAGGGGGGGCGTCAACTTCATAGGTCCCTGATCTGAGACCACTCCTGCAGCGTGATTTGCCCCACCTCTGGATCTCGTTTGCCCAGGCTATACGTCAGAACGCATTGCACCAGGGCTTGTCGGTGCTGCCACAGTCACTGCAACATGTGCAGAGTTGAATTCCACCGTGTCGGCACATCGCACTTCAGCCGGTGAACTGGCAGGCCCAACGACTTCTGTAGAGATGTAAGTCGTTGAACTGCGGGATGCGAACGGCGGAAGTGAGCACACAGCGACCGTGCCCTCTGCAGAAGGCCATCTAGTCCGGGATAGTGGGCAAAAATTGCTGGACAGCCAGGTTCAACACATGAGCCATACAAGGCACGTGTGTGACATTGCCCCGGCGAAGGGCCACACCCAGGTTTGCAGCATTGTCGCACATGGCCTTCCCTGGTTGCAGGTCCAGTGGAGACAACCATTCAACCATTCATGAAACTGGTTCTCCAGAGCTGACCACAACTCCTCAGCTGTGTGACTCACATTTCCCAGACATTTCAAAGTAAACACTGCCTGATGCCGTTGAGCCCTGCTGCCAGCATAATAAGGACGTGTGCAGGATTCCTTCTGCGCAGTTAGAAAGCGGGTGGCATTACCAGACAGGCTTTGGGTGCAGGTGGAGGACCGAGAGGAGGTTGAGGAGGCAGAAGCAGTGGAGGAACTTCTAGATAAAGAGGATTGACGTACAACTCGTGGGGACAGCAAGACTTGGACAGCAGCCCCTTGTCCTGCTGTCACCATAGTTACCCAGTGCCCAGTCAGCGACATGTAACGCCCCTGTCCATGCCTACTCGTCCAATTGTCTGTGGTGAAATGCACCCTGTCACACACAGAGTTTCTCAAAGAAGCGGTGATGTTGTGTGTGACATGCTGGTGTAGCGCAGGCACACCTTTCTTTGAGAAGTAGTGCCGACTGGGCATCTGGTACTGGGGCACTGCGACGGACATAAGGTCTCAAAAATCCTCTGTGTCCACCAGGCGGAAAGGCAGCATTTCTGTAGCCAACAGCTTGCAGATGGTGAAATTCAACCTCTTAGCTTTGTCATGGCTAGGAGGAAATGGTCTTTTACTTGTCCACATCTGAGGGACCGAGGGCTGGCTGTTGTGCTTAGATAGGGTTGAGTAGGGTGTCCCCGGCAAACTGCCGGTCTGTGAGGAAGATGCAGGCGGAAGAGTTAGGTTGCCTTGATCCAAAGGTGGTGCTCTCGATGTCGGAGAGCGCTCAACACCAGCTGGTGTTTCCACTTCCAAATGAAATGATGACCTGCCAATCACACTGGCTGTTGCGGGTAAAGAGGTGGCAGGTCTGCGTCCAAAAACATGTGTGACTGCTGAGGATGAAGAGGCCGCGGATGCACAAGATGGGGCAGACGGTGGTTGGCCCGGCCCGCTAGGCCACATTGTAGCACAGTGAGCTTCCCACTGCAACTTATCCATATGACGGTTCATGCATGAAGTACTCAAACTATGGATTTTTTGGCCTCTACTTAGCTTTTGGTGACAAATATTACAGATAACATGAGTTGGGTCATCCTTATCGATCTGAAAAAATGCCCAGGCTATGCAAGGCCTAGAGCCCATGTGACCTGAAGAGCTACTACGACTTGTGGTCAGAGGCAGAGTTGTGGTGGAGGATGCAGCTGTTGACGTGCTTCCAGTACTCCGTCTCTGTCCAGGAAGGCACAACCTAACCTCGTCGTCAATAGCATCTGTGACGCCCAGCTGAGCTTGGTATCACAGATCCTAGAAAAGTGCATTGATGGAATCCTCCACAAGAGGCCCCCATAAACATTCACACATCTCCACCTTCCACCTCAGACCAGCAGAGGGAGCCCGTTAGGGATATAAATAGGGAAGGTGAAGCTAGGCAATTCAGTTCCTCTGAAGAGTTCCTGCAGTAGAGAAGCCTAAGAGAGGTCAGTCTGCAATGGAGCTCAGTCTAGTCTAGAGAACTCAGTTAATAGTTCAGCAGTGGAGCACGAGGCTCCTGCTAGCTAGATTCAGGGAGCCCATTTAGAGCTTAAGGTGTGCCGGCGCCATAAGATCGGTGAAATGCGGCAAGCTGCCGTTAGTGTGTATAGCCTAGTGAGGGCCCGAGTAGGTCGAAGGCGAGTGGAGAGTTAGTACATAAGGGACAGAGGAGCTTAACCAGCTCACCCCAAAGCATTTACCGGACACCGGATCCGAGCTTACCGGGATCTCTATGACCCAGTAAGGCATAACCGGAATCCCTGGAGAACTACAAGTCCCAGGATCGCTATGGTGCTGATACGTAACAGAGCCAGGAGACGCTTAGGCCCCGCATGCTGGGAGCATGAACTCCAAGACAAGGCCCTACCACAAGGTCAGACAGCGCAGGACAGAGACAAAGTTAGGCCTAGCTCCAGGCAGGTCAGAAACTTACTACGCAGAGGCAAGAAACAGGAGGCCCTACACCCGCTCATTGGGGAGGATCCTGATATGCACCCTTCACCCTACAGTGCTTCGGGATGTGCCTGAATTTCCACCAGTAAAAGGTACTGAAGTGACTACCGTGTCCGTTCCCGTTCTTGCTCTGACCCAGCTGGGTCTCGTCTGTCCTGCATTCCCCCTGCATACGCTTTTCTGAGGCCTAGATCCACCTGTGGGGAGCTATACCATCGAGCTGCCTTATCACCGGCCTCAGTGGACTGCTGCAGCGCTGGTGCTTCTCACCAGATGCCACAGGTGGCGTCACGTACTGTTATAAAATTAACAATTATCCACCCTTTTAAAGAGTGACCCCAGGGTACGGGCCCGGGAGCCGACCACCGCGACATCCCCAAGGCCAGGCAAAGGCCCGGGTACCGAGTCATCCCCATCCCCTGGGCTAGTCACATCCTCCTCCACCTCCTCTGCTGACCTCATCGACTGGCTGACTGTGGGTTGACAGTAAGTGGGATCTCCAACCTCGTCATCATCACCCTGTGTGTTCTCACACCCGTCGTCCTCAGAGCCAACCTCTTCCTGCCCTGACCGAAAAGTCAAGTTGTCGCTCCAATCAGGTATTTGAGTCTCATCATCGTCTTCATCATTGTCTCCACCAACAGGAGTTACAGTTTGGGAACGAGGGTCTACATTATGCTCAGAACCTTCTTCATCTGGTCCTGGATCCGACTCAAAGATTCTGGGCATCAGTGCAGATCATTTCCTCGTCTGGATTAACAGAAGCTCTGGAGCAGACCTCAGTTTCCCAGGCTATAGTATGAGTAAACAGCTGTGCAGACTCAACCATCTGTGTTACCCCATACTTAGACGGGCAGCTGGAGACTTGGGAGCTGTGAGGAAGCAAGTGCGATTGGGGTGACACCTCTGAGGACTGGAGTATTTGTGATGTTGAAGTTGAGGTGGAGGAGAGCCCACTTGAAGGAGCACTTGATATCCGTTGAAGCACCTGCTGTTTTTGTGCCTCATCTGGAATCTGTAGTGATGGGCGTGTCCGTAAGAAAGGGATCGTATCACATTGTCCACGAAAAGATGTAGACATCTTAGTTTAGCTGGAAGATGGTCTTTCTTCTGCAGATGTTACTCCTCCCCCACCGCGTGGGGGTTCGACCCACCGGCGGACAGGCACCAGTATTGGGAGAGGGGGGCTGGCTGTCAGGGTCCACCGCGGCTCTGGCACAAACCCGGCGACACGGAGGTCGCACGGGCAGGAACGGACTGGCCGTGTCGGCTTCGCACTCCAGCGTAGTCCCTTATATAGCGCTATCATATTCCGCAGCGCTTTACATACAAAATTATTATCTCTGTCCCCATTGGGGCTCACAATCTACATTCCCTATCAGTATGTCTTTGTAGTGTGGGAGGAAAACGGAGAACCTCGAGGAAACATCAGGAGAACATACAAACTCCTTGCAGATGTTGTCCTTGGGAGGATTTGAACACAGGACCCCAGTGCTGCAAGACTGCAGTGCTAACCACTGAGCCACCGTGCTGCCCACACATCACATGATAAATTGAATAGTGTTATTCAAATATACAAGTCGTCCCGCAAAAAACAAGCCCTGATATGGCTGTCGATGCAAAAGTAAAAAAAGTTATGACTTTGAAGTAGAGGGAAAAAACAAAACACAAAAACGGAAAATGACCATGTTGGTAAGGGGTTAAATAGGTAAGGCCACTCGTATATATATATTGGGCACAAAAAAGGGCGAAAGTCCGCCCAGGCGGGAGGAAATTAGAGTTTCATAACACATATTTCAACTGGAGAGGTATTAGAGGCCTGCTATGGCCACAGGTACTAATGGAGGTAATCAAGGTAGGGAGAGAGGCAAGAGGTCCGGTCATCTTAGTTATACAGGCCGGGGGAAACAACCTAGGTCATCACAAGAGCGCATAACTAATGGCAATAATGAAACTAGACACTGAGCGCTTCAGAGAATTTTTCACAAAATTAGCTATAGTATGGTCAGAGATTGTGCCGATAGCGGTATGGCAAGGTGCGCGAGACATCACGGTCATCGAATGGACAAGGCGGGTAATAAATATTCGGATGGCAAAATTTAGAAGAGACAGAGGCGGTGTAGTGATACGACACCGACAACTGGAAGGAGATAAAGCAGGCCTCATACGGCCCGACGGTGTTCACTTAATAGATATTAGACTGGACATATTCCTGTCAGGACTCCAGGACGGAGTCGAACAAGCGTTAAGAGTGATGGGTGGGGGTCAGAGTCCTGCATACGAGTACGCTGGATCCTCCGTGGCCTGGAAATAGAAAGGACATGTTGGAGAGTTACACTTGTTGGCCAACTTGCCAGAGTCGGGACCCAGGGCATGCTGCAACAAGCTGAATTATTTTAGAAATAAAATGCCTTTCTAATGGAATGAGTATAAAGAGTTAATAAAGCTGTGACCGATCCTCACCCATCCAGTTGTAAGAGTTACATTATTGGGTTGTCCATGAAAGGGGGGCGGTAGGGGGGCTGAGCATCTGGGTTTGGTTGGGGGTCCCCACAGTCTGCCTAGGCTAGATGCATTTAAAAATTCTTATTAGATACACAGGCGGTGCAGCTTGCTTCGCAGCTGGGCTACTACGCCCAAAGTATTGCCTAGGCTAGATGCAGTTAAAAATTCTACGCTGACTAGCAGACACTGAAGATTTGGAGCAGACCTCTGAGTAAACAGCTCTTCAGACTCAACCATCTGTGTTACCCCAAGCCATAGTGTATGTAGTTTCTTACAGTTAAAAGGGGGGGGTGCGACCCAACCCACCTGGAATTGATGATGCCAACGTCACGTAAGACACAGCAAGGGGACTCCCAAAATTGTGGCACAGACACCACTTAACCCTAGAACGCATACCTGTGGCCTTGCAGGCCCGCCCAGTTAATTGTTTTCTATTTTCTGCAAGATTGCTTTAGTTAGAATTTTGAAACTCTAGGTATTCTTCATGTATATAGTTGTTTGTCATTTGAGTTTGAGTTATTCCATGTTATTTGCACACGGGCCTAAAAGGCCCCAGGTATATGAAGGTGTAGATTTTTATGGTCATGCGTTCTAGGGTTAAGTGGCATCAATTGCCCCACTGTTGCTTAAAACGGTTGGTGAGGTGATTTTACCAAATCCCCAAGCTTTTAGTCTCCCAAGGATGACACAGGGGTAGAAATGTCCTTGCGGATCCATGATTTGTTCATCTTTATGAACGTGAGTCTGTCTACATTCTCAGTGGACAGCCGCGTGCGCTTATCTGTCAGCACACCACCAGCAGCGCTGAACACACGTTCAGAGAGAACGCTGGCTGCATGGTATGACAAGATCTCCAAGGCGTGAGTGGCGAGCTCCGGCGATTTTTCAAGATTGGAATACCAAAATGAGCAAGGGTCCAGTGACACAGTCATGGCTTCGATGTTCACTTGGAGATTCTCCTGTACCATCCTCTCTAGGCATTGACTATGTGTCAGACTTCTTGTCTCCTGTGGCCTTGCAAAGGATGGTCTAAAAAAGTGGTGAAACTATTCCACAAAATTGCTGTTACCAGCAGATACTGTGTTACTGTTACTGTTTGAGTGATGAAGACTCGACAGTCCCACCGTTGGCAAGTTAGACCTGTGAGATTCACTACGTGCACCACTGGTGTTTTGTGGAAAAGCACATGTAAGATTCTGCAACAGATACTCCTGCATTCGTCAATACCTTTTTATGGCAGGAATTATTTCGGCAAATATACTTTTGTACCGGGGATCTAAGAGTGTGGCAACCCAGTAGTCGGGATTACTTCGAATTCTGACAATCCGGGGGTCATGTTGCAGGTAGTGCAGCAAGAAGGCACTCATGTGTCTTGCGCATCCAGAAGGACCAAGTCCTTGTTGTGTTGGTAGCGAGGTAAGAATCATGCTTCCTTCCTATGCCCTCTCCCTCCAACCTCGCACAACAGAAATGTGATCAAGGTCTCCCTCATCTGATGAGTCTTCCATGCCCATTGCCAGTTCGTCCTCCACTTCTTCCTCGGCTCCTGCACCTTCCTCAACAGTTTGGCTGCTACCATGCGCCCTGGTTAATCCCTCTCCCCCACCCTCCCATGCCTGCCGCCTTGGTGCTGCCAACCATCTGGACCTTGGAGATGTTATCCCTTCCGCATACGACTCCTCCTCTACTTCCTCCACCTCCTCTTGTCCCACCACCTGACTCCGAATTCTGTTTAACATGTGCTCCAGCATGTAAATCACCGGAATAGTCATGCTGATAATGGCATCGTCAGCACTAAACATCTTCGTCGCCATTTCAAGACTGTGCAGAAGGGTGCATAGGTCCCTGATCTGAGACCACTCCTCCAGCGTGATTTGCCCCACCTCTGGATCTCGTTGGCCCAGGCTATACATCAGAACGTATTGCACCAGGGCTTGTCGGTGCTGCCACAGTCGCTGCAACATGTGCAGAGTTGAATTCCACCGTGTCGGCACATCGCATTTCAGCCGGTGAACTGGCAGGCCCAACGACTTCTGTAGAGATGTAAGTCGTTGAACTGCGGGATGCGAACGGCGGAAGTGAGCACACAGCGACCGTGCACTCTGCAGAAGGCCATCTAGTCCGGGATAGTGGGCTAAAAATTGCTGGACAACCAGGTTCAACACGTGAGCCATACAAGGCACGTGTGTGACATTGCCCCGGCGAAGTGCCGCACCCAGGTTTGCAGCATTGTCGCACATGGCCTTCCCTGGTTGCAGGTCCAGTGGAGACAACCTTTCATGAAACTGGGTCTCCAGAGCTGACCAAAACTCCTCAGCTGTGTGACTCACATTTCCCAGACATTTCAAAGTAAACACTGATGCGTTGAGCCCTGCTGCCAGCATAGTAAGGAGGTGTGCAGGATTCCTTCTGCGCAGTTAGAAAGCAGGTGGCATTACCAGACAGGCTTTGGGTGCAGGTGGAGGACCGAGAGGAGGTTGAGGAGACAGAAGCAGTGGAGGAAGTTCGAGATAAAGAGGATTAACACACAACTCGTGGGGACGGTAAGACTTGGACAGCAGCCCCTTGTCCTGCTGTCACCATAGTTACCCAGTGCCCAGTCAGCGACATGTAACGCCCCTGTCCATGCCTTCTCGTCCAAGTGTCTGTGGTGAAGTGCACCCTGTCACACACAGAGTTTCTCAAAGAAGCGGTGATGTTGTGTGCGACATGCTAGTGGAGCGCAGGCACACCTTTCTTTGAGAAGTAGTGCCGACTGGGCATCTGGTACTGGGGCACTGTGACGGACATAAGGTCTTGAAAATCCTCTGTGTCCTCCAGGTGGAAAGGCAGCATTTCTGTAGCCAACAGCTTGCAGATGGTGAAATTCAACCTCTTAGCTTTCTCATGGCTAGGAGGAAATGGTTTTTTACTTTTCCACATCTGAGGGACCGAGGGCTGGCTGTTGTGCTTACACGGTGTTGAGTAGGGTGTCCCCGGCAACTGCCGGTCTGTGAGGAAGATGCAGGCGGACATGTTAGGTTGCCTTGATCCAAAGGTGGTGCTCTCGATGTCGGAGAGCGCTCAACACTAGCAGGTGTTTCCACTTCCCAATGAACTGACGACCTGCCAATCACACTGGCTGTTGCGGGTAAAGAGGTGGCAGGTCTGCGTCCAAAAACATGTGTGACTGCTGAGGATGAAGAGGCTGCAGATGCACAAGATGGGGCAGACGGTGGTTGGCCCAGCCGGCTAGGCTGCATTGTAGCACAGTGAGCTTCCCACTGCAACTTATGCTTCATATCCATGTGACGGTACATGCATGAAGTACTCAAACTATGTATTTTTTGGCCTCTACTTAACTTTTGCTGACAAATATTACAGATAACACGAGTTGGGTCATCCTTATCGATCTGAATAAATGCCCAGGCTATGCAAGGCTTAGAGCCCATGTGACCTGAAGAGCCACTACGACTTGTGGTCAGAGGCAGAGTTGTGGTTGAGGATGCAGTTGTTGACGTGCTTCCAGTACTCCGTCTCTGTTCAGGAAGGCGCAACCTAACCTCGTCGTCAATAGCATCTGTGATGCCCCGCTGCCCTTGGTATCACAGATCCTACAAGAGTGCATTGATGGAATCCTCCACAAGAGGCCTTCATAAACATTCACACATCTCCACCTTCCACCTCAGACCAGCAGAGGGAGCCCGTTAGGGATATAAATAGGGAAGGTGGAGCTAGGCAGTTCAGTTCCTCTGAAGAGTTCCTGCAGTAGAGAAGCCTAAGAGAGGTCAGTCTGCAGTGGAGCTCAGTCTAGTCTAGAGAACGCAGTTAATAGTTCAGCAGTGGAGCACGAGGCTCCTGCTTGCTAGATTCAGGGAGCCCAGATAGAGCTTAAGGTGTGCCGGTGCCGTAAGATCAGTGAAGCGCGGCAAGCTGCCGTTAGTGTGTATCGCCTAGTGAGGGCCCGAGTAGGCCGAAGGCGAGTGGCGAGTTAGTACATAAGGGGCAGAGGAGCTTAACCAGCTCACCCCGAAGCATTTACCGGACACAGGATCCGAGCTTACCGGGATCTCTATGACCCAGTAAGGCATAACCAGAATCCCTGGAGAACTACAAGTCCCAGGATCGCTAAGGTGCTGATATGTAACAGAGCCAGGAGACGCTTAGGCCCCGCATACTTGGAGCGTGAACTCCAAGAGAAGGCCCTACCACAAGGTCAGCCAGCGCAGGACAGAGACAAAGTTAGGCCTAGCTCCAGGCAGGTCAGAAACTTACTACGCAGAGGCAAGAAACAGAAGGCCCTACACCCGCTCATTGGGGAGGATTCTGATATGCACCCTTCACCCTACAGTGCTCCGGGATGTGCCTGAATTTCCACCAGTAAAAGGTACTGAAGTGACTACCGTGTCCGTTCCCGTTCTTGCTCTGACCCAGCTGGGTCTCGCCTGTCCTGCATTCCCCCTGCATACGCTGCCCTGAGACCTAGCTCCACCTGTGGGGAGCTATACCATCGAGCTGCCTTATCACCGGCCTCAGTGAACTGCTGCAGCGCTGGTGCTTGTCACCAGATACCACAGGTGGCGTCATGAACTCTTATAAAATTAACAATTATCCACCCTTTTAAAGAGAGACCCCAGGGTACGGGCCAGGGAGCCGACCACCGCGACATCCCCAAGGCCAGGCAAATGCCCGGGTACCGAGTCATCCCCATCCCCAGGGCTAGTCACATCCTCCTCCACCTCCTCTGCTGACCTCATCGACTGTCTGACTGTGGGTTGACAGTAAGTGGGATCTCCAACCTCGTCATCATCACCCTGTGTGTTCTCACACCCGTCGTCCTCAGAGCCAACCTCTTCCTGCCCTGACCGAAAAGTCAAGTTGTCGCTCCAATCAGGTATTTGAGTCTCATCATCATCTTCATCATGGTCTCCACCAACAGGAGTTACAGTTTGGGAACAAGGGTCTACATTATGCTCAGAACCTTCTTCATCTGGTCCTGGATCCAACTTATAAAGATTCTGGGCATCGGATCAGATCATTTCCTCATCTGGATTAACAGAAGCTCTGGAGCAGACCTCCGTTTCCCAGGCTATAGTATGAGTAAACAGCTGGGCAGACTCAGCCATCTGTGTTACCCCATACTCAGATGGGCAGCTGGAGACTTGGGAGCTGTGAGGAAGCAAGTGCGATTGGGGTGACACCTCTGAGGACTGGAGTATTTGTGATGTTGAAATTGAGGTGGAGAGCCCACTTGAAGGAGCACTTGATATCCGTTGAAGCACCTGCTGTTTTTGTGCCTCATCTAGAATTTGTAGCGATGGGCGTGTCCGTAAGAATGGGATCGTATCACATTGTCCACGAAAATGTAGCACCCTGAGGACTCGGCTGCTACAGGGGTATTACACCTCAAGCCAGAGGTGTGGTATTCCACTCCCGGGTAAGGATGGAGTGTGGAACTGAGCTAGTAGGCTGCATGCACTACATACATCCCATTTCCGGGGGACAGATCAACGGTACTCCCACCAGTTTATGTGCAGGTACGACAGGGTCTGTCCCTGGCTGGAGTGGGAGGGGGGTGGAACATCCCAGTAGTGTAGGGGCAGATAGGGGGAGTAGTCTGGGTAAATGTAGGAGCTCATTGGGTGCTGGTCACCTGAGCTCACACATAGAGGGAGTATATAAGGTGGGCACCATCTTAGGACAGGGTCAGTCAGTCAGTGAGTCAGCAGTAACTCCAGGAGAGGAGAAGGAAGAGGGACCCAGAGGCGCAGGACGAGAGGGGACCCCAAGATCCCAGAATAAGGACAAAAGGGTGAAGGGTCGGCAAAAGGGTACCGGATCCCAAGCTGGCGGAGGCCAAAGCAAACCTTAGCCAGGAACCGGAGGTTGTGGGCAGGATCTGCCACGACCCTCACCAAATCCACTAGAAAGGCACACCAAGCATAGGGTCAGGGAGCCCAGAGGAGGCTTGACCAACAAGAGACCCGAGGGAGCCAGACATAAGTGGATCCCTGGTGGGAACGGCCAGAGGAGGGGAGAGTCAGAAAGAAGCTCAGGACCACGCTCCAGAATTGCCCGGGAGTTGACCGAGTCCCGCACCTGGTGGACGCAGCACGGCTTGGGTGGTCACTGCTGTACAGAGTGACCCGAGCAACACCAGTGAGTAAAAACCCTGAAACTGCATTTCATGCCTCTGAGTCTCCTTGCTGCACCTTCATAACCACCATCCTCCACGTCTGACCCCCTGAGGCTATACCCCTCCCGTTGGGGGTTATACTACCACAGCTGCACACACACCACCAGCCTCAGCGGACCATCCTGCAGCGGCGGCCTTTTGACCGCAAATCAACGGGTGGCGTAGTCGACACTAAGAACATCTGCAAGGACTGCCGCACACTGAGTTTGACACCCTGGGCACGGACCGGGTCACAGCCACTCGGAGACTACAACCCCCATCTGATCCGGCTCCGGGTATCCCTAACAACATGGCCCAGGGGGCGCGTCAACTTTGGCGTAGTCGGCAGGATCACGTGCCCGCAACCATCGGGTACTGCGTGCCTGAAGAAAAGTTCACATTTACCTCAAAAAGAAGTCTCCCGCCAATTCCAGAGGGTCCCCGCCATCGGACGCCATCTCGGATCAGTTCCCGCCATTTGCCCGTCATCTGCAGTCTTTTCCCGCCATCCACAGAGTTTCCCGCCACTGGGAGAAGATTCCCGCCATTTCAGAAGATTTCCCGCCTTGGCAGAGCGGACGCCATTATGGGCGTGCCAGAGGATGGCAAGAGGCCACCTCCCATCGTGGGCCAGGATCGGAAATGGCGCCAAAAGTGGAAACCGCCCCCACCAGCAGAGACTGTGATGATTGATATGTCCATCAGCGTGAAGGAACTGCCCCTGGAACTGGCAATCACAAAGTTGCCCCAGGACCACCCCCAATGTGGGCGGAGACGGAACAAAAGAGCGAAGATGGGTGCAGCCTGGAGGAGTCTGGAGAGAGCGCACCCGGAGATGAGGAGTCTGGAGAGGAGTCCAGAGAAAACACACCCGGAGATGGAGGGAGAGGCAGGCAGCACCGACCCAGTGGTCAGGAGCCTGTTGCAAGCGACAACCCCAGAAGGCCTGGTGGAGATCCTGGCACAGCTCCCCCGAGACCGGGAGCGTGCACAGACCGCGCTGGAGGGCCTCGCACGAAGGATGGCCCGGGTGCAGCAGGAAACGCTGGTGGAGTGGACCCGAGAGATGGCCCTGCAGGCTGGAGCCTGCCAGCGAAGCATGTCACCCGCAGCGAGGAGCAAGTCCACCTCTGAGGACGGCGAAGGAGGGACGACGGCCGGAGACGACGCCGCGGAGGGAGCCGAAGAGATGAAGGCAGGTAATGGGGACGACAATATCCCGTGCCCAGAAGCCGTAAACCTGCCCCAGCTCCCCGTCGCAGAGCCCGAAGCCCCACTCACCGTTCCCGTAGCCGCTGCGTCATCGCTCCAAGCTAGGCCTCAAGCGGCCGGAGCCGCGACCACGCCCCCTGTGACGTCACGCGCCTCGATCCAGAGCGCGGCCAAGCAGGGGACGCCACCGGCCTGGTCGCAAGGCCGAGTGCCCCCGGGCGCCGCAGTACCAACAGCGCCCTCTACCTCCTCTGAGCCACCGGCCTGGTCACTGGGCCAAGTAACCCCGGGCGCCGCCGTCTTCACGGTGCCCTTTACATTCAGGGCGCCCCAGGCCTGGTCGCAAGGCCTGGTGAACCCGGGCGCCGCCACCAAAACAGCGCCCTCAACGTCCACAGCGCCACACCTGGGTGAAGATCTATTTGCACAGCACACATGCCCGGATGGGCAGCCCTTTATATGGCCACCGGAGTATTACCAACTTGAGCTCCAAAAGGAAAGGCCCCTGTGCGAGCCCCTGATTCCGGCTCCGAAGCCCGTCAAGAGGACCCCGCTCTCGTTGGAGGAGACACAGTTTGAGTGGGACCCCACTGGAGGAGATCTCATGGGGTTCACCCAAGAAACTCGGGCGGCCGCAGCTGAGCGTGCGGAGTGCTGCCGGCAGCAGTTAGAGGTCTTCGACCGGGAACGGAGAGAGAGGCGGGTCCGTGAGCAGCGGCTGCAGATACAGAGCGCAGAGCAGAAGAGCCGGACCAGGAGGAACCCCCGTGCAGCCCACGGTCCCCGTGCCACCGGGACTGTAATAAAATTCCAGTTGGAGCACGGGTGGGGTTTCATCCGGGACCACAAGACCCCTGGCGACGTCTTTGTCACCCGCAGAGACGTTGAAAGTCATCTGCCGGAGGGACACAGAGGTCGTGACCTATACCTGGGTGATGAGGTCACCTTCACCCGGCATCAGTGCGCCAAGGGCCCGTATGCCCTGCACGTGCATAGACTTACTGAGAAGGAGCTACGGGGTGAGGAGGATCAAGAGGACCCGGACGGGTCTAAAGATTACCCTCAGCCAAGAGCACACCGCCACTGATGAACTGTAAATAGAATATGTAAATAGTTACCCGTGTGGGTACAAAAACTGTTGCTACAAAAGTGTAGTCCCCGTTGGGACCAGTGAACTGTTACAGTGTGTCCCTATCCCTTAACAGGCTGAGGACTGTGAACAGCCATTCCTTTTCCCCACTGGCCGAGGACTGAGAGCGGCCATATTCCCCTTTGTACATAGTTGCGCTTCTTAAAGCGCCCCCTACCGGTTTTATAGGAAACTGTTGTTTTTACTACAAGAGACTGTTGCACTTTACCCGGTCACAAGTTGCACCGTGGCCGGAGGAACAAGAATGTTTACTATGAAAAGTTTTATGTTGATGATATATATAATGTTTTATATGTTTATGATGTTTTGAAAAAAAATTGTATGTTTTTGGATGTTTGTATTCTTTTACAGCCCGAGGACGTACTGTGATTTACCAGGGGGGAATGTAGCACCCTGAGGACTCGGCTGCTACAGGGGTATTACACCTCAAGCCAGAGGTGTGGTATTCCACTCCCGGGTAAGGATGGAGTGTGGAACTGAGCTAGTAGGCTGCATGCACTACATACATCCCATTTCCGGGGGACAGATCAACGGTACTCCCACCAGTTTATGTGCAGGTACGACAGGGTCTGTCCCTGGCTGGAGTGGGAGGGGGGTGGAACATCCCAGTAGTGTAGGGGCAGATAGGGGGAGTAGTCTGGGTAAATGTAGGAGCTCATTGGGTGCTGGTCACCTGAGCTCACACATAGAGGGAGTATATAAGGTGGGCACCATATTAGGACAGGGTCAGTCAGTCAGTCAGTCAGTCAGTCAGTGAGTCAGCAGTAACTCCAGGAGAGGAGAAGGAAGAGGGACCCAGAGGCGCAGGACGAGAGGGGACCCCAAGATCCCAGAATAAGGACAAAAGGGTGAAGGGTCGGCAAAAGGGTACCGGATCCCAAGCTGGCGGAGGCCAAAGCAAACCTTAGCCAGGAACCGGAGGTTGTGGGCAGGATCTGCCACGACCCTCACCAAATCCACTAGAAAGGCACACCAAGCATAGGGTCAGGGAGCCCAGAGGAGGCTTGACCAACAAGAGACCCGAGGGAGCCGGACATAAGTGGATCCCTGGTGGGAACGGCCAGAGGAGGGGAGAGTCAGAAAGAAGCTCAGGACCACGCTCCAGAATTGCCCGGGAGTTGACCGAGTCCCGCACCTGGTGGACGCAGCACGGCTTGGGTGGTCACTGCTGTACAGAGTGACCCGAGCAACACCAGTGAGTAAAAACCCTGAAACTGCATTTCATGCCTCTGAGTCTCCTTGCTGCACCTTCATAACCACCATCCTCCACGTCTGACCCCCTGAGGCTATACCCCTCCCGTTGGGGGTTATACTACCACAGCTGCACACACACCACCAGCCTCAGCGGACCATCCTGCAGCGGCGGCCTTTTGACCGCAAATCAACGGGTGGCGTAGTCGACACTAAGAACATCTGCAAGGACTGCCGCACACTGAGTTTGACACCCTGGGCACGGACCGGGTCACAGCCACTCGGAGACTACAACCCCCATCTGATCCGGCTCCGGGTATCCCTAACAACATGGCCCAGGGGGTGCGTCAAAAAGAAGTCGACATCTTAGTTTGGCTGGAAGATGGTCTTTCTTCTGCAGATGTTACTCCCCCCCCCCCACCCCACCGTGGGGGGCCTCGACCCACCAGCGGACAGGCACCAGTATTGGGATAGGGGGGCTGACAGTCAGGGTCCACCGCGGCTCTGGCACAAACCCGGCGACACAGAGGTGGCACAGGCAGGAACGGACTGGCCGTGTCGGCTTCTCACTTTTTGGATTTTAGAAGGGCATGACATGCCTATATCTGTGTCTCCCCCTCCTTTTACTCCTCCACCTCTTTTCTTTTCGCATGACTATATGTACTTGTCACTTTTCCATGTGTTAGTTGTGTCTTCTGAGCAGTTTGTCAGCTTTTGGACACCTTTGAAGGTGTTTTCTATGTGTTTCTATGTGTTTTTGTTTGCCTGCCATTGGTTTTAACGGTGTTCGAAGGTGTTCGACGAACAGTTCGGCGAACACACGGGTGTTCGACGAACCGATCTCGAACACTACGGGGGTGGCTCAACACTTGTTAATTGCGTTATGAAGGTGCCCGGCCGCTATTCTGAAAGTGCGTCACCTGGAGAAAATCAACTTTATTTCTTCAGTCATTGAAGCGTGCCTGGGGGAGTTACAGTCACGGCTCACAGCACTGAAAGTGGCGGCTGTAACCGCACCCCAGCACTGACTGACCGGTCGCTCAGAAGTGCATCAGTGCGTAGCCGGCTGTCAGTCAGTGTCGGGGTGTGGTTACATCTGCCGCTCTCTGTGTACTGAGTGGTGACTGAAGCTGTGCCAGACACTCCTCTATGACTGAAAGCTGGTGGCTCCTCCATTGCCAGCATCCGTGGTAATCGCACTGCATTTGGATGACATCTGAGTGCAGTCCGATATTTTGCACCCATAGACTTGTATGGGTGATTGAGATCCGATTCTCGGATGCAGTTGCAGAATGATGCTATTGTTTTCTCACGCTGAATCTTCATGAGAAGATAATCGCAGATCTGAGCTGTACCAGGGAATAACACCGGTCCGAGTGCTATGCAATGTTGTATCACACAGCACTCGGCCGTGTTATATACGCTCATGTGTCCGAGCCCTTAACCTGCACATTTACCCTATATCTACAGGCTAATAGCATTTGAGGACATGACAGGTTTCCTTTAAAATCCTCCAAACGGTGCATCTTTCCTGTGGTGTTATTCTTCACTTTACCTTTTTTTTGGGGGGGGGGGGGTCAGAGGCTTTTTTTTTTTTTTACATACGCAGCATGCTGTAGTCGGATTTTTTTCAGACTGCCACCGACCTGATGATATTGTATCCCAAGAATAAATCCCGTTAAATCAGGCAGCGCTGCTGAATAAATTGATCTTGATAATATTGGCGCACTAGGCGGCACTAGGCAGGGAATAGTGCAGAGAATATATGCACTAGACCAAAACCGTCCCGCCCTCGGGGCCCTTGTATCCTCCTTTACATATATTACTTTATAATACTATGTTCTCTGATATAGTCAGCAAAATACGGTATATTATAAGACGCATCCCAAATTTTGGGGAGGAAAATAAATATTATCTTTTTTAATAAAATGGTGGTGCGTCTTATAGTCCACTTTTACTGTAGCTTACCAGGGGAGGGCGGCTGTGGAGGAGCGGGGTCACTGCTGCAGGAGGCTGGCGGCGGTGTCAGAAGTGGGGCGATGCTGTGGGCCCCCGGCCGGGAGGAGGGGGTATTCAGTGATGCGAGGGTGCGGTGGGCCTCGGGTTTTCACAAAATGACAAAATGTCAGAGGAGTCCCCGCACTTCCCATCCTTTTCACTCTGGTGAACTTTGGGAAAATGGCCGCCAAAGGCGACACATGTGCAGATTGAGATCTCAGGAGGCGAGACCTCACTCTGTGCATGTGCCGCCTCTGGCGGCCATTTTTCCCCAAATTCACTTCTGACACCGCCGCCAGCTTCCTGCAGTAGCGACTGTGCCTTCTGGGAACCTGCTCCACAGAAGCTGCCCCTCCCCCCGGTAACTACATTCGAATTATAAGGCACACCCCCATTTCCCCCCAAATGTAGGGGGGAAAAAGTGAGTCTTATAATCTGAAAAATACAGTACGTACTAGATGGCTGGGCACCAGCAAAGCCACCTCTTTTTCTTCTTTTTTTTTCAGGAATGTAACAGAAAGCAGTTTTCATACATGAGGCCTCGTATCATGACTCACTCATTATATACTATATTACAATACATACTTCTGATTTAAAGGGAATCTGTCACCACATTTTTTACTCTAAATCCAGTGATATGTCACTTACTGGGCTGCTTGCTGTTTTATCAGCAGTAGATTAACAGTAAAGGACTAGTAAACCTCCCTCCATGTAGTCCTCCATATTGATAATATCTGTATAACCCCGCCCTCACCACAGATTGGCAGTTTTCTGTGTACACTGTGCATAGGCAGAAAGCTGTCAGTGGTGGGGGTGGAGTTACTCTGAGCTCAGCATTCAGAGAACTGGTAGATCTGCAACAGATAAAGCAGTGATTTTATCAAAACTGCTGTAAATAACCCAGTAAGTGATACATCTCAGGAATCAGGGTCTCTGCCCCTACATCATGCTGCTCTGAGATGGGGCAGCAATAGCCTGGTGGCAGATTCCCTTTAATGTGTTTACATCTAGGCATTCACCAGTCCTGTGTGTGTCTTATAACCACCGTATAAGTGAGTAATATTGATATTCATTAATCTATAATTTTACTCTAAGACCAAATCTGGGGACGACTCCACTTTCTAACTTGGTGGGGGTCCGACTACCAGTACTACAGTTCCTGAGAGTGAACGGTCCGCAGT
Source organism: Phyllobates terribilis (assembly GCF_046119375.1). NCBI lineage: Eukaryota > Metazoa > Chordata > Amphibia > Anura > Dendrobatidae > Phyllobates > Phyllobates terribilis. Next base: position 2,758,908 of record NW_027362797.1, read on the forward strand.
GCTGGTTTAGTGCTGCATCCCCTCAGTTATTCTATGTAACACTGTGCTCTCAGCCATGTCTGTATTAGGCCACATTCACACGTTCAGTATTTGGTCAGTATTTTACATCAGTATTTGTAAGCCAAGACTAGTAGTGGATGACAAAATACAGAAGTGGTGACGTGTTTCTATTATACTTTTCCTCCAATTGTTCCACTCTCTGATTCTGGCTTACAAATACTGATGTAAAATACTGATGTAAAATACTGAACGTATGAACGTGGCCTTAGGTGCAGCACTGTCCCAATCACCTACATAGAGCTGTGCTGTAGTCCTTGCATAGTTGGCGGGTTTTTTCATTGAATCTTGACAATAACTATTGTTTCACTCGGTCAAATTGTCATAGTTTCCATATAACTTAGTGCGTTGCTTGGTTAAACTTTACACTAAGTTACAGTCCATAGTGCGAGCGTAGAGGAAACCCGTAAGACTATGTTCACATGTTCTGTTTTTTCTGCATTTTTTTTTCAGCAAATTTATGCAAAATCTAAGCTGCGTGTAACAGTACCAGCAAAAGCTGAGATTTCAGAAATCTCATGCACACACATTGTTTTTTTTTCCTGACTGAATTGAAAACCTGTTGCGTTTTTGAAAACTGCAGCATGTCACTTCTTTCAGTGTTTTTCCCCCATAGAAAGCAATGAGTAAGTTCAAAAACGCAGCAAAACGCAGGAATCAGGTTTTGCTGTGTTTTCAGTAAAAAAAGCATGTACAGCAGTATGTGAAACACATTTATTTTTATGATTTTCCCAAGTTTAAACCCATAATGTCTTGATCACGGGTTTGGACATGGTGACCCTGGAGGTCTCTTCCAACTCTAACATTTTATGATTCATCACCTGAGAATGGCAGTTAGGATTAGTACATTTTAATTAAATTAGTGATGTGTGTAAAATAAACATTGGCCGACCAAGGTGTGAAATTGAACAATACCTGGTCAACTCAAAGGCTGAGTAAAGTGTGAAAGTAAACAGTGTCTTACAAACTCAGTGTTTTGCCAACATCTTAGGTAAGCTATTCCTGACCTATTCACCTCCCCCCTTTTACATTTGTAATTGTGTATTTTTTCATGAACTCATATGAACTTTTTTCTTCAGAATAGTCACTATTTTTTCAGATTTAAAAATCTTTTTTCACTATATAATTTGATCAAATTGACCTTTTTTTTTCCAAAAATGATTGTCTGGTTTCACATATGTCTTGCATTGGTGACCTGTGTTCATGCTTCTGTGCTGGAAGCAAAGCTGAACTTTGGGATCCTGAAAAACACAGCAACACCTGCTTTTTGTAAGCAGCTTCTTTACTGCCAAGAGAGCAGGTTTTGCCTGCAGAAAAAAACGCAGCAAAAATGCAACGTGTGAACATGGTCTTAGAATGTATATTGTTATGTTATCTATAACGTTTGCTTTTATTAGCTCAAATCTCAGCACTTACAGAGACAGACTAATGTTTTTCAGGGCCATGTTCTCCTCTTCAATCTTCATTTCTAGAAGCTGTATGTTCCTCTTCCTATTGTACATGGAAAAAATATATCTCATATTGAAATACACAAATTCCATTAATTATTACGATGTACATTAGTGACCATGACAAATTTGGCTAAATTCCTCCCTTCCCCCTTCATTCTAGGTACTTTCATTGCCAACATTTTACATTCACTACATTCCACAGTTAAATGGAATCCATCAGCAGGTGGTTACTATTTAATCTGAGAGCAGCATGATGTAGGGGCCGAGACCTTGATTCCAGCAAGATGTCATTTATTTTTAATGCACCCTACTGGTAAGTCAGCCTAAAGCCTCATTCATTTTTTTTGCATACAAGAAATAGATATTTTTATCAGTTCTCTGGATCCGATTTCAATCTATTTGTTGTTCACTCATCAGTTTGTACCATCAGTGCACCATAAGTTTTTTTTTAATAAAATAATAGGAGGAGAAAGAGAGAAACAAACGGGTATAAAGTATATCGTAAAGTATTCTATCTTAACCCAATCATGGACCTATAAAGAAATAGAGCGGACCACCGAAGTAAACATGGTAACTGAAAAACAAGAGAAACACAATGCGAAACAAGGTCCAATTGATCTGTGAAAACATAAATCACAGAACACCGGGAAATGTAAGAACAATGCGGTAGAGGGGCACTAGGGAAGGGGGTGCGGTAAATATCACAAAGTATAGACAAGGTATGAATAATCTTATCAAGAATCCATCAGTGTAGGCTGCTATATAGTATATACATAAAGTGCGGTAATTATTAAAGTGCAAGTGCCTGAAAAATAAAACAGAATTCCACTAAATACTATGTAATATCATATTAATGCCAATGGCTGAATCATATAAAGTAGTAGTGGATTTAAATAGAACAGAAAAAGTATAAATCAATAAGATACCAGGAGAATATATATCGAGCACATAGCTCACTGTTATGTATTAAGGGCAAATCAGTATGTCCCTCTATATCAAAGACATCAAAAGGAAACCAAGCAGACAGCCAAAACATTGATGTATATAATGCACAGCAACTACTTACATCCACTATGGATAATAGCACACTCCTCATTGGCACACACCCCGATGCGCGTTTCGGCACAGCTGCATTCGTCATTTCGCCCCCCCCCCCCCACTGCTCTATTGAATAACATTGGTTTGAATGCTATCTAATAAAACAATTGGATAGCACTCGCCCAATTTATATGATAGTGCAACCCTAAATGCTAAAATTCTGTTTGCCCGCTGCTGCCAGGACCTAGAAGATAATTGGCAGAAAAAAGACCCCGTGGTCCATCTTGTCTATATCTTTTCCCTTTTTAAATTTACAATAGATGATTATTCCAGACATTTAATTTAATTTACTGGTGATTTCCTAACTATGTACCACAAAGTGAATATTGTAAACATTGATAGCAAACAAATAACAATATTGCAGTTGTTTTGCATTTTGTCTTCTGCAGCCTCCATAAGTTCTAATACACTGCAGGCTGCTCAGTCCTGTTCACTGAGAAAACTAATATATCAAAAAGGAGGTCAGTAGATTACAACTTCCGATTCAGGATACAACATCAACAACTAAACTCAAGCCGAATCAGCCCAGTTTCAAGGAAGATATGAATGCAATTCTTAAAATTAAATCGTTTTTATTTCCAATAATTTGTTAAAAAAAAAAATTTATATATAAAAAAACCGGTACTTTCAAAAATCGCAAAGTCAAATCTCAATTACAAGCTTGTATTATTATAGTAAGTTGTCTCCTTTAATAAATCTCCCCAATCAGTCTCCTCTTCAGGAGCTAGACATTGAGCCATGTAAGTACTCCCCTTAGAATGCCTGCTACCTGTGAACTCTGAATGAATTTGCCTCCATATGCATAGCTCCTTATCCATGAAATTAACTATTTGTTGCTGGGTTTTATTCCCTGTTTTTTTGACATTACCTTGTCTGAAAAATAGTGTTGAGCATTCCGATACTGAAATATCGGGAATCTGCCGATATTCGCGGTATCGAAATTCCGATGCTTTTACAATATCGAATACCGGAATCGGAAGTTCCCATAATGCCAGCGCTCTGCAGTGTCTCTGAAGGATGACAAGCTGGATGGCAGCGCTCAGCTGCGATCCAGCCTGTCATCAGAATGCCATCCCAGCATGAGAGAATTCTCCTGATTGTTTAAAAGCCGGCGGGCTGTAAAAAGCCGCCGGCTTTTAAACAATCACACAGCCCCATACTGCTTCCCCGCAGCCTCCCACCCCGATCCTCCGCTCCCCTCGCCACCTCCCATCCCCATGGTAAGTTAGGACCGGGCGGGGAGCGCAGCACCAAGGAGCGGGGAGCGAAGACCCGGGCGGGGAAGCCGGAGGTGAAAAGACTTCACCGCCGGCTTTCACGTTCTGTGCTGCGCTTTCCCGCCGGTTATTTCAAATGAACAGCTGAGGTATCAGGTGATGCCGATCAGCTGTTCATTTGTAGTAGCCGCAGTGCCCTCAGAGGGTTCATGTGAGTTCATGCTTGACTGCATGAACTCACATGAACTTTCCCACGGCCGCGCAGGTCAGCCATACCTCCCAGACCATCAGCCCGTCATGATTGGTGTGTGCGCGGTGTCTGTGCGATGTCTGCGGGTGTGTGCGTGCAGGTAGACATAGGCCGATGTGACACTACTACTCCCATCGGCCTATGTCTGCCCCGCGTCCACTCGTGCCAGCAGGATCAGCTTGATGGGAGCAGTAGTTCCCATCAGCCTGATCCTGCTATTTAAACTGCCCCATGTGTTATTTTTGCCCCTATACGTGTTTTTTTATGCCCCCATATATATTTGTCTTTGGTCCCCCAATAAATTTTAAATACATGTCATTGGTGGCCAGTGGTTACCTAAAATAAATTAGTTTATACATTACCTGTCCCCGCCGATCGCCACCTAAAATAAAGTAAAAAATAAAAAACTACACCTATACTCACCTAGACACCTAATTCCCCGAAGCCATCGATCTCCTGTAATAAAATATAAAATAATAAACCACAACCTTATCCTTACCCCTCCGTAGTAGTCCACGAGTGTCCCACGATGATCTCCAGTTTAGAGCAGCCACATAGAATGTGACCGCTCTGAACCGCTGCCGCCGCTAGAATGACAGCATAAGCGGGTTCGCCGGAGTTCAGGCAGCGCTGCTCCGGTCAGAAATTCCCATGGTACAGCAGTGCCGTAAAGGAGGTCTCCGGAGCTGCGCTGACTGAATGCACTCCGGTGACCTCAGTCAGGGGCTCACGCTGCCGGGAGCGGACGTGTTCCCGGCAGTGTGAGCTTACAGCAGCCATGCACAGCTCTCACCATCTCCAGATGTGACAGCTGTGCATGGGAGATCAGCGCAGGAACGTGGACAGGTAACTATTTTTTTTTAGTAAACTAAGAATTAAATAAAATGGTGTGTTTTATTTCAAATAAATTATTTTTTTCTGGGTGTAGTGTGTGTTTTTTCTTTTTAACACTTTGTAGGTTAGTAGTGGGGGTGTCTTATAGACGCCCATCATTACTAACCTGGGCTTCCCTGGGCTGCATGGCAGCTGGCGCTGACATGAACCCCAACCCTATTACCCCCTGCCACCGCACCAGGGCAGCGTGGAAGAGCGAGGCTAAGTGCCAGAATTGGCACTTAGGGGTTAATAAAGATGCAGTCCCTAAATTATTATTTATTTTTTAATTAATTTTTCCCAAAAAATGTTGACGTGGGCTTTGCCATATTTTTGTATGCCAGCCAGGTACAGCAGGCAGGAACAGGCTGCCCCCAACTCCCAGCTGCCTATTTGTACCTGGCCGGACACAACAATACAGGGAAGCCCTTTTTTTCTTAATTATTTCATGAATTTCATTAAATAATTAAAAAAAAAATACGTGGGGCTTCGCCCTATTTTTGTGTCCAGCCAGGTACAACTAGGTAGCTGGGGGCTGGAATCTGCAGCGCAGGGAGGCCCAAGCTTTCTGGGCCCCACCCGCTGCAAATTGCAGTCCGCAGCCACCCCGGAAAATGGCGCGTTCATAGATGCGCTGTACCAAACTCATCCAGGGCCCTGGTGCGGTGGCTCACTGGGTAATAAAGGGGTTAGGGCCAGCTTGGCATTATCAGCTGGCCCTAAGCCCGAAATTCATGGGGTCACGCCAATATTATACATGACTGCCATGAATTTCTAGTAAAGTATTTAAAAAAAAAAAAACACAACACCCAGAATAAAGTCCTCAGTGTCAGGCTGTGACGGCATCCCGATGAGCCGAGTCTCTCACGCTCACCGCATGCGCAGGAGAATTCTCCCACGCTGTCAGTGACGTGCATGAGGTGAGCTGAGTTCATTGTCGGCTCATCTGGATGCCGTCACAGCCAGACACTGAGGAGCGCAAGCATGCCTGCGCTTCTCAGTGTCTGCAGGATGACGGGCTGGATGGCAGCGTTCTGCTGCGGTCCTGCCTGTCGTCTCGATGTAGCAGAGCTGGAGCTGTCCTGGGAACCATCAAAAGGTAAGGATGATGTTGCTTTATTATTTTTCTTTTATTGCAGGAGATCGTTGGCTTCAGCTGGAATGGGCGTGATGGTAAGTATGGTTTAATTTAGAACAATAAAGAATTGTGTGTTTATTTCAATTAAAGGACTTTATTCTGGGTGTTTGTGTTTTTTTTAACTTTGACTATGGGGTTAGTAATGGGGGTGTCTTATAGACGCCTCTCCATTATTAACCTGGGCTTGATGTCAGCTGGCATTATAAGCTGACATCAACCCCAGCCCTATTACCCCACTGCCACCGCTACAGGGCAGTGGGAAGAGCGAGGCTAAGTGCCAGAATTGGCTCATCCTATGGATGCGCCATTTCTGGGGCGGCTGACGGCTGGTGTTTCTAGCCTGGGAGGGGGCCAATATTCATGGCACCCTTCCTGGGCTATTAATATCAGCCCCCAGCTGTCTGCCTAGCCTTTGCTAGCTATTAAAATAGGGGGGACCCCACGTCATTTTTTTGGGGGTTCTCACATTTTAATAGCTAGTAAAGGCTAGGTATTCAGTTGGGGGCAGATATTAGTAGCCTGGGAAGCTCCGTGGGTATTACCCTCTTCCCAGGCTTCAAACATCTGCCCCAGCTGTCAGCTTAACCTCCGCTAGAGACTGGCGTAGGGTTCCCCGTAATTTTAATTTTTTTTTTAATAAATCCTTTATTTTAACACTAAATGACAGGTACAGTAACCAACACTATCACTGTACTTCATATATATGTGACTGACATGTTTCTATCTATCTAATCTATGTGTGATGCTCTATTCTTTCTGTTCTAAATTGTCGGGTACCGGTGTATGCCGCTGCTGAATTGCCGGCTTTTCATGTTTGACTGTGAGCACTGTTCCCATCGATTTGGGCAACCACCTCCCCCAATACATTCTACATTATTGTTAGTTGTTTTCCTTCATATAGAATTAACCTACAAGGAAAGAAAGAGTTTATTTTCATTCCGATATTTGTGTCCCATTGACTTGCATTGGTTTCCGGTATCGGAATCGGCGATATCCGATACTTTTTGGGTATCGGCCCGATCTAATCCGATCCGATATTTCCTGATATCTGAAGGTATCGCTCAACACTACTGAAAAATACAAAATGCAACCAAAAATTCATATATTTGTATACCCATCAATATATTTATTTACATACCTTTCAACACAGAGAGGAAAAACTTTTTTGCACTTGCACTTTTTATCTCTGAATTTTTGAGTAAGGGGTTTTAATTTATATTAAAAAACACTTTTTCAGCACTTTATTACTAGGGATTAAGTGCAATAGAAATGGAGCAGAGTATCTTGACACGATTTATTAAAGGAGACAACTTACTATAATAATACAAGCTTGTAATTGAGATTTGACTTTGTGATTTTTGAAAGTACCTGTTTTTATGTATAATTTTTTTAACAAATTATTGGAAATAAAAATGAGTTAATTTTAATAATTGCATTCATATCTTCTTTGAAACTGGGCTGATTCGGCTTGAGTTCACTGGGAAAACTGTCAGATGAGCTCTGTATTCAGATCACTACAGAAACTATACGTCCTTTCTTTCTAAAGAAGCCATACTACAACAGTGGCTCATGTGTGTTTTCTCCTGGTTCCCATTACCCTTAGTGACCGAGTCCATTTTGACCCTAATGACCAGGCCAAATTTTTGAAATCTGACCAGTGTCACTTTGTGGTAATAACTCTGAAATGCTTCAATGTAGCTTAGTGATTCTGAGACTGTTTTGTTCATGACACATTGTACATACAGTAGTAGTAAATTTAGGTCAATATTTTTTGCAAATTTCAAACTTTTAATTCTTATATCCTTAAACGAGTTAGTCATGCTGTACAAATAATTAATAGATAACATTTCCCATATATCTACTTTATATCTGCATCATTTTTCAAACATCATTTTATTTTGATAGGATGTTAGAAGGGTTAAAAGTTTAGCAGCAAATTTTCATTTTTTCAAGAAATTAACAAAACATGTTCCTTTAGGGGCCTATTCAGATTTGAATGGACTTTGAGGCTTTTACATTTTGGAAACTCCCCAAAAATGATACCATAGTAAAAACCGCACAACTCAAATACTTCAAAACAGCTGTAAATTTTTTTTTTTCAACCCTTCGGGTGCAACACAGGTATTAATGCAAAGTGAAATGTAAAAAAACTTAATTTACTCTGTCGCCTCATTGGGGGACACGGGACCATGAGTGTTATGCTGCTGTCCACTAGGAGGCAACACTATGCATAATCTGAAAAAGATTTACCGTGGCTCCTCCTCTGCAGTATACACTCCTGGACGGCGTCAGCCATCTCCAGTTTTTGCTTAGTGTCGCATAGGAGGCACACCTAAAACTTTTACTCCTTTTTCATCGACGGGATTACAGATAAAGAAAAGTGGGTCTCTGCGAGACTCCTGGCATGGCTCCTTCCTCGGCCCCTTATTACAGGGTGCACGGTCGAAGTCGAGATGGCTATTCCCCATGTCGCTCCTTCCCCAGCCCCTCGGGTGCTGGTTCGAAATCGAGACCCCCCTCCTTCCCCAATTCCTTTTGGTTTCTGGGTTGAGGTCGAGGCGAGGATATAGCCCCCTGATGGTGACAGCATCACCTCCCTAATCCCCCTCTGGGGGTATTAGGTTGAAACGCCTCAGGTAGGGCCTGTACAGGCAGCACTCTGCAGCTCCCAGCAGCCAGCACACTGCGCCTGAATCCAGGGACCCCAGCCCTGCTGCGGGCTCCTGTCGGGGCCGGGGGGAGTGCAGGCAGGCATGACATGAGAGGCACAGGCCTCCCTGTGCCCTGTCTCTGCGGCAGCACCAGCTCTATGGTGCCTCAGGGGGACTCTTCACAGGGCCCCCCCTTCCGCTAATACCCCACCGCTATCCTGCCTTTATATCCGGGGGGGCCCGGTTCAGATCTGGCCCCCTCCCGGACTTCCACGCCGGCCTGCAGCCCCTTTGGGCATCAGGCATCTAATTTAGGCCGCGGCTTCGGCCTAGCCGAGGCCGCCACCTCCTCTCCCGCCTGCCCCCCGGATGACAAATATGACACTCTACAGTGTCATAAAGTGGGCGGATCGAGACTGAAAGGGTGCGATTTCACACTGCTCTGCCGCCCTTTTCAGCTCTCCGCTCCCCCTTCTTTCTTAACCTTACTCCGGCGGCCATTATCTGCTGCAGGATAAGGGATTAACCCTGCAGTTACTGGTCGGCCGACCTAGACCAGGCCAGCCAGTCTCCAGGGGGGCACAGGACTGTGGATCTTCGGCGCTGGACCCAGGGACACACTGGTGGGATAAGATCACAGCTGGAGTTCTTCCTCGGCTGTGAATCCATTATTCCTTATAGGCTCCTCTGCATAGCCACCCCTGTAGGGCCCTCTGCATAGCCACCCCAGTGCACTATGCCGGGCTCAAGGTCCAAGAGAACCAGGCAGGACTGCTTTTATGCACTCTGTACAGCCTGCAGTAATACTCTCCCCAGTGGCAGCACGTACCCGCACTGCCAGGACTGCACCCAGACTACTGTGCCAGAGCCCCAGGAAGCCCCTGCCAATGCTTCGGTGTCTAATGACATGCCGGGATGGGTCACAATCTATGACGCAGTCTATAGATAACCTAGCCTCCACATTGCTTCAGGCTCGGCAGAGTCATGCCTCGGCTATGAACACTGCCCTGCAAAGGGAAAGCTCGACTCAGGGACATGACGACCCGGGCACATCCACGTCTAGATCTGGACGCAAGCGGACCCACAGGTCACGTTCATCTGCATCATCCCATAGCACATGGTCATCCCCTTCTAGGGAAAGACACCGTAGTTCCAGGTCATCTAGACCGTCCCCTACCAGGGACAGACAATGCAGATCTCCGCAGCGATCCCTGACCAGAGAAGGCCTCCGCCCCGCTTCACCCAGCAGGAGATGCCTTAGCGATGCACAGGATTCGGAAGGCATCTGTGATTCCGACTCGGACAAGGAAACTGAAGGTTCCCTGATCCCAACCCCCCCCCCTAGCAATACAGCGCTAGTTGAGGACGTAATCTCATCCATCCATCGGGTGCTGGACATTTCTACCAATCGCAAATATCTGGAGGCGTGGTACCCCTTCCCACAGGAGGTCACCAAGGAATGGACAGATCAACCCGAAGTGGATCCCCCAGTCTCTAGACTAGCAGCACAGTCACTCCTTTCACTGCCAGATAGCTCAACCCTCAGGGATTCAGCAGACCGGCAGGTGGAACGCATGGCTCATTCAATTTTCGAGGCCGCATGGGGCCTCCCTGGCTCCCGCGTTCGCCTCAGTTTGGGCTGCTAAGGCCATCCTGGTTTGGGCCCAAAAATTTACAAGCTGGCCTCCAAGTATCTGCTCCTGAGCGGTCGGACCAAGCGGTTCAAATAGCAGTTGTAGCAGATTACATGCTTCATGCAGCTCTGGATTCAGCAAGGGGTGCAGCGGGAATAGCATCAAACGCCATCACGATTCGGCGTATCCTCTGGCTGCGGGAATGGAAAGCAGACGCAGCCTCAAAGAAGTCCCTCACGCACCTCCCGTACCTCAGTGGTTGACTTTTCGGTGAACAGTTGGTCACGATGATATCCAACGCCACCGGGGGTGAGTACCTCTCTCCCCCCAACTGAAACCCAAACGCACCTACAAGAAGCGTAACCAAACTCTATTCCGATCCTTTCGGAACTCTTCGGGCTGGTCCGTCTCGCGTCCAGCACAAAATAGCAACCGCTCCCCACGCAGGGACAACTTGCGGTCGACGCAAAAGTCGGACAAGACCTGTCGGCTGACTTTTGCTCTTTCATAAAGTCTGTCTTCCAACTTACCAAACAGACTCTTTCCTTCTGTTCCCCCAAAGCCGCCAGCCAAGGCTTGTGCCTTCCGCCAAGCGGTCTCCTTTCTTTTTCAAGCAGGAGTCATATTACTGGTCCCCGCGGCCGAGCTCTTCCGAGGGTTCTACTCCAATCTATTCGTAGTCCCCAAGAAAGGAGGCGGCGTACGGCCCATACTGGACCTAAAACAGCTCAACAAATATGTACTGGTACGGGTACGTCCCTTCCTCTTGGAGTCCCTTCGGTCCATCATTGCGTCCATGGAGAAGGGAGAATTTCTCACCACCATATACATACAAGACTCATACCTGCACCCTGCCCATCAGAGATTTCTCAGGTTCGCAATCGACCAGGACCACTACCAGATGTTTTGATCGCCCGTTATTGCATTTTATTGCAATGTTGTGGCGACCAAAAAAACTTTAATTCTGGCGTTTAGAATGCTTTTCTCGTTACGCCGTTTACCGATCGGATTAATTCTTTTTTTATATTGATCGGGTGATTCTGAAGGCATCAATACCAAATATGTGTATGTGGGTTTTTTTTTCAATTGTTTTATTTTGAATGGGCTGAAAGGGGGGTGATATAAACTTTTATATACTTTTTTAATATTGTTAAATACATTTCTTTTTTTACACTTTCTGCTTGTTTCAATAGTCTCCATAGTAGACTATTGAAGCAGCAGTTGTTTGATCTCCTCTGCTGCATACAGGTGGTGAGCAGATCGCCTATATGCAGCAGAAATGCTCACTTGCTATGAGCGCCGACCACTGGGCAACCACAGAGGCCTTCTGCAGACCCCGGGTTATCATGCCAACCCATCAGTGACCTGCGATCACGTGACGGGGTCATCGATGGGCTGGGCTAATGACGCGCTTCCGGGAAGTGCAAGTTAAATGCCGCTGTCAGAAATTGACAGCGGCATTTAACTGGTTAACAGCCGCGGGTGGATCAAGATTCCACCTGCAGCTGTTGCTGGCACATGTCAGCTAATTTATACAGCTGACATGTGCCCGGTTCAGTGAGGGCTCAGCGCCGGAGCCCGCGCTGAACTGGGGGTACCGACGTGGTGCGTACTAATACGCACCACGTCGTAAAGGGGTTAAATGTGATTCCCCTTTCCCCATCTCATACTCGCCTGCCGCCACCTTCATCCTTTTCCAGCGCTGTCTCGGCCAAAGAATGACCTGCCGGCAGCTCCAGTGCTTCACAGAGCATAGAAGTCACTTTTTAATACATCTTTATGAGAGCCTCATTATGGCCTTGTCCTGCCTCTCATAAAGACTTGTATTGAGCTCTTGTAACATAACTTCTGACTTCTGGCCAGTCAGAAGTTACTGGCACAAGATGGTGCCACGGGACCAGAGCGGCGTCGGTAAAAGATAAAGCTGACGGAAGGTGAGTATAAGAATGGGAACAGAGGGGCTTACATTTAAAGCGCCATTCCAGTGGCGAAAAAAAAACTTGTTTGTGCAGTGGGTTCAAAACCTGAGTCTACTCCATACATCGCCACCATACATGTGCCGTACATGTATGGTGGATGTCAGAATAGGCTTACATTTTTCCTGGTCTGATCACCAGGCGTCCTACTATTAAGACTCCCACTAATCAAGAGAATGGGGTTAACTCGTTCTGTATGTATCTCAAGAAGTGTAACAAATAGTTACAGTAATGTATCAAAAATTTAATCTTAAAATATATATATATATTATATCACCAGAGATACTCTTGGATTTAATTGTGTACCTGCATTACAGAAGTTTTTCATAGGTATTTGAGGCTTGTAAACTGAAATAAATGCTTGTTGCGAAGGTATTTTATTTGTTTAGATTAACACAGCCTTGGAAATAACTGACTTCAGTCAACACGTTTTTTCTACCTAACATGAGAGCACCAAATTGTGGACACAAAGACCCTAATTCCATCTATTTGTCACTTACTGGGCTGCTTGCTGTAGTTTTGATAAAATCACTGTTTTAACAGCAGGAGATTATCCCTAGAGGACTAGTAAACCTGCTGCCATGGAGTCCTCCATTTTCATGAGCTCTGTGTAATCCTGCGTCCACTAATGATTGGTAGCTTTCTGCCTATGCACAGTGTACACAGAAAGCAGTCAATCAGTGGTGTGGGCGAGGTTAAACACAAGCAGTATAGTTGTGGGTTTTAAGGTGTCTATTGATGAACAACATGTCTTCCTAAGGGGAGTCTCAGTCCCTATCCCTACAATGGGTGCCTTCTTGGGGCCAGGGTGCAGCCATAGGCCAAACCAATTCAGGTAATCGCTTCTCTGCCTTTTGGCTAAGATCAACTGTAGTACCTTTTCTTATCAGTTTAACATCTGATATGTCCCCTATATGTCCACTTATTTTCACACATTCTCTTCACCTCTCCCCCCTAATGTCCCATGCGCCTCAAGACCGGGAAGGGTTGGGGGGTAGAGAGGGTAACTAATTATTGAACAAACGAGCAGCGGTCCCACCTGCTTCCCAATCTGGAGGCTTCCTACATACTGAAGCTGGCTGCTGCAGCACAGCCAGATAAAAGCCACTAGCCCATTATGACACGTGCAATGTCTGTTCCATTCTTCCATTCTTGCATTATTCCATTGTCCCATTGTTAGGAGGCAATGGAGCAATAGGACAATGGAGCAATGGAATAATGCAAGAATGGAAGAATGGAACAGACATTGCACGTGTCATAATGGGCTCCTAGCTTTTATCTGCCAGTGCTGCAACAGCCAGCTTCAGTCTGTAGGGAGCCTACAGACTGGGAAGCCGGGGGGGGGAGGGGACAGCTGCTCGTTTGTTCATTAATTAGTTATCCTCTCTACCCCCCCCCCCCTCGGTCTTGAGGCATGTAGGACATTGGGCAGGGGGGGGAGAATGTGTAAAAATAGGTGGACTTATGCAGATTAAAAACGTTTGGGGTGCATCTGCAACAAGCAGTATATTTGTGGGTTTTAAGGTGTCTATTGATGAACAACATGTCTTCCTAAGGGGAGTCTTTGTCCCTATCCCTACAATGGGTGCCTTCTTTGGGCCAGGGTGCAGCTCTAGGCCAAAACCAATTCAGGTAATCGCTTCTCGGCCTTTTGGCTAAGATCAAGTGTAGTATCTTTTCTTATCAGTTTAATATCTGATACGTCCACCTATTTTCACACATTCTCCTCTCCCCCCTAATGTCCCATGCTCCTCAAGACCGGGAAGGGTGGGGGGTAGAGAGGGTAACTAATTATTGAACAAACGAGCAGCAGTCCCCAGTATGCTCCCTACATACCCATTATGACACGTGCAATGTCCGTTCCATTCTTGCATTTTTCCATTGTCTCATTGTTAGGGGGCAATGGAACAATGGGACAATGGAAGAATGGAACAGACATTGCACGTATCATAATGGGCTCCTGGCTTTTATCTGGCAGTGCTGCAGCAGCCAACTTCAGTCTGTAGGGAGCCTACAGACTGGGAAGCACTGGGGACCGCTGCTCGTTTGTTCATTAATTATTTATTCTCTCTACCCCCCCACCCTTCCCGGTTTTGAGGTGCGTGGGACATTAGGGGGGAGAAAAGAGGAGAATGTGTGAAAATAGGTGGACTTATGCAGATTAAAAACATGTGGGGTGCATCTGCAACAAGCAGTATAGTTGTGGGTTTTAAGGTGCCTATTGATGAACAACATGTCTTCCTAAGGGGAGCCTTTGTCCCTATCCCTACAATGGGTGCCTTCTTGGGGCTATGGTGCAGCAATAGGCTATAACCAATTCAGGTAATCGCTTCTCGGTACCTTTCGAAAAGGCGGCTTTGGCCGTCGGCCACCCTAGCAGATTGATGGACACTGGGGTTTAGGCCCTTATTAGTACGCCAGGTGGCTAATATAGTCATCTAGTGGAAAGCATGGCCCCCCAGGATCGACGCCATTGGGCCGGGGAAGATCGAAAGCCCGAAGTGTGAAGTGCCCCAGGATTGGTGACCCTGGGGTGCCTTAACTCACTGGTATTGGGAACCCCACTTGAGTTTCTGGCACATTTGCACAAGCACTTCAAATTTTCTTTCTTTGCACACACCCTTATTCCGGGCCTTCTGGCCTTAGGATCTGGAATTTTTCAATTCCCGGTCGAAGGTCCAGGCAGTATTATACTGTGAAACCTTCGCTATTTATTTAATCTTTTTGTCACTGTGTGTGCACTTATTCACTTGTGTCACGTCCTTCTAGGATTTTGTCGGTATGCTTTTCCCTAACTGGTTCCTCTCTTGGCAGGTCTAGGGGGAAAGTGTGTGGCCATCAGGTTCCACTCCCCCCTGAACCACCCTGGCTCTCCTCTTTCGGGAGGAGAGCATTGTTGGCTTCCCTCTTCCGGGAGGGAAGCACAGTCTTTGGCTCCCACTGCCTTGCTCGGGTGAGAACTCGGGCAGGCGCTGGGGGTAAGATTGGGTCGCCTCTGGCTTTGGCTGGAGGTGGCTATTTGTCCCTGGAATAAACATCAGACAGCACTAGTCCAAGTTATACACTCATGTGAGTGACGCCTAAGTTTCTCTCTCTCACCTGTAGAGTGTTAGCTCTTATGATCAGCAGGGTCCACTCTCTCTTCTGTATACTACAGTGTAAGCTCTCTTGGTCAGCGTGGTCCTCTCTCTCTCCTGTAGCGTGTAAGCTCTAATGGTGAGCAGGGTCCTCCATCTCCATTAGAATGGAAGCTCTTGTGGTCAGTGGGGTCCTCTCGCTCTCTTTTTCTCTCTCTCCTGTGGAGTGTAAGCTATACCAGCCAGGTCCTCTCTCTCTCTCTCTTCTCCTCCACGTGTATTTGCTGAGCAATTACAAGCTTTCCTGTATTGAGATTCTCTCAAATTTATTCACCGCCAATCAACTTATTGGGCAAAATTCATCGAAGTTGGCAAATACTAATTTCAAAATATCTGCTCATCTCTACTCAGCACCTTCTGATGACTAACTGAAAATAAAACAAAAAAAATACTATGCAAACACAGGGCCACTAAAAAAAACAAAAAAATCAAAACAAGAAATAAAACCCCTACACATACCACATACAAAAATTTGCAATTGTTTTGTTTTAATCAAACTGCTTCTACAATCATTGGATGCTATGTTTAACCACATCCCGGAATGTGATCAAATAAAAGAAATTGCGGCACTGATAATATTGATGGTCATTCCTGCTAAACTGTTATATTTTATTAAATGTGCAAATATTCATGCTTGTTTCTCATTTTTGTTTGCTTCTCTTTATAGTAACCATGGAGGCTTTCTCTTTAAAAAAAAAAAAGTTAAATTTCACAATTGTGAGGAATGTGCCAATGGATCATTCTAGATGAAAGAACAAGGCCGATGGCAATCATTCCCTTGACATTCACGTGTTTTCGCAGAAGAACAGGCAGCCAAATAGTACTGTTCTGTATGATATAAAGCCACAAAAAACTTCCATGGAAAGAGAAAAGAGAAGTCAAAGCTAGTAAAACAAACATTTGTTACAATGAAAGAAATAAATATGATAATGGATGAAGCAACCAACTCTTCCCTATAGTAAAGAAATGCGTTGATGTGTGCCAACGCTTCTAAATGCTGATTAAATCACATTTAAAGGGAATCTGTCAGAAACCCTTTACTCCCCACCCTCAGTCACCCCAAAATCATTAATATGATTGTGCAGACCTTTAAAGGCTACACCAGTTGATCCTTTTATGAACCCAAAGCATTGATCCAGCAGTGAGAAATTGTGTTTTGAAGTGATGTCTGGAAGTGCATTGGGACCTGACAATATACTTCTAGCTTTTCAGCCTCACGTTGTACTCACTACCAAACTGCATCCTCCCCCGGCTGATTGACTTGCCGTTTGCTGTCATACCCGACCACTGACCTGTCAATAACGTACAATACCGTAAGTAGTGATATCCCTCTTTGTGGCTCCATACAATACTAATGCTTATGTCCCCTTATGTAGTACCAAGTACAATATTAATATTTCTTTGTGCCCCCATATAGTAGTAATGTTTATCTTTGCACCCAAATACACCAGTAACGACCCTACCAGTGGCACTCATACAGTAGTAACATACACCTTTTATGCCCTGCTACAGTTGTAATGTCCTTAATTGTGGTCGCATACATTCTTAAGTTATAGGGCGACAATTTGGGGTATTACTAGTGTGTGAGGCAACAATTGCAGACATTATTAATGTGACCCCATAAACTAATAATTTCCCCCATTGTGGCCCCTTATACTGATTGATATTCCCCAATTTATATCGCCGTACACTAGAAATGTTCCCCATTCTGGCCCTACACACTTGTAATATCCCCCATTCTGGCCCTAGACACTTGTAATGTCATCCATTCTGTGTAATGCACACGCCCGGACTGACTGGCGTGTGCGTGTATATGTAGTGATTCCACTGGACCGTACCGGAGAGTAAATGCCTGGAGGGGATTAACTAAGTATCCACCCGATTCGACCAAGGTCGCACGACTGCATACGACGCCAGTGCACCAAGGAGGGACCGAGCAGAGGGACCAGGTGCTACTCCAGGTCAGACCCCGGACACGGCTGTTGACCCACACTGGGGAATACAGGAACAGGCAGGTTAGGCTGGCACACAGACTGGTGGGTACAGGCAGACACGGCAGGTATGCAGACAGGTGGATGCTGGCAAGCACGACTGGTATGCAAACAGGGAGGTACTGGCAGGTACGGCCGGTATGCAGGCAGGTGGATGTTGGTAAGCACGACTGGTATGCAGGCAGGGAGGTACTGGCAGGTACGACAGGTTGGAGCACAGAGTGGATAGGACCCAGTACAGACTGGGACTCGGGAACAGAACCGCAGATGCGGTGGACAAACACAGCAGAGTGAGGCCGCCCGGAGCGGCGAGCAAGAGCAGAGCAAGACGAGACCGCCTGGAGCGGTGAGCGAGAGTAGAGCAGGACGAGACTGCCGGAGCAGGGAGCAAAGGGTCAGAGCAGAGCGAGACTGCCGGAGCAGTGAGCAAAGGGTCAGAGCAGAGCGAGACTGCCAGAGCAGTGAGCAAAGAGTCAGAGCAGAGCGAGACCACCTGGAGCAGTGAGCAAAGGCAGAGCAGGCAAGAACCGCTGGAGCGGTGAGCAAGGCAGAGCAGGCAAGAACCACCGGAGCGGCGAGCAAGGCAGAGCAGAGGGGACAGGGCTCTGTTCACACGGAACAGACAGGAAGGGAAAGGCAGAACCAGATACCCACAGGGTACTTGCAGTGAAGTAGCGAGTGGACCACAAACTCACAAACGGAAGTACAGTGACAACGAGCAGGAGTTAGGTACGAGTTCAGACTCTGCAGAAAAAGGGAAGATATGGGGGATCGTATAGTAAATTTCTTCCTTAATCCTTATTATTTTGTGTAACTGCTTAGGTATTTTAATGTCTCCTTTGTAAAATCCTTGTATATATTTTTCCTAAACACTGCCTCCCTTTTGGATTAAACATAAAATTGAATAGTTCTGTTTCTTTTGTCCTGTAATCTTTCCCTCCCCCAAAGCCATACGCTACCAGAATGCAGGCATTCGCCCAGGCCTGTATTATATTTCAAAGCTGGATGATGGTGGCAGCTATTGTAAAGCTGACAGTGACCTACAGAGGGCGTAAACACGTATTCCATGCATTGGAATCCCGAGGTGTGACGCCATATGCTCACTGGTCATTTGCCGATACCTAAGTAGAGAGTAGTCTGGATCGTATGCTCGTGATTCCGGACGAAATCCATGACACAGTGACGGCACGGTGAGATATTGCGTGATCTCCCTGATGTCGTTGCTGTGGGAAAACCTGACAGTACCCAATTCTGACTCCATAAACTAATAATATCTCCCAATTATGGACCTAATGTCATCAATTCTGTACCCCATACACTTATAATATCCCCCATTCTCGCCCCTATAAACTTATAATGTCTTCCACTTATAATTGTCTTCCATTAAAGGGTAACAAATATATATGTCTGCAAGAGAATCCACCAAAATAGGACTAACTTAAAAATTCCCTAAAATCACAATTTTATTATTTGTACAATAAAAAACACTTAACTGAACCACAAACAAAAAAAACTTAGATATACATACTGTACCTTGTGTGTCTTTATCAAATGAGTATGACAAAGATATATGTATTGCCCTATGTATAATTCCTTAAAGGGGTTTTTCCATGAACAAAAGTTCATATTAATCAATAGATCTTGGAATGATAATAATTTCCACAATTGGATGTGTTTAAATAAAATGTCCCTGTGCTGAGATAAACTTATAAATTTGCCCCTGCTGTGCACTGTGTAATTGCCGTGTCTGACCGTGTACAGAACATGGTCTGATCATACCACAGCTCCTGGGCAGGGGAGGAAGCAAAAGAGTATACAGACAGGACAACACTGGATCACAGCTGATTCTTTGAAGTGAAACTTTGTTTAAAAAACAGGCAGTGAAATGTTTATATTTTTTTATAATTTTATATAAGATTATCTCAGCACAGGGACATGCCCTGTCATGGCCAAGAAAAACAGGACACAAAAATGTTAATCCTTAGAGCTATTACTCCTACAGTAGCAAAACCTTACAATTAGCATAGCGATACTTTATGAGGAGTTATGTTCCTTGTCCATTTTGATACACAAACACTTAGTTCATCAGGATTGTGAGGGGACTGTAGATCACATTCCCTGTGACGCCTGGATAGCAGCTGATGCAAAATGTTTGTACCCGGCTGTAGATGACATAGCGATATAGCGCTAAGTTTATAGTCACCTATGATGCTAATCACAGGACACACCTTAGTTTCCGTAAGCTCAGTCAAACAAAACAGCTATTGTCCATAGCAACCAGCAATACTTGCGATTCTCTGCACGCGGCCTGTGCATTTAATCAAGATGACCTATGTCAAGGCTCACCGGAACAGATTGCAATTCGTAACGGATCCGTTTTTACTCACTGGATCCAGTATGAAAAAGTGATCTGTTAAAAATGAAAGAAAATGGCTAATTAACTGATCCATTTTCCATGCTAAGCATCTCTGGGAACTCCTTCAAGATTGTTGGAAGACCATTTCCGGTGACTACCTCTTGAAGCTCATCAAGAGAATGCCAAGAGTGTGCAAAGCAGTCATCAAAGCAAAAGGTGGCTACTTTGAAGAACCTAGAATATAAGACATATTTTCAGTTGTTTCACACTTTTTTGTTAAGTATATAATTCCACATGTGTTAATTCATAGTTTTGATGCCTTCAGTGTGAATGTACAATTTTCATAGTCATGAAAATACAGAAAAATCTTTAAATGAGAAGGTGTGTCCAAACTTTTGGTCTGTACTGTATTTTACTTCACGATAGTGGTAAAATTTTTTCCATAAGACTTGCGTTTACTTGTGAAACAAAACGGAAATTTGTCGAAAATTTTGCAATTTTCAAACTTTGAATTTTCATACCCTTATATCAGAGAGATATGTCACACAAAATAGTTAATAATCAACATTTCCCACATGTCTACTTTACATCAACACAATTTTGGAACCAAAATTTTTTTTTTGTTCAGAAGTTATAAGGGTTGAAAGTTGACCAGCGATTTCTAATTTTTCCAACAAAATTTACAAAACCATTTTCTTAGGGACCACATCACATTTTGAAGTCACTTTGAGGGGCCTTTATGACAGAAAATACCCAAAAGTGACACCATTCTAAAAACTGCACCCCTCAAAGTGCTCAAAACCACATTCAAGAAGTTTATTAACCCTTCACGTGCTTCACAAGAACTGAAGCAACGTGGAAGGAAAAAATGAACATTTAACTTTTTTTCATAAAATGTTTACTTCAGACCCAATTTTTTTTTTCACAAGGGTAGCGAGAGAAAATGGACCACAAGATTTGTTGTGCAATTCCTCCTGAGTAAGCTGATGCACCATATGTGGGGGAAAACCACAGTATGGGCGCATGGCAGGGTTCGGAAAGGAAGGAGCACCATTAGACTTTTTGAATGTAAAATTTGCTTGAATAATTAGCGGACGCCATGTCGTGTTTGGGGAGCCCCTGATGTGCCTAAATAGTGGAAACCCCCACAAGTGACACCATTTTGGAAACTAGACCCCTTAGGGAACTTATCTAGATATGTGATGAACACCTTGAACCCCCAACGCCTTCACAGAAGTTTATAACATTGAGCCATAAAGATAGAAATTTCATTTTTCCCATAAAAATGTTTTTCAGTACCCAATTTTGCGTTTTCAAAAGGGTAACAGGAGAACTTGTCCCATGCCATTCGTTGTGCATAGAAGTTTGTTAGAACCCTCCTGTTTTGTTTTTTCCATCTTGTGTTTTGTGGTCACGTGACCATCTGCCTTTATATTCCAGCTCCGCCCTTTTGGCTGAGCTGGACTTCAGTGTTTGGAAGAGAAAGGGAGAAAAAGCGCGCTATGTGAAGGACTTGATCGGTAGATGTGATGGAAACAGACAAAAGGCCACTCACCTGCTGGAGTTGTGCACCCCTGCACAACTCCGGTGTTAGTGTGGAAATGGAAGGAGCAGGCACGTCTCACCGCAAGGTACAGGTAGCTTGGCACACCACGTGCCGTGTGCTGCAGACCGCCGCTCGTGCTCACCGTTTCCGGGTTCCAAAATTGAAGGCCACTTGTCCGCCCACAGATCAGATGTGCATCACCACAGGTCCTGAAAGCTAGGAGAGTGCAGCCCCCAACCGCAGGTCCTGAGTTGAGCAGCCAAAGGGGAAGTTAATAGTGGTGGGATTTAAGAATGATTGACTAAAAGCTGCTCCTGCCGCTAACCCCCAAGCGGGATTGAAAGTGGTCCAAATTATAGACCGCTTTTTTATTTAGACTGCTTTTTTATTTAATTTGGACTTCAGTGTTTGACTGTTTCTCTAGCTAGGTGCTTCTGTGCCTTTCTCTGTCAGTTCATTTGGTCCTTCTGGGACCTCTAGTACTTTTTTGTTTGTTTGTCTTTTTGTGTTCTGCAACAACTTCTCTGTTTAGGAGGTGTCACATTTTTGTTCCAGTCCTTAGTTCTTTTAGGGACCCCTCCCCTTATGCTATAGGTCTTCGTTCAGACTAGCCGAGGACTAAGGCGGGTCTGTTCGCTAGGAACAGGCAGCCCGCTACATCGTAGGGATTCAGCTTAGTTTTACTGTAGGGACAGTTTTCCCTTTTCTTTCCTTAGTACTTGCTGCAGATCATAACAGTTTATAACATAGAGCCTTGAAATTAAGAAATCAAACTTTTTTTCCACAAAAATGTACTTTTAGCCCCAATTTTTTTATTTTCACAAGGGTAACAGGAGAAAATGGACCACAAAATTTGTTGTACAATTGCTCCTGAGTAGTGTTGAGCATTCCGATACTGAAATATCGGGTATCGGCCGATATTCGCGGTATCGGAATTCCGATACTTAATTCCAATACTTTTAGAATATCGTATACCGGAATCGGAAGTTCCCATAATGCAATGAGCCAGTTTCATTTTATTCAGCCAATGAGGATCCTAAGAAGTGTGGGCACATCCTGTTAGGCATGTAGGCATGTTGACTAATGGCATGGCTGTGATTGGCTGCTGAAATGATGTCATGATGCACTATAAAAGCCGCCGCCGCCATTTTGAGCTCACTCTGCTGTGAATTCAGTTAGGGATAGGACGCTGTTGTTCTGAGGGACTGTTTAATCTACCTATTTGCTGTATTCTGCTTTACCCAAGCTACTTTATAAATCGCTGTGCCTTGCAGCGCTAGTGCACAGTTCTCTGTGCTGTTCACTGCTGTCTGCAAGGTCTGTGTGTGTGAGTGCAGCTCACCCTGTAGTGTGTGCTTCAGCCATGTCTGGTTGTAGTGCGCTCAGTGTGCGTCACTGCCTCATACATTGTCCTTTTTTGCTAATTGATCATTTTTCCTGATTTCTCCTATTAGTGTGGTGGTTCCATCCGTATCCAGCTACATTGGTTCTAAACACACTGTAAGGGTGGTGAGGATGGCATCTCACTCCTCTGATATTTCTGTTGGTTGAATGTATTTTACATGCATGTTACTGCTATGTATTTAATGGTTATTTCCCTTTGGACTGCAGTGTTGACCGGAGGCCACAAGATGTCACTCTTTCTTTTCACTCTGGTACAGAGTGTAGGTGAAATCTGCCCAGATACAGACATCAGATACACAGACAGTTTGAGGGTTAATTAGAAGTACAGCCCATAGTGGGAGGGAGCTTTGTGGCTTCTGGGAGAAGGGATCCATTTTAGTCAGTCTAGAAAAAGTAAGAGAAAGAGGAAAGACATTGTTCCTGGTGTGGAACTACAAGGCTCATGAGGACAAGGATCTAGTTACAGAGGCAACAGGACGACGCAGGCAAGTGGGGAAACCTGAAGGAGCAAAGCTTAGAAGTCCAGGAAACGTACTGTCCAGCGAGAAAGGGACCTTGGGACAAGGCATCGCCCTGCTGTGGGTACTGAAACAGGGAGCACGTCTCTACGAGCGGCCCCTGGGACTGATATAAGCAAGGACACAGGGGATCAGGGCATAGCGACACACGTGGACCCGTATGACTCTACCCCTAAGAAAATGCAGGCATTTAAGATCTCTCCTCACTACTGTGCCGTACCTGTTGCCAGAAACAAAGTGCAGACTGTAACTCTGAGAATGGAGCCTGAATACTGTGTGGCAAGTGATGAAGAATGCATAACCTGTTACTCTATGTTCACCTGTTTGACTGTGCATAAAAAGAACACTGTTTATAACAGTTGGTTTGGCTTTTTGACTGAGAGGGTTAAACGGGACAGTTCTGCAGCCAACGCATTAACAGGGATTGTGGAGATCTCAGATCTCAAAGCATCGTTGCACATGCAGCCACACAGTACACTATTTCCTGTAGTGGGCCGGGGTGTGAAAGAAGTGATCCTCTCCCATGACTACCACCCTGAGTCCCGTTACATATGGCGTAGTCGGCAGGATGCGAGCTCCACCCCGCTCTCTTCATGCGAGGAAAAGACCCGTGGCACAGATGAGAGGGCGCCTCAATACATGCGGCCCAAGATGGCGGTCAGAAGCATGGACTCCCAGATGGCAACGGCGGCGGTGAAGAGAAGAAGAAAGACCACCTATCATGGGCGTGGATGGCGCCCGAGAGCGCGAAAATGTGTCCAGCCCCCAAGGGTGTCGGCCACAAGAAGGATGTGCCCTGCAGCTAGGATCCAGCCTGGAGTGGGAGGTGCATGACGCGCCCCTGGGCCTGTGTCGCGCCGCGTTGCGCACGCGGGAGCTTACCCGGAGCCGGATCTGTTTAGGGTTGTAGTCTCGTGGCGGTGACCCGGTCCGTGCCCAGGGAGTCAAACTGGACGGCAGTCTGTTAGCGGTAGAAAACGGTTGATGACTACGCCACCCGTTGAATGCAGCCAGGGGGCTGCTGCTGCAGGGCAGACCGCTGAGGCCGGTGGAAGGATGGTGCAGCGTGATAGTATAACCCCCAACGGGAGGGGTATGGCCTCAGGGCAGCCGACGTGGATGATGGGGGTAGCAGGAATCACTCAGAGACGGTATGGTAGCGTTCAGGGTCTTTACTGATAACAACGATAGACCCTCCCGGAGTACTTGCTAGCGAACGGGGCCTGGTCAGTCCTTGAGCAGATGGGATCTCCCCTGGCCAGGCGTAGTTGTAGGCCTCCCAAGCTGACTGTACTCTTCTGGCTACCTTGCTAGAAGCTGATGTAAGTAGCCCACGTCCCTGAGTGTACCGTGTGGTGCTCACCCGTATGGCCGGTGACTCGGGGCCTTCGGGCTTCTGGGCCAGGGGACCTGAAATCCCCTGCCTGACGGATTCTGCTGCTGGGTAGAAGTTAGTCCCCACAGCCTCGGACTCCGGGTCCGGTAAAGAATCTTCTTAGTCAGGGCGAGCTCTTTAGCTGCCAGCCCCTGACTCCTTGTGACTCTGCTGCTTCCTATGCTGCTCTTGTCTCTGCTCTTCCTGGACTCAATCACTCTGCCTCAGCCCCGGGTTTATACAGGGGAAGTTCTTCCCCTCCCAAGGCTGGGCAGGAGGTGTGGCATGCACAGGATCCCTGACCAAAGGACCTCCCACCTGCTCTCAGACGTAATATCTCTATCACTGTGACAACCAGACCCCTGGGGTGTCACACTCCCCCCTAGTGAAATTTAGTACTCCGGGACTAAACATTTTTTTAGAAAAATATAACAAGGTATATCAAAGAACAATAAAACACAATAAGGAAACACAATAAGATGGTCACGGATGTCCGCAACCGGGTGCAGTCTTTGAAGAAAAGCAAAGGTGTCCATTTCACCAACACAGGGAGACGTAACCAGGTAGGGGTCTGTCCTACCCCGAGTCCTTAACAGTCTCTAGTCCATCCTGGGTTACGCTCCAACTATATACAAAGGATTCCCGGTAAATCCACCGAAGACTCCTAAAAACAACTAGAAACACAAAATTACACACAAGCAACAATAAACAGGTAAACATTGTAAAACAACTTAAACATTTAGATCCTCCAACGTGCGGGTAACTGGCCTCTAGTGGCCCTAGTGGACCTACGGAGCTGACTGTCTGGCCCTGAACTACAGGGTGTAGGAGCTGTCAAGGGTAAACTGGGCAGCTGTCTACCGGCTCTTTGTCTCACTAGGGGTACGGCAGGCTCACTATAAGCAGAGGGTGGATTCTCCCGTTCCGCTTGGGTGGAGTCTTCTGCCTCCTGGACCGGCTGCTCTTCCAGCTCTACCCGTTGCCCCGTAGGTTCTTGGGATGATGGTTGGAGGAAGGTGAGTACGGGTACCACAACTGCACCATTGACTTGAGTCCAAGACCGAGGGAAGTCCCCGAGCACGGTACTAACCATATCTTCCCTTTCTTCCACGGGTCGATGGTCTTCCTGTTCCTCCTCAGGGTTCCTCAGTTGTTCGGGGCACTTCTTCAGGTGGTCCCGGGATACAATGGCTGTGGTTTCCCCTCCGTCTTTACTGATGGTACAGACCTTCGGGTTCTCGTGGCTTGAGGGCAGTACGGTGTACGGGTCCTTCTCCCACTGGTCGTCCAACTTGTGGAGCCGTCTCTTCCTCTTCAAGACCTGCTCTCCGGGTACCAGGGGAACAGCGGGAGCATACTGGTTGTAAGTCTTCTCTTGTCTTTCCCTAGCCTGACAAAGACTTCGCTCCACGCTCTCCTGTACTTTCCGGTACTGCTGCTGCCTCTCTGTGTCCCAGTCTGTTTCTGGTGAAGTGTCCTCGGGCGTCAGGACTCCCATTTCCAGGTCAACAGGTAACTTACCAGGTCTTGCCCTCATTAGGTAAGCCGGGGTACAGTTGGTGGAACCTACCGGGATGTGGTTGTATAGGTCCACCAGATCGGGCAACTTCTCAGGCCACAGACTGCGTTCTTCCAGGGGCAACGTTTTTAGAAGATCCATTACCACCTGGTTCATTTTTTCACAAAGTCCATTAGTTTGCGGATGGTAGGGTGTCGTCCTTATCTTCCGGCAGCCATACAGATTACAGAATTCCTGGAAGACCTCCGCTTCAAAGGCAGGTCCCTGGTCCGTCAGCACTTGGTCCGGGTACCCGTGTGGGCGGCAAAAGTGCTGCTGGAAGGCTCTAGCTGCTGTTCGAGCCGTTAAGTCCTTGACGGGGACGACAACCAGAAACCGGGAGTAATGATCCACGATGGTTAACGCGTAGACGTAGCCACTTCTGCTGGGGGTCAGTTTTACATGATCCAAGGCTACCAGTTCCAACGGTTGCCGGGTGACGATGGACTGCAGGGGAGTCTTCTGGCTGGCCCGGTCCTTCCTTCTCAGATTGCACGGGCCACAGTCTCTGCACCACTTCTCGATGGTTCCCCTCATGCCTACCCAGTGGAACCGCTCGCGCAGCAGGAACTCCAGCTTTTTCCACCCGAAGTGTCCAGCTCCGTCGTGGTATGCCTCCATCACCATGGCTGCGTCTCTTCGTGGCACCACTACTTGCCAGAGTAGTTCATGCGTCCTGGAGTTAACCATTCTGCGGCACAACTTCCCCTTGTAAAGGAACAGTCGACTCTTCTCTGCCCATAGTTGTTTGGCTTCCTCTGGAGCGTCTGATTCCAGGCTAGCCTCCGGGCGAGTCAGCATCTCCTTCACCAGTCGGACGGCAGGGTCGCTGTCTTGCGTTTCCGCCCAGTTGTAGTGAGGTAAGGGGTTCAACGTAGCAGCCTGCTTACTCCTTACCCGGTGGGAATACTGGATAGTCCCATGACGGTGGAACGCAGGGAGTTCAACTTCTTCCAGTCCCTCCGGATCTTCTCCTCCGTCCGGCAGGTTGGGCATCCTGGACAGGGCGTCCGCGTTGGTATTGGAGCGCCCTGCCCGGTATTTAATTGTAAACTCGTAGTTGGACAGACGGGCCATCCACCTCTGCTCCAGGGCACCGAGTCTTGCCGTGTCCAGGTGTATCAACGGGTTGTTATCCGTGTATACGGTGAACCGGGAAGAAGCGAGGTAATGCCTAAAGCGCTCGGTGACTGCCCATACCACGGCCAGGAACTCTAGCTTAAATGAGCTGTAATTCTCGGGGTTCCTTTCGGTGGGTCGCAGTTTTCGGCTGGCATAGGAGATCACTCGTTCTCTCCCCTGCTGAATCTGGGATAGTACGGCTCCTAGCCCGATGTTACTGGCGTCGGTGTAGAGGATGAAGGGCTGGCTATAGTCTGGGTACGCCAAGATTTCATCCCCCGTGAGGGCCATCTTCAGCTGGCGGAAGGACTCTTCTTCTAGCTCTTCCCATTTGAAGGGCGGCTTCTGGTTCTTGGCCTTCCGGGACTGGCCTATCAGGAGGTCCTGCATAGGCGCTGCCTTTTTGGTGAAACCGGGAATAAACCTTCGGTAGTAGCCTACCAACCCTAGGAACTGCCGCACTTCTTTTACGCTGGAGGGGCTTGGCCATCCCTTAATTGCGGTGATCTTATCGGGGTCGGGAGCCACTCCGTCAGCGCTCACCACGTGTCCCAGGTATTGCACCTTTGGTTTCAGGAGGTGACACTTGGAGGGTTTCACCTTTAGGCCATAACTCGCCAGAGCTTCGAACACCTCCGCCAGGTGTTTCAGGTGGTCCTCGTAAGTTTTGGAGTATACGATGACATCGTCCAGGTACAACAGGACCGTCTCGAAGTTTCTGTGGCCCAGACAGCACTCCATTAATCGTTGGAAGGTTCCTGGGGCGTTGCAGAGTCCGAACGGCATGCAGGTGAACTCACTAAGTCCCATCGGGGTGGTGAATGCAGTCTTCTCCCGGTCTGCCTCTGCTACAGGAACCTGCCAGTACCCGCTAGTGAGATCCAAGGTAGAGAAGAAGTTAGCAGATCTTAAAGCAGCCAATGACTCCTCTATCCTTGGTAAGGGGTACGCATCCTTGTGTGTGATACGGTTGATTTTCCGGTAATCTACACACATCCTCATGGTGTTGTCTTTCTTTTTGACTAAAACTAGTGGGGCTGCCCAGGGGCTACAGCTATCCCGGATTACCCCAGCCTCCTTCATGTCTCTAAGCATCCCCTTGGCGTGTTGGTAATGTGCAGGGGGTACGGGTCGATACCTCTCTTTTATGGGAGGATGATCTCCCGTGGGGATGCGGTGTTCTACCCCCTTGACTCGCCCGAAGTCTAACGGGTGTTTACTAAACACTCTCTCATACTCTTGAACCACCCGATAGACTCCTTGTTTCTGGTGTGAGGGAGTGGAGTCAGTACCCAGATGTAGTTGCTGACACCAGTCCTCCATGTCTTTCTTAGAGCCGTTACCTTCCTCCGGGTGAGATGGAGGCAAGGGTTCCACAAATTGTATAGAATTTTGATTAGTGGTATATAATTTGGCTAGCGTGGCATACCGGGGCAGGTACACTTCCCTCTCCCCGATATTTATTATGCGAACGGGCACCCTCCCATGGCGTACATTGACCACCCCCCGTGCTGTCAAAATGGTGGGCCTACTATCTGAGTAAACTGGTTCTACCATTGCCTGGTAATCTCTACCTCTCAGACCAATAGCTGCCCGGCACCAAATCATCATTTCACTTTTTGGGGGCATGGCAATAGGAAAAGGGTCACACATTCTTACGCTACCAATCTCACCGCCGGAGAGTTCCACTTGTTGCCGTTGCATCAGTGCCCGGATCTCTTTCTGGAGCACCCGCTGCTCGCCGGAGCTGGCATTCTTGGCAACCTGCTGTAAAAGGAAAATCACCTCTGCAAGACAATTTTCAATTACATTAGTTCCTAGAGTTATCTTTGGGTGACTCTCATGTTTGTCAATGTCTACAATGATCAGTCCCTGTGCGGCCAGTTCGACTCTACCAATTTTGATGGTCACCTCTTTAAATCCGATCTGTGGCACGGGCTGACCATTGCTGGCGATGATACTCAAGTCGTCGTCAGGGTAGCGGGTAATATCCGAGTCATTCCAGTACTGCTTGAAGAGCACGTACGGGATGGTGGTGACCTGTGACCCGGTGTCCAGTAGGGCACTCATGGGAATGCCATCCAGTACCACAGGCAAGACTGGACGTCCTCCCACATATCTGTCGCGCCAGTTCGATGGGCCTGGTGATCTTTTTCCTGGGGGTTGGCCCTCTACCCCAGGTTGTGCCCGTTTAAAGAACAGTACCTTTCCATATGTCCGGGTTGATTGCAGCGGCGGCAGATGGGTCGTCCGTCCTCGCTGTATCGGTCACTGGGTCTTCCTCTGGCCGGTGGGGTCCTCCTTGGTCGACGCCACGGGATGTCCTCCGGTCCGGATGCCAGCTGGATCTTCCCTGGAGTGGAAACCTGTAAAGACTGCACAGTTCGGGTTAGCGCAGCAACGCTCTTAACTAGCTCTTGGACCTGATGGTGTAGGTCTGGAGCCGGGTCATTGTCCAAAGCCTGCGCATCAGCTCCCACAGGCCCTGCCGACAAGGGCGCCGCCTCCTGGTGGTAAGTAATAGCTGGGCGCCTGTGGGTCACAACGCCACCCGGTGCTGGTTCTCGGAGCACCCGGATAGCTCTATCCTTGAACTGTGCAAAGTCCAGATGGGGATCCTGTAAGGCCATTGCCCGCAACTGGGTTCGGTGGGCATTGCAATATAAACCCTCTATAAATTGTTCAGTCAACAGCCTGTCCTCGTTTCCCACCCCATCAGGGTCGGTCTGCTTTATGGCCCTCAGGGCCTCTTGTAGGTTTAGTGCATAGTCCCTTATACTCTCATGCGCTCGCTGCTTGCACCCGTAGAATCTAAGCTTGATCTCGGCTGAGGTGCGGGTATCGAAGGTGTCCCTCAGCCGGGTTAGTATCTCTGCGACAGTCCTCCTCCCAGGTGGCCAAGATTTTACTTCTCTTTTGGCTGCCCCGATTAGTTGGGCCACCAGGATGCTCACTTTTTGCTCTTCTGTGAGGGGGTACACCTGGAAGAGGCTATCCAGCTTTTCTCTAAAGTCATGCAGGGTATGTGACTCCCCTGAGTACTGGGGTAGCCAAGCTGCTCCCGGGATATATGGCATGGTGAAGGGCATAACTGCAGCAGCGGTGGCGCTGGCGGGGGTCGAGGTAGTGAAGCTCTCCTCCGTATCCGACATCTTCCTCCCCCCTAGTGGACCGTGGCCTACCTTGCGATGATCCTCTTCCGTAGGCCGCGGCTCCGCAGTGGATCGTCAGGGTTGAGGACCTTCCGTCGCGCTCCTGTGACGTCGGCGTCTGCTGGGCTCCTTCCAGGACCTTACGCAACGTCCGGACGTGAGGCGGGGCTTCAGTTCTCGCGCGCTTTCGGAGTCCACGCCCCTCTTCTTCCCGCGCGGCGTCCTCAAGATGGCGTCCAATGGCGGGAAAACTCCACGGATGGCGGGAAGAAGGCTGAAGATGGCGCCGGATGGCGGGAAACTTCACCGATGGCGGGAAGAAGGCTGAAGATGGCGCCGGATGGCGGGAATCTTCACCACTGGTAAGTTTGAACAGTCTTTGCTTTTCAGGCACGCAGTACCCGGTGGTTGCGGGCACGTGATCCTGCCGACTACGCCAAAGTTGACGCGCCCCTGGGCCTGTGTCGCGCCGCGTTGCGCACGCGGGAGCTTACCCGGAGCCGGATCTGTTTAGGGTTGTAGTCTCGTGGCGGTGACCCGGTCCGTGCCCAGGGAGTCAAACTGGACGGCAGTCTGTTAGCGGTAGAAAACGGTTGATGACTACGCCACCCGTTGAATGCAGCCAGGGGGCTGCTGCTGCAGGGCAGACCGCTGAGGCCGGTGGAAGGATGGTGCAGCGTGATAGTATAACCCCCAACGGGAGGGGTATGGCCTCAGGGCAGCCGACGTGGATGATGGGGGTAGCAGGAATCACTCAGAGACGGTATGGTAGCGTTCAGGGTCTTTACTGATAACAACGATAGACCCTCCCGGAGTACTTGCTAGCGAACGGGGCCTGGTCAGTCCTTGAGCAGATGGGATCTCCCCTGGCCAGGCGTAGTTGTAGGCCTCCCAAGCTGACTGTACTCTTCTGGCTACCTTGCTAGAAGCTGATGTAAGTAGCCCACGTCCCTGAGTGTACCGTGTGGTGCTCACCCGTATGGCCGGTGACTCGGGGCCTTCGGGCTTCTGGGCCAGGGGACCTGAAATCCCCTGCCTGACGGATTCTGCTGCTGGGTAGAAGTTAGTCCCCACAGCCTCGGACTCCGGGTCCGGTAAAGAATCTTCTTAGTCAGGGCGAGCTCTTTAGCTGCCAGCCCCTGACTCCTTGTGACTCTGCTGCTTCCTATGCTGCTCTTGTCTCTGCTCTTCCTGGACTCAATCACTCTGCCTCAGCCCCGGGTTTATACAGGGGAAGTTCTTCCCCTCCCAAGGCTGGGCAGGAGGTGTGGCATGCACAGGATCCCTGACCAAAGGACCTCCCACCTGCTCTCAGACGTAATATCTCTATCACTGTGACAACCAGACCCCTGGGGTGTCACATGCATACCTAAGGAGGGCGCGGCGCAGTGCAAGCAGCTGCCCGTCGGGTGGAAGATGGTGAATGCAGGAGGCGTGGCCGAATAAATTAAAAATCTATGAAAATGAACAAATGAAAGTCAGACATTGCTTTTAAACCCTGCTTCCACAGAATTTAAAAAAAAATTAAACTCATGAAATAGGCCTGGACAGAAATGACGGTACTCTTAACTTAAAATTTTGTTGAATAACCTTTTGAGGCAATCACTGCAATCAAATGATTCCTGTAACTGTCAATGAGACTTCTGCACCTCTCGACAGGTATTTTGGCCCACTCCTCATGACCAAACTACTCCAGTTGTCTCGTGTTTGAAGGTTGAATGTTTCAGCTATTTCCAAAGATGCTCAATAGGATTTAGGTCAGGGCTCATAGAAGGCCACTTCAGAATAGTCCAATGTTTTCCTTTTAGCCATTCTTGGGTGTTTTTAGCTGTGTGTTTTGGGTCATTATCCTGTTGCAAGACCCATGACCTGCGACTGAGACCAAGCTTTCTGACACTGGACAGCACATTTCTCTCTTTCCCTTGATAGTCTTGAGATTTCATTGTACCCTGCACAGATTCAAGACACCCTGTGCCAGATGCAGCAAAGAAGCCCCAGAACATAACCGAGCCTCCTCCATGTTTCACAGTAGGGACAGTGTTCTTTTCTTGATATGCTTCATTTTTCCATCTGTGAACATAGAGCTGATGTGCCTTGCCATAAACTTCCATTTTTGTCTCATCTGTCCATAGGACGTTCTCCCAGAGGCTTTGTGGCTTGTCAATATGTAGTTTGGCAAATTCCAGTCTGGCTTTTTTATGATTTGTTTTCAACAATGGTGTTCTCCTTGGTCGTCTCCCATGAAGTTTACTTTGAATCAAACAATGACGGATGGTGCGATCTGACACTGATGTTCATTGAGCTTGAAGTTCACCTTTAATCTCTTTAGAAGTTATCCTGAGCTCTTTTGTTAATATTCATATTATCCGTCTCTTTGATTTGTCATCAATTTTCCTCCTGCGGCAACGTCCAGGGAGGTTGGCTACAGTCACATGGATGTTAATTTTCTGAATAATATGTGCAACTGTAGTCACAGGAACATCAAGCTGCTTGGAGATGGTCTTATAACCTTTAACTTGCTTGTCTATAATTTTCTTTCTAATCTCCTGAGACTACTCTTTACTTTGCTTCCTCTGGTCCATGTTGAGTGTCACCAAACAGCACAGTGAGTATCTGTAGCCTTATATACCGGCCCACCGACTGATTACAAGATTGTAGACACCTGTGATGCTAATTAGTGGACACAACTAGATTTAACGTGTCCCTTTTGTCACATTATTTTTAGGGGTACCATCATTTCTGATGAGGCCTATTTCATGAGTTTAATTTTTTTTTAAATTCTGTGGAAGCAGGCTTGAAAAGCAATGTCTGACTTTCATTTGTTCATTTTCATAGATTTTTAATTTATTTCTTTTGTCAGATTCAAGTTATTTCTGTGACCATTGTGGGATTTTCTTTCATTAAACGAGGGGTACCAACAATTTTGACCGCGTGTGTATGTGTCATTTTTTTGGTGTATGTATATGGGGGAGTTGCAAGACTGTTCAGCCAAACGAACATTCAGTTGACAGCTATGACATGTATATGACCAGCTTTACTATACTGTTTCTTAAGAAAAAAAAGTTTAAAAATCATACACCTGTGAACAACTTAAAGTGGTTGTCCAATTTTGTAGTAAAGTGGCTGAACATCTTGATCTGCTTTAAAACAACAAAATCAGCATTGCTTTCCTACTGAAGCACCTACTACAGTATGTGTAAGCTCTTAAGGTCAGTGGGTTCCACTCTCTCTCTCTTTTCCCCACTTGTATTTTCTGAGCAATTAAAAGCTTTCCAGTATTGAGATTCACGAGAATGTATTTGCCACAAATCAAATTTTGGGGGAAAATTTGGTGAAGCAGGCGAATTTGAATCTCAAAACATCCACAAATCTCTAAAAAGTTCTTGTCACTTGCTAAAAAATGAGTTAAATAACTTGTAAAAAAAAAGCCCTGAGCTTCTCTGATTCCACTGCTTTTTCAGTATTGCACAGCATTGCTGACCTAGATGTCTAGTACTCTTAGACACCACTGAGCCAGAATTGGGAGGGAGAAGTGAAAGAGCAAATCCAGAGAAGATTCTGATTCTGAAGAACTGCAAGCAGAGATTTCACATATTGCACTCCAAAAGCAAGAAATGTGAATATCTCTGCAATTTAGTCATACATCGCAAAATAAAAAAAAAAAAGTGGTAGATTCAGGGGAGCTCAAAGATTTTTACAAGACAAATAAACTCCATTTTTTATGAGTAAATGATGGGTCATCTTTAACTACTGTAAGCACGCAGTCAATAAAATAGCGATATTTAAGTGAATTATTTTAATTAGAAAAACAAAATCATCTAGCTGCAGTGTCATAATAGGAAACACTCAACGTGACACATATCTCAAAGACAGAAAAGAGTTAGTAAGACGGTCTCTAATATTTGATCTTTTTGTAGCTGTGCTAAGCCATAGCAGTAAAACCATGTAATATTTATACCGGAGTCTGCAATTTGTTGTCTGCTGGCATCGCTAAACCAGAGCAGTAAAGCAATGTAATATTTATACCAGAGCCTGCGTTTTGTCGACTACTGGCATTAGATTATTGTCTTTTATTTGTAATTTCAAAGCATTTTAGATGTTTCTCAATGACTTATTCATAACTACACAATACAAAGGAAACTGTCTCCCAATGCGTGTACATCATACTGCCTGCTTTCCAGGCTCAGACATGCTTAGAGGTCGAAACATTGCATGTCACATGGGTAAAAACCAATGCTGATTTTTTTACTACTGTACTTTGGAAAGCTGTGTGATCAGAGGTAATCAAACCTAGTTCATACTTTCTTATAGGGAACCTGACAGCGGGATTGAAACCTATAAACTAATTATCTAGTTGCATTTGTCTTTAAATGGTTATTACAGGCAAAACTATTGTGTGGGCAAATTCACAGAATTTTGCAATACTTGCCTTTTCAAAGATTGTTCTTCGCATATTCTTGTGAATTGGACTAGTCTGAAATTTCTGCTATGTGCGGGCCAGTCCTATCCAACCTGTCCGTATCATGCCCACTGAGCTGTGGTCCGATCCCTGAGTCGCCCTTACACTGTCCTCCCAGAAAACTGTATCCTGAACATTACAACTTAGAGCATGTAAGTTAAATCTGTCGTTTGTGCACTTATTCCCCAGTAACAGCCACAAACTCCAGTCTATCATACATGCTTACCCTGGAGAGTGCTCAGCACAGCACTGCTTTCAATCTGGACGCATCTTGGACTAGTCCAATTCACAAGAATGTGCGAAAAATTATCTTTGAAAAGGTGAGAATCGCGATATACTGTGAACTTGTTCCACACAATTGGGATTGTCTGTAATCACCATTAAAGGACAAAAGCAGCCCTTCAATTAGTTTATAGGTCTCAATTCTGCTGTCAGGTTCCCTTTAAGTATTGACAAGATTTGAATACCGCTGCTTACCTTTCAAAATCCTCCTGCGTATAATCCAAAAAAACACAGCTTTCCAAAGAATGGTGGTAGAAATTCAGCATTGGTTTATTTATCCATGTGACATGTGATGTTTCGACTAAATATGTCTGAGCCTTTGAAAGCAAATATTTTTAACCAAGAATCCCTATCAATCATCCAAAAATTGGCAGTGCTCCAAAGTATAGTGGTAAAAAAAATCAGCAGTGGTTTATTCATCCTTGTTGCATGTGATGCGATGCTTCAACTCCCAAATATGTCGAAGTCTTTGTCATTGCTGGAGAAAGACTAAGGCTGCGTGCACACGATGCGTTTTTCATGCGTTTCAGCTGCGGAATTTCCGCAGCGGAAACGCATCAAAAACGCATGGTAATCCGCACCCCATGGTCCCCAATGGCATTCCGCAATGTCAATGCACATGCTGCGGATTTTTCCGCAGCGTTTATGCAGCGCTCATAAATCCGCAGCATGTTCATTAATTTTGGTCTCGCGAGATGCCGGCAAGCCAGGAAGGAGCGAGACAGCACACGCGGCGGCATCGGAGGTAAGTATAGCTTTTTATTTTTACGGTCACACTGTATAAATCCATGCAGTTTGCATGGATTTATACAGTGTGACCTAGTTGTCAAGCACTTTCCAAGTGACGCTATCGCCTGGAAAGTGCTTGTGAGTCCGCATGCGGAAACACATGCGTTAGCGCATGTAGATCCGCATGTATTCCGCATGTATTCTGCAGGAAAAACGCATGCACAATCTGCATGCGTTTTTTCTGCCAGGGAGATGCAGAAATGCTGCAGAAATTTTCTGCTTCATTTCTGCATCGTGGGCACATAGCCTTAGGCATATTTGTGAATTAAAACATCACATGTCACATGGTGAGTAAAACCACTGTCGATTTATGCACCACTGTCGATTTATGCACCACTGTCGAGATTATACACCACTGCTGATTCTTCGACCACTTCTGATTTATACATCACTACTCATTTATTCCAAACCAGGAATTGAAGCTCGAGGAGGGTAATTTGCTTATTTCCGGTGTATTGTGGAAAGAGTGAAGAGTTGCCGTGAGTCTTAAGATCTTTGGGTATAGCTGGATCCATCAATTCCTATTTTGCATCTGTGTTCTCTAATAAAGCAAATGTAACATCGACTGATCTTCACTGTGCTATGAAATGAGTAAAAGAATCCACAAAATCTATAAACAGGGAGATGGAGACTAAACACTTGGCTAATTTTAAATGAATTTAAATCTCCTGGTCCAGATGAATTACATCCTAGGGTACTGAAAGAGATAGCAGAGGAAATTGCAGAACCACTAGCCAGAATCTTTGAAAATTCCTGGAAAACAGGAGAAGTCCCAGAAGATTGGAGAAGGGCAAATGTTGTCCCAATCTTCAGAAACCAAAAAAGATGGAGCCAGGAAATTACAGGCCAGTGAGCCTTACTTCTATACCAGAAAAGGTCTGTGAACAAATTATGAAACAGCGTGTATGTAAGTACTCAGATAAGAATACAGTAATTAACCGAGCCAGCATGGGTTTGTAGCAAACAAGTCAGCCAGACTAATCTAATTTCCTTCTATGATGGAATCTCTGACGGGGTGGATCAGGGAAATGTGGTAGATATAGTATATCTCGACTTCTGCAAAGCATTTGATAAAGAATCTCATGATATCCCTATTAAAAAAATGACCAAGTATGGGATTGACAAGGCTACCTTTAGGTGGCTCAGTGATCATAATCAAAGAGTGGTAATAAATGGTTGCAAATCCAATTGGAAGAGTGTTTC
Organism: Phyllobates terribilis; assembly: GCF_046119375.1. NCBI lineage: Eukaryota > Metazoa > Chordata > Amphibia > Anura > Dendrobatidae > Phyllobates > Phyllobates terribilis. The sequence continues at coordinate 2,796,145 of NW_027362797.1, forward strand.
AAGGGTACCACAAGGCTTCGTCTTGGCCCTAGTATTCAACATTTTTATAAATTATATAGATAAGGGAAGTAAAGGTAAACTAATCAAATTTGCAGACGATGCAAATCTAGCTAGCACTAGAGAAGGCAGAGAACGGATTAAGAAGGATCTAGATAAGCTTGAACAATGGGCAGCAACTAATAGAATGATATTTAACAGCGAGAAATGCAAGATTCTACATCTGGGTAAGAAAACGAAAATTTCATCTACAGAATGGGAGGAAAAGAACTAAGCAACAGCATATGTAAAAAATACTTGGGTATACTAATAGATCATAGACTGCACATGAGTCAACAGTGTGATGCAGCAGCAAAAAAGGGAAACCTAGTTCTGGGATGTATTGAGAGAAGCATACAGTCTAGATCACGTGAAGTAATTATCCCCCTCGACTCCTTCTTGGTCAGACCTCATCTGGAATACTGTGTCCAGTTCTGGGCACCACATTTTTAAAAGGACATTGAAAAACTGGAGCAAGTTCAGAGAAAAGCTACCACGATGGTTCCTATGAGGAACGGTTAAAGGATCTAGGAATGTTAGCTTGCAAAAAAAGAAGGCTTTGAGGAGACTTAATAGTTATCTACAAATATCGGAAGGGATGTCACAGTGTAGAGGGATCATACTTGTTCTCATTTGCATATAGAAACACGAGAAGCAATGGAATGAAACTGAAAGGGAGAAGATACAGATTAGATATTAGAAAAAAACTTTTTGACAGTGAGGGTGGTCAATGAGTGGAACACGCTGCCACGAGAGGTGGTGAGTTCTCCTTCAATGGAAGTCTTCAAACAAAGGCTGGACAGATATTTGTCCGAGATGGTTTAGTGAATCTTGCATTGAGCAGGGGGTTGGACATGATCCTGGAGGTCCTTTCCAACTCTACCTTTCTATGAATCTATGATTCCCCATTGCTGATTTATACACCACTGCCGATTTATACAGCACTGCTGATTCATAGACCTCTGCTGATTTATACACTACTGCTGATTTATACACCACTGCTGATTTATACACCACTGCTGATTTATACACCAGTACAGATTCATAGACCACTGCTGATTTCTACACAACTGCTGATTTGTAAACCACTTCCGATTTATAAGCCACTGCTGGTGTATACACTGCTGACAATTTATACACCACTGCCGATTTATACACCATTGCTAATTCATAGACCATTCCTGATTTATACACGAATGCTGACTTATTTACCACCATACTTTGGAGTGCTTTCAATGTTTGATTGATAGATATTCTTGAGCCTACTTTATACAGCCTCTGGTTTAAGTATTTAGCACAGCAATCCAGCTGATTAATTGCATATATAACTACATTGTCTTCAAGGGTAAGTCACCTTACATTTTCATTTAAAAGTTATATATAGAATTAATCTACATAAAAAGGTGAGTATGTGGTAGTTATTCAGGAAAATGTGGGGTTTGAAGCATAAATCATTTTGAATGTAGATCTGGGATGTAATACAAGATAACTGGGCATACAGTGGGGAAAAAATGTATTTAGTCAGCCACCAATTGTGCAAGTTCTCCCACTTAAAAAGATGAGAGAGGCCTGTAATTAACATTATAGGTAGACCTCAACTATGAGAGACAAAATGAGAAAACAAATCCTGAAAATCACATTGTCTGATTTGGAAAGAAATTGTTTTCAAATTTTGGTGGAAAATAAGTATATGTTCAATTACAAAAATTCATCTCAATACTTTGTTATATATTCTTTGTTGGCGATGACAGAGGTCAAACGTTTTCTGTAAGTCTTCACAAGGTTGGCACACACTGTTGCTGGTATGTTGGCCCATTCCTCTATGCAGATCTCTTCTAGAGCAGTGATGTTTTGGGGCTGTCGCTGGGCAACACGGACTTTCACCTCCCTCCAAAGGTTTTCTATAGGGTTTAGATCTGGAGACTGGCTAGGCCACTCCAGGACCTTGAAATGCTTCTTAAGAAGCCACTCCTTCGTTGCCCTGGAGGTGTGCTTGAGATCATTGTCATGCTGAAAGACCCAGCCACATTTCATCTTCAATACCCTTGCTGATGGAAGGAGGTTTGAACTCAAAATCTCAAGATACATGGCCCCATTCATTATTTCATGTACACGGATCAGTCATTCTTGTCCCTTGGCAGAGAAACAGCCCTAAAGCATGATGTTGTCACTCCCATGTTTTACAGTAGGTATGGTGTTCTTTGGATGCATTCTTTCTCCTCCAAACACGACAAGTTGTGTTTCTACGAAACAGTTCTACTTTGGTTTCATCTGACTATATGACATTCTCCCAATATTCTTCTGGATCATCCAAATGCTCTCTAGCAAACTTCAGATGGGTCCGGACGTGTAATGTCTTAAGCAGGGGGACACGTCTGGCACTGCAGGATCTGAGTCCCTGGCGGCGTAGTTTGTTACTGATGGTAGTGACTCACCCAGGGGAACGGGAAGACTCTGTACCCGGGACTTTGCCTTGGGGATGTCGCAGTGGTCGGCTCCCGGGCCCATACCCTGGAGTCCCTCCTTTTAAAAAGGGTTGGCGATTTATGAAGTTTAAGTTTATGAAAGTTTGTGACACCACCTGTGGCTTCTGGTGAGGATCACCAGCACTGCACAGTCCACTGAGGCCGGTGATAAGGCAGCTGGATGGTATATCTCCCCACAGGTGGAGCTAGGCCTCAGGGCAGCGTGCGGACGGGGAATGCAGGACAGACGAGACCCAGCCGGGTCAGAGCAAGAACAGGAATAGACACGGTAGTCACTTCAGTACCTTTTACTGATGGAATTCAGGCACGTTCCTGAGCACTGTAGGGTGAAGGGTGCATGTCAGGATCTTCCCCAATAAGCGGGTTTTGGGCCTCCTGTCTCTTGCCTCTGCGTAGTAAGTTTCTGACCTGCCTGGAGCTAGGCCTAACTTTGTCTCTGTCCTGCGTTGGCTGACCTTGTGGTAGGGCCTTCTCTTGGAGTACACGCACCTTAGCTGCGGGCCTATGTGTCTCCTGGCTCTGTTACGTATCAGCACTTTAGCGATCCTGGGACTTGTAGTTCTCCAGGGATTCCGGTTATATCTTACTGGGTTGTAAGACTGAGTCTTGATCTGGATAAGCTCCACTGCAGGATAGCAATTGCAGGAGCTGGAACAGGCTTTTGTCCTCTGAGGTAACTCTTCTCAGACTGCACTGGACTCACTGCTAAACCAGAATAGACTCACAACTAGAGATGAGAGGTGTTCGACTCGAACTGTTCGCCAATCTCAAATTCGAGCTGTTTTGGGCGGTGTTCGAGCCTTTCGGCGAACACGCACGATTTGAAAAAAATTCGGCTGTTCGAGGTTATGTTCGATAACTGTTCGTGCACCAAAATCATAACTGGATTTTTTCTCAGTAATGATCAAAATTAATGTTAATACGCAGTTTGAGTGTACAGCGGGGGGAGGGGCAGGGGATAGATCTCTGCAGGAATAATGAAGATCTCCATTTTTTTTTCTCTTTCCTGCATTTACAGTGGGGAGGTGCAATCTGTCAGCCTATCAGCAGCGCACACACGGAGCAAACTGCTTTTTTTCACACAAGCAAGGGCATGTGTCATTGGCAGTGTATGACACATGTCCTTGCCCTATAAGACCAAGCCATTTTCCACGTCGCCACCATTTTCTCACTGCTGCAGCTGCGTGTTAGACGGCACCGCTGTTGCTGTGTGCGCTATACTTTGTTAATTTCAAGACAATTTTCGCACAAATCTACAGATAGCTTGGGAGTAGGGAATAGTTGTGATTGCAGTCCTTTTGAGGACTAGGTTACATCATTTCCTACGACTTTTATCAGGCAGGTCTGTGCTCTTAAATAGATAGGTTGGGAGTAAAGACTAATTGTAATTGCAGTCCTTTTCAGGGATAGGTTACATCAGTTCCTATCACTCTTTGCCAGGCAGGTCTGTCAGTGCTGTTCAAGTTTTTTTCACAGCATTTGGCTAAATCTAGCAAAGCAAATCCTTTTTGGCCTCTTGCAGTGTGTGTTAGTCAATGGAGTAGCCTATCTGTGTTGCAAGCTACACCCCCTGTGTATAGAATACACATTTTTTTACTGCACCTAGTGAAGTAAAACCTTTTGGGCATAGCATCATTCTATTAGTCTATCTATACTGACCTCCACCAGGTTGCAAATTCAATATAATTTTTATCTGCATCTAGCTCTGAAAAAATATTTTGGCTTGTAGCAGTGTGTGGGACTTGTTCTATTAGTCCATCTATACTAACCTCCACCAGGTTGCAAATTCAATATAATTTTTTTCTGCATCTAGCTCTGAAAAAATATTTTGGCTTGTAGCAGTGTGTGGGACTTGTTCTATTAGTCCATCTATACTAACCTCCACCAGGTTGCAAATTCAATATATTTTTTTTCTGCATCTAACCCAGCCAATACTTTTGGGCTAATACCACAGTTTGGTACTCAGCTCTGCTCGGTTCCCATCCATTGTTTTTTGTGCAAACAACTCCAGAGTTGTGAATTAGTTAACCACCAAAATGAGTGGAAAAAGGCCTGCTGCTGGTGGAAAGGGGAATAGGCGTGTTGGGAAGGGAAAAAAAGGTTGTGTCCGTGGGGTAGGTGTTAAAGCAACAGTAACATCTGCAGAATAAAGACCATCTTCCAGCCAAACTAAAATGTCTACTTCTTTTAGCGGACAATGTGATAAGATCCCTTTCTTACGGCCACGCCAATCGCTAAAAATTCCAGATGAGGCACAAAAACAGCAGGTGCTTCAACGGATATCAAGTGCTCCTTTAAGTGGGCTCTCCTCCACATCAACTTCAACATCACAAATACTCCAGTCCTCAGAGGTGTCACCCCAATGGCACTTGCTTCCTCACAGCTCCCAAGTCTCCAGCTGCCCGTCTGAGTATGGGGTAACACAGATGGTTGAGTCTGCACAGCTGTTTACTCATACTATAGCCTGGGAATCAGAGGTCGGCTCCAGAGCTTCTGTGAATCCAGACGAAGAAATGATCTGCACTGATGCCCAGAATCTTTGAGTCGGATCCAGGACCAGACGCAGAAGGTTCTGACCATAGTGTAGACCCTCGTTCCCAAACAGTAACTCCTGTTGGTGGAGACAATGAGGAAGACGATGTTGAGACTCAAATACCTGATTGGAGCGACAACTTGACTTTTCGGTCAGGGCAGGAAGAGGTTGGCTCTGAGGACGACGGGTGTGATAACACACAGGGTGATGATGACGAGGTTGGAGATCCCACTTACTGTCAACCCACAGTCAGCCAGTCGATTAGGTCAGCAGAGGAGGTGGAGGAGGATGCTAGTGACGACGAGGTTAGGTTACGCCTTCCTGGACAGAGACGTAGTACTGGAAGCACGTCAACAACTGCATCCTCAAACACAACTCTGCCTCTGACCACAAGTCGTGGTGGCTCTTCAGGTCGCATGGGTGCTATGCCTTGCATAGCCTGGGCATTTTTTCAGATGGATAAGGATGACCCAACTCGTGTTATCTGTACCATTTGTCAGCAAAAGCTAAGTAGAGGCCAAAAAATACATAGTTTGAGTACTACATGCATGAACCGGCACATGGATATGAAGCATAAGTTGCAGTGGGAAGCTCACTGTGCTATAATGCGGCCTTACCGGCCGGGCCAACCACTGTCTGCCACATCTTGTGCATCCGCGGCCTCTTCATCCTCTGTGACTGGGAGGGACAGCAGTCACACCTGTTTTGGGACGCAGACCTGCCACCTCTTTACCCACAACAGCCAGCGTGATTGGCAGGTCATCATTTTCTTTGGAGGTGGAAACACCAGCTGGTGTTGAGCGCTGTCCGACATCGATAGCACCACCTTTGGATCAAGGCAACCTAACATGTCCGCCTGCATCTTCCTCACAGACCGGCAGTTTGCCGGGTACACCCATCTCAACCCTGTCTAAGCACAACAGCAAGCCCTCGGTCCCTCAGATGTGGACAAGTAAAAGACCATTTCCTCCTAGCCATGAGAAAGCTAAGAGGTTGAATTTCACCATCTGCAAGCTCTTAGCTACAGAAATGCTGCCTTTCCGCCTGGTGGACACAGAGGATTTTCGAGACCTTATGCCCGTCGCAGTGCCCCAGTACCAGATGCCCAGTCGGCACTACTTCTTAAAGAAAGGTGTGCCTGCGCTCCACCAGCATGTCGCACACAACATCACCGCTTCTTTGAGAAACTCTGTGTGTGACAGGGTGCATTTCACCACAGACACTTGGACGAGTAGGCATGGACAGGGGCGTTACATGTTGCTGACTGGGCACTGGGTAACTATGGTGACAGCAAGACAAGGGGCTGCTGTCCATGTCTTGCCGTCCTCACGAGTTGTGCGTCAATCCTCTTTATCTCGAAGTTCCTCCACTGCTTCTGCCTCCTCAACCTCCTCTCGGTCCTCCACCTGCACCAAAAGCCTGTCTGGTCATGCCACAAGCTTTCTAACTGTGCAGAAGGGATCCTGCACACCTCCTTACTATGCTGGCAGCAGGGCTCAATGTCATCAGGCGGTTTTTACTTTGAAATGTCTGGGAAATGTGAGTCACACAGCTGAGGAGTTGTGGTCAGCTCTGGAGAACCAGTTTCATGAATGGTTGTCTCCACTGGACCTGCAACCAGGGTAGGCCGTGTGCGACAATGCTGCAAACCTGGGTGCGGCCCTTCGCCGGGGCAATGTCACACACGTGCCTTGTATGGCTCACGTGTTGAACCTGGTTGTCCAGCAAATTTTAACCAACTATCCCGGATTAGATGGCCTTCTGCAGAGGGCACGGTCGCTGTGTGCTCACTTCTGCCATTCGCATCCCGCAGCTCAGCGACTTACATCTCTACAGAAGTCATTGGGCCTGCCACTTCACTGGCTAAAATGCGATGTGCCTACCCGGTGGAATTCAACTCTGCACATGTTGCAGCGACTGTGGCAGCACCGACAAGCCCTGGAGCAATACGTTCTGACGTATAGCCTGGGCCAACGAGATCCAGAGGTGGGGCAAATCACGCTGGAGGAGTGGGCTCAGATCAGGGACCTATGCACCCTTCTGCACAGTTTTGAAATGGCGACCAAGATGTTTAATGCTGACGATGCCATTGTCAGCATGACTATTCCGGTGATTTACATGCTGGAGCACATGTTAAACAGAATTCGGAGTCAGGTGGTGGCACAAGAGGAGGTGGAGGAAGTAGAGGAGGAGGAGTTGTATGCGGAAGGGCTAACATCTGCAAGGTCCAGACGATCGGCAGCACCAAGGCGGCAGGCATGTGAGGATGGGGGAGATGGTTTTACCAGGGCGCATGGTAGCAGCCAAACTAGTGAGGAAGGTGCAGGAGCCCAGGAAGAAGTGGAGGACGAACTGATGGAAGACTCATCAGATGAGGGAGACCTTGATCACTTTTCTGTTGTGCGAGGTTGGGGGGGGAGAGGGCAGAGGAAGGAAGCATGATTGTTACCTCGCCACCAACACAACAGGGACTTGGTGCTCCTGGATGCGCAAGACACATGAGTGCCTTCTTGCTGCGCTACCTGCAACATGAACCTCGAATTGTGAGAATTAGAAATAATCCTGACTACTGGGTTGCCACACTGTTAGATCCCCGGTACAAAAGTAAATTTTCAGAAATTATTCCTGCCATAGAAAGAGATGCACACATGCAGGAGTATCAGCAGAGACTGTTGCAGAATCTTACATGTGCTTTTCCCCAAAACACTAGTGGTGCACGTAGTGAATCTCACAGTTCCAACTTGCCAACCGTGGGACCGTCGAGTGTTCAGCACTCAAACCGTAACAGAAACACAGTATCTGCTGGTAACATCAATTTTGCGGAATCATTTCACCACTTTTTTAGCCCATGCTTTGCAAGGCCACAGGAGACAAGAAGTCTGACACATAGTCAGCGCCTAGAGACGATGGTACAGGAGTATCTCCAAGTAAACATTGAAGCCATGACTGTGTCCCTGGACCCTTGCTCTTTTTGGGCTTCCAATCTGGATAAATGGCCGGAGCTCGCCACTTACGCCTTGGAGATCTTGTCATGCCCCGCAGCCAGCGTTCTGTCTGAACGTGTGTTCAGCGCTGCTGGTGGTGTGCTGACAGATAAGCGCACGCAGCTCTCCACTGATAATGTAGACAGACTCACGTTCATAAAGATGACCAAATTATGGATCCGAAAGGACTTTTCTACCCCTGTGTCATCCTGGGGAGAGTAAAAGCTTGACGATTTGTTAAAATCACTTCACCAACCATTTTAAGCTTTCAAATTGCTAATCATGTTTATCTGTATCTAGGCTGGAAAATAATTTGGGCCTTGTAGCAGTTAGCAGTACTGATTCTATTAGGCCATCTATACTAAACTCCACCAGATTTCAAATCAATAATAATTTTTAGCTGCATCTAGCCCGGAAAATAATTTTGGAGCTCCTAGATGCGCAAGACACATGAGTGCCTTCTTGCTGCACTACCTGCAACATGATCCTCAGATTGTCAGAATTCGAAATAATCCTGACTACTGGGTTGCCACACACTTAGATCCCCCACACTCTTCGATCAACCTTTTCATTTTAATAGAGAACAAAAAAATGGTCATTTTTGAAATTATAAGCATTAGCAGGTTATTAGAAACTGAAATCAAACAGTTTTCAACTCAAAACTTTATTCTAGGTGATGTTACATTTGCACATAGGACCCCTTGTTCGAAAGGAGCTTCTGAACTCTCTCGTCCATTGAATTTATCAGGTTTTGGATGGTTTCTGCTTCAATTGTTTTGCATGAGGACAGAATACCCTCCCAGAGCTGTTGATTAGATGTGAACTGCCTCCCGCCATCATAGACACTCCTTTTGATGATGCTCCAGAGGTTCTCAATGGGGTTAAGATCAGGGGAGCATGGGGGTCACACCATAAGTTTGTCCCCTTTTATGCCCATATCAGCCAGAGATGCAGATGTGTTATGTGCAGCATGAGACCGGGCATTATCATGCATGAAAATGATCTTGCTGTGGAATACACGGTTCTTCTTCTTGAACCATGGCAGGAAGTGCTGTTTGAGAAACACCACATACATTATGGAGTTCATCTTTGCCTCGTCAGGGATCCTAAAGGGGCCGACAATCCCCATGATTCCAGCCCAAAACATTACTCCACCTCCCCCTTGTTGGCGCCGTAGCCGTGTTTGCATGGGGTGTCCATCAACCAGCCATCCTCCACTCCATCCATCTGGACCATCGAGCGTTGCACGGCACTCATCGGTGAACAAAACAGTTTTGAAGTCAGTCTTCATGTATTGTTTGGCCCACTGGAGCCGTTTCTGCTTGTGTGAAGTGGATAGAGGAGGTCGACAGGATGGCATATGCACAGCTGCAAACCTCTGAAGGACCCTGCATCTTGTTGTTCGGGGGACGTTGGAGGCACCAGCAGCTTCAAAAACTTGTCTGCTGCTATGACAAGGCTTTTTTGCCGCTGCTCTTTTAACCTGACGTAATTGCCTGTAGGAAAGAGTCCTCAATTTTCCCTTATCAGCACGCACACGTGTGTACTGTGAATCAGCTACATACTTCTTCATTGTGCGATGATCAGGATGAAGTGTCTTGGGAATGTTGATTGTAGTCATGCCTTGACCTAAACACTCCACAATTTGTTGCTTCTCAGCAGCTGACACATCCTTTTTCTTTCCCATTTTGGCAGAAAATGTAGGCTGCTTAATAATGTGGGACAGCCTTCTTAAGTAGTCTTGCCTTTCATTGGACACACCTGCCAAACTAATTAGCACAGGTGTCTGCAATTGCTTACAGTGATATAAAGAGCCCTGACACACATCACCATCAATGAGTTTAACTGACAAACAAAAAGATTCTTACCTTATCACTCCTAAACACTTTTTTGCATAATAATTTGGAACACAGTGTACATGTGCTTTTCCACAAAACACCAGTGGTTCACGTAGTGAATCTTACAGTTCTAACTTGCCAACCGTGGTCTGTATGGAGTTGTTCAATAAAGGGCCCAAAATGAAGATAACATAGACGGGAGAGGTCTCTATGAATACGAATTCCTAAGTATTTGATACCCTGTGAGGGCCAGGCAAAGGGAAAGTTGGACTGGATGGAATCCTGTATGGATTTGGGGAGGGAGACATCGAGGGCCTCAGACTTCGCTGCATTGATTTTAAAATTTGACCATGTAACAAAGTGATCTATTTCAGCCATAACAGCAGGGATGGATATATGTGATTGAGTGATATATACTAGGACATCATCAGCAAATGCAGAGCACTTGTACTCGGTGCCTCCCACCTCAATCCACCTAATATTGGTTATGGCAAATTGATGAGAGCAGGTGCTCCGTCACTAGGATGTATAAGAGAGGGGACAGAGGACATCCCTGCCTTGCCCCATTGGTGATTATGAAAGGTGATGAAAATGTTCCATCTATCTTCAGCCTAGGTGACGTATTGCGATACAGGGCCGTGATTTTGCCTATAAAAGGGTCCCCTAGACCCCTACCCCAAGCTTTTTAAGAGAATAATATATGGCGTGCCAGGAGACTCTATGGAATGCTTTCTCAGCATCCAACGAGAGTATCTAATTACAAATTTTTAACTGCATCTAGCCCAGGAAATACTTTGTGCCTAGTAGCAGTGTCTGCTAGTCAGCGGATTATCCCAGCTGTTAAGCAAGCTACACCACCTGTAGTTTGGACACTTAATTTTTTCAAAGGAAATGGTTCGGGCCCCCGGGACACTCAGTGAAGAGCTTCGGGGAGGCACCCCAAGGCACAGGGGCTGGGACTGGCAGTAGGACGCCTTGCGGTGGACCGCCAAGCTCGATCCTTATAACAGCTTTTTAACTGCATTTGCTTTAGTGGACGCTACTGGAGCTGGAATTACGCGGCTGCTGGCATGAGACTTGCCCTCCAATAGATCCTTGTAAAAGGATTTAAAGTGTACTCATTCAAATTAGAGAGACAATTTAAATTAAAAAGATTAGACCTGCCTCCACCGCAGGGGGGCTCGCTCGACCCACCAGCGGACAGGCACCAGTATTGGGAGAGGGGGGCTGGCCGTCAGGGTCCACCGCGGCTCTGGCACAAACCCGGCGACACGGAGGTCGTACGGGCAGGAACGGATTGGCCGTGTCGGCTTTGCAGTTTTTTGGTTTTAGAAGGGCATGACATGCCTATATCTGTGTTTCCCCCTCCTTTTACTCCTCCACCGCTTTTCTTTTCGCATGACTATATGTACTTGTCACTTCTCCATGTGTTTGTTGTGTCTTCTGAGCAGTTTATCAGCTTTTGGACACCTTTGAACATGTTTTCTATGTGTTTCTATGTGTTTTTGTTTGCCTGCCATTGGTTTTAACGGTGTTCGAAGGTGTTCGATGAACAGTTCGGCGAACATACGGGTGTTCGACGAACCGAACTCGAACACTACGGGGGTGGCTCAACACTACTCACAACTCACTGCTGCCTGGCTCCACCTTCCCTTTTATATCCCTAACGGGCTCCCTCTGCTGGTCTGAGGTGGAAGGTGGAGATGTGGGAACGGTTATAGGGGCCTCTTGTGGAGGAATCCTTCAATACACCCTTCTAGGATCTGTGATACCAAGCGCAGCTGGGCGTCACAGCAGCCTGTGTAACGTTGGTCCCAACTCTCTGCAGGTCATTCACTAGGTCCCCCTGTGTGGTTCTGGGATTTTTGCTCACCGTTCTTAAGATCATTTTGAGCCCACGGGGTAAGATCTTGTGTGGAGCCCCAGATCGAGGGAGATTATCTGTGGTATTGTATGTCTTCCATTTTCTAATTATTGCTCCCACAGTTGATTTCTTCACACCAAGCTGATTGCCTATTGCAGATTCAGTCTTCCTTGTTATGATCTGCAACATGTACTAAGGAAAGACCAGGGAAAACTGTCCCTACAGTAAAACTAAGCTGACTCCCTACGATGTAGTGAGCTGCCTGTTCCTAGCGAATAGACCCGCCTTAGTCCTCGGCTAGTCTGAACGAAGACCTATAGCATAAGGGGAGGGGTCCTTAAAAGAACTAAGGACTGGGACAAAAATGTGACACCTCCTAAACAGAGAAGTTGTTGCAGAACACAAAAAGACAAACAGACAAAAAAGTACTAGAGGTCCTAGAAGGACCAAATGAACTGACAGAGAAAGGCATAGAAGCACCTGGCTAGAGAAACAGTCAAACACAGAAGTCCAGCACAGCCAAAAGGGCGGAGCTAGAATATAAAGTCTCGTGACCGCAAAACACAAGATGGGAAAAAGCAAACAGGAGGGTTCTAACATTCCCAGCCTGGTGCAATTTTGTTTCTGGTGTCCTCCGACAGCTCTTTTGTCTTCACCATAGTGGAGTTTGGAGTGTGACTGTTTGAGGTTGCGGACAGGTGTCTTTTATACTGATAACTAGTTCAAACAGGTGCCAGTACTACAGGTAATGAGTGGAAGACAGAGGAGCCTCTTAAAGAAGAAGTTACAGGTCTGTGAGAGACAGAAATCTTGCTTATTTGTAATTGACCAAATACTTATTTTCCACCAAAATTTGAAAACCGTTTCTTTCCAAATCAGACAATGTGGTTTTCAGAATTTGCTTTCTCATTTTGTCTCTCATAGTTGAGGTCTACCTATGATGTCAAATACAGGCCTCTCTCATCTTTTTAAGTTGGAGAACTTGCACAATTAGTGGCTGACTAAATACTTTTTTTCCCAACTGTAAGTACGATAAGTGATGCAATGACTTTCTAAAGTTACACAATTATTTATAGAAATTGATTAAAAAAGGGTACTAAAAGACACATGGTTTAAGTTACAAATACATATATGTATATTTTAAGTAGCAGCAAGAAGTGTCTGTGAGCAGTGCTGCTGTTGGGTGAGCTACCAAAAGGAGACTAAGGGGACAGAGATTAGCGCGACCTGGACCTCAATGAAGAGGCAGAGTGGCATGCCACCTTAAAGGGGCCCTTGGATAGGATGATATGTCATGAGAAACCTTGAGCTTGCTAAACACCTAAGATAGCAAAACTAAACAGGACTAAGTTTGAATGTCCGACTACGCCACCCGTGGATTGCGGTCAGGAATGACCGCCGCTGCAAGGCAGACCACTGAGGCTGATGTTGGTGTGCAGCACAGGGGTAGGACAACTCACCACGGGAAGAGTGTAGCCTCAGGGCAGTGTAGGTGAATGCTGGGGGTGATAGTGCAGGCCGCAGTAATAAGAGTCCAGAGTCCGCTTCAAACAGTCCAGGGTCTTTATTGTAGGTATTACTATTGACCCAACAGGAGTACTGGGTAGGAATGGGCCTGGGTGTCTGAGAGCATTCGGGCGAGCCCCACTGGTCAGGGTGAGTGTGAAGGCCTACCGTTCTCTCTCTGCCCTTGCTGACTATCCCCCCTTTCGTGGTGTAATAGCCCACGTCCCTGAGCTGGCCGTGTACTTCGCCTGTATGGCTTGCGACTCGGGCCTTAGGTACCTTTTGCTGTACTGGTCCCTCTGTGTGGCGGAGCCTCCAGGCTTCTTAGGCCAAGGGACAGGTTTTTCTTCTGTGGCCATCTTCACAAGAGGGCACCAAGTGCAACTATCTACATGGTAGTTCTGGTTATTCACAGTCCATAACCTGTCAGTCCATTGTATCTAGGGAAACTGGAAACACATCATTAATAACCAGGGTACAAACATAAAACATTAAATATATACACTGTGCATTTAGATCCTCCAGCGAGCTGGTATTTGACCTCTAGTGCTCCGGGTTGACCTGCGTAACTCACTGTCTGGTGGTGGTCTAACCTGGCTTTCCCCACTAGCATTTAGGGTACAGCTACTAGCTGGGTTTACAGGCAGGGCAGGAAGCTGTCTGCGGGTCCTTTGGCTTACCGCAGGCATGGCAGGCTCACTGTCAGCAGAGGGTTGACTCTCCTGGGCTGCTGGCATGGGTTCTTCTGCCTCCGGAGCTGCTTGTTCTTCTTGTTCTTCCTGCTCTCCTGTAGGCTCCTGCTGGGTAAGTTGAAGGAAGTGTAGGATGGGTACCACTATGGCATCGTTTATCTGAGTCCAGGACCGGGGGAACTCTCCGAGAACGGTGCTGACCATTTGCTCCTTGTCCACTGCTGGCTCAAGGTCATCTTGATCTTCACTTGGATTCTGCAGTTGCTCGGGGCATCGTTTTAGGTGGTCTCTGGAGACAGTGCTAGTGGTTTCTCCTCCATCCTTGGTAATTACACATACTTTAGGGTTGTCGTGGTTGGATGGCAGTACTGTGTACGGGTCGCTCTCCCACTGGTCATCTAGCTTGTGAAGCCTTCTCTTCCACTTCAGGACCTGCTCACCAGGTTCCAGGGGACCAGCAGGGGCGTGTTGGTTGCTTTTCTCTCGCTTGAGCCAGACTCCACTCCACACTCTCCTGTACCTTCTTGTACTGTAGCCGCCGTTCCGTATCCCAGTCCGCATCTGGGGAGGTGTCCTCGGGTGTCAGGACTGCCATCTCCAGGTCCATAGGCAGCTTACCTGGTCTTGCTTGCATCAGGTAAGCCAGGGTGCAGTTGGTAGCATTCACCGGGATATGGTTGTACAAGTCTATCAGGTCTGGCAGCTTCTCCGGCCACAGGCTGCGTTCTTTCAGGGGCAACGTCTTGAGGAGATCGATGACGATATTGTTCATTTTCTCACACAGCCTGTTGGTTTGCGGGTGGTAAGGCGTTGTCCGAATCTTCCTACAGCCGTAGAGGTTGCAAAACTCCTGGAAGTCTTCCGCCTCAAACGCTGGACCTTGATCTGTCAAGACCTGTTCTGGATACCCGTATGGACGGCAGAAGTGTTGTTGGAAGACTCTGGCCGCTGTTTGGGCTGTCAAGTCTTTAACAGGAACCACCACCAGGAACCGGGAATAGTGGTCCACTATTGTCAGGGCATAGACGTAGCCCGACCGGCTTGGAGCCAGTTTCACGTGGTCCAGAGCTACCAGCTCAAGAGGCTGCCTGGTGACGATGGGCCTCAAGGGTGTCTTCTGGCTGGTATGGTCCTTCCTTCTGAGGTGACATGGGCCGCAGTCCCTGCTCCACTTCTCTATGGCCCCTCTCATACCGATCCAGTAGAACCGCTCTCTCGGTAGGAACTCCGGTGTCTTCCACCCGAAGTGTCCCGCTCTGTCATGGTAGGCCTCCAGGACCATTGCTGCATCCTGTCTCGGGACCACTACTTGCCAGGTCAGCTCGTGCGTCCGATGGTTGACCAGCCTTCGGCACAGCTTACCTTCGTAGAGGAATAGCCTGCTTTTCTCCTTCCATAACTGCTTGGCTTCCTCTGGAGCGTCCGTGCCAGGGCTAGCGTCTGCCTGGGTTAACAGGTCTTTCACCAGGCGAACTGCAGGGTCACTATCTTGCGTTTCAGCCCAGCCGTGGTGTGGTAAGGGGTTGAACATGACGGTGGTTAGATCTTTGTCTCTTACCCGGTGAGAATACTGAGTGGCCCCATACCGGTGGAACGCAGGGAGCTCTACTTCCTCCAGCTCTCCCGAGTCTTCTTCTCCTTCGGTTAGGTGGGGCATTCTTGATAGAGCGTCTGCATTGGCATTGGTTCTGCCTGCCCGGTATTTGATTGTGAAGTCATAATTTGATAGCCGGGCCATCTACCGCTGTTCTAGGGCACCAAGTCTTGCATTGTCCAGGTGTGTCAACGGGTTGTTGTCCGTGAACGTTGCGGAGGCCAGGTAATGTTTAAACTGTTCTGTGACGGCCCACACCTCCACCAAGAATTCTAGCTTGAAGGAGATGTAATTCTCCGGGTTCTTTTCAGTGGGACTCAGCTTCCGGCTGGCGTACGCGATCACCCTTTCTCTGCCCTGTTGGTTTTGGGACAGTACGGCTCCTAGCCCCACATTACTGGTGTCTGTGTGGAGGATAAAGGCTGGCCATAATCGGGGTAGGCCAGGATCTCATCCCCCGCGAGGGCCATCTTCAACTGGCGGAAGGACTCCTCTTCCGGCTTGTCCCACTTGAAGGGTGGCTTTTGACTTCTGGATTTAGACTGACCTATCAGGAGGTCCTGCATTGGAGCTGCCATCTTAGTGAACCCGGGGATGAACCTTCGGTAGTAGCCTACCAAAACGAGGAATTGCCTCACTTCTTTGATGTTAGAGGGGCTTGGCCAGCTCTTGATGGCTGTAACCTTGTCGGGGTCGGGGGCTACTCCCTCAGCACTCACCACGTGCCCTAGGTACTGTACCTTCGGTTATAACAGGTGACACTTTGAGGGCTTCACTTTCAGGCCATAGCCTGCCAGGGCTTCGAACACCTCGGCCAGGTGCTTTAGAAGGTCCTCGTAAGTCTTCGAAAAGACAATCACGTCGTCCAGGTAAAGTAGGACCGTCTCGAAGTTTCGGTGCCCTAGACAGCATTCCATCAGCCTCTGGAAGGTCCCGGGTGCATTGCAGAGCCCGAATGGCATACAGTTGAATTCACTCAATTCCATCGGGGTGGTGAAGGCGGTCTTCTTGTCAGCCTGTGCCACAGGAACCTGCCAGTACCCGCAAGTAAGGTCCAAAGTAGAGAAGAAATTAACTGATTTTAGTGCAGCTAAAGACTTCTCTATCCTAGGTAACGGGTACGCGTCTTTATGGGTGATATGATTGACTTGTCTATAGTCCACGCACATTCTCATGGTACCATCTTTCTTTTTTACCAGAACCAAGGGGGCTGCCCAGGGGCTACAGCTATCTCTAATGACCCCAGCTTCTTTCATTTCTCTCAGCATGCCCTTTGCGTTCTGATAATGTGCAGGGGGTACAGGTCTGTATCTCTCTTTTATTGGTGGGTGGCTCCCCGTGGGGATGTGGTGTTCTACCCCTTTCACCCTGCCGAAGTCTAGCGAGTGCTAGACTCCTTGTTTTTGGTGCAAGGGAGTGGAGTCAGCACCCACGTGGAGTTTCTGGCACCAGTCCTCCTTAGGTTTCTGGGAGCCATTACCCTCCACCGGTGGAGATGGAGGCAAGGGTTCCACGACCCTGAGAGCATTGTGTTCGACAGCAAACAATTTGGCTAATGTAGCGTACCGGGGCAAGTGTACTTCCCTTTCCCCAATGTTTAAGATCCGGACGGGCACCCTTCTATGGCGGACATCAACCACCCCCCGGGCTGTCAAAATGGTGGGCCTGCTGTCTGAGTACACGGGTTCTACCAAGGCTTGGTAGTCTCTCCCTCTTAACCCGATTGCAGTCCGACACCAGATCATCATTTCACTTTTGGGAGGCATGGCAATGGGGAACGGGTCGCTCATCCTCGCGCTACCGATCTCACCACCAGACAGTTCTACCTGTTGCCGTCTCATCAGGGCTCTTGTCTCTTTCTGGAGGACCCTCTGTTGGCTGGAGCTCGCATTCATCGCCACCTGCTGCAAAATTACAATCACTTCTGAAAGACAATTTTCAATCGCGTTAGTACACAAGGTTATTTTAGGGTGACTTTCTCGACGGTCAATGTCCACAATGATCACTCTCTGTGCCGGCAGTTCAACTTTACCAATCTTGATGGTCATCTCTCTGAACCCCACCTGTGGCACGGGTTGACCATTGCTGGCGATGATGCTCAAGTCACTGTCTGGATAGCGGGTTATGTCAGTGTCACTCCAGTACTGCTTGAAAAGTACATAGGGGATGGTAGTCACTTGGGACCCGGTGTCCAGCAGTGCTCTCATGGGGATACCGTCCAGCACTACGGGTAAAACCGGGCGTCCCCCTACGTACTTATCACGCCAACTATACGGGCCTGATGACCTTATGCCTGGGGATTGGCCCTCTGCCCCAGGTCGGACCCATTTAAAGTACAGTACCTGGCTATGTGTCCCGGCTGGCTGCAACGGCGGCAAATCGGCTGTCCATCCTCAGTGTAACGGTCGGCGGGCCTCCCTCTGAAAGACGGGATCCTCCTCTGTCGACGCCACGGGACATCCTCCGGACTTGAAGCCAGCTTGATTGGTCCTGATGGGTCCATCTGTAACGACTGTACGGTCCTGGTCAATACAGCGACACGGTTTGTTAGTTCTTGGACCTGATGGTGCAGGTTTGCAGGCGGGGATGGATTTAGGGCCTGCGCATCAGCCCCCACAAGGTCTGCGGGATAGGGCGCTGCCCCCTGGTGGTAAGTGATGGCAGGGCGCCGGGAAGCTATAGCGCCACCTGGCGCGGGTTCTCGGAGCACCCGGATGGCCCTATCCTTAAACTGGGCAAAGGTCAGGCCAGGGTTCTGAAAGGCCATGAGGCGCAGCTGGGTTCTGTGGGCACTAGACAGCAGACCTTCTATGAACTGTTCAGTTAATAGCTTATCTGTATCCTGCACGCTGTCAGGGTCAGCTTGTTTGATTGCTCTCAAGGCTTCTTGCAAGTTTAGGGCATAGTCTCTAATGCTGTCTTGTGCCCGTTGCTTACATCCGTAGAACTGCATTTTAATTTCAGCTGAGGTACGGGTATCAAAGGTACTCCGCAGCTGGGTCAGAATGTCCTTTACAGTCCTTTTCTCCTCATCTGACCATGATTTCACTTCCCGCTGGGCTGCACCGGTTAGCTGCCCCGTCAGAATGCTCACTTTCTGTTCTTTTGTCAGGGGATAAACTTTAAATAAACTGTGCAGTCTTTCCTTAAAGTCAGTTAATGTATGGGATTCCCCTGAGTATTGGGGCAGCCAGGCCGCTCCGGGGATGTAGGGCATGGAGAACGGCATCACCGCTGCTGCCGCCACGCTGGTGGTAGAAGGTCCCTTCGCGTCCGACATCTTCCTTCCCCCTAGTTAACCGTGGCCTACCTTCCATTGTTCCTCTTTCGTAGGCTGCGGCTCCGCTGGTGCTGCTCCGGGCGAGGACTTGCGTCGCGTCCTGGTGACGTCAGCGTCTCTTTCTCTCCTTCCAGGACCTTGCGCAGCGTCGGTGAGGAGGGCGGTGCTTCGGGTCTCGCGCGGTTTGGACGTCCACGCCCCTCTTCTTCCCGCGCGGCGTCATGAAGATGGCGCCCGATGGCGGGAAAGCGACTGAGGATGGCGGGAAACGGCTGAAGATGGCGGGCAATGGCTACGCATGGCGGGAAACTTCACTCAGGTAAGTATAAAGTCTTTTTCAGGCACGCAATACCAGTTTGTGGCGGGTTGGTCACAATCCTGCTGACTCGCCCCCTGGGCCATGGGGTACCCGGAACCGGGCTTCTATGCGATGCTGGGGGTAGTAGTGGCAACCCGATCCCATGGCTCAGGGTGGTCAGACCAAATTGTGGCAGCCTATTTATCAGTGTTTTTGAATGTCCGACTACGTCACCTGTGGATTGCGGTCAGGAATGACCGCCGCTGCGAGGCAGACCACTGAGGCTGATGTTGGTGTGCAGCACAGGGGTAGGACAACTCCCCACGGGAAGAGTGTAGCCTCAGGCAGTGTAGGTGAATGCTGGGGGTGATAGTGCAGGCCGCAGTAATAAGAGTTCAGAGTCCGCTTCAAACAGTCCAGGGTCTTTATTGTAGGTATTACTATTAACCCAACAGGAGTACTGGGTAGGAATGGGCCTGGGTGTCTGAGAGCATTCGGGCGAGCCCCACTGGTCAGGGTGAGTGTGAAGGCCTACCGTTCTCTCTCTGCCCTTGCTGACTATCCCCCTTTTCGTGGTGTAATAGCCCACGTTCCTGAGCTGGCCGTGTACTTCGCCTGTATGGCTTGCGACTCGGGCCTTAGGTAACTTTTGCTTCTCCGTGCTGTACTGGTCCCTCTGTGTGGCGGAGCCTCCAGGCTTCTTAGGCCAAGGGACCTGAAATCCCTCCCGGGTTGGTTACTCTGCTGCTGGGCTTACAACCCTGACAGCCTCGGACCCCAATGTCCGGTAGTGTAGTTCTCTCATCCAGGACCGGCTCTCGTCGCCTCTGTCCCTGGCTCGCAGCTTCTCCTCTGCCTCACGGACTCCTTGGCTACAGCTGAACTGTCCCTACTTCTCTGGGACTAGTCTCAGTCCTGAGCTAGGTCGTCCAGTTCTCCCTAACCCTGCCCTCAGTTACAGCTTTTATAGGGGCAGCCAGCTCCCCCTACTGGCCTGGGACAGGAGGTGCTGTATGCTAATTGTCCCTGACCAGGGAACCTCCCTCCTGCTCTCAGACACAGCCTTTAGTATTTGTGGCATCCAGGCCTGGGGTGACACACTGACACCACTCCTCCAGCTGTCCCTTGGGGTTGTTGTCCTCCGCCTGACTTGACGGGGGCAAGGGCTCTAGTGTCTGTATGTTGTTATTACTGACAGTGTACAGCTTTGCTACAGTAGCATACCGGGGTAGTTTCACTTCTTCCTCACCACAATTCAACACACGGATTGGTACTCTTCCCCTGCCTACATCCACCACCCCTCTAGCTGTCAGCAGTGTAGGTCTATGCTCTGAATATACCTGTTCTACAATTGCCTGGTATTCCTTTCTTCTGATACCCATAGCTGCTCGACACCATATCATCATTTCACTGTTTGGTGGTAATACAATGGGAAACGGGTCCGTTACCCGCGCACTGCCAATCTCCCCTCAAGACAGATTTACCTGTTGCTTGTGAATTAAGGCACGGATTTCTCTTTGTAGGACTCTCCTCTGCCCAATGCCAGCAGTCTCTGTAATCTGTTGGAGTGAAAACAGCACTTCTTCAAGGCAGTTTTCAATCACATTAGTACCAAGCACCATGTAAGGACATTTGTTATTGGGGTCATCTTCTACCACACATAACCCCTGGCATCTCATCTTCACCCTCCCCAGCTTTATTGTCACCTCTCTAAACCCCACCTGATTCAGTGGTTGACCATTAGCTGCTAAAATGACAAGACTAGAGTCTGGGGGGCTAAGATCAGCATCAGACCAAAATTGCTTGTAAAGGATATGTGGGATGGTGGTGACTTGTGACCCAGTGTCCAATAGGGCCGATGTGGGGATTCCTTCTAGCGTAATGTTGACGTACGGGCGGCCTCCCACATACACACGCCTGTCATATGGGCCCTGCTGTTTTATTCCTGGGGGTTGGCCCTGGGACCCAGGAATCTCGGGTTTAAACGACATCTTCTTGCAAAGTGGCCCAGTTTGTTGCAACAAGGGCAAACGGGTTGTCCTGAAGAATCCGTGTGGTCGGTGGCTCTGCGTCGGAATGGTGCGCTGGTCCCCTGCACGGGCAACATGAGCTTTCTCCTCATCCACTGAACATCCTCAGGTGATTCAGCTAACTGGATTTTGCTTGGTGGTTGTGCCTCCGGCCTGGCTTGCAAGAGTTTTAGCACGTAGTCCATGTTTTTGGTTAGTTGTAACACTTGATTACGTAGGTCATCAGCAGATTCGGGTACGACAGCTTGTCCTACCGATTTTACAGAGTCTATAGGTTTAGACTCTAAGTTCATGTGAGAGGTATTAACCTGCCAGGATATGATTGCAGGTTTTGTAGGTAATGGGTCTCGTAGCACAGTTATAGCACGGTCCTTTAAGGTATTAAAATCCACATCTGGATGATCTAGGACCCACATGTGCACCTGCTGACGATGAAAGTCTGATCTCAACCCATTCATAAACTGTTCTGCAAGCAATTTATCTTCATCTTGCACACTTGCTGGATCTACCTGTTTTATGGACCGGAGTGCCGCTTGTAAACGTAGGGCAAAGTCTCTGATGGTATCTTGCGGTCTCTGCTTGCATTGGTAGAATAGCATCCTTAGTTCAGACTGTGTGCATTTTTCAAAAGCAGCTTTGAGCTTATCAAACACATTTTCTATAGAGTCTCCATCAGCATCGCTCCAAGTCTCAGCTTCTAGCTCCGCTGCACCTATTAATTGTCCCTGCACAACGGAGACTCGCTGCTATTGACGCGCCCAGGGTGTTGGGGATGACTCGGCGCCCGGGCCTTGCTGTTAGTTTTGGGGGATGTCGCGGTGGCCGGCTCCCGGGCCCGTACCCTGGGGTCACTCTTAAAAAGAAAAAGGGGGAAAGTAAGTGGGATAGGGGAAAGTTCGTGACGCCACCCGTGGTGTCTGGTGTGGACCACCAGCGCTGCTACAGTCCTCTGAGGCCGGTGGTCAGGCAGCTTAGTTGGCGCGGCTCCCCACAGGTGGAGCGGGGCCTCAGGGCAGCGTAGGAGAGGGGATGCAGGACAGAGGGGACCCAGCCGGGTCAGAAGAAGAATAGGCACACTCACAACAGTTCACTTCAGTACCTTTACTGGTGGTGTTTCAGGCACGATCCAGGGCACTGTAGGGTGAAGGGTGCATTTCAGGACTCACCCCAGTGAGCGGGTGTGGGGCCTCCTGTTTCTTGCCTTTTCCTGATAAGTTTATGACCTGCCTGAAGCTAGGCCTAACTTGGTCTCTGTCTTGCAGCGGCTGACCTGGTGGTAGGGCCTTCTGTTGGAGATCACACTCCCTGGTCTCTTGGGCCTCAGTGACTCCTGACCCTGGGATAACGGTCAGCTTCTGGTGTTCCTGGGACATATAGTTTGCCAGGGGTTCCGGTTGTTTCTGCCGGTCCTTAGGAATCCCTGCAGACGCGGACCCGGTGTCCGGTAAATGCTTGTGGGGTGAGCTGGTTAAGCTCCTCTGCCCCCTATGTAGCTCGCTCACTCCTCTTGCCTTTGGCCGCTCGGGGCCCTCACTTGGCTTCACACTGGCAGTAGGCCTCGCTACTCTTCACCGTTCTTATGGCGTCGGCCGTTGGCTCAATAGTCTGAGCTTTGAGTCTGAACTCTCTCTAGAGGGACTGGAACTACCTCTGTCCCCTGAGGAAACTGTTCTCTAGACTGCACTGCCTAGCTCCACCTTCCCTATTTATATCCCTAACGGGCTCCCTCTGGTGGTCTGAGGTGGAAGGTGGAGGTGTGTGAATGCTATGAGGGCCTTTTGTGGAGGAATCCGTCCATGCACCCCTCTAGGATCTGTGGCACCAATGCGCAGCAGGACGCCTCATTTTCCTGTCATTGCATACATGTCCAGCACCGCACACATTTTACGTTTGAAAGCTGCTAAGGTACCGGGTTTACCTTCATACGTCGGTAACCATTTGGCCCCCGGTACGTACGGCAAGGCAATTGGCATTATCAGGGCCATCGCTTCAGATGCTGCGGCTCCTTCTCCAGCTGAGGAATCGGCTGCTGCTGCGTCTTGGGCGTCCCCTCCATCAAGGTCTCGGACATCATCTGTTTCACTCATGACGGTGCCCCCCTAGTTAATCGTTGCCAGCCGCTACAATCAACTCCTTCGGTAATCGGTGACTCTATGAGAAAAGGTCGAGCACTTAGAGTCTTTTCAGAATCAGCCACTCCCCTTCGTCAATCTCCGGCAGAGCGAAGAAGAAAAAGGACAAACAAAAAAACAAAAATGGCGTGGCTATCCTCACGCTTCTTTAGCCGCGCAACCGCGACTCTCTCCCGGCTCTGTGACGCAGCTCAATTTCTCTATGACGCAGTAATGACGGCCCGTTTTACAGTACACAAACCTTCAATAAAGTCCAATTTATTATCTCCACCTGATGAAGGCAGCGGACCTCTGCAGAAACGCATTGTGGGCATTAGAGCTTCAATAAAGAGGTTTGTTTTATCCTTTTCCAGCGCCTTATCCAATTTTCTAGCGTCCCACTGACCACTTCAATTTGCACACTGTTCACTTTTCCCTTGGGAGTTGTGGCTGGAGGCTGCAGAGAACTGGATACAATTTCAGCTGCAGGACCTGTAGTACCTGCGATGATGTCATCACCCATGTGACCCCACCCGGAATCACATGATTGGAAGCTCCATCTGCTAATCCAGAGGAGACACTGAAGGCATCGTGGCAGCGCTATCAGTGCCAGTAGCTGTTTAACCTGGGTTGTGCGGTCTGCACAACCCACTCAGGTGAGCAGACCACTGTATCTGCACGTATATTCTACTTCCATACAGGTTCACACAAGCACTGCGCTTTTCCACCCCACCCCCTTTTTTTGTCTTTCAAAGATACAGTCATGGCACCCTTGAAATTGTTCCAGAGAATGAAGTATTTCTCCCAGAAAATTATTGCAATTACACATGTTTTGTTATACACATGTTTATTGTGTGTATTGGAACAACACAAAAAAAAACCAGAGAAGAAAAGGCAAATTGGACATAATTTCACACTAAACCCCAAAAATGGACTGGGCAATATTGTTGGCGCCTTTCAAAAAAATGTGCGTAAACAACTAGGTTTCAAGCATGTGATGCTCATTCAAACTCATCTGTGGCTAGTAACCGTAGTGACTGAAACCAGATAAAAAGGGGAGAAGTTGATTCAATCATTGTATTGCGTGGCTGTGTGTGCCACACTAAGCATGGGGAACAAAAAGAAGAGAAGAGAACTGTCTGAGGACTTGAGAACCAAAATTATTTAAAAATATTAACAATCTCAAGTTTACAAGTCCACCTGCAGAGATCTTGATGTTCCTTTGTCCACTGTGTGCAATATCATCAAGAAGTTTACAACCCATGGCACTGTAGCGAATCTCCCTGGTTGTGGACGGCAAAGAAAAGTTGATGAAAGGTTAGAATGCAGGATAGTCTGGATGGTAAATAAGCAGCCCCAATCAAGTTCCAAAGAAATTCAAGCAGTCCTGCAGGTTCAGGGTTCATCAGTGTCAGCGCAAACTATCCGTTGACATTTGAATTAAATGAAACCCTATGGCAGGAGACCCAGGAACACTCCACTGCTGACACAGAGACATACACACGTGGTTAAAATTGTTGGTACCCCTCGTTTAATGAAATAAAAACCCACAATGGTCACAGAAATAACTTGAATCTGACAAAAGTAATAAATTAAAAATCTATGAAAATGAACAAATGAAAGTCAGACATTGCTTTTCAGCCCTGCTTCCACAGATTTTTTTAAAAAAATTAAATTCATGAAATAGGCCTGGACAGAAATGATGGTACCCTTAACTTTAATATTTTGTTGAACAACCTTTTGAGGCAATCACTGCAATCAAACGATTCCTGTAACTGTCAATGAGACTTCTGCACCTCTCGACAGGTATTTTGGCCCACTCCTCATGAGCAAACTGCTCCAGTTGTCTGAAGGTTGCCTTTTCCAGATGGCATGTTTCAGCTCTTTCCAAAGATGCTTAATAGGATTTAGGTCAGGGTTCATAGAAGGTCACTTCAGAATAGTCCAATGTTTTCCTCTTAGCCATTCTTGGGTGTTTTTAGCTGTGTGTTTTGGGTCATTATCTAGTTACAAGACCAATGCTCTGCGACTGAGACCAAGCTTTCTGACACTGGGCAGCACATTTCTCTCTAGAATCCCTTGATAGTCTTGAAATTTCATTGTACCCTGCACAGATTCAAGACACGCTGTTCCAGATGCAGCAAAGTAGCCCCAGAACATAACCGAGCCTCCTCCATGTTTCACAGTAGGGACAGTGTTCTTTTCTTGATATGCTTCATTTTTCCATCTGTGAACATAGAGCTGATGTGCCTTGCCAAAAACTTCCATTTTTGTCTCATCTGTCCATAGGACATTCTCCCAGAAGCTTTGTGGCTTACCAAGATGTAGTTTGGCAAATTCTAGTCTGGCTTTTTTTATGATTTTTTTCAACAATGGTGTTCTCCTTGGTCATCTCCCATGAAGTCCACTTTGGATCAAACAACGACGGATGGTGCGATCTGACACTGATGTTCCTTGAGCTTGAAGTTCACCTTTAATCTCTTTAGAAGTTATCCTGGGCTCTTTTGTTACCATTCGTATTATCCGTTTCTTTGATTTGTCATTAATTTTCCTCCTGCGGCCACATACAGGGAGGTTGGCTACAGTCCCATGGATCTTAAATTTCTAAATAATATGTACAACTGTAGTCACAGGAACATCAAGCTGCTTGCAGATGGTCTTATAACCTTTACCTTTAACATGCTTGTCTATAATTTTCTTTCTAATCTCCTGAGACAACTCTTTCCTTTGCTTCCTCTGGTCCATGTTGAGTGCGGTACACACCATGTCACTAAACAGCACAGTGAGTATCTTTAGCCCTAGATACAGGCCCACTGGCTGATTACAAGGTGGTAGGTGTGCAACCAAATATTAAGTTGTGGGTGCCAACAATTTTGTCTGGCACATTTTTGGGGTTTAGTGTGAAATGTCCAATTTGCCATTTTTTTCTCAGTTTTTTTTGTGTTGTTCCAATACACAAAGGAAACAAATATGTGCACAACAAATTGTGTAATTGCAATAATTTTCTGGGAGTAATACTTCATTTTCTGGAACAATTTCAAGGGTGCCAACAGTTTTGGGCCTCATCCAGACATCTATTTTTCACATATGTGTTTTATCCTTGTTTTTTATGGATAGAACATGTATCCATTACAGTCTGTAGTGCTGTTTACATGTCTTATTTTGGAAGGGAGGGGCAGACAATTCAGTCCAAAAAAAATGGAGATATGTCCATTTTTAATGTGAGTCGGGGATCAACACAACTGATGGTCCCAACCCCATTTATAAGGCAAGAAATCCCACTTATTAAACCTGACAGGGCACATCTGTGAAGTGAAAACCATTTCTGGTGACTACCTCTTGAAGCTCATCAAGAGAATGCCAAGAGTGTGCAAAGCAGTCATCAAAGCAAAAAGTGGCTACTTTGAAGAACCTAGAATATAAGACATATTTTCAGTTGTTTCACACTTTTTTGTTAAGTATATAATTCCACATGTGTTAATTCATAGTTTTGATGCCTTCAGGGTGAATGTACAATTTTCAAAGTCATGAAAATACAGAAAAATCTTTTAATGAGAAGGTGTGTCCAAACTTTTGGTCTGTACTGTATGTTTCATCCATGTGCTGTCCATTTTTCTGTCTGGTTTCTAGGCTATACCTGGAAAATTCCCTTTTAGCAGTATATTTGCATTTCTTGTTTTGATAGTAGTTAGAATATGTGCTGTCAGCATTCATCAATCATGTCAAAGCTGGATATAGACCGCTTAATTTTTCTTGTTCATAATAGGACCGAATTGTGAGAGAGCATTTGTGAGGGATATCATGACTGTGCATTGGTTGAGTAGTTGTTGGAGCTCTTCGCATCCGAGCTCGATCACAGAAGTGGAGGAGCTGTAGGGAGAAGTTTAGACGAGGTCCATGAAATTCACACTGGCTCAAAACAAATAAGAGACCCTATGTTTATGGTCATTGGATATCATTGGAGACTGGCCACTTCTGAAGTTCATCAGCGCTGGAAGTCTCTTAAGCAAGGAGAGCAGTGCTTACAAGCTCCTTGCTCTACAGCTTTCAAGCACTGCTATGAAGCTGGCTGAATTGCTAGATCTTGGCAGGTTCCATGCCCTGTTCTCCTCTGATGTTGTAGGGACAACCCTGCCTCTGCTTGCAGTATCGGAGAGAGCACACAGTTCACACCAGTGGCACAACCATGCCACTGCTTCAAAAAGACAACCATAAGGAGTGCACCATCCTCCATCAGGAATTAATATTTTTACAGATTTTGTTTAATAATAAGCCAATTTTCATATTGACATTTCTTAAAAGCACTTAAGATAATCTTGAGGAAAATGTAAATGAGGAGGAAGAAGTGCCTGGCCCATCCCTGTCTAATACTACAACCACTGGTGATGTCTAGGATGAATGTGGAGCAACAGCTGCAGCCCCAGTTTCTTCATCTCCAGAACATCAAACTTCCTTAGGACATAGGAGAAGCCAAAGTCGGAGAAGGATTCTTGAATAGGGATGAGAGGACCCATGGAAGTTCGGGTTCTAGTACCCAACCCAAACTTTAGTCCAAAGTTTGGATCGGGTACCAGAACTGTACCTCAACTTGAACCAGAACCCAAACCCCATTGAAAACAATGGAAACCTGAACTTTGGATCTGGGAAATAAAAATTTCTTCTCTCTCTCTCTCTCTCTAATGGACTTCCTTGGAACTCCGAACATTAAAACGACAGTACCTGTCCGGTATGAACCCCAAACTTTTACGTTCGGTTTCGCTCATCTCTATTCTTGACCTCTCTGCCACTTGAAAGTAAACAGTGGGTTCTGAACTATTTACAATGAAAGAAGCAAAAAGGAGGGCACCATCAGTAAGATAAGATGTTGCTCAACCCGTCACATACCCAAGCCAGAACAAGTAGCACGCAAAAAAAGGAAGGAAAGTGGTATGCATGGAAAGACAGGGAGCACTAAATGTATACCAACATGATTTTATTAATTCATAAGGGCCGGACAAACATGCAAAAAGTTAAAAACATTTAAAAAGCATAACGCTTAAATACATCAATAGTACCACATTTGAATATAACAGTGGTCAAAAAAAACCCTATATGTGTACAAACATCACCAATAGATATGTAACATCAATACTTGCACCCAGCTTATTTATGTAGACCCATGTAGGTCCCTGTGACCAAATAAATAAATCCTTCTCCTATTTTAGGTGACTCGGCAGCCGGGCCTCTAGTTGCCGGGGGATATCACGGTGGCTGGCCCGGTCCGTGACCCAGGGCGGTTAGTTAAATGGGGGAATACTTTTATTATATGGGGTTGTTGGGATTATTTGTGACTCCACCTGTGGTGTCTGGTGAGGATCACCAGCGCTGCAACAGTCCTCTGAGGCAGATGGTAGGGCAGCTTGTGATGGAATGGCTCCCCACAGGTGGAGCGGGCCTCAGGGCAGCGTGGGGAATGTACTGGATGGTGGTGCAGGGGAGAGACGGCAGGACGGTCCCGGAGGAAGGACGGACACTCACACGGGGGTAAGCTTCAGTACCTTTACTGGTGATGCTGCAGGCACGGTCCAGGGTACTCCAGGTGAAGGGCGCACTTCTGGACTCTACCCAGTGAGCGGGTATAGGGCCTCCTGATCCGTTGCTTTACTCTCTAAGCTTCTGGCCTGGCTGGAGCTGGGCCTAGCTTGGTTACTGTCTCTCTCTGCACCTGCTATCCTGGTGGTAGGGCCTTCTCTTTGGAGATCACTCTCCCTGGACGCTGGGACCTCTGTGACTCCTAGCCCTGGTTCTGCAATCAGCATTTGGTGAACCTGGGACCTGTAGTTCTCCAGGGGTTCCGGTGGTTCCTACTGGGTATAAGGAGTCCCTGTAGGCGCGGACCCGGTGTCCGGTATATATATATCGGGGTGAGCTTACTATGCTCCTCTGCCCCCTTAGTTCCACTCTCCTTTTCCTCTCGCCGTCGACCACACTCAGGGCCCTCACTACTTGGCGGCTGGCGTGCTGCGTCTTCACCGCTCTCTGAGCGTCGGCACGCTCTCTGCTCACTCTGAGCTGACTGACTGAACTGAAACTGAACACTGACTGAGAACTCAACTGAGCTGCCTAGCTCCACCTTCCCTATATATGTCCCTAACCGGCTCCCTTTGCTGGTCTGAGGTGGAAGGTGGAGGTGTATGAATGTAGTGACGGCCTCTTGTGGAGAAGTCAATCCATGCACCCTTCTGGGTTCTGTGGCATCAATGCGCAGCAGGGCTCCACATAGGCACCAAACAGTTTATGGTAACAATAACAGCACCACTATATTATATACATTCATTTAAATAAAAGCAGTGTTATCAAAATTCATAGTGGTAAATAGCCACAATTTTACCCAAGAAAAGGGAAGACGTAGGAGAGGGATTAAACGTCCCCATGCCAATATTTAGAGACTCCTAAAATACGACCTGTAAGCTGGGGTAAAAATGTACCCGTGTATATCAAGGGGGTCAGAAGGACCACAACCCCACGTGTATCGCCACTAACGCTGTGGCTTCAACAGGGGAGAGGTGTGGTATTAGAGCAGCTGAGCTGGTCTCTTATTTATATCTAAAAGAAAATTTAGTAATTACCCAGGCTGGTCCCAGATGCGAAAATCACCATCCGATGCAGCCGCCATGTTGTCCCAGCGCGAGCGCATTAGAATCAGATGTGCAGAACCGGAAGGAGAGAGGTAAGTATTTCCGGGACGCATCCATCCAGCGTCTGGGTTATGCGCATGCGCGGGAACGCGCCCTATCTAGGTGCACGTGACCACGTCCCTGCATTATTGCAGGTATGTATGTGGAAGCAGGGCATGTCCGACACACTGACCCATGAGGTGGTGCAATTCATTGGGTCAGTGTGTGAGGCAGCATCATGATCATGCACTCTGACACACTAGACACCGGATCGAGGTGTCCAGATCTCAACAAGTGGCAAAAAATGGCAAAAAATAATAAATGTGGCGTAATAGGGCCAATGGCCATATATAAATAGGCGTATGAGGAAAGATAGAAAAATATACTAGGAACGCCAAAAAAGACCCTTATTGTTATTATTAGTGCCATAGATTTTATGATAACCAAAGGAACCCCTAAGTCACATACCCAACAGAAGAGACATATAAGGGATGTGCGGCTGCACCATTCATTCAGACATACAGTACAGACCAAAAGTTTGGACACACCTTCTCATTTAAAGATTTTTCTGTATTTTCATGACTATGAAAATTGTACATTCACACTGAAGGCATCAAAACTATGAATTAACACATGTGGAATTATATAGTTAACAAAAAATGTGAAACAACTGAAAATATGTCTTATAATCTAGGTTCTTCAAAGTAGCCACCTTTTGCTTTGATGACTGCTTTGCACACTCTTGGCATTCTCTTGAAGAGCTTCAAGAGGTAGTCACCGGAAATGGTCTTCCAACAATCTTGAAGGAGTTCCCAGAGATGCTTAGCACTTGTTGGCCCTTTTGCCTTCACTCTGCGGTCCAGCTCACCCCAAACCATCTCAATTGGGTTCAGGTCTGGTGACTGTGGAGGCCAGGTCATTTGGCGTAGCACCCCATCACTCTACTTCTTGGTCAAATAGCCCTTACACAGCCTGGAGGTGTGTTTGGGGTCATTGTCCTGTTGAAAAATAAAATGATGGTCCAACTAAATGCAAACCGGATGGAATAGCATACCGCTGCAAGATGCTGTGGTAGCCATGCTGGTTCAGTATGCCTTCAATTTTGAATAAATCCCCAACAGTGTCACCAGCAAAGCACCCCCACACCATCACACCTGCTCCTCCATGCTTCACGGTGGAAACCAGGCATGTAGAGTCCATCCGTTCACCTTTTCTGCATCGCACAAAGACATGGTGGTTGAAACCAAAGATCTCAGATTTGGACTCATCAGACCAAAGCACAGATTTACACTGGTCTAATGTCCATTCCTTGTGTTCTTTAGCCCAAACAAGTCTCTTCTGCTTGTTGCCTGTCCTTAGCAGTGGTTTCCTAGCAGCTATTTTACCATGAAGGCCTGCTGCACAAAGTCTCCTCTTAACAGTTGTTTTAGAGATGTGTCTGCTGCTATAGAACTCTGTGTGACATTGACCTGGTCTCTAATCTGAGCTGCTGTTAACATGCGATTTCTGAGGCTGGTGACTCGGATAATCTTATCCTCAGAAGCAGAGGTGACTCTTGGTCCTCTTTTCCTGGGGTGGTCCTCAAGTGAGCCAGTTTCTTTGTAGCGATTTATGTTTTTTGCAACTGCACTTGGGGACACTTTCAAAGTTTTCCCAATTTTTCGCATTGACTGACCTTCATTTCTTAAAGTAATGATAGCCACTCGTTTTTCTTTACTTAGCTGCTTTTTTCTTGCCATAATACAAATTCTAACAGTCTATTCAGGAGGACTATCAGCTGTGTATCCACCAGACTTCTGCACAACACAACTGATGGTCCCAACCCCATTTATAAGGCAAGAAATCCCACTTATTAAACCTGACAGGGCACACCTGTGAAGTGAAAACCATTTCCGGTGACTACCTCTTGAAGCTCATCAAGAGAATGCAAAGAGTGTGCAAAGCAGTCATCAAAGAAAAAGGTGGCTACTTTGAAGAACCTAGAATATAAGACATATTTTCAGTTGTTTCACACTTTTTTGTTAAGTATATAATTCCACATGTGTTAATTCATAGTTTTGATGCCTTCAGTGTGAATGTACAATTTTCAAAGTCATGAAAATACAGAAAAATCTTTAAATGAGAAGGTGTGTCCACTTTTGGTCTGTACTGTATATACCCCCCTACAAAAACAATTTTAAGACACATAGAGGTGGGCCACAGTAACGACATGTTCCCATTAGAAAGGAGCGGTTCTGCTATACAGTTATAGGGTATGCAGTAAATGCAACGGCTGGCAAAAATTTGGAGGCACTCCAATGCCCCTTGCAAGAGATGTAGAGGAGGGCCTCCTGAAAAAAATGTTCCCATTATTAGGATGTGGGTCTCCCATACTGTCTGCCTATGCAGTGAATGCAATGGCTGCCAAAAATTTGGAGGCTCTCCAATGCCCCTTGCAAGAGACATGGATATGTTGATATGGTAGATATGGTGGTGGAGGATGAGGATGAGGAGAAGGAAGAGGACAAGACCAAATAGACAATATCAGGAAGCGTATAACCCATGTCTGGGTGTGAAGACAGAGGTGCATGGGAATAGAGTTAGACCTCCCCAAAAAAAGACACTGTATTTGAGTTTGTTACGCTGCTATCATTCGGTGGTGTTGAGAAGTCTGGCCCAATCCAGCCCTTGTTCATTTTTAGAAGAGTCAGCCTGTCAGCATTTTCCGTTGACAGGCGGATGCGCCTTTCTGTTATAATTCCACCAGCGGCACTAAACCCACTGTGACAAAACGTTAGCGGAAGGGCAGGCCAGGACCTCCAAGGCGTAGAGAGCCAGTTCATGCCACGTGTCCAGCTTGGATACCCAATAATTATAAGGTACAGAGGAATCACAGAGGACATTGGTACGGTCGGCAAGGTACTCCCTCAGCATCTTCTGAAACTTTTCCATCCTTGTGAGAGTACCCCACGCCTCAGGGCCTGTGCAATGGGAGGGTCTGAGAAAACTGTCCCAGAACTTTGACAGTGTTCCCCTTCCTCTGCTGGATTGGATTTGTGTCTCTCGCCTGTACTCCTTGGTTGTCCAATGAACTGTGACCTCTGCTGCCAGGGTTTTCAGATGGGAATTTTTTTAATAATTTCGCAACAAGGGCCTTCTGGTACTGCCCCATTTTATTAAGCCTGTCAGGCGCGGGAATAAGAGATAGAAAGGTCTCCTTGTACCATGTGTCTAGAAGTGTCACCAACCAGTAATGACTGTCACTCAAAATTTGGACAATGTGAGGGTCACGGAAAAGACAGCGTAACATAAACTCAGCCATGTGTGCCAGACTGCAAAGTGGCAAGATTTCCGTGTCCTCACCAAGAGGACGACTGACCACGCTCTCCTCCTCATCCTCTTCCTCCTCCCTGTCCTCAGGCCATCCATGCTGAACAGGCGGTATGACAGTTGTGCAGGTAGTACCATCTATAGCGCAGGAAACTAGCTCCTGTTCTTGCTCATCCTCCTCCTCTTCCTCAGTATCACCCAATCCACTTTGGAATGAGATGCGGCTGGGCTGTGTGGAATCATCCTGTATGGTTCCTTGCTCCATCTCATCATTCTCTGCCTGCAATGCATCCTCATTAATTGTGAGCAGACAGCGTTTCAGAAGACAGAGAAAAGGGATAGTAACGCTAATTATGGTGTCATCGCCGCTCACCATCTTGGTGGAGTCCTCAAAATTTTGGAGGATGGTACAGATGTCTGACATCCATGTCCACTCCCGAGGTCTTATGTGTGGAGTCTGCCCTGAATACTGACTGCCTTGTTGATGCTGGTAGCCAAAAGCTGCCCTCTACTGCTCACAAATATTTCCCAACATCTGCAATGCAGAGTTCCAATGCGAGGGGACATCGCACACCAGTTGGTGAGCTGCAAGCTGCAAACACTGCTGAAGCACGACAAGGGTGGCGGAAGCTCTAGCTGACTTTCTAAAATGGACACACATGCGGTGTACTTTGACAAGCAGATCTGGCAGATCTGGGTAGGTTTTGAGAATCCGCTGAAACACAAGCACATGGGCCAGGAATAGTACGTGTGTAATGTGGGGACGGCACAATGGGAGAAATAGTGGCGGCTGGGGACCGAGTACCGAGGGACGTCCACCGCCATCAGGTTGCGGAAAGCTTCCGTCTTCAAGAGCCTAAAAGGCAACATTTCGAGCGCAAGCATTCGCAAAATGTGTGAATTTAGTACTGTGCCCATGGGGCATTGGTTGCGTATTTGCGCTTGCGCTCCAAGAACTGGGGTAGGGACAACTGAACGCTGCACTGGGACAGGGACGTGAACGTGCTTGCTGATGTGCTAGTTGAGAGTGTGCAACGACAGGTGCAGGGCGAGAGGTATCTTCGCATGCGCCATGGACGGGTGATTGGCGTGCACGCACAACAGCAGAAGAAGCAGTGGTGTCACCCGCAGACACTGTTGCTGGACCCTGGGGTTCAGCCATCTTAGTCGGGTGCTTTGCTGCCATGTGCCTGATCATGCTGGTGGTGGTCAGGCTGCTAACCCCAAAAAGGCCATTTGCACCATCTGCCAGGCCAGCACCAGTAGGGGTATCTGCAGAGTCTTTAAAAAACAACCAGACTCAGGAAGACCTAACAGTTGTGCTGGCAACTTTTGTCATGTTGGCGTTACGGGGAGCGCTTTCCCACCTTGTGTCTGCGGCCACTACACTGCTTCTTCCTGCCTGATGTGGTGCTATGCCTCCCTCCCCCTGTGTGCTGCTGTCCTCGCCCTGCATGTCCGCATGCCAGGTTGGGTCAGTTACTATATCATCCACCACCTCGTCTTCCACTTACGCACCCTGGCCCTCCTCCTGACTTTTTGGCAAATGTGTCTTATCATCATCCACCTCTTGTGACAGTAATTGCACTTTCCCACCATTGCATTTGTGTGACCATGGCTGCTCAAATATTTGGGCATCGCTACACGGGTTCTCCTCTTCACCTGCTTGAAGCCGGCCGGGCTAGTGGCCTGAATCTATAAATGGAAAAGTGAACAGCTCTTCTGGGTGTCCAAGTGTGGGATCAGTTGACTCTGGGAACTCGGCATGGTGGGAGGAAGGAGGGTCAGGGTGAGGAATATGCGGTCCAGACTCACAGCTACTGAGACTTAACCATGTGGAAGACAGGGTAGTGGTGGTGGCAAAGTGACTGGAAGCATTATCTGCTATCCAACCAACTGTAACGGGTCCGGGAGGCGGAACCTCTGAGCTACTATACAAGGGGGCGGCCCTTGTAAGGGAGCGGGTGGCAGTCTCTGGGTGAACGGACAGGGAGTTACGGCAAGTGATCAGGGCAGTCTCTGGGTAAGGGGTAGGTACGACCTGTGATGGCAGAGCCTCCGGGTAGGCTAGCAGGCAGATGGTAGATGTGTGCTCCCAGGTGAGCAAGCGAGAGTCTCTGGAATAGCAGGTGGTCACGGCACGTGACGGCGGAACCTCCGGGCTGGCAGGCAGGTAGGTAACGGAGAAGCGCTCCCAGGTGAGCGGGCAAGAGTCTCTGGAATAGCTGGTGGTCACCGCACGTGACAACGGGACCTCCGGGCTGGCAAGCAGGCAGGTAACGGAGATGCGCTCCCAGGTGAGCGGGCAAGAGTCTCTGAGATAGCTGGTGGTCACAGCACGTGACAACGGAGCCTCCGGGCTGGCAAGCAGGCAGATAACGGAGAAGCGCTCCCAGGTGAGCGGGCAAGCTGGTCCATAGACAGACTGACCGGAGTAGTAAGGCAGACCGTCGGACCTCAGGCAAGCAGGCAGGTAGCTGATATGCGCTCCCAGGTGAGCGGGCAGGCTGGTCCTTTAGACAGACTGACAGGAGTAGTAAGGCAGACCGTCGGACCTCAGACTGGCAGACAGGTAACAAGTATTCAGGCAGGAATCAGGCAGGTAACTGGCAGGTAAACTAGCAGGAAACTGGCAGGAAACTGGCAGGTAACTGGCAGGTAACTGGCAACGGGACCTGAGGGCTGAAGCACAGGTGAGACACAGGTGCAAACAACATTGCTCGGGCACCTCCATTTTGGAGGAGGTGCCTTATATATGATGAAGTCCTCCGGCCATTGGCCGGGGACTCCTTAGGACGGCGCGCGCGGCCCCTTTAAGAGGAGGGGAGCGCGCGCGCGCGCGCCCTAAGCACAGGGGCCGGGAAGGAGCGCGCGCTGAGAGCAGAGCGGGAGGAGGACGCCGGGAAGGAGCGCGCGCTGACAGCAGAGCGGGGAGAGGACGCTGGGCACGGAGCAGAGCGGTGAGGGGAGCAGCGTCCCTGCCTAGCAGAGGGCAGGGACGCCAGCGCTACACCAACAACCTTTTGACACTGCTCTGTGTTCAATAGTGGTGTTCTGCGGTCCCCTGGGACAGGAAGGTCGAGCAACATGATGTGGGTGTTTGTTGTGGCACAATTTCAGCTTTCCCATGGCCTCGGCCTCGACCTCTGTATGCACCATCACCATCACGTCCACTTCCCCGTCCCTTAACACGCACCTTGCCCATTTTAAATGGAGGACAATATTTTCCACGTTCACTACAAATGGCTGAATTTGAACCACAGTTATATGATACGTCTGACAGAGAGCCACGGTTTTAAAAAGCGGGCCTGTAGTTTACTAATACTATTCTTCACAGCGACCTCGTGTGAATAGCTTCACTGACACACTGCAACAAAATGGAAATGAAATCCAGAAATGGCTGATTTTGGAACGCAGTTATATGTGATACTTCTGAAGGAGAACCACGGTTTTAAGTGGCGGGCCTGTAGTTTACTAATACTATTCTTCACAGCGACCTCATGTGAATAGCTTCACCGACACACTGCAACAAAATGGAAATGGAAGCCAGAAATGGCTGATTTTGGAACGCAGTTATATGTGATACGTCTGACGGAGAACCACAGTTTTTAAAAGTGGGCCTGTAGTTTAGTAATACTATTCTTCACAGAGACTTCGTGTGAATAGCTTCATCAACACACTGCAACAAAATGGAAATAGAGGCCAATATTTTCCACGTTCAGTTCAAATTTCTGGATTTTTATCGCTGTAATATGGAAAAGATCTTGCTGTATTCTGCAGTGCTAACAAGCAAATGGAGCAGAAAAATGGTGTACTATAATAATCAGGATTAAGATAAAAAAAATTTAGCCCTGGTCCCTGATATCTGGGGCTATGTTTACAAATATCTATAATAGCAGGATCAGTCAGAACGTGCAATGGACCCTCTTGTGCAGTATGCACTGCAGTCTGCCACATACACTGCCTGCCTTGCTTTTTAAGCAAATAACCAGGATTAAGATAAAAAAAATAGCCCTGTAGACATGGCCCAAGATATCAGGGGCTATGTCTACAAATATCTGTAACAACAGCAGCAGCAGACAGAATGTGCTATATGCACTTCAGTTTGCCACAAACCCTGCCTGCCTCCTAACTCCTGCTATTACCATTCACCACTGAATATATGCAGCTGGTTTAGTCCTCCTCAGAAGGACTGTTAGTTCAGAGGGATATATGTATATGCTGTGGAATACGTATACTAACTAAAAACAAGCAAATCTCTCCCTGACTCAGCAGCAGCTATCCCTACTCTGCCTGTTTCTGGGGTAGACTGTGACGAGTATAGCAGTGCCATGTCTTATATAGACCCGATGACGTTATGCGGCCAGCCAATCACTGCAATGCCCACAACTAACATGGCTACGGCATTACAGTGCGTGGCAGGCAATTCCTACATGCTCATTGGCTCTCTAAAGAGCACCAAACATGCAGGGCGGGGTCCCGAGCTCATGCCGAGCAACCCCAGAAATACTCGCCGAGCGCTGAGCTTGTTGAGCACAGTCATGCTCGGGCGAGTACAGAGTAGTGGCGAGCACGTTTGCTCATCACTAGTAAATACATATAAATCAAAATAAATAGCATATATACAAATCATTCATATTTGCATCAATTGATCTGACAGCCATGATTAATCCAACCACAATGCATTACAAAGTGCCAAGTGCATATACGAGAGTCAGTCAATAAGTAATGCCTCCTATTTTTTTTCTCCTTTTAATTGGCAAGAAATTCAAATGCAATTACATAGGTTGAAAACCACAACTTTAACGATTAATTTGTCACTTTTCAATATAATCTCCATCCATTTCCACAGTCTTGGTCCACCGTTTAACAAGGGCATGTATTCCAGCATGGTAAAAAGCATGGTCTTGCTTCCTAAGCCATTGACGCACTGACTTTTTCACGGCCTCCTCATCCTCAAAGTGAATCCCACGATGAGCTTGTTTTAGCCCGAACAGATGGAAGGTCACCACGAATGATGTCATCAACTTGCTGAATGTTGCTTGGAGTCACTGCGGTTACTGGCCTGCCACTCCGCATTTTGTCAGCCAACGGTGATGGCCCTTCAGCTGTGTTATAGCGACGAACCCATCGTCTAACAGTACTGACATCCACTGTTGCATCACCGGACACATTTTTCAGTCTCTCATGAATTCGAATAGGCGTTTCACCTTCTGCATGCAAGAATTCAATCAGAGAACGTTGTCTAATATGAACATCGATGTCAGCCATTTTGTAAACGGATACAGTCCTGCCACCTGTTGGTGCAGGAAGTTGCAATTGCTGTGCATTGGAGAAGAAGGTTTGAGGAATTGTACCAAATTCGAATATTTAACATAACTACCTTATTTAAGGAGAAAAAAAATAGGAGGCATTACTTATTGACTGACCCTCGTAAATCAAAGATAAATTTTAATGTTAAATGCCAGACATATAATTAGAATGTATTGCAATATTAGTTAATAAATTGACCAGTATATAAGGGCTCAGGATACATCAGAACTTATTGTGTAAGTAACTGTAAGTAAGAGTATTGTGTAAGTAAAATATGGCAATGTCCCTCACTATACATATGTGTATCCTCTGACCATTAAGTCAAATTAAAGGAGACAAATGGATGTGTTTATAATAAACACCGTAGCGAGGAGGAGACAACAGTAGAAACCCTCACAGAAGATCCATCGCTCTATCCACATAAACATACCAGTTAGCTGCACTAACGTGTGTATATGGACTGGAGTGAGATCCCCGACGCCGCAATACGCATTTCGCCCTTTCTTCCTCAGGGGGCATGATTACTCAGGGGGCGTTATTTGTTATTAAATGTATGATGTTTCTTCTGTGTGTTGTAAGTTTTATCTCTTTTTTTCCTCTAAAATTTATGCTGTAGTAAAAAAATTTTGTTCAAAAATGGCTGTTTGCTATTATTATTCTAGTGCTGTATGTGAATTTTCCATGTTATAAAACCTCTTAACTTTCCCTTATTACCGTAAGTGAAAAATAGCCAAGAGATCATCAGTCACCTGAAACTGAGGATGAACTTCTTTATCTTTTTATACGTAATTGTTTTTATTTTGGTACACTTGAAAGGTAATCATTCTTCTTATAATAATAATTTTTATTTATATAGCGCCAACATATTCCACAGCACTTTACAATTAAGTAGGGAGTGATGACATATACAGACAATATAAACAATACAATGTATCACATTTCAACAGTTACAGGAGGGTTGAGGACCATGCTCGCAAGCTTACAATCTATATGAAAAAGGGGGGACACAATAGGTAGAACATGGTCATCAGCCAGTATCTGTCTATGTGCAGTTACCGTGTGGTATTTGGTGTATGGAGGATGTGGAGACAGATGAATATGCAGGGGCAGATTAAGATTAACATTTAGGAGGGGACAGGGGAGAGTTAGGTTGATGAGTTGAGGTGATAGGCTTATCTAAACAAATGTCTTTTTAAAGCACGTTTGAAGACATGGGGCTAGATATCAGTCGGATCGTTTGGGGCAGTGCATTCCGGAAAACTGGGGCGGCACGAGAGAAGTCTTGGAGACGGAGGTTTGAGGTTCGGACTAAGGAGGATGTTAGTTTTAGATCAGTAGCAGAACAGAGGGCATGGGAGGGGCGATAGATAGAAATGAGGGATGAGATATAGGGCAGTGCAGAACTGGGTGAGAGAGATGAGTTTGTATTGTATTCTGTGGTGAATGGGTAACCAGTAGTGTTGAGCGAGCATGCTCGACACTGCTCGGCACTCGCCTGAGCATCTCACTACTCGGGATGTTCGGCGATCACCGAGTATTTTCGGGTTACTTTGGCGGGAGCTCGGGTCTCCGCCCTGCATATTTGGCGCTCTTTACAGAGCCAATGAACATGCAGGGATTGCCATCCAGTCACTGTAATGCCGCAGCCATGTTGGTTGTGGGCATTACAGTGATTGGCTGGCCGCACAGCATCACCTCGAGTATTTAAAACCGGGCGCCGCCATCTTGGACAGTCGCTCCAGATCAGACAGTGTAGGGAGAGTGCTGCTGAGCTAGGGAGAGATTTATACTGCGAAATACTTAGTGTAGGGTCTTTAAAGCCTGCAAAATCAACCAAACAGTCCTTCTGACAACTAATATCCATCCCAGATATCTGGCAGGCTGTATAGGAGACGCAGTGGTTATGCCAACAAACACTGCATTACAGTCCTGTGTACTGTAATGCTGCTCAAATTGCTAAACTTAGCCCCAGGTCTCAGGGGCCAGGAAAAATCCTTTTTTTTTCATCTAAATCCTCTTTTTTTTTTTTTCCTCAGTCAGACTGTACAAATACCAGTCTTATTAAGCTTTTGGTATCCCCCCCCCAAAAAAAAAAAAAAAATTGAGTGTGTCTGTGAATGTTCAGACACTAATATATCTGTTTAAAAGAGTCTGCTTTCGGCCAGATAGCTAGAACTGTGGATTTGCAGTTCCACGGTTCAAATCTCTGTTTTATCCACATTTTTGCCTTTTTTCCATAAAAAAAAACAGTTTGAGTGTCTCACTGACTGTTCAGACACAAATATATCTGTTTAAAAGATTTTGGTGTAGGCCAGAGAAATAGAACTGTGGTTTTCCTCTTCCACGGTTCTAATCTCCTTTATATTACCCTTTTGCCATTGATAGTGCGAGTGTAAGCTATTTTTTA
Organism: Phyllobates terribilis; assembly: GCF_046119375.1. Classification (NCBI taxonomy): domain Eukaryota; kingdom Metazoa; phylum Chordata; class Amphibia; order Anura; family Dendrobatidae; genus Phyllobates; species Phyllobates terribilis. Next base: position 2,837,082 of record NW_027362797.1, read on the forward strand.
CTTCATTTACAATGGGCAAGGCACGTGGCAAGGGACGTGGAACTGGACGTGTTGGTGATGGTGCGTGCAGAGGACAGGGCCGTGGCCAAGGTGAAAATGTGCCACAACCAACAGCCATATCTTCTCGCTCCCAGTTCTTGACCGAACTACTATGGAAGCACACAACAACACTATTGCAAACTGATCAGTGTGAACAGGTTATTAATTGGATAGCAGATAATACTTCAAGTCACCTGGGCACCACCACCTCCGGTCTGTCTTCCACACGGTCAAGTCTTAGTAGCCATGAGGCTCGACCGCATACTCCTCCTCACCCTGATGCTCCTTCCTCCCACAATGCCGAGTGTCGTCAGACAGCAACTGATCCCACAGTTGGACACTCTGAAGAGCTGTTCACTGGTCCATTTCCATATTTGGGCCCCTCGCCTGCTCCGCTTGAAGTGGTGGAAGAGGAGATCCCATGTAGCGATGGGCAAATATTTGAACAGCCAGGGCCACAGGAAGGTGACGCTGGCAATTTGTCACAAGAGGTGGACGATGATGAGACACAATTGCCACGAAGTGAGGAGGAGGATCGTGGTGCAGAAGTGGAAGTGGAGGAGGTGGTGGATGATCTAGTAACTGACCCAACGTGGCAGGAGGACACGCAGAGCGAGGCCAGCAGCACACAGGGGGAGGGAGGCAGAGTACCTAAACAGGCAGGAGGAAGCAGTGTGGTGGCCGCAAACAGAAGGCGGGCATGCATTCCCCGTAACACCAACATGAGGGACGTTGCCGGTACAACCAATAGGTCTTCCAGAGTCTGGAATTTTCTTAAAGACTCTGCTGATAACTCCAAAAAGGCCATTTGTACCACCTGCCAGGCCAGCATCAGCAGGGGTGACAAAACTACCAGCCTGACCACCACCAGCATGATCAGGCACATGTCAGCAAAGCACCCGACTTTGTTGGGCGAACCCGAGGCTCCACGACCAGTGTCAGCGGGTGTCACCACTGCTTCTTCCGCTGTTGCGCGTGCAAGGCAATCCCCTGTCCATACTGCATGCAAAGATGCCCCCTTCTCTCAGTCTTCACTTGTTATGGCAGTTTCTCAAGAAACAGCATTAATGTCCACATCCACCTCCCACCGCAGCGTTCAATTGTCCATATCCCAGACCTTTGAACGAAAGCACAAATTCGCAGGCAACGCCCCACAGGCCACAGTCCTAAATTCGCACATTTCACGACTGCTTGCATTGGAAATGCTGCCTTTTAGGCTGGTGGAGACGGAATCCTTCCGCAACCTTATGGCAGTGGCCGTCCCTCGGTACTTGGTCCCCAGCCGACACTATTTTACCTGGTGTGCCATCCCCACACTACACAAGCACGTGCCCCAAAACATCTGCCGTCCCCTCAACAATGCAGTTACTGGGAGAGTCCACCTGACAACGGACACGTGGACAAGTGCTTGTGGCCAGGGACGGTACATCTCCCTGACGGCACGCTGGTTAAACATAGTGGAAGCCGGGACCCAGTCGGACCTTGGGACGGAACACATCCTCCTCACACCGAGGATTGTGGGCCCTATGTCAGTCAGAGTTCCCCCCCACAGTGTACAGCTCCTGCGCATCATCCTCCTCCTCCTCATGTTCAGCCTCCATCTCAGATATCACCACATCAGTTACAAGCTGGAAGCACTGCAGTACTGCCTCCGCCAAGCGGCAACAGGCTGTGCTGAAACTCATAAGCTTAGGTGATAAACCTCACACTGCTTGTGAGTTGTGGACAGCTGTGAAAGAGCAGGCAGATCTGTGGCTGAGACCGCTGAACCTACATCCAGGCATGGTCATGTGTGACAATGGCCATAACCTGGTGGCGGCTCTGAGGCGAGGAGAGATCACGAACGTACCATGCCTGGCTCATGTGCTTAACATCGTGGTTCAGTGGTTTCTTAAATCGTACCCCGAGTTGCCAGATCTGCTCGTCAAAGTACGGCGCCTGTCAGCTCATTTTCGGAAGTCGGCTACAGCTTCCGCCGTCCTTGCTATGTTGCAGTAGCGTTTGCAGCTTCCGGCACACCGACTGGTGTGTGATGTCCCCACACGTTGGAACTCTACCCTCCACATGTTGCAAAGGATTTGTGAGCAGAAGAGAGCAGTTGTGGAGTACCATCTGCAACAAGGCCGTCGATATTCAGGTCAGACTCCACACATAAGACCTCAGGAGTGGACTTGGATGTCTGACATATGTACCATCTTGACAAAACTTTAAGGAGTCCACCAAGATGGTGAGTGGCGATGACGCCATCATTAGCGTCAGCATCCCACTTGTCTGTCTTTTGCAACGCTGTCTGCAGAGAATTAAAGAGGAGGCATTACAGCCAGAGTATGATGAGATGGATCAAGAAGCCATAGCGGGCAATTACACACAGCCCAGCCTCATCTCATCCCAATGTGCATTGGGGGACAATGAGGGAGAGGAGGAGGAGGAGGAGGAGGAAGAACAGGAGCTGGTATCATGCGCTGCAGACAGTAGTACCTGTACAACTGTCATACCGTCGGTTCAGCGTGGGTGGCCTGAGGACAGGGGGGAGGAGGAGGAGTGCATGGTCAGTCGTCATCTTGGTGAGGACACGGACGTCTTGCCCGTTACCAGTCTGGCACGCATGGCTGACTTTATGCTACGCTGCCTTAACCGTGACCCTCACATTGTCAAAATGTTGGGTGACAGTCGTTACTGGTTGGTGACACTTTTAGACCCCCGCTACAAGGAGAACTTTCACTCTCTTATTCCTGAGGTGGAGAGGTCTACAAAAATGGGGCAGTACCAGAAGACCCTTGCTGCAGAACTGTTAAAAAAAATTCCCATCTGAACACGCTAGCGGCATAGGTCACAGTTCGTTGCCCAACCAAGGCATACAGGCAAGAGAGACACAACTCCAATCCAGCAGAGGCAGGGGAACACTGTTAACATTCTGGGACAGTTTTCTGAGACCCGCCCAGCTTACAGGCCCTGAGGCGCGGGGTACTCTCACAAGGAGTGGAAAGTTTCAAAAGATGGTGAGGGGGAATACCTTGCCGACTGTACCAGCGTCCTCCGTGATTCCTCTGTGCCTTTTAATTATTGGGTATCCAAGCTGGACACTTGGAATGAACTCGCTCTGTACGCCTTGGAGGTCCTGGCCTTCCCTGCCACTAGCGTGTTATCGGAGCGTGTTTTTAGTGCCGCTGGGGGAATTATAACTGATAAGCGCACTCGCCTGTCAACTGACAATGCTGACAAGCTGACCCTTATCAAAATGAACAAGGGCTGGATTGGGCCAGACTTCTCATCACCACCAAATGACAGCAGAGTAACATAAAGTCAAATCCACTGTGTTATTTCGGAGGTGTATTCCCATGCACCGCTTCACACCCGCACATGGGTATACGCTTCCTCATTTCGGCTGTTTTTTGCTCTTCTCCTTATCCTCAGCCTCCACCACTACTATATCACCAGGATGACCATGGTCCGTGTTGCCAGCATTGCAAGTTCCTCCATCCTATTTTTTGGCAGCTTTTGCTTGGAAGGCATAGTCAAAGACTGTGGGAGACCCACTCCCCAATAATGGGAATAATGTTTTTAATATGTAGTTCTGCATGGCTCTTGTAAGGGGTATTGCAAGTTCCTCTGTCCTAATTCTTGGCAGCTTTTGCTTGGAAGGCATAGGCAAAGACTATGGGAGACCCACTCCCCAATGTAACATACCTGGCAGCGTCCTTGCATAGTGGTCCATCTCCCACTGTGCAAGAGCGCGCACTTGATCTCCAGTCCAGTCTGCTAGCCTGGCTTCCCTCCATGCTGTTTGCTTGCCTCTGTTTTTGCTGCTTAAGGGCGGCGCCCGATCACTTCCTGTTTCTTGCACCTGCTGCAGACACACCCCTTGTGCGTCCTCAGCCTATTGCTGTCTGTCACCTGGTATTTAACCCAGCTCTTCCCAAGAAACCCTGCCTGAGCATTGCGTTCTGTCAGTTGGCTTCTGGTCACTGATATGCCAGGTCCCGTTTATGTTTCCTGCCTTCGGTATCAGTTCCCGTGTCTGAACTGTGTCCTGCCTATCCTGGAGGCTGTATTTCCAGGCCTGTGTGTACACGCTCCTAGCCTGTTCATTACGCCATCTAGGGGCCGCATACCTAGACCCGATCCTGTATCTTGCTGCTGTGTCTGTTCTTGTCTGAATACTCTCCTAGCCTGTTTCCTGTTTTTCTCTATGTCCGTACCTTCCCTTTTCCTGCAGAATCTGATCCCGTACCTATCTCCTACTCGTTGTCTCTGTACTCCCGTTTGTGAGTTTAGAGTCCACTCGCTACTTCATTGCAAGTATCCTGTGTGTACCTGGTTCTGCCTTTCCCTTCCAGTCTGTTCCGTGTGAACAGAGCCCTGTCCCCTCTGCTCTGCCTTGCTTACCGCTCCGGCGGTTCTTGCCCGCTCTACCCTGTCCACCGCGTCTGCGGTTTCGCTTTACTCAGCCCTGTCCACCACGTCTGCGCTTTCGCTTTGCTCAGCCCTGTCCACCACGTCTGCGCTTTCACTTTGCTCAGGCCTGTCCACCGCGTCTGCGCTTTCGCTTTGCTCAGCTTTGTCTACCGCGTCTGCGGTTTTGCTCTGCTCAGCCTTGTCTACCGCGTCTGCGGTTCTGCTCTGCTCAGCCTTGTCTACCGCGTCTGCGGTTCTGCTCTGCTCAGCCTTGTCTAGCGCGTCTGCGGTTCTGCTCCGCTCAGCCTTGTCTACCGCGTCTGCGGTTCTGCTCCGCTCAGCCTTGTCTACCGCACCTGCGGTTTCGCTTCACTCTGTTTACCGCATCTGCGGCTCTGAATTTGTCTCCCAGTCTGTACTGGACCCTACCCAGCCTGCGCTCTAGTCTGCCTGTTCCTGTATTCCCCGGTGTGGGTCAACAGCCATTTCCGGAGTCTGACCTGGAGTAGACCCTGGTCCCTCTGCTCGGTTCCTCCCTGGTGCACTGGCGTCGTATGCCGTCGTGCAACCTTGGTCGGATCGGGCAGATACTTAGTTACGCCCCTCCAGGCACTCTCCGATTCATGGCACAGTGGAACCACTAAACACGCACACGCCAGTCAGTCCGATCGTGTGCATTACACCCAATAATGGGAATAATGTTTTTAATATGCTGTACTGCATGGCTCTTTTAAGGGGCATTGCAAGTTCCTCTGTCCTAATTTTTGGCAGCTTTTGCTTGGAAGGCAAAGGCAAAGACTATGGGAGACCCACCCCCCAATAATGGGAATAATGTTTTTAATATGCTGTACTGCATGGCTCTTGTAAGGGGCATTAAAATCGTCTTGTTAAGCTACTGTGACCTCTACGTCTCTTCCAAGGGTCATTGATATTGTCTTTTTATTCCACTGCGACCTCCACCACTCTCCAAGGGGCATTAAAACAGTCTTGTTAAGCTACTGTGACCTCACGTCTCTTCCACGGGGCATTGATATTGCCTTTTTATTCCACTGTAACCTCCACCACTCTGCCAAGGGGCATTGATATTGTCTTTTTATTCCACTGTAACCTCCACCACTCTTCCAAGGGGCATTACAACCATATTGTTAAGCTACTGCGACCTCCACGTCTCTTCCAAGGGGCATTAAAACCGTCTTGTTAAACCACTCTGAACTCCACAACTCTTCCAAAGAGCATTGAAATGTTGTTTTTAATTACTGTACCTCTAACCTCCACGACTCTTCCAACGGGCATTGCATTTCCTCCTAATTTTAGTCAGCTTTTGCTTTTCAATGCATAGACGAACACTAAGGGAGACCCACTCCCCAATAATGGGTAGAAGGTTTTTAGTTCGCTTTAATCCATGTCTGTTCCAAGAGGCATTGCAGTTCCTCATAAAGCCTTCCATTCACTGCTTAGGCCAACAGTGGACAGGAGACCCAGTTGCTATAAATGGAAAAAATGGTTTAGTTAAGGCCTTCTGACCTCCATGTCACTTCCAAGGGGCATTGGAGTACCTCGAAATTTTTGGTAGGCATTGCACTCACTGTATGCCCTATAACTGTGTAGCCGAACCGCTCCTTTTGGTACAGAAACATATCCTACAAAACGTGTGGTTGACTGGCCTGATATTGATGTGAATGGTCCCTGTTCCTCCTGCTCTTTCTCCTTTGCCCCCACCTCATCCATCATTCATCACCTGAAGCTTTGTTTTAACGGGAGTCATAGAACTGGGATAGTAGCAGGAAAACATCCAGCAATCCTCGGAGGAGGTAGGATATGCGCCAAAACGCTGACCACCTCAGGCCTAGCCACTACTACATACATGCGTTTGCATTCCAAGGATCAGAAAGCTAAGGAGATGGATGGCCTCATGATCTGCAGCTGTCTACCTTCTGAACTTTGTGTTGAAGCCTGATTGGCCCAGGACCCGCAATCCTCTATGTCTGGAGGACGTGTTGCATCCCAGTGTCCAACTGTGTCCCAGCTTCCACAATATTAACCCAGTGTGAAGGCGTCAGTGAGATGGACCATCCCTGGCCACATTCACTTGTCCACGTGTTTGTGGTTAGGCTGTCCTTCCCACTAAATGCACTGGGGAGGGCACAGGTAATGTTTTGGTATGTGCGCTTGTGTATAAGGCACACCGGGACAAATAGGTGCGGCTGGGGACCGTTTATGGACACGCGGCCGCCCCCAGGTGGCTGGGGACCGTGTGTGGGCACCCGACCGCCTGGGGGTGGCTGGGGACTGGACACCCGGCCGCCCCCTGGCGGCTGGGGACCAAGCGTGGACACCCGGCCGCCGGGGACTGAATATGGATACCAGGCCGCCGACGCAGCCATGACGTGGTGGCCAGATTCCGCCTCCACATGCCTAAAAGGCCCAATTTCAAGTGCAAGCAAGCAAGCAGTATGGTATTGCAGCCTGGCGGTTGGTGGGTGGAATTGCAAGGAATAGGGGAGGTACGATTGAACACTGCCCTGGGACAAGGACTTGAAAGGGGATAGTTGCAAGTCTGCAACGACAGGTACAGGGCGGGAGGCATCTTCGCATGTGCCATGAACAGGGGGTTGGCGTGCACACACTACAGCAGAATAGGCTGTCCTTCCCACTAAATGCACTGGGGAGGGCACAGGTAATGTTTTGGTATGCGCGCTTGTGTATAAGGCGCACCGGGACAAATAGGGGCGGCTGGGGACCGAGTATGGACACCCGGCGGCTGGGGACTGAGTATGGATACCTAGCCGCCGATGCAGCCATGACATGGTGGCCGGCGTCTGCCTCCACAAGCCTAAAAGGCCTCATTTCAAGTGCAAGCAAGCTAGCAGTATGGTATTGCAGCCTGGGGGTGGGTGGGTGGCAGGCTGCACACTTACGCTTGCATTCCAAGTAAACAAAGCAGATGCTAACTTCTATCATCATCATCATGCTCCTCACCATGGCACTCTGATGGAGAAGCCAGGGCCCACCAGAGGAGTCTGGTTGTCTGGTGGGCTCGTCCAATGCTGCCCTAAAGCAGGCCAGGCTAAGAAAAGTGTGGGGAAGGTTACCGGGACAAATAGTGGCGGCTGGGGACAGAGTATGGAGACCTCGCTGCCGAAGCAGCCATGAGGTAGTGGCCAGCTTCGGCCTCCTCCAAACGAAAAGGCCCCATTTCAGGTGCAAGCTAGCAGTATGGTATTGCAGCCTGCGGGTGGGTGGGTGGTTGGCTGCATATTTGCGCTTGCATTACAAGGAATGGGGGAGGTATAATTGAACACTGCCCTGGGACAAGGACTTGCATGGGGATAATTGCAAGTCTGCATCTTCTGATGCGGCAAGGATCACTTCTGATGGGCACACTTTTAGGCAGTGACCTGGGTGTCAGAGATGCTTCCAGGGGTCTTCCCTATGCTGTTCCCATGTCTTTTCAGCACTGTATGCATGTGTCACACAGCACATGGCCAGATAAGGTTGTAAAATGTTAAAATGACATTTCCCGGTGAATGCATTTGTCACGGTTGAAAGCAATACAAAAACACATAAAAAATGCTACTTGTGAACATAGACCAAGGTGTGGAGGAGTATTTTTGTTTTTGTTTTTTTATTTTACCTTATACACAAGTCTTTACCCTGGAAAGGATGTTCCTTAACATATTTCACAGGAAAACAGTTTCAGTTTCGTTTTTGAACGTTTTATTGTGAGCCTGCAAACGTGGCTTAATACCTCTGACCAGGGCCGGCTTAAGCACCCGGCGCACCTGGGCAAGTGCCGGGGCCCTGAGCAGGAGGAGGGGCCCACTCGCCATTGGGCACCCACCACGCTATGGAACCCGTGAGCGGAGAAGAGCGGTGTCAGCGCCCGCCACCCCCCCGCTTGCTCAGGGCCCCAGCAGCCGGCACAATACTTACCTCTCCCCGTGCCTCCGCAGCGTCTTCCGCGTCCTCTGACTGTGACGTCTCAGGTCAGAGGGCACGGTGATGTCTTTACACCGTGCACGCTCTCTCCTGAGCTGTCACAGCGCAGAGCAGGAAGACATGGGCGACGCTGGAGTCTGGAGCAGCAGCAAGTGAGAAGTGAGGTGAGTATTTGATTTTTTTTTTCATGTATGGGGGCATGGGGCATTATATGGTTGGGTGGTGACATCCTGCATGGGGCATTATAAGGGAGGGGAGGGGGTGTGACATCCTGCATGGGACATTATAAGGGAGGGGGGGTGACATCCTGCAAGGGGCATTAAAAGGGGGGGAACATCTTGCATGGAGCTGTTATAGCAGAAGATGGAGTCCCTCAAGTTTAAAGGCCCCATCTATGCTATACAAGTCTGACAGTTATTTTAGGTAAAAAAAAAACAGCAAGCTGAAATGTTCCTTCTTGTATCAATAGCATGTCCTTGCTAAAAAGATAACATGTACTCCCTGGCCAGATATTTCATCTTGTAGCAATAATGTGTTCTTGCAAGAAGATAAAATGGCCTTGCTAACCAGATAAGTCTAATTAAATATTTTAAAGCATACAGAAACTAGCTTTTTTTCGCTTGTTCAGCTAAACTGTATAATCGAACCATATATGGCAAATCCGTTTCCTGCCTTCAGGGTGTATATTAGCCCTGTGTTTTGTAATAAAGGTTAGAGTATGTTTAGACACAAACATCCTGTCCTGTGTCTTCTTCTCTCCGATATCGTAATCCAAAGGATAGAAGACCAAGAATGTAGTGACGACAGAGCGTTATATGGGGGTCAGTATTCTGTATGGAGCGTTATATGGGGGTCAGTATTCTGGATGGAGTGTTATTTGGGGGCCAGTATTCTGGATGGAGCATTTTATGGAGGCCAGTATCCTGTATAGAGCGTTATATGGGGACCAGTATTCTGTATGGAGCGTTATATGGGGACCAGTATCCTGTATGGAGCATTTTATGGGGACCAGTACGATGTAACGGGGAACCTGATCCTGCGATCAGACCCGCTAAAGTCCTCGGCTAGTCTGCACGAAGACCTATAGATGCAAGGGAGGGATCCCTACAAGAACTAGGGACTGGGATAAAGTTGGGCACCTCCTAGCAGAAATTGTAGCAGTAAAAGACAAACACACAACATAGAACATAAAGGTCCGAAGACCAAGCTAAACTGACTGAGAAAGGTAGCTAAGCACCAGGCTAACTTAAGAGTAGAAATTACAATGAAGTCCAGCAAGGCCAGGAGGGCGGAGCAGGATTAAATAGGCAAACAAAGTCATGTGACCAGCAAGATAGAAAAAACCTAACAGGAGAGTTCTAACAATCATAGGCCTAAATGCATATTCATAAAATATAAGAATTTTTGTATTAAATAAATATCTATTAACAGGTAATGGTAGGAACAAAGTGCACAGTGCAAATGGTTATATACAAAAAGGACACGCAGCAGTGGAGACATTATTCATAATGATGTCAATTCATACCATGTATACCATGCTAAAACCCTTCCGTAATAGGACTGTGCCAATAAGTAACAAATCATATGGTCTATATATATAAAACTAAGTATTTGGCATGTCCTTACTGTCCAACATATGGCACTACCCAATCCAGACACAGCCTAATAGTACTATTCGTAGCCTATCTAGAAGGTAAATTCCACATTGGGATAAGTATTCATAACACACTGGTGTAAACGGAAGGCAGCAAGTCTCCAACAACAGTACGGCTGTCCCAACACGAGTTTCGAACTCCCTTCGTCAGGGGGCATACAGAGTGTATAGTGCAGGGGTTTAAAAAGGGCACCAAATGACATCGCGGCCCAGGAAGTGACGCATGCGTCACCATGTCAACTGGTATGATAGCCAGCGTCATGTGACGGCAAGACGCCACGATCACATGGGAACCACATGACCCGAAGTCAGACGGCACAGAGAGCCGGCAGGGACCGCGGAAGTATAGCGCACATGCGTACAGGGTCGCGATGGATAACAAAGAATCCCATTCCAAGAATATGCACACAATGACTGACACAGGTAAATATGAACATTGAAATCACAATATGGGCATAATCAAAATACAGAAAGGGCAGTCTGGCCACAACACCATAACCATTCAAATATCTAGATCATATAGATATAGCATGTAGACTGCAAGGAAGGTATAAAATAAAACCATGTCCATATGTTAACATTGACTCATATATACAGGTACAAAAAGTGAAACTCATATATTATATACAGTCATTACAGAGTGATCTATTTCAAGTGTTTATTTCTGTTAATGATGATTATGGCTTACAGCCAATGAAAACACAAAAGTCATTATCTCAGTAAACTAGAATAATTAACAAAAAACACCTGCAAAGGCTTCCTAAGCATTTAAAAAGGTCCCTTAGTCTGTTTCAATAGCCTCCACAATTATGGGTAAGACTGCTGACTTGACAGATGTCCAGAACGTAACTGACACACTACTGACACACTCCACAAGGTCCCAAAGTTCCAATTTTCATGTGGAAATCAAGGTCCCAGAGTCTGGAGGAAAAGTGGAGAGGCCACAATCCAAGCTGCTTGAGGTCTAGTGTGAAGTTCCCACAATCAGTGATGGTTTGGGGAGCCATGTCATCTGCTGGTGTAGGTCCACTGTCTTTTATCAAGAACAAAGTCAGCGCAGCCATCTACCAGGAAATTTTAGAGCACTTCATGCTTCCCTCTACCGACAAGCTTTATGGAGATGGAAATTTCATTCTCCAGCAGGACTTGGCACCTGTCCACATTGCCAAAAGTACCAATATCTGGTTTAAAAACAAGAGTATCACTGTGCTTGATTGGCCAGCAAACTCTCCTGACCTTAACCCCATAGAGAATCTATGAGGTATTGTCAAGAGGAAGATGAGAGACACCAGACCCAACAATGCAGACGAGCTGAAGGCTGCTATCAAAGCAACCTGGGCTTCCATAACACCTCAGCAGTGCCACAGGCTGATCGCCTCCATGCCACGCCGCATTGATGCAGTAATTGATGCAAAAGGAGCCCCGACCAAGTATTGAGTGCATTTACTGAACATGCATTTCAATAGGCCAACGTTTCAGATTTTAAAAACATTTTTCAAGCTGTTAGAAAGTATTCTAATTTGCTGAGATAATAACTTTTGTGTTTTCATTGGCTGTAAGCCATAATCATCAACATTAACAGAAATAAACACTTGAAATAGATCACTCTGTTTGTAATGACTTTATTTAATATGAGTTTCACTTTTTGTATTGAAGAACTGAAATAAATTAACTTTTTGATGATATTTAATTTTGTGAGATGCACCTGTATATATGACACTTGTATAGTGCAATAGCCACGTCCTCATCAATACTACAACAAAGCTATAAATCTGTAAACACCTAGCAATAACAAAGTTACATAACTGGTTGTACATAGTGTTTACAATTGAAAGCACATAATCACCAATGAAACTCCGCATAGGACTAACAATGTATCAATGTTTTTATATGGTGTAATATTGTAGACCTAATGTCAGGCACAGCAAAAAACAAACTGGCAGACCCATAGCATAGATAGTAGTACAGTCACTATAACACATATATATGCATATATAAATGAGGATAACGTAAATAAGGAACCCTAGAGTATAAAAAGAAAACAAGTAAGCAAATAAAATTTATTAAAATCGGATAAGAACACTTGCAACAACCATGTGGACAAATACAAGCAGATAAGAACTAAAGCCACAATGATGGGTAATCAATCACAGAAAGGATGCAAAGTTAATATTTTCATTCAGTCTGCTGGGATGTAGTGTATTGAGCTTCCAAATCCAGCGAGATTCTAACTGCGCCAATCTCGGACTAGTTTTACCTCCACGTCTGTTGGGTACAATAGAGTCAATCCCTCCAATTGTGAGGAGAGAACTGTCAAATTTGTGATGTAAATTAAAGTGACTTGGTATGGTCTTGAGTGTGGATGTATCCGTGTAGTCAGATGCTGCATCAATACCCAATACATGATCACAAATACGCATCTTAAATTGTCGAGTGGTCAAGCCCACATAGATAAGTCCACATGGACAGGTGGCAAAATAAATAACCTTTTTTGTAGTGCAAGTGATACGCTTCTCAATCTTGTAGGTCTTGGACCCACTGGAATTAAAGAACGTATCACTGCGATCAACATTGGGACAAGCTACACATCAACCACACAGAACACATCCACATCTCCTACTGGCACCATCCAAGAATGTGATCACATGACAAGGACGCCAGCTGGCATCGCGGTGAATGAAGTATGCGTCACTTTGTGGGCCGTGATATCTTTTGGCGCCCTTTTAAAACCCCTGCACTATGCACTCTATGATCACTAGTATTAGTAAAATTATTGCTATATGTTACATACTATTACACTACAACTTTTCCTATGAATTCCTTTTACTATGGAGAACCATGGGAGAGTGCATGATATTTTACCAAGGACCATGAGGAGTACAATATATTCTATGTAGGACCATATGGAGTGCATGATATTCTATGGGGGACCATGGGGAGTGCATTATATTCTATGGGGGACCATGGGGAGTGCATTATATTCTATGGGGGACCATGGGGAGTGCATTATATTCTATGGAGAATCATGGGGAGTGCATTATATTCTATGGAGGACAATGGGGAGCACATTATATTCTATGGAGGACCATGAAGGGTGCCTTATATTCTATGGAGGACCATGTGAAGTACATTATATTCAATGAAGGACCAGATAATGCTTCACTTAGTTAGACTGAGCACCACAATACTCAGCAACAGGAAGCTGCACAGGGCCAGGTATATATAGCAGGTCCAATCAATCTCAATCAGGGCGGGAACAATCAGAAGGGCAGGTGATGATCTCTATCCCAGACGAAGTTCATATGATTTCAGGCAGGAGTTAAACAAGTTCCGAATAGCTCCACAGCAAAGGATCAGACTAGCAAGCAATGGGTCACAGGTTCAAATCCTAACAATACTCCCCTCTTAACGGCGGCCTCTGGATGCAATTTGCCCAGGCTTTGCAGGATACCGCTGATGAAATTGTCTAATCAAACGGGGAGCATTGACGTTGCTTACTGGTTCCCATGAATTTTCTTCCGTGTCGTAGCCCTGCCATTTGATTAACCCTCCGTCACATACAATAGGCCTGACAGGCACATCTCTTTTACTTTCATTTCTCCTTCCTCACCAGATTGTGTGGAAATCCCCTCCCTCCAGGTAGTCTCCTGTCTCTAGCAGCTCTGTGAAACCTCATACCACAGTTGGATTGCAGAGCTTCAGGAGGACAGATATAACTGCACTAATCTCTCAGGCTCATTGTATGTGAACACGTCACACTCAATAAGGTTGGTATTTTATGTTTTTATTCATCACAATTGTTTATTTAGCTTGTTTTATGAATGTATAGCACAAAGTGTGAGGATATTTCATAGAAATAAGGCAGATTAAAAAAGAAAGTGTGCTGCTCAGGCATATACAGTAGTTCCCTAACACATATTCCTTCTCTTGCTTCAGATTATCTGCTGAAATGGAGAGGAAAATGTACAATTTATCAAAAAACCTTGATGTTGAGAAAGTAACAAATATGCTGTTAGATGATGCAGACCCCACACTGAATGAGGATTTAGGAGAGGAAAGTGAGATTGATTCTCATGATGAGGTGGAAGTATGTGAAGTGGATTCTGAAACAGAGCCAGATGGTGACAGTGATGAGGATGAAGATGTAGAATCTTATTATATGGGAAAAGATAAAAAAAAACAATGGAACAAGAAGCCACTCCAGAAAAAACGTAGGGAACCTCAAAACATTATTACTCACCTTCCTGCAGTTATAGGAACTACAAGTAATGCAAAAACTGCAGTTGAATGCTGGAATAGTTTATTCGATGACATTCTGGACTCTATTGCCACATATACCAACCAATATATAGACATTATAAAGGACAAGTTCATCTGCAACAGAACCATCAAGGCCACAGATGAAATAGAACTGGGTGCTTTTTTGGATTAGTATACCTTGCAGGAGCTTATAGGGCAAATAGACAAAGTTTGGAGTAAAGATGGGGATGGAGTTGAAAAATTTGGCCTTGTTATGTCCATAAACAGATTCAAGCTTCTAATTCGTTGCTGTTATGTTCTGCTACCAGAGCTAAGGAAAGAGAGGAGATCTGTCCCTACGATAGAACTCAGCTGAATCCCTACGATGTAACAGGGGACCTGATCCTGCGATCAGACCTGCTAAAGTCCTAAGCTAGTCTGTACGGAGACCTATAGATGTGGGGGAGGAATCCCTACAAGTACTAAGGACTGGGAGGAAAATGGACACCTCCTAACAGAAATAGTAGCAGACAGACGAACAAACAAAATATATAGAACATAGAGGTCCGTAGACCAAGCAAACTAACAGAGTTAGATACAGAGCACAGGCTAGCTAGAAAGTAGTTATACAATGAAGTCCAGCAAAGCCAGAAGGGCGGAGCAGGATTAAATAGGCCAACAAGGTCATGTGACCAGCAAAGGAAAAAACCTAAGAGCAAGGTTCTAACAGTACCCCCCCTTCTAAGAGGATCCTCCGGATCCCCTAGGACCAGGCTTATCAGGAAATCTCCTGTGAAACGCTCTGATAAGTCTGGACGCGGAAACATCATCTGACCTCACCCAAGAGTTATCCTCGGGTCCGAAACCTTTCCAGGCCACAAGATACTGCAAACTACCTCTATACCGTCTAGAGTTAAGGATGCGAGAAATTTCATATTCCCCGTCCTCCACCACCGGAGGAACAGAGGCAGAGGCATCACCATCCGACACAACAGCTTTTTTTAACAGAGAGACATGAAATACCGGATTAATTCTCCAGGAGGTAGGAACCTCCAACCTAACAGCAGATTGGTTGACAACCTGAAGCACCTTAAAGGGCCCTACAAACTTGGGACCCAATTTCTTAGAAGGAATCCTCAACCGCAGATTCCTAGAGGACAACCAAACCATGTCACCAACAGCGAACAAAACCTCCTGTCGTTTCCTATCAAAGTAGTCTTTAGATTTTCTGTTGGCCTCCTGAAGATTACCACGCACATCCGTCCAAACTCTCTCCAAATCACCGGAAAAATTCTCCTCCTCAGGCACGGCAGATCCCAACTTGGAGAACGACCCAAACGACGGATGTCTCCCAGAACAACAAAAAAAAGGCGAACAACCAGCAGAAGAAGATGTATGATTGTTCAGAGCAAATTCAGCAAGTGGCAGAAACTCAGACCACCCCTCTTGATTGTCTGCCACAAAACAACGCAAGAACTGCTCAACATCCTGGTTTTTCCTTTCTGTCTGGCCATTAGATTCAGGATGATATCCGGACGAGAACGATAAATGAACTCCCAACCTGTCACAAAAGGCACGCCAAAAACGAGCCAGGAACTGAGGACCCCTATCAGAAACAATGTCAGTAGGAACGCCATGAAGTCTGACAATTTCCTTGACAAAGGCCTTAGCGAGAGTTTTAGCGCAGGGCAGTTTGACGAAGGGAACCAAGTGACACATCTTGCTAAAACGGTCCATGACCACCCAGATGACGGTAAAACCCTCAGAGGGGGGAAGGTCAGTTATAAAGTCCATAGCCAAATGTGTCCAAGGAGCACTAGGAACCTCCAAAGGACAAAGCAACCCCGCAGCAGGAGTATGAGAGGACTTAGATCTAGCACATATAGTACGTTGACGCACCCACTTAATGACTTCCTTCTGCCATCCAGGCCACCAAAAACTGCGACCCACCAGTCTCTTGGTCTCAGAGATTCCGGGATGACCTGCCAACCGAGATTCGTGACACTCAACAAACAAATCTCTCCTAAAGGTCCCAGGCACAAACAACCTCCCATGAGGAGTGTTAGATGGGGCATTCTCCTGTGCTTTAAGAATCTCATCTTCCAAAACGGAGTCCAAAGCAGCTATCACAACACCTTCTTGTAAAATGTTCTCCTCTTTCTCAGCACCGACTATGGGAGAAAAACTGCGAGACAAGGCATCCGCCTTAACATTCTTAGTACCAGGGATGTAAGTAACGGAGAAATTAAACCGCGAGAAAAACAGTGCCCACCTAGCCTGACGGGCATTCAGGCGCTTGGCAGCATCAAGATATATCAGATTTTTATGATCCGTAAGAACCTGAACGGGAAATTCCGCACCTTCCAAGAAGTGGCGCCAGTGTTCAAATGCGAGTTTAATAGCCAATAATTCCCGATTACCAATATCGTAATTCAGTTCAGTCTCCGAAAATTTTTTTGAAAAAAAGGCACAGGGATGTAATCCATCCCCGTTATCCTGAGACAATACTGCGCCAACCCCCACAGAGGAAGCATCAACCTCAACCAAAAACGGCTTAGTCACATCAGGCTGCATAAGGATGGGAGCAGAGGTGAACCTCTCCTTGAGATACACAAAAGCTTCAATAGCCTCAGAAGACCACTGAACCGCATCAGCACCTTTCCTGGTGAGATCGGTCAGAGGTTTGACAATACTAGAAAATTTTTTTATGAATTTTCTGTAATAATTGGCGAAACCTAAAAACCTCTGTATCGATTTCAAACCAATAGGCCTAGGCCATTCCTGTACAGCTTGAACTTTAACCGGGTCCATCTCAAAACCTTCGCTGGAGATAATGTAACCCAAAAAACTAATTCTCTGTACAGCGAACTCACATTTCTCCAGCTTAGCAAAAAGCGAATTGTCCATTAACAACTGTAATACCTCACGTACGCTCCGCCAATGAGACTCCAGATCCGGCGAATAAATCAAAATGTCATCCAAATACACAACCACATTTTTGCCGATCAAAGGTCTAAGGATGTCATTAATAAGATTCTGAAAAAATGCAGGAGCATTGGTAAGACCAAAAGGCATCACCAGATTCTCAAAATGACCCACAGGAGTGTTAAAAGCAGTCTTCCATTCGTCACCCTCCTTCATGCGCAACAGATTGTATGCCCCCTTAAGGTCAATTTTAGAGAACCACTTGGCCCCCATTAACTGGTTAAACAGATCAGGAATCAATGGCAGTGGGTAAGGATTGCGTACAGTAATTTTGTTAATCTCACGAAAATCCAGACAAGGACGTAAACCGCCGTCCTTTTTTTTTACAAAAAAAATCCAACCGCCACAGGAGACTTAGAGGGCCTAATGTGACCGGCGGCCAAACTTGTCTGTATGTATTCCTCCAAAGCCTTCCTCTCAGGAATAGTAAGGTTAAATAAACGACTTTTAGGAAGAGTCGCTCCAGGGACAAATTCAATAGAACAATCATAGTCTCTATGGGGAGGCAAAACCTGCGATTCCTTCTCAGAAAAAACTCTCCAAAAATCCTGAATAGGAACAGGCAATTCTCCCCTATCCAAAGCTGCAATACGCCCGTTACAACACTTGTCATAACATTTATGGCTCCAAGATTTAATTTCATTGGTAGACCAATCCAGTACAGGATTGTGAAATTTTAACCAGGGCAATCCCAATATTACTGGAGAAGGCAAGTTATTCAACACTACCAAATCCAATTTCTCATGGTGAACACCATTAATAGTGAGGGGAAATTCACAGACCTTGAGAGTAATATTCTTCAAAGGGGAACCATCCACAGAAACCACAGCAATGGGGGATGATAAAGGTTCGGGTTTTAAATTGAGTCTTTCCAAGAATCCCCCATCAATTACATTCAGAGTAGACCCACAATCGACAAACACCCGAAATTCCATTAATTTTTCCTGAGCAATCGTGGAAGCAGCTAAAAATACACCCTTGGAATTTAAACAGGCAATACGGGCATGACTGACCATTTTTTTTTCTTTCTTCATATGAAGCTCACAGCCTTTAATCAAATGACCAGATTTTCCGCAATAGAAACACAAGCCTTCAAAAAGTCTACGGTCTTTTTCTTGAGAGCGAGGTGCCACCGATCTAATCTCCATCGGTTCACCACTGTTAGTACACACATTCTTATAACCAGAAACTGACATAGCAGAGGATTTGCTCTCATTAACCCTTGCACGCAGTCTTCTATCCACCCGTATAGCTAATTGCATAGCCTGTTGCAAATCTTCAGGTGTAGGATAAGCAATTAGCAGGTCTTTAACCCTTTCATTGAGCCCAGCAAGAAATAGACTTTTCAGAGCAGAATCGTTCCACCCTGTTTGAGTAGACCATCGACGGAAATGAGTACAATATTTTTCCACATTACCTGATCCTTGTCTCAAACGTCTTAACTCAGTCTCAGCTGATGCGACACGGTCAGGATCATCATATAATAGCCCCAAAGCAGAAAAAAAACTATCCACTGATCTGAAGCATGTATCACTAGGTTGCAAAGAAAAGGCCCACTCCTGAGGCTCTTTGCGCAAAAGTGACATTATGAACCCTATGCGCTGGGATTCATCCCCAGAGGACTTGGGTCTCAAACGAAAATACAATAAGCAAGCATTTTTAAATGAAAAAAATTCTCGGTGTTCACCAAAAAATAAATCCGGCAAACATACCTTAGGCTCCAAGAAATGTGCTCCAGGACAGTTACTCACGTGCTGACGGAGCTCGGCCACCTCCAGAGAGAGTCCCTGCAGGCGATGAGCCAAATCCTGAACCGACACCATGATGGAACAGAAAAATCTTTCCTTAGAGAATTTGCAGGCTGGACTTACTGTTATGTTCTGCTACCAGAGCTAAGGAAAGAGAGGAGATCTGTCCCTACGATAGAACTCAGCTGAATCCCTACGATGTAACAGGGGACCTGATCCTGCGATCAGACCTGCTAAAGTCCTAAGCTAGTCTGTACGGAGACCTATAGATGTGGGGGAGGAATCCCTACAAGTACTAAGGACTGGGAGGAAAATGGACACCTCCTAACAGAAATAGTAGCAGACAGACGAACAAACAAAATATATAGAACATAGAGGTCCGTAGACCAAGCAAACTAACAGAGTTAGATACAGAGCACAGGCTAGCTAGAAAGTAGTTATACAATGAAGTCCAGCAAAGCCAGAAGGGCGGAGCAGGATTAAATAGGCCAACAAGGTCATGTGACCAGCAAAGGAAAAAACCTAAGAGCAAGGTTCTAACAGTTGCCTTCGGTTTGACGACAGAACTACCCGAACCGAACGTAAAACACATGACCGACTTGCTCCAATTCGTGATATATTCCAAAAATTTGTTGAAAACTGTAAAAAAAAGCTATTGCCCTGGGGAGAATCTCACTATTGACGAAATGCTCCCTGGTTTTCGTGGTAAATGTGCCTTTCATCAATATATTCCATCAAAGCCTAACAAATATGGAATAAAAATGTATGCCCTTGTTGATGCCAGTAAGACCTACACTTACAACCTGGAAGTTTATGCAGGAAAACAACCAGAAGGTCCTTACTGTGTCAGCAACAAACCCAGTGATGTTGTAAAAAGACTGGCTGAGCCCTTATTTGGATCGGGTCGCAATATAACAGCTGACAATTGGTTTTCAAATTGTGATCTGATTGATTATCTGAAAATGCAGAAGCTTTCATATGTCGGAACTGTAAGAAAAAATAAAAAAGAATTGCCTACACAGTTTGTAAGTGTGAAAGGGAGACAACAGTACTGCAGTATGTTTGCATTCCATAATGGAAAGGTTTTGGTTTCCTATGTACCACAAGCAAAAAAAATTGTACTTCTTCTATCAACACTTCATGATGATGATGCCATCGATCCTGAGACTGAGGCACAAAAAAACCCGGAGATAATTACATTTTATAATGCAACCAAAGGGGGTGTTGATACAGCTGATCAGATGTGCTCAACTTTCAACATCAGCAGAAACACCAAACGCTGGCCAATGGTCATATTTTTTGCTATGTTGAATTTGGGTGGTATAAATTCACAAGTCATTTACCCTGAAAACAAGCTTGAACCACTCCGTAGACGATTCTATCTGAAAAAATTGGCCCATGAACTAGTGCTTGGAGAGCTACGCAGGAGAAGTATGAAAACAATCGGTATCCCGGCTCGCCTTAAAGTTCAGCTCAAAAGATTCCGCCCAGAAGATGATAGTGAAAATTCACCACCTGCACCACCTCCCAAAAGAAGGAGATGCACCACCTGCACCACGGAAAGCGGAATCAGAAGGCTTTCTAATTATGAATGTCACAAATTTCATAATGCAATCTGCCTGACACATGCAAAAATGATGTGTAATTCTTGCTCTTTGCTCTGCAAGTGTAATTTTTCTGGGGAAACTTCAGGATCTAATTCTGATTGAATATGTGTTTAATAGTACTTAAGGTACCTTAAAATTGAGTTTGTTTCCATAAATTTTCTTTGTAGAGTTTTTTGACACAGTCGAACTGGGGACTATTTGGCGGGAGTTTTGAAATGTTTGTATTTCAGAGTTATTAGTTTTATGTTAAGTAAATGTTTTTTTTTTGCCCCTGATTATGTGTAGTCTCTTTTATTACATCCCTATGAAGGTTACGGATCACTTTTAGAGCACTGAAATTGCAAACATTAGATATTATAGGTATTTTTCTAGCCTGCGCCTGACAGTCACATTGTATGTGAACTCGTTAGAACCGATATTGTATGTGACGGAGGGTTAAGTATTGTAAACAATTTCTGTGTATTCGGGAATCTAAGATCTTTTCCACCACAAACTGCTCCTGTCCGTCCACTTCAATTGCATCGGGAGGCGGAGGGGAACGTTCTGGAAATGGATTGGCTGTGGCGGCTTTCAACAAAGACACGTGAAACACGGGATGAATCTTCATTGATGTTGGTAGCTGTAGACGTACAGCCAATGGACTCACAATCTTACTGATTTTGTATGGTCCCACAAACTTTTGTCCTAATTTAGGAGAAGGAATCTTCAATTTCAAATTCTTAGTGGATAACCACACTCGATCTCCAATCCTAAACGTGGGAGTGGGTCTACGATACTTGTCGGCAGTTTTTTTTATATTTCTCCTGAGCTTCCCTTAATGTGTCTTTCAGAACATTCAGATTTTTCTGTAGAAGAGAGATTCTTTCTGCGACTGCTGGTATTAATGGTGACACAGGATTCTTGGGAAGGATGTTTGGGTGATATCCAAGATTTGCAAAAAATGCGTCTATTTCGTAGAGGCATTCTGTGAATTGTTATATGAAAATTCCGCAAATGGCAACAGATCTACCCAGTCGTCTTGCAGATGGCAAATATAACAACGAAGATACTGCTCCAGCGTCTGATTCGTACGTTCTGTATGACCGTTAGATTGCGGATGATAAGCGGTTGACAATCGTACCTTGATGTCTAGCGCTGAGCATAAACTGCGCCAGAATTTAGATGTAAATTGCACACCTCGATCTGAGACGACTTCATCCGGCACTCCGTGGAGGCGAAAAACATTGCAAATTATCAGATCAGCTGTATCTTTTGCTGAAGGCAGACCTGAACACGGGATAAAATGCGCTGCTTTCGTAAGTCGATCCACTACTACCAGAATGGATGTTTTTCCCTTCGAGTCTGGTAGGTCTACTATAAAGTCCATTGAAATCGATCCCCATGGTCGAGTTGGGATGGCGAGAGGCTGCAATAGTCCCATAGGAGATGCACGTGGAGTCTTATATCTGGCACAGATGTCACAGGAATTAACGTACTTCTTCACGTCTTCTTGAAAGTTCGGCCACCAAAAGAAACGTGACAAAAATTCCTGCGTTTTCTGTACCCCTTTGTGCCCTGCAACTTTAGAATCATGCACTAGTTGTAGAACTTTTAATCGAGCTGCTTCTTGCACATATAGTCGTCGACCATCGGTCCATACTTGATTTTTAAAAAACAGATGCACGTCCTCTGATGGACGTGATAGAAACGAGTCTGTTTCGTATGCTGCTTTCAAATCTTCCAGCAAATCTCCATCATGTATTACTCCCAAGATCTTAGTATCTGCCACAATGGGTTTGGGTGTTGTTACGAGGTTAGCCTCACTTGAAAACATTCGGGATAATGCGTCTGCTTTCTTGTTACGGGTGCCTGGTCGGTATGAAATTACAAAATTGAATTGATTCAAAAACAGACTCCAACGGGTCTGCCGAGGAGAGAGGCATTTTGCAGACCTGATAAACTCTAGATTGCGATGATCGGTCAACACCAGAATTTGTTGTGCAGCCCCCTGGAGATGATGTCTCCACTCTTTGAATGCTGATATGATGGCGAGCAATTCTTTATTTACCACGTCATAGTTTTTTTTTGGCTAAAGACATACGTTGTGAGAAATGCGCAGGGATGCAGCAACTTCTTTTCCCCTGTCCTCTGAGAGAGGATAGCACCGACCGCACAGTCTGAAGCATCCACCTCGACGATAAAAGCCAATTCAGGGTCAGGATGGCGTAGTATGGGAGTCGTCGTGAATTTCATTTTTAAATGAGAGAATGCTTCTTGCGCTTGGGGGGTTCAGATGAATTTTGCTCCTTTTTTTGTTAGTTGCGTGATGGGTGCCACGATTTCTGAAAAATTCTTGACAAAACGTCTGTAAAAGTTGGCGAACCTCACAAAATGCTGAACTTCTTTCACATTTTTAGGGATAGGCCACTCGGTGATAGCTTGCGTTTTCTTAGCATCCATCCGTAATCCTCGAGGTGAAATTATGTATCCCAAGAACTGGATCTCTTCTTGATGGAATTCACATTTTTCTAATTTAATATATAACGAATTCTCAGGATGTCATCTAGATAAACGACCATGAACTGGTCCAACAGGTCTCGGAAAATATCATTTGCCAGGTGCTGGAAAGTAGCTGGAGCATTGCAAAGTCCGAAGGGCATCACTAGACTCTCAAAGTGTCCATATCGGGTACGAAAAGCCGTCTTCCATTCATCCCCAGGTTTTATACATACTAAATTATATGCCCCACGTAAATCTAACTTAGTGAAGATTTTCGCACTTTGCACTTTTTCTAGGAGTTCCGGGATCAACGGTAGGGGATAACGATTTTTGACCGTGACTTTATTAAGCTCCCTGTAGTCCACTACTGGCCGTAGTGCTCCATCCTTCTTTTTAAAGAAGAATATAGGGGCTCCAGCGGGCGAGGATGATGGACGGATGAATTTTTTGCTTAGATTTTCAGCAATAAATTCTTTGAGAGCCTTCAGTTCAGGACCCGCTAGAGGGTAGATAGTTCCAAATGGTATAGCTGCCCCTGGGAATAGCTCTATTGGGCAATTGTACGGTCGATGTGGGGGAAGTGTATCCGCTCCCCTCTTGTCACAGACATCTAGGAAATCTTCATACACCGCTGGTAGCTGAGGCAATTCTGGATTCTGAGCTGCTTCTAATGTGGACTCACTTGGAACCTCCGCCTGAACTTCCTTTTCGGGGAAACTAATCTTTTTTATCTCCCAATCGATGATAGGGTTTTGCTTCTGCAACCAGGGCAGACCTAAAATGCTGGGAAAATGTGGAGAAGAAATAATTAGGAATGTCAACATCTCGCGATGCTGCGGCTCAATATAGATCTCCAAAAGTCCTGTCTCATGATCCACTGGCCCTGAATTCAGTGGAGATCCATCGACCGTCTCCATCACAATAGGTGAACGTCTTTTCTGCACATCTATGCCATGTTTTTGAGCAAATGCAGAATCCATGAAAGTCCCACTGGCCCCAGAGTCGATCATGGCTGATGCGGTGATCCACTGGGAGTTAACCTTCAGTTTGATAGTTACAAAACAATGGGATTCTCGGCTCTCCTTCCTGGTATGTGGAGCTATGGATGATATGGACTGGATCTCATCTTTAGCGTAATCAGTTTCTGAGATGAAAGACTCCTCGTCGGAAGAATCAGGATCCATTATGGCCGCCACCATTTTCCTTGAACGGTTTGTGGGACGACTTGGACAGTTAATGAGAAAATGTCCTGCTTCCCCGCAGTACAAACATAGATTCTCTTTAAATCTCTGTTCTCTTCGTTCTGCACTCGCTCGTCTCTGGATCGCATCCACTTGCATTGGCTCTAATTCTGTATCTGGGAAATTTCGGCTAGGCCCTTCTTTAGTGACCGATGGCAGGGAGGAGTTATACGAGTTAGTTGAACGATTCATGGAGGTCCACTTCTCTTGTCATCGTTCAGACAGACGGGTGTCAACCCGGATGCAATGCTTGATAAAATCATCCAGATCCGAAGGGGTCTCTCCACGGGCAAGTTCGTCCTTTACTGCACTAGAAAGTCCTCTTTTAAAGAAAGTTACCTTTGCTGCATTATTCCATTCGGTGTCGACGGCCCACCTCCTATACTCCATAGCATACTCTGCGACAGGACGTTTGCCTTGCCGTAATGCCAGCAACGTTGATTCAGCTGTAGCTGCACGATTTGGGTCATCAAACATCTGCTGCATCGCTCGAATAAACTCATTCAAATTGTCTAAACGTGCGTCCCAAGTCTCAATCAGAGGATTAGCCCAAGCGATCGCTTTGTGGGTTAACAGCATAATGATGCATAACACCTTTGACCTATCGGTCGGGAACTGATTAGCATGTGTATCGAACAGGTAGCATTGATTCAAAAATCCACGAAATTTGTCTCGATCACCGCCAAAACGAAAAGGTGGTAGCTTGGGCGGCTTGGCAAACGCCGAGATGGGAGCTTGTCCTTCTAGCTGTGTAATTCGAGCAGTCAACACTTGTACCGCATTCTGCAGATCTTGGATAGCTTGTTGGCGATTCTGAACATTATGATCGCTCTGTACAATAAATGCGTCTACCCGTGATTTTCCATTCATCTGTTCGGTGTGCAGACTGGATATTGCACCCTGCAGTTTTCTGACACGTGTCTCCATAGTTTCTGCCCCAGCGGCCTCCATTTTTGAGAGGCTGAGTATTCTGTCACGTTACTGGCGATACTGGACTGGAGGTCAGTGGCCGGAGCAGATGTGTACAGGTGACCTGACCGTGGGAAGACTTCTGGGGATGCAGTATATGGCGGTAGTAGTTCACCTTGTCAGCATATGCAGTATATGGCGGTAGTAGTTCACCTTGTCAGCAGATGCAGTATATGGCGGTAGTAGTTCACCTTGTCAGCAGATGCAGTATATGGCGGTAGTAGTTCACTATGTCAGCAGATGCAGTATATGGCGGTAGTAGTTCACTATGTCAGCAGATGCAGTATATGGCGGTAGTAGTTCACCATGTCAGCAGATGCAGTATATGGCGGTGGTAGTTCACTATGTCAGCAGATGCAGGGGCCCGCCCGAGCAAGGGCCGGCCGGGATCACACACGAGCACCAGGTTCGTTTAGGCAATAGAAGTTCGAGGTAGGAACAGCAGAGTCTTCACAAGAAGCAGGAAGGCGCCAGCAGAACACCTTCCAAATCAGGAGCTCAGATAATGCTTCACTCAGTTAGACTGAGCACCACAATACTCAGCAACAGGAAGCTGCACAGGGCCAGGTATATATAGCAGGTCCAATCAATCTCAATCAGGGCGGGAACAATCAGCAGGGCAGGTGATGATCTCTATCCCAGACGAAGTTCATATGGTTTCAGGCAGGAGTTAAACAAGTTCCGAATAACTCCACAGCAAAGGATCAGACTAGCAAGCAATGGGTCACAGGTTCAAATCCTAACAAAAGGCTGCAAAGTTGTGAGAAATGCTCTTTTCTGTGACCCTGACAAGTATTTATTTATTTTTTTGGGTGGGTAGGGCCCAATTAGAACTTCTGCTATGGGGTCCCATGACTTCTATGTACGTCCCTGTGCTTAGCCATACGGCGAGACTCAGGAGGGACGGAGCGCTATTTGCCTCCTAGAGTATAGATTTTCCTAGCATAGTTCGCCGACACTATATACAGAGCCCCTGAGTGCTAGAAGAGCAGAGTACCTCCTCAAGTGACCCCATTTTGGAAATTATACCCCTCTGGGAATTTATTTAAAGATGTAGTCACCTTTTTGACTACATGTGTGTTTTCCAGAAACAAGCAGCATTGGATGTTGCTCAGTGAAAATTGCAAACTTCTGTTGTAGTGATCAGTACGTTGTGGTCCCCAGTATGTTGTAGTCCACAGTACGTTGTAGTGCCCAGCTTGTGCTTCTGGAGACATGCACCCATAAATTAGGCGGGCTGTAATCACTACAGAAATGTCAAACATGTGGACGCTAAATGTGATTTAGGGAGACTGTAAAGCTCAGAAGGGAGAGGCGCATTTGGATTTGGGAGCGCAGAATTTGCTGAATTTCTTTTGGGGGGTGAGGAGCCATTTTACTTTTCCAGAGCCTTTGTGCTACCAGTAACGTGGAAGCCCCTATATTTCCATTGACAGATGACAGACCTGAGTGGGGGCTTTTTTTGTGGATTGATTTGAAGCTTTTGTTAGGAACATTTTACATAACATTTTGAATTACATTTTTCCAGCGCTCTACGCTGAGCACTTGTATCGGCGTTTCCATTTAAATTTCCAAGTGACATGATTCAGATGAAACCCCCTAGGGATGCTTTCACCATAATGAGGCAGCAGAGTTACTCTGGACTCCATCTAGCATCTGTTCAGCTTTGTCTTTTTTTTCAGAGGTGCACAAAACTGTGGCCGACGGCACTTTTATGCACGCCTAAAAAGATGGACACCGTGGGATGATAGACCAGATGGCGTCCACAGTGCCTGCATCTGCCTCATTATAGGGAATCTTCCACCCGGGGTTCCGTCTGAATCACCTATTTCAAAGTTTTACATGGAAACCCCAGTGTAAGCGCTCAGCACAGAGCGCAGGATAAATGTGAGTCGAGTCTTACGGAGATCTGCAATATTTGGGAAACCGAATGAACAAATCAACAACAGGTTGATATTTGAGAGCTATACTTTTTTATATTTCTGCCAACACTCATGTGAGGGCTTGTTTTTTGCGGGACAAGTTGACATTTTTATTGGTACCATTATTGTTTTTTTATCAGTTTCTATTCTGATGTTTTTGGGAGGTAGAATGAACAAAAACCAGCAATTCAGGAATTGTTTTTTTTTCTTATGCTGTATTGCTGCTCCACGTGTAGTAAAATTAATAAGGCAGCTTCTTCGGGTCAGTACGATTACAGCGATACCACATTTATATATTTTTTTTATGTTTTGGCGCTTTTACACAATAAAAACTATTTTATAGAAAAAATAATTATTTTTGCATCGCTTTATTCTGAGAGCTATAACTTTTTATTATTTTTCCGCTGATGGAGCTGTATAGCAGCTTGTTTTTTGCAGGACAAGATGACATTTTCAGCGCTACCATTTTTGTTTACATATGATTTCATTTTATTATTACACTTTTTGTTCTGCAGTATGATGATTTTTTGTGCTTAGTTTTTTTTGTTTGTTTTTTTACAGTGTTCACTGAAGGGGTTAACTAATGGAACATTTTTATAGGGTGGGTCATTCCGGACGCAGCGATACCAGATATGTGTACTTTTTCTGTTTGATTTGTATTTTTTCATAAAAATATTTGTTTATATGCACAATAAATATATAGATTTTTTTTATTATTTAAGTTTTAAAAAATTTATTTTTTTCTTTTTACTTAGTCCCCTTATGGGACTTTCACAGCTCTGATCACAGTTTTAAAGCATAGCAATGCAGTAGCAGTACCATGTTTCATTATCATTGCGGAAAAATCCGCAGCACAACCAATTTGGGCCCTATTTCGCGGCGAAATCGCGCCCATTGACTTCCATTGAACCGCATAAAATCCACATGTATACAAGTATACATGCGGATGTTATGCGGTTCAATGCGCGGATGGTACCCGGGATGGGAGAAGAGGAGACTCTCATCTGACCTGGGTACCAACGTACCTGCAAGTTAAAAAAGAATTATAAAGTGAAAAATAAAAGAAAATATTCATACTCACCCCTCCGTCGGCCCCCGGCGGCGATCTTCTCTCCTTGGCGGCCCGCGGTGTATTGATAGAACCTGCGGTGATGTCATTTAGTCAGCTGATGGTCACGTAACCATCAGCTGACCGCTGACGTCAGCGGTCGCGTGACCATCAGCTGACTAAATTACGTCACTGCAGGTCCTGGCAGTACACCGCGGGCCGCCAAGAAGAGAGGATCGCCACCAGGAGGAGACCGGGGGCCGACGGAGAGGTGAGTATTAGTTTTTTTTTTTTTCTCTTTTTACTTTTTAATTCTTTACACTAGATGCACGATTTGAAGCAGAAATCTCCTCATAAGTTGGTCACACAATATAAATCCATGCCAGTTGCATGGATTTATATTGTGTGACCAACTTGCCAAGCCCTTTTCCAAGTGATGCTCAAAATCGCTTGGAAAACCGTTTGAAAAAAACGCATGCATAAACGCATGTAAAATCCGCATGCGTTCTTTCTGCCAAGGAGATGCAGAAACGCTGAGGAAATTTCTACTTCAAATCTGCATCGTGGGCACATACACGTATTGTGAGTCCGTAAAAGTGGTGTAATACCTCTGACAATATTGTTCACAACAGTGACCTGGGAATCAGAGATGCTTCCATCGGTCTTCCCCATGATGTTCCTATGTCATTTGAGCACTGTTCCCATCGATTTGGGCAATTTTTAGGCCCTCTGCTGATCTCCGATGGGGAGGTGGGGGCGCCGGAAAAATGCTCGAGTTTCCCATAGACTTACATTGGGCTTGTTGCTCGAATCGAGCACCCGAGTATTCCAATTTGCTCGACTTGAGCATTTTAGTACTCGCTCATCACTAATTGCCACCTGTTCACATGGGCCAATAAGTGAACCAAGCTTTTTTTTTTTTTTTTACTATGACATGGGAGATGTTTCTGAATGAAGCCGGGACAACGTCATCCATAACTGTGTGGAGCGGGAAAGCTATAGTGACAGGTGAAGCTACACCTGTACCACGTCAGCAGCACAGAGGAATTATGGGACTTCTATGAGGATCTATTCAGCGTGCGTGAACATTCTGACATTGTAACTGACATATCTGCTATGAATAAAGAAAAAGAAAGAAGGGGGCTGGAGGCAAGGAACCTAGATGGAAGCCCCAAATGACCGGGAGGGGACAGGAGGGTGTAATTTGAACTTAAAAGGATAGGGATTGGATATAGGTTGAAGGGCGGGCATTTGAGGGGGGGGGGTAGATAAAGCAGAAAGGGTGGGGTGAGAAACGGTCAGTTCAGAGAAGAAAGCATTGGAACGCGACAGGCCGGACACGAGAGTCGGGGTCTGGAAATCAAGGAAGGTCACAGACGGCAGGAAGGACCAGAGCCAGGATTGACGGAGGATGAGCAGCGGAGACGGCGGCGAGTGCTCAGGTCCCCCCTGGTGACGAGGAGGCCAGGGGCGCGGGCCTTGCGCTGCAGCAGGAGTCGGACGGATCAGAGAGTGGGGAGGATAGAGGTGAATCCAGGTGTCGGCAGGACACAGGAATTTCGGCTGGCAGGGACACAGCACCTGCGCAGCTGGGTGAGTTTGCTTCTATGTCTTGTTTGTCGCCCGCTGGGTCATTACTGTATGAGGGAGTTGATAGGCAGTCGGCGGGGCCCAGCGGGCAAAATATTAGGGGAGGTTGCGGGTCAGATATAATGGGTCTTAGAGACATTTTGTTTAATATGTTGCAATTTTTAGCTAGAATAGATAGTGGGGGGAGTTAATCAGGGTGGATTGGCACCCGCGGCAGCGACGTGGGAGCCTAGTCAACCGGTGTCTTTGCAGGTGGGAAGCGAGATGGGCAGGTTGGGGGTCAGTGCAGATATTATACCTTCTGGGGTATCGGTTTGTGTGCAGACAGAGAAGGACAAGGCGGATAATGTAAGACTGGACGATAGGGCAAAAGGGGAAGTTTATGTGTGCTTTGAGGGGCCGTTGGGGGCACACCTAAACAAAGAGGTAAAGGAAAAAATTTGGCGGGATGAGTACGTAGAGATTTTTTCCCTTCTTCCATTGGAAAAGTTTAACCTGGATAAGGGAAAAAGGGATGAGAGTAGAAAAGAGGAGGAGGAGAAGCGTAGGTGGAGGTTGATTCCTCAGACGTTTGTAAATTGGTTACAGGCTTTCGCAATATTGGCTAGTGTTATTGGGGAGAAAGCTCCTGATAATTGCTCAGGCTTATTCTGCTACCTTGATGCTTTCGGGGAGGCCCAGAGGACTTACGAGGGTCAGGCGTGGTTAAGATATGATGAGCAATTTCGGCAGAGAAAAGCAGTCCGACCGGAGATCAGATGGGATCAGAAAGACATTGGGTTGTGGTTGAGGGTTATGGCTCCAGTGAGGTATGGGCAGTCCTTTCACGGGGAACAACAGTAGCGGGAATCAATCAGCGGGACATGGGGGAGGTAGTCAGGGGGCGCAAAACATTAAAAAGGAAGCGGGAACTTGCTGGCAATTTAATGATGGCCAATGCAAGTACGGGAACTCCTGTAAATTCAAGCATGTGTGCTCCCATTGTAATGGAAGTTCACATCGAGCATCAAAATGCTTTAAGAGAGGAAAAGGAAAGCCGTTGGTGGTTACCGGTCAAGGGGGTTACTCCGGTGAGGGTTCACGCGATGGCCCCCTTTCTAAATAGGTATCCGGATCAGTTGAAGGCTAAAGTTATTGAGGATGGGTTTTTGGATGGTTTTAGAATACCAGCTCCTGATCATGTAGTTCCTTTTTCGGTTAAAAATTTAATGTTGGCTCACCGTTATCCAGAGGTGGTTAAGACGAAGTTAGCTAAAGAGGTTGAATTGGGCAGGATGGCGGGACCGTTTCAGGAATTGCCTAGCATCAAGGTGATTATTTCACCGTTAGGAGTTGTGCCCAAGAAAGAGGTGAATAAGTTTCGCTTGATTCAGCATTTGTCATACCCTAAAGGGCTTTCAGTGAATGATGGCATTGCGCAGGAGTTGTGTTCGGTCCAATATACATCTTTTGATGCGGCGGCACAATGGGTACGGAGGTATGGGCCAGGCTCGTTGCTAGCTAAGACTGATATTGAGTCTGCTTTTAGGTTGTTGCCAGTTCACCCGGATAGCATCCCGTTGTTGGGATGTTTTTGGGAAGGGGAGTATTATGTTGATAGATGTTTGCCAATGGGTTGTTCAATTTCGTGTTCTTTGTTTGAAACTTTCAGTAGTTTTTTAGAATGGGTAGTGAAGGACCTGGCTTCTGTGAAGTCGGTCATTCATTATTTGGACGACTTCTTGTTTATAGGTCCCCCGCAATCATTGTTGTGTAGGAATTTGTTAGGTACTATGGAGTGGGTGGCAGAGCATTTTGGCGTACCTTTGGCAGTAGAAAAGACGGAAGGCCCTTGCACAACCCTAAGTTTCCTGGACATTGTAATTGATACTGAAAGGATGGAGTGTCGGTTACCAGATGATAAATTGATTTTGCTTAAACAGGAGGGCGATAGGATCCGGAGATTGCGCAAGGTGACACTGAAAGAGTTACAGTCACTGTTAGGGCGTTTGAATTTTGTGGGCAGGATTATGCCAATGGGAAGAATATTTTGTCGCAGGTTGGCTGGAGCGACAGCAGGAGTGCGGGCTTCGCATCATTTTATTCGCTTAAATAAACAACACAAGGAGGATCTGAAAGTTTGGAAGTTGTTTCTGCAAAATTATAACGTAAGATCGTTAATACAGGAGGAGTTTTTGAACAGTTATGATTGTGAGATATTTACGGATGCTGCAGGAGGTGCTGGTTATGGGGCATACTGGAAAGGACGGCGGAGTGTAGGTGAGTGGCCGAATATGTGGAAAGAGAGGGGTCTTACGAGGAACTTGGCATTTTTGGAGTTGTTTCCTATTGTTGTGGCGGTGAATATTTGGGGGGAGTGTTTTGCCAACAGGAGAATTCGGTTTCACTGCGATAACATGGGAGTGGTATCGGTCATCAACAGTTTGTCGGCCTCGTCGCCGCCTGTAATTAGGTTGCTGAGGGAACTTGTACTTTGTTGCTTAAGTTGAACGCTTGGATTACAGCAGTCCTTGTGCCAGGTGTAAAAAATTCCATAGCAGATGCCTTGTCTCGTTTTCAGTGGGATCGTTTTCGGGCACTAGCACCAGAGGCAGAGGACGTGGGTCAAGAATGCCCTTCGCGGTTGTGGCAGATGGTTATGGAGGAGCGGGACTGTTAATACAAGAGTCTATCACAAGGCAGACCTGGGCATCATACGAGGCATCGTGGCGAGTATGGCAAAGTTGGATTCGGGAGTGGGGTGGAGTGGAGAGTGAGGTAGATAGAGAGACGGCTGTGTTGTTTCTGCTGGGAAGGGCGGCGGAGAGCGGATGGTCTGTTTCAAAAGTTGGCAAGTTTGTGGCAGGATTAGCATTTGGTTTTAAATTGCTGGGTACGAAGGATGTTACGAAGGCCTTTTTGGTGAAGCAAACTTTGAAGGGCTTTAGGAGAGGAGGTAAAGTGTTGGATAAACGTAGGCCGGTAACCTTTAGTATCTTGGAACGTTTGGGTTTGGTAATGGATAGGATTTGTTGTTCATTTTTTGAGGCCACATTGTTTAGATTGGCTTTTGCATTGGCATTTTTTGGTGCACTGAGGATAGGTGAATTGGTGGCACCAAGCAGGAATAAGGTTGGGGGTTTGTTTGCTGAGGATATGAGCGGTTGAAATGGGGGCATTGAATTTTGGATAAGGCGGGGGAAGACAGATCAATTGGGCAGAGGAAAACGTGTGGTCTTAGGTGAGGTTAAGGGATCTTTGGTTTGTCCTAGGACATGTTTAATGGCTTACTGGCAGGTTTGCTCAGGGAGGAAGGGCCCATTATTGTGTCATGAAAATGGTGAATTTTTATCGCGTTTCCAGTTTATAGCAGTGTTTAAGAAGGGTATTGCTGAGTTGGGCCTTAGCCCTGAGGTATATGGGTCACATTCCTTCAGAATTGGCGCGTCGTCGGAAGCGGATGGTTTGGGGTTAGGCAAGGAAGTGATAAAACGCATTGGGAGATGGAGTTCCGATCGATACCTGTCTTATGTAAGGAATTAGGCATTCGGTCTAATGTAATTATCTTTTGGATTTAAATATTTTTGGTTGTCTTGTTGCAGGTGGAGTCCCGTTGTTAGTGTGGATTATGGGGCACTCTTTTGTCCACTGGGGGGCGCTGCGGGAGGACGTGAGGCCCGACGGTA
This sequence comes from Phyllobates terribilis, assembly GCF_046119375.1. NCBI lineage: Eukaryota > Metazoa > Chordata > Amphibia > Anura > Dendrobatidae > Phyllobates > Phyllobates terribilis. The sequence continues at coordinate 2,870,601 of NW_027362797.1, forward strand.
GGCAATTGGGCTTCAGCCGAGAGCAAGCCGTGGTTCGGTGGTTGGGTTTCCGAGGGATGGTGTGGAGAAGAGTACTGCCAGAGTTCCATAAAGCAGCTCGTTTGGATCGGGCACCGGATATTTTAGTGCTGCACATGGGAGGGAATGATTTGGGGGCTCGACCAGTCAGGGAATTGATGAGGGACATTAAAATTGATCTTTTAAGGCTATGGACATCGTTTCCTGAGGTGTTGACTGTTTGGTCTGAGGTGGTGCCCAGAAAAACATGGATGGAGGCCAGATCATTGAAGGGAATTAATAGGGCACGTATGAAGTTGAACAGAGCCATATCAGCTTTTGTTAACAGGAATGGGGGAGTAAGCGTACGGCATCTTGATCTGGAAGTGGGAGTTGGAGAATTTTGGGCAAAGGATGGCGTGCATTTGAATGATATAGGCATCGATTTATGGGCACTGGCCATACAGGGGGGGATTGAAAGGGCTTTGGTGGTGTTGGGGCGCTCACGAGCCTGAGGTGGTCAGGGCTGTTCGTTTGTGGCGGGGGGGGGGGGGGTTCGGGTTCTTGGAGTTGGCACGGAAGTGTCGGTAAAAAAGGAGATTATCAAGTTACTGGCATTGGCTTGATTAAGTGGGGTGATCTGGCATTTTGGTTTTGGGGGCTCTGGACGGGGTTTTACCCTGGGAGCTTTTGGTGCCCTTGAGCTGGTGTGGTACGGCTGAGGGTAACATGGTGGTTCAAGTACTGTTTGGTTTATGCCAGATCATTTTTTTTAACTCCAAGAACCCTTACCCTTGTTATTATAATGTTTATATGTTAATATTGTTGTTTGTTAATATAACGGCCGCTGTGGCCAAATTTATCCAAAGAGAAAATTACAGGTGCAGTGTTTTATTTGGCATGGGTGAAAAGGGGAGGGGGAATGTGAACAATGGAACCCGGGTTGGCCGTACACGGTCAGGAGGTGGAAAGATGGTGCCAGCCTCTGGTAGAAGACTGAAAAAAGGTATCAACAAATACATGTTGAAACCATTGTTAGACTTGGAATAGGTTGATTCTGAATGTTTCCTGTTAATTGATGGTGATGAACACAGACACTCATTGTCTCCTTATTAGTGTTGAGCGAGCACTAAAATGCTCGGGTGCTCGAAGCTCGGGCCGAGCTCGCCATGATACTCGGGTGCTCGACCCGAGCAACGAGCCCAATGTAAGTCTATGGGAGACCCGAGCATTTTTGCCCCGGCAGTCTGTTGAAAGCCTAAAAGGTGCCCAAAACGATAGTGACAGTGCTCAAATGACATGGGGACAGCATGGGCATCACCCCAGGAAGCATTTCTGACCCCCAGGTCACTGCTGTCAACAACGTGGTCAGAGGTATTAAGCCACTTTTACGGGCTCACAATAAAACGTTCAAAAACGAAACTGAAACGGTTTTCCTGTGACTGAACACATCCTTTCCAGGGTAAAGACTTGTGTATAAGGTAAAATAAATAACCAAAAACAAAAATACCTCATACACCCGCTCTACTCCATAAACGCGCGGCTCCGCTCCGCACACCTCGTACACGCGCGTCTCCGCTCCGCACACCTCGTACACGCGCGTCTCCGCTCCGCACACCTCGTACACGCGCGTCTCCGCTCCGTACACCTCGTACACGCGCGTCTCCGCTCCGCACACCTCGTACACGCGCGTCTCCGCTCCGCACACCTCGCATACGCGTGTCTCCGCTCCGTACACCTTGTACACGCTCGGCTCCGCTCCGCACACCTCGTAGACACGCGTCTCCGCTCCGTACACCTCGCATACGCACGGCTCCATTCTGCTCCGCACACCTCGTACACGCGCGGCTCCACTCCGTACACCTCGTACACGCGCGAATCTGCTCTGTACACCACGAACACGCGCGGCTCTATTCCGCACACCTCGTACACGCGTAGCTCTGTTCCGCACACCTCGTACATGCGCGTCTCCGCTCCGTACACCTCGCATACGCGCGGCTCCATTCTGCTCCGCACACCTCGTACATGCGCGGCTCCACTCCGTACACCTCGTACACGCGCGAATCTGCTCTGTACACCACGAACACGCGCGGCTCTATTCCGCACACCTCGTACACGCGTAGCTCTGTTCCGCACACCTCGTACACGCGCGGCTCCGCTCCGTACACCTCGTACACGCGCAAATCCGCTCTGTACACCTCGTACACGCGCGGCTCCGCTCCGTACACCTCGTACACGCGCGGCTCCGCTCCGTACACCTCGTACACGCGCGGCTCCGCTCCGTACACCTCGTACACGCGCGGCTCCGCTCCGAACACCTCGTACACGCGCGGCTCAGCTCCATACACCTCGTACATCTGCGTCTCCGCTCCGTACACCTTGTACTTGCGCGGCTCCACTCTGCTCCGCACAACTCATACACGCTCGTCTCCGCTTCGTACACCTCATACACGCACGGCTCCATTCCGTACACCTCGTACACACGTAGATCTGCTCCGTACACCTCGTGCATGCGCCACTCTGCTCCGCTCCGTACACCTCGTACACATGCGGCTCCGCTCCGTACACCTCGTACACGTGAGGCTCTGCTCCGTACACCTCGTACACGTGAGGCTCTGCTCCGTACACCTCGTACACGCGTGGCTCTGCTCCGTACACCTCGTACACGCGTGGCTCTGCTCCGTACACCTCGTACACGCGCGGCTCCGCTCCGTACACCTCATACACGCGCGGCTCCGCTCCGTACACCTCGTACACGTGCGGCTCCGCTCCGTACACCTCGAACACGCGCGGCTCCGCTCCGTACATCTCGTACATGCTCAGCTCTGCTCCGTACACCTCGTACACGCGCTTCTCTGCTCTGTACACCTCATAAACGCACGGCTCCGCTCCGTTCACCTCGTATACGCGCGGCTCCGCTCTGCTCCACACACCTCGTACACGCGTGGCTCCACTCTGTATACCTCGTACACACGCGGCTCCGCTCTGTACACTTGTACACGTGCAGCTCTGCTCCGTACACCTCATACACGCGCGGCTCCGCTCCGTACACCTCGTACACGTGCGGATCCGCTCCGTACACCTCGTACACGCACGGATCCACTCCGCTCCGTACACCTCGTACATGCGCGACTACGCTCCGCTCCGTACACCTCGTACACGCGCTTTTCTGCTCCGTACACCTCATACACGTACGGCTCTGCTCCGTACACCTCGTACACGCGCAGCTCCGCTCTGCTCCGCACACCTCGTACACGCATGGCTCCGCTCCGTACACCTCGTACACGCGCGGCTCCGCTCTGTACACCTTGTACACACCCGTCTCTGCTCTGTACACCTCGTACACGCGCGGCTCTGCTCTGTACACCTCGTACACGCACGGATCCACTCCGCTCCGTACACCTCGTACATGCGCAACTCCGCTCCGTACACCTCGAACACGCGCGGCTCCGCTCCGTACACCTCGTACACACGCGGCTTCTCTCTGTACACCTTGTACACGCGCCGCTCTGCTCCGCACACCTCATACACGCGCAGCTCCGCCCTGCTCCGCACACCTCGTACACGCGCGGCTCCGCTCCGTACACCTCGTACACGCGTGTCTCCGCTCCGTACACGCTTGGCTCCGCTCCTTACACCTCGTACACGCGCGTCTCCGCTCCGTACACCTCGTACACGCTCTGCTCCACTCCGTACAGCTCGTACACGCGCGGCTACGCTTCGTACACGCTCCGCTCCGTACACCTTGTACTCGAGCGGCTCCGCTCTGCTCCGCACAACTGGTACATGCGCGTCTCAGCTCCGTACACCTCATACACGTGCTGATCCGCTCCGTACACCTCGTACACGCGCAGATCCGCTCCGTACACCTCGTACACGCACGGCTCCGCTCCGTACACCTCGTACACGCTCTGCTCCACTCCGTACACCTCTTACACGCGCGGCTCCGTTCCGTGCACCTCGTACACGCGCGGCTCCGCTCCGTACACCTCGCATACGCGCAGCTCCGCACACCTCATACACGCGCGGCTCCGCTCCGTATACCTCGTACACGTGCGGATCCGCTCCGTACACCACGAACACGCCCGGCTCCGCTCCGCACACCTCGTAGACGCGTGTCTCCGCTCCGCACACCTCGTAGACGCGTGTCTCCGCTCCGCACACCTCGTAGACGCGTGTCTCCGCTCCGCACACCTCGTAGACGCGTGTCTCCGCTCCGTACACCTTGTACACGCTCGGCTTCGCTCCGCACACCTCGTACACGCGAGTCTCCGCTCCGTACACCTCGCATACGCGCGGCTCTATTCTGCTCCGCACACCTCTTACACGCGCGGCTCCGCTCCGTACACCTCTTACATGCGCGGCTCCGCTCCGTACACCTCTTACACGCGCGAATTTGCTCTGTACACCACGAACACGCGCGGCTCCGCTCCGCACACCTCGTACACGCATGGCTCTGTTCCACACACCTCGTACACGCTCGGCTCCGCTCCGTACACTTCGTACACGCGCAAATCCGCTCTGTACACCACGAACATGCGTGGCTCCGCTCCGTACACCTCGTACACGCGCGGCTCCGCTCCGTACACCTCGTACACGCGCGGCTTCGCTCCGTACACCTCGTGTACGCGCGGCGCCATTCTGCTCCGCACACCTCGTACACGCGCGGCTCAGCTCCATGCACCTCGTACATGCGCGTCTCCACTCTGCTCCGCACAACTCGTACACGCTTGTCTCCGCTTCGTACACCTAATACACGCACGGCTCCGCTCCGTACACCTCGTACACGCGTAGATCTGCTCCGTACACCTCGTACACACGCTGGGCTCCCTTCCGTACACCTCGTACACGTGCGGCTCCGCTCCGTACACCTCGTACATGCGTGTCTCCGCTCCGTACACGCTTGGCTCCGCTCCGTACACCTCGTACACGCGCGTCTCCGCTCCGTACACCTCGTACACGCTCTGCTCCACTCCGTACACCTCGTACACGCGTGGCTCCGCTCCGTACACCTCGCACACGCTCCGCTCCATACACCTTGTACTTGCGCGGCTCCGCTCTGCTCCGCACAACTGGTACACGCGCGGCTCAGCTCCGTACACCTCGTAAACGTGCGGCTCCGCTCTGTACACCTCGTACACGTGCGGCTCCGCTCCGCACACCTCGTACATGCGTGGCTCTTCTCCGTACACCTCGTACACACGCGGCTCTGCTCCGTACACGCACGGATCCGCTCCGCTCTGTACACCTCGTACATGCGCGGCTCCGCGTCGTACACCTCGAACACGTGCGGCTCCGCGTCGTACACCTCGAACACGTGCGGCTCCGCGTCGTACACCTCGAACACGCGCGGCTCTGCTCCGTATTTCTCGTACACGCTCGGCTCTGCTCCATACACCTCGTACACGCGCTTCTCTGCTCCATACATCTCATACACGCACGGCTCCACACCGTACACCTCGTACACACGCGGATCCTCTCCGCACACCTCGCACACACGCGGCTCTGCTCTGTACACCTTGTACACGTGCGGCTCTGCTCCGTACACCTCGTACACGCGTGGATCCGCTCTGCTCCGCACACCTCGTACACGCGTGGATCCGCTCTGCTCCGCACACCTCGTACACGCGCGGCTCTGCTCTGCTCCACACACCTCGTACACGTGCGGCTCCGCTCCGTACACCTCGTACACGCGCGGCTCCGCTCCGTACACCCCGTACATGCGCGGATCCGCTCTGCTCCGTACACCTCGTACACGCGCGGCTCCGCTCCGTACACCTCGTACACGCAGCTCCGCTCCGCACACTCGTACACGCGCGGCTCCGCTCCGTACACCTCGTACACGCACGGATCCGCTCCGTACACCTCTTACACGTGCGGCTCCGCTCCGCACACCTCGTACACACGCGAATACGCTCCGTACACCTCGTACACACGTGGGATCCGCTCCACTCCGTACAGCTCGTACACGCGCGGCTCCGCTCCGTACACCTCGTACACACATGTCTCCACTCCGCACACCTCGTACACGCGTGGGATCCGCTCCGCTCTGTACATCTCGTACACACGCGGCTCCGCTTCGTACACCTCGTACACACGCTGCTCCGCTCCGTATACCTCGTACACGCGCGAATCCGCTCCGTACACCACGAACACGTGCGGCTCCGCTCCGCACACCTCGTACACACTCGGCTCCGCACACCTCATATACGCGCGTCTCCGCTCTGCTCCGCACACCTCGTACACGCGTGGATCTGCTCTGTACACCACGAACACGCGTGGCTCCGCTCCGTACACCTCGTATACAGGCTTGTCTCCGCTCCGTACATCTTGTACACGCTCGGCTCCGCTCCGTACACCTCGTATACGCGCGGCTCCGCTCCGTACACCTCGTACACGCGCGGCTCCGCTCCGTACACCTCGTATACGCGCGGCTCCGCTCCGTACACCTCTTATACGCGCGGCTCCGCTCCGTACACCTCTTATACGCGCGGCTCCGCTCCATACACCTTGTATACGCGCGGCTCCGCTCCGTACACCTCGTGTACGAGCGGCTCCATTCTGCTCCGAACACTTCGTACACGCGCGGCTCCGCTCCGTACACCTCGTACACTCGCGGCTCCTCTCTGTACACCTCTTACACGCGCGGCTCCGCTCCGTACACCTCGTACACGCTCTGCTCCGTACACCTTGTACACGCGCGGCTCCGCTCTGCTCCGCACACCTCGTACACGCGCGGCTCTGCTCTGCTCCACACACCTCGTACACGTGCAGCTCCGCTCCGTACACCTCGTACACGCGTGGCTCCGCTCCGTACACTTCGTACATGCGCGGCTCCGCTCTGCTCCGCACACCTCGTACACGCGTGACTCCGCTCCGTACACCTCGTACACGCAGGTCCGCTCCGCACGCTCGTACACGCGCGGCTCCGCTCCGCACGCTCGTACACGTGCGGATCCGCTCCGTACACCACGAACACGTGCGGCTCCGCTCCACACACCTCGTACACGCTCTGCTCCGCACACATCGTACACGCGTGGATCCGCTCTGTACACCACGAATACGCGTGGCTCCGCTCCGTACGCCTCGTATACAGGCTTGTCTCCGCTCCATACATCTCGTACACGCTCGGCTCCACTCCGTACACCTCGTATATGCGCGGCTCCGCTCCGTACACCTCGTGTACGCGCGGCTCCATTCTGCTCCGCACACTTCGTACACGTGCGGCTCCTCTCTGTACACCTCGTACACGCGCGGCTCCGCTCTGTACACCTCGTACACGCTCTGCCCCGTACACCTTGTACTCGCGCGGCTCCGCTCTGCTCCGCACAACTGGTACACTCGCGTCTCAGCTCCGTACACCTTGTACACGCGCTGATCCGCTCCGTACACCTTGTACACGCGCTGATCCGCTCCGTACACGTCGTACACGCGCAGATCCGCTCCGTACACCTCGTACATGTGCCGCTCTGCTCCACTCCGTACACCTCGTACACGCGCGGCTCCGCTCCGTACACCTCGTACTCGCTCTGCTCCACTCCGTACACCTCGTACACGTGCGGCTCCGTTCCGTACACCTCGTACACGCGCGAATCCGCTCCGTACACCTCGTACACTCGCGGCTCCGCTCCGTACACCTCGTACATGCGCGGATCCGCTCCGCTCCGCACACCTCGTACACGCGTAGCTCCGCTCCGTACACCTCGCACACACGCGGCTCTGCTCCATACACGCACGGATCCACTCCGCTCTGTACACCTCGTACACGTGCGGCTCCGCTCCGTACACCTCGTACACGCGCGGCTCCGCTCTGCTCCGCACACCTCGTACACGCGCGGCTCTGCTCCGTACACATCGTACACACAGCTCCGCTCCGCACACTCGTACACATGCGGCTCCGCTCCGTACACCTCGTACACGCGCGGCTCCGCTCCGTACACCTCGTACACGCGCGGATCCGCTCCGTATATCTCGTACACGCGCGGCTCAACTTATTTAGCTCTGTATGGCAGTATTACCTGGGCGGTGTGTTATTTAGCTCTGTATGGCGGTATTATCCGGGCGGTGTGTTATTTAGCTCTGTATGGCGGTATTATCCGGGCGGTGTGTTATTTAGCACTGTATGGCGGTATTATCCGGGCGGTGTGTTCTTCAGCATTGTATGGCGGTATTATCTGGGCGGTGTGCTATTTAGCTCTATATGGCAGTATTATCTGGGCGGTGTGTTATTTAGCACTGTATGGCGGTATTATCCGGGCGGTGTGTTAGGGTACTCTGCCTCCCTCCCCTTATGTGCTGCTGGCCTCGCTCTGCGTGTCCTCCTGCCATGTTGGGTCAGTTACTAGATCATCCACCACCTCCTCCTCTTCCACTTCCGCACCACGGTCCTCCTCCTCACTTCGTGGCAATTGTGTCTCATCATCGTCCACCTCTTGTGACAAATTACCAGCGTCGCCTTCCTGTGGCCGTGGCTGTTCAAATATTTGGCCATGGGATCTCCTCTTCCACCACTTCAAGCGGAGCAGGCGAGGGGCCCAAATATGGAAATGGACCAGTGAACAGCTCTTCAGAGTGTCCAACTGTGGGATCAGTTGCTGTCTGACGACACTCGGCATGGTGGGAGAAAGGAGCATCAGGGTGAGGAGGAGTATGCGGTCGAGACTCACGGCTACTAAGATTTGACCGTGTGGAAGACAGACCGGAGGTGGTGGTGCCCAGGTAACTGGAAGTATTATCTGCTATCCAATTAATAACCTGTTCACACTGATCAGTTCGCAATAGTGGTGTTGTGTGCTTCCCTAGTAATTCAGTAAAGAACTGGGAGCGAGAAGATGTGGCTGTTGGTTGTGGCACATTTTCACCTTGGCCACAGCCCCGTCCTCTGCACGCACCATCACCAGAACGTCCAGTTACACGTCCCTTGCCACGCGCCTTGCCCATTGTAAAGGAAGTACTATAGCTTACACTCGCACTATCAATAGAAAAAGGGTAATAAAAAGTAGATTAGAACCGTGGAAGAGGAAAACCACAGTTCTATTTCTCTGGCCTACACCCGACTCTTTTAAACAATCTGAACAATCAGGGAGAAACTATTACTGTTTTTCTTTACGGAAAAAATACCAAAAGCTGAATAATAGAGACTTTTTACCGTGGAATGGCAAAACCACAGTTATTGTTTACTGGGGTATACTGTTTTTTTTTTTTAGGTAAAAATGGCCCAAAAGTGGATAACAAAGAGGTTTGAATCGTGGAACTGCAAAACCACAGTTCTATTTCTCTGGCCTACACCAGAATATTTTCAACAAATATATTTGTGTCTGAACAATCAGGGAGACACTACTACATTTTTTTTTTATGGCAAAAAATGCCAAAGGCAGGATAATAGAGATTTTTTACCGTGGAACAGCAAAACCACAGCTATAATTTACTGGTGTATACCAGACTCTTTTAAACACATATATTGGTGTCTGAACAATCAGGAGACACTATTACTGTTTTTCTTTACGGAAAAAATACCAAAAGCTGGATAATAGAGATTTTTTACTGTGGAACTGCAAAACCACAGTTCTATTTCTCGGGCCTACACCAGACTATTTTAAACAGATATATTGGTGTCTGAACAATCAGGAGATACTATTACTGTTTTTCTTTACGGAAAAAATACCAAAAGCTTGGATAATAGAGATTTTTTACCTTGGGACGGCAAAACCACAGTTATAATTTACTGGTGTATACCAGACTCTTTTAAACAGATATATTTGTGTCTGAACAATCAGGAGACACTATTACTGTTTTTCTTTACGGCAAAAGATGCCAAAAGCAGGATAATACAGAGATTTGACCCGTGGAACTGCAAAACCACAGTTCCATTTCTCGGGCCTGCACCAAACTATTTTCAACAGATATATTTGTGTCTGAACAATCAGGAGGCACTATTACTGTTTGTCTTTGCGGCAAAAAATGCCAAAAGCAGGATAATAGAGATTTTTCATCGTGGAACGGCAAAACCACAGTTATAATTTACTGGTGTATACCAGACTCTTTTAAACAGATATATTGGTGTCTGAACAATCAGGAGACACTATTACTGTTTTTCTTTACAGAAAAAATACCAAAAGCTGGATAATAGAGATTTTTTACCGTGGAACGGCAAAACCACACTTCTATTTCTCGGGCCTACACCAGACTATTTTCAACAAATATATTTGTGTCTGAACAATCAGGGAGACACTATTACTGTTTTTTTTTACGGTAAAAGATGCCAAAAGTAGGATAATAGAGATTTTTTACCGTGGAACGGAAAAAACACAGTTATAATTTACTGGTGTATACCAGACTTTTTAAAATAGATATATTTGCCGCTGAACAGTGAGCGACACACTCAAACTGTTTTTTTTAAGGTAAAAATGGCCCAAAAGTGGATAATACAGAGGTTTGAACCGTGGAACTGCAAAACCACACTTCTATTTCTCTGGCCTACACCAGACTCTTTTAAAAAAATATATTTGTGTCTGAACTGTCACAGACACACTTCTTTTTTTTTTTTCTTTTTTTTGGGGGGGGGGGGGGCACCAAAAGGTTAATAAGATGGGTATTTGTACAGTGTGAAGGAGGAAAAAAAAAAAAAGAGGATTTAGATGAAAAAAAAGGATTTTTCCTGGCCCCCGAGACCTGGAGCTAAGTCCAGCAATTTCAGCAACAGGAGCACACAGGACTGTAATGCAGCGTTTGCTGGTATAACCACTGCGTCTCCTATACAGCCTGCCTGCCTGATATCTGGGATGGATATTAGTCCTGAGAAGGACTGTTTGGTTGATCTGGCAGCCTTTACAGACCCTACACTAACTATTTCGCAGTATATATCTCTCCCTAAATCAGCAGCGCTGTCCCTACACTGTCTGATCCCAGCCGTCTGTGTCCTAGATGGCGGCGCCCGGTTTTAAATACTCGAGGTGACGCTGTGCGGCCAGCCAATCAATGTAATGCCCACAACCAACATGGCTGCGGCATTACAGTGACTGGCTGGCAATCCCTGCATGTTCATTGGCTCTGTAAAGAGCGCCAAACGTGCAGGGCGGAGACACAAGCTCCCGCCCGAGTAACCCGGAAATGCTCGGTGCTCGCCGAACATACCGAGTAGCTTGATGCTCGGGCGAGTACCGAGTAGTGTCGAGCATGCTCGCTCAACACTGCTCCTTATCTGTGGAGAAAAAAAAGGAAAAATATATAAAATAATTAATTTATCAGACAATAAGAAACTAAATGAGAAACTAAATATTTCCAAGAATATTCTAAAAATAACATTATAGTTTTGAAAATAATAGAGGATTTTTTCTTGCCTCCATCCCAGGTGGATGAGGCCACGCTTGTATCACTTCACTAGTACAGAGGAATTATGGCACTTGTAGGAAGAGCTGGTCAACGTGAGCTCTCATTCTGATGTTGCAACTGCCATATCCACTGGAGAGAAGTAGGAAAATGGGGTGGAAAGATGGTGCCAGCCATGGATATGTGTCACCCTGGCCTGGATGCCACAAATGTATAATAAAGCTGTGTCTGAGAGCAGGAGGGAGGTTCTCTGGTCAGGGACCATTAGCATGCTGCACATCCTGTCCCAGGCCAATAGGGGGAGCAGGCTGCCCCTATAAATGCTGGAAATGGGGGCAGGGTTAGAGAGAGCTGGACGACCTGTCTCTGAAGCGAGAGGCGTCCCAGAGAAGGGAGAGTCAGTTGAGCTGTAGCTGAGGAGGTCGTGTGGCAGTAGAAGAGCCACGAGCCAGGGACGGAAGGCGAGGTGAGCCTGTTCTGGCTGAGAGAGAAACTGATCTACCGGACTTTGGTGTCCGAGGCTGTTAGGATTCCAAGTCTTACAGCAAATAACCAACCCGCAGGGGATTGTATGTCCCTTGGCCTAAGAAGCCCAGAGGTTCCGCCACAGCAGAAGGGACCAGCAAAGTTGCACCAGGCCAAGAGTAGAAAGGGACCCAAGTTGCAAGCCATACGGGCGAGAAGACACGGCGAACTCAGGAACGTGGGCTGTTACACCACGAGGAGGGAAATAGCCAGAAAGAGCGCAGAGAGCACGGTAGGCCTTCACCCTCACCCTGACCAGGAGGGCTTCCCACTTGTTCTCAGACATCCAGGCCCCCTCATAGCCGGTACTGTTTTTGGGTCGTCTCACCTGTTCCAATAAAGACCCTGAACTGTTCAAGAGGCCTCCTTTTTCTGGCTATTGCGATCGGAATCATCCCCTCCATCATCCACTTACACTGCCCTGGGGCTACACTCCTCCCGTGGGGAGTTATACTACTCAGTGCTGCACACTTACATCTGCCCCAGCGGTCTGCACTGCAGCGGCGGTTATCCCTGACCGCAATCCACGGGTGGCGTAGTCGGAACTTCCCATACATATAACAAAAGACGGTTCCCCTTTAAGCCTGACACCCTGAGCACGAGACCGGGTCGCCACTACTACTCCCCGTCCGCATCCAGAGGCCCGGCCCTGAGTATCCCACGGCCCAGGGGGCGAGTCAGCTTTCTGGCGTAGTCGGCAGGATTGTGACCAACTCGCCACAAACGGGTATTGCATGCCTAGAAAAGACTTCATACTTACCTGAAAAAGAGGTTTCCCGCCATCCGGAGCCATTTCCCGCCATCTTCATCCGTTTCCCGCCATCCTCAGCCGTGTTCCCGCCATTGGACGCCATCTTTAGGACGCCGCGCAGGAAGAAGAGAGGCGTGGACGTCCAAACCGCGCGAGACCCGAAGCCACGCCCTACACACCGACGCTGCGCAAGGTCCTGGAAAGAGTGAGAGCGACGCTGACGTCACCAGGACGCGACGCAAGGTCCTCGCCCGGAGCAGCACCAGCTGAGCCGCGGCCTACGGAAGAGGATCAACGGAAGGTAGGCCACGCTTAACTAGGGGGGAGGAAGATGACGGACGCGGAGGGACCTTCTACCACCAGCGTGGCTGCAGCAGCGGTGATGCCGTTCTCCATGCCCTACATCCCCGGAGCAGCCTGGCTGCCCCAATACTCAGGGGAATCCCATACCTTAACTGACTTTAAAGAAAGACTACACAGTCTATTTAAAGTTTATCCCCTGACAGAAGAACAGAAAGTGAGCATTCTGACGGGGCAGTTAACCGGCGCAGCCCAGCGGGAAGTGAAATCATGGTCAGATGAGGAGAAAAGGACTGTAAGGGACATTCTGACCCAGCTGCGGAGTACCTTTGACACCCGTACCTCAGCAGAGATCAAAATGCGGTTCTATGGCTGTAAACAGCGGGCACAGGACAGCATCAGAGACTATGCCCTAAATTTGCAGGAAGCCTTGAGAGCCATCAAACAAGCTGACCCTGTCAGCGTGCAGGATACAGATAAGCTACTAACAGAACAGTTCATAGAAGGTCTGCTGTCTAGTGCCCACAGAACCCAGCTGCGCCTCATGTTCTTTCAAAACCCTGGTCTAACCTTTGCCCAATTCAAGGACAGGGCAATAAGGGTGCTCCGTGAACCTGCACTAAGTGGCGCTATAAACCCCCGGCGCCCTGCTCTCACCTATCACCAGGAGGCAGCGCCCTCTTCTATGGACTCTGTGGGGGCCGATGCACAGGCCCTGAACCAAGCCCCGTCGAAAGATCTGCACCACCAAGTCCAGGAGCTGACCAGGAGCGTCGCGGCGTTGACCAGGACTGTCCAGGCGTTACAAGTGGACCCGTCAAGACCCATCGAGTTGGCTTCAAGTCCGGAGGATGTCCCGTGGCGTCGACAGAGGAGAACCCCGTCGTTCCGAGGGAGGCCCACAGACCGCTACGCAGAGGATGGACAGCCCATTTGCCATCGATGCAGCCAGCCCGGACACATTTCCAGGTACTGTAATTTAAACGGGTCCAACCTGGGGCAGAGGGCCAAACCCCAGGCATAAGATCACCAGGCCCTTACAATTGGCGTAATAAGTACGTTGGGGGGTGCCCGGTTTTACCCGTGGTGCTGGACGGTATCCCCATGAGTGCCTTGCTGGATACCGGGTCGCAAGTAACTACTATCCCTTATGTACTTTTTAAGCAGTATTGGACTGATGCTGATATAACACGGTATCCAGACAATGACTTGAGCATCATCGCCAGTAATGGCTTGCCCGTGCCGCAGATGGGGTTCAAAGAGATGACCATTAAGATTGGTAAAGTTGAACTGTCAGCACAGGGGGTGATTATTGTGGACATTGACCGTCGTGAAAGTCACCCTAAAATAACTGTGGGTACTAACGTGATTGAAAATTGTCTTTCAGAGATAATTGTAATTTTACAGCAGGTGGCGGTGAATGCTAGTTCCAGCCAACAGAGAGTCCTCAACAAAGAGATAAAGGCTCTGATGAGGTGGCAGCAGGTAGAACTGTCTAGTGGTGAGATCGGTAGCGTAAGAATGAGTGACCCATTCCCCATTTCCATGCCTCCCAAAAGTGAAATGATGATCTGGTGTCGGACTGCAATCGGGTTGAGAGGCAGAGACTACCAAGCCATGGTAGAACCCGTGTACTCCGACAGCAGGCCCACCATTTTGACAGCCCGGGGGGTGGTTGATGTCCGTCATGGGAGGGTGCCCGTTCGCATCCTCAACATTGAGGAGAGGGAGGTACACTTACCCAGGTACGCTACACTTGCCAAACTGTTTGCTGTTGAACACAAAGCTATCAGGGCCGTGGAACCGTTGCCCCCATCTCCACAGGCGGAGGGTAATGGCTCCCAGAAACAAAAGGAGGACTGGTGCCAGAAACTCCATTTGGGTGCTGACTCCACTCCCCTGCACCAAAAACAAGGAGTCTACCGGGTGGTTCAGGAGTACGAGAGAATTTTTAGTAAGCACCCGCTAGACTTCGGCCGAGTAAAGGGAGTAGAACACCATATCCCCACGGGAAGCCACCCACCAATAAAAGAGAGACACAGACCTGTACCCCCTGCACATTATCAGAACGCAAAGGGCATGCTGAGAGAAATGAAAGAAGCTGGGGTCATTAGAGATAGCTGTAGCCCCTGGGCAGCCCCCTTGGTTCTGGTAAAAAAGAAAGACGGTACCATGAGAATGTGCGTGGACTATAGACAAATCAACCGTATCACTCATAAAGACGCGTACCCGTTACCTAGGATAGAGAAGTCTTTGGCAGCCCTAAAATCAGCTAACATCTTCTCTACGTTGGACCTTACTAGCGGGTACTGGCAGGTTCCTGTGGCAGAGGCTGACAAGGAGAAGACCGCCTTCACCACCCCGATGGGATTGAGCGAATTCAACTGTATGCCCTTCGGGCTCTGCAACGCACCAGGGACCTTCCAGAGGCTGATGGAATGCTGTCTAGGGCACCGAAACTTCGAGACGGTCCTACTTTACCTGGACGACGTGATCGTCTATTCGAAGACCTACGAGGACCATCTAAAACACCTGGCAGAGGTGTTCGAAGCCCTGGCAGGCTATGGCCTGAAGGTGAAACCATCAAAGTGTCACCTGTTGAAACCGAAGGTCCAGTACCTAGGGCACGTGGTGAGTGCAGAAGGAGTAGCCCCCGACCCTGACAAAGTCACAGTAATCAAGAGCTGGCCAAGCCCCTCAAACATCAAAGAATTGAGGCAATTCCTTGGGTTGGTGGGCTACTACCGAAGGTTCATCCCCGGGTTCACTAAGATGGCAGCTCGAATGCAGGACCTCCTGATAGGTCAATCCAAATCCAGAAGTCAAAACCACCCTTCAAGTGGGACAAGCCGGAAGAGGAGTCCTTCCGCCAGTTGAAGATGGCCCTCACGGGGGATGAGATCCTGGCCTACCCCGATTATGGCCAGCCTTTTATCCTCCACACAGACGCCAGTAATGTGGGGCTGGGAGCCGTACTGTCACAAAACCAACAGGGCAGAGAAAGGGTGATCGCATATGCCAGCCGGAAGCTGAGGCCCACTGAAAGAAACCTGGAGAATTACAGCTCCTTCAAGCTAGAATTCTTGGCAGTGGTGTGGGCCGTCACAGAACGGTTTAAGCATTACCTGGCCTCCGCAAAGTTCACCGTGTACACGGACAACAACCCGTTGACACACCTGGACAATGCAAGACTAGGTGCCCTAGAGCAGCGGTGGATGGCGCGACTCTCGAATTATGACTTCACGATCAAGTACCGGGCAGGCAGAACCAATGCCAATGCTGACACCCTATCAAGAATGCTTCACTTACCTGACGGAGGCGAAGACCCAGAAGAGCTGGAGGAGGTAGAACTCCCTGCGTTTCACCAGTATGGAGCAACTCAATACTCCCACCGCGTGAAGGAGGAAGACTTAACAACCATCATGATCAAGCCGAGACCCAAGATAGTGACCCTGCAATCCGCATGGTGAAAGACCTGCAGACCCGGGAAGATGCCCGTCTAGATCCGGATGCTCCAGAGGAAGCCAAGCAGCTATGGAAAGAGAAGAGCAGGCTGTTCCTCTATGAAGGTAAGCTGTGCAGGAGACTCGTCAACCACCGGATTCATGAGCTGACCTGGCAAGTCGTGGTCCCAAGGCGAGATGCAGCTATGGTCCTGGAGGCTTACCATGACAGAGTGGGGCACTTCGGCTGGAAGAAACTGGAGTTCCTGCTAAGAGGATGGTTTTTCTGGATCGGCATGAGAGGGGCTGTAGAGAAGTGATGCAAAGACTGTGGCCCTTGTAATCTAAGGAGGAAGGACCGCACCAGCCAGAAGACACCCTTGAGGCCCATTGTCACCAAGCAGCCTCTTGAGCTGGTAGCTCTGGACCACGTCAAATTGGCTCCAAGCCGGTCAGGATACGTTTATGCCCTGACAATCGTGAACCACTATTCCCGATTTCTAGTGGTGGTCCCTGTAAAAGACTTGACAGCTCAAATGGCGGCCAGAGCCTTCCAGCAATATTTCTGCCTCCCACACGGGTATCCGGAACAGGTCCTGACAGACCAGGGTCCAGCGTTCGAGGCTGAAATCTTCCAAGAGTTCTGCAACCTCTATGGCTGTAAGAAGATTCGGACAACGCCTTACCACCCACAAACCAACGGGATGTGTGAGAAAATGAACAATATAGTCATTGATCTCCTGAAGACGTTGCCCCTGGAGGAACGCAGCCTGTGGCCAGAAAAACTGCTGGACCTGATAGACTTATACAATCATATCCCGGTGAATGCTACAAACTGCACCCCGGCTTACCTGATGCGAGCCAAACCAGGTAAGCTGCCCATAGACCTGGAGATGGGAGTCCTAACACCCGAGGACACCTCCCCAGATGCGGACTGGGATACGGAAAGGCGACTGCAGTAGAAGAAGGTACAGGAGAGTGTGAAGAAGAGCCTGGCCCAGGTGAGAGAAAGGCAAGAGAGACTCTTCAACCAACACGCCCCTGCTGGTCCCCTAGAACCTGGTGAGCAGGTCCTGAAGCGATAGAGAAGGCTACACAAGCTGGACGACCAGTGGGAAAGGGAACCCTACACAGAACTGCAGTCTGATCACGACAACCCGAAGGTGTGCGTGATCACCAAGGATGGAGGAGAAACCACTAGTACCGTCTCCAGAGATCACCTAAAAAGGTGCCCCGAGCAACTACAAAGTGCAGAAGAGGATCAAAGTGACCTTGAACCCGCAGAGGACAAGGAAGAGATGATCAGCACAGTTCTTGGGGAGTTCCCTCAGTCCTGGACTCGAATAAACAATGCCATAGTGGTACCCGTCCTACATTTCCTGCAACTAATTCAGCAACAACCTACACTAGAGCAGGAAGGGGAAGAAGAACAAGCAGCCCCAGAGGCAGAAGAGCCTGTACCAGCAGCCCAGGAGAATCAACCCTCTGCTGACAATGAGCCTGCCATGCCTGCGGTAAGCCAAAGGACCCGCAGACAGCTGCCTGCCCTGCCTGTAAATCTAGCCAATGACTGCACCCCGAGCGCTAGTGAGAAAAGCCAGGTTAGACCACCACCAGACAGTTGGTTACGTAGGTCAACCCGGAGCACTAAAGGGCAAATACCAGCTCGCTGGAGAGTGTAGGGTGTGATAGCAAATGTAAATAGCCTGCAAAATGTTGAATTGTTTAAAATGTAATTGCATGACCAGTAACTACGCTTTTTCTCAGTTTCTTTCAGTTAATACATGGACTAACAGGTTATGAACTGTGAGTAACCGAGACTTTCCTGTAAATATGTTTGGAGCTTAACCAACGGAAGGAACAAGGACTGTCAAAGACTTGGGGCTACGGCAGACTCCCACCTGGTTTGAGCTCCCCGTTGTTGTTGGTGAGATGGACACCTGGTCACAGACCACACTGTGACCTTAAGAACTCAACCTGTGCGTCGTTTGCTTTTACTTGCCTAATAATGTTTTTATGGTCATGCATATTACTCTTGTTTTAAGCTTAGTCCCGGAGTACTAAGTTTTACTAGGGGGGAATGTGTCACCCTGGCCTGGATGCCACAAATGTATAATAAAGCTTTGTCTGAGAGCAGGAGGGAGGTTCTCTGGTCAGGGACCATTAGCATGCAGCACATCCTGTCCCAGGCCAGTAGGGGGAGCAGGCTGCCCCTATAAAAGCTGGAAATGGGGGCAGGGTTAGAGAGAGCTGGACGACCTGTCTCTGAAGCGAGAGGCGTCCCAGAGAAGGGAGAGTCAGTTGAGCTGTAGCTGAGGAGGTCATGTGGCAGTAGAGGAGCCACGAGCCAGGGACGGAAGGCGAGGTGAGCCTGTCCTGGCTGAGAGAGAAACTGATCTACCGGACTTTGGTGTCCGAGGCTGTCAGAATTCCAAGTCCTACAGCAAATAACCAGCCCGCAGGGGATTGTATGTCCCTTGGCCTAAGAAGCCCGGAGGTTCCGCCACAGCAGAAGGGACCAGCAAAGTTGCACCAGGTCAAGAGTAGAAAGGGACCCAAGTTGCAAGCCATACGGGCGAGAAGACACGGCGAGCTCAGGAACGTGGGCTGTTACACCACGAGGAGGGAAATAGCCAGAAAGAGTGCAGAGAGCACAGTAGGCCTTCACCCTCACCTTGACCAGGAGGGCTTCCCACTTGTTCTCAGACATCCAGGCCCCCTCATAGCCGGGACTGTTTTTGGGTCGTCTCACCTGTTCCAATAAAGACTCTGAACTGTTCAAGGGGCCTCCGTTTCCTGGCTATTGCGATCGGAATCATCCCCTCCATCATCCACTTACACTGCCCTGGGGCTACACTCCTCCCGTGGGGAGTTATACTACTCCGTGCTGCACACTTACATCTGCCCCAGCGGTCTGCACTGCAGCTGCGGTTATCCCTGACTGCAATCCACGGGTGGCGTAGTCGGAACTTCCCATACATATAACAAAAGACGGTTCCCCTTTAAGCCTGACACCCTGAGCACGGGACCGGGTCGCCACTACTACTCCCCATCTGCATCCAGAGGCCCGGCCCTGAGTATCCCACGGCCCAGGGGCAAGTCAGATAGTTGTCTCAGCTCAGCATTTGAAGTAGCACATTTTTGCTGAGAATTATTGTATTTGTTAATAGCAGCCAACCTTGCTGGGTGATCTCTGATGCGGGGTTGCTCGATGCTGGGAAGGTTTTAAAAAGGTCGCTGTCCACCTACTCCTCATTTAGAGCCTCTGACCATCTCAATATCAAAGAATCCATTTGAGTTTAGATTCTCTATTTTTGTTTTATTGGATTATCTGTAGGAGAATGCAGCAATTATTTGCGCTGGTCTTTAGGAGGTGACAGAATTCTCTGATCTGTACCTCTCTGATATAGTTGTCCAGCTTTGCGAATATCTTCTGCAGTTGTGGAGGAAAATGCTACTATATCTCTTGGGTTAGAGCAAAAGATTTATTGCTGCCTGTCTTGTATATAACAGTTGCGTTATCAAATTGCCAATAGATGGAGGTGGGACTGTAGTGACGGTTGGGAGAGTCTCTTGACTATTCTCAGGGTTGTGAAATAACTGAGGGTTGTTTGACCAGTGTCCACCACAGTTGCACTACGAGTAGTAGTGTTTAGTGATGATTGAGCGCTAAAATGTTCGAGTGCTCGTTATTCGAATTGAGCAGGTCAGACGCTCAGACGGGCTCAACTCAAGTACCGAATATAATGGAAGTCAAAGGGAAACTCGAGCATTTTTCCGGAAGACGCTAACAGGAGGGCTGGGGAGGCAGGAAAATCACTGAATTGGATGGAAACAGTGCTCAAATTGAATGGGAACAGCATGGGGAAGGTGCCTGGATGCATCTCTTACTTCCAGATCGCTGCTGGGAACGATGTTGTCAGAGTATTACTCCACTTTTACAGACTGACAACAAAATGTACAAAACCGAAGAGTTCTTTCCTGTATAATGACTTGTGTATAGGGCAAAATAAAAAAGAGGAAAAAAACCTGCCTTTTCCACCTCTTAATAGCCGCGCCACGCTCACCGTATTTACCCGTTGCCTATGACTACAGTAGATGACATAGTAGAGGGGGAAATAAATCTGCACCCACCGGAAGTCACCGGTAAGGGTATGTGCACACGATGCAGAAAATTTCTGCATCATTTCTGCATCTCCCTGGCAGAAAAAACGCATGCAGATTGTGCATGCGTTTTTCCTGCAGAATACATGCGGATCCACATGCAGATTGACATGCGTTTCCGCATGCAGATTGACAAGCGCTTTCCAGGCGATTTTAGCATCACCTGGAAAGTGCTTGACAACTAGGTCACACTATATAATCCATGCAAACAGCATGGATTTATATAGTGTGACCCGAGAGAGTGTATATACTTACCTCCGATGGCCCGCGCTGTCCTGCTTTACAAAGTTCCCGGCTGCCGGCAACTTTGAATTGAAAGACCTGCCGACGTCAGCATCACGTGACCCGTCACATGACTCTGACGTCACCGCAGGTCCTACAACTCACTGCAAGTGCCGGGAACCAAGCGGGAGCGCTGCGCGGGCCGACAGATGGTAAGTATACATTTATTTTTTATTTTATTCTTTTTTTTACAGCTTTTTTAATGGTACCTGGGTGTGGATGAGACTCTCCTCTCCTCCACACTCTGGTACCATTTGCATATTAGAACGCGCCAATAACGCAAGTACAAATGCTGTCTTGCGGAATTGGCGCGTTCTAATGCAAGTCAATGGCGGTGAAATCGCCGCGTTTCCGCAAAATTAATTGACATGCTGCGGATTTTTGACCGCAGCGTTGACGCTGCGGAAAAATCCGCATCATGGGCACAGCACATGCGGATTTCCATTGGGGAACATTGCTTCCCTTCTACCATGCGTTTTTCATGCGTTTCCGCGGCGTTTACGCAACTGCAAAAACGCCGCGGAAACGCATGAAATACGCATCGTGTGAACTCAGCCTAAATGTAATTTTAATATTTTAGTACCTTATCTGGGCATGTGGTGTGTGTGACCTGGTCAGACACATCCTGTTTAATTTATGAAGGAGGGACTCTGAAACTCACAAAGCCTATGCAGAAAATGCAAGAACTGCCAAAAATTAGAAGGAAGAGGGACTCCGATACACCATGTATTAGACATAAAGGCGGGCCTCATGCACATTCTGTTAAAATTGTTCGGTAGTGATACTGCTAGACTCATATAGTCTATGCACTAAGTGCAAGAGCCGCCAAAAATTAGAAGGAGGGACTGCAATACACCTTGGAAGACACGTATAGAAGGGCCTCAGAAAACATTTTTCCCAGCGATTAAAATTACTGTAACAGCAATTAAACATTGACTATATGCCTGCCATAATCTAAGCTCTCTCTCCTAGATCAACTCTCCCTGAACTGCTTCAAGAGGAGTGGGGGCCGAGCATCGCGTCACCGAGTCTTATATAAGTGTCACGGGTGTGTCTGATGCAACAGACAGTCGCTCTGGATCTGTTTGTAGAAGGTCACTGCGTCCGGCATTGCAGACGCTGTCTTAATTCATCTGCTATTAGGACCCAGCGGCTACCTCCCTTCTGCTCAGATTGACACACCCTAGTATGGGTGTTTAAAAACTATCAGTCTGCTTCAGGGTTTCACCGGTGATATTTTTATTTTCATTGGCTCTGACTTGGAGTACTAGCAGTCGGCTAAGATTCTTCTCTGGTGCCCTTGGAGGACTGTTGGCGTTGCTCCTCTGGTGTCTGCTCAAGCTAAATTATCCCCTTTGTTTGACTACCTTGTTGTCTTTAGTTTGTAGTGGGGCCTGACTAGTGCTCACCCCCTCCACCTCCCTATCTTGGGCCAAGCTCTTTGGGTATAAACAGGGCTTAGGTTTCCTGCTTGGCGATTGGTGTGAAACCAATATAGGAATGGTAGGGTAGGCAGGGCATTATTAGATCTGCCTAGGGGTCTCAACTCCCCCTTTCTCTAGTGTTTGGCCTTCCTTCCCCTCTTTTCTTCTTGTTGCACTTAGTCTTCCTACATTGTGTGTGACAATAAGACCCAATGACGCGATGCGGCAGGCCAATCACAGTAAAGCCAGTAGCCAACATGGCTACGGCATTACCGTGTATGGCAGAAAATCCCAACATGTTTATTGGCTGTCTAACAGCTGAGAAACATGCAGGGCGGGGACTTCAGCATGGCGCTCGATCGCCCGCAATACTAGATTGAGTAAGGAGCTTACCCGAGCACCCCAATGCTCTATCGAGTATCGAGCAGTGGCGAGCACGTTTGCTCATCACTAGTAGTGATATGATAATCGGACACTTATCAGTTAGATCTTGTCTAGTAGACATCCTAACATATTGGAGCTGTACTACTAATGGAGTTATAAATGAGGCTGATCCAGACCTAAATATTGGTCCTGAAATATTTGGGGTAAGACCTCTGATGATTGGTAACTTGTGGAGCACCAGGTTCTGATACGGAGGAGTTTAAATGAGAAATGCCTCTTGTAAGTGATACGTTTTCTGCTTGTCACCTGTTATCTGGAGCTGGTGAGCTCTAATCATCATGAGATGGGTGGGAAAGCAATGAATCAGGTTATTTAATACATTATTCAGTTCAGATGTTAAACTTAATTTTATATTTTAATTATTGTAATGGCTCACAATCTAATTATTGGTATTGTTGTGGCTTACAATGTAAACTCCCTATCCATATGTCTTTAGAGTGTGGGAGGAAACCGGAGTACCCGGAGGAAACCCACGCAATCATGGGGAGAACATACAAACTCCTTGCTGATGTTGTCTTGGCGGGATTGGATCCCCGGACCCCAGTGCTGCAAGGCTTCAGTGCTAACCACTGAGCCACCGTGCTGCCCAAAACGTAATTCAGACAAGTTGTTTCCGTTACAACAGCTCCATCCATCGCTTCTTCAGCCTTGTACTGTATAGCGAGGAGAGCTGTCCGCCTTGTCTCTTCACCCTGAGTTGCTCTTGTTGCTGTGACATCCTAACGTGGTGGCCAGTTGATGTATTCGAGCTCCACAGCGGCGGCAATAACATTTATTCTTTGGTATTTTATTGAAACGCCCGCATCTACAAAGATAGAAGGAATATTGGTTAACAGACTGGCATGAATGTTGGTTAGTACCATGGATTGTATCAAAAAGTATAAATTGTAAAAAAAAATATGAAGAACTGTCTGTAGGCAACAAAATATAATATGTAGCATCCTCAACCCTACAGCTTCCAGACGTCAGTCTACTCTGATAGTAGTAAAATATAGAAGCGTAATACCAACAGAGCCGCACCGGTGTCATTCCACAGTGATTGCGTTTCATGAGGTATAGAATCATGAGATTTACTTACTTGTTATTACATAAAGTACATTGATAGTAGAAGTTATACTTTATGATATAATTGTGATACTTCGTCACGTCTGGCAGCTCAGGATGGATGGATTTGATGCTTTTTGCATAATCCTGCCATAACGGTCCATGGTTGTCGTTAATTTCACCGTTGATCAACCAGCAGGCAGCATGGCACATCTTGTGTGCAAGTGTGGATTGCAATCGCTCTGAAAATAAAAGAGTTTATACAGGCATGAGATGAACTAAGTACACCCTGTTTGAAGTCTTTGGTTTTACATATCAGGATATAATAAAACATATGTGGTCCTTAGAAGATCTTCAAAGAAGGGAGATACAATCTGAGATGAACAACTCCATGTCATTATTTATTTATCAAAAACTGTGAGAAAAATTAGATGCATCCCAAGAATCAATAGCTTGG
The DNA here is from genome assembly GCF_046119375.1 of Phyllobates terribilis. NCBI lineage: Eukaryota > Metazoa > Chordata > Amphibia > Anura > Dendrobatidae > Phyllobates > Phyllobates terribilis. The sequence continues at coordinate 2,894,760 of NW_027362797.1, forward strand.
TAAGCAAGCCCATGTGGATGAACAGTTAATTAATGGGAACCTGTCAGTTCCGGTAGTGCTGTTAACCTGCAGATATAGGGTTAATCAGCAGGTCACTAGTGCTATGAAGGTGCCTGGCCACAGCACTGGAAGTGTGACACCAGGAAGAAAATGAACTTTATTTCCCACAGAAGCTGCCGGCTGTCAGTCATGTGACGCACCCCCTGGGCCATGTGCAAGGGATACCCGGAGCCGGATCTGGATAGGGGTAGTAGTCCTTGTGGCGGTGACCCGGTCCGTGCCCAGGGTGTCAAACTAAGTGGCAGTCTATGGCAGTAGATGTTAACTTGATTGTCGACTACGCCACCCGTTGAGTGCGGCTTTGACGCCGCCGCTGCAGAGCAGTCCGCTGAGGCCGGTGGTATATGTGCAGCAGTGATGGTATAACCCCCAACGGGAGGGGTATGGCCTCAGGGCAGCAGGTGTGGATGATGGGGGTTGTGATGATGCAGAAAGAAGACTCAGAGTCAGGAGATGCAGTTCAGGGTTTTTACTTACTGGTGTTCTTTTGGTCACTCTGGCCTTGAGTGACCACCCGAGCCGTGCTGCGTCCACCAGGTCCTGGACTCAGCTAACCCCCAGGCGATTCCGGAGCGTGGTCCTGAGCTCCCTTCTGACTCTCTCTCTCTCTCTGGCTGTTCCCACCAGGGATCCACCTGTGTCCGGCTCCCTCGGGTCTCTTGTTGGTTAAACCTTCCCTGGCTTCCCTGACCCTATGCTCGGTGTGCCATTCTGGTGGATTTGGTGAGGGTCGTGGCAGATCCTGCCCACGACCTCCGGTTCCTGGCTAAGGTTTGTTTTGGCCTCTGCCAGCTTGGGATCCGGTACCCTTGTCCGCCAACCCTTCACCCTTTTGTCTTTATTCTGGGGTCTTGGGGTTCCCTTCTTGTCTTTCTCTCTGGGTCCTTCTTTTCTCCTCTCTCCCTCTGCAGGCTTGGCTCTGGAGCTGGGCCCAGCCGGAGCCACAGCTCCCTGTCAGCCCTCCTGGCTGAGCTCCTCTGCTCTGCTTCTCAGGCTAAAAAGACCCTGTCCTAAGATTGTGCCCACCATATATACTCCCTCTATGTGTGAGCCCAGGTGACTAGCACCCAATGAGCTCCTAGCTTTACCCAGACTACTCCCCCTATCTGCCCCTACACTACTGGGATGTTCCACCCCCCTCCCACTCCAGCCAGGGACAGACGCTGTCGTACCTGCACATATACTGGTGGGAGTACCGTAGTTCTGTCCCCCGGAAATGGGATGTATGTAGTGCATGCAGCCTACTGAGTCCTGGTCCACACTCCATCCTTACCCGGGAGTGGAATACCACACCTCTGGCTTGAGGTGTAATACCCCTGTAGCAGCCGAATCCTCAGGGTGCTACACATGCAGACATGCCTGGATCAATTACAGTCACCACTTAGAGCACTGAGAGCGGTGTCTGTAAAAACACCCTGACACTGACTGAGAGCCACACTGAACTGTGCACAGTAGAGCTGGCTGTCAGTCAGTGCCGGGATGTGCTTACAGTCGTCGCTCTCAGTGACCGGTGACTGTAATTGCTCTGAGTATGCCGGTTCTCTGCAAGCCGGCAGCTCCTGGATGAAGTAAAGTTCATTTTCTCCCGGGTGCTGCACTTTCAGTACTGCGGCCGGGCACTCTCATAGCACTATTATCCTATACAATAACCCTTTATCTGCAGGTTAATAGCATTATTGGACCTTACAGGTTCCCTTTTAGTTCATATTATTAGCAGCATATGGCTGCTGCAAAACGTATTAATTCCAATTAAAGCAACAAAGGTGTACTTAATTTTTCACACACTGCTTTTCTATGTTGGCCTAGTTTTTGTCAAATACATAATGTCACTGAGTTATTTATCAGGAGTTGTTGTTTCCTGAGGTTGTATTTCCTTAACTTTAAGACATTCAAAGCACCAAATGCTTTTTTATTTTGTCCTGATGTAAATCCATGGAATTCAAAGAGGGTGTACTTAGTTCTTCTCAATGAGTATATGAGATGTATGATATCCCAAGTAGCAGCTTTTTACCATGTATACACGTTGTCTTATGAAGCTGCTGGAAGTGATGTGAAACCTACCGGCAGAATCCAAGACTTTATCGGAAACCTGAATAATGGAATAACGTTGGTTATTCTTCTGTATGTTACCGCTTCGTCCGGATGTTGTTTTCAGTCCCTTATTCCACACAATTTTCATTTTTTCAGGAAGCTAAAAAGAGGAAACAATTTTCATTAAATCTGTAAACTCTTAGGTCCCAATCTATCAAAGCACCCAACGCTCATATGTAATTTACTTTACTGGTCTTCTTATATGGGGCATGGGGTATTGTGAGAAGTCCAAGTTGTGACAGCAACAACAAAAATAAACTTATAAAATGTCCAAATGTCAACTAAATGGATTTATTTATAAATGTAAAAATCCTTTCAACTTCAAACCATAATCTGAGAATCTCTATGTCTGTGAATGGTGGATATCATGTAGGTCTCCACTCATTCCATAGATAAGAACAAGGTTTTCCACAGATTTTCAATAACTCATTTTCAGAAGTGTAACCAAGGTATTAAGGTGCCCTCCAGAAAGCTAAAGCCACTTTTCTTGGAAATAATTGTTGGAGGAGGGAGATGATGTATTTGTCATGTATAACCCAGATACGGATGAAAGCATACCTGATTAAAGAAGACTGTTTCATTATACAGCTGATACAGTTCTTGTGCTAGCTCCTCTTTATTCTCCTGGAAGTTTGTCACGTAGATGGAACTTGGTGATATGATGTCTTCCAGGAAACAACCAGGGATTTTGCACATCGGCATACTGGGAAAAATAAGGAATCATTTATAAATTCACAAGAAACATTTCTTACCTAGTTCATGGTTTTATATAGAGATATTTATGTACAACATAACTCACCTCTCCTCTGTGTCGGAGGTCTCCTCAGCATCAGATGGTTCATTATCTGTTCAGAAATATGGAACAGTGAAAAGATTTTTCTAAGTTTTAGGCTCAAAACTGATGATAAGACATGTCAGTATACAGGTCTATACTAGAGAGGGGTCTATAAACATGGAGTCTGGAGAGCCAATAAGACTGCAAATATATGTTCAAGCCAGAGCAGAATACATCACTGACCAGACTACCAGAGATCCTCAGGATCCAACATTAGGACCAGAATCGGACATGATAATGAGATCCAAACCCAACAGGACCCAGGAGTTTTAGCAGACGTCTACCCCACCTGCTGCTCAGTTAAACTGTCCTTATTGATTATATGATTTCTATGTTCAGTAGAAGATTAGAAGAGAACATGTCCTATGTAGCCGGAGTGTGGACCCTCAAAAATCTCAACCATTCTAACAATGGTTTTCAGGAAATAAATGGAAGCTAAGATTAGATGATTTCCAACTAGATATGAAAAGTTAAGTCACTTAATATGTTCTGCACAGGTAATACTATCATATTAGTTATTTATGGCAGATCAAAAGTAAAGGTCTGTCCAGTGGGGCCTCCATCTAACATGAAACTAGACGTCCCATGACCTTATTTGCTATGTCATGGTAACTTTCATAGGTTTCAATGGAGATGTGGGGGCACTTGTAAAAGACTCTACTGATGTCTATCAGTGAATATGAATAGCGGTACCAGAGCGCCAATAACAGGGCAAAAATATTAAAAGGACTGATTTATTAATACACACACAACGCGTTTCGGTGGACACAGCCACCTTCATCAGGTGTGACAAGCAGCAAACAATTGATCCTTATATACATTTGACTAGGTATACAATTACTTAAAAGGGGCGGGGCCAGATACAGAGTAATACCTCTATATTAACCCCTTGAGTTCATATATGCTCAATAGAGTAAAAAGGATTGTTATAAAATAATGCCTAATGAAGCATATAGGGTTCTTATAAAAAGGATTCGCTGTAAAAAAAAACAACTTGTGAATCCTATAATCTTAATACTTCATAGGATATATTGTCATCTACCACCCTATATTTTAGATTATATAAAAAAAAAATAATAATAATTTTTACATACAACATAAAACAATGCATAAATATAAAGTTATAAAATTACAATCAGTTTCTACCATTGTAATTAGGAAAAGTAGACGAAGAAAGGAAAGAGAAAAAAAAAGAGAAAAAAATAAAAAAATAAAAAAATAAAAAAATTCCAAAAAAATCCCCAAAAAAATCGCCCAAAAAAATAAATAAAAAAAATAAAAATTTTTTCTTTAAATTTTTTCTCCTTTCTCTCTCTCCTCCCTCCTCCCCTCCCTCTCTCCTTTCCCCTCTTCCCTCCTTCTCTCTCTCCTCCCCCCTCCTCCTCCATATAAAAGATATATATAATAAATTTGCTAAAATATGAAAACACATAGACTCGATAGATAGACTCGAACGCCCCCATATATAGATTTGCATAACTGGGGGCAAACCTCGTCCCCATCGCGCAGCCCCTCAGCTGCCGATACATCACCCCCTCAAAAGAAAATACATTGTTCTCAAGAATGAAAGTTATACCCCTCAATAAAAAGTTTTTTTGAGGATCTTGTAAGTTAGGGTCCTCATCTAGGAATATTTTAATTGCCTGTAAACCCAGAAGACCGAACCATTCAGCTCCTATTAGCAATAATGTTATAAATGTAATGTCCCTAAATGCTTATGCTGTCAATCCATTGATAACGGAGCCAAAACATTCGTCTCTGCGGTCACTGGAGAGATATATCCCATTCGCTTTAGACTTACATGTCAGTCCTCATATGTGATCTATCTGCTCCAGTGCACCTGCGGCCTGCAATACATTGGCCGCACTATCCAGGAAATGCACTCAAGATTAAATAAACATCGCCAAAATATTAGAAACGGCTTTCCCCTACATAGTGTTTCTAATCATTTCTTAAAAGAACATCAAAAAAATCCTAATAACCTAAAACTAACTATCATTGATCATATAGTTGATACACACCCTGATAGACTAAATCGTCTCATTACACGTGAAAATTATTGGATATTCAAAATGGGAACCTTGTCTCCTGAAGGTTTGAACCTTAATATAGAGAAGACAACTTTTTAAATAATTGTTTTCATATTTTAGCAAATTTATTATATATATCTTTTATATGGAGGAGGAGGGGGGAGGAGAGAGAGAAGGAGGGAAGAGGGGAAAGGAGAGAGGGAGGGGAGGAGGGAGGAGAGAGAGAAAGGAGAAAAAATTTAAAGAAAAATTTTTTATTTTTTTTATTTATTTTTTTGGGGGGATTTTTTTTGGAAATTTTTTTTTTTTTTCTCTTTTTTTTTCTCTTTCCTTTCTTCGTCTACTTTTCCTAATTACAATGGTAGAAACTGATTGTAATTTTATAACTTTATATTTATGCATTGTTTTATGTTGTATGTAAAAATTATTATTATTATTTTTTTATATAATCTAAAATATAGGGTGGTAGATGACAATATATCCTATGAAGTATTAAGATTATAGGATTCACAAGTTTTTTTTTTTTTTTTACAGTGAATCCTTTTTATAAGAACCCTATATGCTTCATTAGGCATTATTTTATAACAATCCTTTTTACTCTATTGAGCATATATGAACTCAAGGGGTTAATATAGAGGTATTACTCTGTATCTGGCCCCGCCCCTTTTAAGTAATTGTATACCTAGTCAAATGTATATAAGGATCAATTGTTTGCTGCTTGTCACACCTGATGAAGGTGGCTGTGTCCACCGAAACGCGTTGTGTGTGTATTAATAAATCAGTCCTTTTAATATTTTTGCCCTGTTATTGGCGCTCTGGTACCGCTATTCATATTCACTGATTGTCCTTTTCCCCCTGTTGGGGTGCGGTAGAGCTGCCTTTAATCTATTGTTTTTTCACCTGTGGGAGCAATTTAATTAAAATTACTACCCTGGTTTTCCAAGCTGCGCTGCCTTAACCCCTCCGGAACGTTGCCGGGGGTGTTGGTGAAGCTGGGCGTCTATCTCGGCATTACATGCTACTAACCTGACCACGTGATATACCACCAAGAGATCAGGATCTGTGAACGCCGCTGGAAATAGATGACAGCCACCAACAGAGCGGAGCTTGTGGAGCTTTACACTGGGGTTGTGCAGAGGTGCACAACTTCATAAGGTTAGTAGCCATCCCCACACCCCTCTAACAATTGCAATACTGAGTCACCCATTGCGCCTTGTTCTCTCCTCTCTTTACATCTACTGATGTCTATGGGACTTACAGCAAAACCCAAGCAAATTTATTGCACTGATGTAAGAAATTCTGTAAAGACAACGGTGGCCATAAGTCAACATGGTAGTCAGTTGTTCTACCAATATGGAAGTGTCCATCTAAAAAAAACTAAGAATTGTTCTTTCTACAATAACATAAACCTGAATTTTATCTGGAAGTTATTACTTTTATCTGTTAAAGTTTCTCCACTATTAGAAGTCTCATTAGCACTAATAGCGATGTCGTCATCGAAGCTGTGAAATAAATATAACAATATGTGAGCCCACCACTAATCATTAGTCCCCATAAAGTCTCTAGTAATAGAGAAGATATATGTCCTACCTGGTGTTATTGTCCGAATCACTATCTGAAGTTGGTACTTTCAGATCTGAGGGAACAAAAAAACATAAATCTCTTTTTAGAATAGTATAATAGCAATGACCGAGACTCAATATTAAAAAAACAAATGCTAATGAAGTATTCAGTGCACCCCTATATGTACATGGGGAAAATGATCCCATTCAGCTACAGTAAACTGCACTGTGGCCAACTTTAGTCAATGTGGCTCAACATGAGAACAAATTCCCAAATCCAAATTCTATCTGAATTAAGAACTGCAGCATGAAGATTCCTAACCAAATGTTAAAAAGAAATATTAAATGTAAACTCATTTACCACGGAAGTAAAAATTGCAGTCTCAGTGGGTGCGACCATAACCAGACCTGTGGAGTCAAAGAGTCCGGCGATGCCAACATAATTTCAGTTAAATGTATGTCTGAGGATGTACATTCAGCTCAAATATATTGTGCCACAGAGAGCCGCCTGCTAACTACACCACAATATGGCCATCGTGGATAGCGCATGAGGTCACTTGCCATGAGCCGCCACCAGCCTGCACTAGTTATAGAGCAGGAAGAGACACTGCTGGCTGTGGGAGCCGGTGAGGTAAGAATAATCTTTTTTTTTTTAATATGTTGGATAATACACTCAGGATGGAGTATGTTTTCACAAGAAGGGACCAGGATAGGTAACATTATTACAAGAAGGGGCCAGGATTCCCAGGGACATTATTACCAGATAGGGATGAGGAGGGGTTACATTACCATTGAATAGGGACCAGGATGGGATACATTATTAATGGATAGGGGGCCAAGCCGGGGGACATTATTACAGGATAGGGACCAGGACAGGAGACATTATTACAGAATAGGAGCAAGGAAGATGGACATTATTATAGTAAAGAGATCACGATGTGGGACGTTATTACAGGATGGCAGCCAAGAAGGGGAACAAATTACAGGATGGGGGCAGGACGGGGGACTTCTGAGGTCATAGGTCCAAGTTTTGCCCCATGGCTCATAGAACTCTAATTATGTCCATGCTCTTTGCCGTAGACATACAATAGAGATATATCCAAACCCTTACCAAAATGTGCACATGAGCGGCACCCAATGACTACAATGACTCTAATGACAGCAATAAATATACCAGAACCTTTTCTGGATCAGAGTCCAGTACCTGGTTTTCTCGCTGATGAGCAGGAATTCAAGCCACTGGTGTTATTCAGGCCTGGGGACCTGGGAATTGGCTGCTTCCTTGGAAGAGACTGGAAAAATATCAAACATGTCAACTAAAATCAATCTTTAAACCTAAATATCTCCAATTTATAATTAGTCCATATTCTATTGTTTTCCATTTAGACACCTACTTAAATGTGTTTACCATTGGCCTATGCTTACTTCATGTACAGAGTATGAGGAGTGTAGGAAATACTTATGGGCAGGATATGGATAGGGGTGGTGATGACAATTAAGTGTTTTCATACAATATTATTATATATCCTGTAATACCACAACTGAGGGTAGTCTTTCCTCTGCAAACATAATCCAACCTATCACCCCATAATCCCTCTTTCTGGAGCTATGTTTTTGGTCCCCTCATCTTGTTCTGGGATTTTTGACCCAAATGTATTTTAAGTAATTAACAATATAAAATTGAAAGTTACCTGATGGAAATCTTCATCATCACTACTGTCCTCGCTATCAGAAAGAACAATCATACGCTTAAAGCGCTTCTTTTTCATCATATTTGCAAAATAATCACTCAGAACACTCCTCTCTCTACAAACGCCTACAGACACCTTCAACAGAACTTTGGATGACGGGGTGTTCTATATCGTTATGTTTTTTGTGACATCATTGGAATGATGCATTTCTTTTATTTTTTTAAAAAATTTATTTAAATATCTGTATGATGATCTGTAATATGAACAAAAAAGAAAACCAGACAAAAACAACAATCCTTCTAATTCCCCCGCTCCCACCCAACTCCAACTGTTCAGAAAAAAACAAACATAAACCAACATTAAAAGAAACAACAAAACCACTGGTAACCTGGCTGTATCATTATCCCTCTTACTTACGTTTTAATGCTCTCCGCTACATTTTTTCCAAAATCTCTTCCAACCTGCCCTTTTTCTTACACAGTTTATCTTGCCCATTTTGTACTCTATTTGGGGACAATAATATAACCAATGGATCAATTTATGATTTCATTGAGGGAGATCTCACTTATGTTTTTATAAGTATATTGTGCCATGGTGCAGCTGTAATATTTACTGTATACTTTTATTAACTAAGCTTAAAGGTGAAATTACACATGTAGGCTACGGTTATTGGTATATAAATAAAATTATTATATTATATAATATTGTATATTATATATCAATTTATAAATATTTCATAGATTCTTTTTTACAGTTCCAACTAATCAACAAATAATCCATTTTTCTATGAGAGGCAATGTGAAAATTATTTGAATTCTTCATACTCTTCACCGCATGATGAATGTGACAATGTCAAAATCAATCACTTTACTTAACTTTTTCTCCAACACATTAAATGGCATCAACTCCCCTTCATTGATTAAATCTTTAACCAAATAAAACCAATTCTCTTCAAAAACCTTGTGTTTTGTATCTTAACAAATTCTTGTATATTTATATTGTCCCATAAGGGGGTTAATTCAATTGTCGTGATAATATTTAATATCTTCTTTAAAGATCCCAAAGTACAATTCCATGAATATTGTCCATCTTCTATATTCACATAAATCAACATCTCTGATTCTAATAATTCATACATGGACTATAACGCCCCATTTGGTCTTATTGAGCAGAAATCTTTCCAAATTAAAATTCCTGAAATTTTATGCCGCAAGTAATTAGGTGCCAGAAATATCTGTGGAGAAAATGGCCGGTGAAGCATCAGTCTCACTCAGACTTCAGAAGATATTGTCTTTTTATTCTCACCCTCTGACAACCTAAAATCAGGTTGTTTAAAAGCATTTTCATGAATCTAAAAATTCTCTTATTTACTCATATCAGGCAGACTCTTAATATATATAGAACTAGAAGCGAAAGACCATCATCTTAATCAGGACTATTCTATCTGCATTAGATAACAGCATCTTAAACCACACTAATATCTTCTGTCTTACTTTCCTAATTAACCATATAGTGTTAAGTGATACCACACTTGTATCCTCAATGTGATAATTATCTCTAAATTTTCCGAACTATATTTTTTTCTAGTAAAATCTGTAAATCTTCCCATAATTGTCTAATGAAGTTGACGCGCCCCTGGGCCTGCTGTGTCGCGCAGCGTCTCGCGCTCGGGGGCTTACCCGGAACCGGATCAGATGAGGGTTGTAGTCTCCGAGTGGCGGGGACCCGGTCCGTGCCCAGGGAGTCAAACTCAGTGTGTGGCAGTCTTGATAGGTGTTATTTGAGTGTCGACTACGCCACCCGTTGATTTGCAGCTATGGAGCTGCCGCTGCAGGGCAGACCGCTGAGGCCGGTGTAGAATTGCGCAGCGTGATAGTATAACCCCCAACGGGAGGGGTATGGCCTCAGGGCAGCCGACGTGGAAGATGGGGGTAGCAGGAACCACTCAGAGACGGTGCGGTGTAATTCAGGGTCTTTACTGGTAACAACGATAGACCCTCCCGGAGTACTTGCTAGCGAACGGGGCCTGGTCAGTCCTTGAGCAGATGGGATCTCCCCTGGCCAGGCGGAGTTGTAGGCCTCCCAAACTGACTGTACTCTTCTGGCTACCTTGCTAGAAGCGGATATAAGTAGCCCACGTCCCTGAGTGTGCCGTGTGGTGCTCACCCGTATGGCCGGTGACTCGGGGCCTTCTAATGGCTTTCGCTCCACGATGGCGGTGCTGGTCCCACGCGTGTGACCTTGCCTTCGGGTTTCTGGGCCTGAGGACCTGAAATCCCCTGCCGGTCAGCTTCTGCTGCTGGGTAAGAGTTAGTCCCCACAGCCTCGGACGCCGGGTCCGGTAAGAAAGCTTCTCAGTCAGGGCGAGCTCTGCAGCTGCCAGCCCCTGACTCGTAGTAGTATTGCTCCCACTGAGCTTCTGCTGTTTCTTCCTATGACTGTTTCTCGTCTCTACTCTCCTTGACTCCTAACCCTGCCTCAGCCCCGGGTTTATATAGGGGAAGTTCTTCCCCTCCCAAGACTGGGCAGGAGGTGTGGCATGCACAGGATCCCTGACCAAAGGACCTCCCACCTGCTCTCAGACATAACATTACATTACTGTGGAAACCAGACCCCTGGGGTGCCACATTCCCCCCTAGTGAAATTTAGTACTCCGGGACTAAACATATTTTAGAAAAACATAACAAGATATAACAACAATAATAGTACAATAAGAAGAAACACATAAAGGTGGTCACGGATATCTGTAACCGGGTGCAGTCTTTGAAGAAAGCAAGGTGTCCATTTCACCAAAACAGGGAGACGTAACCAGGTAGGGGTCTGTTCTGCCCCGAGTCCTTAACAGTCTTTAGTCCGTCCTGGGTTACGCTCCAACTATGTACACAGGATTCCCGGTAAATCCACCAAAGACTCCTATAAACAACTAGAAACACATAATTATACACAAGCAATAAGAAAAACAGGTAACCACAAATAAAACAACTTATACATTTCAAATCCTCCAACGTGCGGGTAACTGGCCTCTAGTGGCCCTAGTGGACCTACGGAGCTGACTGTCTAGCCCTGAACTACAGGGTGTAGGTGACGCGCCCCCTGGGCCATATTCTTTAGGGGAATACCCGGAGCCGGATCAGATGGGGGTTGTAGTCTTCCGAGTGGCTGTGACCCGGTCCGTGCCCAGGGTGTCAAGCTCAGTTGTATGTGGCAGTCCTACAGATGTTATAAAGTTCTTAATGTCGACTACGCCACCCGTTGTATTGCGGTCACTATGGCCGCCGCTGCAGCAGGGTCCGCTGAGGCTGATGGTGTTGGTGCAGCTTTTGGTAGTATAACCCCCAACGGGTGGGGTATAGCCCCAGGGGGTCAGGTGCAGAGAATGGGGGTTGTGGTGGTGCAGCATAGATGTTAAATGAAGACAGAGTCGGGTTGTGCAGTTTAGGGTATTTACTCACTGCTGATGTTCCGGTCACTCCAGCTTCAAGTGACCACCCGAGCCGTGCTGCGTCCACCAGGTCCTGGATTCAGCAAACCCCCAAACAAGTCCGGAGCGTGACCCTGAGCTCTCCTTCTGTCCTTTCCTCTGGCCGTCCCCACTAGTGATCCACCTAGGTCCAGCTCCCTCGGGCCTTCTGTTGGGACACCCTTGGCCTTGGGTTCCCTGACCCTCCACGTGGTATGCCTTCGGGGTGGATGTGGTGGGTGGCCGTGGCAGACGCTGCCCACGGCCTCCGGTCTCTGGCTAGGGTGTGCTTTTGCCCCCACCAGTTTGGGATCCGGTACCCTATTGCCGACTCTTCACCCGGGGATTGAATTTGGGTTCTCAGAGTCCTCTCTTTGTCTCCTCTGGGTCTTTCCTTCTCTGCTCCACTCTCTCTCTCTCTGGGGCTTCTCTGCTCCTTGCTCTGACAGACTGACTCCTCTGCAAAGACTGACTGACTGACCCTGATCTATGATGGTGCCCACCTTATATACTCCCTCTATGTGTGAGCTCAGGCGACCAGCACCCAATGAGCTCCTATCTTTACCCAGGCTGCTCCCCCTATCTGCCCCTACACTACTTGGGATGTACCACCCCCCTCCCACTCCAGCCAGGAACAGACTCGGTCGTACCTGCACATTTCTAAGTGGGAGTACCGTTGGTCTGCTCCTCGGAAATGGGATGTGTGTAGTGCATGCAGCCTACCGAGCTCAGGTCCACACTCCATCCTTACCCGGGAGTGGAATATCACACCTCTGGGTTGAGGTGCAATACCCCTGTAGCAGCCGAATCCTCAGGGTGCTACATTCCCCCCTGGTAAATCACAGCACGTCCTCGGGCTGTAAGAACAAAACACCACAAAACATACAAATTTTTGCATAAACATATAAAACATATAAAACAACATATATTAGCAGCATCATAAAACTTTTCATATAAAACATTCTCGTCGCCTCTGGCTCCTCCTCCGGTCACTGTGCAACGTGTGACCGGGTAAAGTGCGACAGTCTTTTCTTGAAAAATGGTTTTCCTATAAAACCGGTAGGGGGCGCTTTAGGAAGCGCAACTATATACAAAAGGGGTAGTGGCCGCTCTCAGTCCTCGGCCAGGTATTAGGGAGGAATGACCGCTCTCAGTCCTCGGTCAGTGGGATTTAAGGGTTAAACGGGTAAACAGTTCACACTTGCTGGTCCCCACGGGGACTATATTAGCAACAACGGTTCACTGTGCCCCGACGGGCAACTATATACAGCTTCTACTCCGCTGTACTCAACGACGACGTCCTCCTGCTCTTTCTTTGTGATTCACTTTAGCTTCAGACCCGTCCGGGTCCTCTTGCTCTTCCTCCTCACACCGCAGCTCTTCCTCCGTCAGGCGATGCACATGGAGGGCGTAGGGTCCTTTGGCACACTTGTGCCGGGTGAAGGTGACCTCGTCCCCAATGTAAAGGTCACGACCTCTGTGTCCCTCCGGTAGGTGGGACTCAACGTCTCTCCTGGTCACGAAGACGTCGCCTAGGGTGCGGTGGTCTCGGATGAAGCCCCACCCATGCTGCATGTTAAACTTTATCACAGTCCCGGTGGTGCGGGGACTATGCGCTGCACGGGGGTCTCTCCTGGCCCGGCTCTTCTGCTCCGCGCTCCTTATTTGAGCTTGCTGTTCCCGGACCCGCCTCTCTCTCCGCTCCCTCTCAAAGACCTCGAGCTGTTGGCGGCAGCACTCAGCACGCTCCGCTGCAGCTGCCCGAGTCTCCTGAGTGAACCCCATGAGGTCTTCTCCGGTGGGGTCCCACTCAAACTGAGTCTCTTCTAACGGGGGCGAGATCCTCTTTACGGGCTTTGGAGCCGGGATCAGGGGTGCACACATGGCCCCAGCCTTCCTCTGCCGTTCCAGTTCATGATATTCCTGGGGACAGATGAAAGGCTGCCCATCCGGGCACGTGTGTTGGGTAAACAGGTCCTCTCCCAGATGCGGCACTTTTGGTCTTATGGGCGCGGTGGTGTTAGCGCCCGGGTTGCCCGGGCCTTGCGGCCAGGCCTGGGGTATCTGGAAGGTGAAGGGCACCGTAAGGACGGCGGCGCCCTGGGCTACTTGGCCCTGCGACCAGGCCGGGGGCTCCGCGGAGGTAGGGGGCGCTGTTGGTATTGCGGCGCCCGGGGGTACTAGGCCTTGCGACCAGGCTGGTGGTACTTCCTGCTTGATCACGCTCGGGGTCGAGGCGTGTGACGTCACAGGGGTCGCGGCTCCCGTTTGAGGCCTAGTCTGCGGCGGTGACGTTGCAGCGACGGGCACGGCAGGATAGACTTCGGGCTCTGCGACGGGGAGCTGGGGCAGGTACGCGGTTTCCCGGTTTGGGGTATAGACGTCCCCTTTACCTGCCTCCACTCGTTCGGCTCCCTTCTCGGCGCCGTCTCCGGCCTTCAGTCCTCCTGCGCCATCCTCAGAGGCGGTCTGTCTCCTCGTCTCGGGTGGCGTGCTCCGCTGACGGGTCTCGGTCTGCTGGGCCATCTCTCGGCTCCACTGCGCCAACGTCTCTCGCTGCACCCGGGCCATCCTCCGTGCGAGGCCCTCCAGAGCGGTCTGCGCACACTCCCGGTCTCGGGGGAGCTGTGCTAGGACCTCCACTAGGCCTAGTGGGGTCGTTGTTTCCAGCAGGCTCCTGACCAACGGGTCGGTGCTGCTCTGCTCTCCTACAGTTGTCTCCAGCAGGCTCCTGGCCAGCGGGCCGGTGCTGCTCTGCTCTCCCTCCTCTGTTTCTAGCAGGCTCCTGGCCAACGGGCCGGTGCTGCTCTGCTTTCTCGCCATCTCCAGGTAAGCTCCTCCGATACTCTTCTCCAGGCTTCTTGCCTCCGGGTGCGCTCGCTCCAGACTGCTCCAAGCGACACCCATCTTTTCTCTCTTCTTCTCAGTCCTCCCACTTCGAGGGCGGTCCCGGGGCCACTTGGTGATTGTCAGCTCCAGGGGCAGTTCTTTCACGCTGACAGACACCTCTAGCATCACAGTCTCTGTTGGTGGGGGCGGTTTCCACTTTTGGCGCCATTTTCGGTCCTGGCCCACGATGGGAGGCGGCCTCTTGCCATCCTCTGGCACGCCCATAATGGCGTCCGCTCTTCCAAGGCGGGAAACCTTTGGAAATGGCGGGAATCGTCTCCCAGTGGCGGGAAACTCTGCAGATGGCGGGAAAAAGCTGTTAATGGCGGACAACCGGCGGGAATCGATCTGTGATGAGGTCCGATGGCGGGGACCCTCCGGAACCGGCAGGAGACTTCTTTTTGAGGTAAACTCGTTCTTTTCTTCAGGCACGCAGTACCCGGTTGTTGCGGGCACGTAATCCTGCCGACTACGCCAAAGTTGACGCGCCCCCTGGGCCATATTCTTTAGGGGAATACCCGGAGCCGGATCAGATGGGAGTTGTAGTCTTCCGAGTGGCTATGACCCGGTCCGTGCCCAGGGTGTTAAGCTCAGTTGTATGTGGCAGTCCTACAGATGTTATAAAGTTCTTAATGTCGACTACGCCACCCGTTGTATTGCGGTCACTATGGCCGCCGCTGCAGCAGGGTCCGCTGAGGCTGATGGTGTTGGTGCAGCTTTTGGTAGTATAACCCCCAACGGGTGGGGTATAGCCTCAGGGGGTCAGGTGCAGAGAATGGGGGTTGTGGTGGTGCAGCATAGATGTTAAATGAAGACAGAGTCGGGTTGTGCAGTTTAGGGTATTTACTCACTGCTGATGTTCCGGTCACTCCAGCTTCAAGTGACCACCCGAGCCGTGCTGCGTCCACCAGGTCCTGGATTCAGCAAACCCCCAAACAAGTCCGGAGCGTGACCCTGAGCTCTCCTTCTGTCCTTTCCTCTGGCCGTCCCCACTAGTGATCCACCTAGGTCCAGCTCCCTCGGGCCTTCTGTTGGGACACCCTTGGCCTTGGGTTCCCTGACCCTCCACGTGGTATGCCTTCGGGGTGGATGTGGTGGGTGGCCGTGGCAGACGCTGCCCACGGCCTCCGGTCTCTGGCTAGGGTGTGCTTTTGCCCCCACCAGTTTGGGATCCGGTACCCTATTGCCGACTCTTCACCCGGGGATTGAATTTGGGTTCTCAGAGTCCTCTCTTTGTCTCCTCTGGGTCTTTCCTTCTCTGCTCCACTCTCTCTCTCTCTGGGGCTTCTCTGCTCCTTGCTCTGACAGACTGACTCCTCTGCAAAGACTGACTGACTGACCCTGATCTATGATGGTGCCCACCTTATATACTCCCTCTATGTGTGAGCTCAGGCGACCAGCACCCAATGAGCTCCTATCTTTACCCAGGCTGCTCCCCCTATCTGCCCCTACACTACTTGGGATGTACCACCCCCCTCCCACTCCAGCCAGGAACAGACTCGGTCGTACCTGCACATTTCTAAGTGGGAGTACCGTTGGTCTGCTCCTCGGAAATGGGATGTGTGTAGTGCATGCAGCCTACCGAGCTCAGGTCCACACTCCATCCTTACCCGGGAGTGGAATATCACACCTCTGGGTTGAGGTGCAATACCCCTGTAGCAGCCGAATCCTCAGGGTGCTACATAGGAGCTGTCAAGGGTAAACTGGGCAGCTGTCTACCGGCTCTTTGGCTCACTAGGGGTACGGCAGGCTCACTATAAGCAGAGGGTTGATCCTCCTGTTCTGCTTGTGTGGAGTCTTCTGCCTCCTGGACCGGCTGCTCTTCCAGCTCTACCTGTCGCTCCGTAGGTGCTTGGGATGCGGGTTGGAGGAAGGTGAGTACGGGTACCACAACTGCGCCATTGACTTGAGTCCAAGACCGAGGGAAGTCTCCGAGCACAGTACTAACCATGTCTTCCCTTTCCTCTATGGGTCGAGGGTCTTCTTGTTCCTCTTCAGGGTTCCGTAGCTGTTCGGGACACTTCTTCAGGTGATCCCGGGATACAATGGTTGTGGTTTCACCTCCGTCTTTACTGATGGTACAGACCTTTGGGTTGTCGTGGCTTGAGGGCAGTACGGTGTACGGGTCCTTCTACCACTGGTCGTCCAACTTGTGGAGCCGTCTTTTTCTCTTCAAGACCTGCTCTCCGGGTACCAGGGGAACAGCGGGAGCATACTGGTTGTAAGTTTTCTCTTGTCTTTCCCTAGCCTGACAGAGACTTCGCTCCACGCTCTCCTGTACTCTCCGGTACTGCTGCTGCCTCTCTGTGTCCCAGTCTGCTTCTGGTGAAGTGTCCTCGGGTGTCAGGACTCCCATTTCCAGGTCAACAGGTAACTTACCAGATCTCGCCCTCATTAGGTAAGCCGGGGTACAGTTGGTGGAACCTACCGGGATGTGGTTGTATAGGTCCACCAGATCGGGCAGCTTCTCAGGCCACAGACCGCGTTCTTCCAGGGGCAACGTTTTCAGAAGATCCATTACCACCTGGTTCATTTTCTCACAAAGTCCATTAGTTTGCGGATGATAGGGTGTCGTCCTTATCTTCCGGCAGCCATACAGAGTGCAGAATTCTTGGAAGACCTCCGCTTCAAAGGCAGGTCCCTGGTCTGTCAACACTTGGTCCGGGTACCCGTGTGGACAGCAGAAATGCTGCTGGAAGGCTCTAGCTGCTGTTCGAGCTGTTAAGTCCTTGACGGGGACGACAACCAAGAACCGGGAGTAGTGATCCACGATGGTTAGTGCGTAGACGTAGCCACTTCTGCTTGGGGTCAGTTTTACATGATCCAAGGCTACCAGTTCCAACGGCTGCCTGGTGACGATGGACTGCAGGGGAGTCTTCTGGCTGGCACGGTCCTTCCTTCTTAGGTTGCACGGGCCACAGTCTCTGCACCACCTCTCGATGGTTCCCCTCATGCCTACCCAGTGGAACCGCTCGCGCAGCAGGAACTCCAGCTTCTTCCATCCGAAGTGTCCAGCCCCGTCGTGGTATGCCTCCATCACCATGGCTGCATCTCTTCGTGGCACCACTACTTGCCAGATTAGTTCATGCGTCCGGGAGTTAACCATTCTGCGGCACAACTTCCCCTTGTAAAGGAACAGTCTACTCTTTTCTGCCCACAGTTGCTTGGCTTCCTCCGGAGCGTCTGGGTCAAGGCGAGCCTCTGGCCGAGTCAGCATCTCCTTTACCAGCCGGACGGCAGGGTCGCTGTCTTGCGTTTCCGCCCAGTTGTAGTGAGGCAAGGGGTTAAACGTAGCGGCTTGCTTACTCCCTACCCGGTGGGAACACTGGATAGTCCCATGACGGTGGAATGCAGGGAGTTCGACTTCTTCCAGTTCCTCTGGATCTTCTCCTACGTCCGGTAGATTTGGCATCCTGGACAGGGCGTCCGCGTTGGTATTGGAGCGTCCTGCCCGGTATTTGATAGTGAACTCGTAGTTGGACAGACGAGCCATCCATCTCTGCTCTAGGGCACCGAGTCTTGCTGTGTCCAGGTGTGTCAACGGGTTGTTATCCGTGTACACGATGAACCGGGAAGAAGCGAGGTAGTGCTTAAAGCGTTCGGTGACTGCCCACACCACTGCCAGGAACTCTAGCTTAAAGGAGCTGTAATTCTCCGGGTTTCTCTCGGTGGGTCGCAGTTTTCGGCTGGCGTAAGCGATTACTCGTTCTTTCCCCTGCTGGATCTGGGACAGCACAGCTCCTAGCCCGATGTTACTTGCGTCAGTGTAGAGGATAAAGGGCTGGCTGTAATCGGGGTACGCCAGGATTTCATCCCCCGTGAGGGCCATCTTCAGCTGGCGGAAGGACTCTTCTTCTAACTTCTCCCATCTGAAGGGCGGCTTCTGGTTCTTGGCCTTCCGGGACTGGCCTATCAGGAGGTCCTGCATAGGAGCTGCCTTTTTGGTGAAACCGGGGATGAATCTGCAGTAATAGCCTACCAACCCAAGGAACTGCCGCACTTCCTTTATACTGGAGGGACTTGGCCATTCCTTAATTGCGGTGATCTTATCAGGGTCGGGAGCCACTCCGTCAGCGCTCACCACGTGTCCCAGGTACTGCACCTTTGGCTTCAGGAGGTGACACTTAGAGGGTTTCACCTTCAGGCCGTAACTTGCCAGGGCTTCGAACACTTCCGCCAGATGTTTCAGGTGGTCCTCATAAGTCTTGGAATATACGATGACATCGTCCAGGTACAACAGGACCGTCTCGAAGTTTTTGTGTCCCAGACAGCATTCCATTAATCGTTGGAAGGTTCCGGGTGCGTTACAAAGTCCAAACGGCATACAGGTAAACTCGCTAAGTCCCATCGGGGTGGTGAATGCGGTCTTCTCCCGGTCCGCCTCTGCTACAGGAACCTGCCAGTACCCGCTAGTGAGATCCAAGGTAGAGAAGAAGTTAGCAGATCTTAAAGCAGCCAAAGACTCCTCTATCCTTGGTAAAGGGTACGCATCCTTGTGTGTGATACGATTGATTTTCCGGTAATCTACACACATCCTCATAGTGTTGTCTTTCTTTTTGACTAAAACTAGTGGGGCTGCCCAGGGGCTACAGCTATCCCGGATTACCCCAGCCTCCTTCATGTCTCTAAGCATCCCCTTGGCGTGTTGGTAATGTGCAGGGGGTACGGGTCGATACCTCTCTTTTATGGGAGGATGATCTCCCGTGGGGATGCGGTGTTCTACCCCCTTAACTCGCCCGAAGTCTAACGGGTGTTTACTAAACACTCTCTCATACTCTTGAACCACCCGGTAGACTCCCTGTTTCTGGTGGGAGGGAGTGGAGTCAGTTCCCAAGTGTAGTTGCTGACACCAATCCTCCATTACTTTCTTAGAGCCGTTACCTTCCTCCGGGTGAGATGGAGGCAAGGGTTCCACAGACTGTATAGAGTTTTGGTTGATGGTATATAATTTGGCTAGCGTGGCATACCGGGGTAGGTATACTTCCCTCTTCCCGATATTTATTAGGCAAACGGGCACCCTCCCATGGTGTACATTAACCACCCCCCGTGCTGTCAAAATGGTGGGCCTACTGTCTGAGTAAACTGGTTCTACCATTGCCTGGTAATCCCTACCTCTCGGACCAATAGCTGCCCGGCACCAAATCATCATTTCACTTTTTGGGGGCATGGCAATAGGGAAAGGGTCACACATTCTTACGCTACCAATCTCACCGCCGGAGAGTTCCACCTGTTGCCGTCGCATCAGTGCCCGGATCTCTTTCTGGAGCACTCGCTGCTCGCCGGAGCTGGCGTTCTTGGCAACCTGTTGTAAAAGGAAAATCACCTCTGCAAGACAATTTTCAATTACATTAGTTCCTAGCGTTATCTTTGGGTGACTCTCGTGTTTGTCAATGTCTACAATAATCAGTCCCTGTGCTGCCAGTTCGACTCTACCAATTTTAATGGTCGCCTCTTTAAATCCGATCTGTGGCACGGGCTGACCATTGCTGGCGATGATACTCAAGTCGTCGTCAGGGTAGAGGGTTATATCCGAGTCATTCCAGTACTGCTTGAAGAGCACGTACGGGATGGTGGTGACCTGTGACCCGGTGTCCAGTAGGGCACTCATAGGGATGCCATCCAGTACCACAGGCAAGACTGGACGCCCTCCGACATATTTGTCGCGCCAGTTCGATGGGCCTGGTGGTCTTTTTCCTGGGGGTTGGCCCTCTACCACCAGGTGGTGCCAGTTTAAAGGACAGTACCTTGCCATATGTCCGGGTTGATTGCAGCGGCGGCAGATGGGTCGTCCGTCCTCGTTGTACCGGTCACTGGGTCTTCCTCTGGCCGGTGGGGTCCTCCTTGGTCGACGCCACGGGATGTTCTCCAGTCCGGATGCTAGCTGGATCTTCCCTGGAGTGGAAGCCTGTAAAGACTGCACAGTTCGGGTTAACGCAGCAACGCTTTTAGCTAGCTCTTGGACCTGATGGTGCAGGTTTGGAGCCGGGTCATTGTTCAAAGCCTGCGCATCAGCCCCTACAGGCCCTGCCGACAAGGGCGCCGCCTCCTGGTGGTAAGTGATAGCTGGGCGCCTGTGGGTCACAACGCCATCCGGTGCCGGTTCTCGGAGCACCCGGATGGCTCTGTCCTTGAACTGTGCAAATCCCAGATGAGGGTCCTGTAGGGCCATTGCCCGCAACTGGGTTCGGTGGGCATTGCAATATAAACCCTCTATAAATTGTTCAGTCAACAGCCTGTCCTCGTCTCCCACGCCGTCAGGGTCGGTCTGCTTAACGGCTCTCAGGGCCTCTTGTAGGTTCAGGGCATAGTCCCTTATACTCTCATGGGCCCGCTGTTTGCACCCGTAGAATCTAAGCTTGATCTCGGCTGAGGTGCGGGTATCAAAGGTGTCCCTCAGCCGGGTTAGTATCCCTGCGACAGTCCTCCCCCCAGGTGGCCAGGACTTTACCTCCCTTCGGGCTGCTCCGGTTAATTGGGCCACCAGGATGCTCACTTTTTGCTCTTCTGTGAGGGGGTACACCTGGAAGAGGCTATCCAGCCTTTCTCTAAAGTCCTGCAGGGTATGTGACTCCCCTGAGTACTGGGGTAGCCAGGCTGCCCCCGGGATATAGGGCATGGTGAAAGGCATGACCGCGACAGCGGTGGCGCTGGCGGGGGTTGAAGCGGTGAAGCTCTCCTCCGTATCCGACATCCTTCTCCCCCCTAGTGGACCGTGGCCTACCTTGCGATGATCCTCTTCCGTAGGCCGCGGCTCCGCAGTGGATCGTCAGGGTTGAGGACCTTCCGTCACGCTCCGGTGACGTCGGCGTCTGCTGGGCTCCTTCCAGGACCTTACGCAACGTCCGGACGTGAGGCGGGGCTTCAGTTCTCGCGGGCTTTTCGGAGTCCACGCCCCTCTTCTTCCCGCGCGGCGTCCTCAAGATGGCGTCCAACGGCGGGAAAACTCCACGGATGGCGGGAAGAAGGCTGAAGATGGCGCCGGATGGCGGGAATCTTCACAGATGGCGGGAAGAAGGCTGAAAATGGCGCCGGATGGCGGGAATCTTCACCACAGGTGAGTTTGAAAGTTTCTTTTTCAGGCACGCAGTACCCGGTGGTTGCGGGCACGAAATCCTGCCGACTATGCCAAAGTTGACGCGCCCCTGGGCCTGCTGTGTCGCGCAGCGTCTCGCGCTCGGGGGCTTACCCGGAACCGGATCAGATGAGGGTTGTAGTCTCCGAGTGGCGGGGACCCGGTCCGTGCCCAGGGAGTCAAACTCAGTGTGTGGCAGTCTTGATAGGTGTTATTTGAGTGTCGACTACGTCACCCGTTGATTTGCAGCTATGGAGCTGCCGCTGCAGGGCAGACCGCTGAGGCCGGTGTAGAATTGTGCAGCGTGATAGTATAACCCCCAACGGGAGGGGTATGGCCTCAGGGCAGCCGACGTGGAAGATGGGGGTAGCAGGAACCACTCAGAGACGGTGCGGTGTAATTCAGGGTCTTTACTGGTAACAACGATAGACCCTCCCGGAGTACTTGCTAGCGAACGGGGCCTGGTCAGTCCTTGAGCAGATGGGATCTCCCCTGGCCAGGCGGAGTTGTAGGCCTCCCAAACTGACTGTACTCTTCTGGCTACCTTGCTAGAAGCGGATATAAGTAGCCCACGTCCCTGAGTGTGCCGTGTGGTGCTCACCCGTATGGCCGGTGACTCGGGGCCTTCTAATGGCTTCCGCTCCACGATGGCGGTGCTGGTCCCACGCGTGTGACCTTGCCTTCGGGTTTCTGGGCCTGAGGACCTGAAATCCCCTGCCGGTCGGCTTCTGCTGCTGGGTAAGAGTTAGTCCCCACAGCCTCGGACGCCGGGTCCGGTAAGAAAGCTTCTCAGTCAGGGCGAGCTCTGCAGCTGCCAGCCCCTGACTCGTAGTAGTATTGCTCCCACTGAGCTTCTGCTGTTTCTTCCTATGACTGTTTCTCGTCTCTACTCTCCTTGACTCCTAACCCTACCTCAGCCCCGGGTTTATATAGGGGAAGTTCTTCCCCTCCCAAGACTGGGCAGGAGGTGTGGCATGCACAGGATCCCTGACCAAAGGACCTCCCACCTGCTCTCAGACATAACATTACATTACTGTGGAAACCAGACCCCTGGGGTGCCACATTTTCATGAATTGATAATAAAACCCATTTACTCTAGTTGATGTCCAAGGCAGAGTGAGCACTTAAAACCCTAATGACATTCGTGGTCCACAGGAGGAATTTTCCCTTTCTCTAATGCAGTAAGGAACCTCTTCCAAAACTCTTCAAAACCGTTTCAGGAAAAGAAAAACTCCTCCAAAAACTTCCCAAGAAAGGAAAGTTTCCTGAAACTATTTCCATTGAAAAACATATGGTCTACAAATTCCTGAAACTCTGTGTGAACATAGCCTTAGACTAGTACCGATATGATATTGATGATCTCTAAAAAGAATAGCCCATTAATATCAAGGTCCAAGTAAAGACTTTTAGGTCCTGATTCATTAAACAGTTTTCTATTGAAAAACTCCTTGAAATGTGACAAACTTTTGGCATGTAAAATTTTAGAAGCTTTCAGCATTTTTACACTAGACCATGAATGACTCTGCCAAAGTGGGCAGAGTTTATGCAGAATTGCGTGTTGCGATGCTCTCCTATCAAATTAATCATAGTTTGGCTCACAAACATGGTGTAAATTATACCAGAAATGTAGTTCAGCCAGGGGTAACAGTTCTGGCAAGGAACATATGACTTGTAAAATGCATCAAATTCATTAAGTGGAGCGTGCCACTTAATGAATTTGGTGCATCTTACTCCAGTACACCTTTCATTAAGACTTGTGTGAAAAACTCCAGTTTTAATGAATTGGGCCTTAAACTTTTACTATAGTTTGAATAAGGTACACAATAGTTACTATATAAATTGGCACAGCTGGCAGGTGTTTTTCAGATGTACTGCATTTATCTGATTTTTTCTTGTGCCCATTTTAGACTTGATCTTCTAATCTATATAAATGAAAATGGAAATGTTCGTTTGTTCAAAATCTTAAATCTCCGAAAGTTCTTCACCGATTGCTTTGAAATTTTGACACAACGTTTCATTCGAATACACGCATGTGTGTAATCTCTATATCTACACAGGCAATGGAACAGCAAAAAATATTGTATACCCACAAACATTGTGAAATTAAATATTTTAGAAACGTGCGCTTTCTCTTTTCATTCTTTTCCATTTAACCAGAATGAGCCACAGCAACGTGTGGCCGGGTACAGCTAGTACTAAATATAAATCTGCTGTACTGTGTCTATCGGATTGTATATTTGCCTTATTTTGGCTGGAAGCATTTCTTCCTATTGATACTGTACCATTATATCCTAGAAAGCACTTACTGCAGTAGTAGAAGCTTGTTATACTCCACTTTTATAAAATGCCTTTTATCCAATAATGCTCAATGTTGTAAAATAATGATAAAAGACTTTCTATACATTCTGCTCAAATTTTACAAAAATTTGCATTCGCCAAAATGTGGATTTTTTCTAATTCGCTTAAAGGCAGTTTCAGCAATATGACAGCCGCTGGGCAACATTTTCCTGAACCGTAAAGGGCCATCAAAAGGTTAAAAAAAAAGTTTAAAAATCCTGTACTGCTCACATCTTGGGCCCCTCTACTCCTCACTATCAACTAGGAAAAACAATTTACCAAATACATTGTTTATAATGTGGGTTAGGCCATGGAATTAGGCCTAAACTATGCCAAAAATATTAAATAAGACACTCCTTATAACATGGTAAAAAAAAGTGAAAACTAAATTTTTTGATGCACTGCCAATTTGTAAGTTTTTCCACGTACAAAGAATGGATAGGTCTGTAATTTTAATCATAGGTTCACTTCACCTGTGAGAGACAGAATCTTAAACAAAATCCAGAAAATCACATTGTATGATTTTTACTTAATTAATTTGCATTTTATTGCATGAAATAAGTATTTGATACAGAAAAACAGAACATAATTTTTGGTACAGAAACCTTTCTTTGCTATTACAGAGATCAGACGTTTCCTGTAGTTCATGATCAAGTTTGCAGACACTGCAGCATCAGGGATTTTGGCCCACTCCTCCATACAGATCTTCACTAGATCTTTCATACTTTGGGTCTGTGGCTGGGCAACATTGAGTTTCAGCTCCCTCCAAAGATTTTCTATTGGGTTCAGGTCTGGAAACTGGTTAGGCCACTCAAGGACCTTAAAATGCATCTTATGGACTCACTCCTTAGTTGTCCTGGCTGTGTGTTTCAGGTCATTGTCATGCTGGAAGATCCAGCCACGACAAATCTTCAATGCTCTTACTTAGGGAAGGAAGTTGCTGTTGACCAAAATCTCGCAATACATGACCCCATCCACCCGCCCTTCAATACGGTGCAGTCGTCCTGCCACCTTTGCAGAAAAGCACCCCCAAAGTAATATGTTTCCCCCACCATGCTTCATGGTTGAGACGGTGTTCTTGAGGTTGTACTCATCCTTCTTCTTCCTCCAAACACGGCAAGTTGTAGCATCGGCGTCTCTGCCCCTTGCCAGGCAGAGACGCCATCCCTCTCACCGCCGCGCTCCCCGCCCGGCGTCCTCCAGCGCTCCTCTTCCTGCTTCTGCCGGCTCCGCCCTAAGGAGTCCCCGGCCAATTGCCGGAGGTCCTCCCATATATAAAGCACTTCCTCCAATATGGAGGTGCCCGAGTAATAGTTGATGCACAGTGTACTTACCTCTGCTTCAGCCCTCAGGTCCCGCTGCTTGCCTGACTACTAGTCCTGCCCGCCAGCCTGACTATCATTCTAGTCCGCCAGCCTGACTACTCTCCAGCCCGACAGTCTGTCTTCTGTTCAGTCAGCCAGTCTGTCTATGGGCTTTGCCCACCAGCTTACCTGGAAGCACCTGCCCGCTACCTACCGTGCCTACCTGGAGGCTCCTGCTTGTTACCTGCTGTGCCTACCTGAAGGCTCCCACTTGCTACCTACCGTGCCTACCTGGAGGCTCCCGCTTGCTATCTCCCATGCCTACCTGGAGGCTCCCGCTTGCTACCTGCCGTGCCTACCTGGAGGCTCCTGCTGTCACTTGCTGTGACCACCTGTCAGCCTACCTGGAGGCTCCTGCCTGTCACTTGCCGTGACCACCTGTCAGCCTACCTGGAGGCTCCAGCCCGTCACTTGCCGTGACCACCTGACAGCCTACCTAGAGGCTCCTGCCTGTCACCTGCTGTGTCAGCCAGTCCATCCACCAGGACCACTCGTCAGCCTGCCTGCTGTGCCCATCTGCTATACCGGTCAGTCCTCGCCATCTGTCCTGTGGGAGTCACCTGCTCTCTTACAAGGTCGTCCCCAGAGTAGCACCTGGTCCCTCTGCTCGGTCCCTCCCTGATCACGGAGTCGTTAGCCGCCGTACGACCTAGGTCGGTCCGAGTTGATACTTAGTTACGCCCCTCTGGGTCCCTCCTTGCACAGCAGCACAGAGGTTCCACCACCCGGATCCGTAACAGTTTGCTCGGGCCATGGAACCCGGTGGCCCCCAAGCTCCTTCGCTCTCTGAACTGTACCAGGAGGTTTCTCGTCAGCGATCCCAACAGGAAGCCATCCTAAACTTCCTGCGGAGTGTCAACTTCCGCCTGGACACACTGACTGTTCCACCTGTGTCCGCCTCGAGTCGTGCGACTCCCGCTCCAGCAGCTCCGCTGCCCACCTTTACCATGGCATCCAACCCAGGTCCCCGGCTTTCTGCACCTCCTCGTTTTGGAGGTGACCCCGCTCTAGCTCGGGGTTTCATAAACCAGTGCACCCTGCACTTTGAACTTTTGGCACATCAGTTTCCCTCCGACCGGGCCAAGGTGGCGTTCATCATGTCTCACCTCACTGGAGAAGCACTGGCATGGCTAAATCCCCTGTGGGAGAGAGGGGATCCCCTGGTGTCCGATCTATCGCCTTTCCTTGCTGCTTTCCGGAAAGTCTTCGATGATCCAGGACGAAAATCCTCTACTGCCTCCTCTCTGCTTCTTATCCGCCAAGGGAGTCTCACCGTGGGCCAATATGCCATACGGTTCCGTACCCTCGCTTCTGAGCTTGCCTGGGACAACGAGGCCCTGGTGTCCATCTTCTGGGAGGGCCTTTCCGGTCAAATTAAGGACGAGTTAGCCGGCCAGGACATTCCTACCACCCTGGAAGACCTGGTGTCGCTAGCTACCCGGATCGACATCCGTTTCCTGGAACGTGCTAAAGAGACTTCCCGGGAGCGAAGATTTCCTTGTCTTGCTCCTACTTTCCAGAGACCTGCCTCCATATTAGCAACTCCCTGGGCATGCTCACCCGAACCTATGCAGGTCGACCAGACCAAGATGGTCAAATCTCGCCAAGAGTCACGCCGAGCCGAGGGGAGCTGTTTCTACTGTGGCAGTAAGGAGCACTTCATCCGTTCCTGCCCGGTGAAGCTGGGAAACGCCAGTGTCTAGGACCGCTCGGAGAGGTCATCCTAGGCAAAAGTAAACCCTCTCCTTCCCTGACTTTGTCTGTCTCCATCTCCTGGAGAGAGAACCGCTACTTTGAAATAGCACACCTAGATTCCGGAGCAGCTGGGAACCTCATTTCCCAGTCCCTGGTAGAGAAATATCACATTCCCACAAAACCTCTGGCTGAACCATTGGCAGATGCCTCCGTGGATGGAAGACTCCTTCCGGTGACCATCCTGCTCGTCACAGAACCTATAACCCTGCAGGTGGGAATGCTGCACTCTGAGAGGATCTCCTTCCATGTGCTTTCCGGTCTCTCTCACTCCCTATTGCTTGGTCTACCCTGGCTTCAGAAACATGAACCTGTGCTGAATTGGCAATCTGGTGAAGTTCTCCGTTGGGGGCAGAATTGCCATAAGACCTGCCTGGTCCCGGTCTGCCCGGTTCGTCCTCCTCCCACCCCGGCTAATCTACCCGGTTTACCGGCCCCTTCTGGTCCTATGCAGATGTATTAGACATAAAGGAAGCAGAGACACTGCCACCTCATAGGCCATATGATTGCCCAATCGACCTGGTACCCGGAGCCACTCCACCCCGTGGGCGTATTTACCCGTTGTCTTCCGTGACCTTGTATATTCCTGCGTG
This sequence comes from Phyllobates terribilis, assembly GCF_046119375.1. Classification (NCBI taxonomy): domain Eukaryota; kingdom Metazoa; phylum Chordata; class Amphibia; order Anura; family Dendrobatidae; genus Phyllobates; species Phyllobates terribilis. The sequence continues at coordinate 2,922,496 of NW_027362797.1, forward strand.
GTGGTCTACCTGGGCGACATCTTGGTCTTCTCTCCGGACCTTCCCACACACCGGAGGGATGTTCGTCAGGTCCTGCTTAGGCTCAGGCAGAATCACCTCTATGCAAAATACGAGAAGTGCCTCTTCGAGCAGACCTCCCTTCCATTCCTGGGCTATATTATCTCCCAGACAGGTCTACGAATGGACCCCGAGAAGCTCTCTGCCGTCTTAAAGTGGCCCCGTCCGGAGGGGTTGAAGGCGATTCAGCGATTCCTGGGCTTCGCCAACTACTACCGTCTCTTCATCCCGCACTTCTCTTCCCGGATTGCTCCCATCTCTGCGCTCACCCGTGAGGGAGTAAATCCCAAGGTATGGCCGCCCGAAGCTAAGGAGGCCTTCTTTTCCTTAAAGCAAGCCTTCTCCTCTGCCCCAGTGCTGCAGTGTCCGGACTGCAACAAACAGTTCTTCCTGGAGGTTGATGCTTCCTCCTCCTGAGCCGGAGCGGTGCTCACCCAAAAATCTTCATCTGGGAGAATGGTAACCTGCGGCTTCTTCTCCAAACTCTTCTCCTCGTCTGAGCGCAACTACTCCATAGGAGACCGAGAACTGCTAGCCATTAAATTGGCGCTGGAGGAGTGGCGTTACCAGCTTGAAGGGGCTCTATGCCCAGTGATCATCTATACTGATCACAAAAACCTTGCATATCTCTAGAATGCCCAAAGACTCAATCCGCGTCAGGCCCGGTGGTCTTTGTTCTTCGCTCACTTCGACTTTATCCTACATTTCCGCCCGGCGGACAAGAATGTTAAAGCTGACGCCTTGTCCCGATCCTTCCTGTCCTCCGATCTAGAGGAGGAGCCTATGCACATCATCGACCCCTCCAAAGTGATGATGTTACTAAGAAAATCGCTGATTGGTCGCTGCCCGCGACCAATCACCGATTTGGGCATCACATTTAAATAGCGGCCGCGACTAATCACCGATCTTGGCGCCACATTTAAACACTGCTGTGCTGATTGGTCGCGGACGCTGCCCGCGACCAATCACCGATTTGGGCGCCACATTTAAATAGCGGCTGCGACCAATCACCGATCTTGCAGACACATATAAACACCGCTGTGCTGATTGGTCGCGGACAGCATCCGCGACCAATCAGCACAGCGGTGTTTAACTTTTGCGGCAAGATCAGTGATTGGTCGCGGACGAAGACCGCGACCAATCATCGAATCGCATTGGTGAGGACCGGGGAGTGGAATCGTATTGGTGAGGACCGGGGAGCGCTGCTGCCTGTGCGGCTACTTCCGCTGCGAGAACCCGGGACATGAGCGGGCGCTCACAGCAGAAGTATCCCGACCCACAGCGGGGTCCTTCTGCTGCTACCGACTGGGAGATGAGCGCCTCGCGCCGGTCATCTCCCGGCTGCATCTCCGTCCCGCAGATGAGCCGCTAACGGCCGCCATCTTTTTTCAGAAATCCCGCGGCGCTGATTGGCCGCTGCCGGACCAATGAGCGACGCGGGATTTCCAGGACAGACAGACAGACAGAAAGACAGACAGACAGACATACAGACAGACAGACGGGATAAGACGATTATATATATATAGATGTGTGCAGTGATTGGGGGGATGAGGAAGCCACACATACCAGGAATGGGGGATTGAGGAGGCCACACATACCAGGAATGGGGGATTGAGGAGACCACACATACCAGGAATGGGGGATTGAAGAGGCCACACATACCAGGAATGGGGGATTGAGAAGGCCACACATACCAGGATTGAGGAGGCCACACATACCAGGAATGGGGGTTTGAGGAGGCCACACATACCAGGAATGGGGGATTGAGGAGGCCACACATACCAGGATTTGGGGATTGAGGAGGCCACACATACCAGGATTTGGGGATTGAAAAGGCCACACATACCAGGATTGAGGAGGCCACACATACCAGGATTTGAGGAGGCCACACATACCAGGATTGGGGGATTGAGCAGGCCACACATACCAGGATTGAGGGGTTGAGGAGGCCACACATACCAGGATTGAGGGGTTGAGGAGGCCACACATACCAGTATTGAGGGGTTGAGGAGGCCACACAGACCAGGATTGAGGGGTTGAGGAGGCCACACACACCAGGATTGGGGGATTGAGGAGGCCACACATACCAGGATTGGGGGATTGAGGAGGCCACACATACCAGGATTTGGGGATTGAGGAGGCCACACATACCAGGATTTGGGGATTGAGGAGGCCACACATACCAGGATTTGGGGATTGAGGAGGCCACACATACCAGGATTGAGGGGTTGAGGAGGCCACACATACCAGGATTGGGGGATTGAGGAGGCCACACATACCAGGATTGGGGGATTGAGGAGGCCACACATACCAGGATTGGGGGATTGAGGAAGCCACACATACCTGAATTGGGGGATTGAGGAGGCCACACATACCAGGATTTGGAGATTGAGGAGGCCACACTTACCAGGATTGGGGGATTTAGGAGGCCACACGTACCAGGATTGGGGGATTTAGGAGGCTACACATACCAGGATAGGGGGATTGAGGAGGCCACACATACCAGGGATTGTGGGATTGAGGGGGCCACACATACCAGGGATTGTGGGATTGAGGGGGCCACACATACCAGGGATTGTGGGATTGAGGGGGCCACACATACCAGGGATTGTGGGATTGAGGGGGCCACACATACCAGGGATTGTGGGATTGAGGGGGCCACACATACCAGGGATTGTGGGATTGAGGGGGCCACATATACCAGGGATTGTGGGATTGAGGGGGCCACACATACCAGGGATTGGGGGATTGAGGAGGCTACACATACCAGGGATTGTGGGGGCCACACATACCAGGGATTGTGGGATTGAGGGGGCCACACATACGAGGATGGGGAAATTTACCAGTAGCTGCTGCATTTCCCACCCTAGGCTTATACTCAAGTCAATAGGTTTTCCCATTTTTATGTGGTAAAATTAGGGGCCTCGGCTTATATTCGGGTCGGCTTATTTAAAATATATGGTATTTTAAAATCAGTGAGTACATGATGCCCATAATACTGCAGGATTGTGGTGTGCATTATACTATATGGGGGCTGCATTTTACCCTATGGGGTGTGTAATATACTGTATGGAGGACTATGGGGAGTGCATTATATAATATGGAGGACCATGGGAAGTTCATTATACTATATGGAGGATTATGGGGGGTGCATTATACTATATGGAGGTTTATGGGGGGAGCATTATACTATATGGAGGATTATGGGGTCGCATTATACTATGTGGAAGATTATTGGTGGTGCATTATACTATATGGAAGGCTATGTGGGGCCATTCTAATATTTTGAGGGCTATGTGGTTGGCCATTATACTGTATGAAAGCAATTACACAGTGTGAATGTTTGTGTGGGGTCATTATACTGTTTGGAGGGCTGTGTGGGGGCCATTATACTGTTTGGAGGGCTGTGTGGGGCCATTAGAGTGTATGGAGGGCTCTGTGGGGTTCACAGTTGGGGGATTATACTGTGTTAGGGTCACCATACTTTGCCGTGGGAGTTGAAGTGGGGTACAATAGGGTCATTATACTGTGCATTGTGGAGGAATGCACCATAGGGGTATCATACTGTTTGGGGGGCACTTTTGTTGGCATCATACTTTATGGGGGCAATGAAGGAGGAATCTACGGCTTCAGAAGGAGGTAAATTACTATGTAAAGGCTGGAAAGTTATGTGATCTGCTTTTCTTTGACACAGTCAAACATTTATTTTTTGTAGGGGGGGGCCCAATTAGAGCTTCTGCGGGCCCCATGACTTCTATGTACGCCCCTGATTGGATAGCAGATAATACTTCCAGTTACCTGGGCACCACCACCTCCGGCCTGTCTTCCACACGGTCGACTCTTAGTAGCCGTGAGTCTCGACCGCATACTCCTCCTCACCCTGATGCTCCATCCTCCCACCATGCCGAGTGTCGTCAGACAGCATCTGATCCCACACTTGGACACTCTGAAGAGCTGTTCACTGGTCCATTTCCATATTTGTGCCCCTCGCCTGCTCCACTTGAAGTGGTGGAAAAGGAGATCCCATGTAGCGATGCCCAAATATTTGAACAGCCACGGCCACAGGAAGTCGACGCTGGCAATTTGTCACAAGAGATGGACGATGACGAGACACAATTGCCAGGAAGTGAGGAGGAGGATCGTGGTGTGCAAGTGGAAGAGGAGGAGGTGGTGGATGATCTAGTAACTGACCCAACGTGGCAGGAGGACATGCAGAGTAAGGCCAGCAGCACACAGGGGGAGGGAGGCAGAGTACCCCAACAGGCACGAAGAAGCAGTGTGGTGGCCGCAGACATAAGGAGGGCAACCGTTCCCCGTAACACCAACACGAGGGACGTTGCCAGTACAACCGGTAGGTCTTCCAGAGTCTGGAATTTTTTTAAAGACTCTGCTGATAACCCAAAAAAGGCCATTTGTACCACCTGCCATGCCAACATTAGCAGGGGTGACAAAACTACCAGCCTGACCACCACCAGCATGATCAGGCACATGGCAGCAAAGCACCCGACTTTGTGGGGCAAACCCCAGGGTCCACGACCAGTGTCAGCGGGTGTCACCACTGCTTCTTCCACTGTTGTGCGTGCAATAGAACCCCCTGTTGTGTGTGCAAGGCAATCCCCTGTCCATACTGCATGCAAAGATGCCCCCTCCTCTCAGTCTTCACTTGTTATGGCAGTTTCTCAAGAAACAGCATCAACGTCCACGTCCCACAGCAGCGTTCAATTGTCCATATCCCAGACCTTTGAACGAAAGCGGAAATTCGCAGCTGACGCCCCACAGGCCACAGTCCTAAATTTGCACATTTCACGACTGCTTGCATTGGAAATGCTGCCTTTTAGGCTGGTGGAGACGGAATCCTTCCGCAACCTTATGGCGGTGGTCGTCCCTCAGTACTTGGTCCCCAGCCGACACTATTTTGCTCGGTGTGCCATCCCCGCACTACACAAGCACGTGTCCCAAAACATCTGCCGTGCCCTCAACAACGCAGTTACCGGGAGAATCCACCTGACAACGGACACGTGGACAAGTGCTTGTGGCCAGGGACGGTACATCTCCCTGACGGCACACTGGGTAAACATAGTGGAAGCCGGGACCCAGTTGGACCTTGGGACAGAACACATCCTCCCCACACCGAGGATTGCGGGCCCTATGTCAGTCAGAGTTGCCCCCACAGTGTACAGCTCCAGCGCATCCTCCTCCTCCTCCTCCTCATGTTCAGCCTCCATCTCAGATATCACCACATCAGTTACAAGCTGGAAGCACTGCAGTACTGCCTCCGCCAAGCGGCAACAGGCTGTGCTGAAACTTCTAAGCTTAGGTGAGAAACCTCACACTGCTTGTGAGTTGTGGACAGCTGTGAAAGAGCAGGCAGATCTGTGGCTGAGACCGCTGAACCTACATCCAGGCATGGTCGTGTGTGACAATGGCCGTAACCTGGTGGCGGCTCTGAGGCGAGGCGAGATCACACACGTACCATGCCTGGCTCATGTGCTTAACCTCGTGGTTCAGCGGTTTCTTAAATCGTACCCCGAGTTGCCAGATCTGCTCGTCAAAGTACGCCGCCTGTCAGCTAATTTTAGCATGTCGGCTACAGCTTCCGCCGCCCTTGCTGGGTTGCAGCGGCGTTTGCTGCTTCCGTCACACCGACTGGTGTGTGATATCCCCACATGTTGGAACTCTACCCTCCACATGTTGCAAAGGATTTGTGAGCAGAAGAGAGCAGTTGTGGAGTACCAGCTACAACTAGGCCGTCGATATTCAGGTCAGACTCCACACATAAGATCTCAGGAGTGGACCTGGATGTCTGACATATGTACCATCCCGACAAACTTTGAGGAGGCCACCAAGATGGTGAGTGGCAATGACGCCATCATTAGTGTCAGCATCCCATTTGTCTGTCTTTTGCAATGCTCTCTGCAGAGAATTAAAGAGGAGACATTACAGCCAGAGTATGATGAGATGGATCAAAAGCCGTAGCGTAGCAACAGCCCAACCTCATCTCATCCCAACGTGCATTGGGGGACAATGAGGGAGAGGAGGAGGAGGAGGAGGAAGAACAGGAGCTGGTATCATGCGCTGTAGACGGTAGTACCTGTACAACTGTCATACCGTCGGTTCAGCGTGGGTGTCCTGAGGACAGGGGGGAGGAGGAGGAGTAGGAGGAGGAGAGCATGGTCAGTCGTCATCTTGGTGAGGACACGGAAATCTTGCCCGTTACCAGTCTGGCACGCATGGCTGACTTTATGTTACGCTGCCTTAACCGTGACCCTCGCGTTGTCAAAATGTTGGGTGACAGTCATTACTGGTTGGTGACACTTGTAGACCCCCGCTACAAGGAGAACTTTCACTCTCTTATTCCTGAGGTGGAGAGGTCTACAAAAATTGGCCAGTACCAGAAGGCCCTTGCTGCAGAACTGTTAAAAAAATTCCCATCTGAACATGCTAGCGGCAGAGGTCACAGTTCGTTGACCAACCAAAGCGTGCAAGCGAGAGAGAGGCAACTCCAATCCAGCAGATGCAGGGGAACACTGTCAACATTCTGGGACAGTTTTCTCAGACCCTCCCTTCGAACAGACCCTGAGGCGCGGGGTACTCTCACAAGGAGTGGAAAGTTTCAAAAGATGGTGAGGGGGTACCTTGCCGACCGTACCAGCATCCTCCGTGATTCCTCTGTGCCTTTTAATTATTGGGTAGCCAAGCTGGACACTTGGAATGAACTCGCTCTGTACGCCTTGGAGGTCCTGGCCTGCCCTGCCGCCTGCGTGTTATCGGAGCGTGTTTTTAGTGCCGCTGGGGGAATTATAACTGATAAGCGCACTCGCCTGTCAACTGACAATGCTGACAAGCTGACCCTTATCAAAATGAACAAGGGCTGGATTGGGCCAGACTTCTCATCACCACCAAATGACAGCAGAGTAACATAAAGTCAAATCCACTGTGTTATTTCGGGAGGTGTATTCACATGCACCGCTTCACACCCACACATGGGTATACGCTTCCTCATTTCGGCTGTTTTTTGCTCTTCTCCTTATCCTCAGCCTCCACCAACACTATACCACCAGGGTGACCGTGGTCCGTGTTGCCATTATTGAAAGTTCCTACATCCTGATTTTTGTCAGCTTTTGCTTGGAAGGCATAAGCAAAGACTGTGGGAGACCCACTCCCCAATAATGGGAATAATATTTTTAAGATGCTGTACTGTATGGCTCTTGTAAGGGGCATTAAAAGCGTCTTGTTAAGCTACTGGGACCTCCACGTCTCTTCTGAGGGGCATTAAAACCGTCTTGTTATACCACTCTGACCTCCACGTCTCTTCTGAGGGGCATTAAAAGCGTCTTGCTAAGCTACTGGGACCTCCACGTCTCTTCTGAGGGGCATTAAAACCGGCTTGTTAAACTAGTGTGACCTCCACCACTTTTCCAAGGGGCATTAAAAGCGTCTTGTTATATCACTCTGACCTCCACGTCTCTTCTGAGGGGCATTAAAAGCATCTTGTTAAGCTACTGTGACCTCCACGTCTCTTCTGAGGGGCATTAAAGCCGTCTTGTTATACCACTCTGACCTCCATGTCTCTTCTGAGGGGCATTAAAAGCGTGTTGTTATACCACTCTGACCTCCACGTCTCTTCTGAGGGGCATTAAAAGCATGTTGTTATACCACTCTGATCTCCATGTCTCTTCTGAGGGGCATTAAAACCGTCTTGTTAAGCCACTGGGACCTCCACGTCTCTTCTGAGGGGCATTAAAAGCGTGTTGTTATACCACTCTGATCTCCACGTCTCTTCTGAGGAGCATTAAAAGCGTGTTGTTATACCACTCTGATCTCCACGTCTCTTCCAAGGGGCATTAAAACCGACTTGTTATACCATTCTGACCTCCACGTCTCTTCTGAGGGGCATTAAAACGGTCTTGTTAAGCTACTGGGACCTCCACAACTCTTCGAACGGGATTTGCATTTCTTCATAATTTTTGGCAGCTTTTGCTTGGAAGGCATAAGCAAATACTATGGGAGACCCACTCCCCAATAATGGGAATAATGTTTGTAATATGCTGTACTGCATGGCTCTTGCAAGGGTATTGCAAGTTCCTACGTCCTAATTTTTGGCAGCTTTTGCTTGGAAGGCATAAGCAAATACTATGGGAGACCCACTACCCAATAATGGGAATAATGTTTGTAATATGCTGTACTGCATGGCTCTTGTAAGGGTATTGCAAGTTCCTACGTCCTAATTTTTGGCACCTTTTGCTTGGAAGGCATAAGCAAAAACTATGGGAGACCCACTTCCCAATAATGGGAATAATGTTTGTAATATGCTGTTCTGCATGGCTCTTGTAAGGGTATTGCAAGTTGCTCCGTTCTAATTTTTGGAAGCTTTTGCTTGGAAGGCATAAGCAAATACTATGGGAGACCCACTCCCCAATAATGGGAATAATGTTTGTAATATGCTGTACTGTATGGCTCTTGTAAGGGGCATTAAAACTGTCTTGTTAAGCTACTGTGACCTCCACGTCTCTTCCGAGGGGCATTAAAACCATCTTGTTAAACTACTGCGACCTTTACCACTTTTCCAAGGGACATTAAAACCGTCTTCTTAAGCTACTGCAACCTCCACCACTTTTCCAAGGGGTATTAAAAGTGTCTTGTTATGCTACTGCGACCTCCACGTCTCTTCCGAGGGGCATTAAAACCGTCTTGTTAAGCTACTGCAACCTCCATGTCTCTTCCAAGGGGCATTAAAACCGTCTTGTTAAGCTACTGTGACCTCCACCACTTTTTCAAGGGGCATTAAAACCGTCTTGTTAAGCTACTGTTACCTCCACGTCTCTTCCGAGGGGCATTGAAATGTTGTTTTTAATTACTTCTAACCTCCATGACTCTTCCAACGGGCATTGCATTTCCTCCTAATTTTAGTCAGCTTTTGCTTTTCAATGCAAAGGCGAAAACTAACGGAGACCCACTCCCCAATAATGGGTAGAAGGTTTTTAGTACGCTGTAATCCACGTCTGTTTCAAGGGGCATTGCAGTTCCTCATAATTTTTGGAAAGCCTTCCATTCACTGCTTAGGCCAACAGTGTACAGGAGATCCAGTTGCTATAAATGGAAAAAACGGTTTAGTTAAGGCCCTCTGACCACCATGTCACTGCCAAGCGGCATTGGAGTGCCTCGAAATGTTTGGTAGGCATTGCACTCACCTTATGCCCTATAACTGTGTAGCAGAACCTCTCCTTTTGTTACAGAAACATATCCTACAAGACATGTGTGCTTGACTGGCCTGATATTGATGTGAATGGTCCCTGTTCCTCCTGCTCTTTCTCCTTTGCCACCACCTCATCCATCATTTATCACATGAAGCTTTGTTTTAACAGGAGTCATAGAACTGGGAAAGTAGCAGGAAAACATCCAGCAATCCTCGGAGGAGGTAAGATATGCGCCCAAACGCTGACCACCTCAGGCCTAGCCGCTACTACATACATGCGCTTGCATTCCAAGAAAACAAAGCAGATGCTAACTTCAGGCCAGTCTAAGAAAAGTGTGTGGGTCGGTAACAGGAGAAATAGGGGCGGCTGGGGACCGTTTATGGACACCCAGCCACCCCCATGCGGCTGGGGACCGTGTGTGGACACCCGGCCGCGGGGCGGCTGGGGAACGAGTGTGGACACCCGGCCGCCCCCTGGCGGCTGGGGACAGAGCGTGTACACCCGGCCGCCGGACGGCTGGGGACTGAGTATGGATAAAAGGGCCACCGACGCAGCCATGACATGGTGGCTGGCATCTGCCTCCACATGCCTAAAAGGCCCAATTTCAAGTGCAAGCAAGCTAGCAGTATGGTATTGCAGCCTGGGGGTGGGTGGGTGGCAGGTTGCACACTTACGCTTGTGACGCGCCCCCTGGGCCAGTGCTGTTAGGGATACCCAGAGCCGGATCAGATGGGGGTTGTAGTCTCCGAGTGGCTGTGACCCGGTCCGTGCCCAGGGTGTCAAACTCAGTGTGTGGCAGTCCTTATAGATGTTACTAGATGTTCTTTTATGTCGACTACGCCACCCGTTGATTTGCGGTCAATACGGCCGCCGCTGCAGCAGGGTCCACTGAAGCTGATGATGTGAGTGCAGCTTAGGTAGTATAACCCCCTACGGGAGGGGTATAGCCTCAGGGGGTCAGCCGTGGAGGATGGTGGTTGTGAAGGTGCAGCAAGGAGACTCAGAGGCATAAAATGCAGTTCCAGGGTTTTACTTACTGGTGTTGCTCGGGTCACTGTGTACAGCAGTGACCACCCAAGCCGTGCTGCGTCCACCAGGTCCTGGACTCGGTCAACTCCCAGGCAACTCCGGAGTGTGGTCCTGAGCTCCTTTCTGTCTCTCCCTTCTTCTGGCCGTTCCCACCAGGGATCCACCTAAGTCCGGCTCCCTCGGGCCTCTTGTTGGTCAAGCCTCCTCTGGGCTCCCTGACCCTATTCTTGGTCTGCCTTCCGCGTGGATTTAGTGGGTGATCGTGGCAGATCCTGCCCACGACCTCCGGTTCCTGGCTAAGGTGTGCTGTAGCCTCTGCCAGCTTGGGATCCGGTACCCTGTTGCCGACCCTTCACCCTATTAGCTCTCTTATGGGCTCTTGGGGTCCCCTCTGCGCCTCTGGGTCTCTCTCTCTTCTCCTCTGCTCTGCTTCTCAGGTTCTCAGACAGACTGTCTGACTGACTGACTGTGGCTGACTGACTCTGATCTAAGATGGTGCCCACCTTAAATACTCCCTCTATGTGTGAGCTCAGGTGACCAGCACCCAATGAGCTCCTAACTTTACCCAGGCTGCTCCCCCTATCTGCCCCTACACTACTGGGATGTTCCACCCCCCTCCCACTCCAGCCAGGAACAGACACTGTCGTACCTGCACATTTCTCTAGTGGGAGTACCATCGGTCTGTTCCTCGGAAATGGGATGTGTGTAGTGCATGCAGCCTACTAGCTCAGTTCCACACTCCATCCTTACCCGGGAGTGGAATATCACACCTCTGGGTTGAGGTGCAATACCCCTGTAGCAGCCGAATCCTCAGGGTGCTACATTCCTGAAAACTGCATTATATCTCCATGCAATGCTCTGCAGCCTATCAATTTCTGGTATATATTTTTCACTGCTTGTGTGATCTGTCCTGAAAACTGCATTATATCTCCATGCAATGCTCTGCAGCCTATCAATTTCTGGTATATATTTTTTCACTCCTCTAGCTTTTTTATTCCATGATACTTAAAGGTCATCACACTTACTTTAAGAGTTTATGATCCATGCCGAGTTTACTAGTCTGTTTTTTTTTTTTTTTTTTTTTTTCCCTGCACTTTATGGTCTCCTGTTGTCTTTTAAGCTAGTGATTGATTGTTAATGAGTTAAATCTGTGCAGATCTAAGCAGATACGTCCCTATATATTGAGACTTAGTTAAGGGGAGGCATTTATGCATATAGCATTTATGCATACTTTATCGAAGTGCCATAATTTAGCAAAGTGCCCTGGCAGTTAGAAAATGGCAGTTGGACAGGGCAGGAGACAGGTAAGACATGCAAGACAATTAAACAAACTTGCTTCCAGGTCATCTTTTTGGCAAACAGTATTCACCATTTGTATCTGTGCCATTTATACTCTGCTTGCTACAATCATCCACATTCACCGTTCACCCACAAATGCGGCACACTTCATCCATATTAATCCCTCACTCCTCTCTTCTCCTATGTACAGTTGTCATGCTCTCTTCACAATGTTATACCACGCAGATCCATTCATTCCCACCATACAACGCAGGAAACGCTCTTACAAATCACTCAATCATCTGCTCACTGTAACATACCTGGCGGCGTCCTTGCATGGTGGTCCATCTCCCACTGTGCAAGAGAGCGCACTTGATCTCCTGTCCAGAATGTCTCTCTGGCTTCCCTCCATGCTGTCTGTTTGTGTCTGTCTCTGCTGCTTAAGGGCGGCGCCCGATCACTTCCTGTCTTTTGTACCTGCTGTGGGTCACACCCCTTGTGCGTCCTCAGCCTATTGCTGTCTGACACTTGGTATATAGCTCAGCAGCTCCCTTCTATCCCTGCCTGAGCATATGTGTTTCTTTCAGTGTGTGCTTGCACTCTGAAGTTGCCAGGTCCCGTTCCTGTTTTCCCTGTCTGCCCTTCCTGGAGGCTGTATTTCCAGGCCTGTCTGAACTAAGTCCTGTATGTCTCCTGCCTTGCGGTGTCAGCTCCCGTGTCTGAACTGTCCTGTATGTCTCCTGCTTTACGGTATTAGTTCCCGTGTCTGAACTAAGTCCTGTATGTCTCCTGCCTTGCGGTGTCAGCTCCCGTGTCTGAACTGTGTCCTGTATGTCTCCTGCTTTACGGTATTAGTTCCCGTGTCTGAACTAAGTCCTGTATTTCTCCTGCCTTGCGGTGTCAGCTCCCGTGTCTGAACTGTGTCCTGTATGTCTCCTGCTTTACGGTATTAGTTCCCGTTTCTGAACTAAGTCCTGTTTGTCTCCTGCTTTACGGTATTAGTTCCCGTGTCTGAACTAAGTCCTGTATTTCTCCTGCCTTGCGGTGTCAGCTCCCGTGTCTGAACTGTGTCCTGTATCTTGTCTGTCCTGTCTGAACACGCTCCTTGCCTGTTCGTCCCGCCTCTCTGGGGGCAGTATTCCCAGACCCGCTCCTGTATCCCGCTGCAGTGTCGGTCTCCTCCGTACACTCAGTTCCAGTCTGAACTCTCTCCTATCCTTTACCTGTTTTGTCTATGTCCATTCCCTTCCTTTTCCTGCAGAGTCTGTACTCGTACCTAACTCCTGCTTGTTGTCTCTGTACTCCCGTTTGTGAGTTTTTGGTCCACTCGCTACTTCACTGCAAGTACCCTGTGGGTGTCTGGCTCTGTCTTTCCCTTCCTGTCTGTTCCGTGTGAACAGAGTCCTGTCCTGCCCTGCTTCTGCCCGCTGCTCCGGCAGTCCTGTCCTGCCCTGCTTCTGCCCGCTGCTCCGGCAGTCCTGTCCTGCCCTGCCTGTACCCCTCTGCCTGTAATGTTCCTGAGTCCCAGTGTGTACTGGGCCCTATCCTGCCTGTATTGTTCCTGAGTCCCAGTGTGTACTGGGCCCTATCCTGCCTGTATTGTTCCTGAGTCCCGGTGTGTACTGGGTTCTATCCCGCCTGTGTTCCTACCTGCTAGTGCCTCCTGTCTGCACTCTAGCTGTGCTTGCCTTTACCCCCCTGCCTGCATACCTGCCTGCCTGCATACCAGTCGTGCCTGCCTATACCCTCCAGTCTGTGTGCCAGCCTACCAGCCTGTTCCTGTATTCCCTGTGTGGGTCAACAGCCGTGTCCGGGGTCTGTCCTGGAGTAGCACCTGGTCCCTCTGCTCGGTTCCTCCTTGGTGCACTGGCGTCGTATGCCGTCGTGCGACCCTGGTCGGATCGGGTGAATACTTAGTCACGCCCCTCCAGGCATACACTCTCCGGCACGGTCCAGTGGAATCACTACCAATCCCACGCACACGCCGCTTAGCCCGGGCGTGTGCATAACAGCATGCTCAGGCCATGGTTCCCGTTGAGCCCCACGGCCTTCGCTCTTTGAGAAGTTTTTCCAGCGAATATATGCATTAAAATAAATAAATAAATTTTTTTTCCCTTAGCTGAGTTCCAGGCGAATTACGCACCGTCCAGATGGATCTATCAGCTCTCGTTCCTGCGGATCCGCCACGTTACTATGGGGATCCAAGACAGTGTCGTGCATTTGTGGAGCAATGCATGCTACACTTTAAGGCCTACCCTCTTTATTTTCCTTCCGATTGGGCTAAAGTGGCCTTTATGATGTCTTACCTGGCGGGGGATGCCTTGGAATGGATCAACCCCCTATATGAGACACAGGATCCGATCCTCCGGGACCTAATGGCCTTCCTGGTGGCCTTTCTAATGGTCTTCGATGATCCTAACCCGGAGGCTCCTGCTGAAGCTTCACTTCCCAATATCCCGGAGCAGCCCCAATGGGTAATGTGTGTGGGTAGCGTAATAGTTCTCCAGCCCAATGAGACTACTGCCCACCCAGAATCCTCACAGGGTGACTACGCTTTCCGGAATACTTCTCCCAACCTCAAGAGGCAGTCCAGACGTGCTAGACTTAGAGGCAAGCAGTCACGCCTGGGTCTGTCCTCCCTGAGACCTCCTGAACCCTTCGGGGTGCTACCTGGTAACGAAAGGACAGAGACTCTCCTATACTCTGTACCTGATACCTCGCTCGCTTCGTCCAGTGAGTCCAACCTAGTGTACTCCGAAGCAGAGGTTACTCCCGAGTCTCTACACCCCTCCGACCAGGCGGAGGACCTCCAGTTGTGTTCAGAACCCTTCGGGGTGCCACCTGGTGGTGAATGGACAGAGACTTTCCTATACTCGGTACCCGATACCTCGCCTGCTTCCTCCAGTGAGTCCGACCTAGTGTTCTCCGAAGCAGAAGTTACTCCCGAGTCTCTACACCCCTCCGACCAGGCGGAGGACCTCCAGTTGTGTTTAGAACCCTTCGGGGTGCCACCTGGTGGTGAATGGACAGAGACTTTCCTATTTCCTGTACCTGATACCTCGCCTGCTTCCTCCAGTGAGTCCGACCTAGTGTTCTCCGAAGCAGAAGTTACTCCCGAGTCTCTACACCCCTCCGACCAGGCGGAGGACCTCCAGTTGTGTTTAGAACCCTTCGGGGTGCCACCTGGTGGTGAATGGACAGAGACTTTCCTATTTCCTGTACCTGATACCTCGCCGGCTTCCTCCAGTGAGTCCGACCTAGTGTACTCTGAAGCAGATGTTTTCTCTGAGCCTCTGTACTCTTCTGACCCGGCGGAGGACCTCCAGTTGTTTCCTGAATCCTCCGGGGTACCACCAGATAACAAAGAGACAGTGACTTTTCCTCATTATGTACCTGATAACCCGTCTATTTCTTCCTGTGAGCTTGACAAGATGTACCTCGAAGCAGAGATTACCCTCAAGTCTCTGTTCCCCTCCAACCCAGTGAACGACTGGTCCTCGAATTCCCTGCGGAAGATTCTGGCAGGCCTGAAGAAGAGGGGGCGTAAGGGGGGAGGTACTGTAACATACCTGGCGGCGTCCTTGCATGGTGGTCCATCTCCCACTGTGCAAGAGAGCGCACTTGATCTCCTGTCCAGAATGTCTCTCTGGCTTCCCTCCATGCTGTCTGTTTGTGTCTGTCTCTGCTGCTTAAGGGCGGCGCCCGATCACTTCCTGTCTTTTGTACCTGCTGTGGGTCACACCCCTTGTGCGTCCTCAGCCTATTGCTGTCTGACACTTGGTATATAGCTCAGCAGCTCCCTTCTATCCCTGCCTGAGCATATGTGTTTCTTTCAGTGTGTGCTTGCACTCTGAAGTTGCCAGGTCCCGTTCCTGTTTTCCCTGTCTGCCCTTCCTGGAGGCTGTATTTCCAGGCCTGTCTGAACTAAGTCCTGTATGTCTCCTGCCTTGCGGTGTCAGCTCCCGTGTCTGAACTGTCCTGTATGTCTCCTGCTTTACGGTATTAGTTCCCGTGTCTGAACTAAGTCCTGTATGTCTCCTGCCTTGCGGTGTCAGCTCCCGTGTCTGAACTGTGTCCTGTATGTCTCCTGCTTTACGGTATTAGTTCCCGTGTCTGAACTAAGTCCTGTATTTCTCCTGCCTTGCGGTGTCAGCTCCCGTGTCTGAACTGTGTCCTGTATGTCTCCTGCTTTACGGTATTAGTTCCCGTTTCTGAACTAAGTCCTGTTTGTCTCCTGCTTTACGGTATTAGTTCCCGTGTCTGAACTAAGTCCTGTATTTCTCCTGCCTTGCGGTGTCAGCTCCCGTGTCTGAACTGTGTCCTGTATCTTGTCTGTCCTGTCTGAACACGCTCCTTGCCTGTTCGTCCCGCCTCTCTGGGGGCAGTATTCCCAGACCCGCTCCTGTATCCCGCTGCAGTGTCGGTCTCCTCCGTACACTCAGTTCCAGTCTGAACTCTCTCCTATCCTTTACCTGTTTTGTCTATGTCCATTCCCTTCCTTTTCCTGCAGAGTCTGTACTCGTACCTAACTCCTGCTTGTTGTCTCTGTACTCCCGTTTGTGAGTTTTTGGTCCACTCGCTACTTCACTGCAAGTACCCTGTGGGTGTCTGGCTCTGTCTTTCCCTTCCTGTCTGTTCCGTGTGAACAGAGTCCTGTCCTGCCCTGCTTCTGCCCGCTGCTCCGGCAGTCCTGTCCTGCCCTGCTTCTGCCCGCTGCTCCGGCAGTCCTGTCCTGCCCTGCCTGTACCCCTCTGCCTGTAATGTTCCTGAGTCCCAGTGTGTACTGGGCCCTATCCTGCCTGTATTGTTCCTGAGTCCCAGTGTGTACTGGGCCCTATCCTGCCTGTATTGTTCCTGAGTCCCGGTGTGTACTGGGTTCTATCCCGCCTGTGTTCCTACCTGCTAGTGCCTCCTGTCTGCACTCTAGCTGTGCTTGCCTTTACCCCCCTGCCTGCATACCCGCCTGCCTGCATACCAGTCGTGCCTGCCTATACCCTCCAGTCTGTGTGCCAGCCTACCAGCCTGTTCCTGTATTCCCTGTGTGGGTCAACAGCCGTGTCCGGGGTCTGTCCTGGAGTAGCACCTGGTCCCTCTGCTCGGTTCCTCCTTGGTGCACTGGCGTCGTATGCCGTCGTGCGACCCTGGTCGGATCGGGTGAATACTTAGTCACGCCCCTCCAGGCATACACTCTCCGGCACGGTCCAGTGGAATCACTACCAATCCCACGCACACGCCGCTTAGCCCGGGCGTGTGCATAACACTCACTCTCTGTATCTTCCTTCTATTAGTCGCAGGTGATATTTCTCCCAACCCAGGACCCTCCAGTAATAATAACACTAAATCTTTCCCTGTTACATTCAGAAACCCTGCTAATCTCATTAATATTCCCTGCATATCTTCTGTCTCATTCAACTGTGCCCTTTGGAATGCACGCTCAGCTTGTAATAAACTCTCTTACATCCATGACTTTTTCCTCTCTAATTCCCTCAACCTTCTGGCTCTCACTGAAACCTGGATCCAGCAGTCGGACACCACCGCCGCTGCAGCTATCTCCTATGGTGGCCTACATTTCTCTCATACCCCGCGACCTGACAACAGATCAGGTGGAGGTGTTGGTCTGCTTCTTTCAACAAAATGTACTTTTCAGGTTATCCCCCCTGTACCCTCCCTTATCTTCCCGTCCTTTGAGGCCCACACAGTCAGACTCTACCGGCCCTTCTCCCTGCGAGTGGCGGTTGTCTATCGCCCCCCAGGTCCCCCCCGTCAATTCCTGGATCACTTTGCTGCCTGGCTTACAAATTTTCTATCCTGCGACATCCCCACGATAATCATAGGAGACTTTAACATCCCAATTGGCGATCCTCTTTCCCCATCTGCCACGCATCTTTTATCATTAACCTCCTCCTTCGGCCTTTCACAGCTTGCTAATTCTCCTACACATGAGGACGGGAACACATTGGACCTGATCTTCTCCCGGCTTTGCTCAGTACATGACTTTACTAACTCTCCCCTTCCACTCTCTGACCATAATCTTCTTTCATTCTCTGTCAAGAACTGTGACTCTACTCAAGACACTCCCACCGTCCACACTTATAGAAATTTACGCGCCATTAACACCCAGAAATTTATAAAAAGGTTGCAATCATCATTGGCCCCAATCTCCTCCCTCTCATGTCCCGAATCTGCATTGAAGCATTATAACAAAATAATGCTATGCGCCATGGATGAAGCCGCACCTCCTACACAAAGAACAATTCGGCATAGACGGCGACAACCCTGGCACACGCCTCAAACACGTCTTCTCCAGAGGTACTCCAGGTGCGCTGAACGGCTGTGGAGAAAATCAAATCTGCCCGAAGATTTCCTCCACTATAAATTTATGCTGAAAACATATAACTCTGCCCTTCACCTCTCCAAACAAACCTACTTTAACAACCTCATCATCTCACTTTCCAATAATCCTAAACGACTCTTTGACACGTTTCATTCTCTCCTCAATCAAACAGCACAGGCCCCGACCACCGACCTCAGCGCTGACGATCTGGCTAACTATTTCAAAGAAAAAATTGACCATATCCGACAGGAAATTTTCTCCCAATCCCCAAATGTTATGCATGCTCCCCCCCGCCACATTGTATCTTGCTCATTTTCTGACTTCGAACCAGTCACGGAAGATGAAGTGATCAGGCTCCTTGCATCTTCTCGCCCTACCACCAGCACCAGCGACCCTATTCCCTCACATCTCCTTCAGTCCCTTGCTCCAGCTGTCACCTCTCACCTAACTAAAATTTTCAACCTTTCCCTCTCATCTGGTATCTTTCCCTCTTCTTTTAAACACGCCAGCATACAACCATTACTTAAAAAACCATCCCTCGACCAGAACTGCACGGCCAACTACAGACCTGTTTCCAATCTTCCCTTTATCTCTAAACTCCTGGAACGCCTGGTCCACTCCCGTCTAATCCGCTATCTCTCAGACAACTCTCTTCTTGACCCTTTACAATCTGGTTTCCGCTCTTTACATTCTACTGAAACTGCCCTCACTAAAGTCTCTAATGATCTACTAACAGCTAAATCTAATGGTCACTACTCCCTGCTGATTCTCCTGGATCTCTCTGCAGCATTTGACACTGTGGATCACCAGCTCCTCCTCACTATGCTCCGCACTATTGGCCTCAAGGACACGGTTCTCTCCTGGTTCTCCTCTTATCTCTCTGACCGCTCCTTCTCTGTGTCTTTTGCCGGCTCCTCCTCCTCCCTACTTCCTCTTACTGTCGGGGTTCCTCAAGGATCAGTCCTAGGCCCCCTTCTTTTCTCCTTATACACCGCTCCTATTGGACAAACAATCAGTAGATTCGGTTTTCAGTACCATCTCTATGCTGATGACACCCAATTATACACCTCTGCTCCGGACATCACCCCTGCATTACTACAAAAGACCAGTGATTGTCTTTCTGCTGTGTCTAACATTATGTCCTCCCTCTACCTAAAACTGAATCTGTCAAAAACTGAACTACTCGTCTTTCCTCCCTCCATTAATCTACCTGTGCCCGATATCGCCATCTCAGTTTGTGGCTCAACCATTACTCCCCAGCTACAAGCCCGCTGTCTTGGGGTCATTTTTGATTCAGATCTTTCTTTCACTCCTCACATCAAATCACTCGCTCGTTCATGTCATCTACACCTCAAAAACATCTCAAGAATCAGGACTTTTCTCACCTTTGACTCGGCAAAAACTCTTACTGTCGCTCTTATTCATTCTCGTCTTGACTATTGCAACGCTCTACTAATCGGTCTCCCTCTTACTAAACTCTCCCCTCTCCAATCCGTCCTGAACGCAGCAGCCAGGATCATATTCCTCGCCAACCGCTACTCAGATGCCTCTTCCCTGTGCCGGTCATTGCATTGGTTGCCCATCCAATATAGAGTTCGTTTTAAACTTATCACGCTTACCCACAAAGCGCTCCATGCTTCAGTACCCCCCTACATCTCCTCCCTTGTCTCAGTCTACCACCCTACACGTGCCCTCCGTTCTGCAAATGACTTGAAACTAAAATCCTCCATAATCCGAACTTCCCACTCCCGTCTCCAAGATTTCTCGCGTGCTGCGCCAATTCTCTGGAATGCACTACCCAGGACAGTTCGATTAATCCCCAATACCCACAGTTTCAAGCGAACCCTAAAAACACATTTCTTTAGACTGGCGTATCACCTAAACACACTCTGTCCATCCCAGCTTTCCCCCATATTAAAATCTTCTTCAACTTCGGGTTCAAACCAACCATGCACATAAAAGCCTCTGTCAGGACTGCACACATACTGGCTGGCGACCAGTCCATGTATTATTATTTATCCTATTCAGTATATCAAGGCTGCATTATACAATATATGTACTTTTTACCTTTTGTGTCTCCCCCACTTCCTCATAGACTGTAAGCTCGCGAGCAGGGCCCTCACTCCGTTCGATATGAGATATGCTTATTCTGTATTGTCTGTATAAGTCCCCCCTAAAATTTGTAAAGTGCTGCGGAATATGTTGGCGCTATAAAAATAAACTATTATTATTATTATTATTATTCCCCCCTGGTAAATCACAGCACGTCCTCGGGCTGTAAGATATAAACAAAAACATCCAAAACATACAATTTTTTTTTCATAAAACATAAACATATAAAACATCATATATTATCAGCATAAACTTTTCATATAAACATTCTTGTTTCTGGTTCCTCCGGTCACGGTGCAACTTGTGACCGGGTAAAGTGCGACAGTCTCTTTTGGAAGAAAACAGTTTCCTATAAAACCGGTAGGGGGCGCTTTAGGAAGCGCAACTATATACAAGGGGATATGGCCGCTCTCAGTCCTCGGCCAGGTATTAGGGAGGATTGACCGCTCTCAGTCCTCGGTCAGTGGGAATAGGGACACACGGGGTTAACAGTTCACTCTTGGCTGGTCCCAACGGGGACTATATTTTAACTAGAACAGTTCTTGGTACCCCGACGGGCAACTTTATACAGTCTCTCTCTACCGTACTTCAACGACGGCGTCCTCCTGCTCTTTCTTGTTGGTTGGTTTCAGTTTCAGACCCGTCCGGGTCCTCTTGCTCCTCCTCACACCGCAGCTCCTCCTCCGTCAGGCGATGCACATGGAGGGCGTAGGGTCCTTTGGCACACTTGTGCCGGGTGAAGGTGACCTCGTCCCCTACATACAGGTCACGACCTCTGTGTCCCTCCGGCAGATGGCTTTCTACGTCTCTGCGGGTTACAAAGACGTCGCCGGGGGTCTGATGGTCTCTAATAAAGCCCCATCCGTGCTGCATGTTGAATTTTATCACAGTCCCGGTGGAAGGGGGACCATGAGCTGCACGGGGATTCCTCCTGGTCCGGCTCTTCTGCTCCGCGCTCCTTATCTGCGCTTGCTGTTCCCGGACCCGCCTCTCTCTCCGCTCCCTCTCGAAGACCTCGAGCTGCTGCCGGCAGCACTCTGCACGCTCCGCTGCGGCCGCCCGAGTCTCCTGGGTGAACCCCATGAGGTCTTCTCCGGTGGGGTCCCACTCGAACTGTGCCTCCTCCAGCGGGGGCGAGGTCCTCTTTACAGGCTTCGGAGCCGGAATCAGGGGCTCGTCTAGGGGTCTCTCTTTCCGGAGTCGGGGATGGTGAAACTCCGGTGGCCATATGAAGGGCTGCCCATCCGGGCACGTATGCTGGGCGAACAGGTCCTCACCCAGGTGCGGTACTTTAGGTGCTATGGGCGCCGTGGTGGTAGCGGCGCCCGGGTTGACCAGGCCTTGCGACCAGGCTTGGGGCACGCTAAAGGAAAAGGGCACCGTAAGAACGGCGGCGCCCGTGGTTACTCGGGCCTGCGGCCAGGCCGGTGGCTCCGCGGAGGTAGGGGGCGCTGTTGGTATTGCGGCGCCCGGAGGTACTAGGCCTTGCGACCAGGCCGGTGGTATTTCCTGCTTGGCCACGCTCGAGGTCGAGGCGTGTGACGTCACAGGGGTCGCGGCCGCGGTTTCCGGTTGAGGCCTAGTCGGCGGCGGCGACGATGCAGCGACGGGCACGGCAGGGGGAATTTCGGGCTCTGCGACGGGGAGCTGGGGCAGGCACGCGGTTTCCCGGCTCGGGGTAGAGACGTCCCCTTTACCTGCCTCCGTCCGTTCAGCTCCCTTCTCGGCGCCGTCTCCTGCCTTCATTCCTCCTGCGCCATCCTCAGAGGCGGTCTGTCTCCTCGTCTCAGGTGGCGTGCTCCGCTGACGGGTTTCGGTCTGCTGGGCCATCTCTCGGCTCCACTCCGCCAACGTCTCCCGCTGCACCCGGGCCATCCTCCGTGCGAGGCCCTCCAGCGCGGTCTGTGCACGCTCCCGGTCTCGGGGGAGCTGTGCTAGGATCTCCAGCAGGCCTTCTGGAGTGGCGACCTGCAACAGGCTCCTGACCACTGGGTCGGTGCTGCCTGACTCTCCCTCCATCTCCGGGTAGGCTCTCTCTGGACTCTCTTCCAGACGTCTTGTCTCCGGGTGCGCTCTCTCCAGACTCCTCCAGGCTGCACCCATCTTCGTTCTCTTGTTCTGTCTCCGCCCACATTGAGGGTGGTCCCGGGGCAACTTCAGTTCCAGGGGCAGTTCTCTCACGCTGATGGACACTTCCAGCATCACAGTCTCTGTTGGTGGGCGCGGTTTCCGCTTTTGGCGCCATTCTTCGACCTGGCCCACGATGGGAGGTGGCCTTTTGCCACCCTCTGGCACGCCCATAATGGCGTCCGCTCCCCCAAGGCGGGAAATCTTCGGAAATGGCGGGAATCGTCTCCCAGTGGCGGGAAACTCCATGGATGGCGGGAAAAAGCTGCAAATGGCGGACAACCGGCGGGAAACGACCTGTGATGGGGTCCGTTGGCGGGGACCCTCCGGAACCGGCAGGAGACTTCTTTTTGAGGTAACGGTGAACTTTTCTTCAGGCACGCAGTACCCGGTTGTTGCGGGCACGTTATCCTGCCGACTACGCCAAAGTTGACGCGCCCCCTGGGCCAGTGCTGTTAGGGATACCCGGAGCCGGATCAGATGGGGGTTGTAGTCTCCGAGTGGCTGTGACCCGGTCCGTGCCCAGGGTGTCAAACTCAGTGTGTGGCAGTCCTTATAGATGTTACTAGATGTTCTTTTATGTCGACTACGCCACCCGTTGATTTGCGGTCAATACGGCCGCCGCTGCAGCAGGGTCCACTGAGGCTGATGATGTGAGTGCAGCTTAGGTAGTATAACCCCCAACGGGAGGGGTATAGCCTCAGGGGGTCAGCCGTGGAGGATGGTGGTTGTGAAGGTGCAGCAAGGAGACTCAGAGGCATAAAATGCAGTTCCAGGGTTTTACTTACTGGTGTTGCTCGGGTCACTGTGTACAGCAGTGACCACCCAAGCCGTGCTGCGTCCACCAGGTCCTGGACTCGGTCAACTCCCAGGCAACTCCGGAGTGTGGTCCTGAGCTCCTTTCTGTCTCTCCCTTCTTCTGGCCGTTCCCACCAGGGATCCACCTAAGTCCGGCTCCCTCGGGCCTCTTGTTGGTCAAGCCTCCTCTGGGCTCCCTGACCCTATTCTTGGTCTGCCTTCCGGGTGGATTTAGTGGGTGATCGTGGCAGATCCTGCCCATGACCTCCGGTTCCTGGCTAAGGTGTGCTGTAGCCTCTGCCAGCTTGGGATCCGGTACCCTGTTGCCGACCCTTCACCCTATTAGCTCTCTTATGGGCTCTTGGGGTCCCCTCTGCGCCTCTGGGTCTCTCTCTCTTCTCCTCTGCTCTGCTTCTCAGGTTCTCAGACAGACTGTCTGACTGACTGACTGTGGCTGACTGACTCTGATCTAAGATGGTGCCCACCTTAAATACTCCCTCTATGTGTGAGCTCAGGTGACCAGCACCCAATGAGCTCCTAACTTTACCCAGGCTGCTCCCCCTATCTGCCCCTACACTACTGGGATGTTCCACCCCCCTCCCACTCCAGCCAGGAACAGACACTGTCGTACCTGCACATTTCTCTAGTGGGAGTACCATCGGTCTGTTCCTCGGAAATGGGATGTGTGTAGCGCATGCAGCCTACTAGCTCAGTTCCACACTCCATCCTTACCCGGGAGTGGAATATCACACCTCTGGGTTGAGGTGCAATACCCCTGTAGCAGCCGAATCCTCAGGGTGCTACACTTGCATTACAACAAAACAAAGCAGATGCTAACTTCTATCATCATCATCATGCTCCTCACCTTGGCACTCTCAACTTCCCTGATGGAGAAGCCAGGGCCCACCGGAGGAGTCTGGTTCTCTGGTGGGCTCATCCAATGCTGCCCTAAAGTAGGCCGGGCTAAGAAAAGTCTGTGGGGATGTTCCGCGGAGAAATCGGGGCGGCTGTGGACTGTTTATGGACACCCGGCCACCCCCAGGCCACTGGGGACCGAGTGTGGACACCCGGCCGCCCCCTGGCGGCTGGGGACTGAGTGTGGACACCCGGCCGCCGGGCGGCTGGGGACTGAGTATGGATACCTCGCTGCCGAAGCAGCCATGAGGTAGTGGCCAGCTTCGGCCTCCTCAAAACTAAAAGGCCCCATTTCAAGTGCAAGCTAGCAGTATGGTATTGCAGCCTACGGGTGGGTGGGTGGTTGGCTGCATATTTGCGCTTGCATTGCAAGGAATGGGGGAGGTACAATTGAACATTGCCCTGGGACAAGGACTTGCATGGGGATAGTTGCAAGTCTGCATCTTCTGATGCGGCAAGGATCACTTCTGATGGGCACACTTTTAGGCAGTGACCTGGGAGTCAGAGATGCTTCCAGGGGTCTTCCCCATGCTGTCCCCATGTCTTTTCAGCACTGTATGCATGTGTCACACAGCACATGGCCAGATAAGGTTGTAAAATGTTAAAATGACATTTCCCGGTGAATGCATTTGTCACAGTTGAAAGCAATACAAAAGTGCAAAAACGCATAAAAAATGCTACTTGTGAACATAGCTCAAGGTGTGGAGGAGTATTTTTGTTTTTGGTTATTTATTTTACCTTATACACAAATCTTTACCCTGGAAAATAAATTCCTTAACATATTTCACAGGAAAAAAGTTTCACTTTCGTTTTTGAACGTTTTATTATGAGCCTGTAAAAGTGGCTTAATACCTCTGACCACGTTGTTGACAGCAGTGACCTGGGGGTCAGAAATGCTTCCTGGGGCGATTCCCATGCTGTCCCCATGTCATTTGAGCACTGTCACTATCATTATAGTTGTTAGCCAAAATCTTGTGAGACATGACCCCCTCCATCCTCCCTTCAATACAGTGCAGTCGTCCTGTCCCCTTTGCAGAAAAGCACCTCAAAAGTATGTAGTTTCCCCCACCATGCTTCACGGTTGGGACGATGTTCTTGGGGTTGTAATCATCCTTCTTCCTCCAAACACGCCGAGTGGAGTTGATGCCAAAAAGTTCTATTTTGGTCTCATCTGACCACATAACCTTCTCCCAAGCCTCCTCTGGACCATCTAGATGGTCATTGGTAAACTTCAAATGGGTCTGGACATGTGCTGGTGTGAGCAGGGGGTCACTGCGATCTTTGGGAGGCAGAATGAACAACCCAGCAGCAGGTGAAGAATTGGTTTCATTTATTTTTTACGTCATTCCTCATGCGGTAGCAAAATTCTTTCTTATTTTCTGCACTTTTTGACCCAAAAAAACAATTATAATTTAGACAATTCTGTATATGTACTGAAATACGTCACCCACAAAAAAGTACAACTCATCGTAAATGCTGTACTTTTAATGTTGGGGAGCAGGAAAGAATAAAAAGCTGGACTGTGGAGTAAGTATCAGAAGAAGGTACCGATTCCAGCTGCATGAAGAAAAATGTAAAAAACGTCTAGATTGTTAATATTGTATAATATAAATTATTTCATGTATAAATTCCTGAATATTTACTCTTAATTGTTATTAGTAATTATTATCGATGGAAGTTTGGCTTACTGACCCCACAGCCCTAGTTTAAAGGGTTTTTCCCAGAAGTGAATTCATATCACTGGAGTACAGTATGTCTTATTAGGTGGATATGGATAACACTTAAGTAAAGCCACATTTAGGTATAAGGGTTCAAGTGTCTGGAAAATCTAAGGATCAGAACATGTTTTTCCTTGGATTGACTGTCATTCATAGATGTAACAGGATCACTCGTCCTCTCCTCCACTTTTGGCCAAGGTTTATAGGGTAAATCTAAGACATGAAATGGATATTCTCCTGTTTGTAACCCCTCACACTAGACATATATAACGTATAGTACTGATATGCCATGAATGTCAGTAATATTCCAATAAATGCAATTGAACATAATTCAATTTGATTTTTTTTTAATTAAGAATATCATGGAAGGATGAAAGGATGTTTTTGGAGGGGCCTTCTTCTTCTGCAGATGTTCCTTGCTGGTCAGAAGACCACAGGCTGATGGTACAAATCCTTCCATAGAGATGCAGCTTTGATGGTGGACATGCTGCACCCTCTTCAGGGTGCTAGACGTGGGGTCTTTCTGCTCTCGAGATGTTTATGCTGCCCCGCTGACAGGCTGCAAATATACAGCTTTCTCTGATTGAGTGAGCAGCCCTGGATAATCCTCGCCGGCAGGATGATATCAGCCGACGGAAGATAGAACCTATGAGAGGAGACATAACTAATGTAAGTAATGGCACTCCATATTAGAGGATACTACGGTAGTGTCACTGTGGCAGGACGGTAGAGGAGTCTTATCCTTACAGAGGTGCGGGGTCATTGTCAGTCATTGTACATGTGACAATCCCACCACTGACAGAGAACATCTGCTCCACATGACTTCTTCTCACTGACTGACATCACACAACATGGAGCTTGTGGTCACACTTACCTCTTCTACTTCTCCCCTCTTCTACTTTTTCTGCTTCTTGTTGTTTTCTCAATGCAGATTTTCTTCTCCCCTGAACTGGAAGTTCTAATCAAGAATCAAGAAAAAGATGTAGATTATAAACACCTAAAAGATTAGCTTTGTATCTTTATAGAGGTATCTTATTCTTGTACCCTGTAGTCCTCTTAATTTATTATTGCACCATAATAGAGAGAATATGTCATATATACATAACATAACCTGAGGGTCTGAGAAATAGATTTCCTTGTGAACTGATTAATATAAAACCTGATATGTGTTGTCAGTTTTTATATTAATCAGATCACAAGGCAATCTATTTCTCAGACCCTTAGATTATGTTATGTATACGATATGACATATTCTTTCTATTATGGTGCAAAAATAACAGACGCCTTATTACCATCACATTACTTGCAGGATGCCACAGTGTTGCCTTATAATCAGTGTAACATTAAGGACATAAGGAGGATCAGTATAGGCTCATATGGAGCCATGGGTACAGTATTCAATATCAGTTTGGCAGAAGACTGAATGGCTCCTTATAACTTAATGCATTATATAAAAGAGTGAGTTTTTTACACAATGAAGTGCTGGACTGTACTTTGTTTTATAGGTAGTAATTTTCTGAGCCTTTATGTGCACGTTCACATTACACTTTTTGATCTGAGGCTGTAATAGGATGGCCAATAGATCTGTACATACCTGACAATGGGAATGACTGGCTGTCTTTGGCAGTGAAACGCTGCTTGTCACCATCAGATTCAGGAGAGGAAGATTCTTTCTTCCTGTTTGGTAGAAGAGAAAAATATAAATTACAAGTGAAAACAATACAAAAGGGAAGAACATCTGTGTGCAAGGCCTGTTAGGACGTTTGGATAACATGGAGGGGATGCAATGCACAGGACTCCCAGCAAGAATGGAGAATCACTACTAATGTTAGCCTGTAATGATCTGGAAATGAATGGCTGGTCTCAATGATCACCTTTTATCACCAGCATTCTCACAAGCCAGAACCACGGTGATGAGCAATCAAGGGGTCATGGATCCTGGATTTAGTATTGAGTTACATTTGTCTTGCATTTGGTGTTCTGAACATACATCAGACTTGAACCCCATAATAGTAATTTACTCACATGTCTGAGTGTTTTGCGTTTTCTGGGGAATACCCTGGAGGTGACTTGGGTTCTTCATTGTTCATCATTTTGGTATTGATGGAACAGAGCTAAAGCATGGAGAAAAATAAAATATATGTATAGTTCTAAACTTTATCTTAGTTATAGGTTTTATTGATCTTTTGGGTCACATACTTACTTTAGAAAGCCTATGAGAAGATGATAGAAACTTTTGGATTTCTGGCCAGTCATTGTCCTCACTTGAGTCCTCCTCATCTGAATCACTATGTTGGTATCTGCTACGTCGAGCTGCAAAGTACAAGTGTTATTAGAGATTACTAGTTACGGACAGTCACCATGTTATAATAATTATGGAGACTGATTGTCAAATAAAATGAAAGACAAGACAAACAGCAGCTTTCTGAAGATAATGTCTCATTCTCCTTACTGTCAAAGTAGCGGGTGTCCTCATCTGACTTAATATGAGGAATGAACTGTGGCTTCTTACTTAGAAGATTGTTAAAGTCCAAGTTTTCTAGAAATGGATGAATCTTGATCTCATTTGCTCCTCCTAGAAAATAAAAGACAATAGAAAGATATACAGACATTGTCAGGGAGTTGGTTCCATATCTGTACATTTTATGTTAAGCTGAACTGAAGATGTAACAGAGCCAAAGTGAAGGGAATATAGTGAAAGTCATAGCATGAAGAATGGAGAATGCGCAAGTTGGTAGAGTAGAGCACCTCAGTGCTGATCCTCATGGATGTAATCATTTTTCTTGTCACAGAGGTGTAATAAGTTATTATTAATACTTTTATATACATTACCTGTCCCAAGTCTATATGCTGGATCTTTTCTGAGCAGCTCAGTGATGATATCTTGAGCATCGGGTGGAGGAGCAGAATTATTAAATTTCCAAGTTATGTCATCTGTTATATAAAAAGCAAATATTACAGAAAATGAAACCTCTTTATTTACTTTATTAAAATTAAAATCTTTTGCATTAACACAAGTAACTAATCCACAGAACCAACCTAATCAAATAACAATGACATCACATATCATTCAGATATTTTTACTTACGCCCATGAAATGGGACACGTCCTACAAGAAATTTATGTAGGATGATTCCAATTGACCACCAGTCAGCTGGCCTTCCATAGCCTTCCTGTAAAAGCACTTCTGGAGCTGTGTAACTATAGGTGCCACAAATCTGGAAACCAACAGAGGAATGAGATGATGATCAGTGAAAATAATTGTGACAAATAGCATTAGTGGAAATGTTTTCTAAATGAGAAAATATCAGAGAAGGAGAAATATATGAGATCAGTAAAGAAAAAGTTGGTGCCTACCTCATTATCACAGAACTCTCTGGTGATGTCCTCAGTTGGAGCCTTGTAGATGTTTGATGTTGGTCTCATGAGGCAGAGTTTGGACAGCCCAAAATCGGTGACTTTAATATGACCGGTTGATGTTACCAGGAGACTGTGAAAAAAAGGATGGTATAAGCCCCAAATAATAACCCATAGACTTTATGACAATTTCTGACTTTTTCGTATTTACTGTACATCAAGGGTCACTTACTTTGAAGGCTTCAGGTCTCTGTGCATTACACCGTAGCTATGCAGGTATTCAACAGCTAAAACTGTTTCTGCGATGTACATACGAGCCAAGGGGACAGGTAAACGCCCACAGTGTTTCAAGAGAGTGTCACAGTCTCCTCCTACAGGAGAAAGAAAATA
The DNA here is from genome assembly GCF_046119375.1 of Phyllobates terribilis. Taxonomy (NCBI): domain Eukaryota; kingdom Metazoa; phylum Chordata; class Amphibia; order Anura; family Dendrobatidae; genus Phyllobates; species Phyllobates terribilis. The sequence goes on from NW_027362797.1 coordinate 2,951,808, forward strand.
TGACAGGAGAGGGTTTGTTACAATGGGTTTAATCTGCAGGTTAATAGCATTCTGAAGGTACCAGCCACCGCACTGACTGCCCGGCTGTCCCGGCTGACATCTGGTTTTTACCTTTCACCTTCTCAATGAGATGTGTTCTTACACAGTCTGATATTGTGAGAAATAATGGGACACGGACAGACTGCTGGTACACTCGAATTATACTGACAATTTATAACATTAAGGCTGAATTCACACATCTGTGTGTCACAGTCTGAGTCCAACCATCATCCAGGGACTGGCAGCCGGTATATTGACCCGAAATTAACAAGCGCATAAGCAAATATGTAAAGTTCAAGTCAGGAGACCAATGGCCGGTCTGTGAATAATGGTCTGTACTCAGATCGTGACACACAAACGTATGAATTCAGCCTTATTCCGACATTTCTAGGAGGGATCACAGAGGAACTTCACAATTGTTAATTGGAGTACCAGTATTTACTATATTCTGCCCATGAATTTGTCTGATCAGTGATGTATTTTTTAGCATAGTCTGCAGTGTTATAATAGTCTGCAGTGTTATAATAGTCTGCAGCCGTCTGTGTTGAAGCGGTGTCTATTCACCATATAGTGTAAGTACAACTATGCGCTTTTTTTCTTACATATAGCTATCCACTCTCCTCTCATGGTTAGATATTAACATCAACAAGATTCTATTATACCATGCTGACAGATTGCTGACACCTCTATGAATTATATATTTATTTAGCTTATTAATTGTAAGATACATAGTATAGCTTATACTTTTTGGCCGTAGTAGTGTCCCTTTGTTGTAGGAGTTACCTTCTTATTTTTAACTATGGATTCCATGTGACTAATACAGATTCATGTTTTTATATTGGACATTGTGTCATTGCACTTGTTTTGCAGCTTTTGCACATTTGTGGTTTTGCTTTATATACTGTATAATGTAGAGCGTATACTATATACTGCAGAGTGACCCTATACAGAAAGGCAGAGCCGGGCTTCATCTACTAGCCTCTTATTACTTTCTCTATGAAATGCTCATCTATACAAACTCTTATAATAGAGTCAAATCCTCCTTTTAGCCATAGTAGAGATTTCTGCCACGCTCAGTGAGGACGTACGCCGGAGACTTCACAGAGATAATAATTTTTCGGGCATCTTGGTAACAGATAGGTGCTAGAGATAAGCAGATCCGGGCTGGATATAGATATGATAGATATGACCTACCTGCTACATACTCCATGACCATACACAGATGATGGGTAGTTGGAAAGGAGCAGAACATGGAGGCCACAAAGGGACAATCAGAGAATGTTAGGATGTCCCTCTCTAGAAAGGCACGTTCCAGGCTTATTGGATCTCTCAAGTTCCGCTTGTCCAGTTTCTTCATAGCGAATGTCTGGTTTGTGTCTTTGTGGCGCACTAAGTGGATGGTCCTGGAGAGGAGGAAAATCCATGATTCATAATGAATTCTTACTAACGTTCTGTTTATAGACATCTTCAAATGATCTCCTGTACTAATGGTTAATACTAGATGTACGGCCAACACTAGAAATCCATGAAATAACATTACATAAATGATCATCTATGGGAGATCCTCATCCATGCCACATCCTGAATGACCTGAATAGTGACAATTAGACGTGGATTGTAGAGATGAGCAAATAAATTTGAGTGGAATAGAATTCTACTTAAATTTTACAAAGATCCGCATTCGCCAAAATGGCGATTTTCTTTTTGTAATTTGCTTCCTCACGCAATGAGCAAAATGGCAGGCGTTGGCCACTATTTTCTAAACCTTAAAAGACCATCAAAATGTTAAAAAATAAACAAATTCTTATACTCATCTCTCCAGCCCTTCCAACTCAACCGACTGGACTTTGCTGCATCCTCAAATCTCTTCTGCTAGTGCTGACATCCAAACGTCTCTCAGGCTGGGTTGGATCATTCGGCATCGAAGATGTCCTGGAGAATTCTGTGCAAGTGCATGAAGGATCACATCATGACGCTGTGACCCTTCATGTGCTTGTATGGAACCCTCCTGGACCTCCTCAAAGCCAGAAGTTCTGGCCTGGACTGAGCTGCGGTGTTCTGATGATGCGGTGAGAATTGGACAAGTGATGGTGAGGGGTGAAGGGATTGGAGAGTTGAGTAGTAAGGTAAGTAAGTGTATATTTCATTTTTTACATTTATTAGGCTCTGGGGTCAGGAGAGATCCAGAGCATAATAAGGAATAATACATTTGCATAGAATAACTTCTCCATAAATCGGATGAAAGTCTGCGTGATCAGGCGAATTAGAATTTTGCCAGAACCGCTCAATTCTAGTGGACAGTGATGTGGACTCGTATAATTTCTCTGTGGTAACATTGTACTGGCAGGGCACAGAGACTGAGGCATCGCCATAAGGAGCCCTAGGAAATGTATATTATCTCAAACTATAGGCTCACCCAAAAGCTCCACTGCTGATCAGTTTGATCGGTTTGTAGTCAGTCTTGCAAGGATTTCTCCCCACATTCAATGATCCGTTCAAGGCCTAGAAATAATAAGAAATTATGTTAAGACATAGAAGCTCCAGATGCAGGAAAGTCTCCCTTCTATATTATGTCCCTGCTGATTACAGTGCAGCACATGTAGAAGATGTGATGCAAGTCTGACCCTCTGCAGACACTATTATATTATAAGGGGAAACCCTTCATATATACATTACATACATATATATATATATATATATATATATGTGTATGGCAGGGGAGGATAAGGGACAACACAAAGGAGAGAGCAGGAATAATAACATCACACACAATAGGTCTGATCTACCTAAGAGCAGCGATATCCCATTGTCATCTGGGGTGTAATATTATATGTGTAATTCATTCCCCGTTATCTGATGATATACAGACTTCTCTGATACTTACACTGGCAGATTCGTGGATCTCTGGTGTCTCACATTTTCCATCAGTAATTGCCGGCACAGTTATTTCTAAAATAATGATAAAATAATGAAGAGATGTCATTTATCAGTCTGTATCAGTACTTAATATACAACACATCCATATAATGAAGGAAATGACAAGACCTCTGTAAATGATATAAAACTAGGTATATGGTATTCTGTACATACTGTATACATGTATGGCACATCCATAGATAGATATACTGCACCATAAATGTGCGACTGTTCAGGATCTGATTAATTCTTGAACAATTACATAATTGGGGAACTATGAGCCACCTTGTACATTTTGGAGCTGAGAAGAGCACAGAGGAGAGAAGCAGAATTCCATGAGCCCTCTCCATTATAGTCTATACAGAGGATAAAGAATAAATCTACATATTCTCTGTGGTTCTCTATAATATCTCGATATTTGAATGTAAAATATTAGATGATCGGCTTACCTTCCATCAGATCATTTTCTACCTCTAGCTGACTAATATTAAAGTCAGGCATATTCACGTTTTGCCCCTCTTCGGAGTCACCTTCTGATGTTTCCTGATGGTTAGAATATGTACAATTAGTATAACATTTCACAAATACTAAATTACTGTATACACAAAGCAGGAAGGACTAAACCTGGATTTACTGGATAATTTCAATATTGAGGGGACTATTCACAGCCGCCCCATCTAGTAAATCCACATTAATAAATAAGGGACTTGTATCTACAACTGTTCTCTAATAACTTCTATTATCAGAACAGCAGCATTTACCAGAAGAAAATTGTGATGATCGAGCAAAACAGATACAGAATACAAACTCCGTATCGCTGAGTACAGACTGTCATCACAGATGATGGAGCCACAGGAACAGGCTGTCATAATATCCTGTGCCTGGCTGGAGATGACAGGGAGGCCTCTAACATCATAAATCTGACCTTCTGCTATATGACTGGTAATCTGGAGAAGATCAGACAACAAGGACATGTGATTTAGAAGACGATGGATCCTTACCAGGTGCTCCGGTGAGCGGGCCGGACTCTTCAGTATACACAGGACATTTTGGGCCAGTTGTTTAAAAAAGGCCAATTCTCCACTTTGGGATTTTTCTTCAGCCTATCAAAATGCAAATATATAGAAAAGGAAAATAATGAGGGAAAGTGCAGAATCTAGGAGGCCATTTATGTCACCATTTTGCTCCGCTCTCCAGCTATAATTACTATATAGCTGGGTATTTGGTATAGAAACCTATCAGATACCCCATGCCCTGTAAACCCGCCGTATTCAGCCATGTGTGATAGAACCCCCTCCCTAACTAGCCTCGTGTAACATAATTCTGTTAAATAAATGCTTTAAAAAGCATTTATAAGCTCTGCTTTCCCTATGCTAATGAGGGTTTTGACTAGTTGATGGTGCGTTAGTTTCCAGACTAGTCACCCCTCTTCCATGCTCATGTAAATTATGTTATCACGCCCAAAGGGATATCATAGGAGAGAGCTGACTAGACTGGGGAACTAACGCTCCATCAGCTAGTCAAAACCCTCATTAGCATAGGGAAAGTGGAGGTTATAAATACTTTTTTAAAATAATTAATTTACCCGAATTATGCTACACAGAGCTGGTTAGGGAGGGTTTTTTTTATCACAAATGGCTGAATACTGCGGGTTTACAGGGCATGGGGGACCTGACAGGTTCCCTTTAAATAAACGTGTATTCAATTATTATTAAATACACAATTATTAAATACAATATTAGATACACGGGGTATCACTGTTACACTAGGGCTATATACACTTGTATAAGCAGTGGTGGTGAAATATGATGTCATAATAGCAGTGATGCCGTGATGGAATGTTGTGATGGAATCTTAACAGAGTATCTCAACTTAAAAGAACGTTGCCTAGCAATAGTTAAGGTGACAACTCCATATTCTAAGTATTAGAACCAGATGCTGGAATTTAAGAAATAGCTATGGGTACTTTTCTCTTCTGATCAGTGAGGGTATTTTTATGCTCTAAGGTAAATTATTAATATCTACTATACACAGTAAAAATCCTAATTATGTATTTATGATATTTATGAGAAATCTGGATTCAGGTTCTAAAAGAAGTATCTTTTCTAAGATATCAGGGCTGGACTGGGAATGAAATCAACCCCTGACATTTGTATCAATCCGGCCCAAGCTACACTTTTACACCCACTTCCCAAGATGGGGACCTCTTGACATAGGAGAAAATCTAAATTGTATTACTATTAATCATACTACTATATAGGGGTGACCAACTAAGCCTCTTTATACTAATAGTAATGATAATAATAATAATAATAACAATAACATTTGATCCTGCTAATAATAATAACAACAATAATAATAATAAATTGTGCAGATTGTCTGCTATTTACCTGTTCTACTAATGTCTTGATGTTCAGCTGTAAATGCTCAAGATATTCAAATGTAATGCGACCTTGGTGATATTTGGTCAGGCAGTCCCTTACTAACTCCATAACCAGCCGGTAAGTGAAGCTGAGGACGCCATCGGGTAGTGGTAGCACAATGTCAGGGGTATAGGTGGTAAGAATCCCCTGGAGTAGTGCCAACTCCTGAAATTTGTCTGGAAGAAATCCAGACATTTCAATCAAATCCAAGCGCAATCAGTATATCACTAGTAAATAGCTAAACACTGAAAACAATGACACCGGGGTATCACTGTGACAGGGGGCCTATAAACACTTGTATAAGTAGTGGTAGTGAATTATGATGTCATAATAGCAGTGATGACATGATGGAATCTTGTGATGGAATCTTAAAGGGGCATTTCACCTTATAAGGAAGTTGCCTAGCAACAGTTAAGGCAACAGCACCATAGACTGAGCATCAGTACTAGATGCTGGAATGCAAAAGGATATTTTTATGATCTAAGATAAATTATTAATATCTGTTATACACATTAAAAAACATAATTACGTATTTAGAAGAAATCCGGATTCAAGTGCTAAGAAGTATCTTTACTGAGGGACCAGGCCTGGACTGGTAATGGAATCCCTCCCTGGCATTTGCATCACATTAGTCCATTCTACACCCGTACACCCACTTCCCAGCGTGAGAATCTTTATTACAAATATGACACTGCTTGAAATTGGAGAAATTTAAAATGTTATTACTACAATTTATCACGCTCGCAATTGCTCGATCGTCAACTGCCTGAGCATCTCACTGTTCGAGATGCTTGGCGCTCGGCGAGTATTTCCCGGATGCTCGGGAGGGAGCTCAGGTCCCCGCCCCGCATGTTTGGCGCTCTTTACACAGCAAATAAACATGTGGGGATTGCCTGCCACTCACTGTAATGCCATAGCCATGTTGGTTGTGGCATTACAGTGATTGGTTGGCCACATAGCGTCATCAGGTCTATATAAGACCCGGGACCCTATGCTCATCACAGTCTACCCCTGAAACAGGCAGATTAGGGAGAGATACTGATGAGTGAGGGAGAGAAATGGCAGATTATTAGTGAAGTATTAGGTATTCCACAGCAAGATATATATCGATTTGAACTAACAGTCCTTCTAAGGACTAATCAAGCTGCATATATTAATCCGGATGATAGCAGGAGTTAGGCAGGCAGAGTTTGTGGACAGTGTATACAGCAGAATAGGGTCTATTGCACAGGCTGTCTGCTGGTGTTACAGATATTCATAGCCATAGATATCAGGGCTAATTTTTTGTTTTGCTCACAATCCTGATTATTTGTTTAAAAAGCAATATAGTGCACCATTTTTACAGCTCCATTTGCTTGTTAGCAGAATACATTCAAATTTGTTTGATTTTATTCACATTGCTGTATTGTGGAAGCAGAGAAAATTGCCCATCAACAGACATGATCCGATATTACTGCTGTAATAAACGTGAAATTTTTTAGAGTTTGCCAAATGTTACACTCCATTTCAAGTCTGCCAGCTGTGTGTTGTTGAACCTATTCACACTTGGTCCCTGACCAATACCACACTACAAGGCCACTGCCTAAAACCGTGGTCATCACGCGTAATCCCATATTACTGAAGTAATAATACAGTCATTTTGTGGAGGGTGCCAAATATACTCCATTTAAAATTATCAATGTGCGTGGCAAGGGACGGAGAAGTGGACGTGATGGTGATGGTGCACGCAGAGGCCGAGACCATGGACAAGATGAAACTGTGCCTGTTGAGGGAGCACCACATATTCCTCATCCTGATTCTCCTTCCTCCCACCATGCCGAGTGCCCAGAGACAAATGATCCCACACTTGGACACTCCGAAGAGCTGTTCACTTTTTCATTTATAGATTTGTGCCTCTTGCATGGCCCGGGGCAAGAGGAGATCGCATGTAGCGATGCCAAAATATCTGAACAGCCACGGTCACATGAAGGCAATGGTGAGAAACTGTCGCAGGTGGTGAATGATGATGATGAGACACAATTGCAAGCAAGTCAGGAGGAGGCCCAGTCATGGAAGATGAGGTGGTGGACGATGAAGTCACTGACCCAACCTGGCAAGATGACATGTTTAGCGAGGACAGCAGCACAGAAAGAGTGGGAGTGTCACGCACAGTGTAGGAAAGACAAAGTGTGACACGAATGAACGAGAGGAAGGGAGCCCAGACACTAGGGAAAGGGGGAAGTGGAGACCTCCAAGGCTGGCCTGCCATCACTCTGCCTCCCCTACCTTCCCTATATTGGTTCCTCACCAATCACCACACAGGAACCTATCCCTGTATTTCCCTAGTACTTGGCCCTGGATAGGGAAGGGGGGGGGATCCCCCCTAACAGCTAAAGACAGCAAGGGGAGACAGACACAGGGAAAGTAGCTTAGATTGAGTCGACTTCAGAGAGATGGCACACACGTCCTCTTAGCACCAGAGAGTAAGTTGTAGCACCACAACAGGCAGGAACAAGTAGTGGGGTGGCCACAGACACAAGGCGGGCAACTGTTCCCCTGAACATCAACACAAGGGAAGTTGCCAGTCCAACTGTTAGTGTGGTGCCCCTGAGAGTTCGACCGCCACAGGAATGCTGTACATCTTTAGTGGAGTGCGGTGTTCCTCCTCTGAGGTAAGGCCGGTGTGATGGTAGTGACCTAGCCTTTTGCATCCAACACCACATTCCACCAGAGGGAGCTAGTATGCACTAGTGCTGCTCCCCTGGTTACAGGGAGACTGGGCAACACAAAGTGGTAGGAACCAGTTAGTGGGTGTGGGTGGAGGAACACTAGTAAGTTACACTTCAAATTTCATATTTAAGAGAATGCCATCTTTGATCTTGGTTCTTCGTTGGTCTGTTCTCTGGTCTCTCTCTTTTTGGTTCTTGGGCTGTCAAGCGGTCTAAAATTACTGTGTGTAATGTGACTTCCCTCTGGGAGTGCAGATTCTGTGTGGGCCTGCACCGGTATGGGACACAGCCCTCGTACCCCGATCTATGGGACGAGAGGAAGGTTGCAGACAAGGAATGTCTCAACCTGGCCAAGGACCAGGATCAAGAAGGCCCGGGAGCTTTAGAGTGTGGCTCCCTAGCAAATGGGTCCCGGGGAGGATGCAGATGGAGTGGAGCACGCCACCTGTCCTCGCCTACCTGATCTATTCAGAGGGATTCCGGCTGCGAGAGTGGTACCGGCCCCCGACACCCGACCTCGCACTCTATGTCCAGGACGGGAAAGCCCGGTTAGGACCTGAGGATCCCGCCGGGCCTCGGATGGAGAGGAATTGCCACCCGAGCCCTACACCTGAGAGGAGCTCAGAGGGAGACCCAGCCTATCTACACACGCACAGACGGGAAAGGGTAAAGTCTGTAGTGCAGGAACACTCTGGTGTAGGGATGCTACCTCACACTTGACTTCCTCGGAGGTAGTCAGACCCCCGTCCCTGGTGGCCGCAGGACTCCGCGAGGAGCAGGGAGAAGCCTTGCGCTGCTTGAGAGAGAACTGTGAGTAAAGCCTTGGAAGTTCATCCCTATGGCCTCCGGACTGTTCATTACGCGCCATAACACGCGACGCGGTGCCCTTACTCCCCGCACTACTAACCCTCCTCTATCCTGCCTTGCCTGCCCTGAGGCCACGCTCCGCCTGTGGGGAGCAGTGAGATCTCTAGCCGCCATGACACCGGGCCTCAGCGGACTGTAGCGGTGCTGGTGGCGCATCACCAGACACCACAGGTGGCGTAGTCGACAATTACCACTCAACCCGGAAAGCCATAACATCATTTTTAATGTGACGGCCCTGGGCACGGAACGGGTCCAGGCCACGGCTGCATCCCCCTGCAACATCTGACCCGGCTCCGAGTATCCCCCATCTTCCCAGGGCTGGACTTGCGAGCGTCACATCACTGGCGTAGTCGGCAGGATTGCGTGCCCGCAGCAACGGAGAAAGTGCCCATTGCTATCGGGTACTGTGTGCCTTACACCTTGGACTTTTGTTTTACACTTAAAATGGCGCCTGCCCAAGAAGAACAGGCACCATTATGCTGTGAAAAGACTGTCTTTGTACGCCTCCCATCATGGGCTGGGTTCCCGCTTGGCGCCAAAAATGTGGACTGCCCCTTCCATCAGAGACTGTCCGCGGGGTAATGCCCGTCAAAGTGGATGGGCTGAACGAAGGCGGGCCTGTCAGCATTCCACCCAGGAACCGCCCCGAAAGAGGAGGAAGAAGAGAAGCAACAAGGTGCGGCCATTGCAGTCGGAGCTTGGCAGTCAACGGAGGCAGACATGGATGTCTCCGGGGAGCAAGACCACGCGACCACTGAACCCGGTTCAGGCCCTTCACCCGGAAGAGAGCAAGGCGGCAGCGTATTGACTCCGGGAGATATTGAGTTTCTCCACATGGAGGCTCCGGGACTTGCTAGGAGGCAGAAGGAGGCCCAGGAGGCGGCAACGGCAGCGTGGAAAGCGGAGATGCTGCAACGTATCCGAGACCGCCGCCGAGGAGTGGAGGTTCCAGGACCAGACGACCCAGAGGTCGAAGTAGAGAGTGACCTAGCGGCGGGTGAGTCTGTAACCCCTGCCCCGGCTGCAGAGCCAACAGAGACTATCCTGGACCTCATGGTGGAGTACATAGCCCCCCACGCGGTCACCTGAGAGCATGCGCTAGTTTCTGAGCTGCAATCGGCAGCCGTCGGTGGGGTCCTGCGGTGCCGCCCAAGCTCGGAAACGGAGGTGCCTGGAGCTGCGGAGGAGGCTACCGGTTCCAACCCAGACAGGTCCGCATCTTCCGAGGACTTGCAGCAACCCGTCCTCGCCCTGCTACCTGCACCAGCGGTGACCTGGCCCGAGGCTGAGGAGTGGACCTGGGAAAACCAGGGGGGCGACCTAATGGGTTTCCCGCGGGAGACCCGAGCGGAAGCGCGAAGGAGGAGCCAATGGTGCAGCAATTAAATCTTCCAGCTAGCACGGGAACAACGTCGGCGGGAGCACCGCTGCGAGCGCCTCGAAGTCAGGACCAAGGCTGCAAAGACTCGGGCGCGACAGGAGGAGGCCACCCGTCCCAGTCCCCGGTATGAAGGCCAGATCGTTTGATTTCACCATGAGGCGGGGTGGGGGTTTATCCGGTGTCCCATGCTCCAGGACGATGTGTTCGTCAGCAGGCGGGACGTCGTGCCACGCCTTAAGAAGGGACATCACGGCCGGAACCTCTTCCCGGGCGATACTGTGACTTTCACTCGCCACCAGGGGGAGCGTGGGTGGTACGCCCTGGACGTTCGCAAAGTGTCTGGGAGTGACGCCACCCCGCCCTCAGCCTCAGGTGACCGGCTAGCCTCTGTCGGGAGGAATGAGCCTTTCCCTCCACGTGAGCCCCAAGTCTAGAGCAGCCCCCGGCTGCTGTTGTTGTTGTTTCAGGTTCAAACAATTGCTGCTATTTTTTGTGTTTTTCCTTTATATAGAGACTTTGGTCCCTGCGGACTATGGCAGGCGGCGGACTGCATTGTAAATAGTTATGCATCTATTTAGGTGCTCCCTATTGGTTTTATACAAAACCATGTCTTCTTTCTACCTCAGACCTCAGAAGCAAAACATGTCTGGAGTGGCTTGTGTGGGGGTCCAGCTCCGGATCTTCATGCCCTGCAGCCACCCCAGGGCCCACGTAGAGGGTTTAGGGCAGGTCCCTCTTGCTACTGAACTGACCCTCGTCACCTTTAACCAGTCCGCTGCCTTGATCAAAAAGTCTCTTGTCTTAATTTATAATTTTGCACTTTTATATCTTTATACTTTTATAATTTTATACTTTGCACTTTTGTACTCTTATAACTGTTATGCAGCATTACAAGAAATGTGCCTCCCATAAAGGGATGATAGTTTTACTTGTTATATAAAAAGAAATTTTCCTGGGTGTTGCTTCCTTTGCAGCCCGCGGACGTGCTGTGTTTTACCAGGGGGGAATGTGGCGCCCCTGAGGGTTCGACCGCCACAGGAATGCTGTACTTCTTTAGTGGAGTGTGGTGTTCCTCCTCTGAGGTAAGGCCGGTGTGATGGTAGTGACCTAGCCTTTTGCATCCAACACCACATTCCACCAGAGGGAGCTAGTATGCACTAGTGCTGCTCCCCTGGTTACAGGGAGACTGGGGAACACAAAGTGGTAGGAACCAGTTAGTGGGTGTGGGTGGAGGAACACTAGTAAGTTACACTTCAAATTTCATATTTAAGAGAATGCCATCTTTGATCTTGGTTCTTCGTTGGTCTGTTCTCTGGTCTCTCTCTTTTTGGTTCTTGGGCTGTCAAGCGGTCTAAATTACTGTGTGTAATGTGAACTCCCTCTGGGAGCGCAGATCCTGTGTGGGCCTGCACCGGTATGGGACACAGCCCTCGTACCCCGATCTATGGGACGAGAGGAAGGTTGCAGACAAGGAATGTCTCAACCCGGCCAAGGACCAGGATCAAGAAGGCCCGGGAGCTTTAGAGTGTGGCTCCCTAGCAAATGGGTCCCAGGGAGGATGCAGATGGAGCGGAGCACGCCACCTGTCCTCGCCTACCTGATCTATTCAGAGGGATTCCGGCTGCGAGAGGGGTACCGGCCCCCGACACCCGACCTCGCACTCTATGTCCAGGATGGGAAAGCCCGGTTAGGACCTGAGGATCCCGCTGGGCCTCGGATGGAGAGGAATTGCCACCCGAGCCCTACACCTGAGAGGAGCTCAGAGGGAGACCCAGCCTAAATACACACACACAGACGGGAAAGGGTAAAGTCTGTAGTGCAGGAACACTCTGGTGTAGGGATGCTACCTCACACTGGACTTCCTCGGAGGTAGTCGGACCCCCGTCCCTGGTGGCCGCAGGACTCCGCGAGGAGCAGGGAGAAGCCTTGCGCTGCTTGAGAGAGAACTGTGAGTAAAGCCTTGGAAGTTCATCCCTATGGCCTCCGGACTGTTCATTATGCGCCATACTACGCGACGCGGTGCCCTTACTCCCCGCACTACTAACCCTCCTCTATCCTGCCTTGCCTGCCCTGAGGCCACGCTCCGCCTGTGGGGAGCAGTGAGAACTCTAGCCGCCATGACACCGGGCCTCAGCGGACTGTAGCGGCGCTGGTGGCGCATCACCAGACACCACAGGTGGCGTAGTCGACAATTACCACTCAACCCGGAAAGCCCTAACATCATTTTTAATGTGACGGCCCTGGGCACGGAACCGGTCCAGGCCACGACTGCATCCCCCTGCAACATCTGACCAGGCTCCGAGTATCCCCCATCTTCCCAGGGCAGGGCTTGCGAGCGTCACATTAGCTCTTCCAGAGTCTGGCTCTTTTCTACAGACTGTCTAGAACCCCAAAAAGGTCATTTGCAACACTGCCATGCCAGTATCAGCAGGGGCAGCAAAACTACATGCCTGACCACCACCAGCATGCTAAGGCACATGACAGCAATGCACCCGACTAGTTAGGCCGAATGACAGGGTCCAGAAACCGTTTCTGCGGGAGACACCACTGCCCGTTCCGCTGTTGTGTGTGCATGCCAATCCTCTGTCTATGGCGTAGGCAAAGCTGCCCCCACCCTGCACATGTTGTCGCACACTTGCAACCATCACTGTCCACGTCCGTGTCCCAGTGCAGCGTTCAGTTGTCCCTACCCCAGTCCTTTGAATGAAAGGGCAAATACGCAGCCAATGCCCCACCCCACAATACTAAACTCCCACATTTCTCCAATGCTTGCACTTGAAATATTGCCTTTTAGGCTTGTGGAGACAGAATCTTTCCGCAACCTGATGGCGGTGTCTGTCCCTCAGTACTTGGTTCCGAGCCGCCACTATTTCTCCTGGTGTACCGTCCCCGCCTTACACAAGCATGTTTCACAGAACATGCCCTGCGCTGATTCGTGGGGTACTCTAACAGAGAGGGAAAAGTTTTGGAAGATGCTGAAGGAGTACCTTGCTGACTGTACCAACGTCCTCCGTGATTCCTCTGTGCCTTATAACTAATGGGTATCCAAGCTAGAAACGTGGCATGAACTGGCTTTCTACGCCTTGGAGGTCCTGGCCTGCCCTGCTGCTAGCGTTTTGTCAGAGTGGGTTTTTAGTGCCGCCGAGGGCATTATAACTGATAGGCTCATCCGCCTGTCAACTGAAAATCCTGACAGGCTGACTCTTATCAAAATAAATAAGGGCTGGATTGGGCCAGACTCCTCAACACCACCGGATAATAGCAGCGGAACATAAAGTCAAATCCAGTAGCTTTTTTTTGGGAGGGAGTCTATTCCCATGCACCTCTTCTCACCCAAACAAGCATATATGTTTCCTGATTTAGTCTATTTTCTGTTGTCCTCCTCCTTCTCCTTCTCCTCATCCTCCACCACCATATCACCAGGGTCACGGCGATGAAATACCCACATCATTTTTTTAAGGGTGTTTATGATGCCCATAGGAAATTTTTTTAGAGGCCTACCTCTAACATTCTGTATGTTATACAGTATGTTCCTGTATACTCCCCAGGGGTAAATATTTTTCAGCCCATGCACTTAGTGCATGGGCATTACCAGTATAACAGACACACTGCTTAACAATGTACCAATTTTTTTAATGAGGACCTCCTATACGTCTCTTCAAAGAGTACTGTAGTGAGTCCAATTTTTGGCAGCCCTTGCAGTCACTGCATGGGCATTACCACTATAGGATACCCACTCCTTAATAATGGGAACAATTTTTTTTTAATGAGGCCCTCCTCTACATCTCTTCAAGGGGGTATTGGAGTGCGTTCAAAGTTTTGGCAGCCATTGCAGTCACTGCATGTGCAATTACAGTATAGGAGACCCACTCCTTTATAATGGGAACATTTATTTTTACTGAGGCCCTCCTCTATGTCTCTTCAAAGGGGTATTGTAGTGCATATAAATTTTTGGTAGCCATTGCAGTCACTGCATGTGCAATCACAGTATAGGAGACCCACAACTTTATAAAGGGAACATTTTTTTTCTACTGAGGCCCTCCTCTACATCTCTTCAAAGGAGTATTGTAGTGCGTCCAATTTTTTGGCAGCCCTTGCAGTAACTGCATTGGCATTACCACTATAGAAGAGGGCCAACTGTTGGCCCTTTAACAATAGTGCTGCCTGATGGCCCTGTAAAAATAGGCTTTGTGACTTTCAAAGTCTCTTCTTTATAAATGAAACAGGATGTATCTGATCATGTCTCATACACCACATGGGCAGATAAGGTAGTAAAATGATAAAATTACATTTACTGGTGAATGTATTTTTCACTGTTGAACGCAATGCAAAAGTGCAAAAATGCATCAAAAACAATACGTATGAATATAGCCCAAGGTGTGGAGGAGCATTTTTGGTTATTTATTTGCCTTATATACAAATCATTACCCAGGAAAAAATGTTCCTTAACATTTTTTCCAGGAAAATCTGTTTTTGTTTAGTTTTTGAATGTTTTATTGTGAGTCCGTAACAGTGGCATAATAATCTGACAACATTGTTGACAGCAGTGACCTGGGAGTCAGAGATGCTTCCAGGGGTCTTCCCCATGTTGTTCCCATGTCATTTGAGCACCGTTCCCATCGATTTTGGCAATTTCCCGTTGACTTACATTGGGCATCTATAATATAACGGGAGATGTGTCCGTCTGTCCGAAGCATCTATAGACTGCACAGGCGCGATGCGCCTGCACAGTCTGGCCCCAGACACAAGAACGCATTCAGCTGTTATAGGTGACCAGTAAGAGGAGCATGGTGCCGGAGATCGCAGTATGCGTAGGCACTGAATGCATACTGCAATCTCCAGCGGCACATTTGCAGTGTGTCTTCAACAAATGGCGCCAGACAGTGCGGTATGCGCAGGCGCGAACTCCGGCGCCATTTTGTTGAATACACTCTGTAAATGTATCTTCACTAAAATGGCGCCAGATGTTGCGCTATGCAGGTGCTGATTCTGGCGCCATTTTAATAAAATAACACATGCGAAACGCTGCAGGGGAGCGATGGAAAGGTGAGTAGGAGTGTCTTTTTTTTAAGTGATACAGGATGGGGGCAGCACAAAACAAGCAGGATAGGGGCAGCACAACACAAACAGGATGGGAGCAGCACAACACAAATAGGATGGAGGCAGCACAACACAAACAGGGTTGGGGAAACACAAGACAAACAGGAAGGGGGTAGCACAACACAAAACAGGGTGGGGGCAGCACAAAACAAACAGGATGGGGGCACACAAAACAGGACGGGGCGCACAAAACAGGAAGGGGGAGCAGGATTAAGGCGCACAAAATAGGATGGGGGAGCAGGATGAAGGCGCACAAAACAGGATGGGGGTGCACAAAACATAATGGGGGAGCAGGATGAGGGCGCACATAACAGGGTGGGGGAGGAGAATGGGGGTGCACATAACAGAATGGGGGCGCACAAAACAGTATGAGGAAGCACAAAACAGGATGGGGCGCACAAAACAGGATGGGGCGCAGGATGGGGGTGCACATAACAGGATGGGGACGCACATAGCAGGATGGGGGCAGCACAAAACAAACAGGATGGGGCAGCACAAAACAGGATGAGGGAGCAGGATGGGGATGCACAAAACAGGATGGGGAAGCAGGATGGGGTCAGCACATAGCAGGATAGGGGTGCACACAGCAGGATGGGGGTGCACATAGGAGAATGGGGGCGCAAATAGCAGGATGGGGCACACAAAGCAGGATAGGGGTGCACATAACAGGATGGGTGCAGCACAAAACAAACAGGATGGGGGCAGCACAAGACAGGATGGGGGAGCAGGATGGGGGCGTACAAAACAGGATAGGGGAGCACGATGAGGCGCACATAACGGGATGGGGGAGCAGGATGGGGCCTACATAACAGGATGGGGGCAGCACATAACAGGATGGGGGAGCACATCCCAGGATGGGGGAGCATGGACCAGGATAGGGGACCATATACCAATAAAAATGCTCGCCACCCGGGCGTAGAACGGGTTCAATAGCTAGTAATAATAATGGCGCATCTGTGCTTACTTTTCTTATATTACAAATAATAGTCCCACCGGGCCTCTTTATAGTAATAATAATAATATTAATGATACCCACCTGGGCCTTCTTTTAATAATAACTCCTCATGGGCTTTCTTCTAATAATAACAGTGCCCCCTGGGCCTCCTCATAATATTAATAATATCCCTTTGGGCTTCTGGGCTTCCTCATAATAATAATAGCAATCTCCTGTGGCTCCTTTCCTTATATTGAAAACTAGATGGTGGCCCGATTCAAACGCATCGGGTATTCTAGAATGTGTATGCAGCAGACCGGGCGCAATCAGCAGAGCGGTGATTAAATTTGGCGCCAATATCACTGATTGGTCGCAGCCGACGGCCAGCGGCCGTGACCAATCAGCGAACCGTGTTAGTGAGGGCCGGAGAGCGTGTTTAAATTTGGCGCCAATATCCCTCCTGGATATCTCTGTAATTGTATCGATCTGAAGAATTAATTTAACTTTACTACTATACTGCACAGTGAGCTTCCCAATAAATCTAAATAAAAAGTTATTGAAGATTTATATATTTTTTATTGTCACTTATATCATACCAAAAAGTAGTCATAAAATCCTCGTCCTGGGGTTGCAATTTTATGTAAAAAACAAACAGACTGTACTTTACTCACCCTCCTCGGGCCGGCACTGAGTATCCCGGCTCAATAATTGGCTGCAGCGCTGTCAGTAAAAGGCACATGGAGCAGCTATGGAGATTCTGGACCCGGGAGAGGGCGAGTAAAGCAGAGTATATATTTTTTTAAAACAAACTAAACCCGGGGAACAGGAGTTTTTCTAAAGCGGAAAATGTACCCAAAATGAAAAAAAACAAGACCTCCTGCAGTTCTGTCTCGGAAGTTATGGGTTCCAGAAAATGGGGAGAAAAAAATCTGAATTAAAAAAGTTGTACATTAGTAATAAAAAAATAAAAAAATAAATACATTCTGTACTATTGTGATTTTATTTAACTGTCAAATAAAGACGATAATAATATTAATAATTGCAATAATAATTTTTATTTCTATAGCGCCAACATATTCCGCAGCATGTTACCTTTTAGAGGGGACTTGTACAGACAATAAATTAATTACAAAATAACACATCACTCAGATACCAAAAGGAGTGAGGGCCCTGCTCGCAAGCTACAATCTATGAGAACGATTACATGTCAGTCATATCTAATGGTAAACTGTGTAAAAAATGAATAAATACAATCCAGAATTGCTGCTTTATTTGATCATTTTACCTCCCAAATAATATAATAAAAGGTGATATGTTCTACACTGGTACTATTAAAAATGACAGCTTTTCATTCCAAAAGTAAGTCCTCAGCTCCATTTACAGAAATTTGTAAAACTTAGGGTTCTCTGAGAGAGAGGGAGAGAAAAACACAAAAACTTTTTGACACAAAAACTTAGGACTTATTTTTCATTGTACTTTTTGTACAAAGGTAATAAAACTGGATAAAGCTACATACATTTGATATTATCATAAATGTGCTAAGCCATAAAATAAGCTTAATATTTTATTTGTTCAGCATGTCAAAAGAATAACAATTTTAAAGGTAAATTAAAAAAAAAACCACAAGCAGTATCACTATTTTGTTTCTAGCCCTTCCCATAAAGAGATAATGAAAAATCTTTAATTAGCTATATGTACACTAAAATGGTGCCACTGACAAATACAGCTCATTGTGAAAAAAACATGCCCCATAAGGCTTTATGGATAAAAAATAAAAAGGGAACGCTGTGTATCTGTACTTAGACACATACTGGTTGGTGACTGGTACATGAACCTTTATTAGAAAACCCCTATTTATTATAATGATGGCGGGACCATACAATACAAGCACTTTCTACCTATTGTGTCCCCCCTATTTCTTTATATATTGTAGCTTGTGAGCAGGACCCTCACCCCACCTGTATCTGGTGAACTATGTGTTACTCTATAATGCCTTTATTGTCTGTACATGTCCCCGCTTAATTGTAAAGTGCTGCGGATAAGGTTGGCGCTATATAATTAACAAAAATATGATGTTATTGTAAAAAGGTTTGTAAATGTGGATGAGAAAAAAAATTCTTCTAAAGACTAAAAAATACCTTGTCCTTGAAGGGTTAATTAGGCCATTATGGCGTGCCAAAAGCTGTAGTTTTCTTTAAACTTTGTGAGCCATTAGGGGTATTTTCAGACATCCCTTGTTTCTGCAGAAGGGAGCATAGTTTATAGTTTAAAAATCTTGATATCAAGGAAGATGTTATATACAGTATCTGGTTTGAAATCAGGTTATCAATGCATAGCCATGGCATTCTGTTGCCTTAACCCCTTTACGACCAATGACGGACATAGCCCGTCATGACCGGGTGTCATTTCCTATACTATAGCGGGCTATGCCCATCATGACTTTGAACAAGGGCCGGACTGGGACAAAAAGCAGCCCTACCACACAAACCCCACAAGCCCACATACTATAACACCCATCAGCCCTGATAAGTGAATTTTGCCCCTCACCACTCTCTTAAAGCGAACCTGTCAGCAGGATTTAGCCCTATAAATTAAAGGCATGGCTATAATGGCGCTGTGATCCTGATTAATCTGATATGAAGTTATCAGAAAATGACGTCTTGAGTGCTTCGGGCGGGACATGGGGCAGGGTCTAAATGGCGCTGGAGGCAGCGCATGTGCAGATCGAAATCTCGGCACTGAACTAAGCAGAGATATCAATCTGCGCATGCGCCACCTCTGGCGCCATTTTCTTGAAGTCCTGCCCTGAATTTTAAAAAGGAGGCAGGTCACTGAATAATCAATGATCAATAATAAAAAGAAACAGAGGAGGCTAGTGGGGGGTCGGAGAACGAGAAGAGGACCCTGCCTCCACGTCCCATCCCGCAGCATACTGAAGTGCACAAGACGTCATTTTCTGAAAACTTCATAAGGTGAGTATTAAACAACCACTGAGCGGATCCCTTCACATCAGGTATCAGATTAATCAACATCGCAGTGCCATTATAGCCATGCCTTTAGTTTATAGGGCTAAATCCTGCTGACAGGTTTGCTTTAAGCGACGGTACTGCACATCCGCCTGCCATTGAATTGAATAGGAGGAGGATGTGCAGTACCCCGCGCCAGCCGCTGCAACTTGACGGCCAAGCTTCACAGGTGAGCACTTCTGGCCGGTGGCCCCCGCCGGCACCAATAGCAGTTGATCGGCAGGGGTGCCGGGTGCGGGACCCCAGCTGATCAAACATTGATGCCCTATTCTATGGACAGGGCATGAATGAAAGCGTAGTAGACAACCCCTTTAAGCAGCGGGTGAAAAGCTTTTAGGACACATACCCATAAATCAAAGGGATTTATAAAAAGAAAATAAGCAGCACCCCGATTAATTGTGGAAAAGTGGAGGACTCTTTATTAGCCCATGTGGCAACATTTCTGTTCCATTATAGCAGAGAAATGTTCTGTTATGGATCCGAAACGTGGCCACATTGTCTAATAGAGTCGTCCACTTCTTCACAATTAATTGGAGTGCTGCTTATTTTTATAAAATATATATACAGACACATTCATTATTAGAGCAGATACTGAGATTTACACCATGTATACAGGACAGGAGAAGTATACACGACGTGCACAGCTCCACAATATATACTGTGTTCAGGAATATAGAGTAGAGCTGTGTATATAGTATATACTGTAGAGACGTGCCAGTGTATATAGTGTGGATTCCACACTTTATACACAGCACCATACTATATAAACATCTGTAAACTATATACTATAGATGCACAACTCTACATTATACACTTTATTAAGACAGCATTACAATATGTACTAGACTACAATATATCCACTAATGCCAAAATTTACAATATATCTACAATTTCCCTCAGGATCAATAAAATGTATTGCATTGTATATTATGATGCATACGTCACATACAGTGGTGGCCAAAAGTATTGGCACCCCTGCAATTCTGTCAGATAATACTCAATTTCTTCCTGAAAATGATTGCAATCACAAATTCTTTGGTATTATTATCTTCATTTAATTTGCTTGCAAGGAAAAAACACAAAAGAGAATGAAGCAAAAATGAAATCATTGATCATTTCACACAAAACTCCAAAAATGGGCCAGACAAAAGTATTGGCACCCTCAGCCTAATACTTGGTTGCACAACCTTTAGCCAAAATAACTGCGAACAACCTCTTCCGGTAACCATCAATGAGTTTCTTACAATGCTCTGCTGGAATTGTAGACCATTCTTCTTTGGCAAACTGCTCCAGGTCCCTGATATTTGAAGGGTGCCTTCTCCAAACTGCCATTTTGAGATCTCTCCACAGGTGTTCTATGGGATTCAGGTCTGGACTCATTGCTGGCCACCTTAGAAGTCTCCAGTGCTTTCTCTCAAACCATTTTATAGTGCTTTTGGAAGTGTGTTTTGGGTCATTGTCCTGCTGGAAGACCCATGACCTCTCAGGGAGACCAAGCTTTCTCACACTGGGCCCTACATTATGCTGCAAAATTTGTTGGTAGTCTTCAGACTTCATAATGCCATGCACACGGTCAAGCAGTCCAGTGCCAGAGGCAGCAAAGCAACCCCAAAACATCAGGGAACCTCCGCTATGTTTGACTGTAGGGACCGTGTTATTTTCTTTGAATGCCTCTTTTTTTTTCCTGTACACTCTGTGTTGATGCTTTTTGCCAAAAAGCTCTACTTTTGTCTCATCTGACCAGAGAACATTCTTCCAAAACGTTTTAGGCTTTCTCAGGTAAGTTTTGGCAAACTCCAGCCTGGCTTTTTTATGTCTCGGGGTAAGAAGTGGGGTCTTCCTGGGTATCCTACCATACAGTCCATTTTCATTCAGACGCCGACGGATAGTATGTGTTGATACTGTTGCACCCTCGGACTGCAGGGCAGCTTGAACTTGTTTGGATGTTAGTCGAGGTTCTTTATCCACCATCCGCACAATCTTGCGTTGAAATCTCTCGTCAATTTTTCTTTTCCGTCCACATCTAGGGAGGTTAGCCACAGTGCCATGGACTTTAAACTTCTTGATGACACTGCGCACGGAAGGCACAGGAACATTCAGGTCTTTGGAGATGGACTTGTAGCCTTGAGATTGCTCATGCTTCCTCACAATTTGGTTTCTCAAGTCCTCAGACAGTTCTTTGGTCTTCTTCCTTTCTCCATGCTCAATGTGGTACACACAAGGACACAGTACAGAGGTTGAGTCAACTTTAATCCATGTTAACTGGCTGCAAGAGTGATTTAGTTATTGCCAACACCTGTTAGGTGCCACATGTAAGTTACAGGTGCTGTTTATTACACGAATTAGAGAAGCATCACATGATTTTTCAAACAGTGCCAATACTTTTGTCCACCCCCTTTTTAGGTTTGGTGTGGAATTGTATCCAATTTGGCTTTAGGACAATTCTTTTTGTGTTTTTTCATTGAAGACAAATTAAATGAAGATAATAATACCAAAGAATTTGTGATTGCAATCATTTTCAGGAAGAAACTGAGTATTATCTGACAGAATTGCAGGGGTGCCAATACTTTTGGCCACCACTGTAGGAGACACACAGAGTAAATATCATAAAGGAGACACTGCTGAATATATAACACATTGAGACTGCTGTATATACATTATATAGGTGATACTGTGACTGCTGTACTGTATATGTTATGTAGCTGATACTCGATTATAAAACAGCAGTTGTAGTATCCCCTATATAATGTATGTGAACAGCTGTATATACATTATATAGGTGATACTGTGATTATACACAGCATTCTATATACATTATATAGTCGATATTGCGACTGCTGTATATATATGGCACCCCAGGGGTCTGGTTACCACAGTAATAGAAATATTACGCCTGAGAGCAAGTGGGAGGTTTCTCTGGTCAGGAGCCCTAAGCATGCAACACCGCCCGCCCAGACCTGGGAGGGGAGGAATCTGCCCTTATAAACTGGGTCTGGGGCGGGATTAGGTCAGTCAGAGCCTGGAGACAGTTCCAGACAGAGGGAAAGCAAGAGCAAGAAGCTCTGCAGGAGCAGGAGCGAGTGCCCGGGGCTAGAAGCTAGATAACTCACCCTGGCTGAAGACATTAAGACTGGACACGGAGTCCGAGGCTGTGGGGACATCCAGGTCCAGCAGCAGAATCCAACCGGCAGGGGATTCCATGTCCTCTGGCCAGAGAAGCCCGAAGGCACGGTCACAAGCAAGGGACCAGAACCGCCATCGTGAAGCGGAGGCTAACAGAAGGCCCCAAGTCACCGGCCGTACGGGTGAGCACCACACGGTATACTCAGGGACGTGGGCTACTTCTACCCGCACACAGCAAGGTAGCCAGGAAAGAGTACAGATAGACGGGGAGGCCTACAACTCCACCTGGCCAGGGGAAATCCTGCTAGCTCTCAGACTGACCAGGCCTCTACTGCTAGCCAGTACTCCCGGGAGGGTCTGCTTTATAACATCAGTAAAGACCCTGAACTGCACTGCACGGACTCTGAGTTATTCCTGCAGCGCTCGTGCACCATCACTCCCATCATCCACACTAACTGCCCTGAGGCTATACTCCTCCCGTGGGGAGTCATCCCGTTCTTAGCTGCACACACAACACCGGCCTCAGCGGTCTGCCTTGCAGCGGCGGTCCCCACTGACCGCAAACCACGGGTGGCGTTGTCGGACTATTATCTCACTAATAAGACTGCCACTGAATTGACCACCCTGGGCACGGACCGGGTCAGCGCCATGGAGACTACAACCCCCAGCGATCCGGCTCCGGGTATTCCCTGCACAACACAGGCCCAGGGGGCGCGTCAACTTTGGCGTAGTCGGCAGGATTCAAACCAACCCGCCGCAACGGGTATTGCGTGCCTGAAAGACTTTTGCACTTACCTGAGAGAAGTTTCCCGCCGTCCGGAGTCGTTTCCCGCCATCGGACGCCATCTTGGGTCGTTTCCCGCCATCTTCTGCCGTCTTCCCGCCATCCGCAGCCTCTTCCCGCCATCGGACGCCATCTTCGGGACGCCGCGCGGGAAGAAGAGGGGCGTGGACGCCGAAAGCGCGCAATATCCGAAGCTCCGCCCCACGCGCTGACGCTGCACAAGGTCCTGGAAGGGAGAGGGAGCGACGCTGACGTCACAGGAGCGCCACGCAAGGTCCTCAACTCCGACGATCGACTGCGGAGCCGCGGCCTACGGAAGAGGATCATCGCAAGGTAGGCCACGGTCCACTAGGGGGGAAGGAGGATGTCGGATACAGAGGGAAGCTCCACCGCCACAGCTGCCGCCAGCGCAACCGCTGCTGCGGTCATGCCATTCACCATGCCCTATATCCCGGGGGCAACCTGGCTACCCCAGTACTCAGGGGAGTGACATACCCTAAGTGACTTTAGGGAAAGACTGGATAGCCTCTTCCAGGTATACCCCCTCACGGAAGAGCAAAAAGTGAGCATCCTGGTGGCCCAGTTAATCGGGGCAGCCCAAAGGGAGGTAAAGTCCTGGCCACCTAGGAAGAAGAGGACTGTCAGAGAAATACTAGCCCGGCTGAAAGACACATTTGATACCCGAACCTCAGCCGAAATAAAGCTCAGATTTTACGGGTGCGAACAACGGGCACATGAAAGTATAAGAGACTATGCTCTAAACCTACAAGAGGCCCTGAGAGCCATTAAGCAGGCAGACCCTGACAGCGTGGGGAATGAAGACAAGCTGTTGACCGAACAATTTATTGAGGGTCTACTGTGCAATGCCCACCGAACCCAGTTGCGGGCAATGGCCTTACAGGACCCTGACCTGGACTTTGTACAGTTCAAGGACAGAGCCATCCGGGTGCTCCGAGGACCGGCACCAGGTGGCGCTGTGACCCACAGGCGCCCTGCTATCACTTATCACCAGGACACGGCGCCCTTGTCTGCAGGGCCTGTGGGAGCTGATGCACAGGCTTTGAACAATAACCCTGCAACAGACCTGCACCATCAAGTCCAAGAGCTGACTAAGAGCGTTGCCGCGCTAACCAGAACTGTGCAGTCTTTACAGGTCTCTTCTCCAGGAAAGATCCAGCTGGCATCCGGACCGGAGGACGTCTCGTGGCGCCGACTGAGGAGGACCCCACCGGCCAGAGGAAGACCCAGCGACCGATACAACGAGGACAGACAACCCATCTGCCGCCGCTGCAATCAACCCGGACATATGGCAAGGTACTGTCATTTAAACGGGCACAACCTGGGGTAGAGGGCCAACCCCCAGGCATAAGATCATCAGGCCCATCGAGCTGGCGTGACAAATACGTAGGGGGATGTTCGGTCTTGCCTGTGGTACTGTATGGCATTCCTATGAGTGCCCTACTAGACACTGGGTCACAGGTGACTACCATCCCGTACGTGCTCTTCAAGCGGTACTGGAATGACTCGGACATAACCCGCTACCCAGATGACGACCTGAGCTTTATCGCCAGCAATGGTCAGCCCGTGCCACAGATAGGATTTAAAGAGGTGACCATCAAGGTCGGTAAGGTTGAACTGCCGGCACAAGGACTGATCATTGTGGACATTGACCGTCGCGAGAATCACCCAAAAATAACCCTAGGTACTAACGTAATCGAAAACTGTCTTGCAGAGGTGATTCTTATTTTGCAACAGGTTGCCAAGAACGCCAGTTCCAGCCAGCAGCTTGTCCTCCAAAAAGAGATCCGGGCACTGATGAAACGGCAACAGGTGGAACTATCTGGTGGTGAGATTGGAAGCGTGAGAATGTGTGACCCGTTCCCTATTGCCATGCCCCCGAAAAGTGAGATGATGATTTGGTGCCGGGCAGCTATTGGTCTAAGAGGTAGAGACTACCAAGCAATGGTAGAACCCATCTACTCAGACAGTAGGCCCACCATTTTGACAGCACGGGGGGTAGTCGATGTACGCCATGGAAGGGTGCCCGTCCGCATCATAAATATCGGGGAGAGAGAAGTATATCTGCCCCGGTATGCCACGCTAGCCAAATTGTTCACCATCAACCAGAACTCTGTACAGGCCGTGGAACCCTTGCCTCCATCTCAACCAGAGTAAGGTAACGGCTCTAAGAAACTAATGGAGGACTGGTGTCAGCAACTGCATTTGGGTACTGACTCCACTCCCTCACACCAAAAACAGGGAGTCTATCGGGTGGTTCAAGAGTACGAGAGAGTGTTTAGTAAACACCCGCTGGACTTCGGGTGAGTAAAGGGGGTAGAACATCACATCCCCACGGGAGACCATCCTCCCATAAAGGAGAGATACTGACCCGTACCCCCTGCATACTATCAACACGCCAAGGGGATGCTAAAAGACATGAAGGAGGCTGGGGTAATTAGGGACAGCTGTAGCCCCTGGGCAGCTCCAGTAGTCCTAGTGAAAAAGAAAGACAACACCATGAGAATGTGTGTAGACTACAGGAAGGTCAACCGTATCACACACAAAGATGCGTACCCGTTACCAAGGATAGAAGAGTCCTTAGCTGCATTAAAATCTGCTAACTTCTTCTCTACTTTGGATCTCACTAGTGGGTACTGGCAGGTTCCTGTAGCAGAGGCGGACCGGGAGAAGACCGCATTCACCACCCCGATGGGACTCAGCGAATTTAACTGTATGCCATTCAGGCTCTGCAACGCACCAGGAACCTTCCAACGGTTGATGGAATGCTGTCTGGGACACTGGAACTTCGAGACGGTCCTATTATACCTGGACGATGTCATCGTCTTTTCCAAGACCTATGAGGACCATCTGGAACACCTGGCAGAAGTGTTTGAAGCTCTGGCAAACTTTGGTCTAAAGGTAAAACCCTCAAAGTGTCATCTACTGAAGCCAAAGGTACAGTACCTGGGACACGTGGTGAGTGCTGACGGAGTAGCCCCCGACCCTGACAAGATCACCGTGATTAAGGACTGGCCAAGACCATCCAGCATAAAGGAAGTGCGGCAGTTCCTCGGGTTGGTAGGCTACTACCGAAGATTCATTCCCGGTTTTACCAAGAAGGCAGCTCCTATGCAGGACCTCCTGATAGGCCAGTCCAGGAAGGCCAAAAACCTGAAGCCACCCTTCAGATGGGAAAAGCTGGAAGAGGAGTCATTCCGCCAGCTGAAGATGGCCCTCACTGGGGATGAAATCCTGGCGTACCCTGATTACAGCCAGCCCTTTATCCTCTACACGGACGCAAGCAACATCGGGCTAGGAGCCGTACTGTCCCAGATCCAGCAGGGGAGAGAACGGGTAATTGCTTACGCCAGCCGAAAACTGCGACCCACGGAAAGAAATCCTGAGAATTACAGCTCGCTCAAGCTAGAGTTCCTGGCAGTGGTGTGGGCGGTAACCGAACGTTTTAACCATTACCTTGCCTCTTCCAGGTTCACCGTGTACACGGACAACAACCCGTTGACACACCTGGACACTGCAAGACTGGGTGCCCTGGAGCAGAGATGGATGGCCCGCCTGTCCAATTATGAGTTCACGATCAAATACCGGGCAGGATGCTCCAATACCAACGCGGACGCCCTGTCCTGGATGCCAAACCTACCGGACGGAGGAGAAGATCCAGAAGAACTGGAAGAGGTCGAACTCCCTGCGTTCCACCATCATGGGTTTACCCAGTATTCCCACCGTGTGAGGGGCCAGTGATCCGCTGCGTTCAACCCCTTACCCCACTGCAACTGGGCGGAGACGCAAGACAGTGACCCTGCAGTCCGTCTGGTGAAGGAGATGCTGACCCAGGCTGGACCCAGACGCTCCGGAAGAGACCAAGCAACTGTGGATGGAGAAAAGCAGACTGTTTCTCTACAAGGAGAAGTTGTGCCGCAGAATGGTCAATTCCCGGAGACATGAACTGATCTGGCAGGTTGTGGTACCGAGACGGGACGCAGCTATGGTGCTGGAGGCCTACCACAATGGGGCAGGGCACTTCGGATGGAAGAAGCTGGAGTTCCTGCTGCGTGACCGGTTCTACTGGATAGGCATGAGAGGAGCCATTGAGAGATGGTGTAGAGACTGTGGCCCGTGCAATCTAAGAAGGAGGGACCGTGCCAGCCAGAGGACTCCCCTGCAGCCCATCCTCACCAGGCAGCCGCTGGAACTGGTCGCTCTGGACCATGTTAAACTGGCTCCAAGCAGAAGCTGGTATGTCTATTCCCTAACCATCGTGGATCACTACTCCTGGTGGATCACTACTCCTGGTGGTGGTCCCTGTCAAAGACTTGACGGCTCAGACAGCAGCCAGAGCCTTCCAGCAGCACTTCTGCCGCCCACACGGGTACCCGGACCAAGTGCTGACGGACCAAGGACCGGCCTTCGAAGCGAAGGTCTTCCAGGAGTTCTGCAACCTGTATAGCTGCAAGAAGATAAGAACAACGCCCTATCACCCCCAAACCAATGGACTCTGCGAGGAGATGAACCAGGTGGTGATAGATCTGCTAAAAACATTGCACCTGGAAGAACGCAGTCTGTGGCCTGAGAAACTGCCCGATCTGGAGGACCTGTATAACCACATCCCGGTAGGTTCCACCAACTGTACCCCGGCTTACCTAATGCGAGCAAGACCTGGTAAGCTGCCTGTTGACCTGGATATGGGAGTCCTGACACCCGAGGACACCTCGCCAGAGGCAGACTGGGATACAGAACGGCAGCAGCAGTACCGGAAAGTACAGGAGAGCGTCGAGCGAAGTCTCTGTCAATCAAGAGAAAGGCAGGAGAGGACTTATAACCAACATGCTCCCGCTGTTCCCCTGGCACCTGGAGAGCAGGTCTTGAAAAGAAAAAGGCGGCTCCATAAGTTGGACGACCAGTGGGAAAAGGACCCGTACACCGTACTGCCCTCAAGCCACAATAATCCAAAGGTGTACGTCATCAGCAAGGATGGAGGAGAGACCACAGCCACTGTCTCCAGAGACCACCTGAAAAAGTGCCCCGAGAAGTTGCAAAGCACGGATGAAGATCAGGAAGACCCTCAACCCGTAGAGGAAAAGGAGGAAAAGATCAGCACCGTACTCGGAGACTTTCCCCGGTCCTGGACATAAGTAAACAACGCTATCGTGGTGCCCGTCCTCACCTTTCTCCAGCCAGCCCCTCAAGTGCCTACAGAAGACCAGGTAGAGCTGGAAGAGCAGCCGGCCCAGGAGGCAGAAGAGTCCACACCAGCAGCGCAGGAGGATCAACCCTCTGCTAGTAGTGAGCCTGCCGTGCCCCTAGTGAGCCAAAGAGTACGCAGACAGCTGCCCAGTTTACCCATAACACCTCCTACACCCTGTAGTGCAGGACCAGTTAGTGAGCTCCGTAGGTCCACTAGAGTCACTAGAGGTCAGATACCCGCTCGCTGGAGAATATAAAGTAATGCACTGTAAATTTACCTGTTTCTTGAAAATGTTTACGGTTTTTGTTGTTGCCTGGTGAGGAGTCTGGAGCAGCGGCAGCAGGTGAGAAGTGAGGAGAGTATTTTATTTTATTTTTTTCTTTATGTATGGATGTATGGAGAATGACATCCTGCATGGGGCATTATGTGGAGGAGGAGTGACATCCTGCATGGGGCATTATATGGGGAAGGGAATGACATCCTGCATGTGGCATTATACGGGGGGAGTGACATCCTGTATGGGGCATTATATGGGGGAGAAGTGACATCCTGCATGGGGCATTATACGGGGGGGGGAGTGACATCCTGTATGGGGCATTATATGGGGGGGAAATGACATCCTGCATGGGGGATTATATGGGGGGTATGATATTCTACATGAAGCATTATATGGGGGGGAGTGACATCCTCCATGGGGCAGTATGTAGGGGGAAGTGACATCCTGCATGAGGCATTATATGAAGGGGAATGACATCCTGCATGGGGTATTATATAGGGGGGAAAATGACATCCTGCATGGGGCATTATATGGGGGGAGTGACATCCTGCATGGGGTATTATATGGGGGAGTGACACCCTGCATGGGGCATTATATGGGGGGGTGACGTCCTGCATGGGCCAATATATGGGGGAGAAGTGACATCCTGCATGGGGTATTATTTGGGGGGAGTGACATCCTGCATTGGGCATTATATGGGGGGGGATGATATCCTGCATTCGGCATTATATGGGGGGGATGACATCCTGCATGGGCCATTATATGGAGGAGAAGTGACATCCTGCATGGGGCATTATATGGGGGGGATGATATCCTGCATGGGGTATTATATGGGGGGGAATGACATCCTGCATGGGCCATTATATGGAGGAGAAGTGACATCCTGCATGGGGTATTATATTGGGGGGAATGACATTCTGCATGGGGCATTATATGGGGCGAGTGGCATCCTGCATAGGGCATTATATGGGGGAAAGTGACATCCTACATGGGGCATTATATTTGGGGGGAATGACATCCTGCATGGGGTATTATATGGGGGGGGATTACATCCTGCATGGTCCATTATATGGGGGGAATGACATCCTGCATGGGGTATTATATGGGGGGGGATTACATCCTGCATGGGCCATAATATGGGGGGAGAATTGACATCCTGCATGGGGCATTATATGGGGGGGGAGTGACATCCTGAATGGGTCATTATATGGGGGGAGGGGTGACATCCTGCATGGGTCACTATATGGGGGGGAAGTAACATCCTAAATGGGGCATTATATGGGGGGGAAGTGAAATCCTGATTGGGGCATTATATGGGGGGGAGTGACATCCTGCATGGGACATTATATGGGGGGAGAAGTGACATCCTGCATGGCGCATTATGTGGGATGGGGACAGCCTGAATGGGACATTATGTGTGTGTGCGGGGGAACAACCTGCATGGGGCATTATGTGGGGGGACACAGCCTGCATCAGGCATTATATGGGGGTTAGTATCCTGTATGGAGCATTATAACGGGGACAGTATTCTGTATGGAGCCTTATATGGGGGCCAGTATCCTGTATGGAGCGTTATATGGGGCCCATAATACTGTATGGAGTACTATGTGGTTCCCATAATACTGTATGCAGGACTATACTGTACAGTCTGCACTACGCGCTGCAAGGATTCGCCGGTTTCTGAACTATTGTGGAATTTACAATAGATATCGTTCATGTAATGTAAGAAGTGAAATTCTTTGGCATTGTACTATATACACTGCTCAAAAAAATAAAGGGAACACTTAAACAACAAAGTATAACTCCAAGTAAATCAAACTTCTGTGAAATCAAACTGTCTACTTAGGAAGCAACACTGATTGACAATCAATGTCACATGCTGTTGTGCAAATAGAATAGACAATAGATGGAAATTATTGGCAATTATCAAGACTCAATAAAGGAGTGGTTCTGCAGATGGGGACCACAGACCACTTCTCAGTACCAATACTTTCTAGCTGATGTTTTGGTCACTTTTGAATGTTGGTTGTGCTTTCACACTCGTGGTAGCATGAGATGGACTCTACAACCCACAGAAGTTGTTCAGGTAGTGCAGCTCATCCAGGATGGCACATCAATGCGAGCTGTGGCAAGAAGGTTTGCTATGTCTGCCAGCGTAGTGTCCACAGGCTGGAGGCGCTACCAGGAGACAGGCCAGTACACCAGGAGACGTGGAGGGCCCTGTAGGAGGGCAACAACCCAGTAGCAGGATCGCTACTTCTGCCTTTGTGCAAGGAGGAACACGAGGAGCACTGCCAGAGCCCTGCAAAATTACCTCCAGCAGTAAACAAATGTGCATGTGCATGTGTCTGCACAAACGGTTAGAAACCGACTCCAAGAGGGTGGTATGAGGGCCCGACGTCCACAGATGGGGGTTGTGCTCACAGCCCAACACCGTGCAGGATGCTTGGCATTTGCCACAGAACACCAGGATTGGCAAAGTCGCCACGGGTGCCCTGTGCTTTTCACAGATGAAAGCAGGTTCACACTGAGCACATGTGACAGACGAGACAGAGTCTATAGACGCCGTGGAGAGCGATCTGCTGCCTGCAACATCCTTCAGCATGACCGGTTTGGCAGTGGGTCAGTAATGATGTGGGATGGCATTTCTTTGGAGGGCCGCACAGCCCTCCATGTGCTCGCCAGAGGTAGCCTGACTGCCATTAGGTACCGAGATGAGATCCTCAGACCCCTTGTGAGACAATATGCTGGTGTGGTTGGCCCTGGGTTCCTCCTAATGCAGGACAATGCCAGACCTCATGTGGCTGGAGTGTGTCAGCAGTTCCTGCAAGATGAAGGCATTGAAGCTATGGACTGGCCTGCCCGTTCCCCAGACCTGAATCCGATTGAGCACATCTGGGACATCATGTCTCGATCCATCCACCAACGTCACGTTGCACCACAGACTGTCCAGGAGTTGGCGGATGCTTTAGTCCAGGTCTGGGAGGAGATCCCACAAGAGACCATCCGCAACCTCATCAGGAGCATGCCCAGGCGTTGTAGGGAGGTCATATAGGCACGTGGAGGTCACACACAATACTGAGCCTCATTTTGACTTATTTTAAGGACATTACATCAAAGTTGGACCAGCCTGTAGTGTGTTTTTCCACATTAATTTTGGGGGTGACTCCAAATCCAGGCCTCCATTGGTTAATAAATTTGATTTCCATTGATGATTTTTGTGTGATTTTGTTGTCAGCACATTCAACTTTCTACACAACAAAGTATTCAATGAGAAGATTTCATTCATTCAGATCTAGGATGTGTTATTTGAGTGTTCCCTTTATTTTTTTGAGCAGTGTATATATATTTGTCTGTGGTATCTGTGCATCATGAATCGTGGTATATGTTAAAGGGGCCCACTGAGACAATTTCGCCCAGGGCCCACAAAAACCTGGAGCCGGCCCTGGGTATACGCTTCAGGATTTCGTCTATTTGATGTTGTCCTCCTCCTTCTCCTCATTCTCCACCACTATATCAAGTTAATCATCATTCATCCCCCCCCCCATTCATTTTTTTAAGCATATTTATGATGAACAACTTTTAGAGGCATGCGTCTAATATTCTTTAAAATATATATGTGTGGCACCCCAGGGGTCTGGTTTCCCACAGTAATGTAATGTTATGTCTGAGAGCAGGTGGGAGGTCCTTTGGTCAGGGATCCTGTGCATGCCACACCTCCTGCCCAGTCTTGGGAGGGGAAGACCTTCCCCTATATAAACCCGGGGCTGAAGCAGGGTTAGTCAGTCAAGGAGAGTAGAGACAAGAAACAGTCACAGGAAGAAACAGCAGAAGCTCAGTGGGAGCAATACTACTACAAGTCAGGGGCTGGCAGCTGCAGAGCTCGCCCTGACTGAGAAGCTTTCTTACCGGACCCGCCGTCCGAGGCTGTGGGGACTAACTCTTACCCAGCAGCAGAAGCCGACCGGCAGGGGATTTCAGGTCCTCAGGCCCAGAAACCCGAAGGCACGGTCACACGCGTGGGACCAGCACCGCCATCGTGGAGCGGAAGCCATTAGAAGGCCCCGAGTCACCGGCCATACGGGTGAGCACCACACGGTACACTCAGGGACGTGGGCTACTTATATCCGCTTCTAGCAAGGTAGCCAGAAGAGTACAGTCAGTTTGGGAGGCCTACAACTCCGCCTGGCCAGGGGAGATCCCATCTGCTCAAGGACTGACCAGGCCCCGTTCACTAGCAAGTACTCCGGGAGGGTCTATCGTTGTTACCAGTAAAGACCCTGAATTACACCGCACCGTCTCTGAGTGGTTCCTGCTACCCCCATCATCCACATCTGCTGCCCTGAGGCCATACCCCTCCCGTTGGGGGTTATACCATCTACGCTGCACCATCCATCCACCGGCCTCAGCGGACTGTCTTGCAGCGGCAGCTCCATAGCTGCATTCAACGGGTGGCGTAGTCGTCCTACATCTACCGCTGTTACATCGCCGCTCAGTTTGACTCCCTGGGCACGGACCGGGTCACCGCCACGAGACTACAACCCTCAAGAGATCCGGCTCCGGGTAAGCTCCCGCGTGCGCAACGCAGCGCGACACAGGCCCAGGGGCGCGTCATATGTATAAATAAAACAACCACAAATATTACCGCGCTTTGTGCTCCCGCTTTACCCCGCCGGCTCATCAATACAGACCCAGCTGGACGTATGGTAACAGCGCGCATCAACTGCTGAACTATTGCGCTCGGTCTGGCTGGCTGACGACTTCCACAACCAACAGCTGATGGCTGAGATTCTGCAAAGCCTGCCTGATCAACACACCTTTCTCCGGAAGTAGCCCATACTTCTCAGAGTAAGTGCTGCCACTTTTCTCTCTCTGTTTCTTTCTCATGGAGCTATTGTTGATTGTAGCTAGGATCAATGTGTGTATCCTCACTGAGGGGGCAGTTAGAAGTAGGATATCTATTTGGGTAGCACTTTTATTTTCTCTTTTTGTTTTTATCTACACCCATCTAGTCAGAGCCACCAGTTCTGAGTGTACTTAGCGCGGTAGTATTTGTGGTTGTTTTATTATTATTATTATTATTATTATTACATTGTGCAGGCAGATACACACAGAGCCTGCTTACTACCAGCAGCTTTTATATCCTGTGTGAAGCGCCAGTGTGTTTTTTAGTTTTTTATATATGTATAAAGGTTTTTCAGCCCATGCATGGGTATTACCAGTCTAAGAGACTGACTCCTTAATAATGGGAGAAAAATAAATCTGAGGCCCTCCTCTACATCTCTTCAAAGGGGTATTGAAGTGCCCCCTAATTATTGGCAGCCCATGATCTTAGTATATACTCCTTCATATTTTTTTTTAATAACATTTTTCTGAAGCCCTTCACTACATCTATTCAAAGTGGTATTGGAGTGCCTCCTAATTTTTGGCAGCCCATAAACTTTCTTATGAGGGTGTTTATGATGCCCTTAGGAACAATTTTTAGATGCCTACCTCTAACATTCCATAACATATATACAGTTGCATCTCACTAAATTGGCATATCATCAAAAAGTTAATTTATTTCAGTTCTTCAATACGAAACTCATATATTACAGTATTTTCCGGAGTATAAGACGACTGCGTGTATAAGACGACCCCCAACTTTTCCAGTTAAAATATAGAGTTTGGGATATACTCGCCATATAAGACTACCTCTCTTTTAACGCAAATACGGTAAAAATTTTAAAAAAAATCAGATTTGATTTCAATATGGTAATTTTAAAGTGATGAACCTTACCAGCGATTGGCTGGTTGTTGTATACAAATCCTGCTTGGATTGGTCAGCTCTCCCTGTCTCCAAGACTATCAGAGCGGTAGCGCATCCCTCAGGCCCTTGTATCATTACTGGTACCTCCTTCTCTGCCTCTCTGATCTCGCTCCTGAGGACTACAGTGAAGCATGCTTCACTAAGGCTAAGTGCCCACGTTGCGGAACTGAAGCATATTTTTTACGCTTCTCCCCGGCGGGAAAATCGCATGCGGATTTTACATGCGGTTTTCCCGCCAGGTAGAAGCGTTTGTGAGGCGTCTTTGCAGCGTCTTTGCATGCATTTCCGCATGCGGGTTATCAAGCACTTCTCCAAGTGATTTAAGCATTACTTGGAAAAGTGCTTGACAACTTGTTCACACTATATAAATCCATGCAAATCAGCATCAAAATGAGCATCGAAATACGCATCGAAATCAGGATCAAAACAGAGACCTAATAGAAAATAGGGGCGCAAGCATAAACATAGGAAAGAGGAGACACAATTACGGCACCAGATTTCTGAAATAAATCAATTCCAATATCCTTACTAAGAATGATTTAGATGTTTTGGAGAAAGGAATGAATTTTGTTCCGGAAAATAATGGGGACTTTTTTTCCATGATTTTGGATGTGATCAAATTTATAAGGAAACTCACTATTAAAAAACATTTCTATAATCAGGATCAGGAAATAACTGACATTAATGATATTTTGCTACCGGAGAATATTTATAAAGGACTTTCCTTTCAGCAACAGTTTTTCATTATACAACTGAATACCCTGTCAGATAATGACATGAAAGAAAACCTTGTGAATGATGGCATGCTTTCTTCTAGAATATCTAATGAGGATTTCTATCCCATACAGTCGAGAGCTCCCATCATGGATGATTTTTAGTTAATGGTAGAAAATGATTTTAAACAAATCTATTCTAAAAAAATCAGATAAGGATAATCTAACAAGGGGGGAAAGAAGAGCTCTAAATAATATAAAAAATAACCCCAATATTATAGTGAAGAATTCTGACAAAGGAGGGTCAGTGGTAGAATTGGATAAAGAGTTTTATGCTAGAGAGGTAAATAAGATTTTGAATGATGAACAGTCATACCGTAAGATAAGTTATGATCCCACACAGATTATAGGAGAAAAGTTGGATAAGATTTTACAAGAAGGGGTGGACCTGGGTATCTTGAATTTAAAGGAAAAGGATTATTTACAACCTAGTAATCCAAGAATACCGATTTTTCATGCGTTACCAAAAGCGCACAAGGACCAGTTTCCACCCCCTCTGAGACCTATAGTCTCAGGCATAGGTTCACTGCTGGAGAGATTGGGTTCATGGTTGGATGATAGGTTACAACTATTGGTAGTGATATCACCCAGTTATTTCAGAGACAGTAAGCGCGTTCTAACCATCATGAATGATGTGACATGGAGTGAGGATCTAACTTGGATGACCTGTGATGTCAGAACTTTATATTCCTGCATTCCGCACAGTTTGGCCATTCAAGCATTAACGGAACAACTAAATGCAAATTCTAATTACTCTGATGAAATGAAGGAATACATTCTTGATGTTACTCTTTTCTTGCTTCAAAATAATTACTACTTTACTATTGAAGCAAGAAAGGAAGAAATTTCCTTTTTAGATTTGAAATTAAAGGGTGATATTAATAACCATAGGGTGGAATGCAACCTTTTTTGTAATAAAATAGCTGGCAATTCTATATTGCACGCCTCGAGCCAGCACCCTAAACATGTTATTAGCAACATACCCATGTAAGAGGGAAGACCCGGGTGTAAGTACTTTCAGAGCAAGGGATCCGGAACTGCCGGGGCCGTACCTTCTGTTGCAGGGGGGAGACAGACTGCGAGCACAGGAGTCATGTGACTGGGAAGTGAGGAGTGTGTCCAGAGACATAGCTGGGAGGTCAGGTGATCAAGGGACTCCTGGTGTGACTAGAGAGAGGAAGAGACGAGGACGTTTTGCGCAGGAAAGCGGAGCTGAGTCCTGCGCAGGAGAACAGTGTGAGAGGGTCCAGACACAGACACTGCAGAGCAGTCCATCCTGGGAGCCCCTAGATCTAGCTTGCCGCTGGGGGCCATGCTCAGCAATCTCCCAAAGTTCACCCGGGGACAATATGATGCTGTGGGACTGGAATGAGAGAGTTAGGAGTATGTGACGTTTGCATCCGATGACCCCAGCTATGTAATCCGAAATAGCCTTACTTGACCTGGACGGCGAGGCCAGACAATCCGTGATGTACCGCCCTCCCCATGACCGGGATACTGTAGAAAAAGTGGTGCGGATATTGAAGGAGATGCATGGGGATCCTACCAATGTAGGAGAACTGAGGATATGGCTGTTTCACCTAGTGCAGCTGGAGGGGGAGACTGTGACGCAGTATGTTAATGCATTACAGAGGGTGCATGCCTATATGACTAGAAAAAGCGACATGGGGAATTTGAGAATGGGCCACCCCTGACGTGATCTTAAGGGACCAGTTTGTGGCAGGCCTCAGGGATGTGCAGCTGAAGCAGGCCTTGCGGGAGCGCCTGTGCGCCAACCCACTTATGACTTTTCTAGAAGTGGGGGCAGAGGCACGTGTGAGAGAGCAGGAGATGGGGGTGACGGCCTTGGCAGGGATGGTCCGGAGTAATGAGGTACCCACCCTGCCTGCAGCTGAACCGGAATGGGCTCGAGAGATGCGGAACGAGATACAGGAGATGCAGGATGAATGGTCCAGTCTCAAGAAGACCCCTGCCCCGACACCAGAGATACCCAGATCGATTCCCCCAGTTATGGAAGGAGTTGAATTCAGGACCCCCCCTGCAGGAGAGTTCCGTAGAGGAGTGAGGCAGCCCTACACAGACAGAGACACGACCTGCTGGAAGTGTGGAGGTGCAAGACATTACGCCAGGGGTTGTGCTAGCCGAGGGCGGCCCCTGTCGCGACAGCCGTTAAACTAGCGGGCTCCGTGTTTGGGGGACACAGCATGGAGCCTTAGGAAGGGGAAAGAAAAATAGGAAGTCCCAAGGACCTAGTTTCCAGCAGCCCGACTGTCTGGGCCGAAATAAGCTGTCGGGCTGTTCACTGCCTGATTGACACAGGATCCCAGGTGACTACGATGACAGAAGCCTACTTTCAACAGCGATTTCCAGAGATAGCGCGGCCTGAATGGAGACCAGTAATTAGACTCACGGCACCTAATCAATTACCCATCCCTGTCGCAGGGGTGGTGTGGATGAAGATTCGAGTGTGTGGGAAAAAAAGGAGCAGTCCTGGTCGCAGGGGGAACCGGAAGTGGACCCCCGGTGACCCTTGGAATGAATGTGCTGAAAGAGATCGGGAAAATCCTGATTAGAGAGCCGAAGGAGATTCCTCTAGACCAGTGGGACCCACAAACTCCCCAAAGGAGGGTCTTTCAACAACTAATCCAAGCTGCCCAGGCTCAGGAAATGTCAAGTGAAGGGAAGATCCTGGGAAAATAATAGTGCCAGCAGCTACAGCGCTCACCTTACCGCCCGGACAAACTGTACTCACATTACCTGCACGGGCCTGCACACCTCTTGAGGGGGTCGAAGTTCAGATAGAACCAACATCAATGGACAAAGTACCCCCCGGACTCTTGGTGGCTCGGACACTGGCCACCGTCCAGGGTGGCAATGTTATAGTGCGGTGTGTTAATCTGGGCGAAGATGATCTCACACTCCCTCCCAGGGCGGAAATAGCCCAGATTCTGGGAATGCCAGAGAAGTTGGTGCGACCTGATGTGGTACAGCTGTCTGCTGTACGAGGAGACCCCTGGACTCTGGCGGTCACCATGCCGCCGGAATCCCACCGGGCTAGTGCGAAGGGGGGACGAAGAATCCTAGAACAAATGCGGGCTGAATTGACGGGACTTACACCTCGACAGGTGCAACAGGTTGAGGAGGTACTGGAGCGGTACCAGGAAGTCTTTGCTCGCCATAAGGATGATTTTGGTTGCACCGAAGCAATTACCCATGAGATTCCCACGGGGAGCGCTGCCCCAGTGCGGGAGAGATACCGGCAGATACCTCCCGAGATGTATAAAGAGGTTAAGGAGATGCTAGCCCATATGTTACAGAATGGTGTGATACGGGAGAGTCAGAGTCCGTGGGCAGCCCCAATTGTCCTGGTCCGGAAGAAAGATGGGACCCTGCGGTTCTGTGTGGACTATAGACGACTGAATGCCTGTACAGTACGGGACTCTTACCCACTACCTCGAATTGAAGAGTCTCTGTCGGCCTTAGGGAAGGCAAGATACTTCTCCTCCTTGGATCTGGCCAGCGGGTACTGGCAGGTGCCATGGCCGAACATGACCGTGCGAAGACGGCGTTCATATTGCCCATGGGACTGTTCGAGTTCAATCGGATGCCCTTCGGCCTGACTAAAGCCCCCGGGACGTTCCAGCGTCTGATGGAGAGGTGCCTGGGCAATTTGAACTTCGAGGCAACATTGATTTACCTTGACGACATAATTGTCTATGCCGCCACCTTCGAGGAGCACCTCCAGCGACTGGAGCAAGTACTGAGTTGCCTATAGAGTCATGGCCTAAAGGTAAAGCCCCAAAAGTGCCACCTGTTCCGCAAACAGATCGAATATCTCGGTCATACTGTATCCGGTGAAGGAGTCAGGCCCACCCGGGAGAAGGTGGCCGCCGTACAGAAGTGGCCTACCCCAAAGATAGTGAAGGATATTCGGGCCTTCCTGGGACTTGCTGGGTACTACTGAAGATTCGTGAAAAACTTCACCCGCATAGCCAACCCATTGCTGGAGCTACTTAAGGGAGTGCCGGCGGGCTCCAAGAATCAGGCGATTCGGTGGGGAAGCAGTCAGGAAGAGGCTTTCCGTGCCCTAAAAATGGCCCTGACCGAGGCCCCAATACTTGCCTATGCGGATTTCTCCCAACCATTCATACTTAACACTGATGGAAGCCTACATGGTCTGGGAGCCGTGTTATCCCAAGCACAGAAGGGGAAAGAGCGTGTGATTGCGTACACCAGTCGCTCCCTTCACGACTCCGAGAGGAACCCAGATAATTATAGCTCTTTCAAATTAGAGTTGCTGGCTCTTGTTTGGGCAATGACCGAGAAGTTTGCAGAGTATTTGTCTGGGTCCGAAGTACTGGTGAGAACAGATAACAACCCGCTGGCCCACCTGGAGAATGCAAAATTGGGAGCCCTGGAGCAGCGGTGGGGGACCCGCATGGCCAGGTACCGGTATAAGATAGCCTACCAGCCTAAGGCAGAGAATACTCACGCCGACGCCCTCTCCAGAGTGACATATGAACGGCCTGATCATGACCGCATTGAAGATTTGGAGGCGGATGAGACCCCTAGCTTCCGAAGTTTTGTGGGACCGCTGACCGCGGCGCAGGGACAGATCGGAGAGACGTCGGAAGAACAAGTGCTAGGGCGGCCAAGAGATGACTGGATCCGACTTCAACAGACTGACAGAGAAGTTGCTCAATTACGTCAATGGGTGGCTTTGCGGCAAGTCCCCAGTCGAGAAGAGAGGAGTACCCTGTCCCCGGGAGCACTGAAAATGCTGGGACAATGGGAGAGACTGTGTTTGCGAGACGGGCTGCTGTACCGACGGGTGCAGCTACTGCGAGAGTTCGGGGCCACCTGGCAAGTGGTGATCCCAGAGAAATTGGTCAGAGTAGTGGCCAAGGAGGCTCATGAACGAGGGGCTCACTTCGGACCAGAGAAGACATTTCAGTGGTTGCAGAGGCTGGTGTATCATCCCCAACTGCGAGTAACAATAGAAGACACTTGTCGTAGATGTCGGAGCTGTGAGCTGGTTAAGCCCCTGGAGCAGCGGGTCCCCATACAAACCATTGTGACTTCTGCCCCCTTGGAGGTGCTGATGATCGACTATTTGGCTGTTGTACCGGCGCATCTCGGGTATGAACATTGCCTTGTGATGACAGACCACTTCACAAAGTTTGCGGTGGTGACCCCAACCAGAGACCAGAACGCCGAGTCAGCTGCGCAGGCCATCTGCCGAGACTTCATTCGGGTGTACAGCTGCCCAAAGAGGATCCATTCTGATCAAGGTGCCTGCTTCCAAGGCCGGGAGATTGAAGAGCTGCACCGGACTACTCCTTACCACCCTCAAGGAAATGGGGCCTGTGAACGCTTTAATCGGACACTGATCCAAATGCTCCATACGTTGGAGGAAGATCGGAAGGTACGATGGCCTGAGTTTGTGGCCAAGCTGGTGTGGGTCTACAACAACTAAGTGAACAGTACGACGGGGTTCACTCCTTATACCTTGCTGTTCAGGCGAAAGGGGCGAGAGATCACCGAATTAGAGCTGGACCACGAGGAGGACTACCCACCGACAGGGATGTCTTCCTGGGTTCCGGAACATCGGCATCGACTGCAGACCCTCCGATGGTTGGTACAACAAAGGTTTCAGGAACTCAAACATCATGAGACATTGCTTCTTCGAGGGCCAGCTCTGAGGCCCGGGGAGCAGGTGTTGGTTCGGGACCGGTGGCCCCGGGGCAAATTGAGTAGACGGTGGGAACGGACCCCACACTGAGTGAAGCGCAGGATTGGCACTGAAGGACCTGTGTATGAAGTACAACCCGAGGGGATTAAAGGAGCCCCTACCAGAATAGTCCATCGTAGTATGCTGTGGCCCTGTCTGTCTAATGATGACAAGGATGAAGAAGAATCACCTGCTTCTACAGAAGGTCCTGTCACAGTTGCCCCAAGCCACGATGTGGACGAAGAAGAATTGTTGACTCTACCTCCGAGCCCCAGCACTCGATTACCTGCAGTCCCCAGTGCAGGCGGCGAGGGAACAACATTGGTTGAAGCCACCCGGCATGCGGAGATTGGGAATCCGAGCGACCCTGCACCCCCCATCGGTCAAACTGAGTTACGCCGGTCAGAATGGACAACAGCAGGAGTGCCTCCTCAAAGTTGCGAACAAGATCAATTTATATGGCACCGTATCGTCCAGGAAGTCAAAGAATGTGAACGTTTGGTGAAGGAACTCTCGCCCGTGGAATGGTGAGTTAAAGGAAAGTGGGGGTGTAAGAGGGAAGACCGAGGTGTAAGTACTTTCAGAGCAAGGGATTCGGAACTGCCGGGGCCGTACCTCCTGTTGCAGGGGGGAGACAGACTGCGAGCACAGGAGTCATGTGACTGGGAAGTGGGGGTGTGTGTCCAGAGACAGAGCTGGGAGGTCAGGTGATCAAGGGACT
Source organism: Phyllobates terribilis (assembly GCF_046119375.1). Classification (NCBI taxonomy): domain Eukaryota; kingdom Metazoa; phylum Chordata; class Amphibia; order Anura; family Dendrobatidae; genus Phyllobates; species Phyllobates terribilis. Next base: position 2,993,623 of record NW_027362797.1, read on the forward strand.
CCTGGTGTGACTAGAGAGCGGAAGAGACGAGGACGTTTTGTGCGGGAAAGCGGAGCTGACGTTTACAACCGGTTCTGCTCTGCTACATCTTGTCAGTCTGTGAACTGTTAGTTATAGACTTTCACCTGCTATTTCCCTTGTTTTCCCCCCATATTTTCCTTGTTGCTCCCTGCATGGAGATTGTTCTTGTTCTTATAAACTCCCCCGGTTTATTAACCCTGTATTGTTTGCTCTGTGTTTCTGTGTCACTGCTTCTAAAGTACCCGTGTTACATCCACAGGAGAGTTCATAAGGGCACGGAGGTGTTGCACTGATGGCTCAAATATGAACAGGAATGTCAAATTATTAAAGAGAGGCTAATAAATCGAGGGTATGACACTAAAACCATAGAAACATCAAAAGATAAAGCTAATGGTAAGACCAGGGATCAATATTTAGCACAGAGTTCCAAAAATGTAAATAGAATAAATAAATTCCCGAAAAAAGTGATATTCTCAACAACATATAACAAAAATTATTATAATGTTATTGGTGTTGTACGGAAATATTTGCCGTTGCTTTATACTGATAATACTCTAAAGGAAACTTTGAAAATTAGATGCAAATTTGTTCCAAAGAGGTCACACACAGTGGGGAACATTATTTCTCGTAGTGAATTTAGAAAAAACGTACATAGAAAGAGGGGGAATTCTTGGCTGTCCACAAAAGGCTCATTTAAGTGTGGACAAAGGCAATGTGGCTTGTGTCCGTACATGATTAATAACAACAAATCGGTAATTAATAATGAGGGACAAATACAGTTATATGAAAAAGTTTGGGCACCTCTATTAATCTTAAGCTTAATGTTTTATAAAAATTGGTGTTTTTGCAACAGCTATTTCAGTTTGATATATGTAATAACTGTTGAACACAGTAATGTTTCTGCCTTGAAATGAGGTTTATTGTACTAACAGAAAATGTACAATCTACATTCAAACAAAATTTGACAGGTGCATAAGTATGGGCACCCTTATCATTTTCTTGTTTTAAATCCTCCTACCTACTTTTTACTGACTTACTAAAGCACCTTTTTTGGTTTTGTAACCTCATTGAGCTTTGAACTTCATAGCCAGGTGTATGCAATCATGAGAAAAGCTACTTAAAGTGGCCACTTGCAAGTTGTTCTCCTGTTTGAATCTCCTCTGAAGAGTGGCATCATGGGCTCCTCAAAACAACTGTCAAATGATCTGAAAACAAAGATTATTCAACATAGTTGTTCAGGGGAAGGATACAAAAAGCTGTCTCAGAGATTTAACCTGTCAGTTTCCACTGTGAGGAACATAGTAAGGAAATGGAAGAACACAGGGACAGTTCTTGTTAAGGCCAGAAGTGGCAGGCCAAGAAAAACATCAGAAAGGCAGAGAAGAAGAATGGTGAGATCAGTCAAGAACAATCCTCAGACCACCTCCAGAGAGCTGCAGCATCAACTTGCTGCAGATGGTGTCACTGTGCATCGGTCAACTATACAACGCACTTTGCACAAGGAGAAGCTGTATGGGAGAGTGATGCGAAAGAACCTGTTTCTGCAAGCACGCCACAAACAGAGTCGGCTGAGGTATGCAAAAGCACATTTGGAGAAGCCAATTTCTTTTTGGAAGAAGGTCCTGTGGACTGATGAAACCAAGATTGAGTTGTTTGGTCATACAAAAAGGCGTTATGCATGGCGGCAAAAAAACCCAGCATTCCAAGAAAAACACTTGCTACCCACAGTAAAATTTGGTGGAGGTTCCATCATGCTTTGGGGCTGTGTGGCCAATGCCGACACCGGGAATCTTGTTAAAGTTGAGGAACGCATGGATTCCACTCAGTATCAGCAGATTCTTGACAATAATGTTCAAGAATCAGTGATAAAGTTGAAGTTACGCAGGGGATGGATCTTTCAGCAAGACAATGATCCAAAACACCGCTCCAAATCTATTCAGGCATTCATGTAGAGGAACAATTACAATGTTCTGGAATGGCCATCCCAGTCCCCAGACCTGAATATCATTGAACATCTGTGGGATCATTTGAAGAGGGCTGTCCATGCTCGGTGACCATCAAACTTAACTGAACTGGAATTGTTTTGTAAAGAGGAATGGTCAAAAATACCTTCATCCAGGATCCAGGAACTCATTAAAAGCTACAGGAAGCGACTAGAGGCTGTTATTTTTGCAAAAGGAGGATCTACTAAATATTAATGTCACTTTTCTGGTGAGGTGCCCATACTTATGCACCTGTCAAATTTTGTTTGAATGCAGATTGCACATTTTCTGTTAGTACAATAAACCTCATTTCAAGGCAGAAACATTACTGTGTCCAACAGTTATTACATAGATCAAACTGAAATAGCTGTTGTAAAAACACCAATTTTTATAAAACATTAAGCTTAAGATTAATAGGGGTGCCCAAACTTTTTCATATAACTGTATACTGTCTAGTGACATTTATGAACTGTGGCAGTAATCATTGTGTTTATGTGATTTTCTGCACACAGTGTAATAAACAGTATGTTGGGTCCACAAGCCGCACTTTGAGAAAACGTTTGTCAGAACACACACAGTACAGACCAAAAGTTTGGACACACCTTCTCATTTAAAGATTTTTCTGTATTTTCATGACTATGAAAATTGTACATTCACACTGAAGGCATCAATACTATGAATTAACACATGTGGAATTATATACTTTACAAAAAAGTGTGAAACAACTGAAAATATGTCTTATATTCTAGGTTCTTCAAAGTAGCCACCTTTTTCTTTGATGACTGCATTGCACACTCTTGGCATTCTGTTGATGAGCTTCAAGAGGTAATCACCGGAAATGGTCATCCAACAATCTTGAAGGCGTTCCCAGACATGCTTAGCACTTGTTGGCCCTTTTGCCTTCACTCTGCGGTCCAGCTCACCCCAAACCATCTCAATTGGGTTCAGGTCTGTTGACTGTGGAGGCCAGGTCATCTGGCATAGCACCCCATCACTCTCCTTCTTGGTCAAATAGCCCTTACACAGCCTGGAGGTGTGTTTGGGGTCATTGTCCTGTTGAAAAATAAATGATGGTCCAACTAAACGCAAACCGGATGAAATAGCATGCCACTGCAAGATGCTGTGGTAGCCATGCTGGTTCAGTATGCCTTCAATTTTGAATAAATCCCCAACAGTGTCACCAGCAAAGCACCCCCCACACCATCACACCTCCTCCTCCAGGCTTCACGGTGGGAACCAGGCATGTAGAGTCCATCCGTTCACCTTTTCTGCATCACACAAAGACACGGTGGTTGGAACCAAAGATCTCAAATTTGGAGTCATCAGACCAAAGCACAGATTTCCACTGGTCTAATGTCCATTCCTTGTGTTCTTTAGCCCAAACAAGTCTCTTCTGATTGTTGCCTGTCCTTAGCAGTGGTTTCCTAGCGGCTATTTTACCATGAAGGCCTGCTGCACAAAGTCTCCTCTTAACAGTTGTTGTAGAGATGTATCTGCTGTTAGAACTCTGTGTGGCATTGACCTGGTCTCTAATCTGAGCTGCTGTTAACCTGCGATTTCTGAGGCTGGTGACTCGGATAAACTTATCCTCAGAAGCAGAGGTGACTCTTGGTCTTCCTTTCCTGGGGCAGTCCTCATGTGAGCCAGTTTCTTTGTAGCGCTTGATGGTTTTTGCAACTGCACTTGGGGACACTTTCAAAGTTTGCCCAATTTTTCGGACTGACTGACCGACCTTCATTTCTTAAAGTAATAATGGCCACTCGTTTTTCTTTACTTAGCTGCTTTTTTCTTGCCATAATACAAATTCTAACAGTCTATTCAGTAGGACTATCAGCTGTGTATCTACCAGACTTCTGCACAACACAACTGATGGTCCCAACCCCATTTATAAGGCAAGAAATCCCACTTATTAAACCTGACAGGGCACACATGTGAAGTGTAAACCATTTCCGGTGACTACCTCTTAAAGCTCATCAAGAGAATGCCAAGAGTGTGCAAAGCAGTCATCAAAGCAAAAGGTGGCTACTTTGAAGAACCTAGAATATACAGTACAGCCCAAAAGTTTGGACACACCTTCTCATTTAAAGATTTTTCTGTATTTTCATGACTATGAAAATTGTACATTCACACTGAAGGCATCAAAACTATGAATTAACACATGTGGAATTATATACTTAAAAAGGTATGAAACAACTGAAAATATATGTCTTATATTCTAAGTTCTTCAAAGTAGCCACCTTTTGCTTTGATGACTGCTTTGCACACTCTTGGCATTCTCTTGATGAGCTTCAAGAGGTAGTCACCAGAAATGGTCTTCCAACAATCATGAAGAAGTTCCCAGAGATGCTTAGCAATTGTTGGCCCTTTTGCCTTCACTCTGCGGTCCAGCTCACCCCAAACCATCTCGATTGGGTTCAGGTCTGGTGACTGTGGAGGCCAGGTCATCTGGCATAGCACCCCATCACTCTCCTTCTTGGTCAAATAGCCCTTACACAGCCTGGAGGTGTGTGTGGGGTCATTGTCCTGTTGAAAAATAAATGATGGTCCAACTAAATGCAAACCGGATGGAATAGCATGCCGCTGCAAGATGCTGTGGTAGCCATGCTGGTTCAGTATGCCTTAAATTTTGAATAAATCCCCAACAGTGTCATCAGCAAAGCACCCCCACACCATAACACCTTCTCCTCCATGCTTCACGGTGGGAACCAGGCATGTAGAGTCCATCCGTTCACCTTTTCAGCGTCGCACAAAGACACAGTGGTTGGAACCAAAGAACTCAAATTTGGAGTCATCAGATCAAAGCACAGATTTCCACTGGTCTAATGTCCACTCCTTGTGTTCTTTAGCCCAAACAAGTCTCTCCTGCTTGTTGCCTGTCTTTAGCAGTGGTTTCCTAGCAACTTTTTTACCTTGAAGGTCTGCTGCACAAAGTCTCCTCTTAACAGTTGTTGAAGACATGTGTCTGCTGCTAGAACTCTGTTTGGCATTGACCTGGTCTCTAATCTGAGCTGCTGTTAACCTGCGATTTCTGAGGCTGGTGACTCGGATAAACTTATCTTCAGAAGCAGAGGTGACTCTTGGTCTTCCTTTCCTGGGGCGGTCCTCATGTGAGCCAGTTTCTTTGTAGCGCTTGATGGTTTTTGCAACTGCACTTGGGGACACTTTCAAAGTTTGCCCAATTTTTCGGACTGACTGACCGACCTTCATTTCTTAAAGTAATGATGGCCACTCGTTTTTCTTTACTTAGCTGCTTTTTTCTTGCCATAATACAAATTCTAACAGTCTATTCAGTAGGACTATCAGCTGTGTATCCATCAGACTTCTTTACAACACAACTGATGGTCTCAACCCTATTTATAAGGCAAGAAATCCCACTTATTAAACCTGACAGGACACACCTGTGAAGTGAAAATCATTTCCGGTGACTACCTCTTGAAGCTCATCAAGAGAATGCCAAGAGTGTGCAAAGCATTCATCAAAGCAAAAGGTGGCTACATTGAAGAACCTAGAATATAAGACATATTTTCAGTTGTTTCACACTTTTTTGTTAAGTATATAATTCCACATGTGTTAATTCATAGTTTTGATGCCTTCATTGTGAATGTAGAATTTTCAAAGGCATGATAATACAGAAAAATCTTTAAATGAGGTGTGTCCAAACTTTTGGTCTGTAATGTATGTGTTCTGACAAACATTTTCTCAAAGTGCGGCTTGTGGACCCAACATACTGTTTATTACACTGTGTGCAGAAAATCACATAAACACAATGATTACTGCCGCAGTTCATAAATGTCACTAGACGGTATATTTGTCCCTCATTATTAATTACCGATTTGTTGTTATTAATCATGTACTGACACAAGCCACATTGCCTTTGTCCAAACATAAATGAGCCTTTTGTGGACAGCCAAGAATTCCCCCTCTTTCTATGTACGTTTTTTCTAAATTCACTAGGAGAAATAATGTTCCCCACTGTGCGTGACCTCTTTGGAACAAATTTGCATCCATTTTTCAAAATTTCCTTTAGAGTATTATCAGTATAAAGCAATGGCAAATATTTCCGTACAACACCAATAACATTATAATAATTCTTGTTATATGTGGTTGAGAATATCACTTTTTTCTGGAATTTATTTATTCTATTTTCATTTTTGGAACTCTGTGCTAAATATTGATCCCTGGTCTTACCATTAGCTTTATCTTTTGATGTTTCTATGGTTTTAGTGTCATAACCTCGATTTATTAGCCTCTCTTTAATGATTTGACATTCCTGCTCATATTTGACGCCATCAGTGCAACACCTCCGTGCCCTTATGAACTCTCCTGTGGGTATGTTGCTAATAACATGTTTAGGGTGCTGGCTCGAGGCGTGCAATATAGAATTGCCAGCTAATTTTTTACGAAAAAAGTTGCATTCCACCCTATGGTTATTAATATCACCCTTTAATTTCAAATCTAAAAGGGAAATTTCTTCCTTTCTTGCTTCAATAGTAAAGGATCAATTCAATTCATTAGTGTTTAAATCATTTTCAAACCCGAGAATGTCACTCTCCTGTCCACTCCAAACAATTAAAATATCATCTATGAAGCGCATGTAATACCGCAGATAGTCTGAATAAGGGGTAGAAATAGCATAAATGTATTTAGAGTCCCACCAGTTCATGTACAGATTTGCCAGAGATGGTGAGAATTTGGCCCCCATGGAACATCCCTGGCACTGTACATAAAACTGATGGGAAAACTTGAAGTAATTATTTTGAAGCAAGAAAAGAGTAACATCAAGAATGTATTCCTTCATTTCATCAGAGTAATTAGAATTTGCATTTCGCTGTTCCGTTAATGCTTGAATGGCCAAACTGTGCGGAATGCAGGAATATAAAGTTCTGACATCACAGGTCATCCAAGTTAGATCCTCACTCCATGTCACATCATTCATGATGGTTAGAATCTCTCCAGCAGTGAACCTATGCCTGAGACTATAGGTCTCAGAGGGGGTGGAAACTGGTCCTTGTGCGTTTTTGGTAACGCATGAAAAATCGGTATTCTTGGATTACTAGGTTGTAAATAATCCTTTTGCTTTAAATTCAGGATACCCAGGTTCACCCCTTCTTGTAAGATCTTATCCAACTTTTCTCCTATAATCTGTGTGGGATTATAACTTATCTTACGGTATGACTGTTCATCATTCAAAATCTTATTTACCTCTCTAGCATAAAACTCTTTATCCAATTCTACCACTGACCCTCTGTCAGAATTCTTCACTATAATATTGGTGTTATTTTTTATATTATTTAGAGCTCTTCTTTCCCCCCTTGTTAGATTATCCTTATCTGTTTTTTTTTTTAGAATAGATTTGTTTTAAATCATTTTCTACCATTAACGGAAAATCATCCATGATGGGAGCTCTCGACTGTATGGGATAGAAATCCTCATTAGATATTCTAGAAGAAAACATGCCATCATTCACAAGGTTTTCTTTCATGTCATTATCGGACAGGGTATTCAGTTGTATAATGGAAAACTGTTCCTGAAAGGAAAGTCCTTTATAAATATTCTCCGATAGCAAAATATCATTAATGTCAGTTATTTCCTGATCCTAATTATAGAAATGCTTTTTAATAGTGAGTCTCCTTATAAATTTGTTCACATCCAAAATCGTGGAAAAAAAGTCCCCATTATTTTACGGAACAAAATTCAGTCCTTTTTTCCAAAACATCTAAATCATTCTTAGTAAGGATATTGGAATTGATTTATTTCCAAAATCTGGTGCCGTAATTGTGTCTCCTCACTCCTATGTTTATGCTTGCGTCCCGATCTTCTATTAGGTCTCTGTTTTGATCCTGATTTTGATGCGGATTTCGATTCTGATTTTGATGCTGATTTAAAACAGTCCCGTTTTTTGATGTGCCGGACCTTTCACTGGATATTATAAAGCCCACTTCATCACTGCCTTCTGCTTCTCCATCTGTAGATTCATATTCAGAGGAGCTGAAGGTAACCCTAGGTGTTTCCCCAATCGCAGGAAATCTATTACCACCAGGGTTTTTCAAGATAGACTTAGGCTTTTTCGGACTTTTCAAATTTCTATTCGGTCTGCGCAGAGGTCGCCAATCATATACATGGTCTGTTTCGTAATCTTTACAATCATGGTTATATTTTTTCTGTTTATTGTCAGCTATGGTGTCCTCTAGTGCTTTAAGCCTCTCCATTACGTCAGATCTTATTTTTCTATACTCTTCATTTTCCACATATTCGGTCATAGAGTTCTCAATTTCTTTTATTCTCAGATCTAATTCTTTGACTTTTCTCTGCTCATAATGGATCAGCAAGTCCATAAAATTCAAAGAACAGCCTGTTAATATATCATTCCACTCTCTTTGGAATTTTTCATCAAACTGGATGGTTGATTGTTTCTTTATCCTTAATCCACGAGGGATCATAAGGTTTTCCACATATTTCTCAAACATTGTATAATCCCACCACGTTTTGAGGCGTGCAGACAAATATTTCTCAAGTTGGTTCATGCTCTGTCTTATTCCCTCATGACCATCATTATTGGTGGCTGGTTTCTTCTCTTCTTCTTAGAAATGATAGAAGCATCCAGTCTCGCTTTATCATTTAGGCTCAAAAAGGTGGTATCCTTAAAAATAGTTTCCATTTTCTCCAAAGTTTGTTTATAATCATATCACAGGTCCCGGAAGAGTGCATTGATGGATTCCTCCACAAGAGGCCCCCATAACCATTGACACATCTTCACCTTCCACCTCAGACCACCAGAGGGAGCCCATTAGGGAAAGATAAATAGGGAAGGTGGAGCCAGGCAGCAGTTGGTTTAGTCTATTCTGGTTTAGCAGTGAGTCCAGTACAGTTTGAGAAGAGTTACCTCAGAGGACAAAAGCCTGTTCCAGATCCTGCAGTGGAGCTTATCAAGATCAAGACTAGAGATGAGCGTTGTTCTACTCGAACTGTTCGCCAATCTCAAATTCGAGCTGTTTTGGGCGGTGTTCGAGCCGTTCGGCGAACACGAACGATTTGAGAAAAATTCGGCTGTTCGAGGTTATGTTCGATAACTGTTCGTGCACCAAAATCATAACTGGATTTTTTCTCAGTAATGATGAAAATTAATGTTAATACGCAGTTTGAGTGTACAGCGGGGTGGGGGGAGGGGCAGGGGATGGATCTCTGCAGGAATAATGAAGATCTCCATTTTTTTTTCTCTTTCCCGCATTTACAGTGGGGAGGTGCAATCTGTCAGCCTATCAGCAGCGCACACACGGAGCGAAGTGCTTTTTTCACACAAGCAAGGGCATGTGTCATTGGCAGTGTATGTCACATGTCCTTGCCCTATAAGACCAAGCCATTTTCCCCGTCGCCACCATTTTCTCACTGCTGCAGCTGCGTGTTAGACGGCACCGCTGTTGCTGTGTGCGCTATACCTTGTTAATTTTAAGCCAATTTTCGCACAAATCTACAGATAGCTTGGGAGTAGGGAATAGTTGTGATTGCAGTCCTTTTAAGGACTAGGTTACAGCATTTCCTACGACTTTTATCAGGCAGGTCTGTGCTCTTAAATAGATAGATTGTGGGAGTAAAGACTAATTGTAATTGCAGTCCTTTTCAGGACTAGGTTACATCAGTTCCTATCAGTTTTTGCCAGGCAGGTCTGTGCCAGTGCTGTGCAAGTTTTTTTCACAGCATTTGGCTGAATCTAGCAAAGCTAATCCTTTTTGGCCTATTGCAGAGTGTATTAGTCAGTGGAGTAGCCTATCTCTGTTGCAAGATATACCACCTGTGTATAGAATACCAATTTTTTTACTGCACCTAGTGAAGTAAAATCTTTTGGGCATAGCATCATTCTATTAGTCCATCTATACTGACCTCCATCAGGTTGTAAATTGAATATAATTTTTTTCTGCATCTAGCTCTGAAAAAATATTTGGGCTTCTAGCAGTGTGTGGGACTTGTTCTATTAGTCCATCTATACTGACCTCCATCAGGTTGCAAACTGAATATAATTTTTTTCTGCATCTAGCTCTGAAAAAATATTTGGCCTTCTAGCAGTGTGTGGGACTTTTTCTATTAGTCCATCTATACTGACCTCCATCAGGTTGCAAATTAAAAATAATTTTTATCTGCATCTACCTCTGAAAAAATATTTGGGCTTCTAGCTGTGTGTGGGACTTGTTCTATTAGTCCATCTATACTGACCTCCATCAGGTTGCAAACTGAATATAATTTTTTTCTGCATCTAGCTCTGAAAAAATATTTGGCCTTCTAGCAGTGTGTGGGACTTTCTCTATTAGTCCATCTATACTGACCTCCATCAGGCTGCAAATTAAAAATAATTTTTTGTCTGCATCTAGCTCTGAAAAAATATTTGGCCTTCTAGCAGTGTGTGGGACTTTCTCTATTAGTCCATCTATACTGACCTCCATCAGGTTGCAAACTGAATATAATTTTTTTCTGCATCTAGCTCTGAAAAAATATTTGGCCTTCTAGCAGTGTGTGGGACTTTCTCTATTAGTCCATCTATACTGACCTCCATCAGGTTGCAAATTAAAAATAATTTTTATCTGCATCCAGCTCTGAAAAAATATTTGGCCTTCTAGCAGTGTGTGGAACTTTCTCTATTAGTCCATCTATACTGACCTCCATCAGGTTGCAAATTAAAAATAATTTTTTGTCTGCATCTAGCTCTGAAAAAATATTTGGCCTTCTAGCAGTGTGTGGGACTTTCTCTATTAGTCCATCTATACTGACCTCCATCAGGTTGCAAACTGAATATATTTTTTTTCTGCATCTACCTCTGAAAAAATATTGGGCTTCTAGCTGTGTGTGGGACTTGTTCTATTAATCCATCTATACAGACCTCCATCAGGTTGCAAACTGAATATAATTTTTTTCTGCATCTACCTCTGAAAAAATATTGGGCTTCTAGCTGTGTGTGGGACTTGTTCTATTAGTCCATCTATACTGACCTCCATCAGGTTGCAAACTGAAAATAATTTTTTGTCTGCATCTAGCTCTGAAAAAATATTTGGCCTTCTAGCAGTGTGTGGGACTTTCTCTATTAGTCCATCTATACTGACCTCCATCAGGTTGCAAACTGAATATAATTTTTTTCTGCATCTACCTCTGAAAAAATATTTGGCCTTCTAGCAGTGTGTGGGACTTTCTCTATTAGTCCATCTATACTGACCTCCATCAGGTTGCAAACTGAATATATTTTTTTTCTGCATCTACCTCTGAAAAAATATTTGGGCTTCTAGCTGTGTGTGGGACTTTCTCTATTAGTCCATCTATACTGACCTCCATCAGGTTGCAAATTGAATATAATTTTTTTCTACATCTAACCCAGCCAATAGTTTTGGCCTAATACCACAGTTTGGCCACTCAGCTCTGCTCGGCTCCCATCCATTGTTTTTTTGTGCAAACAACTCCAGAGTTGTGAATTAGTTAACCACCAAAATGAGTGGAAAAAGGCCTGCTGCTGGTGGAAAGGGGAATAGGCGTGTTGGGAAGGGGAAAAAAGGTTGTGTCCGTGGGGTAGGTGTTAAAGCAACAGTAACATCTGCAGAAGAAAGACCATCTTCCAGCCAAACTAAAATGTCTACTTCTTTTAGCGGACAATGTGATAAGATCCCTTTCTTACGGCCACGCCAATCGCTACAAATTCCAGATGAGGCACAAAAACAGCAGGTGCTTCAACGGATATCAAGTGCTCCTATAAGTGGGCTCTCCTCCACATCAACTTCAACATCACAAATACTCCAGTCCTCAAAGGTGTCACCCCAATCGCACTTGCTTCCTCACAGCTCCCAAATCTCCAGCTGCCCGTCTGAGTATGAGGTAGAACAGATGGTTGAGTCTGCAGAGCTGTTTACTCATACTATAGCCTGGGAATCAGAGGTCGACTCCAGCGCTTCTGTGAATCCAGACGAGGAAATGATCTGCACTGATGCCCAGAATCTTTATGAATCGGATCCAGGACTAGACTCCGAAGGTTCTGACCATAATGTAGACCCTCATTCCCAAACTGTAACTCCTGTTGGTGGAGACAATGAGGAAGACGATGATGAGACTCAAATACCTGATTGGAGCGACAACTTTAGTTTTTTGTCAGGGCAGGAACAGGTTGGCTCTGAGGACGACGGGTGTGATAACGCACAGGGTGATGATGATGAGGTTGGAGATCCCACTTACTGTCAACCCACAGTCAGCCAAGAGATGAGGTCAGCAGAGGAGGTGGAGGAAGATGCTAGTGACGACGAGGTCAGGTTGCGCCTTCCTGGACAGAGACGTAGTACTGGAAGCACGTCAACAACTGCATCCTCAAACACAACTCTGCTTCTCACCACAAGTCGTGGTGGCTCTTCAGGTCGCATGGGTGCTAAGCCTTGCATAGCCTGGGCATTTTTTCAGATCGATAAAGATGACCCAACTCGTGTTATCTGTAACATTTGTCAGCAACAGCTAAGTAGAGGCCAAAAAATACATAGTTTGAGTACTTCATGCATGAACCGACACATGGACATGAAGCATAAGTTGCAGTGGGAAGCTCAGTGTGCTACAATGCGGCCTAGCCGGCCGGGCCAACCACCGTCTGCCATATCTTGTGCATCCGCAGCCTCTTCATCCTCTGTGACTGGGGGGACAGCAGTCACACCTGTTTTGGGGCGCAGACCTGCCACCTCTTTACCCGCAACAGCCAGCGTGATTGGCAGGTCATCATTTTCTTTGGAGGTGGTAACACCAGCTGGTGTTGAGCGCTGTCCGACATCGATAGCACCACCTTTGGATCAAGGCAACCTAACATGTCCGCCTGCATCTTCCTCACAGACCGGCAGTTTGCCGGGGACACCCTTACCAGCCCCGTCTAAGCACAATAGCCAGCCCTCGGTCCCTCAGATGTGGACAAGTAAAAGACCATTTCCTCCTAGCCATGAGAAAGCTAAGAGGTTGAATTTCACCATCTGCAAGCTCTTGGCTACATAAATGCTGCTTTTCCGCCTGGTGGACACAGAGGATTTTCGAGACCTTATGTCCGTCGCAGTGCCCCAGTACCAGATGCCCAGTCGGCACTACTTCTCAAAGAAAGGTGTGCCTGCGCTCCACCAGCATGTCGCACACAACATCACCGCTTCTTTGAGAAACTCTGTGTGTGACAGGGTGCATTTCACCACAGACACTTGGACAAGTAGGCATGGACAGGGGCGTTACATGTCGCTGAGTAGGCACTGGGTAACTATGGTGACAGCAGGACAAGGGGCTGCTGTCCAAGTCTTGCCGTCCCCACGAGTTGTGCGTCAATCCTCTTTATGTCAAAGTTCCTCCACTGCTTCTGCCTCCTCAACCTCCTCTCGGTCTTCCACCTGCACCCAAAGCCTGTCTGGTCATGCCACAAGCTTTCTAACTGCGCAGAAGGGATCCTGCACACCTCCTTACTATGCTGGCAGTAGGGCTCAACGTCATCAGGCGGTTTTTACTTTGAAATGTCTGGGAAATGTGAGTCACACAGCTGAGGAGTTGTGGTCAGCTCTGGAGAATCAATTTCATGAATGGTTGTCTCCACTGGACCTGAAACCAGGGAAGGCCGTGTGCGACAATGCTGCAAACCTGGGTGCGGCCCTTCGCCGGGGCAATGTCACACACGTGCCTTGTATGGCTCACGTGTTGAACCTGGTTGTCCAGCAATTTTTAGCCCACTATCCCAGACTAGATGGCCTTCTGCAGAGGGCACGGTCGCTGTGTGCTCACTTCCGCCGTTCGCATCCCGCAGCTCAGCGACTTACATCTCTACAGAAGTCGTTGGGCCTGCCACTTCACCGGCTAAAATGCGATGTGCCTACCCGGTGGAATTCAACTCTGCACATGTTGCAGCGACTGTGGCAGCACCGACAAGCCCTGGTGCAATACGTTCTGACGTATAGCCTGGGCCAACGAGATCCGGAGGTGGGGCAAATCACGCTGGAGGAGTGGTCTCAGATCAGGGACCTATGCACCCTTCTGCACAGTTTTGAAATGGCGACGAAGATGTTTAGTGCTGACGATGCCATTATCAGCATGACTATTCCGGTGATTTACATGCTGGAGCACATGTTAAACAGAATTCGGAGTCAGGTGGTGGCACAAGAGGAGGTGGAGGAAGTAGAGGAGGAGTTGTATGCGGAAGGGCTAACATCTGCAAGGTCCAGACGGTCGGCAGCACCAAGGCGGCAGGCATGTGAGGGTGGGGGAGATGGTTTTACCAGGGCGCATGGTAGCAGCCAAACTAGTGAGGAAGGTGCAGGAGCCCAGGAAGAAGTGGAGGACGAACTGATGGAAGACTCATCAGATGAGGGAGACCTTGATCACATTTCTGTTGTGCGAGGTTGGGGGGAGAGGACAGAGGAAGGAAGCATGATTGTTACCTCGCCACCAACACAACAGGGACTTGGTGCTCCTGGATGCGCAACACACATGAGTGCCTTCTTGCTGCACTACCTGCAACATGACCCTCGAATTGTGAGAATTAGAAATAATCCTGACTACTGGGTTGCCACACTGTTAGATCCCCGGTACAAAAGTAAATTTGCAGAAATTATTCCTGCCATAGAAAGGGATGCACGCATGCAGGAGTATCAGCAGAGACTGTTGCAGAATCTTACATGTGCTTTTCCACAAAACACCAGTGGTGCACGTAGTGAATCTCACAGTTCCAACTTGCCAACCGTGGGACCGTCAAGTGTTCAGCACTCAAACCATAACAGAACCACAGTATCTGCTGGTAACATCAATTTTGCGGAATCATTTCACCACTTTTTTAGCCCATCCTTTGCAAGGCCACAGGAGACAAGAAGTCTGACACATAGTCAACGCCTAGAGACGATGGTACAGGAGTATCTCCAAGTAAACATTGAAGCCATGACTGTGTCACTGGACCCTTGCTCTTTTTGGGCTTCCAATCTGGATAAATGGCCGGAGCTAGCCACTTACGCCTTGGAGATCTTGTTATGCCCCGCAGCCAGCGTTCTGTCTGAACATGTGTTCAGCGCTGCTGGTGGTGTGCTGACAGATAAGCGCACGCGGCTCTCCACTGATAATGTAGACAGACTCACGTTCATAAAGATGAACAAATCATGCATCCGAAACGACTTTTCTACCCCTGTGTCATCCTGGGGAGAGTAAAAGCTTGATGATTGGTTAAAATCACCCTACCAACCGTTTTAAGCTTTCAAATTACTAATCATGTTTATCTGTATCTTGACTGGAAAATAATTTGGGCTTTGTAGCAGTGTGCAGCACTGATTCTATTAGCCCATCTATACTAAGCTCCACCAGATTTAAAATTAATAATAATTTGTAGCTGCATCTAGCCCGGAAAATAATTTTGGGGCTCCGAGATGCGCAAGACACATAAGTGCCTTCTTGCTGCACTACCTGCAACATGACCCTCATATTGTCAGAATTTGAAGTAATCATGACTACTGGGTTGCCACACTCTTAGATCCCCCAAACTTTTCGATCAACCTTTTCATTTTAATAAAGACCAAAAAAATGGTCATTTTTGAAATTATAAGCATTAGCAGGTTATTAGAAACTGAAATCAAACAGTTTTCAACTCAAAACTTTATTCTAGGTGATGTTACATTTTCACATAGGACCCCTTGTTCGAAAGGAGCTTCTGAACTCTCTCGTCCATTGAATTTATCAGGTTTTGGATGGTTTCTGCTTCAATTGTTTTGCATGAGGACAGAATACCCTCCCAGAGCTGTTGCTTAGATGTGAACTGCCTCCCGCCATCATAGACACTCCTTTTGATGATGCTCCAGAGGTTCTGAATGGGGTAGAGGTCAGGGGAGCATGGGGGTCACACCATAAGTTTGTCCCCTTTTATGCCCATATCAGCCAGAGATGCAGATATTTTATGTGCAGCATGAGATGGTGCATTATCATGCAAAAAAATGATCTTGCTGTGAAATACATGGTTCTTCTTCTTGAACCATGGCAGGAAGTGCTGTTTGAGAAAATCCACATACATTATGGAGTTCATCTTTAGCGCCTTCAGGGATCCTAAAGGGGCCGACAATCTCTCTCCCCATGATTCCAGCCCAAAACATTACTCCAACTCCTCCTTGTTGGCGCTGTAGCCGTGTTTGCGTGGGGTGTCCATTAACCAGCCATCCTCCACTCCATCCATCTGGACCATCGAGCGCTGCACGGCACTCATCCGTGAACAAAACAGTTTTGAAATCAGTCTTCATGTAATGTTTGGCCCACTGGAGCCGTTTCTGCTTGTGTGAAGTGGATAGAGGAGGTCGACAGGATGGCATATGCACAGCTGCAAACCTCTGAAGGACCCTGCATCTTGTTGTTCGGGGGACGTTGGAGGCACCAGCAGCTTCAAAAACTTGTCTGCTGCTATGACAAGGCTTTTTTGCCGCTGCTCTTTTAACCTGACGTAATTGCCTGTAGGAAAGAGTCCTCAATTTGCCCTTATCAGCACGCACACGTGTGTACTGTGAATCAGCTACATACTTCTTGATTGCCAAGACACTTCATCCTGATCATCGCACAATGTTGATTGTAGTCATGCCTTGACCTAAACACTCCACAATTTGTTGCTTCTCAGCAGCCGACACATCCTTTTTCTTTCCCATTTTGGCAGAAAATGTAGGCTGCTTAATAATGTGAGACAGCCTTCTTAAGTAGTCTTGCCTTTCATTGGACACACCTGCCAAACTAATTAGCACAGGTGTCTGCAATTGCTTACAGTGATATAAAGAGCCCTGACACACATCACCATCAATGAGTTTAACTGACAAACAAACAAATTCTTCCCTTATCACTCCTAAACACTTTTTGCATAATAATTTGGAACACAGTGTACATGTGCTTTTCCACAAAACACCAGTGGTTCACGTAGTGAATCTTACAGTTCTAACTTGCCAACCGTGGTCTGTATGGAGTTGTTCAATAAAGGGCCCAAAATTAAGATAACATAGATGGCAGAGGTCTCTATGAATAGGAATTCCTAAGTATTTGATACCCTGTGAGGGCCAGGCAAAGGGAAAGTTGGACTGGATGGAATCCTATATGGATTTGGGGAGGGAGACATCGAGGGCCTCAGACTTCGCTGCATTGATTTTAAAATTTGACCATGTAACAAAGTGATCTATTTCAGCCATAACAGCATGGATGGATATATGTGATTGAGTGATATATACTAGGACATCATCAGCAAATAGAGAGCACTTGTACTCGGTGCCTTCCACCTCAATCGATCTAATATTGCGGTTATGGCGAATTGATGAGAGCAAGTGCTCCGTCACTAGGATGTATAAGAGAGGGGACAGAGGACATCCCTGCCTTGTCCCATTGGTGATTGTGAAAGGTGATTTAAATGTTCTGATGCACCCCCTGGGCCTTGGGACACCCGGAGCCGGACCCTTTTTGGTGGATGCTGGTGGTTGTAGTCTTCGTGGCGGCGACCCGGTTCCGTGGCTCAGGGTGGTCAAACCAGTGGCGGAACTATTTATGTGGTTTTGATGTTTAAATGTCCGACTACGCCACCCGTGGATTGCGGTCAGAGTGAACCGCCGCTGCAGGGCAGACCGCTGAGTCTGGTGTTGTGGGTGCAGCAGAGCGTAGCATAACTCCCCACGGGAGGAGTATAGCCTCAGGGCAGTGTATGCGGAGGATGGGGGTGATGGTGCAGGGCAGCAGCAGTAACGACACGGAGTCAGTGATGCAGTCCAAGGCCTTTACTCACAGTTCTTATTATCCAGACCACGTCTGCAGGTAACGGCTGCCCACGTCGTACTGTGCTCACCAGGAGAGGGGCTCAGACAACTCCCAGATAACTTTGGAGCACTTCACAGGACCCCCTTTGTGTGTCCTTTGTCTGGCCTTTCTTACCAACCCTTCTGTCCGGCTGCCTCGGGCCTCCTCTTGGTAAACTTGGCGCCAGTTTCCCTGACCCTATGTGCTGCCCTCCTAGCGGGTGTAGCGAGGGGCTGCGCCACATAAAATGTCACAGCCTCCGGTTTCTAGCTGAGGGTCGTTTCCTGTCTCCACTAGTTTCGGGGACCGGTCTCCCCCTTTGGCCTGACCCCTCCATGCAGGTGGATTCGGGCGTGCGGTGGCGACTCGCCCGTCCGCACCCCTGGGATCCCTTCGTTCCTCGTTCCTGGAGCCTTCTCCGCTCCTCTTCCTTCCTTCTCCCTCTTCCAGGCCTGGGCCTCTGTTACTAGGCCCGCCTCCGGAGCAGAGCTCATGCAGAGCCCCTGCTCCCTGCCACTTCTGCTCAGACTTCTCTGCACTGAACTAAGATGGTGCCCACCTTTTATACTCCCTTCTCAATGCACCCAGGAACTGCTTCCTCCCTGCTCCTGCACTACAGGGTTCCCCTTCCTCAGTGTTCCCTCCCCCCACTCCAGCCAGGGACAGGGACTGTCGTGCCCATCTCAGGGGCATATTGGTCGCACTGCCCCACGGCAATGTGGTGTAATGCATGCAGGTGTCGGGTCCTGATCCACACTCCATCCTTACCTGAGAGTGAGATATCACACCTCTGGGTGAGGTGCAATACCTCTGTAGCAACCGAGCCCTCAGGGTGCTACAGTTCCATTTATCTTCAGCCTAGGTGACGTATTGTGATACAGGGCCGTGATTTTGGCTATAAAAGGGTCCCCTAGACCCCTACCCCAAGCTTTTTAAGAGAATCATATATGGCGTGCCAGGAGACTCTATGGAATGCTTCTCAGCATCCAACGAGAGTATCTACTTACAAATTTTTAACTGCATCTAGCCCAGGAAATACTTTGTGCCTAGTAGCAGTGTCTGCTAGTCAGCGGATTATCCCGGCTGTTAAGCAAGCTACACCACCTGTAGTTTGGACACTTAATTTTTTCAAAGGAAATGCTTCGGGACCACGGGATACTCAGTGAAGAGCATCAGGAGGCACCCCAAGGCATAGGGGCTGGGACTGGCAGTAGGATGCCTTGCGGTGGACAGCCGAGCTCGATCCTTATAAAAGCTTTTTAACTGCAGCAGCTTTATTGGACGCTACTGGAGCTGGAATTACGCGGCTGCTGGCATGAGACTTGCCCTCCAATAGATCCTTGTAAATGGATTTAAAGTGTATTCATTCAAATTAGAGAGACAATTTAAATTAAAAAGCTTAGAGCTGCCTCCACCACAGGGGGGCTCGCTCGACCCACCAGCGGACAGGCACCAGTATTGGGAGAGGGGGGCTGGCCGTCAGGGTTCACCGCGGCTCTGGCACAAACCCGGCGACACGGAGGTGGCACGGGCAGGAGCGGACTGAACGTGTCGGCTTCTCACTTTTTGGATTTTAGAAGGGCATGACATGCCTATATCTGTGTCTCCCCCTCCTTTTACTCCTCCACCTCTTTTCTTTTCTCATGACTATATGTACTTGTCACTTTTCCATGTGTTAGTTGTGTCTTCTGAGCAGTTTGTCAGCTTTTGGACACCTTTGAAGGTGTTTTCTATGTGTTTCTATGTGTTTTTGTTTGCCTGCCATTGGTTTTAACGGTGTTCGAAGGTGTTCGACGAACAGTTCGACGAACAGTTCGGCGAACACACGGGTGTTCGACGAACCGAACCGAACTCGAACACTACGGGGGTGGCTCAACACTAATCAAGACTCAGTTGTAGCTCAGAGTAGTGAGCTTTAGGTGTGCCGGCGCCATAAGATCAGTGAAGCGCGGCAAGCTGCCGTTAGTGTGAGCAGCCTAGTGATGGCCCGAGTAGGCCGAAGGCGAATGGAGAGTTTGTACATAGGGGGCAGAGGAGCTTAACTAGCTCACCCCGAAGAATTTACTGGACACCGAGTCCGAAGTTTACTGGGATCTCTAAGACCCAGTAAGGCATAACCGGAATCCCTGGGGAACTACAAGTCCCAGGGTTGCTAAAGTGCTGATATATAACAGAGCCAGGAGACACATAGGCCCGCAGCTAAGGTGCGTGTACTCCAAGAAAAGGCCCTACCACAAGGTCAGCCAGCGCAGGACAGAGACAAAGTTAGGCCTAGCTCCAGGCAGGTCAGAAACTTACTACGCAGAGGCAAGAGACAGGAAGCCCAAAACCCGCTCATTGGGGAGGATCCTGACATGCACCCTTCACCCTACAGTGCTCCAGGACGTGCCTGAATTTCCAGCAGTAAAAGGTACTGAAGTGACTATCGTGTCTGTCCCTGTTCTTGCTCGGACCCGGCTGGGTCTCTCTGTCCTGCATTCCCCTTCATACACTGCCCTGAGGCCTAGCTCCACCTGTGGGGAGCCATACTATCGAGCTGCCTTATCACCGGCCTCAGTGGACTGCGCAGCGCTGGTGATCCTCACCAGAAGCCACAGGTGGCGTCACGAACTCTTTCCTAAAATTAATAAATATCCACCCTTTTAAAGAGAGACCCCAGGGTACGGGCCCGGGAGCCGACCACCGCGACATCCCCAAGGCAAAGGCCCGGGTACCGAGTCATCCCCATCCCCTGGGCTAGTCAGAACCAAAGAGAATGAAACAAATGCTAACATCTCTTATGAGCAGCTGGCATGTTCAGATTTATAGGGGTATATAGCAATGAACTTTTCCTCCCTATATCAATGATTTTCAGATGGTTAGTAGTGAGTAATGTAGAAAAAATATTTCAGCTCACCTGGGTCAGCCTGCTCGGTCCACTTTCTCATGAGACACGGTGCTCGGATTGTAAAGATCCCCGTCTGGGAGACATTAGGCAGTGATGAAAGGGTAGTTTTCCGGCAACTCATGAAATTGACTTAAAAAATAGCCTTTATTTTGAAAAAATTCAAAACATGAGACCATAGTGCAAATAAAAGCATACAGTGGCTTACGCGTTTCGGATACGTAGATCCTTATTCATAGCATAATACAATGTTGAAATGGAAAAACTTTTAAAGGCATATGGAGAAAGTAGCCGGCCACCGACATCACCTGTTTAGAAGCTCAATTACACATGAGTCCAGAGGCTCAGAAAACTCAGTTTTAACCCTAAATGAACTGACTGTTTCTATTTAAAAAGAAAAAAAAAAAGAAAAGTTGACAAAATAGTGCATTTTACTACAGACTCTGCCTATAGGGGGGTGCATTATACTATATGAAGGAATATGGGGAGTGCATTATACTATATTGAGGACTATCTGGCGCATTATACTATATGTAGGCTATTTATACAGTGTAGGACATAATGTGGGGTCTTTGTACAGTGTGCGGGCCATCATACAGTGTGGGAGATATTATGGGGTCTTTGTATAGTTTTGGGTGTCATCATACAGTGTGGGAGATAATGTGGGGTCTTTGCACAGTGTGGGGCCATCATACAGTGTTGGAGCCATAGGAGGTTACTAAGGAGTCAGTATACTGTGTGGAGGGTACTATACAGTGAGGGGGCATTATACTATGTATATCGTTATAGGGGAACTCAGGTTATTGTGACTGTCAGAGGGACACACAAAGGACATTATTACTTTCTAGGGGGCACAATGTGGGCACTGTTTCTAGGACACTTGCACACAGCATTAGTATATTCTAGAGGTGTGTTTTACCATCTAGAGAGCACACAGCAGGTGCAGTAATAGGGACACATACAGCAACAGAGGCTCAGAATTTTGGTATCAGCAGGATGAGGAGTTTGTTCAGGTTGGGAATAGATGGGGATGGTGCCTGAAATGTAAGGAGTCAAATGTGTCTTTGTTGCAATCTCTGCAGACCTGAGACTCTGAGTCCTGGATGGAGGAGTTGTCATGTCAGTCTGGGCCAGATGGAAAAGACGGGAACAGTGAACAATTTAATCAGAAAAAACATCACCTGTAACATAAAGGTACTATATATAGCTGTGCTGTGATCTCTTATATGTTCTGGATGACTGGTATCTACCAATATATGTCACCATATGGCGATAATATCAGTGCTGGTCTTTGCATAGAGATTATTTTCAGTAACAGCGTGGTCATCTGCTGAGGTTCTCCTACATCCTCTATTAGGGTGTGCCACCATAGCTGTAATCAGGGTTACCTGGTTAGGGGCCCACTAAGAAGTTTCACCCCCCCCGAACCAAAACCCTAGCTATGCCTCTGTTTAGAGTGCAGGGTTACCCCGAGGCAGCGAGCTTGTGGGACTGGGGAAAGTGGACAGCCATTGTTTTGATGGATAGGTCAGATGGGGGAAAAGAAAGATCCTGGCACTCACATCTGTTTTCAATGCTTCTTTTAATGAACATCCACTTGCAAGGCGTCTCTGCCCATCCCGAGCTTTTGATCCCGGAAGTCAATGGGAAACTTGAGCATTTTTCCGGCGGCCCACCCTGGAGGTACACCCACCCACTCCAGTGATGGTTTGGGGTGCCATGTCATCAACTGGTGTAGGTCCACTGTGTTTTATCAAGACCAAAGTCAGCGCAGCCGTCTACCTTGGCTTCCATAACACCTGAGCAGTGCCACAGGCTGATCGCCTCTATGCCAGGCCATATTGATGCAGTAATTGATGCAAAAGGAGCCCCGACCAAGTATTGAGTGCATTTACTGAACATACATTTCAGTAGGCCAACATTTCAGATTTTAAAATCATTTTTCAAGCTGTTGTTATAAAGTATTCTAATTTACTGAGATAATGACTTTTGTGTTTTCATTGGCTGTAAGCCACAATCATCAACATTAACAGAAATAAACACTTGAAATAGATCACTCTGTTTGTAATGACTCTACACTGTGTTCCAAATTATTATGCAAATAATATTTTCTCAGATTTTCCCAAATTACCTATATGAATTGCAGTCATTGTAATTTTCCAGTCAAATAACTATTAGAGTACAATTGAAAGGTTTTTGTACAAACTGCCTATGATAACAGTATATTTTTAAAAAAATAAAAAACTCAAACTGCACTCAAAATGCATGTTCCAAATTATTATGCACAGCAGAGTTTTCAACCTTTTCATTTTAATAAAGAACAAAAAAATGGTCATTTTTTAAATTATAAGCATTAGCAGGATATTACAAACTGAAATCAAACAGTTTTCAACTCAAAACTTTATTCTAGGTGATGTTACATTTGCACATAGGACCGCTTGTTCGAAAGGAGCTTCTGAACTCTCTCGGCCATTGAATTTGTCAGGTTTTGGATGGTTTCTGCTTCCAATTGTTTTGCATGAGGACAGAATACCCTCCCAGAGCTGTTGCTTAGATGTGAACTGCCTCCCGCCATCATAGACACTCCTTTTGATGATGCTCCAGAGGTTCTCAATGGGGTTGAGGTCAGGGGAGCATGGGTGCCACACCATAAGTTTGTCCCCTTTTATGCCCATAGCAGCCAGAGATGCAGATGTGTTATGTGCAGCATGAGACCGGGCATTATCATGCATGAAAATGATCTTGCTGCGGAATGCACGGTTCTTCTTCTTGAACCATGGAAGGAAGTGCTGTTTGAGAAACTCAACATACATTATGGAGTTCATCTTTACCCCTTCAGGGATCCTAAAAGGGCCGACAATCTCTCTCCCCATGATTCCAGCCCAAAACAATACTCCGCCTCCTCCTTGTTAGCGCCGTAGCCGTGTTTGCATGGGGTGTCCATCAACCAGCCATCCTCCACAACATCCATCTGGACCATCGAGATCATTTCATGCATGATAATGCCCCGTCTCATGCTGCACATAACACATCTGCATCTCTGGCTGCTATGGGCATAAAAGGGGACAAACTTATGGTGTGCACCTGACGCACCCCCTGGGCCATATTCTTTAGGGGAATACCCGGAGCCGGATCAGATGGGGGTTGTAGTCTCCGAGTGGCTGTGACCCGGTCTGTGCCCAGGGTGTCAAGCTCAGAGTATGTGGCAGTCCTACAGATGTTATAAAGTTCTTTATGTCGACTACGCCACCCGTTGTATTGCGGTCACTACGGCCGCCGCTGCAGCAGGGTCCGCTGAGGCTGATGGTGTTGGTGCAGCTTTTGATAGTATAACCCCCAACGGGTGGGGTATAGCCTCAGGGGGTCAGGTGCAGAGGATGGGGGTTGTGGTGGTGCAGCATAGATGGTAATTAAAGACAGAGTCGGGTTGTGCAGTTTAGGGTATTTACTTACTGCTGATGTTCCGGTCACTCCAGCTTCAAGTGACCACCCGAGCCGTGCTGCGTCCACCAGGTCCTGGATTCAGCCAACCCCCAAGCAAGTCCGGAGCGTGACCCTGAGCCCTCCTTCCTGTCCTGTCTTCTGGCCGTCCCCACCAGGGATCCACCTAGGTCCAGCTCCCTCGGGCCTTCTGTTGGGAGACCCTTGGCCTTGGGTTCCCTGACCCTACACGTGGTTTGCCTTCAGGGTGGATGTGGTGGGTGGCCGTGGCAGATCCTGCCCACGGCCTCCGGTCTCTGGCTAGGGTGTGCTTTAGCCCCCACCAGTTTGGGATCCGGTACCCAGTTGCCAACTCTTCACCCGGTGATGGACTTTGGGTTCTCAGAGTCCTTTTCTTTCACCCCCTCTGGGTCTTTCTTCCTTTCTCCTCTCTCACTCTCTCTGGGGCTGCTCTGCTCCTCTTCCTCTGACTTCAGGTTACACTCTGACAGACTGACCCTGATCTTAGATGGTGCCCACCTTAAATACTCCCTCTATGTGTGAGCTCAGGTGACCAGCACCCAATGAGCTCCTATCTTTACCCAGGCTGCTCCCCCTATCTGCCCCTACACTACTGGGATGTACCACCCCCCTCCCACTCCAGCCAGGAACAGACTCGGTCGTACCTGCACATTTCTAAGTGGGAGTACCGTTGGTCTGTTCCTCGGAAATGGGATGTGTGTAGTGCATGCAGCTTTCTGGGCTCAGTTCCACACTCCATCCTTACCCGGGAGTGGAATATCACACCTCTGGGTTGAGGTGCAATACCCCTGTAGCAGCCGAATCCTCAGGGTGCTACATTCCCCCCTGGTAAATCACAGCACGTCCTCGGGCTGTAAGAGATAAACATCCACAAACATACATTTTTTTTTTTTCATATAAACAACATAATAAAAACATATAAAATATCATATATATATCAGCATCATCATAAAACTTTTCATATTAATAACATTCTCGTCGCCTCTGGCTCCTCCTCCGGTCACTGTGCAACGTGTGACCGGGTAAAGTGCGACAGTCTTTGGAACTCGTGGCTTTCCTATAAAACCAGTAGGGGGCGCTTTAGGACGCGCAACTATTTACAAGGGATATGGCCGCTCTCAGTCCTCGGCCAGGTATTTAAGGGATAAACGGGTAAACAGTTCACACTTGCTGGTCCCAACGGGGACTATATTATCAGCAACAGTTTCTTTGGTACCCCTACGGGTAACTATATACAGCTTCTACTCTGCCGTACTCAACGACGACGTCCTCCTGCTCTTACTTTGTGGTTACCTTTAGCTTCAGACCCGTCCGGGTCCTCTTGTTCTTCCTCCTCACACCGCAGCTCTTCCTCCGTCAGGCGATGCACATGGAGGGCGTAGGGTCCTTTGGCACACTTGTGCCGGGTGAAGGTGACCTCGTCCCCGATGTAAAGGTCACGACCTCTGTGTCCCTCCGGTAGGTGGGACTCAACGTCTCTCCTGGTCACGAAGACGTCGCCTGGGGTGCGGTGGTCTCGGATGAAGCCCCACCCATGCTGCATGTTAAACTTGATCACAGTCCCGGTGGTGCGGGGACTATGCGCTGCACGGGGGTCTCTCCTGGCCCGGCTCTTCTGCTCCGCGCTCCTTATCTGGGCTTGTTGTTCCCGGACCCGCCTCTCTCTCCGCTCCCTCTCAAAGACCTCGAGCTGCTGGCGGCAGCACTCTGCACGCTCCGCTGCGGCTGCCCGAGTCTCTTGAGTGAACCCCATGAGGTCTTCTCCGGTGGGGTCCCACTCAAACTGTGCCTCCTCTAGCGGGGGCGAGGTCCTCTTAACGGGCTTTGGAGCCGGGATCAGGGGTTCACACATGGGCCTTGCCCTCTTTTGGAGCTCTTGTTCGTAGTACTCCCTGGGCCAGACAAAGGGCTGCCCGTCCGGCCATGTGTGTTGGGCGAACAGATCTTCTCCCAGATGCGGCACTTTAGGTTTTATGGGCGCGGTGGTGGTGGCGGCGCCCGGGTTGCCCAGGCCTTGCGGCCAGGCCTGGGGCACCTGGAAAGTGAAGGGCACCGTAAGGACGGCGGCGCCCTGGGCTACTTGGCCCTGCGACCAGGCCGGTGGCTCCGCGGAGGTAGGGGGCGCTGTTGGTATTGCGGCGCCCGGGGGTACTAGGCCTTGCGACCAGGCTGGTGGTACTTCCTGCTTGGTCACGCTCGGGGTCGAGGCGTGTGACGTCACAGGGGTCGCGGCTGCGGCTTCCGGTTGAGGCCTAGTCTGTGGCGGTGACGTTGCGGTTACGGGCACGGCAGGGGGTACTTCGGGCTCTGCGACGGGGAGCTGGGGCAGGCACGCGATTTCCCGGCTTGGGGTAGAGACGTCCCCTTTACCTGCCTCCTTTCGTTCGGCTCCCTTCTCGGCGCCGTCTCCGGCCTTCAGTCCTCCTGCGCCATCCTCAGAGGCGGTCTGTCTCCTCGTCTTGGGTGGCGTGCTCCGCTGACGGGTCTCGGTCTGCTGGGCCATCTCACGGCTCCACTCCGCCAACGTCTCTCGCTGCACCCGGGCCATCCTCCGTGCGAGGCCCTCCAGAGCGGTCTGCGCACACTCCCGGTCTCGGGGGAGCTGTGCTAGGACCTCCACTAGGCCTAGTGGGGTCGTTGCTTCTAGCAGGCTCCTGACCAACGGGTCGGTGCTGCTCTGCTCTCCTTCTGCTGTTCCCGGCAGGCTCCTGGCCAGCGGGCCGGTGCTGCTCTGCTCTTCTCCCATCTCCGGGTAAGCTTCTTCTGGACTCAGCTCTAGGCTTCTTGTCTCCGGGTGCGCTCTCTCCAGACTGCTCCAGGCGACACCCATCTTTGCTCTCTTCTTCTCAGTCCTCCCACTTCGAGGGCGGTCCCGGGGCCACTTGGTGATTGTCAGCTCCAGGGGCAGTTCTTTCACGCTGACAGACACCTCTAGCATCACAGTCTCTGTTGGTGGGGGCGGTTTCCACTTTTGGCGCCATTTTCGGTCCTGGCCCACGATGGGAGGTGGCCTCTTGCCACCCTCTGGCACGCCCATAATGGCGTCCGCTCTTCCAAGGCGGGAAACCTTTGGAAATGGCGGGAATCGTCTCCCAGTGGCGGGAAACTCTGCAGATGGCGGGAAAAAGCTGTTAATGGCGGACAACCGGCGGGAATCGACCTGTGATGGGGTCCGATGGCGGGGACCCTCCGGAACCGGCAGGAGACTTCTTTTTAAGGTAAACTTGTTCTTTTCTTCAGGCACGCAGTACCCGGATGTTGCGGGCACGTAATCCTGCCGACTACGCCAAAGTTGACGCACCCCCTGGGCCATATTCTTTAGGGGAATACCCGGAGCCGGATCAGATGGGGGTTGTAGTCTCCGAGTGGCTGTGACCCGGTCCGTGCCCAGGGTGTCAAGCTCAGAGTATGTGGCAGTCCTACAGATGTTATAAAGTTCTTTATGTCGACTACGCCACCCGTTGTATTGCGGTCACTACGGCCGCCGCTGCAGCAGGGTCCGCTGAGGCTGATGGTGTTGGTGCAGCTTTTGATAGTATAACCCCCAACGGGTGGGGTATAGCCTCAGGGGGTCAGGTGCAGAGGATGGGGGTTGTGGTGGTGCAGCATAGATGGTAATTAAAGACAGAGTCGGGTTGTGCAGTTTAGGGTATTTACTTACTGCTGATGTTCCGGTCACTCCAGCTTCAAGTGACCACCCGAGCCGTGCTGCGTCCACCAGGTCCTGGATTCAGCCAACCCCCAAGCAAGTCCGGAGCGTGACCCTGAGCCCTCCTTCCTGTCCTGTCTTCTGGCCGTCCCCACCAGGGATCCACCTAGGTCCAGCTCCCTCGGGCCTTCTGTTGGGAGACCCTTGGCCTTGGGTTCCCTGACCCTACACGTGGTTTGCCTTCAGGGTGGATGTGGTGGGTGGCCGTGGCAGATCCTGCCCACGGCCTCCGGTCTCTGGCTAGGGTGTGCTTTAGCCCCCACCAGTTTGGGATCCGGTACCCAGTTGCCAACTCTTCACCCGGTGATGGACTTTGGGTTCTCAGAGTCCTTTTCTTTCACCCCCTCTGGGTCTTTCTTCCTTTCTCCTCTCTCACTCTCTCTGGGGCTGCTCTGCTCCTCTTCCTCTGACTTCAGGTTACACTCTGACAGACTGACCCTGATCTTAGATGGTGCCCACCTTAAATACTCCCTCTATGTGTGAGCTCAGGTGACCAGCACCCAATGAGCTCCTATCTTTACCCAGGCTGCTCCCCCTATCTGCCCCTACACTACTGGGATGTACCACCCCCCTCCCACTCCAGCCAGGAACAGACTCGGTCGTACCTGCACATTTCTAAGTGGGAGTACCGTTGGTCTGTTCCTCGGAAATGGGATGTGTGTAGTGCATGCAGCTTTCTGGGCTCAGTTCCACACTCCATCCTTACCCTGGAGTGGAATATCACACCTCTGGGTTGAGATGCAATACCCCTGTAGCAGCCGAATCCTCAGGGTGCTACACACCCATGCTCCCCTGACCTCAACCCCGTTGAGAACCTCTGGAGCATCATCAAAAGGAGTGTCTATGATGGCGGGAGGCAGTTTACATCTAAGCAACAGCTCTGGGAGGGTATTCTGTCCTCATGCAAAACAATTAAAGCAGAAACCATCCAAAACCTGACAAATTCAATGGACGAGAGAGTTCAGAAGCTCCTTTCGAACAAGGGGTCCTATGTGCAAATGTAACATCACCTAGAACAAAGTTTTGAGTTGAAAACTGTTTGATTTCCGTTTGTAATAACCTGCTAATGCTTATAATTTCAAAGTGACCATTTTTTTGTTCTTTATTAAAATGAAAAGGTTGAAAACTCTGCTGTGCATAATAATTTGGAACATGCATTTTGAGTGCAGTTTGAGTTTTTTATTTTTCTAAAAATATACTGTTATCATAGGCAGTTTGTACAAAAACCTTTCAATTGTACTCTAATAGTTATTTGACTGGAAAATTACAATGACTGCAATTCATATAGGTAATTTGGGAAAATCTGAGAAAATATTATTTGCATAATAATTTGGAACGCAGTGTATATACCATATTTTCTGGCTTATAAGACGACTTTTTAACCCCTGAAAAGCTTCTCAAAAGTCAGGAGTCGTCTTATACGCCGGGTGTCGTCTTATAGGGCGTATACCCTTATACTCCGAATGTTGGGGGAGGAGGGGGTATATATATATATGATGTGTGGGGTGTGGGGGGGAGCGGTAGCCGCGGAGGAGCGGGGCACAGGAGGCAGCAGCCGCCTGCTGCAGCCTACACTGTCCCCGCTGCTAAAGCGTGGCTACCCTGTGTGCCGGCTATTATGGAGCATGTAGTCACTGCTCCCCGCGCACACAGTCCCGGAGAAGGGAGCAGTGACTTCCGGCAGCTGATCTCTCCTTGTGAGCCGCGCATGGCAGTGACGCCATGCGCGGCTCACATGGCGAGATCAGTGCAGACAGGACGCAGCGCTGGAGGAGAGAAGAAAGGTGAGTAGGAGTGTTTATTTTTATGTGCAGCATGATGGGGATTAGGGGGACCATGCATACCAGGACAGGGATGAGGGGTGCCATGCAGACCAGGACAGGGATGATGACCACAAATACTACCGCGCTATGTACACTCAGAACTGGTGGCTCTGACTAGATGGGTGTAGATAAAAACAAAAAGAGAAAATGAAAGTGCTACCCAAATAGACATCCTACTTCTAACTGCCCCCTCAGTGAGGATACACACATTGATTCTAGCTACAATCAACAATAGCTCTATGAGAAAGAAACAGAGAGAGAAAAGTGGCAGCACTTATGACTCGCCCCCTGGGCCGTGGGGTACCCGGAACCGGGCCTTCTTGTGTACAGTGCAATGTTGGGGGTAGTAGTGGCAACCCGATCCTGTGGCTCAGGGTGGTCAGACCTGTGGCAGTCTTTTATGTGTTTTAGGTTAATGTCCGACTACGCCACCTGTGGATTGCGGCTATTATTAACCGCCGCTGCAAGGCAGTCCACTGAGGCTGATGGTGTGTGCAGCAGAGATAGTATAACTCCCCACGGGAAGAGTGTAGCCTCAGGGCAGTGTAGTAGGATGCTGGGGGTGATGGTGCAGACGCAGCATAAATCACACAGAGTCAGTGATGCAGTCCAGGGTCTTTTACTCACAGTTGTTATCCGAGTCACTTCTGCCGGCAATGAATGCCCAAGCCGTGCTGCGTCCACCAGGTGAGGAGCTCGGTCAACCCCCAGGCAATTCAGGAGTATGGCACAGGACCCCCTTTTATCCTTTCTCTGGCCTCTCGTGCCCCACCAGTGACCACACTTCTGTCCCGCTGCCTCGGGCCTTCTCTTGGTGAAACCTGTCGCCGGTTTCCCTGACTCTATGTGGTGCCTTCCTAGTGGGTGTAGCAGGGGGTCGCACCATAAGATGTTCACGACCTCCGGTCTTTGGCTGAGGGATGATTTACCTCCACCAATTTGGGAATCCGGTACCCTTCTGCGGCCTGACCCTTCACCCGATATCACACGGGCTTGCAACGGTTACTGCCCGTTCTGTTCTCTCTCTGGGTCCCTTCTGCCTTCTTGTTTCTGGAGCCTTTCCACTCCTCTTTCTCTCCACCTTTCTTCCTTCCTTCTCCTTCTCCTCTTCTCCTTCCTGGCTCCGGTCTTCACCCTAGGCCTGCCTCGTGGAGCTGAGCTCAGGCTGAGCCACAGCTCCCTGTCAGCCCTCTCTGGCTGAACTCCTTCTCTTCTCTCCACTGAACTGAACACTCTCCTAAGATGGCCCCCACCTTTTATCTACTTCTCTGTGTCTGAGCTCAGGTGACCTGCAACCAATGAGCTCCTTCCTATGCTCCAGAAACCGTCCCCTTCTGCTCCTACATCACTGGGTTCTCTCCCCCCTCCCCACTCCAGCCAGGGACATGGTCAGTTGTGCCTGCAATAAATGGGAGCACCGTCGAGCTGTGCCCCGGAAATGAGGAGTGTGTGTATGCAGCTACTGAGCCCTGGTCCATACTCCATCCTTACCTGGGAGTGGAATATCACACCTCTGGTTGAGGTGCAATACCCCTGTAGAAACCGAACCCTCGGGGCGCTACATTCCCCCCTGGTAAACCACAGCACATCCTCGGGCTGGAACAAAGCAAAAGACAATTCAAAAACATGCAAAATTTTTAGAATGCATTCGCATATAAGACTATAACCAGTTATCCCATCCCTTTATGGGAGGCACTTTTCTCTTTCAACGTTACTGACACATTTTTCTCTTTTAACAAGTATTACAAGACTTTCTTCACACATATAAAACACCATAAAACTCTTTTAGCAGCATATAAACTTTTTCAGGTAAAACATTCTTTTTAGTAAATTCTTTTCTTCACTGGCCACTGTGCAACTTGCGACCAGGTGTCCATTTTCCTATTAAGTGTAAAACTTCAGCAAACTTTCAAACATGAGGGACACTTTGTCCCGAGGTAGACGTTGCAGTTCTTTTATAAAGCCAGTAGGGGTCGCTTTAAGAAGCGCAACTATTTACAGGGAATTGGCCGCTCCCAGTCCTTGGCCGTTTGGAAAGGGGAATGGCTGCTCTCAGTCCTCAGCCAGGTAGGGAAGAGGGATGGCTGCTCTCAGTCCTCAGCCAGGTAACAGTTCAATCAGGATCAACTTTATATCACACAAACAGTTCCTTTTACCCTGACGGGTAACTATGTACACAGGTACTCTGCCACTCACTAGTAGCGGTATCCTCCGGATGCTCCTTCTTCCTCCTCATATTGATCTTCAGACCCGTCCGGGTCCTCTTGGTATTCGGCTTCTGGTTCAGGGTGCTGCTCCTCTCTGATTCTCTGGACATGAAGGGCATACCATCCCTTTAGGCCTCGGTGTCGGGTGTAGGACACTAAGTCTCCTGGGAACAGATCTCGCTCCGGGTGGCCTGGCAGGTGGCTCTCCACATCCCTCCGGGTAACGAACACATCCGTGTCCGTGGTCGGGTCCTGGATGAAACCCCATCCTTGTACCTGTTGGAACTTGACGACAGTCCCGATGATTCTGGGACCTTGCGCAGCCTGGGGGTCTCGCCGGACGCGCATCTTCTGCTCCGCACTCCGGGCGTGTAGCTGTTCCTGCCTCTGTCGCCGCGCCCGCCTCTCCCGTTCGAACTGCGCCTCTCTCCTTTCTCTGGCCTCTCGTGCCACACTTCTGTCCAGCTGCCTCGGGCCTTCTCTTGGTGAAACTTGTCGCCGGTTTCCCTGACCCTATGTGGTGCCTTCCTAGTGGGTGTAGCATAAGATGATCACGACCTCCGGTCTTTGGCTGAGGGATGATTTACCTCCACCAATTTGTGAATCCGGTACCCTTCTGTGGCCTGACCCTTCAACCGATATCACGCGGGCT
Organism: Phyllobates terribilis; assembly: GCF_046119375.1. NCBI lineage: Eukaryota > Metazoa > Chordata > Amphibia > Anura > Dendrobatidae > Phyllobates > Phyllobates terribilis. The sequence goes on from NW_027362797.1 coordinate 3,026,125, forward strand.
TGCAACGGTTACTGTCCTTTCTGCTCTCTCTCTGGGTCCCTTCTGCCTTCTTGTTTCTGGAGCCTTTCTACTCCTCTTTCGCTCCACCTTTCTTCCTTCCTTATACCACTACAGGCTGGTCCAACTTTGATGTAATGTCCCTAAAACAAGTTAAAATGAGGCTCAGTATTGTGTGTGGCCTCCACGTGCTTGTAAGACCTCCCTACCACGCCTGGGCATGCTCCTGATGAGGTTGCGGATGGTCTCCTGTGGGATCTCCGCCCAGACCTGGACTAAAGCATCCGCCAACTCCTGGACAGTCTGTGGTGCAATGTGACGTTGGTGGAAGGAGCGAGACATGATGTCCCAGATGTGCTCAATCGGATTCAGGTCTGGGGAACGGGCGGGCCAGTCCATAGCTTCAATGCCTTCATTTTGCAGGAACTGCTGACACACTTCAGCCACATGAGGTCTGGTATTGTCTTGCATTAGGAGGAACCCAGGGCCAACCGCACCAGCATATGGTCTCACAAGGGGTCTGAGGATCTCATCTCGGTACCTAATGGCAGTCAGGCTACCTCTGGCGAGCACATGGAGGGCTGTGCGGCCCTGCAAAGAAATTCCACCCCACACCATTACTGACCCACTGCCAAACCGGTCATGCTGAGGTATCTTGCAGGCAGCAGATCACTCTTCACGGCGTCTATAGACTCTGTCAGGACTGTCACATGTGCTCAGTGTGAACCTGCTTTCATCTGTGAAGAGCACAGGGCACCAGTGGCGAATTTGCCAATCCTGGTGTTCTGTGGCAAATGCCCAGTGTCCTGCACGGTGTTGGGCTGTGAGCACAACCCCCATCTGTGGACGTCCGGCCCTCATACCACCTTCAAGGAGTCGGTTTCTAACCATTTGTGCAGACACATGCACATTTGTGGCCTGCTGGAGGTCATTTTGCAGGGCTCTGGCAGTGCTCCTCCTGTTCTTCCTTGCACAAAGGCGGAAGTAGCGGTCCTGCTGCTGGGTTGTTGCCCTCCTACAGCCCCCTCCACGTCTCCTGGTGTATTGGCCTGTTTCCTGGTAGCGCATCCAGCCTCTGGACACTATACTGACAGACACAGCAAACCTTCTTGCCACAGCTCGCATTTATGTGCCATCCTGGATGAGCTGCACTACCTGAACAACTTCTGTGGGTTGTAGAGTCCATCTCATGCTACCACGAGTGTGAAAGCACAACCAACATTCAAAAGTGACCAAAACATCAGCCAGAAAGCATTGGTACTGAGAAGTGGTCTGTGGTCCCCACCTGCAGAACCACTCCTTTATTGAGTGGGTCTTGATAATTGCAATAATTTCCATCAATTGTCTATTCTATTTGCACAACAGCATGTCACATTGATTGTCAATCAGTGTTGCTTTCTAAGTAGACAGTTTGATTTCACAGAAGTTTGATTTACTTGGAGTTATATTTCGTTGTTTAAGTGTTCCCTTTATTTTTTTGAGCAGTGTATATAGTACAATGCCAAAGAATTTCACTTCTTACATTACATGAACGATATCTATTGTAAATTGTACATTAGCTCAGAAACCGGCGAATCCTTGCAGCGCACAGTGCAGACTGGACAGTATAGTCCTCCATACAGTGTTATGGGCACCACATAGTACTCCATAAAGTATTATGGGCCCCATATAATGCTCCATACTGGATACTGGCCCCCATATAAGGCTCCATGCAGGATACTGGCCCCGTTATAACGCTCCATACAGGATACTAACCCCCATATAATGCCCCATGCAGGCTGTGCCCCCCCACATAATGCCCCATGCAGGTTGTTCCCCTGCACACACATAATGCCCCATTCAGGCTGTCCCCCTCCCACATAATGCGCCATGCAGGATGTCACATCTCCCCCCATATAATGCCCCATGCATGATGTCACTCCCCCCATATAATGCCCCAATCAGGATTTCACTTCCCCCCCATATAATGCCCCATTCAGGATGTTACTTCCCCCCCATATAGTGACCCATGCAGGATGTCACTCCCCCCTCTATATAATGCCCCATTCAGGATGTCACTTCCCCCCCATATAATGCCCCATGCAGGATGTCACTTCCCCCCCATATAATGGCCCCAGCAGGATGTCACTCTCCCCATATAATTCCCCATGCAGGATGTCACTCCCCTCCATATAATACCCCATGCAGGATGTCACTTCTCCTCCATATAATGGCCCATGCAGAATGTCACTTCTCCCTCATATAATACCCCATGCAGGATATCACCCCCCCCCATATAATGCCCCATGCAGGATGTCACTCCCCCCCTCAAATAATACCCATGCAGGATATCACTTCTCCCCCATATAATGGCCCATGCAGGACGTCACCCCCCCATATAATGCCCCATGCAGGGTGTCACTCCCCCCATATAATGCCCCATGCAGGATGTCACTCCCCCCATATAATACCCCATGCAGGATGTCACTTCTCCCCCATATAATGGCCCATTCAGTATGTCATTCCCCCCCCCTATATAATACCCCATGCAGGATGTCATTCCCCCCCATATAATGCCTCATGCAGGATGTCACTTCCCCCCATATAATTCCCCATGCAGGATGTCACTCCCCCCCATATAGTGTTTCATGCAGAATGTCATACCCCCCATATAATTCCCCATGCAGGATGTCATTTCCCTCCCATATAATGCCCCATACAGGATGTCACTCCCCCCCGTATAATGCCACATGCAGGATGTCATTCCCTTCCCCATATAATGCCCCATGCGGGATGTCACTCCCCCTCCACATAATGCCCCATGCAGGATGTCATTCTCCATGCGCCCATACATAAAGAAAAAAATAAATAAATAAAATACTCTCCTCACTTCTCATCTGCTGCCGCTGCTTCGGACTCCTCACCCGCGCCAGCGTCTTGCCGCTCTGCGCTGTGATGGCTCAGGAGAGGGCGCGGTGGAGAGACGTCACCGCGCCCTCTGACCTGGGACGTCACAGTCAAAGGATGCAGAAGACACCGAAGCTGCTGCGGAGGCACGGGGAGAGGTAAGTATTGTGCCGGCTGCCGGGGCACTGAGCAAGAGGGGGGGTGGCAGGCGCTGGCACAGGCACCTAATCGCACCGCTCACAGGTCCCATAGCTCGCAGGTGGTCCCACATCAGCTCAGGGCCCCGGCACTTGCCCGGGTGCTGACGCGGGGCCTGTTGGGGAGGCAGAATGAACAAAAACCATCAAGTTAGGAATTGTTTGTGGGATTTTTTTTATGTCATTCAGGGTGTGGTAAAATTGATAAGGCAGCTTTATTCTTTGTGTCAGTACGATTACAGCGATACCACATTCATATTTTTTTATGTGTTGGTGATTTTACACAATAAAAACTTTTTTAGAAAAAATAATTATTTTTGCATCGCTTTATTCTGAGAGCTATACTTTTTTTTATTTATCAGCTAATAGAGCTGTAAGATGGCTTGTATTTTGCGTGACAAGATGACGTTTTCAGTGGTAGCATTTTTTTTATATTCATAATTTTGATCGCTTTTTATTCCTCTTTTTTTCCAGCGCCGATCTGAAAGCAGTGGGTGCTACTGCTGTATATACATTATACAGGTGATACTGCTGTATATACATTATACAGGTGATACTGATGTCTATACATTATAGAGGTTCTACTGCTGTGTATACATTATACAGGTGCTACTGCTGTATATATATTATACAGGTGCTACTGCTGTATATGTATCACCTATATAATTTATATACAGCAGTCTACTGTATATACATTATACAAGTGCTACTGCTGTCTATACATTATACCGGGGATACTGCTGTATATATATTATACAGGTGCTACTGTTGTATATGTATCACCTATATAATTTATATAAAGCAGTCTATATACATTATACAAGTGCTACTGTTGTATATGCATCACCTATATAATTTATATACAGCAGTCACAGTATCACCTGTATAATGTATATGGACTGCTGTGTATACAATGTATACTGTTTGTGATACTGCTACTGCTGTATATACATTATATAGGTGATGCTGCAATTATACACAGCAGTAGCAGTATCACCTACAGTTAGGACCATATATATTTGGACAGAGACAACATTTTTCTAATTTTGGTTATAGACATTACCACAATGAATTTTAAACAAAACAATTCAGATGCAGTTGAAGTTCAGACTTTCAGCTTTCATTTGAGGGTATCCACATTAAAATTGGATGAAGGGTTTAGGAGTTTCAGCTCCTTAACATGTGCCACCCTGTTTTTAAAGGTGTTAGAACCCTCCTGTTAGTTTTTTCTATCTTGTGTTTTGCGGTCACGTGACCATCTGCCTATATATTCCAGCTCCGCCCTTCTGACTTTGCTGGACTTCAGTGTTGTTTGACTGTCTTTCTAGCCAGGTGCTTCGGTGACTATCTCTGTCAGTTCGCTTGGTCCTCTGGGACCTCTAGTACGTTTTGTCAGTTTGTCTTTTGTGCTCTGCAACAACTTCTGTTTAGGAGGTGTCCCATTTTTGTTCCAGTCCTTAGTTCATTTAGGAACCCCTTAATTCTATAGGTCTTCGTTCAGACTAGCCGAGGACTAAGGCGGGTCTGTTCACAAGGAACAGGGAGCCCACTACATCGTAGACATTCAGCTTAGTCTTACTGTAGGGACAGCTTTCCCCTATCTTTCCTTAGTATATGTTGCAGATCATAACAAAAGGGACCAAAGGTAATTGGACAGACTAAATAATTGTAAATAAAATGTTCATTTCTAGCACTTGGTTGAAAACCCTTTGTTGGCAATGACTGCCTGAAGTCTTGAACTCATGGACGTCACCAGACACTGTTTCCTCCTTTTTGATGCTCTGCCAGGCCTTCACTGCGATGGTTTTCAGTTGCTGTTTGTTTGTGGGCCTTTCTGTCTGAAGTTTAGTCTTTAACAAGTGAAATTCATGCTCAATTGGGTTGAGATCAGGTGACTGACTTGGCCATACAAGAATATTCCACTTCTTTGCTTTAATAAACTCCTGGGTTGCTTTGGCTTTATGTTTTGGGTCATTATCCATCTGTATGAAACGACGACCAATCAGTTTGGCTGCATTTGGCTGGATCTGAGCACACAGTATGGCTCTGAATACATCAGAATTCATTCGGCTGCTTCTGTCCTGTGTCACATCATCAATAAACACTAGTGACCCAGTGCCACTCGCAGCCATGCATGTCCAAGCCATCACACTGCCTCCACCATGTTTTACAGATGATGTGGTATGCTTTGGATCATGAGCTGTACCACGCCTTTGCCATACTTTTCTCTTTCCATCATTCTGGTAGAGGTTGATCTTGGTTTCATCTGTCCAAAGAATGTTCTTCCAGAACTGTACTGGCTTTTTTATTTGTTTTTTTTAGCAAAGTCCTGTCTACCCTTTTTATTCTTGATGCTTATGAGTGGCTTGCACCGTGCAGTGAACCCTCTGTATTTACTTTCATGCAGTCTTCTCTTTATGGTAGATTTGGATATTGATACGCCTACCTCCTGGAGAGTGTTGTTCACTTGGTTGGCTGTTGTGAAGGGGTTTCTCTTCACCATGGAGATTATTCTGCGATCATCCACCACTGTTGTCTTCCGTGGGTGCCCAAGTCTTTTTGCATTGATGAGTTCACCAGTGCTTTCTTTCTTTCTCAGGATGTACCAAACCATAGATTTTGCCACTCCTAATATTGTAGCAATTTCTCGGATGGGTTTTTTCTGTTTTTGAAGCTTAAGGATGGCTTGTTTCACCTGCATGGAGAGCTCCTTTGATCGCATGTTTACTTCACAGCAAAACCTTCCAAATGCAAGCACCACACCTCAAATCAACTCCAGGCCTTTTATCTGCTTAATTGAGAATGAAATAACGAAGGGATTGCCCACACCTGTCCATGAAATAGCCTTGGAGTCAATTGTCCAATTACTTTTTGTCCCTTTAAAAACAGGGTGGCACATGTTAAGGAGCTGAAACTCCTAAACCCTTCATCCAATTTTAATGTGGATACCCTCAAATGGAAGCTAAAAGTCTGAACTTCAACTGCATCTGAATTGTTTTGTTTAAAATTCACTGTGGTAATGTCTATAACCAAAATTAGAAAAATGTTGTCTCTGTCCAAATATATATGGACCTAACTGTATATATTGTATATACAGCAGTCATTATACAAGTAATACTGCTACTCCTGTATATACATTATACAGGTGATACTGCAATTATACAAAGCAGTATCGCCTATATAATGTATATACAGCAGTCGCAATATCGACTATATAATGTATATAGAATGCTGTGTATAATCACAGTATCACCTATATAATGTATATACAGCCGTTTACATACATTATATAGTTGATACTACAACTGCTGTTTTATAGTCGAGTATCAGCTACATAACATATACAGTACAGCAGTCACAGTATCACCTATATAATGTATCTATAGCAGTCTCAATGTGATATATATTCAGCAGTGTCTCCTATATGATATTTACTCTTTGTGTCTCCTATGTGATGTATGCATCATAATATACGATGCAATGCATTTTATTGATCCTGAGGGAAATTGTAGATATATTGTAATTTTTGGCATTAGTAGATATATTGTAGTCTAGTATATAGTGTAATGCTGTTTTAATAAAGTGCATAATGTAGAGTTGTGCATCTATAGTATATAGTGTACAGATGTTTATATAGTATGGTGCTGTGTATAAAGTGTGGAATCCACACTATATACACTGGCACAGCTCTACAGTATATACTATATACACAGCTCCACTCTATGTTCCTGAACACAGTATATATTGTGGAGCTGTGCACGTCGTGTATACTTTTCCTGTCCTGTATACATGGTGTAAATCTCAGTATCTGCTCTAATAATGAATGTGTCTGTATATATATTTTTATAAAAATAAGCAGCACTCCAATTAATTGTGAAAAAGTGGACGACTCTATTAGACAATGTGGCCACGTTTCGGATCCATAACAGGACATTTCTCTGCTATAATGGAACAGAAATGTTGCCAGATGGGCTAATAAAAGTCCTCCACATTTCCACAATTAATCGGAGTGCTGCTTATTTTCTTTTTATAAATGCCTTTGATTTATGGGTATGTGTCCTAAAAGCTTTTCACCCGCTGCTTAAAGGGGTTGTCTACTACGTTTTCATTGATGAACTGTCCATAAAATAGGGCATCAATGTTTGATCGGCTGGGGTCCCGCACCCGGCACCCCTGACACTCAACTGTTATTGGTGCCGGCGGTGGGGGCCGCCGGCCTGAAGTACTCACCTGCGATGCTTGGCCGTCAAGTTGTAGCGGCCGGAGAGGGGTTCTGCACATCCGCCTCCTATACAATTCACTGGCAGGCGGATGTGCAGTACTGCCGCTTAAAGCAAACCTGTCAGCAGGATTTAGCCCTATAAACTAAAGGCATGGCCATAATGGTGCTGCGATGCTGATTAATCTGATACCTGATGTGAAGGGATCTGCTCAGTGGTTGTTTAATACTCACCTTATGAAGTTTTCAGAAAATGACGTCTTGTGCACTTCAGTATGCTTCGGGGTGGGACGTGGAGGCAGGGTCCTCTTCTCGTTCTTCGACCCCCCACCAGCCTCCTCTGTTTTTTTTTATTATTGATCATTGATTACTCAGTGACCTGCCTCCTTTTTAAAATTCAGCGCAGGACTTCAAGAAATTGGCGCCAGAGGCGGCGCATGCGCATATTGATATCTCTGCTTAGTTCAGAACTGAGATTTCGATCTGCGCATGCGCTGCCTCCAGCGCCATTTAGATCCTGCCCCATGTCCCGCCCGAAGCACTCAAGACTAGAGATGAGCGTTGTTCTACTCGAACTGTTCGCCAATCTCAAATTCGAGCTGTTTTGGGCGGTGTTCGAGCCGGTCGGCGAACACGAACAATTTGAGAAAAATTCGGCTGTTCGAGGTTATGTTCGATAACTGTTCGTGCACCAAAATCATAACTGGATTTTTTCTCAGTAATGATGAAAATTAATGTTAATACGCAGTTTGAGTGTACAGCGGGGCGGGGGGAGGGGCAGGGGATGGATCTCTGCAGGAACAATGAAGATCTCCATTTTTTTTTCTCTTTCCCGCATTTGCAGTGGGGAGGTGCAATCTGTCAGCCTATCAGCAGCGCACACACGGAGCGAAGTGCTTTTTTTCACACAAGCAAGGGCATGTGTGATTGGCAGTGTATGTCACATGTCCTTGCCCTATAAGACCAAGCCATTTTCCCCGTCGCCACCATTTTCTCACTGCTGCAGCTGCGTGTTAGACGGCACCGCTGTTGCTGTGTGCACTATACCTTGTTAATTTCAAGCCAATTTTCGCACAAATATACAGATAGCTTGGGAGTAGGGAATAGTTGTGATTGCAGTCCTTTTAAGGACTAGGTTACAGCATTTCCTACGACTTTTATCAGGCAGGTCTGTGCTCTTAAATAGATAGATTGTGGGAGTAAAGACTAATTGTAATTGGAGTCCTTTTCAGGACTAGGTTACATCAGTTCCTATCAGTTTTTGCCAGGCAGGTCTGTGCCAGTGCTGTGCAAGTTTTTTTCACAGCATTTGGCTGAATCTAGCAAAGCTAATCCTTTTTGGCCTATTGCAGAGTGTGTTAGTCAGTGGAGTAGCCTATCTGTGTTGCAAGATATACCACCTGTGTATAGAATACCAATTTTTTTACTGCACCTAGTGAAGTAAAATCTTTTGGGCATAGCATCATTCTATTAGTCCATCTATACTGACCTCCATCAGGTTGCAAACTGAATATAATTTTTTTCTGCATCTAGCTCTGAAAAAATATTTGGGCTTCTAGCAGTGTGTGGGACTTGGTCTATTAGTCCATCTATACTGACCTCCATCAGGTTGCAAATTAAAAATAATTTTTTTCTTCATTTAGCTCTGAAAAAATATTTGGGCTTCTAGCAGTGTGTGGGACTTGTTCTATTAGTCCTTCTATACTGACCTCCAGCAGGTTGCAAATTGAATATAATTTTTTTCTGCATCTAGCTCTGAAAAAATATTTGGGCTTCTAGCGGTGTGTGGGACTTGGTCTATTAGTCCATCTATACTGACCTCCATCAGGTTGCAAATTAAAAATAATTTTTTTCTTCATTTATCTCTGAAAAAATATTTGGGCTTCTAGCAGCGTGTGGGACTTGTTCTATTAGTCCATCTATACTGACCTCCATCAGGTTGCAAATTAAAAATAATTTTTTTCTGCATCTAGCTCTGAAAAAATATTTGGGCTTCTAGCAGTGTGTGGGACTTGGTCTATTAGTCCATCTATACTGACCTCCATCAGGTTGCAAATTAAAAATATTTTTTTTCTGCATCTAGCTCTGAAAAAATATTTGGGCTTCTAGCAGTGTGTGGGACTTGGTCTATTAGTCCATCTATACTGACCTCCATCAGGTTGCAAATTGAATAAAAAAAATTTCTGCATCTAGCTCTGAAAAAATATTTGGGCTTCTAGCGGTGTGTGGGACTTGGTCTATTAGTCCATCTATACTGACCTCCATCAGGTTGCAAATTAAAAATAATTTTTTTCTGCATCTAACCCAGCCAATAGTTTTGGCCTAATACCACAGTTTGGCCACTCAGCTCTGCTCGGTTACCATCCATTGTTTTTTTGTGCAAACAACTCCAGAGTTGTGAATTAGTTAACCACCAAAATGAGTGGAAAAAGGCCTGTTGCTGGTGGAAAGGGGAATAGGCGTGTTGGGAAGGGGAAAAAAGGTTGTGTCCGTGGGGTAGGTGCAGAAGAAAGACCATCTTCCAGCCAAACTAAAATGTCTACTTCTTTTAGCGGACAATGTGATAAGATCCCTTTCTTACGGCCACGCCAATCGCTACAAATTCCAGATGAGGCACAAAAACAGCAGGTGCTTCAACGGATATCAAGTGCTCCTTTAAGTGGGCTCTCCTCCACATCAACTTCAACATCACAAATACTCCAGTCCTCAAAGGTGTCACCCAAATCGCACTTGCTTCCTCACAGCTCCCAAATCTCCAGCTGCCCGTCTGAGTATGAGGTAGAACAGATGGTTGAGTCTGCAGAGCTGTTTACTCATACTATAGCCTGGGAATCAGAGGTCGACTCCAGCGCTTCTGTGAATCCAGACGAGGAAATGATCTGCACTGATGCCCAGAATCTTTATGAGTCGGATCCAGGACCAGACGCAGAAGGTTCTGACCATAATGTAGACCCTCATTCCCAAACTGTAACTCCTGTTGGTGGAGACAATGAGGAAGACGATGATAAGACTCAAATACCTGATTGGAGCGACAACTTTAGTTTTTTGTCAGGGCAGGAACAGGTTGGCTCTGAGGACGACGGGTGTGATAACGCACAGGGTGATGATGATGAGGTCGGAGATCCCACTTACTGTCAACCCACAGTCAGCCAAGAGATGAGGTCAGCAGAGGAGGTGGAGGAAGATGCTAGTGACGACGAGGTCAGGTTGCGCCTTCCTGGACAGAGACGTAGTACTGGAAGCACGTCAACAACTGCATCCTCAAACACAACTCTGCCTCTCACCACAAGTCGTGGTGGCTCTTCAGGTCGCATGGGTGCTAAGCCTTGCATAGCCTGGGCATTTTTTCAGATCGATAAAGATGACCCAACTCGTGTTATCTGTAACATTTGTCAGCAAAAGCTAAGTAGAGGCCAAAAAATACATAGTTTGAGTACTTCATGCATGAACCGGCACATGGACATGAAGCATAAGTTGCAGTGGGAAGCTCAGTGTGCTACAATGCGGTCTAGCCGGCCGGGCCAACCACCGTCTGCCATATCTTGTGCATCCGCGGCCTCTTCATCCTCTGTGACTAGGGGGACAGCAGTCACACCTGTTTTGGGGCGCAGACCTGCCACCTCTTTACCCGCAACAGCCAGCGTGATTGGCAGGTCATCATTTTCTTTGGAGGTGGTAACACCAGCTGGTCTTGAGCGCTGTCCGACATCGATAGCACCACCTTTGGATCAAGGCAACCTAACATGTCCGCCTGCATCTTCCTCACAGACCGGCAGTTTGCCGGGGACACCCTTATCAACCCCGTCTAAGCACAATAGCCAGCCCTCGGTCCCTCAGATGTGGACAAGTAAAAGACCATTTCCTCCTAGCCATGAGAAAGCTAAGAGGTTGAATTTCACCATCTGCAAGCTCTTGGCTACAGAAATGCTGCCTTTCCGCCTGGTGGACACAGAGGATTTTCGAGACCTTATGTCCGTCGCAGTGCCCCAGTACCAGATGCCCAGTCGGCACTACTTCTCAAAGAAAGGTGTGCCTGCGCTCCACCAGCATGTCGAACACAACATCACCGCTTCTTTGAGAAACTCTGTGTGTGACAGGGTGCATTTCACCACAGACACTTGGACGAGTAGGCATGGACAGGGGCGTTACATGTCGCTGACTGGGCACTGGGTAACTATGGTGACAGCAGGACAAGGGGCTGCTGTCCAAGTCTTGCCGTCCCCACGAGTTGTGCGTCAATCCTCTTTATGTCATTTTTCCTCCACTGCTTCTGCCTCCTCAACCTCCTCTCGGTCTTTCACCTGCACTCAAAGCCTGTCTGGTCATGCCACAAGCTTTCTAACTGCGCAGAAGGGATCCTGCACACCTCCTTACTATGCTGGCAGTAGGGCTCAACGTCATCAGGCGGTTTTTACATTGAAATGTCTGGGAAATGTGAGTCACACAGCTGAGGAGTTGTGGTCAGCTCTGGAGAACCAATTTCATGAATGGTTACATCTCTACAGAAGTCGTTGGGCCTGCCACTTCACCGGCTAAAATGCGATGTGCCTACCCGGTGGAATTCAACTCTGCACATGTTGCAGCGACTGTGGCAGCACCGACAAGCCCTGGTGCAATACGTTCTGACGTATAGCCTGGGCCAACGAGATTCAGAGGTGGGGCAAATCACGCTGGAGGAGTGGTCTCAGATCAGGGACCTATGCACCCTTCTGCACAGTTTTGAAATGGCGACGAAGATGTTTAGTGCTGACGATGCCATTATCAGCATGACTATTCCGGTGATTTACATGCTGGAGCACATGTTAAACAGAATTCGGAGTCAGGTGGTGGCACAAGAGGAGGTGGAGGAAGTAGAGGAGGAGGAGTTGTATGCGGAAGGGCTAACATCTGCAAGGTCCAGACGGTCGGCAGCACCAGGGCGGCAGGCATGTGATGGTGGGGGAGATGATTTTACCAGGGCGCATGGTAGCAGCCAAACTAGTGAGGAAGGTGCAGGAGCCCAGGAAGAAGTGGAGGACGAACTGATGGAAGACTCATCAGATGAGGGAGACCTTGATCACATTTCTGTTGTGCGAGGTTGGGGGGAGAGGACAGAGGAAGGAAGCATGATTGTTACCTCGCCACCAACACAACAGGGACTTGGTGCTCCTGGATGCGCAACACACATGAGTGCCTTCTTGCTGCACTACCTGCAACATGACCCTCGAATTGTGAGAATTAGAAATAATCCTGACTACTGGGTTGCCACACTGTTAGATCCCCGGTACAAAAGTAAATTTGCAGAAATTATTCCTGCCATAGAAAGGGATGCACGCATGCAGGAGTATCAGCAGAGACTGTTGCAGAATCTTACATGTGCTTTTCCACAAAATACCAGTGGTGCACGTAGTGAATCTCACAGTTCCAACTTGCCAACCGTGGTCTGTATGGAATTGTTCAATAAAGGGCCCAAAATTAAGATAACATAGATGGGAGAGGTCTCTATGAATAGGAATTCCTAAGTATTTGATACCCTGTGAGGGCCAGGCAAAGGGAAAGTTGGACTGGATGGAATCCTGTATGGATTTAGGGAGGGAGACATCGAGGGCCTCAGACTTCGCTGCATTGATTTTAAAATTTTACCATGTAACAAAGTGATCTATTTCAGCCATAACAGCAGGGATGGATATATGTGATTGAGTGATATATACTAGGACATCATCAGCAAATAGAGAGCACTTGTACTCGGTGCCTCCCACCTCAATCCACCTAATATTGGGGTTATGGCGAATTGATGAGAGCAGGTGCTCCGTCACTAGGATGTATAAGAGAGGGGACAGAGGACATCCCTGCCTTGTCCCATTGGTGATTGTGAAAGGTGATGAAAATGTTCTGACGCACCCCCTGGGCCTTGGGACACCCGGAGCCGGACCCTTTTTGGTGGATGCTGGTGGTTGTAGTCTTCGTGGCGGCGATCCGGTTCCGTGGCTCAGGGCGGTCAAACCAGTGGCGGAACTATTTATGTGGTTTTGATGTTTAAATGTCCGACTACGCCACCCGTGGATTGCGGTCAGAGTGAACCGCCGCTACAGGGCAGACCGCTAAGGCTGGTGTTGTGGGTGCAGCAGAGCGTAGCATAACTCCCCACGGGAGGAGTATAGCCTCAGGGCAGTGTATGCGGAGGATGGGGGTGATGGTGCAGGGCAGCAGCAGTAACGACACGGAGTCAGTGATGCAGTTCAGGGCCTTTACTCACAGTTCTTATTATCCAGACCACGTCTGCAGGTAACGGCTGCCCACGTCGTACTGTGCTCACCAGGTGAGGGGCTCAGACAACTCCCAGATAACTTTGGAGCGCTTCACAGGACCCCCTTTGTGTGTCCTTTGTCTGGCCTTTCTTACAAACACTTCTGTCAAGACTAGTGTTGAGCCACCCCCGTAGTGTTCGAGTTCGGTTCGGTTCGTCGAACACCCGTGTGTTCGCCGAACTGTTCGTCGAACTGTTCGTCGAACACCTTCGAACACCGTTAAAACCAATGGCAGGCAAACAAAAACACATAGAAACACATAGAAAACACCTTCAAAGGTGTCCAAAAGCTGACAAACTGCTCAGAAGACACAACTAACACATGGAAAAGTGACAAGTACATATAGTCATGCGAAAAGAAAAGAGGTGGAGGAGTAAAAGGAGGGGGAGACACAGATATAGGCATGTCATGCCCTTCTAAAATCCAAAAAGTGAGAAGCCGAGACGGCCAGTCCGCTCCTGCCCGTGCCACCTCCATGTCACCGAGTTTGTGCCAGAGCCGCGGTGAACCCTGACGGCCAGCCCCCCTCTCCCAATACTGGTGCCTGTCCGCTGGTGGGTCGAGAGAGCCCCCCTGTGGTGGAGGCAGCTCTAAGCTTTTTAATTTAAATTGTCCCTCTAATTTGAATGAATACACTTTAAATCCATTTACAAGGATCTATTGGAGGGCAAGTCTCATGCCAGCAGCCGCGTAATTCCAGCTCCAGTAGCGTCCACTAAAGCTGCTGCAGTTAAAAAGCTTTTATAAGGATCGAGCTCGGCTGTCCACCGCAAGGCATCCTAGTGCCAGTCCCAGCCCCTATGCCTTGGGGTGCCTCCTGATGCTCTTCACTAAGTATCCCGTGGTCCCGAAGCATTTCCTTTGAAAAAATTAAGTGTCCAAACTACAGGTGGTGTAGCTTGCTTAACAGCCGGGATAATCCGCTGACTAGCAGACACTGCTACTAGGCACAAAGTATTTCCTGGGCTAGATGCAGTTAAAAATTTGTAAGTAGATACTCTCGTTGGATGCTGAGAAAGCATTCCATAGAGTCTCCTGGCACGCCATATATGATTCTCTTAAAAAGCTTGGGGTTGGGGTCTAGGGGACCCTTTTATAGCCAAAATCACGGCCCTGTATCACAATACGTCACCTAGGCTGAAGATAAATGGAACTGTAGCACCGAGGGCTCGGTTGCTACAGACGTATTGCACCTCACCCAGAGGTGTGATATCTCACTCTCAGATAAGGATGGAGTGTGGATCAGGACCCGACACCTGCATGCATTACACCACATTGCCGTGGGGCAGGGCGACCAATATGCCCCTGAGATGGGCACGACAGTCCCTGTCCCTGGCTGGAGTGGGGGGAGGGAACACTGAGGAAGGGGAACCCTGCAGTGCAGGAGCAGGGAGGAAGCAGTTCCTGGGTGCATTGAGAAGGGAGTATAAAAGGTGGGCACCATCTTAGTTCAGTGCAGAGAAGTCTGAGCAGAAGTGGCAGGGAGCAGGGGCTCTGCATGAGCTCTGCTCCGGAGGCGGGCCTAGTAACAGAGGCCCAGGCCTGCAAGAGGGAGAAGGAAGGAAGAGGAGCGGAGAAGGCTCCAGGAACGAGGAATAAAGGGATCCCAGGGGTGCGGACGGGCGAGTCGCCACCGCACGCCCGAATCCACCTGCGTGGAGGGGTCAGGCCAAAGGGGGAGACCGGTCCCCGAACTAGTGGAGGCAGGAAACGACCCTCAGCTAGAAACCGGAGGCTCTGACATATTATGTGGCGCAGCCCCTTGCTCCACCCGCTAGGAAGGCACCACATAGGGTCAGGGAAACTGGCGCCAAGTTTACCAAGAGGAGGCCCGAGGCAGCCGGACAGAAGTGTTGGTAAGAAAGGCCAGACAAAGGACACACAAAGGGGGTCCTGTGAAGCGCTCTAAAGTTATCTGGGAGTTGTCTGAGCCCCTCCCGTGGGGAGTTATGCTACGCTCTGCTGCACCCACAACACCAGCCTTAGCGGTCTGCCCTGTAGCGGCGGTTCACTCTGACCGCAATCCACGGGTGGCGTAGTCGGACATTTAAACATCAAAACCACATAAATAGTTCCGCCACTGGTTTGACCGCCCTGAGCCACGGAACCGGATCGCCGCCACGAAGACTACAACCACCAGCATCCACCAAAAAGGGTCCGGCTCCGGGTGTCCCAAGGCCCAGGGGGTGCGTCAGAACATTTTCATCACCTTTCACAATCACCAATGGGACAAGGCAGGGATGTCCTCTGTCCCCTCTCTTATACATCCTAGTGACGGAGCACCTGCTCTCATCAATTCGCCATAACCCCAATATTAGGTGGATTGAGGTGGGAGGCACCGAGTACAAGTGCTCTCTATTTGCTGATGATGTCCTAGTATATATCACTCAATCACATATATCCATCCCTGCTGTTATGGCTGAAATAGATCACTTTGTTACATGGTAAAATTTTAAAATCAATGCAGCGAAGTCTGAGGCCCTCGATGTCTCCCTCCCTAAATCCATATAGGATTCCATCCAGTCCAACTTTCCCTTTGCCTGGCCCTCACAGGGTATCAAATACTTAGGAATTCCTATTCATAGAGACCTCTCCCATCTATGTTATCTTAATTTTGGGCCCTTTATTGAACAATTCCATACAGACCACGGTTGGCAAGTTGGAACTGTGAGATTCACTACGTGCACCACTGGTATTTTGTGGAAAAGCACATGTAAGATTCTGCAACAGTCTCTGCTGATACTCCTGCATGCGTGCATCCCTTTCTATGGCAGGAATAATTTCTGCAAATTTACTTTTGTACCGGGGATCTAACAGTGTGGCAACCCAGTAGTCAGGATTATTTCTAATTCTCACAATTCGAGGGTCATGTTGCAGGTAGTGCAGCAAGAAGGCACTCATGTGTGTTGCGCATCCAGGAGCACCAAGTCCCTGTTGTGTTGGTGGCGAGGTAACAATCATGCTTCCTTCCTCTGTCCTCTCCCCCCAACCTCGCACAACAGAAATGTGATCAAGGTCTCCCTCATCTGATGAGTCTTCCATCAGTTCGTCCTCCACTTCTTCCTGGGCTCCTGCACCTTCCTCACTAGTTTGGCTGCTACCATGCGCCCTGGAAAAATCATCTCCCCCACCCTCACATGCCTGCCGCCCTGGTGCTGCCGACCGTCTGGACCTTGCAGATGTTAGCCCTTCCGCATACAACTCCTCCTCCTCTACTTCCTCCACCTCCTCTTGTGCCACCACCTGACTCCGAATTCTGTTTAACATGTACTCCAGCATGTAAATCACCGGAATAGTCATGCTCATAATGGCATCGTCAGCACTAAACATCTTCGTCGCCATTTCAAAACTGTGCAGAAGGGTGCATAGGTCCCTGATCTGAGACCACTCCTCCAGCGTGATTTGCCCCACCTCTGAATCTCGTTGGCCCAGGCTATACGTCAGAACGTATTGCACCAGGGCTTGTCGGTGCTGCCACAGTCGCTGCAACATGTGCAGAGTTGAATTCCACCGGGTAGGCACATCGCATTTTAGCCGGTGAAGTGGCAGGCCCAACGACTTCTGTAGAGATGTAAGTCGCTGAGCTGCGGGATGCGAACGGCGGAAGTGAGCACACAGCGACCGTGCCCTCTGCAGAAGGCCATCTAGTCTGGGATAGTGGGCTAAAAATTGCTGGACAACCAGGTTCAACACATGAGCCATACAAGGCACGTGTGTGACATTGCCCCGGCGAAGGGCCGCATCCAGGTTTGCAGCATTGTCGCACACGGCCTTCCCTGGTTTCAGGTCCAGTGGAGACAACCATTCATGAAATTGGTTCTCCAGAGCTGACCACAACTCCTCAGCTGTGTGACTCACATTTCCCAGACATTTCAATGTAAAAACCGCCTGATGACGTTGAGCCCTACTGCCAGCATAGTAAGGAGGTGTGCAGGATCCCTTCTGCGCAGTTAGAAAGCTTGTGGCATGACCAGACAGGCTTTGGGTGCAGGTGGAAGACCGAGAGGAGGTTGAGGAGGCAGAAGCAGTGGAGGAAAAATGACATAAAGAGGATTGACGCACAACTCGTGGGGACGGCAAGACTTGGACAGCAGCCCCTTGTCCTGCTGTCACCATAGTTACCCAGTGCCCAGTCAGCGACATGTAACGCCCCTGTCCATGCCTACTCGTCCAAGTGTCTGTGGTGAAATGCACCCTGTCACACACAGAGTTTCTCAAAGAAGCGGTGATGTTGTGTGCGACATGCTGGTGGAGCGCAGGCACACCTTTCTTTGAGAAGTAGTGCCGACTGGGCATCTGGTACTGGGGCACTGCGACGGACATAAGGTCTCGAAAATCCTCTGTGTCCACCAGGCGGAAAGGCAGCATTTCTGTAGCCAAGAGCTTGCAGATGGTGAAATTCAACCTCTTAGCTTTCTCATGGCTAGGAGGAAATGGTCTTTTACTTGTCCACATCTGAGGGACCGAGGGCTGGCTATTGTGCTTAGACGGGGTTGATAAGGGTGTCCCCGGCAAACTGCCGGTCTGTGAGGAAGATGCAGGCGGACATGTTAGGTTGCCTTGATCCAAAGGTGGTGCTATCGATGTCGGACAGCGCTCAAGACCAGCTGGTGTTACCACCTCCAAAGAAAATGATGACCTGCCAATCACGCTGGCTGTTGCGGGTAAAGAGGTGGCAGGTCTGCGCCCCAAAACAGGTGTGACTGCTGTCCCCCCAGTCACAGAGGATGAAGAGGCCGCGGATGCACAAGATATGGCAGACGGTGGTTGGCCCGGCCGGCTAGACCGCATTGTAGCACACTGAGCTTCCCACTGCAACTTATGCTTCATGTCCATGTGCCGGTTCATGCATGAAGTACTCAAACTATGTATTTTTTGGCCTCTACTTAGCTTTTGCTGACAAATGTTACAGATAACACGAGTTGGGTCATCTTTATCGATCTGAAAAAATGCCCAGGCTATGCAAGGCTTAGCACCCATGCGACCTGAAGAGCCACCACGACTTGTGGTGAGAGGCAGAGTTGTGTTTGAGGATGCAGTTGTTGACGTGCTTCCAGTACTACGTCTCTGTCCAGGAAGGCGCAACCTGACCTCGTCGTCACTAGCATCTTCCTCCACCTCCTCTGCTGACCTCATCTCTTGGCTGACTGTGGGTTGACAGTAAGTGGGATCTCCGACCTCATCATCATCACCCTGTGCGTTATCACACCCGTCGTCCTCAGAGCCAACCTGTTCCTGCCCTGACAAAAAACTAAAGTTGTCGCTCCAATCAGGTATTTGAGTCTTATCATCGTCTTCCTCATTGTCTCCACCAACAGGAGTTACAGTTTGGGAATGAGGGTCTACATTATGGTCAGAACCTTCTGCGTCTGGTCCTGGATCCGACTCATAAAGATTCTGGGCATCAGTGCAGATCATTTCCTCGTCTGGATTCACAGAAGCGCTGGAGTCGACCTCTGATTCCCAGGCTATAGTATGAGTAAACAGCTCTGCAGACTCAACCATCTGTTCTACCTCATACTCAGACGGGCAGCTGGAGATTTGGGAGCTGTGAGGAAGCAAGTGCGATTTGGGTGACACCTTTGAGGACTGGAGTATTTGTGATGTTGAAGTTGATGTGGAGGAGAGCCCACTTAAAGGAGCACTTGATATCCGTTGAAGCACCTGCTGTTTTTGTGCCTCATCTGGAATTTGTAGCGATTGGCGTGGCCGTAAGAAAGGGATCTTATCACATTGTCCGCTAAAAGAAGTAGACATTTTAGTTTGGCTGGAAGATGGTCTTTCTTCTGCACCTACCCCACGGACACAACCTTTTTTCCCCTTCCCAACACGCCTATTCCCCTTTCCACCATCAGCAGGCCTTTTTCCACTCATTTTGGTGGTTAACTAATTCACAACTCTGGAGTTGTTTGCACAAAAAAACAATGGATGGTAACCGAGCAGAGCTGAGTGGCCAAACTGTGGTATTAGGCCAAAACTATTGGCTGGGTTAGATGCAGAAAAAAATTATTTTTAATTTGCAACCTGATGGAGGTCAGTATAGATGGACTAATAGACCAAGTCCCACACACCGCTAGAAGCCCAAATATTTTTTCAGAGCTAGATGCAGAAAAAAATTATATTCAATTTGCAACCTGCTGGACGTCAGTATAGAAGGACTAATAGAACAAGTCCCACACACTGCTTGAAGCCCAAATATTTTTTCAGAGCTAAATGAAGAAAAAAATTATTTTTAATTTGCAACCTGATGGAGGTCAGTATAGATGGACTAATAGACCAAGTCCCACACACTGCTAGAAGCCCAAATATTTTTTCAGAGCTAGATGCAGAAAAAAATTATTTTTAATTTGCAACCTGATGGAGGTCAGTATAGATGGACTAATAGACCAAGTCCCACACACCGCTAGAAGCCCAAATATTTTTTCAGAGCTAGATGCAGAAAATTTTTTTATTCAATTTGCAACCTGATGGAGGTCAGTATAGATGGACTAATAGACCAAGTCCAACACACTGCTAGAAGCCCAAATATTTTTTCAGAGCTAGATGCAGAAAAAAATTATTTTTAATTTGCAACCTGATGGAGGTCAGTATAGATGGACTAATAGACCAAGTCCCACACACTGCTAGAAGCCCAAATATTTTTTCAGAGCTAGATGCAGAAAAAAATTATATTCAGTTTGCAACCTGATGGAGGTCAGTATAGATGGACTAATAGAATGATGCTATGCCCAAAAGATTTTACTTCACTAGGTGCAGTAAAAAAATTGGTATTCTATACACAGGTGGTATATCTTGCAACACAGATAGGCTACTCCACTGACTAACACACTCTGCAATAGGCCAAAAAGGATTAGCTTTGCTAGATTCAGCCAAATGCTGTGAAAAAAACTTGCACAGCACTGGCACAGACCTGCCTGGCAAAAACTGATAGGAACTGATGTAACCTAGTCCTGAAAAGGACTCCAATTACAATTAGTCTTTACTCCCACAATCTATCTATTTAAGAGCACAAACCTGCCTGATAAAAGTCGTAGGAAATGCTGTAACCTAGTCCTTAAAAGGACTGCAATCACAACTATTCCCTACTCCCAAGCTATCTGTATATTTGTGCGAAAATTGGCTTGAAATTAACAAGGTATAGCGCACACAGCAACAGCGGTGCCGTCTAACACGCAGCTGCAGCAGTGAGAAAATGGTGGCGACGGGGAAAATGGCTTGGTCTTATAGGGCAAGGACATGTGACATACACTGCCAATCACACATGCCCTTGCTTGTGTGAAAAAAAGCACTTCGCTCCGTGTGTGCGCTGCTGATAGGCTGACAGATTGCACCTCCCCACTGCAAATGCGGGAAAGAGAAAAAAAAATGGAGATCTTCATTGTTCCTGCAGAGATCCATCCCCTGCCCCTCCCCCCGCCCCGCTGTACACTCAAACTGCGTATTAACATTAATTTTCATCATTACTGAGAAAAAAACCAGTTATGATTTTGGTGCACGAACAGTTATCGAACATAACCTCGAACAGCCGAATTTTTCTCAAATTGTTCGTGTTCGCCGACCGGCTCGAACACCGCCCAAAACAGCTCGAATTTGAGATTGGCGAACAGTTCGAGTAGAACAACGCTCATCTCTACTCAAGACGTCATTTTCTGAAAACTTCATATCAGGTGCATTTGGAAGTGCATTGAGCTGTAGGGTGCATTGCTGCAAAAGGGGAAAAAAATAAAAAAATAAAAAAACCTCTTTAAATCTTCTTCTATAGCGAGTGTGAACGAGCTGAGTGTGACCGGAGCGTAAGTGCAAACGGAAGTAAGTGTGTGACTTGTTGTTCAGTGACTTGGATTCAGGCAGTTTGGAAGGGAGGAATTTGGACTGAATTGCTGTCTGTTTATTATTAATTCTTTACATTTCTTCTTACTTAATGTTTCTGTCTAGGGCAATCCTCATTAGGAAATGAGCTCCATTATTGACAATGCTGTCCAGTGTACATCTTGCCACATGTGTGCAATCCTTGAACAGCCGGTCGTGGATGCATACTGCTGTGCATGTTGTGCGTTTGGAAGCCCAGGTACTGGATCTAAATGAGCAGCTGGCAACACTGAGATCCGTTGACAATATGGAAAGGAGTCTGCTCCTCACTGAGCAGCTGCTCACTGGGGTAGATGTGGGGGAGGGTGGTAGTAGTGAGCTGCAGGACAGTGAAGCAGCTAGCTGGGTGACAGGAGGGGGGGGTAGAGGGAAGAGTGCCAGGGAGGCTAGTCCTGATCTGTCACACCCCAATAAGTTTGCAAAGTTGGCAGATGAGGGGGGTGTCGGTACAGGGGTAGCACTGCTGCAGCAAGACATGTCCCCTGAAAGCCGGAGGAGTGTCAGCTCCAGTAAGAGGGGAAATAGGAGAGCAGGGCAGGCCAGGCAGGTGCTGGTAGTGGGGGACTCAATTATTAGGGGAACAGATAGGGAAATCTGTCACAAAGACAGGGATCGTCGAACAGTGTGCTGCCTACCTGGCGCACGAGTCCGGCACATTGCTGATCGGGTTGAAAGATTACTGGGAGGGGCTGGTGAGGACCCAGCGGACATGGTGCACATTGGCACAAATGACAAAGTTAGAGGTAGGTGGAAGGTCCTTAAAGATGATTTCAGGGAATTAGGCTACAAGTTTAAAGCAAGGATCTCCAAGGTGGTAATCTCTGAAATACTACCTGTACCACATGCCACGCCAGAGAGGCAATGGGAGATTAGGGAGATAAATAAGTGGCTCAAGAACTGATGTAGGAAGGATGGATTTGGGTTCCTGGAGAACTGGGCCGACTTCTCAGTTGGCTACAGACTCTACACTAGGGACCGGTTGCACCTCAATGGGGAGGGTGCAGCTGTGCTGGGGGAGAAAATGGCTAGAAGATTGGAGGAGTGTTTAAACTAGGGATTGGGGGGGGAGGGTATTCATTTTATAGGTGGGGAAGATAGCGCAGATAGTGACCTGGGCACATATAAAGAAATTGGGGGTGGGGTTAGAACAGTTAATAAAGTAAGAAGGAATAGAGGTACAGAGAGATACATAAAATGCATGTACAGTAATGCCAGTAGCCTCACCAACAAAATGGAGGAATTAGAATTAATTTTGTTGGAAAATAATTATGACATGGTGGGGATATCTGAGACATGGCTGGACGAGAGCCATGACTGGGCAGTTAATTTACAGGGCTATAGACTGTTCAGAAATGACCATACAAACAAGCGAGGGGGGGGGTGTTTATATGTAAAATCATCCTTAAAACCCATCTTGCGGGAGGATATATGTGAATCTAATGAAAATGTAGAGTCCCTGTGGGTGGAGATAAGGGGAGGAGGAAAAAATAATAAATTGCTGATAGGGGTTTGTTATAAGTCTCCAAAAATAATGGAAGCAGCGGAGAATATCCTCGTAAAGCAAATAGATGAAGCAGCGACTCAAGGAGAAGTCATTATTATGGGGGACTTCAACTACCCTGAAATACAATGAGGGACAGAAACCTGTAGATCCAGCAAAGGTAATAGGTTTTTGACAATTATGAGAGACAATTACCTTTCACAGCTGGTTCAGGACCCAACAAGAAGGGGGGCACTGCTAGACCTAATATTAACCAATAGGCCAGACCGCATATCAAATATACGAGTTGGGGGGCACTTGGGTAATAGTGATCACAAAATAATACGTTTTCATGTATCCTTTAATAAGATGTGTAGTAGAGGGGTTACAAGGACACTAAACTTCAGGAAGGCAAATTTTCAACAGCTGAGAGATGATCTTAGTGCAATAAACTTGTACGATATCCTGAGACATAAAACCACACAAAGCAAATAGGAGACATTTATTAGCATCCTGAATAGGA
Source organism: Phyllobates terribilis (assembly GCF_046119375.1). Taxonomy (NCBI): domain Eukaryota; kingdom Metazoa; phylum Chordata; class Amphibia; order Anura; family Dendrobatidae; genus Phyllobates; species Phyllobates terribilis. The sequence goes on from NW_027362797.1 coordinate 3,049,583, forward strand.
CCTGTGCACAATATATACCCTATGGGAATAAACATGCTAGAAATAGGAGGAAACCACTATGGCTAAATAGAGCTGTAAGGGGTGCAATAAGTGACAAAAAGAAAGCATTTAGAGAACTAAAGCAGGTAGGTAGTGATGAGGCATTAAATAAATATAGAAAATTAAATAAATTCTGTAAAAACCAAATCAAGGCAGCAAAGATTGAGACAGAGAGACTCATTGCCAGAGAAAGAAAAAATAATCCCAAAATATCTTTAACTACATAAATAGTAAAAAACTAAAAATTGATAGTGTTGGACCCCTTAAAAATAGTCTGGGTGAAATGGTGGATTAGGATGAGGAAAAAGCCAATATGCTTAATGATTTTTTTTCAACTGTATTTACACAAGAAAATCGCATGACAGAAAACATGATTAGTGATAACAAAAATCATCCATTGAATGCCACTTGCTTAACCCAGCAGGAAGTACGGCGGCGTCTAAAAATCACTAAAGTGGACAAATCCCCGGGCCCGGATGGGATACACCCGCGAGTACTGCAGGAATTAAGTAACGTCATAGATAGACCATTATTTTTAATCTTTAAAGATTCCATAATAACAGGGTCTGTACCACAGGACTGGCGTATAGCAAATGTGGTGCCAATATTCAAAAAGGGGACAAAAACGGAACTTGGAAACTATAGGCCAGTAAGCTTAACCTCTACTGTGGGTAAAATCCTGGAGGGTTTCCTAAGAGATGCTATGCTAGAGTATCTGAAGAAAAATAACCTCATGACCCAATATCAACATGGGTTTACGAGGGACCGTTCCTGTCAAACTAATTTGATCAGCTTTTATGAGGAGGCAAGTTCCGGACTGGACCAAGGAAATGCAGTGGATGTTGTGTATATGGACTTTTCAAAAGCTTTTGATACGGTTCCACACAAAAGGTTGATACATAAAATGAGAACAATGGGGATAGGGGAAAATATATGTATGTGGGTTAATAACTGGCTCAGTGATAGGAAACAAAGGGTGGTTATTAATGGAACACATTCAGACTGGGTCTCAGTTAACAGTGGGGTACCACAGGGGTCAGTATTGGGCCCCCTTCTTTTTAACATATTTATTAATGATATTGTAGTGGGCATACAGAGTAATATTTCAATATTTGCAGATGACACTAAACTCTGCAGGGTAATTAATACAGAGGAGGACAATTTTATATTACAGGAGGACCTATGTAAACTAGAAGCTTGGGCTGATAAATGGCAAATGAGTTTTAATGGGGATAAATGTAAGGTAATGCACTTGGGCAGAGGAAATAAAATGTATAATTATATGCTTAATTGTAAAACACTGGGCAAAACTGTAACTGAAAAAGACCTGGGTGTATTGGTGGACGACAAGCTCACGTTTAGTGGCCAGTGTCAGGCAGCTGCTGCAAAGGCAAATAAAATAATGGGATGCATTAAAAGAGGCATAGATGCTCATGAGGAGAACAGAATTTTACCTCTATACAAGTCACTAGTGCGACCACACTTAGAATACTGTGTACAGTTCTGGTCTCCGGTGTATAAGAGAGACATAGCTGAACTAGAGAGGGTGCAGAGAAGAGCGACCAAGGTTATTAGAGGACTGGGGGGTCTGCAATACCAAGACAGGTTATTTCACTTGGGGTTATTTACTGTGGAAAAACGAAGGCTGAGGGGTGATCTTATTACTATGTACAAGTATATGAGGGGACAGTACAAAGACCTTTCTACTGATCTTTTTACTCTGAGGCCTGAGACGGGGACAAAGGAGCATCTTCTACGTCTGTAGGAAAGAAGGTTTAATCATAATCACAGACACGGATTCTTTACTGTAAGAGCAGTGAGACTATGGAACTCTCTGCCTCATGATGTTGTAATGAGTGATTCACTACTAACATTTAAGAAGGGCATGGATGCCTTTCTTGATAAGTATAATATTACAGGTTATATACACTAGATTCCTTGATAGTGCGTTGATCCAGGGAACTAGTCTGATTGTCGTATGGAGTCGGGAAGGAATTTTTTTTCCCCAATGTGGAGCTTAGTGTTTGCCACATGTTTTTTTTTTGCCTTCCTCTGGAACAACATGTTAGGCTATGGGTTGAACTAGATGGACTTAGTCTTCCTTCAACCTTAAAACTATGTTACTATGTTACTATGTAGGTATCAGATTAATCAGGATCACAGCGCCATTATAGCCATGCCTTTACTTTATAGGGCTAAATCCTGCTGACTGGTTCGCTTTAAGAGAGTGGTGAGGGGCAAAATTCACTTATCAGGGCTGATGTTATAGTATGTGGGCTTGTGGGGTGTGTGTGGCAGGGCTGCTATTTGTCCCAGTCCAGCCCTTGTTCAAAGTCATGATGGGCATAGCCCGCTATGGTGTAGGAAATGACACCCGGTCATGACGGGCTATGTCCGTCATTGGTCGTAAAGGGGTTAAGGCAACAGAATGCCATGGCTATGCATTGATAACCTGATTTCAAACCAGATACTGTGACGCGCCCCCTGGGCCATATTCTTTAGGGGAATACCCGGAGCCGGATCAGATGGGGGTTGTAGTCTTCCGAGTGGCTGTGACCCGGTCCGTGCCCAGGGTGTCAAGCTCAGTTGTATGTGGCAGTCCTACAGATGTTATAAAGTTCTTAATGTCGACTACGCCACCCGTTGTATTGCGGTCACTATGGCCGCCGCTGCAGCAGGGTCCGCTGAGGCTGATGGTGTTGGTGCAGCTTTTGGTAGTATAACCCCCAACGGGTGGGGTATAGCCTCAGGGGGTCAGGTGCAGAGGATGGGGGTTGTGGTGGTGCAGCATAGATGTTAAATGAAGACAGAGTCGGGTTGTGCAGTTTAGGGTATTTACTCACTGCTGATGTTCCGGTCACTCCAGCTTCAAGTGACCACCCGAGCCGTGCTGCGTCCACCAGGTCCTGGATTCAGCAAACCCCCAAACAAGTCCGGAGCGTGACCCTGAGCTCTCCTTCTGTCCTTTCCTCTGGCCGTCCCCACTAGTGATCCACCTAGGTCCAGCTCCCTCGGGCCTTCTGTTGGGACACCCTTGGCCTTGGGTTCCCTGACCCTCCACGTGGTATGCCTTCAGGGTGGATGTGGTGGGTGGCCGTGGCAGACGCTGCCCACGGCCTCCGGTCTCTGGCTAGGGTGTGCTTTTGCCCCCACCAGTTTGGGATCCGGTACCCTATTGCCGACTCTTCACCCGGGGATTGAATTTGGGTTCTCAGAGTCCTCTCTTTGTCTCCTCTGGGTCTTTCCTTCTCTGCTCCACTCTCTCTCTCTCTGGGGCTTCTCTGCTCCTTGCTCTGACAGACTGACTCCTCTGCAAAGACTGACTGACTGACCCTGATCTATGATGGTGCCCACCTTATATACTCCCTCTATGTGTGAGCTCAGGCGACCAGCACCCAATGAGCTCCTATCTTTACCCAGGCTGCTCCCCCTATCTGCCCCTACACTACTTGGGATGTACCACCCCCCTCCCACTCCAGCCAGGAACAGACTCGGTCGTACCTGCACATTTCTAAGTGGGAGTACCGTTGGTCTGCTCCTCGGAAATGGGATGTGTGTAGTGCATGCAGCCTACCGAGCTCAGGTCCACACTCCATCCTTACCCGGGAGTGGAATATCACACCTCTGGGTTGAGGTGCAATACCCCTGTAGCAGCCGAATCCTCAGGGTGCTACATTCCCCCCTGGTAAATCACAGCACGTCCTCGGGCTGTAAGAACAAAACACCACAAAACATACAAATTTTTGCATAAACATATAAAACATATAAAACAACATATATTAGCAGCATCATAAAACTTTTCATATAAAACATTCTCGTCGCCTCTGGCTCCTCCTCCGGTCACTGTGCAACGTGTGACCGGGTAAAGTGCGACAGTCTTTTCTTGAAAAATGGTTTTCCTATAAACCCGGTAGGGGGCGCTTTAGGAAGCGCAACTATATACAAAAGGGGTAGTGGCCGCTCTCAGTCCTCGGCCAGGTATTAGGGAGGAATGACCGCTCTCAGTCCTCGGTCAGTGGGATTTAAGGGTTAAACGGGTAAACAGTTCACACTTGCTGGTCCCCACGGGGACTATATTAGCAACAACGGTTCACTGTGCCCCGACGGGCAACTATATACAGCTTCTACTCCGCTGTACTCAACGACGACGTCCTCCTGCTCTTTCTTTGTGATTCACTTTAGCTTCAGACCCGTCCGGGTCCTCTTGCTCTTCCTCCTCACACCGCAGCTCTTCCTCCGTCAGGCGATGCACATGGAGGGCGTAGGGTCCTTTGGCACACTTGTGCCGGGTGAAGGTGACCTCGTCCCCGATGTAAAGGTCACGACCTCTGTGTCCCTCCGGTAGGTGGGACTCAACGTCTCTCCTGGTCACAAAGACGTCGCCTGGGGTGCGGTGGTCTCGGATGAAGCCCCACCCATGCTGCATGTTAAACTTTATCACAGTCCCGGTGGTGCGGGGACTATGCGCTGCACGGGGGTCTCTCCTGGCCCGGCTCTTCTGCTCCGCGCTCCTTATTTGAGCTTGCTGTTCCCGGACCCGCCTCTCTCTCCGCTCCCTCTCAAAGACCTCGAGCTGTTGGCGGCAGCACTCAGCACGCTCCGCTGCAGCTGCCCGAGTCTCCTGAGTGAACCCCATGAGGTCTTCTCCGGTGGGGTCCCACTCAAACTGGGTCTCTTCTAGCGGGGGCGAGATCCTCTTTACGGGCTTTGGAGCCGGGATCAGGGGTGCACACATGGCCCCAGCCTTCCTCTGCCGTTCCAGTTCATGATATTCCTGGGGCCAGATGAAAGGCTGCCCATCCGGGCACGTGTGTTGGGTAAACAGGTCCTCTCCCAGATGCGGCACTTTTGGTCTTATGGGCACGGTGGTGTTAGCGCCCGGGTTGCCCGGGCCTTGCGGCCAGGCCTGGGGTATCTGGAAGGTGAAGGGCACCGTAAGGATGGCGGCGCCCTGGGCTACTTGGCCCTGCGACCAGGCCGGGGGCTCCGCGGAGGTAGGGGGCGCTGTTGGTATTGCGGCGCCCGGGGGTACTAGGCCTTGCGACCAGGCTGGTGGTACTTCCTGCTTGGTCACGCTCGGGGTCGAGGCGTGTGACGTCACAGGGGTCGCGGCTCCCGTTTGAGGCCTAGTCTGCGGCGGTGACGTTGCAGCGACGGGCACGGCAGGATAGACTTCGGGCTCTGCGACGGGGAGCTGGGGCAGGTACACGGTTTCCCGGTTTGGGGTATAGACGTCCCCTTTACCTGCCTCCACTCGTTCGGCTCCTTTCTCGGCGCCGTCTCTGGCCTTCAGTCCTCCTGCGCCATCCTCAGAGGCGGTCTGTCTCCTAGTCTCGGGTGGCGTGCTCCGCTGACGGGTCTCGGTCTGCTGGGCCATCTCTCGGCTCCACTGCGCCAACGTCTCTCGCTGCACCCGGGCCATCCTCCGTGCGAGGCCCTCCAGAGCGGTCTGCGCACACTCCCGGTCTCGGGGGAGCTGTGCTAGGACCTCCACTAGGCCTAGTGGGGTCGTTGCTTCCAGCAGGCTCCTGACCAACGGGTCGGTGCTGCTCTGCTCTCCTTCTGTTGTCTCCAGCAGGCTCCTGGCCAGCGGGCCGGTGCTGCTCTGCTCTCCCTCCTCTGTTTCTAGCAGGCTCCTGGCCAACGGGCCGGTGCTGCTCTGCTTTCTCGCCATCTCCGGGTAAGCTCCTCCGATACTCTTCTCCAGGCTTCTTGCCTCCGGGTGCGCTCGCTCCAGACTGCTCCAAGCGACACCCATCTTTTCTCTCTTCTTCTCAGTCCTCCCACTTCGAGGGCGGTCCCGGGGCCACTTGGTGATTGTCAGCTCCAGGGGCAGTTCTTTCACGCTGACAGACACCTCTAGCATCACAGTCTCTGTTGGTGGGGGCGGTTTCCACTTTTGGCGCCATTTTCGGTCCTTGCCCACGATGGGAGGCGGCCTCTTGCCATCCTCTGGCACGCCCATAATGGCGTCCGCTCTGACAAGGCGGGAAACCTTTGGAAATGGCGGGAATCGTCTCCCAGTGGCGGGAAACTCTGCAGATGGCGGGAAAACGCTGTTAATGGCGGACAACCGGCGGGAATCGATCTGTGATGGGGTCCGATGGCGGGGACCCTCCGGAACCGGCAGGAGACTTCTTTTTGAGGTAAACTCGTTCTTTTCTTCAGGCACGCAGTACCCGGTTGTTGCGGGCACGTAATCCTGCCGACTACGCCAAAGTTGACGCGCCCCCTGGGCCATATTCTTTAGGGGAATACCCGGAGCCGGATCAGATGGGGGTTGTAGTCTTCCGAGTGGCTGTGACCCGGTCCGTGCCCAGGGTGTCAAGCTCAGTTGTATGTGGCAGTCCTACAGATGTTATAAAGTTCTTAATGTCGACTACGCCACCCGTTGTATTGCGGTCACTATGGCCGCCGCTGCAGCAGGGTCCGCTGAGGCTGATGGTGTTGGTGCAGCTTTTGGTAGTATAACCCCCAACGGGTGGGGTATAGCCTCAGGGGGTCAGGTGCAGAGGATGGGGGTTGTGGTGGTGCAGCATAGATGTTAAATGAAGACAGAGTCGGGTTGTGCAGTTTAGGGTATTTACTCACTGCTGATGTTCCGGTCACTCCAGCTTCAAGTGACCACCCGAGCCGTGCTGCGTCCACCAGGTCCTGGATTCAGCAAACCCCCAAACAAGTCCGGAGCGTGACCCTGAGCTCTCCTTCTGTCCTTTCCTCTGGCCGTCCCCACTAGTGATCCACCTAGGTCCAGCTCCCTCGGGCCTTCTGTTGGGACACCCTTGGCCTTGGGTTCCCTGACCCTCCACGTGGTATGCCTTCGGGGTGGATGTGGTGGGTGGCCGTGGCAGACGCTGCCCACGGCCTCCGGTCTCTGGCTAGGGTGTGCTTTTGCCCCCACTAGTTTGGGATCCGGTACCCTATTGCCGACTCTTCACCCGGGGATTGAATTTGGGTTCTCAGAGTCCTCTCTTTGTCTCCTCTGGGTCTTTCCTTCTCTGCTCCACTCTCTCTCTCTCTGGGGCTTCTCTGCTCCTTGCTCTGACAGACTGACTCCTCTGCAAAGACTGACTGACTGACCCTGATCTATGATGGTGCCCACCTTATATACTCCCTCTATGTGTGAGCTCAGGCGACCAGCACCCAATGAGCTCCTATCTTTACCCAGGCTGCTCCCCCTATCTGCCCCTACACTACTTGGGATGTACCACCCCCCTCCCACTCCAGCCAGGAACAGACTCGGTCGTACCTGCACATTTCTAAGTGGGAGTACCGTTGGTCTGCTCCTCGGAAATGGGATGTGTGTAGTGCATGCAGCCTACCGAGCTCAGGTCCACACTCCATCCTTACCCGGGAGTGGAATATCACACCTCTGGGTTGAGGTGCAATACCCCTGTAGCAGCCGAATCCTCAGGGTGCTACAACTGTATATAACATCTTCCTTGATATCAAGATTTTTAAACTGTAAACTATGTTCCCTTCTGCAGAAACAAGGGATGTCTGAAAATACCCCTAATGGCTCACAAAGTTTAAAGAAAACTACAGCTTTTGGCACGCCATAATGGCCTAATTAACCCTTTAAGGACAAGGTATTTTTTAGTCTTTAGAAGAATTTTTTTTCTCATCCACATTTACAAACCTTTTTACAATAACATCATATTTTTGTTAATTATATAGCGCCAACCTTATCCGCAGCACTTTACAATTAAGCGGGGACATGTACAGACAATAAAGGCATTATAGAGTAACACATAGTTCACCAGATACAGGTGGGGTGAGGGTCCTGCTCACAAGCTACAATATATAAAGAAATAGGGGGGACACAATAGGTAGAAAGTGCTTGTATTGTATGGTCCCGCCATCATTATAATAAATAGGGGTTTTCAAATAAAGGTTCATGAGCCAGTCACCAACCAGTATGTGTCTAAGTACAGATACACAGCGTTCCCTTTTTATTTTTTATCCATAAAGCCTTATGGGGCATGTTTTTTTCACAATGAGCTGTATTTGTCAGTGGCACCATTTTAGTGTACATATAGCTAATTAAAGATTTTTCATTATCTCTTTATGGGAAGGGCTAGAAACAAAATAGTGATACTGCTTGTGTTTTTTTTTATTTACTTTTAAAATTTTTATACCTTTGACATGCTGAACAAATAAAATATTAAGCTTATTTTATGGCTTAGCACATTTATGATAATATCAAATTTATGTAGCTTTATCCAGTTTTATTACCTTTGTACAAAAAGTACAATGAAAAATAAGTCCTAAGTTTTTGTGTCAAAAAGTTTTTGTGTTTTTCTCTCCCTCTCTCTCAGAGAACCCTAAGTTTTACAAATTTCTGTAAATGGAGCTGAGGACTTACTTTTGGAATGAAAAGCTGTCATTTTTAATAGTACCAGTGTAGAACATATCACCTTTTATTATATTATTTGGGAGGTAAAATGATCAAATAAAGCAGCAATTCTGGATTGTATTTATTCATTTTTTACACAGTTTACCATTAGATATGACTGACATGTAATCGTTCTCATAGATTGTAGCTTGCGAGCAGGGCCCTCACTCCTTTTGGTATCTGAGTGATGTGTTATTTTGTAATTAATTTATTGTCTGTACAAGTCCCCTCTAAAAGTTAACATGCTGCGGTGCTATAGAAATAAAAATTATTATTGTTATTATTAATATTATTATTATCGTCTGTATTTGACAGTTAAATAAAATCATAATAGTACAGAATGTATGTATTTTTTTTTCATTACTAATGTACAACTTTTTAATTCAGATTTTTTTCTCCCCGTTTTCTGGAACCCATAACTTCCGAGACAGAACTGCATGAGGTCTTGTTTTTTTTTATTTTGGGTACATTTTCCACTTTAGAAAAACTCCTGTCCCCCGGGTTTAGTTTGTTTTTAAAAAAAATATATACTCTGCTTTACTCGCCCTCTCCCGGGTCCAGAATCTCCATAGCTGCTCCATGTGCCTTTTACTGACAGCGCTGCAGCCAATTATTGAGCCGGGATACTCAGTGCCGGCCCGAGGAGGGTGAGTAAAGTACAGTGTAGCGCCCCGAGGATTCGGCCGCTACAGGGGTAATGCACCTCTGCCAGAGGTGTGATATTCCACTCCCGGGTAAGGATGGTGTGTGGACCAGGGCTCGGTAGGCTGCATGCATCACACACACCCCATTTCCGGGGGACAGTTCAACGGTACTCCCATTAGACAGAAATGCAGGCACGACAGAATCTGTCCCTGGCTGGAGTGGGGAGGGGGGAGGAAAACCCAGTGATGTAGGAGCAGATAGGGGTTGGGTTTCTGGGCATAGGTAGGAGCCCATTGGTTGCAAGTCACCTGGGCTCATACACAGAGAGGGAGGTATAAGAGGTGGGCACCATCTTAGAACAGTGTTCAGTCTGAGAGAGGAAGTGACAGAGCAGGGCCTCTGTGGAGCTCTGCTCCGGAGGCGGGCCTAGCCTGTGAGGCCAGAGCCAGCAGAAAAGACAGGAACAGAAAGGAAAGGAAGAAAGGAACAGAACACCAAGAGAGGCCCAGAGACACGAAGGCAGAAGGAACCCCAAAGGCCCAGGAGATTGAGGGTGACGGGTTGGCAGAACAGGGTACAGGATCCCAAGTTGGGGGAGGCGACTAATCCTCAGCCAAGAACCGGAGGTCGTGATCACATCTTGGTGCGACCCCTCACTACACCTACTAGAAAGGCACACCACATAGGGTCAGGGAGGTGAGCACGAAGCCCTCCCAAGAGAAGGCCCGTGGGAGCTGGACAGACGTAGTGTCACTGGTGGGGCACGGCCAGAGAAAGGAGTAGAAGGGAGTCCTGTGACACACTCTGGAATTGCCTGGGGGTTGACCGAGCTCCCTGCCTGGTGGACGCAGCACGGCTTGGGCAGTCATTGCCCGCGGAATGACTTGGGACATAAACAACTGTGAGTAAAGAACTTGAACTGCAACCCCACGTCTCTGTGCTTCATCGCCGCACCAGCACTACTAGTGCTGGGACGCCCGCGCACCATCACTCCCATCATCCACATTCTCTGCCCTGGGGCTGCACTCTTCCCGTGGGGAGTTACACTACCTCAGCTGCATACACCATCAGCCCCAGCGGTCTGCCTTGCAGTGGCGGTCCGCACTGACTGCAATCTACGGGTGACGTAGTCGGAAAATTAACCTAAAACCTACAAAATACCGCCATCGGCCTGACCACCCTGGGCTACGGGACCGGGTCGCCGCCACGGAGACTACAACCCCCAGAGACCCGGCTCCGGGTAACCCACACACGTCCACACTAGGCCCAGGGGGCGAGTCAGCTTTGGCGAAGTCAGCAGGATCGTTACCAGCCCGCCACTAACGGGTATTGCGTGCCTGAAGGAGACTTTGCACTTACCTGAGAGAAGTTTCCCGCCATCCGGAGTCGTCTCCCGCTATCTTCAGTCGATTCCCGCCATCTTCAGTCGTTTTCCCGCCATCTTCGGCCGTTTTCCCACCATCAGACGCCATCTTCAGGGCACCGAGCGGGAAGAAGAGGGGCGTGGATGTGCAGGGCGTGCGAGACTTGAAGCCCCGCCCTACGCACCGACGCTGCGCAAGGTCCTGGAAGGGAGAGAGAGCGACGCTGACGTCAGCAAAGCGCGACGCCAGGTCCTCAACGCAGACCATCGCGAGCGGAGCTGCGGCCTACAGAAAAGGATCGCCGGAAGGTAGGCCACGATTAACCGGGGAGGAAAAAGACATCAGGAACGGAGGGCAAGATGGAGGACCGGCAGCAGACTAAGCTGCCCAGCATCGGCAGTGCCCCAGCCGTCGCGGGCCCCGACCAGCGCCAGGAGAAAACGCGTGACGCAGGAGCGGTCGCGGGAGCAGGTAAGAGGAGTCTCCCTGTCCCGGGCGCTGCCAGCGTCAGCCTGCTCCCGGGCCCCCGGGTGGAGTCGCCGATCCCGGGCGCTGCAGACACCGACCTGCTCCAGACCCCGCAACAAGCCCTGCAGCCTAGCCCTCCAGCCCTGGGCACTGCCGCCACCAGCCCGCGCCCAGGCCCAAAGTCGCACCCTCTGACCCTGGGCGTCATCAACAGCGGCGTTCTCCAGACCCCGCCGCAAGGCCTACTGCACCGCAGCGCAAGGGACGGGTACGCCCTCCACGTCCATAGAGTGGTAGGAGAGGAGGAGCAGTACCACTCAGACCCCGAGTACCAAGAGGACCCGGACGGGTCTGAAGACTACCACCAGGAGGAGCAAGGAGCATCAGAGGACACCATTACCAGTGAACGGTAAAGTGTAACTGTACATAGTTACCAGTCAGGGTATGAGAACTGTTAAAGGGACTGTTTCCAGAGAAAGTGTGGTCCCCGTTGGGACTGATATAGAACTGTGTAGAAGTTACCCCCTATATCCCTTATCTGGCTGGGGACTGAGAACAGCCATCCCTTTTCCTTAATCTGGCTGGGGACTGAGAGCAGCCATTCCCCTAAGAAGAAAGAACACCTGGTCGCAAGTTGCACCGCGGCCAGTACCCAAGAATATGTTTTACTTAAAAAAAAAAAATGTTTTAGAATGAAAAGTTTTATATGCTGCTAAAGTAATAATGCAAATGTTTGGTAAGGTGTTTTATTTGACAAAAGAGTTCCGGTAGTAATGACCATATCTGGTGAAAGAAAAATGTTGAAAAAGAGGAAAGTGTTTCCCATAAAGGGAATTAAATAATGTCGTCCGTTTTCTATGTGAAAAGTTTTGAAAAAGTATTGCATGTTTTTAAATTGTCTTTGCTCTTTTCCAGCCCGAGGACGTGCTGTGGTTTACCAGGGGGGAATGTAGCGCCCCGAGGGTTCAGCCGCTACAGGGGTATTGCACCTCTGCCAGAGGTGTGATATTCCACTCCCGGGTAGGGATGGTGTGTGGACCAGGGCTCGGTAGGCTGCATGCATCACACACACCCCATTTCCGGGGGACAGTTCAACGGTACTCCCATTAGACAGAAATGCAGGCACGACAGAATCTGTCCCTGGCTGGAGTGGGGAGGGGGGAGGAAAACCCAGTGATGTAGGAGCAGATAGGGATTGGGTTTCTGGGCATAGGTAGGAGCCCATTGGTTGCAAGTCACCTGGGCTCATACACAGAGAGGGAGGTATAAGAGGTGGGCACCATCTTAGAACAGTGTTCAGTCTGAGAGAGGAAGTGACAGAGCAGGGCCTCTGTGGAGCTCTGCTCCGGAGGCGGGCCTAGCCTGTGAGGCCAGAGCCAGCAGAAAAGACAGGAACAGAAAGGAAAGGAAGAAAGGAACAGAACACCAAGAGAGGCCCAGAGACACGAAGGCAGAAGGAACCCCAAAGGCCCAGGAGATTGAGGGTGACGGGTTGGCAGAACAGGGTACCGGATCCCAAGTTGGTGGAGGCGACTAATCCTCAGCCAAGAACCGGAGGTCGTGATCACATCTTGGTGCGACCCCTCACTACACCTACTAGAAAGGCACACCACATAGGGTCAGGGAGGTGAGCACGAAGCCCTCCCAAGAGTAGGCCCGCGGGAGCTGGACAGACGTAGTGTCACTGGTGGGGCACGGCCAGAGAAAGGAGTAGAAGGGAGTCCTGTGACACACTCTGGAATTGCCTGGGGGTTGACCGAGCCCCCTGCCTGGTGGACGCAGCACGGCTTGGGCAGTCATTGCCCGCGGAATGACTTGGGACATAAAGAACTGTGAGTAAAGAACTTGAACTGCAACCCCACGTCTCTGTGCTTCATCGCCGCACCAGCACTACTAGTGCTGGGACGCCCACGCACCATCACTCCCATCATCCACATTCTCTGCCCTGGGGCTGCACTCTTCCCGTGGGGAGTTACACTACCTCAGCTGCATACACCATCAGCCCCTGCGGTCTGCCTTGCAGCGGCGGTCCCCGCTGACCGCAATCCACGGGTGGCATAGTCGGACAATTAACCTAAAACCCACAAAATACCGCCATCGGCCTGACCACCCTGGGCCACGGGACCGGGTCGCCGCCACGGAGACTACAACCCCCAGAGACCCGGCTCCGGGTAACCCACACACGTCCACACTAGGCCCAGGGGGCGAATCATACAGTCTGTTTGTTTTTTACATAAAATTGCAACCCCAGGACGAGGATTTTCTGACTACTTTTTGGTATGATATAAGTGACAATAACAATAAAAATATATAAATCTTCAATAGTTTTTTTATTTAGATTTATTGGGAAGTTTACTGTGCAGTATAGTAGTAAAGTTAAATTAATTCTGCAGATCGATACGATTACAGAGATATCGAGGAGGGGGGCTATTATTTTCAATATAAGGAAAGGAGCCACAGGAGATTGCTATTATTATTATGAGGAAGCCCAAAGGAATATTATTAATATTATGAGGAGGCCCAGGGGGCACTGTTATTATTAGAAGAAAGCCCATGAGGAGTTATTATTAAAAGAAGGCCCAGGTGGGTATCATTAATATTATTATTATTACTATAAAGAGGCCTGGTGGGACTATTATTTGTAATATAAGAAAAGTAAGCACAGATGCGCTATTATTATTATTACTAGCTATTGAACTCGTTCTACACCCGGGTGGCGAGCATTTTTATTGGTATATGGTCCCCTATCCTGGTCCATGTTCCCCCATCCTGGTATGTGCTCCCCCTTCCTGCTTCCCCATCCTGTTATGCACTGCCCTCATCCTGTTATGTGCTGCCCCCATCCTGCTCCCCCATCCTGTTATGTGCGCCTCATCGTGCTCCCCTATCCTGTCTTGTGCTGCCCCCATCCTGTTTGTTTTGTACGGCCCTATCCTGCTTTGTGCGCCCCATCCTGCTATTTGTGCCCCCATTCTGCTATATGCGCCCCCATCCTGCTATGTACACCCCCATCCTGCTGTGTGCACCCCCATCCTGCTCCCCCATCCTGTTTTGTGCTGCCCCCATCCTGTTATATAGGTCCCCATCCTGCTCCCCCATCCTGTTATGTGCGCCTCATCGTGCTCCCCTATCCTGTTTTGTACGCCCCTATCCTGTTTGTTTTGTGCTGCCCCATCCTGTTTGTTTTGTGCTGCACCCATCCTGTTATGTGCACCTGTGACGCACCTCGTTCTCGAAGGAGCCCTCTTTGGTTTACCCTGGGTGATGGGGGACATGGTGTTACTTCGGCCAAAGTTCTTACTACTCCCCACAGGCGGAGCAAGGCCTCAGGTCAGAGGGACAGGATGGAGGGGGTAGTAGTTGAGGAGAAGGGATACCGCATCCCACTGTGTGGCGCAGAAATGACAGTCCGGAGGCCATAGGGGTGAACTTCCAAGGCTTTACTCACTTAGATGGCAAAGGAAGGCGACTCCCTGCTCACCGCAGAGTCCTGCGGTCACCAGAGACGGGGGGTCCGACAACCTCCGAGTAAGTCCAGCATTCAGTCGCGACCTTACAGCAGAGTGTTCCTGAACTACTGACCAAAACCTTTCCTGTTCGTGTGTGTACAAATAGGCCGGGTCTCCCTCTGAGCTCCTCTCAGAACAAGGGTACGGGTGGCAATTCCCCTCCATACGATACCCGGTGGGATCCTCTGGGCCTAACCTGGCTTTCCCGTCCAGGACGTAGAGTAACAAGGTCGGGTGTCGGGGGCCGGTACCTCTCCTGCAGCCGGAGTCCCTCTGAATATATCAGGTAGGCGAGGACAGACTTGTAAGTCCTCCACCCTCACCCACTAACTGGTTCCTACAACTTTGTGTTCCCCAGTCTCCCTGTAACGAGGGGAGCAGCACCTAGTGCATACCAGCTCCCTCTAGTGGAGAAGTGTGGTGCTGGATGCAAAAGGTTAGGTTACGACTATCACACTGGCCTTACCTCAGAGGAGGAACACTACACTCCATTAGAGAAGAGCAGCATCCCTGTGGCGGTCGAACCCTCAGGGGCGCTACATTCCCCCCTGGTAAAACACAGCACGTCCGCAGGCTGCAAAAGAAGCAACACCCAGGAAATTCTCTTTTTATAATAACAAGAAAACTGTCATCCCTTTATGGGAGGCACATATCTTAAACGTTACTTAACACGGCATACAATATAAAAGTACAAAAGTATAAAATTATAAAAGTGCTAGCATTTTCCAGAGACATTATTGTAAACAGACAGATAAAGTGCATGGACGCAGAGTCAGTTCAGAAGTGCGAGGGACCTGTCCTAAACCCTCAACGTGGGCCCTGGGGTGGCTGCAGAAGATCCCGAGTTGGACCTCCCGGAGAGCCACCCTGACAGGTTTTTCTTCTGAGGTTTTGAGGTAGAGAATATTCGCGGTTTTGCATAAAACCAATATGGAGCACCTAAAAAGATGCAAACTATGTACATGGGGAAAGAGTCTGTCTGCTGCAAGTCCGCAGGGACACGTGTCTCTAGAAAAAACAGGTAAGAAATCAAACATAATAGAAAAAGTCAACACATTAAAACTTGTGAACAAAACTGCAACAGCCGGGGGCTGCTTTAAACCTCGGGCTGTCTCCTTGGAAAGGGCTCATTCCTCCCGACAGAGGCTAGCCGGTCCCCTGAGTCTGAGTGCGGGGTGGCGTCGCTCCCAGACTCTTTATGCACGTCCAGGGCGTACCACCCACGCTCCCCCTGGTCGCCCGGGAAGTCACTGTGTCGCCCGGGAAGAGGTTCTGTAGCACCCTGAGGATTCGGCTGCTACAGGGGTATTGCACCTCAACCCAGAGGTGTGATATTCCACTCCCGGGTAAGGATGGAGTGTGGAACTGAGCTAGTAGGCTGCATGCACTACACACATCCCATTTCCGAGGAACAGACCGATGGTACTCCCACTAGAGAAATGTGCAGGTACGACAGTGTCTGTTCCTGGCTGGAGTGGGAGGGGGGTGGAACATCCCAGTAGTGTAGGGGCAGATAGGGGGAGCAGTCTGGGTAGTGCTAGGAGCTCATTGGGTGCTGGTCACCTGAGCTCACACATAGAGGGAGTATATAAGGTGGGCACCATCTTAGGACAGGGTCTTTTGCAGAGTGAGGTCAGTCTGTCAGAGTTGAGTCGGAGAAGCAGAGCAGAGGAGAAGAGCAGCTCCAAGGCCAAGAGAGAGAGAGAGGAGAAAGAAAGACCCAGAGGGGGAGAAAGAAGGAACTCCAAGAGCCCAAATTAGACCAGAGGGTGAAGAGTTGGCAACAGGGTACCGGATCCCAAGCTGGCAGAGGCTACAGCACACCTTAGCCAGGAACCGGAGGTCGTGGGCAGGATCTGCCACGATCACCCACTAAATCCACCCGGAAGGCAGACCAGGAATAGGGTCAGGGAACCCAGAGACAAGGGTTTACCACCAAGAGGCCCGAGGGAGCCGGACATAGGTGGATCCCTGGTGGGGAAGGCCAGAGAAGAGGACAGGACAGAAAGGGAGCTCAGGACCACGCTCCAGAATCACCTGGGGGTTGGCTGAGTCCAGGACCTGGTGGACGCAGCACGGCTCGGGTGGTCACTTAAGGCCGGAGTGACCAGAACAACTGCAGTAAGTAAACAAACCCTGAACTGCACAGCCCGACTCTGAGTCTCATTTCCATCCTCGCTGCACCACCACAACCCCCATCCTCTGCAACTGACCCCCTGAGGCTATACCCCTCCCGTTGGGGGTTATACTACCTAAGCTGCACTCACATCATCAGCCTCAGTGGACCCTGCTGCAGCGGCGGCCGTATTGACCGCAAATCAACGGGTGGCGTAGTCGACACAAAAGAACATCTAGTAACATCTATAAGGACTGCCACACACGGAGTTTGACACCCTGGGCACGGACCGGGTCACAGCCACTCGGAGACTACAACCCCCATCTGATCCGGCTCCGGGTATCCCTAACAGCACTGGCCCAGGGGGCGCGTCAACTTTGGCGTAGTCGGCAGGATTACGTGCCCGCAACAACCGGGTACTGCGTGCCTGAAGAAAAGTACACCGTTACCTCAAAAAGAAGTCTCCTGCCGGTTCCGGAGGGTCCCCGCCATCGGGCCCCATCACAGGTCGTTTCCCGCCGGTTGTCCGCCATTTGCAGCTTTTTCCCGCCATCCATGGAGTTTCCCGCCACTGGGAGACGATTCCCGCCATTTCCAAAGATTTCCCGCCTTGGAAGAGCGGACGCCATTATGGGCGTGCCAGAGGGTGGCAAGAGGCCACCTCCCATCGTGGGCCAGGTCGAAGAATGGCGCCAAAAGCGGAAACCGCGCCCACCAACAGAGACTGTGATGCTGGAAGTGTCCATCAGCGTGAGAGAACTGCCCCTGGAACTGAAGTTGCCCCGGGACCACCCTCGATGTGGGGGAGACAGAAGAAGAGAGCAAAGATGGGTGTCGCCTGGAGCAGTCTGGAGAGAGCGCACCCGGAGACAAGACGTCTGGAAGAGAGTCCAGAGAGAGCCTACCCGGAGATGGAGGGAGAGTCAGGCAGCACCGACCCAGTGGTCAGGAGCCTGTTGCAGGTCGCCACTCCAGAAGGCCTGCTGGAGATCCTAGCACAGCTCCCCCGAGACCGGGAGTGTGCACAGACCGCGTTGGAGGGCCTCGCACAGAGGATGGCCCGGGTGCAGCGAGAGACGTTGGCGGAGTGGAGCCGAGAGATGGCCCAGCAGACCGGCACCCGTCAGCGGAGCACGCCACCTGAGACGAGGAGACAGACCGCCTCTGAGGATGGCGCAGGAGGAATGAAGGCAGGAGACGGCGCCGAGAAGGGAGCTGAACGGACGGAGGCAGGTAAAGGGGACGTCTCTACCCCGAGCCGGGAAACCGTGTGCCTGCCCCAGCTCCCCGTCGCAGAGCCCGAAATTCCCCCTGCCGTGCCCGTCGCTGCATCGTCACCGTGCCAGACTAGGCCTCAAGCAGAAGCCGCGGCCGCGACCCCTGTGACATCACACGCCTCGACCTCGAGCGTGGCAAAGCAGGAAATACCACCGGCCTGGTCGCAAGGCCTAGTACCTCCGGGCGCCGCTATTCCAACAGCGCCCCCTACCTCCGCGGAGCCACCGGCCTGGTCGCAGGGCCGAGTAACCCAGGGCGCCGCCATTCTTACGGTGCCCTTTGCCTTTAGGGTGCCCCAAGCCTGGTCGCAAGGCCTGGTTAACCCGGGCGCCGCTACCATCAACGCGCCCTCAACATCTAGAGTGCCGCACCTGGGTGAAGATCTATTCGCCCAGCATACGTGCCCGGATGGGCAGCCCTTCATATGGCCCCAGGAGTACATTCAGCTGGAACTCCAGAGAGCAAGGCCCATGTGCGAGCCCCTGATTCCGGCTCCGAAGCCCGTAAAGAGGACCTCGCCCCCGCTGGAGGAGGCACAGTTTGAGTGGGACCCCACCGGAGAAGACCTCATGGGGTTCACTCAGGAGACTCGGGCGGCCGCAGCGGAGCGTGCAGAGTGCTGCCGCCAGCAGCTCGAGGTCTTCGAGAAGGAGCGGAGAGAGAGGCGGGTCCGGGAACAGCAAGCACAGATAAGGAGCGCGGAGCAGAAGAGCCGGACCAGGAGGAACCCCCGTGCAGCTCATGGTCCCCCTTCCACCGGGACTGTGATAAAATTCAACATGCAGCATGGATGGGGCTTTATTAGAGACCATCATACCCCCGGCGACGTCTTTGTCACCCGCAGAGACGTAGAAAGCCATCTGCCAGAGGGACACAGAGGTCGTGACCTGTATGTAGGGGACGAGGTCACCTTCACCCGGCACAAGTGTGCCAAAGGACCCTACGCCCTCCATGTGCATCGCCTGACGGAGGAGGAGCTGCGGTGTGAGGAGGAGCAAGAGGACCCGGACGGGTCTGAAGAATCTAAAGAAGGAGCAGGAGGACGCCGT
Source organism: Phyllobates terribilis (assembly GCF_046119375.1). NCBI lineage: Eukaryota > Metazoa > Chordata > Amphibia > Anura > Dendrobatidae > Phyllobates > Phyllobates terribilis. Next base: position 3,068,446 of record NW_027362797.1, read on the forward strand.
CGTTAAAGTACGGTAAAGAGACTGTACATAGTTACCCGTCAGGGTATAAGAACTGTTCTAGTTAAAATATAGTCCCCGTGGGGACCAGCCAATTGAACTGATGCCCGTGTGTCCCTAGTTCCTAATACCTGGCCGAGGACTGAGAGCGGCCATATTTCCCTTGTATATAGTTGCGCTTCCTAAAGCGCCCCCTACTGGTTTTATGGGAAAACCATTTTCTTCAAGAGACTGTCGCACTTTACCCGGTCACAAGTTGCACAGTGACCGGAGGAACCAGAAACAAGAATGTTATTTATATGAAAAGTTTATTGCTGATATATATATATGATGTTTTCTATGTTTATGTTTATGAAAAAAAATTGTATGTTTTGGATGTTTATATTTTACAGCACGAGGACGTGCTGTGATTTACCAGGGGGGAATGTAGCACCCTGAGGATTCGGCTGCTACAGGGGTATTGCACCTCAACCCAGAGGTGTGATATTCCACTCCCGGGTAAGGATGGAGTGTGGAACTGAGCTAGTAGGCTGCATGCACTACACACATCCCATTTCCGAGGAACAGACCGATGGTACTCCCACTAGAGAAATGTGCAGGTACGACAGTGTCTGTTCCTGGCTGGAGTGGGAGGGGGGTGGAACATCCCAGTAGTGTAGGGACAGATAGGGGGAGCAGTCTGGGTAGTGCTAGGAGCTCATTGGGTGCTGGTCACCTGAGCTCACACATAGAGGGAGTATATAAGGTGGGCACCATCTTAGGACAGGGTCTTTTGCAGAGTGAGGTCAGTCTGTCAGAGTTGAGTCGGAGAAGCAGAGCAGAGGAGAAGAGCAGCTCCAAGGCCAAGAGAGAGAGAGAGGAGAAAGAAAGACCCAGAGGGGGAGAAAGAAGGAACTCCAAGAGCCCAAATTAGACCAGAGGGTGAAGAGTTGGCAACAGGGTACCGGATCCCAAGCTGGCAGAGGCTACAGCACACCTTAGCCAGGAACCGGAGGTCGTGGGCAGGATCTGCCACGATCACCCACTAAATCCAACCGGAAGGCAGACCAGGAATAGGGTCAGGGAACCCAGAGACAAGGGTTTACCACCAAGAGGCCCGAGGGAGCCGGACATAGGTGGATCCCTGGTGGGGAAGGCCAGAGAAGAGGACAGGACAGAAAGGGAGCTCAGGACCACGCTCCAGAATCACCTGGGGGTTGGCTGAGTCCAGGACCTGGTGGACGCAGCACGGCTCGGGTGGTCACTTAAGGCCGGAGTGACCAGAACAACTGCAGTAAGTAAACAAACCCTGAACTGCACAGCCCGACTCTGAGTCTCATTTCCATCCTCGCTGCACCACCACAACCCCCATCCTCTGCAACTGACCCCCTGAGGCTATACCCCTCCCGTTGGGGGTTATACTACCTAAGATGCACTCACATCATCAGCCTCAGTGGACCCTGCTGCAGCGGCGGCCGTATTGACCGCAAATCAACGGGTGGCGTAGTCGACACAAAAGAACATCTAGTAACATCTATAAGGACTGCCACACACGGAGTTTGACACCCTGGGCACGGACCGGGTCACAGCCACTCGGAGACTACAACCCCCATCTGATCCGGCTCCGGGTATCCCTAACAGCACTGGCCCAGGGGGCACGTCAGTTCCGACCGGGGTGTCCCCTCCTGAAACGCGGCTCGACGTCCCGCCGGCTGACGAACACATCGTCCTGGAACTGGGGACACCGAATGAACTCCCACCCCGCCTCATGGTGGAAACGGACGACTTGGCCTTCAAATTGGGGACTGGGACGGGTAGCCTCCTCCTGACGCGCCCGAGATTTAGCAGCTTTGGTCCGGACCTGGAGACGCTCACAGCGCTGCTCCCGCCGACTCTGCTCCCATGCGACCTGGAATATCTGGTCGCTGCACCACTGGCTCCTCCTCCGCGCTTCAGCCCGGGTCTCCCAGGGGAAGCCCATTAGGTCGCCCCCCTGGTTTTCCCAGGCCCACTCCTCAGCCTTGGGCCAGGTTACTGCGGCTGTCGGTAGCGGGGTAAGGACGGGTTGCTGCGAGTCCTCTGTAGACGCGGACCAGTCCGGGTTGGGGCCGGTAGTTTCCTCCGCAGCTTCAGGCACCTCCGAATCAGGGTTTGGGCGGCATCGCAGGTCCCCACCGATGGTTGCCGATTGCAGCTCTGGAGCCAACGCTTGCTCCCAGGTGACAGCGTGGGGAATTAGATACTCTGTCATGAGGTCCAGGATAGTCACGGTAGGCTCTGCAGCCAGGGCAGGGGTTGCACACTCACCCGCCGCCGGGTTGCCCTCGACCTCCGTCACCGCGTCGACTTGTCCTGGAACCTCCACTCCTTGGCGGCGCGTCTCGGATACGCAGCAGCATCTCCTCCCGCCACGCAGCCGTCGCCGCCTCCTGGGCCTCTCTCTGCCTTCTTAAGAGTCCCGGAGCTTCCTGCTGGAGAAATGCAATATCTCCCGGGGTCAACCCGCTGCCGCCTTGCTCTCTGCCGGGTGAAGGGCCTGAACCGGGTTCAGTAGATGCGTGGTCTTGCTCCCATATCCGCCTCTGTTGACTGCCAAGCTCCGACTGCAATGGCCGCACCTTGTTGCTTTTCTTCTTCCTCCTCTTTCGGGGCGGTTCCTGGGCGGAATGCTGACAGGCCCACCTTCGTTCAGCCCATCCGGTTTGACGGGCATTACCCCGCGGACAGTCTCTGATGGAAGGGGCAGTCCACATTTTTGGCGCCAAGCGGGAGCCCAGCCCACGATGGGAGGTGTTCAAAGGCAGTCTTTTCACAGCATTATGGCACCTGTTCTTTTGGGCGGGCGCCATTTTAAGTGTAAAACGACAGTTCAAGGTATAAGGCACACAGTACCCGGTAGCAATGGGCACTTCTTCCTTTGCTGCGGGCACGCGATCCTGCCAACTATTCCAGGTTGTGACGCACCTCGTTCTCGAAGGAGCCCTCTTTGGTTTACCCTGGGTGATGGGGGACTCGGTGTCAGGTCCTGTGACGAAGAGATGGGATGTAGCCGTGGCCTGGACCCGTGCTCAGGGCCGTCACATGAAAAGGAAGATGTTGTGGGCTCGTCCGGGTTGAGTGGCTTATTTTAACGACTACGCCACCTGTGGTGCCTGGTGAAGGGTCACCAGCGCCTCTACAGTCCGCTGAGGCATGGTGTTACCACGGCCAAAGTTCTTACTACTCCCCACAGGCGGAGCAAGGCCTCAGGGCAGAGGGACAGGATGGAGGGGGTAGTAGTTGAGGAGAAGGGATCCCGCATCCCCCTGTGTGTCGCTGAAATGACAGTCCGGAGGCCATAGGGGTGAACTTCCAAGGCTTTACTCACTTAGATGGCAAAGGAAGGCGACTCCCTGCTCCCCGCAGAGTCCTGCGTCACCAGAGACGGGGGTCCGACAACCTCCGAGTAAGTCCAGCATTCAGTCGCGACCTTACAGAAGAGTGTTCCTGAACTACTGACCAAAACCTTTCCTGTCCGTGAGTGTACAAATAGGCCGGGTCTCCCTCTGGGTGGGATTCTCTGGGCCTAACCGGGCTTTCCCGTCCAGGACGTAGAGTAACAAGGTCGGGTGTCGGGGGCCGGTACCCCTCTTGCAGCCGGAGTCCCTCTGAATATATCAGGTAGGCGAGGACAGGTGGCGTACACCGCTCCGTCTGCATCCTGCCTGGGATCCATTTGCTGTGGAGCCACACTCCTGGGCTCCGGGCCTTCTTGATCATGGTCCTTGGCCGGGTTGAGACATTCCCCGTCTACAACCTACCTCTCGTCCCAAGGCCAGGGTACAAGGGCTGTGTCCCTGCCGGCGCAGGCCTACACAGGATCTGCGCTCCCGGAGGGAAGTCACATTACACACAGTATTTTGACAGCACAGAGCGACCAACTAATCCACTAGGGAGAATTAGCAGAAGGACTAAAAGGACCAAGATCAAAGATGGCTTTCTATTAAATATGAAATCTAAAGTGTCACTAACTTGTAAGTCCTCCACCCTCACCCACTAACTGGTTCCTACCACTTTGTGTTCCCCAGTCTCCCTGTAACCAGGGGAGCAGCACCTAGTGCATACCAGCTCCCTCTGGTGGAGAAGTGTGATATTGGATGCAAAATGTTAGGTCACGACTATCACACTGGCCTTACCTCAGAGGAGGAATACTACACTCCATTAGAGAAGTGCAGCATCCCTGTGGCGGTCGAACCCTCAGGGGCGCCACACACCCCTATCCTGCTTTGTGCGCCCCATCTTGCTATTTTCGCACCCATTCTGCTATGTGTGCCACCATCCTGCTATGTACACCCCCATCCTGCTGTGTGCACCCCCATCCTGGTATGTGCTACCCCATCCTGCTCCCCCATCCTGTTATGTGCTGCCCCCATCCTGCTACCCCATCTTGCTATGTGCGCCCCATCCTGATCCCCTATCCTGTTTTGTGCATCCCCATCCTGCAACCTCATCCTGTTTTGTGCTGCCCCATGCTGTTTGTTTTGTGCTGCCCCCATCCTGCTATGTGTGCCCCCATCCTGTTATGTGCACCCCCATCCTGCGCCCCATCCTGTTTTGTGCGCCCCATCCTGTTTTGGGCTCCCTCATCCTGTTTTGTACGCCCCCATCCTGCTCCCCATTATGTTTTGTGCACCCCTATCCTGTTACTCCATTAAATTTTGTGCACCCCCATCCTGTTTTGTGCGCCTTCATCCTGCTCCCCCATCCTATTTTGTGCGCCTTCATCCTGCTCCCCCATCCTGATTGTTTTGTGCTGCCCCCCCCCTGTTTGTGTTGTGCTACCCCCTTCCTGTTTGTCTTGTGTTTCCCCAACCCTGTTTGTGTTGTGCTGCTCCCATCCTGTTTGTGTTGTGCTGCCCTTATCCTGTTTGTTTTGTGCTGCCCCCATCCTGTATCACTTAAAAAAAACACTCCTACTCACCTTTCCATCGCTCCCCTGCAGCGTGTCGCATGTGTTATTTTATTAAAATGGCGCCAGAATCAGCACCTGCATAGCGCGATATCTGGCGCCATTTTAGTGAAGACACATTTACAGAGTGTATATAGAAAATGGCGCCGGAGTTCGCGCCTGCGCATACCGCACTGTCTGGCGCCATTTTGTTGAAGACTCAATGCAAATGTGCCGCTGGAGATCGCGGTATGCATTCAGTGCCTACGCATACTGCGATCTCCGGCACCACGCTCCTCTTACTTGTCACCTATAACAGCTGAATGCGTTCTTCTGTCTGGGGCCAGACTGTGCAGGCGCATTGCGCCTGTGCAGTCTATAGATGCTTCAGACGACACATCTCCCGTTATATTATAGATGCCCAATGTAAGTCAACGGGAAACTCAAGCATTTTTCTGGAGATCACCCCCCTCCCCTCAGAGGTCTGCAGGGGGCCTACAAATTACCAAAATCGATGGGAACGGTGCTCAAATGACATGGGAACAGCATGGGGAAGACCCCTGGAAGCATCTCTGACTCCCAGGTCACTGCTGTCAACAATGTTGTCAGATTATTATGCCACTTTTACGGACTCACAATAAAACATTCAAAAACTAAACAAAAACAGATTTTCCTGGAAAAAATGTTAAGGAACATTTTTTCCTGGGTAATGATTTGTATATAAGGCAAATAAATAACCAAAAATGCTCCTCCACACCTTGGGCTATATTCACACGTAAAGTTTTTGATGCATTTTTGCACTTTTGCATTGCGTTCAACAGTGAAAAATACATTCACCAGTAAATGTAATTTTATCATTTTACTACCTTATCTGCCCATGTGGTGTATGAGACATAGAATCATAGAATCATAGAATGGTAGAGTTGGAGGGGACCTCCTGGGTCATCTGGTCCAACCCCCTGCTCAAAGCAGGATTCACTAAATCATCTCAGACAGATTTCTGTCCAGCCTCTGTTTGAAGACGTCCATTGAAGGGGAACTCACCACCTCTCGTGGCAGCCTGTTCCACTCATTAATCACCCTAACTGTCAAAAAGTTTTTTCTAATATCTAATCTGTGTCTCCTCCCATTTAGTTTCATCCCATTGCTTCTAGTCTTTCCTTGTGCAAATGAGAATAAAGATGATCCTTCTACAATGTGACAGCCCTTGACATATTTGTAGACAGCTATTAAGTCTCCTCTCAGTCTTCTTTTTTGCAAGCTAAACATTCCCAAATCCTGCAACCGTTCCTCATAGGACATGGTTTGCAGACCAGTCACCATTCTGGTCGCTCTTCTCTGAACTTGTAGTTAGTTTGTCTATGTCTTTTTTAAAATGTGGTGCCCAAAACTGTACACAGTATTCCAGATGAGGTCTGACCAAAGAGGAGTAAAGACCGATAATGACTTCACGTGATCTAGACTGTATGCTTCTGTTAATACATCCCAGAATTGTATTTGCCTTTTTTGCTGCTGCATCACACTGTTGACTCATGTTCAGTCTATGATCTATTAGTATACCTAAGTCTTTTTCACATGTGCTGTTGCTTAGCTCTATTCCTCCCATTCTGTATATGCTTTTTTCATTTTTATTGCCCAGATGTAGTACTTTGCATTTTTCCTTGTTAAAAACCATTCTGTTGGTTGCTACCCACTGCTCCAGTTTATTTAGGTCTTTTTGAATCCTCTCTCTCTCTCTTCTCTAGTATTAGCTATCCCTCCTAGCTTTGTGTCATCAGCAAATTTAATCAGTTTACCCTCAATTCCTTCATCTAAATCATTGATAAAGATGTTGAACAATACAGGTCCCAGGACGGAGCCCTGTGGTACCCCACTTGAGACATTCATCCAGCTGGATGTGAAGCCATTTACAACCACCCTTTGAGTCCGATCACTAAGCCAGTTATGAATCCACCTAACAGTTGCCTGGTCCATTGCATACTTGGTCATTTTTTCAATAAGGATGGTGTGAGATACTTTGTCAAATGCTTTGCTGAAGTCAAGATATACTATATCTACAGCATTTCCCTGATCCACCCAGTCAGTGATTCTGTCATAGAAGGAAATTAAGTTAGTCTGACATGACTTGTTAGTTACAAACCCATGCTGACTCTGGTTAATCACTTCATTCTTATCCAGGTACTTACATACATGTTGTTTAATAATTTGTTCAAAGATCTTTCCTGGTATAGAAGTCAGACTCACCGGCCTATAGTTCCCTGGGTCCACCTTCTTCCCCTTTTTGAAGATAGGAACAACATTTGCTCTTCTCCAGTCTTCTGGGACTTCTCCTGTTCTCCAAGAATTTTCAAAGATTATGGTGAGTGGTTCTAAAATTTCTTCTACGATCTCCTTCAGTTCTCTGGGGTGTAATTCATCTGGACCTGGAGACTTGAACTCATTTTTGTTAGCTAAATATTCCCTCACAATCTTTCTGTTTACAGATAACGTGGATTCCTCTATTCCTTTAAAAGGACAGTGAAGATCAGTTGATGTTACATTTTCTTTCTGAGAGAAAACAGATGCAAAATAGGAATTAAAAAGTTCGGCCTTCTCAACATCCTCTCTTACCATTTCTCCATTTTCATCCTGTAAAAATCCTATAGCATCTTTGACTTTTCTTTTACTTTTGACATACCCCCAAAATCCTTTTTTATTGCTTTTGACATCTCTTGCAAGCCTTAATTCATTGTCAGCTTTAGCTAACCTGATACGTGCCCTACAGGATCTGCAGACTGCATTATAATCTTCTTTAGATATGCCTCCCTCTTTCCATTTAATAAACATTTCTTTCTTTCTTTTTAGCATGTGTTTAAGTTCTGTGTTCATCCATCCTGGTTTCCTTAAATGCTTCCCATTCTTCCTACTTTTCGGGATTGTTAACGATTGTGCTTTGAGAATCTCATTTTTAAAAATTTCCCATCCTTCCTGGACATTTTTGTCCTTAAGGACATCCAGCCATTGGATCCCTCCTATTCTCTTTCTGAGTCTCTTAAAATCTGCCTTTCTAAAATCTAACCTTGAAGTTTGAGTCTTCACATGTCTTCCTCCTGTAGTTATCCAAAATTCTATAATAGCATGATCGCTGCCTCCTAGGGTCCCAGCCACCTTTACCTCCTCAACCATTTCCTCCCTGTTTATAAGGATTAGATCCAAAGTAGCAGATCCCCTTGTTTTCTCCCCTACCTTTTGGAAGATAAAGTTGTCAGCAAGAGAGGATAAGAATTTGCTTGACCTGTTAGTTTTACTTGAGAGAGATTCCCAACAAATGTCTGGATAGTTGAAATCTCCCATGACCACTACGTCATATTTTTTGGAGAACTTGGTCATTTGATACATAAAGAGTTCATCCATATCTTCAGCTTGCCCAGGTGGCCTGTAGTAAATGCCTACAATGGTGTCCTTTCCGTTGTTCTCTCCTTGTATTCTTACCCAAACAGTTTCCACAGAACTCCCAGTCTCTGAAGCTTCAATCTCTGTGCAGATATACGCTTTTCTAACATACAATGCGACACCTCCTCCTCGTTTATCAAGTCTGTTTCTTGCAAATAAGTTGTATCCTTTTAGCCTTTTATTCCAATCATGTGTATCATCCCACCAAGTTTCAGTGATTCCAATGACATCATATTCCTTTTCCTGCATTAGTAGTTCCAATTCTCCTTGTTTGTTGCCCATGCTTTGTGCATTTGTATAAAAAAATTTTAGTTTGTGATTGGTTTCTCTTCCTCCCATATTTTTATTATTTAAATTGTTTTGTCTTTGTTCTTCCTTCCCACTTCCAGTAGCAGAGATCTCAATAGTATTTGTCAGCTGTATGGCTTTTTCTGGCCTTTTGCTTCCCTTCCCACATTGTTCTAGTTTAAAGCTCTCCTGATGAGTGTAGCAAGGCGACTTCCAAATACACGTTTTCCAGTCTTCGTAAGGTGCACCCCATCTCTAGCAAGTAGTCCATCGTATAGGTAATTCATTCCGTGATCCAGAAATCCAAATCCTTGTTGACGGCACCATCGACGTAGCCAGTTGTTCACCTGTAGAATCTTATTCCACCTCATTGTTCCATGGCCATCCACTGGGAGGATGGATGAGAAGACCACCTGCGCTCCCAATTCTTTCACTTTCTTGCCTAAGTCTTCAAAGTCACTGCAGATGGTTTCCAGGTCCTTTCTTGCGGTGTCATTTGTCCCCACATGTATTAGCAGGAATGGGTAGTGATCTGTAGGTCTGAAGAGTCTTGATATCCTGTCAGACACATCTTTAATTTTTGCTCCTGGAAGACAGCACATTTCTCTTGAGGTTATGTCTGGTCTGCAGATAGCGGCCTCTGTTCCTCTTAGCAGGGAATCCCCCATGACCACCACTCTCCGTTTTTTCTTCACAACATTCTTCTTTCTCCATCCAGGAGGATTCTGAGGGCTTACAAGGTTATTCATTGCTGGCAAAGTCTTATTTTGCTGTATTTCTTCATGGTTCTCCTGCGTGAGAGCCGGGTACTGGTTCCTGAGCAGGATGGGTGCTGACTGCCTCTCGATCCTCCTGCTTCTGTGGGTCACATGCTTCCATTCCTCTGTTTCATCAGGTGCAGTTCGAATTTCTTCTCTTTCTGAATCATGAAGAGATAATTCTGCTCTGTCTAAGAACTCTTCACCTTCCTTAATGATTTTCAAGGTAGTTAACCTCTCTTCTAGATTTCGCAACTTTTCCTCCAACAGGGACACAAGCTTGCATTTCTGCATGTGAAGTTTGGCTTTTCCACTGGCAAGTCTGTGAACATGTAGCAGGATATGCAGCTCACCAAATGGCTCCTGGACTCTTCCATGTTCTTACTGTTAATGTTCTGAAAACAGTGAAAAAAGCTTCAAAATGCCGGCGCGCGGTTTACCGATGTACTGTTTTCAGCTCCAACAGCCAAAATCCAGTGTTCTTTGAGCTCGCGGAGACTCTTCACTTACCCCAAAATGCAGTGAGAATATGCAAATTATCTCCTCAGGACTCCTCCCCTGGTTTACCGATGTCCTCTTTTCAGCTCCAACAGCCAAAATCCAGTGTTCTTTGAGCTCGCGGAGACTCTTCACTTACCCCAAAATGCAGTGGGAATATGCAAATTATCTCCTCAGGACTCCTCCCCTGGACTCCTCAGGACTCCTCCCATGATCAGATACATCCTGTTTCATTTATAAAGAAGGGACTTTGAAAGTCACAAAGCCTATTTTTACAGGGCCATCAGGCAGCCCTTACTATTGTTAAAGGGCCAACAGTCGGCCCTCACTATTATTAGAGGGCAATCAGCCGGCTATGCTTTGTTGTTCCCATTATTAAACAGTGGGTCTCCTATACTGTTATTGCGTATGCAGTGACTGCAAGGGCTGCCAAAAATTTGGATGCACCCCAATACCCCTTTGAAGAGATGTAGAGGAGGGCATCCTTAAAAAAAATGTTCCCATTATTAAGGAGTGGGTCTTCTATTGTGGTAATGCCAATGCAGTTACTGCAAGGGCTGCCAAAAAATTGGACGCACTACAATACTTCTTTGAAGAGATGTAGAGGAGGGCCTCAGTAAAAAAAATGTTCCCTTTATAAAGTTGTGGGTCTCCTATACTGTGATTGCACATGCAGTGACTGCAATGGCTACCAAATATTTGTATGCATTACAATACCCCTTTGAAGAGACATAGAGGAGGGCCTCAGTAAAAAAAAATTGTTCCCATTATAAAGGAGTGGGTCTCCTATACTGTGATTGCACATGCAGTGACTGCAATGGCTGCCAAAACTTTGAATGCACTCCACTACCCCCTTGAAGAGATGTAGAGGAGGGCCTCATTAAAAAAAATTGTTCCCACTATTAAGGAGTGGGTATCCTATAGTGGTAATGCCCATGCAGTGACTGTAAGGGCTGCCAAAAATTGGACTCACTGCAATACTCTTTGAAGAGACGTAGAGGAGGTCCTCATTAAAAAAATTGTTACATTGTTAAGCAGTATGTCTCTTATACTGGTAATGCCCATGCACTAAGTGCATGGGATGAAAAATATTTACCCCTGGGGAGTATACAGGAACATACTGTATAACATACAGAATGTTAGAGGTAGGCCTTTCAAAAAATTTCCTATGGGCATCATAAACACCCTTAAAAAAATGATGTGGGTATTTCATCACCGTGACCCTGGTGATATGGTGGTGGAGGATGAGGAGAAGGAGAAGGAGGAGGACAACAGAAAATAGACTAAATCAGGAAGCATATATGCTTGTTTGGGTGAGAAGAGGTGCATAGGAATAGACTCCCTCCCAAAAAAAAGCTACTGGATTTGACTTCATATTCCGCTGCTATTATCCGGTGGTGTTGAGGAGTCTGGCCCAATCCAGCCCTTATTTATTTTGATAAGAGTCAGCCTGTCAGGATTTTGACAGGCGGATGAGTCTATCAGTTATAATGCCCCCGGCGGCACTAAAAACCTACTCTGACAAAACGCTAGCAGCAGGGCAGGCCAGGATCTCCAAGGCGTAGAGAGTCAGTTCATGCCACGTATCTAGCTTGGATACCCAATAGTTATAAGGCACAGAGGAATCACGGAGGACGTTGGTACAGTCGGCAAGGTACTCCTTCAGCATCTTCCAAAACTTTTCCCTCTCTGTTAGAGTACCCCACGAATCAGCGCAGGGCATGTTCTGTGAAACGTGCTTGTGTAAGGTGGGGACGGTATACCAGGAGAAATAGTGGCAGCTGGGAACCAAGTACTGAGGGACAGACACCGCCATCAGGTTGTGGAAAGATTCTGTTTCCACAAGCTTAAAAGGCAACATTTCAAGTAAAAGCATTGGAGAAATGTGGGAGTTTAGTATTGTGGCCTATGGGGCATTGGCTGCGTATTTGCACGTTCATTCAAAGGACTGGGGTAAGGGACAACTGAACGCTGCACTGGGACAAGGACGTGGACGGTGATGGTTGCAAGTGTGCGATAACATGTGCAGGGTGGGGGCATCTTTGCCTACGCCATGGACAGAGGATTGGCGTGCACACACAACAGTGGAACGGGTAGTAGTGTCTCCTACAGAAAAAGTTTCTGGACCCTGTCATTCGGCCTAACTAGTCGGGTGCATTGCTGTCATGTGCCTGAGCATGCTGGTGGTGGTCAGGCTTGTAGTTTTGCTGCTCCTGCTGATGCTGGCATGGCAGTGTTGCAAATGGCCTTTTTGGGGTTCTAGACAGTCTTTAAAAAAGAGCCAGACTCTGGAAGAGCTAACAGTTGGACTGGCAACTTCCCTTGTGTTGATGTTCAGGGGAACAGTTGCCCACCTTGTATCTGTGGCCACCCCACTACTTGTTCCTGCCTGTTGTGGTGCTACAACTTCCTCTCTGGTGCTAAGAGGACGTGTGTGCCGTCTCTCTGAAGTCGACTCAATCTAAGCTACTTTCCCTGTGTCTGTCTCCCCTTGCTGTCTTTAGCTGTCATGAGGGGTCCCCCCTTCCCTATCCAGGGCCTAGTACTAGGGAAATACAGGGATAGGTTCCTGTGTGGTGATTGGTGAGGAACCAATATAGGGAAGGTAGGGGAGACAGGGTGATGGCAGGCCAGCCTAGGAGGTCTCCACTTCCCCCTTTCCCTAGTGTCTGGGCTCCCTTCCTCTCGTTCATTCGTGTCGCACTTTGTCTCTCCTACACTGTACGTGACACTCCCACTCTTTCTGTGCTGCTGTCCTCGCTAAACATGTCACCTTGCCAGGTTGGGTCAGTGAATTCATCGTCCACCACCTCGTCTTCCATGTACGCACACTGGGCCTCCTCCTGACTTGCTTGCAATTGTGTCTCATCATCATCATCCACCTCCTGCGACAGTTTCTCACCATTGCCTTCATGTGATTGTGGCTGCTCAGATATTTTGGCACCGCTACATGCGATCTCCTGGCCATGCGAGAGGCACAAATCTATAAATGAAAAAGTGAACAGCTCTTCGGAGTGTCCAAGTGTGGGATCATTTGTCTCTGGGCACTCGGCATGGTGGGAGGAAGGAGGATCAGAATGAGGAATATGTGGTCCAGACTCACGGCTACTGAGACTTTTTTTTTTTTTAAATCAAATAAATTTTTATTAAACATATTCTGATCATACAATATTTCTCAAAGCATTAAATTGTGAAAGAAAACATAACATACCCAAACATCCCTTCAATTCCCCCCCCCCTCCCACCCATTCCGACAGCATTCCCCTCCCCTATGTTATATCTTAAGAAACAAAGACAAAAAAACTCATATTAACCAATTATGGTAGAAAACCAGAGGTGCATTATACAAATATTAGTTTATACTATATGATACATGTTTGAAATCAGTGCTCTCACATTCCCTTATATTGTATCCAAGGCTCCCATATCTTTCCAAATATATTCTGTTTCCCTCTTTTTTCATATATACCTCTTTCCATCTGTATAATGTATTCTACTTGTTTAGAATATTCTTCCCCCGAGGGGGGGTCAACTCCAGTCCAATTTCTTGCTATTACTTTCCTAGCACAGTAAAGTAGTCTAGCAATGGTTATTTTAATATTTTTATCAGCTAAGATTTCTTCCACATAGCCCAACAAGCATGTAATAGGATCACCAGAGACACCGCATCTATACGCCCCTTCAATCGTAGCAACAACCCCAGACCAAAACCTTAATAGCCTAGGGCATTCCCACATCATGTGAAATATGCCCGCCTCCCCTTTTCCACATCTTGGGCACTCTGAGTTAACCCTCAGCCCCATTTTGTGCATAATTACCGGAGACCTATAAACTCTGTGAATTACATAAATGTGTGACAGTCTTGCAGGTTCGCTCATAGAAAGCTTAGGTATATACTCCAGGATGTTTTCCCAAATATCTTCTCTTATGAATCCCACTTCCTCTTCCCATTTACTTTTAGATCTCAATGGAAACTCCAGGAGAAATGTATGTGACGCGCCCCCTGGGACATATTCCTTTTTGAGGGGAATACCCGGCACCGGATCAGATGGGGGGTTGTAGTCTCCGAGCGGCTGTGACCCGGCCCGTGCCCAGGGCGTCAAGCTCAGTGTTATGTGGCAGTCCTACAGATGTTATTAAGAGTTCTTTTGTGTCGACTACGCCACCCGTTGTGATGCGGTCACTGTGGCCGCCGCTGCAGCAGGGTCCGCTGAGGCTGATGGTGGGTGCGCAGCTTGGTGGGATAACCCCCAACAGGAGGGGTATAGCCTCAGAGGGGACAGGCGCAGAGGATGGGGGTTGTGGTGGTGTAGTGCAGACGGCAGTGAAGACAGAGTCGGGTTGTGCAGTTAAGGGTGTTTACTTACTGCAGATGTTGTACTGGTCACTCCAGCTGCTAGTGACCACCCGAGCCGTGCTGCGTCCACCAGGTCCTGGATCCAGCCAACCCCCAAACAAGTCCGGAGCGTGGCCCTGAGCTCTCTTTCTGTCCCGTTCTCTGGCCGTCCCCACCAGTAATCCACCTAGGTCCAGCTCCCTCGGGCCTTCTGTTGGGACACCCTTGGCCCTGGGTTCCCTGACCCTTCATGTGGTGTGCCTTCGGGGTGGATGTGATGGGTGACCGTGGCAGACGCTGCCCACGGTCTCCGGTCTCTGGCTGGGGAATGTTTTTACCCCCACCAGCTTGGGTTCCGGTACCCTGATGCCGACTCTTCACCCGGTGCTTTTAGTTGGGATCTCAGAGTCCTTCTCTTCTGTGCTCTGGGTCTCTCTCTTTTCTCCTCTCTCACTCTGGGTCTTTGTCTTTCTTCTCTCCTCTGCTCCTGACTTGTTCTCTGCAGCTGACTGACTCTCTGCATCTGATCCTCTGCATCTGACCCTGATCTTAGTTGGTGCCCACCTTATATACACCCTCTATGTGTGAGCTCAGGTGACCAGCACCCAATGAGCTCCTATCTTTACCCAGGCTGCTCCCCCTATCTGCCCCTACACTACATGGGATGTACCACCCCCCTCCCACTCCAGCCAGGAACAGACTCGGTCGTACCTGCACATTTCTAAGTGGGAGTACCGTCGGCCTGTTCCCCGGAAATGGGATGTGTGTAGTGCATGCAGCCTACCGAGCTCAGTTCCACACTCCATCCTTGCCCGGGAGTGGAATATCACACCTCTGGGTTGAGGTGCAATACTCCTGTAGCAGCCGAATCCTCAGGGTGCTACATTCCCCCCTGGTAAATCACAGCACGTCCTCGGGCTGTAAAGACAAAACACCAAAACATACAAAAATTTTTTTTTTCATATAAACATAATAAAACATATAAAACATTATATATATAAAACTTTTCATATAAACATTCTCGTCGTCTCTTGTTTCAGGTTCCTCCTCCGGACACTGTGCAACGTGTGTCCGGGAAAAGTGCGACAGTCTCTTAGAAAAACTGGTTTTCCTATAAAAGCGATAGGGGGCGCTTTAGGACGCGCAACTATTTACAAGGGATATGGCCGCTCTCAGTCCTCGGCCAGGTAGAGGGAAGGGAATGGCTGCTCACAGTCCTCAGCCTGTGGGATTAAGGGGTTAACGGGTAAACAGTTCACTTAGCTGGTCCCAACGGGGACTATATATAAGTATCAACAGTTTCTTTGGTACCCGGTCGGGTAACTATTTACATCACTTCTCTGCCGCACTCAACGGCGTCTTCCTCCTGCTCTTTGCTTACAGCTGGTTGTTACTTCAGACCCGTCCGGGTCCTCTTGCTCCTCCTCCTCGCACCGCAACTCCTCCTCCGTCAGGCGGTGTACGTGGAGGGCGTAAGGTCCTTTGGCACACTTGTGCCGGGTGAAGGTGACCTCGTCTCCGATGTAGAGGTCACGACCTCTGTGCCCCTCCGGCAGATGGGACTCCACGTCTCTGCGCGTGACAAAGACGTCGCCGGGGATGTTGTTGTCTCTGATGAAGCCCCACCCATGCTGCATGTTGAACTTAATTACAGTCCCGGTGGTGCGGGGACTGTGCGCTGCACGGGGGTCCCTCCTGGTCCGGCTCTTTTGCTCGGCGCTCCTTATTTGGGCCTGTTGTTCCCGGACCCGCCTCTCTCTCCGCTCCCTCGCAAACTCCTCGAGCTGTTGGCGGCAGCACTCCGCACGCTCTGCTGCAGCTGCCCTAGTTTCCTGAGTGAACCCCATTAGATCTTCTCCGGTGGGGTCCCACTCAAACTGTGCTTCCGCTAGCGGGGGCGAGATCCTTATTACGGGCTTCGGAGCCGGAATCAGGGGTGCACACATGGCCCCAACCCTCCTCTGGTGCTCCAGTTCGTAATACTTCTGGGGCCAGATGAAAGGCTGCCCGTCCGGCCACGTGTGCTGGGCAAACAAGTCCTCTCCCAGACGCGGCACCCTTGGTTTTACGGGTGCGGGTGCGGTGGTGGTGGCGCCCGGGTTGCCCAGGCCTTGCGGCCAGGCCTGGGGCACCTGGAAGGTGAAGGGCACCGTTAATACGGCGGCGCCCTGGGCTACCTGGCCTTGCGACCAGGCCGGAGGCTCCGCAGAGGTAGGGGGCGCTGTTGGTGTTGCGGCGCCCGGGAATTCTAGGCCCTGCGACCAGGCTGGTGGTACTTCCTGCTTGGTCACGCTCGGGGTCGAGGCGTGTGACGTCACAGGGGTCGCGGCGGCGGCTTCCGGTTGGGGCCTAGTCTGCGTCGGTGACATGGCGTTTTCGGGCACAGCAGGGGGACTTTCGGGCTCTGCGACGGGGAGCTGGGGCAGGTAAGCGGTGTCACGGCTTGGGGTATAGGCGTCCCCTTTACCTGCCTCCATGCGTTCGGCTCCCTCCTCGGCGCCGTCTCCGGCCTTGGGTCCTCCCGCGCCATCCTCAGAGGCGGTCTCCTTCCTCATCTCGGCTGGCGTGCTCCGGGTCTTGGTTTCAGCTTGCGTCTTGGTTTCAGCTTGCTGGGCCATCTCCCGGCTCCATTCCGCCAATATCTCTCGCTGTACCCGGGCCATCCTCCGTGCGAGGCCCTCCAGGGCAGTCTGTGCACACTCCCGGTCTCGGGGGAGCTGTGCAAGGACCTCCACTAGGCCTAGTGGGGTCGTGGTGTCTAGCAGGCTCCTGACCAACGGGTCGGTGCTGCTCTGCTCTTCTTCCAGCAGGCTCCTGGCCAGCGGGCCGGTGCTGCTCTGCTCTCTGGACATCTCCGGGTGAGCTTCTCTGCTACTCCTCTCCAGACTTCTTGTCTCCGGGTGCGCTCGCTCCAGACTGCTCCAGGCGGCACCCATCTTCGCTCTCTTCTTTCGTCTCCTCCCACTTCGAGGGCGGTCCCGGGGCAACTCGGTGACTGTCAGCTCCAGGGGTAGTTCTTTCACGCTGACAGACACCTCCAGCATCACAGTCTCTGTTGGTGGGGGCGGTTTCCACTTTTGGCGCCATTTTCTGTCCTGGCCCACGATGGGAGGTGGCCTCTTGCCCTCCTTTGGCACGCCCATAATGGCGTCCGCTGCTCTTCCAAGGCGGGAAATCTGCGGTTTTGGCGGGAAGCGTCGCCCAGTGGCGGGAAACTCTGCAGATGGCGGGAACAAGTTGGAAATGGCGGACAATCGGCGGGAAACGACTGGTGATGGAGTCCGATGGCGTGGACCCTCCGGAACCGGCGGGAGACTTCTTTCTGAGGTAAACTTGCACTCTTCTTCAGGCACGCAGTACCCGGGTGCTGCGGGCACGTAATCCTGCCGACTACGCCAAAGTTGACGCGCCCCCTGGGACATATTCCTTTTTGAGGGGAATACCCGGCACCGGATCAGATGGGGGGTTGTAGTCTCCGAGCGGCTGTGACCCGGCCCGTGCCCAGGGCGTCAAGCTCAGTGTTATGTGGCAGTCCTACAGATGTTATTAAGAGTTCTTTTGTGTCGACTACGCCACCCGTTGTGATGCGGTCACTGTGGCCGCCGCTGCAGCAGGGTCCGCTGAGGCTGATGGTGGGTGCGCAGCTTGGTGGGATAACCCCCAACGGGAGGGGTATAGCCTCAGAGGGGACAGGCGCAGAGGATGGGGGTTGTGGTGGTGTAGTGCAGACGGCAGTGAAGACAGAGTCGGGTTGTGCAGTTAAGGGTGTTTACTTACTGCAGATGTTGTACTGGTCACTCCAGCTGCTAGTGACCACCCGAGCCGTGCTGCGTCCACCAGGTCCTGGATCCAGCCAACCCCCAAACAAGTCCGGAGCGTGGCCCTGAGCTCTCTTTCTGTCCCGTTCTCTGGCCGTCCCCACCAGTAATCCACCTAGGTCCAGCTCCCTCGGGCCTTCTGTTGGGACACCCTTGGCCCTGGGTTCCCTGACCCTTCATGTGGTGTGCCTTCGGGGTGGATGTGATGGGTGACCGTGGCAGACGCTGCCCACGGTCTCCGGTCTCTGGCTGGGGAATGTTTTTACCCCCACCAGCTTGGGTTCCGGTACCCTGATGCCGACTCTTCACCCGGTGCTTTTAGTTGGGATCTCAGAGTCCTTCTCTTCTGTGCTCTGGGTCTCTCTCTTTTCTCCTCTCTCACTCTGGGTCTTTGTCTTTCTTCTCTCCTCTGCTCCTGACTTGTTCTCTGCAGCTGACTGACTCTCTGCATCTGATCCTCTGCATCTGACCCTGATCTTAGTTGGTGCCCACCTTATATAAACCCTCTATGTGTGAGCTCAGGTGACCAGCACCCAATGAGCTCCTATCTTTACCCAGGCTGCTCCCCCTATCTGCCCCTACACTACATGGGATGTACCACCCCCCTCCCACTCCAGCCAGGAACAGACTCGGTCGTACCTGCACATTTCTAAGTGGGAGTACCGTCGGCCTGTTCCCCGGAAATGGGATGTGTGTAGTGCATGCAGCCTACCGAGCTCAGTTTCACACTCCATCCTTGCCCGGGAGTGGAATATCACACCTCTGGGTTGAGGTGCAATACTCCTGTAGCAGCCGAATCCTCAGGGTGCTACATATGCATCAAGTCTCTATACGTGCTCGAGATTACTCCCCTGGTACCCCCCTCCTAACAAATCTACTCCAGTACTAGATCTGCTTCCACTACCAGTCGTTGTTTGGTTCTTTGGGATTTAATTGCATGATTAACCTGCCCATAGTGATACCATTCTGTATTTGGCAGCAAGAATTCTTTCTGCAACTGCTAGAAAGGTTTAAGACTTTCCCCCTCCATTATTTGATACATATAATTAATTCCTCTACCTGTCCATTCTCTTATATTACCAATCTTTTGTATCTCTGGGAGATTATTATTATTCCATATAGGTGTAAACTTGGTTAGTCCCCTTACTCCCCTTACCTTCTTTACTGTGTTCCAGGTTTTATGTATAAGATCTATTGTAGGCATTTTTTCCCCCAACCTATTCATGTCTCCTCCCTCCAGGCCCTCAAGTATCTGTCTTTTCCCAATGGAATACTCCAATATTCTTTTAATAGATCCGCCAGACCCGGAGCATGACCACCCTTTAAAATGCTGACTCTGAGCTGCCAGAAAATATATTTCCAGGTTTGGCGGCGCCAATCCGCCCTCATCTTTGGGTCTTTGGAGAACTTCTTGCCTTATTCTTGCCTGCTTCTTCCCCCATACCAGAGCTCTGATCATCACATTTAAGGACTTAAATCTCTATTTAGATATCCACATAGGAGCGTTATGTAAGACATACAACAACTTGGGCATCAAGATCATTTTAAAAATGTTTATTCTCCCCATCACTGTTATATGTAGTTTAGTCCATATATCTATTTTAGTTTTCACGTTTTGAAGTAATGGTGATAAATCGATATTAAGGTAGTCTGTTACTGGTAAAGATACTTGTATTCCCAAATATTTAAATACTTTTTTACACTGCAAGTTATTGGCTTCCTTTTCTCTATCTGTCCATTCTACCTCTCGATCCACTTTAAACAAAACTGATTTGGACCAGTTAATCTTCAGCCCCGATATCGCCCTGAACCTCTCAATTATCTGCATGGCACAACTCAATGACTCACATGGATCACCCAAAACAATAAAAGATTGTCCGCATACAGAGCAATTTTTTCCTCTAATATTCCATACTTGAACCCTTGGACCTCCTTTGTTTCCCTGATGACTGCAGCCAAAGGTTCGATTGCTATAGCAAAGAGGAGCGGTGACAGTGGGCACCCCTGTCTGGTTCCCCTATTCAAATGGAACGAAGGGGATATCGCTCCGTTAACTCTAATCTTAGCAGTAGGTTGGGAATACAACAATTGAACCCACTCGATAAACCTTGGTCCAAAACCGAATTTTTGCATGACTCTCCACAAATATTCCCATTGTACACTATCGAACGCCTTTTGGGCATCCAGTGAGGCGATTACTCTACGACCTGGGTTATCAGTCTGTAATTGGAGATTAAGATACAATCTTCTTATATTAACCGCACTAGATCTATTGGGCTTGAATCCCGACTGATCCGGATGTATCAAGGAGGAAATGATCCCAGTCAACCTATTAGCCAGGACTTTGGCCATGATTTTAACATCAGTTGTCAGTAAAGAGATTGGTCTATATGATTCAGGTATTCTAGGGTCCTTCCCCTCCTTAGGAATCACCACTATCACCGCCTCCCTCATAGAAGCAGGCAGCAATCCTCCCTCATTGGCCTCTTCAAATACTTTCAATAGTTTAGGCAACAAAAGTTCTGCAAATTGTTTATATACTTCTGACGGTAGCCCATCCATACCCGGGGCCTTCTCATTACTCATGCCATGCAGAGCAATCTCCATCTCCTCCACAGTAATGGAGGAATCCAACCTCTCTCTGCTCTCATTGTTTAGCTTAGGGAGCGACACTAAATCAACAAAATTATCTATCTCCTCAAATGCCACTATCCCTTCCGAGGAGTAAAGTTTTTTTTATAAAAGTCTCTAAAGATTTTCAGTATCCCCTCCAGTTCTGTAACAACCCTCCCCTTATCATTTACCATTTCATGGATAAATGAACTACTCCTTTGTGCCGATGCTATAACTGATAATAGATGTCCCACCTTCTCCCCCTCAGCATAGAAACTGGCTTTCCGGAATGCCTGTATTTTTGCCATTTTATCTATTAAAATCTTATTTATCTTAACCTGCGCATTCCTAAGGTCACGCTGGGTTTCAGGTGTATTATTATTTACTAGATGGTGGCCCGATTCTAACACATCGGGTATTCTAGAATATATATGCGGCCGACCGGGCGCAATTAGCAGAGCGGTGTTTAAATTTGTCGCCAAAATCGCTGATTGGTCGCAGCCGGCAACCGCGACCAATTAGCAAAGCGGTGTTTAAATTTGGCGGCAATATCGGTGATTGGTCGCGGGCTGATCTGACAGTTCCATGTGCAGATGTTACATAAAGATTTAGCATTAATATCAATCCATTCTGTGGCCTCCTCTGGCTTTACGAAAAAGAAAACTTTATCCATAGCTACCACTCGCAGTTTGGCAGGGAACAACATTGAGTACGTTGCACCCAGTTCTCTTAGACGTCTTTTAACTCCTCCAAATTGCATTCGCTGCTTCTGGACAGCTACCGAATAATCAGGGTATATGCAAATCCGTTGGCCATTTATTGTAATCTCATCACACTCCCTTGCTTTGCGAATAATGATGTCTCTGTCCCTATAGTGGAGTAGCTTTGCAATCATAACACGCGGTCCTTTGCCCGGGGGTTGAGGCTACATTAATACTCTGTGTGCACGCTCCACCGCGTAAAATTTAGTGAGAGAGTCCACTCCAATCTTCTCTCTCAGCCATTTCTCAACAAAATCAGTGGGCTCTCTTCCTTCAGACTTTTCTGGAAGTCCAACTATCCTAATATTTCTTCTGGAGCGGTTCTCCAGATCATCATTTTTGGCCATAACTTCAGAAATTTGTTGTTTAAACTGTTTTTCAGACTTTGTGAGTTTATTAATCCGATCCTCAGTCTCTCCCACTCTGGTTTCCACCTCACCAGTCCTGGTATTAACCTTTTGCATATCTTTTTTAATGATAGCCACTTCAGATTGTACACCCAGGACTTGCTGTGTTAATGTAGTTAGTGCCTGTTTACAGAAAGACACCACAGCAAACACATCCTTGATAGTGGGGTTCTCCAGTATATCACACTCCTCCTGTGTTGTCGCAGACATCATCTCCCCAACAGTATAATTACTCCCTGGGGACATTCCTCCTTCTCCCTCAGTCAGTGGCGCCATCACTTCTTCCCCGTCCACCTCCTCCCCTCTATCCGACTCCTGCTGATCGGTGCACTCCACATTGCGGGCATATCTCTCCAGCTTCGCCGCTACACTCATGCGGCGTTGGCAGGCTGCGCTAGCTTTGGCCGCCTCCTCCCTCTTCTCAGCGCCATCTTGGAAGCTGCTTCCTTCTCCCCAGACCGCATCTTTCTGTCTCCGGCATGTCATACCAGCTCACCTCCACACGCCGCTGTGTTAATGTAGTTAGTGCCTGTTTACAGAAAGACACCACAGCAAACACATCCTTGATAGTGGGGTTCTCCAGTATATCACACTCCTCCTGCGTTGTCGCAGACATCATCTCCCCAACAGTATAATTACTCCCTGGGGACATTCCTCCTTCTCCCTCAGTCAGTGGCGCCATCACTTCTTCCCCGTCCACCTCCTCCCCTCTATCCGACTCCTGCTGATCGGTGCACTCCACATTGCGGGCATATCTCTCCAGCTTCGCCGCTACACTCATGCGGCGTTGGCAGGCTGCGCTAGCTTTGGCCGCCTCCTCCCTCTTCTCAGCGCCATCTTGGAAGCTGCTTCCTTCTCCCCAGACCGCATCTTTCTGTCTCCGGCATGTCATACCAGCTCACCTCCACACGCCGCTGTGTTAATGTAGTTAGTGCCTGTTTACAGAAAGACACCACAGCAAACACATCCTTGATAGTGGGGTTCTCCAGTATATCACACTCCTCCTGCGTTGTCGCAGACATCATCTCCCCAACAGTATAATTACTCCCTGGGGACATTCCTCCTTCTCCCTCAGTCAGTGGCGCCATCACTTCTTCCCCGTCCACCTCCTCCCCTCTATCCGACTCCTGCTGATCGGTGCACTCCACATTGCGGGCATATCTCTCCAGCTTCGCCGCTACACTCATGCGGCGTTGGCAGGCTGCGCTAGCTTTGGCCGCCTCCTCCCTCTTCTCAGCGCCATCTTGGAAGCTGCTTCCTTCTCCCCAGACCGCATCTTTCTGTCTCCGGCATGTCATACCAGCTCACCTCCACACGCCGCAGCCCTCCCGATGATCCGCAGCACTTCCCACACCTTCCGGTCGGCTGAGGCTGGCGGTGGCGGCCGGAACGGATCTCCTAATTGACTAGGCACCGCCGGGAGAGCGCGAAAACACGTCCACTCACATTGCCTACCTGGCTCCGCCCCCCACGGCTACTGAGACTTCACCATGTGGAAGACAGGGTTGTGGTGGTGGTGGCAAACTGACTGGAAGCATTATCTGCTATCCAACCAACAACCTTTTCACACTGCTCTGGCTTCAAGAGTGGTGTTCTGTGGCCCCTAGTAATTGGGACAGGAAGGTAGTTCGACATGGTGTGGGTGTTTGTTGTGCTCCCTCAGCAGACACAGTTTCATCTTGCTCATGGTCTTGGCCTCACCATCACCATCACGTCCACTCCCCCGTCCCTTGCCACGCACCTTGCTAATTTTAAATGGAGTATATTTGGCACGCTCCACAAAATGACTGTATTATTACTGCAGTAATATGGGATTACGCATGATGACCACGGTTTTAGGCAGTGGCCTTGTAGTGTGGTATTGGTCCGCGACCAAGTGTGAGTAGGTTCAACAACACACAGCTGGCAGACTTGAAATGGAGTGTAACATTTGGCAAACTCTAAAAAATTTCACGATTATTACAGCAGTGATATCGGATCATGTCTGATGATGGGCAAGTTTCTCTGCTTCCACAATTTTTGGATGTATTTTGCTAACAAGCAAATGGAGCAGTAAAAATGGTGCACTATATTGCTTTTAAAACAAATAATCAAGATTGTGAGCAAAACAAAAAATTAGCCCTGATATCTAGGGCTATGGATATCTGTAACAGCAGCAGACAGCATGTGCAATGGACCCTATTCTGCTGTATACACTGTCCACAAACTCTGCCTGCCTAACTCCTGCTGTGATCCGGATTAATATATGCAGCTTGATTAGTCCTTAGAAGGACTGTTAGGTCAGATGGATATATATCTTGCTGTGGAATACCTAATACTTCACTAATAATCTGCCATTTCTCTCCCTCACTCATCAGTATCTCTCCCTAATCTGCCTGTTTCAGGGGTAGACTGTGACGAGCATAGGGTCCCGGGTCTTATATAGACCTGATGACGCTATGTGGCCAATCAATCACTGTAATGCCACAACCAACATGGCTATGGCATTACAGTGAGTGGCAGGCAATCCCCACATGTTTATTTGCTGTGTAAAGAGCGCCAAACATGCGGGGCGGGGACCCGAGCTCCCTCTTGAGCGTCCCGGAAATACTCGCCGAGCGCCAAGCATCTCGAACAGTGAGATGCTCAGGTAGTTGACTATCGAGCAATTGTGAGCGTGATAAATTGTAGTAATAAAATTTTAAATTTCTCCAATTTCAAGCAGTGTCATATTTGTAATAAAAATTCTCATGTTGGGAAGTGGGTATACGGGTGTAGAATGGGCTAATGTGATGCAAATGCCAGGGAGGGATTTCATTACCAGTCCAGGCCTGGTCTCTAAGTAAAGATACTTCTTAGCACTTGAATCCGGATTTCTTCTAAATACGTAATTATGTTTTTTAATGTGTATAACAGATATTAATAATTTATCTTAGATCATAAAAATATCCTTTTGCATTCCAGCATCTGGTACTGATGCTCAGTCTATGGTGCTGTTGCCTTAACTGTTGCTAGGCAACTTCCTTATAAGGTGAAATGCCCCTTTAAGATTCCATCACAAGATTCCATCATGTCATCACTGCTATTATGACATCATAATTCACTACCACTACTTATACAAGTGTTTATAGGCCCCCTGTCACAGTGATACCCCGGTGTCATTGTTTTCAGTGTTTAGCTATTTACTAGTGATATACTGATTGCGCTTGGATTTGATTGAAATGTCTGGAATTCTTCCAGACAAATTTCAGGAGTTGGCACTACTCCAGGGGATTCTTACCACCTATACCCCTGACATTGTGCTACCACTACCCGATGGCGTCCTCAGCTTCACTTACCGGCTGGTTATGGAGTTGGTAAGGGACTGCCTGACCAAATATCACCAAGGTCGCATTACATTTGAATATCTTGAGCATTTACAGCAGAACATCAAGACATTAGTAGAACAGGTAAATAGCAGACAATCTGCACAATTTATTATTATTATTGTTGTTATTATTATTAGCAGGATCAAATGTTATTGTTATTATTATTATTGTTATCATTACTATTAGTATAAAGAGGCTTAGATGGTCACCCCTATATAGTAGTATGATTAATAGTAATACAATTTAGATTCTCTCCTATGTCAGGCAGGGTTATATTTGTAACAGAGATCCCCAGTGGGTGTAAAAGTATAGCTTGGACAGGATTGATACAAATGCCAGGGCTTGATTTCATTCCCAGTCCAGCCCTGATATCTTAGAAAAGATACTTCTTTTAGAACCTGAATCTAGATTTCTCAGAAATATCATAAATACGTAATTATGATTTTTACTGTGTATAGTAGATATTAATAATTTACCTTAGAGCATAAAAATACCCTCACTGATCAGAAGAGAAAAGTACCCATAGCTCTTTCTTAAATTCCAGCATCTGGTTCTAATACTTAGAATATGGAGTTGTCACCTTAACTATTGCTAGGCAACGTTCTTTTAAGTTGAGATACTCTGTTAAGATTCCATCACAACATTCCATCACGGCATCACTGCTATTATGACATCATATTTCACCACCACTGCTTATACAAGTGTATATAGCCCTAGTGTAACAGCGATACCCCCGTGTATCTAATATTGTATTTAATAATTGTGTATTTAATAATAATTGAATACAAGTTTATTTAAAGGGAACCTGTCAGGTCCCCCATGCCCTGTAAACCTGCAGTATTCAGCCATGTGTGATAAAAACCCCTCCCTAACCAGCTCTGTGTAGCATAATTCGGGTAAATTAATTATTTAAAAAAAGTATTTATAACCTCCACTTTCCCTATGCTAATGAGGGTTTTGACTAGCTGATGGAGCGTTAGTTCCCCAGTCTAGTCAGCTCTCTTCTATGATATCCCTTTGGACGTGATAACATAATTTGCACGAGCATGGAAGAGGGGTGACTAGTCTGGGGAACTAACGCGCCATCAACTAGTCAAAACCCTCATTAGCATAGGGAAAGCAGAGCTTATAAATGTTTTTAAAAGAATTTATTTAACCGAACTTATGTTACATGAGGCTAGTTAGGGAAGGGGGTTCTATCACACATGGCTGAATACGGCGGGTTTACAGGGCATGGGGTATCTGATAGGTTTCTATACCAAATATCCAGCTATGTAGTAATTATAGCTGCAGATAGGAGCAAAATGGTGACATAAATGGCCTCCTAGATTCTGCACTTTCCCTCATTATTTTCCTTTTCTATATATTTGCATTTTGATAGGCTGAAGAAAAATCCCAAAGTGGAGAATTGGCCTTTTTTAAACAACTGGCCCAAAATGTCCTGTGTATACTGAAGAGTCCGGCCCGCTCACCGGAGCACCTGGTAAGGATCCATCGTCTTCTATATCACATGTCCTTGTTGTCTGATCTTCTCCAGATTACCAGTCATATAGCAGAAGGTCAGATTTATGATGTTAGAGGCCTCCCTGTCATCTCCAGCCAGGCACAGGATATTATGACAGCCTGTTCCTGTGGCTCCATCATCTGTGATGACAGTCTGTACTCAGCGATACGGAGTTTGTATTCTGTATCTGTTTTGCCCGATCATCACAATTTTCTTCTGGTAAATGCTGCTGTTCTGATAATAGAAGTTATTAGAGAACAGTTGTAGATACAAGTCCCTTATTTATTAATGTGGATTTACTAGATGGGGCGGCTGTGAATAGTCCCCTCAATATTGAAATTATCCAGTAAATCCAGGTTTAGTCCTTCCTGCTTTGTGTATACAGTAATTTAGTATTTGTGAAATGTTATACTAATTGTACATATTCTAACCATCAGGAAACATCAGAAGGTGACTCCGAAGAGGGGCAAAACGTGAATATGCCTGACTTTAATATTAGTCAGCTAGAGGTAGAAAATGATCTGATGGAAGGTAAGCCGATCATCTAATATTTTACATTCAAATATCGAGATATTATAGAGAACCACAGAGAATATGTAGATTTATTCTTTATCCTCTGTATAGACTATAATGGAGAGGGCTCATGGAATTCTGCTTCTCTCCTCTGTGCTCTTCTCAGCTCCAAAATGTACAAGGTGGCTCATAGTTCCCCAATTATGTAATTGTTCAAGAATTAATCAGATCCTGAACAGTCGCACATTTATGGTGCAGTATATCTATCTATGGATGTGCCATACATGTATACAGTATGTATAGAATACCATATACCTAGTTTTATATCATTTACAGAGGTCTTGTCAATTCCTTCATTATATGGATGTGTTGTATATTAAGTACTGATACAGACTGATAAATGACATCTCTTCATTATTTTATCATTATTTTAGAAATAACTGTGCCGGCAATTACTGATGGAAAATGTGAGACACCAGAGATCCACGAATCTGCCAGTGTAAGTATCAGAGAAGTCTGTATATCATCAGATAACGGGGAATGAATTACACATATAATATTACACCCCAGATGACAATGGGATATCTCTGCTCTTAGGCAGATCAGACCTATTGTGTGTGATGTTATTATTCCTGCTCTCTCCTTTGTGTTGTCCCTTATCCTCCCCTGCCATATGCATATATATATATATATATATATATATATATATATATATATATATATATATATATATATATGTATATATATATATATATATATATATATATATATGTATGCATGAAGGGTTTCCCCTTATAATATAATAGTGTCTGCAGAGGGTCAGACTTGCATCACGTCTTCTACATGTGCTGCACTGTAATCAGCAGGGACATAATATAGAAGCGAGACGTTCCTGCATCTGGAGCTTCTATGTCTTAACATAATTTCTTATTATTTCTAGGCCTTGAACGGATCATTGAATGTGGGGAGAAATCCTTGCAAGACTGACTACAAACCGATCAAACTGATCAGCAGTGGAGCTTTTGGGTGAGCCTATGGTTTGGGATAATATACATTTCCTAGGGCTCCTTATGGCGATGCCTCAGTCTCTGTGCCCTGCCAGTACAATGTTACCACAGAGAAATTATACGAGTCCACATCACTGTCCACTAGAATTGAGCGGATCTGGCAAAATTCAAATTCGTCTGATCACGCAGACTTTCATCCGATTTATGGAGAAGTTATTCTATGCAAATGTATTATTCCTTATTACGCTCTGGATCTCTCCTGACCCCAGAGCCTAATAAATGTAAAAAATGAAAAATACACTTACTTACCTTACCACTCAACTCTCCAATCCCTTCACTCCTCACCGTCACTTGTCCAATTCTCACCGCATCATCAGAACACCGCAGCTCAGTCTAGGCCAGAACTTCTGGCTTTGAGGAGGTCCAGGAGGGTTCTATACAAGCACATGAAGGGTCACAGCGTCATGATGTGATCCTTCATGCACTTGACGCGCCCCTGGGCCTGTGTCGCGCTGCGTTGCGCACGCGGGAGCTTACCCGGAGCCGGATCTGTTTAGGGTTGTAGTCTCGTGGCGGTGACCCGGTCCGTGCCCAGGGAGTCAAACTGGACGGCAGTCTGTTAGCGGTAGAAAATGGTTGATGACTACGCCACCCGTTGAATGCAGCCAGGGGGCTGCTGCTGCAGGGCAGACCGCTGAGGCCGGTGGAAGGATGGTGCAGCGTGATAGTATAACCCCCAACGGGAGGGGTATGGCCTCAGGGCAGCCGACGTGGATGATGGGGGTAGCAGGAACCACTCAGAGACGGTATGGTAGCGTTCAGGGTCTTTACTGGTAACAACGATAGACCCTCCCGGAGTACTTGCTAGCGAACGGGGCCTGGTCAGTCCTTGAGCAGATGGGATCTCCCCTGGCCAGGCGTAGTTGTAGGCCTCCCAAGCTGACTGTACTCTTCTGGCTACCTTGCTAGAAGCTGATGTAAGTAGCCCACGTCCCTGAGTGTACCGTGTGGTGCTCACCCGTATGGCCGGTGACTCGGGGCCTTCTAATGGCTTCCGCTCCACGATGGCAGTGCTGGTCCCACGCGTGTGACCGGGCCTTCGGGCTTCTGGGCCAGGGGACCTGAAATCCCCTGCCTGGCGGATTCTGCTGCTGGGTAGAAGTTAGTTCCCACAGCCTCGGACTCCGGGTCCGGTAAAGAATCTTCTTAGTCAGGGCGAGCTCTTTAGCTGCCAGCCCCTGACTCCTTGTGACTCTGATGCTTCCTATGCTGCTCTTGTCTCTACTCTTCCTGGACTCTCTAACCCTCCTCAGTCCCGGGTTTATACAGGGGAAGTTCTTCCCCTCCCCAGGCTGGGCAGGAGGTGTGGCATGCACAGGATCCCTGACCAAAGGACCTCCCACCTGCTCTCAGACATAACATTACGTTACTGTGGCAACCAGACCCCTGGGGTGTCACATTCCCCCCTAGTAAAATTTAGTACTCCGGGACTAAACACATTTAGAAAAATATAACAAGGTAAAAACATTAATAGTTCAATAAGGAAACATATCAAGATGGTTACGGCGTGTCCGCAACCGGGTGCAGTCTCTGAAGAAAGTAAGGTGTCCATTTCACCAACACAGGGAGACGTAACCAGGTAGGGGTCTGTTCTACCCCGAGTCCTTGACAGTCTTTAGTCCATCCTGGGTTACGCTCCAACTATATACACGGATCCCCAGTAAATCCACCAAGGATTCCTAAAAACAACTGAAACACAAAATTATACACAAGCAACAATACACAGATAAACATTATAAAACAACTTAAACATTTAGATCCTCCAACGTGCGGGTAACTGGCCTCTAGTGGCCCTAGTGGACCTACGGAGCTGACTGTCTGGCCCTGAACTACAGGGTGTAGGAGCTGTCAAGGGTAAACTGGGCAGCTGTCTACCGGCTCTTTGTCTCACTAGGGGTACGGCAGGCTCACTATAAGCAGAGGGTTGATTCTCCTGTTCCGCTTGGGTGGAGTCTTCTGCCTCCTGGACCGGCTGCTCTTCCAGCTCTACCCGTTGCTCCGTAGGTTCTTGGGATGATGGTTGGAGGAAGGTGAGTACGGGTACCACAACTGCACCATTGACTTGAGTCCAAGACCGAGGGAAGTCCCCGAGCACGGTACTAACCATATCTTCCCTTTCTTCCACGGGTCGATGGTCTTCCTGTTCCTCCTCAGGGTTCCTCAGTTGTTCGGGACACTTCTTCAGGTGGTCCCGGGATACAATGGCTGTGGTTTCCCCTCCGTCTTTACTGATGGTACAGACCTTCGGGTTCTCGTGGCTTGAGGGCAGTACGGTGTACGGGTCCTTCTCCCACTGGTCGTCCAACTTGTGGAGCCGTCTCTTCCTCTTCAAGACCTGCTCTCCGGGTACCAGGGGAACAGCGGGAGCATACTGGTTGTAAGTCTTCTCTTGTCTTTCCCTAGCCTGACAGAGACTTCGCTCCACGCTCTCCTGTACTTTCCGGTACTGCTGCTGCCTCTCTGTGTCCCAGTCTGTTTCTGGTGAAGTGTCCTCGGGCGTCAGGACTCCCATTTCCAGGTCAACAGGTAACTTACCAGGTCTTGCCCTCATTAGGTAAGCCGGGGTACAGTTGGTGGAACCTACCGGGATGTGGTTGTATAGGTCCACCAGATCGGGCAACTTCTCAGGCCACAGACTGCGTTCTTCCAGGGGCAACGTTTTTAGAAGATCCATTACCACCTGGTTCATTTTCTCACAAAGTCCATTAGTTTGCGGATGGTAGGGTGTCGTCCTTATCTTCCGGCAGCCATACAGATTGCAGAATTCCTGGAAGACCTCCGCTTCAAAGGCAGGTCCCTGGTCCGTCAGCACTTGGTCCGGGTACCCGTGTGGACGGCAAAAGTGCTGCTGGAAGGCTCTAGCTGCTGTTCGAGCCGTTAAGTCCTTGACGGGGACGACAACCAGAAACCGGGAGTAATGATCCACGATGGTTAACGCGTAGACGTAGCCACTTCTGCTGGGGGTCAGTTTTACATGATCCAAGGCTACCAGTTCCAACGGTTGCCGGGTGACGATGGACTGCAGGGGAGTCTTCTGGCTGGCCCGGTCCTTCCTTCTCAGATTGCACGGGCCACAGTCTCTGCACCACTTCTCGATGGTTCCCCTCATGCCTACCCAGTGGAACCGCTCGCGCAGCAGGAACTCCAGCTTTTTCCACCCGAAGTGTCCAGCTCCGTCGTGGTATGCCTCCATCACCATGGCTGCGTCTCTTCGTGGCACCACTACTTGCCAGAGTAGTTCATGCGTCCTGGAGTTAACCATTCTGCGGCACAACTTCCCCTTGTAAAGGAACAGTCGACTCTTCTCTGCCCATAGTTGTTTGGCTTCCTCTGGAGCGTCTGATTCCAGGCTAGCCTCCGGGCGAGTCAGCATCTCCTTCACCAGTCGGACGGCAGGGTCGCTGTCTTGCGTTTCCGCCCAGTTGTAGTGAGGTAAGGGGTTCAACGTAGCAGCCTGCTTACTCCTTACCCGGTGGGAATACTGGATAGTCCCATGACGGTGGAACGCAGGGAGTTCAACTTCTTCCAGTCCCTCCGGATCTTCTCCTCCGTCCGGCAGGTTGGGCATCCTGGACAGGGCGTCCGCGTTGGTATTGGAGCGCCCTGCCCGGTATTTAATTGTGAACTCGTAGTTGGACAGACGGGCCATCCACCTCTGCTCCAGGGCACCGAGTCTTGCCGTGTCCAGGTGTGTCAACGGGTTGTTATCCGTGTATACGGTGAACCGGGAAGAAGCGAGGTAATGCCTAAAGCGCTCGGTGACTGCCCATACCACGGCCAGGAACTCTAGCTTAAATGAGCTGTAATTTTCGGGGTTCCTTTCGGTGGGTCGCAGTTTTCGGCTGGCATAGGAGATTACTCGTTCTCTCCCCTGCTGAATCTGGGACAGTACGGCTCCTAGCCCGATGTTACTGGCGTCGGTGTAGAGGATGAAGGGCTGGCTATAGTCCGGGTACGCCAAGATTTCATCCCCCGTGAGGGCCATCTTCAGCTGGCGGAAGGACTCTTCTTCTAGCTTTTCCCATTTGAAGGGCGGCTTCTGGTTCTTGGCCTTCCGGGACTGGCCTATCAGGAGGTCCTGCATAGGTGCTGCCTTTTTGGTGAAACCGGGAATAAACCTTCGGTAGTAGCCTACCAACCCTAGGAACTGCCGCACTTCTTTTACGCTGGAGGGGCTTGGCCATCCCTTAATTGCGGTGATCTTATCGGGGTCGGGAGCCACTCCGTCAGCGCTCACCACGTGTCCCAGGTATTGCACCTTTGGTTTCAGGAGGTGACACTTGGAGGGTTTCACCTTTAGGCCGTAACTCGCCAGAGCTTCGAACACCTCCGCCAGGTGTTTCAGGTGGTCCTCATAAGTTTTGGAGTATACGATGACATCGTCCAGGTACAACAGGACCGTCTCGAAGTTTCTGTGGCCCAGACAGCACTCCATTAATCGTTGGAAGGTTCCTGGGGCGTTGCAGAGTCCGAACGGCATGCAGGTGAACTCGCTAAGTCCCATCGGGGTGGTGAATGCGGTCTTCTCCCGGTCCGCCTCTGCTACAGGAACCTGCCAGTACCCGCTAGTGAGATCCAAGGTAGAGAAGAAGTTAGCAGATCTTAAAGCAGCCAATGACTCCTCTATCCTTGGTAAGGGGTACGCATCCTTGTGTGTGATACGGTTGATTTTCCGGTAATCTACACACATCCTCATGGTGTTGTCTTTCTTTTTGACTAAAACTAGTGGGGCTGCCCAGGGGCTACAGCTATCCCGGATTACCCCAGCCTCCTTCATGTCTCTAAGCATCCCCTTGGCGTGTTGGTAATGTGCAGGGGGTACGGGTCGATACCTCTCTTTTATGGGAGGATGATCTCCCGTGGGGATGCGGTGTTCTACCCCCTTGACTCGCCCGAAGTCTAACGGGTGTTTACTAAACACTCTCTCATACTCTTGAACCACCCGATAGACTCCTTGTTTCTGGTGTGAGGGAGTGGAGTCAGTACCCAGATGTAGTTGCTGACACCAGTCCTCCATGTCTTTCTTAGAGCCGTTACCTTCCTCCGGGTGAGATGGAGGCAAGGGTTCCACAGATTGTATAGAATTTTGATTAGTGGTATATAATTTGGCTAGCGTGGCATACCGGGGCAGGTACACTTCCCTCTCCCCGATATTTATTATGCGAACGGGCACCCTCCCATGGCGTACATTGACCACCCCCCGTGCTGTCAAAATGGTGGGCCTACTGTCTGAGTAAACTGGTTCTACCATTGCCTGGTAATCTCTACCTCTCAGACCAATAGCTGCCCGGCACCAAATCATCATTTCACTTTTTGGGGGCATGGCAATAGGAAAAGGGTCACACATTCTTACGCTACCAATCTCACCGCCGGAGAGTTCCACTTGTTGCCGTTGCATCAGTGCCCGGATCTCTTTCTGGAGCACCCGCTGCTCGCCGGAGCTGGCATTCTTGGCAACCTGCTGTAAAAGGAAAATCACCTCTGCAAGACAATTTTCAATTACATTAGTTCCTAGAGTTATTTTTGGGTGACTCTCATGTTTGTCAATATCTACAATGATCAGTCCCTGTGCGGCCAGTTCGACTCTACCAATTTTGATGGTCACCTCTTTAAATCCGATCTGTGGCACGGGCTGACCATTGCTGGCGATGATACTCAAGTCGTCGTCAGGGTAGCGGGTAATATCCGAGTCATTCCAGTACTGCTTGAAGAGCACGTACGGGATGGTGGTGACCTGTGACCCGGTGTCCAGTAGGGCACTCATGGGAATGCCATCCAGTACCACAGGCAAGACTGGACGTCCTCCCACATATCTGTCGCGCCAGTTCGATGGGCCTGGTGATCTTTTTCCTGGGGGTTGGCCCTCTACCCCAGGTTGTGCCCGTTTAAAGAACAGTACCTTTCCATATGTCCGGGTTGATTGCAGCGGCGGCAGATGGGTCGTCCGTCCTCGCTGTATCGGTCACTGGGTCTTCCTCTGGCCGGTGGGGTCCTCCTTGGTCGACGCCACGGGATGTCCTCCGGTCCGGATGCCAGCTGGATCTTCCCTGGAGTGGAAACCTGTAAAGACTGCACAGTTCGGGTTAGCGCAGCAACGCTTTTAGCTAGCTCTTGGACCTGATGGTGTAGGTCTGGAGCCGGGTCATTGTCCAAAGCCTGCGCATCAGCTCCCACAGGCCCTGCTGACAAGGGCGCCGCCTCCTGGTAGTAAGTGGTAGTGGGGCGTCTGTGGGTCACAACGCCACCTGGTGCCGGTTCTCGGAGCACCCGGATGGCTCTGTCCTTGAACTGTGCAAATTCTAGATGAGGGTCCTGTAAGGCCATTGCCCGCAACTGGGTGCGGTGGGCATTGCAATATAAACCCTCTATAAATTGTTCGGTCAACAGCCTGTCCTCGTTTCCCACTCCATTAGGGTCGGTCTGCTTAATGGCCCTCAGGGCCTCTTGTAGGTTGAGTGCATAGTCCCTTATACTCTCATGCGCTCGCTGCTTGCACCCGTAGAATCTAAGTTTAATCTCGGCTGAGGTGCGGGTATCAAAGGTGTCCTTCAGCCGGGTTAGTATCCCTGCGACAGTCTTCCTCCCAGGTGGCCAGGATTTTACTTCCCTTTTGGCTGCCCCAGTTAGTTGGGCCACCAGGATGCTCACTTTTTGCTCTTCTGTGAGGGGGTACACCTGGAAGAGGCTATCCAGCTTTTCTCTAAAGTCATGCAGGGTATGTGACTCCCCTGAGTACTGGGGTAGCCAAGCTGCTCCCGGGATATAGGGCATGGTGAAGGGCATAACTGCAACAGCGGTAGCGCTGGCGGGGGTTGAGGCAGTGGAGCTCTCCTCCGTATCCGACATCTTCCTCCCCCCTAGTGGACCGTGGCCTACCTTGCGATGATCCTGTTCCGTAGGCCGCGGCTCCGCAGTGTATCGTCAGGGTTGAGGACCTTCCGTCGCGCTCCGGTGACGTCGGCGTCTGCTGGGCTCCTTCCAGGACCTTACGCAACGTCCGGACGTGAGGCGGGGCTTCAGTTCTCGCGCGCTTTCGGAGTCCACGCCCCTCTTCTTCCCGCGCGGCGTCCTCAAGATGGCGTCCAATGGCGGGAAAACTCCACGGATGGCGGGAAGAAGGCAGAAGATGGCGCCGGATGGCGGGAAACTTCACCGATGGCGGGAAGAAGGCTGAAGATGGCGCCGGATGGCGGGAATCTTCACCGATGGTAAGTTTGAAAAGTCTCTTTTTCAGGCACGCAGTACCCGGTGGTTGCGGGCACGAGATCCTGCCGACTACGCCAAAGTTGACGCGCCCCTGGGCCTGTGTCGCGCTGCGTTGCGCACGCGGGAGCTTACCCGGAGCCGGATCTGTTTAGGGTTGTAGTCTCGTGGCGGTGACCCGGTCCGTGCCCAGGGAGTCAAACTGGACGGCAGTCTGTTAGCGGTAGAAAATGGTTGATGACTACGCCACCCGTTGAATGCAGCCAGGGGGCTGCTGCTGCAGGGCAGACCGCTGAGGCCGGTGGAAGGATGGTGCAGCGTGATAGTATAACCCCCAACGGGAGGGGTATGGCCTCAGGGCAGCCGACGTGGATGATGGGGGTAGCAGGAACCACTCAGAGACGGTATGGTAGCGTTCAGGGTCTTTACTGGTAACAACGATAGACCCTCCCGGAGTACTTGCTAGCGAACGGGGCCTGGTCAGTCCTTGAGCAGATGGGATCTCCCCTGGCCAGGCGTAGTTGTAGGCCTCCCAAGCTGACTGTACTCTTCTGGCTACCTTGCTAGAAGCTGATGTAAGTAGCCCACGTCCCTGAGTGTACCGTGTGGTGCTCACCCGTATGGCCGGTGACTCGGGGCCTTCTAATGGCTTCCGCTCCACGATGGCAGTGCTGGTCCCACGCGTGTGACCGGGCCTTCGGGCTTCTGGGCCAGGGGACCTGAAATCCCCTGCCTGGCGGATTCTGCTGCTGGGTAGAAGTTAGTTCCCACAGCCTCGGACTCCGGGTCCGGTAAAGAATCTTCTTAGTCAGGGCGAGCTCTTTAGCTGCCAGCCCCTGACTCCTTGTGACTCTGATGCTTCCTATGCTGCTCTTGTCTCTACTCTTCCTGGACTCTCTAACCCTCCTCAGTCCCGGGTTTATACAGGGGAAGTTCTTCCCCTCCCCAGGCTGGGCAGGAGGTGTGGCATGCACAGGATCCCTGACCAAAGGACCTCCCACCTGCTCTCAGACATAACATTACGTTACTGTGGCAACCAGACCCCTGGGGTGTCACACACTTGCACAGAATTCTCCAGGACATCTTCGATGCTGAATGATCCAACCAAGCCTGAGAGACGTTTGGATGTCAGCACTTACAGAAGAGATTTGAGGATGCAGCAAAGTCCAGTCGGTTGAGTTGGAAGGACTGGAGAGATGAGTGTAAGAATTTGTTTATTTTTTAACATTTTGATGGTCTTTTAAGGTTTAGAAAATAGTGGCCAACGCCTGCCATTTTGCTCATTGCGTGAGGAAGCAAATTACAAAAAGAAAATCGCCATTTTGGCGAATGCGGATCTTTGTAAAATTTAAGTAGAATTCTATTCCACTCAAATTTATTTGCTCATCTCTACAATCCACGTCTAATTGTCACTATTCAGGTCATTCAGGATGTGGCATGGATGAGGATCTCCCATAGATGATCATTTATGTAATGTTATTTCATGGATTTCTAGTGTTGGCCGTACATCTAGTATTAACCATTAGTACAGGAGATCATTTGAAGATGTCTATAAACAGAACGTTAGTAAGAATTCATTATAAATCATGGATTTTTCTCCTCTCCAGGACCATCCACTTAGTGCGCCACAAAGACACAAACCAGACATTCGCTATGAAGAAACTGGACAAGCGGAACTTGAGAGATCCAATAAGCCTGGAACGTGCCTTTCTAGAGAGGGACATCCTAACATTCTCTGATTGTCCCTTTGTGGCCTCCATGTTCTGCTCCTTTCCAACTACCCATCATCTGTGTATGGTCATGGAGTATGTAGCAGGTAGGTCATATCTATCATATCTATATCCAGCCCGGATCTGCTTATCTCTAGCACCTATCTGTTACCAAGATGCCCGAAAAATTATTATCTCTGTGAAGTCTCCGGCGTACGTCCTCACTGAGCGTGGCAGAAATCTCTACTATGGCTAAAAGGAGGATTTGACTCTATTATAAGAGTTTGTATAGATGAGCATTTCATAGAGAAAGTAATAAGAGGCTTGTAGATGAAGCCCGGCTCTGCCTTTCTGTATAGGGTCACTCTGCAGTATATAGTATACGCTCTACATTATACAGTATATAAAGCAAAACCACAAATGTGCAAAAGCTGCAAAACAAGTGCAATGAAACAATGTCCAATATAAAAACATGAATCTGTATTAGTCACATGGAATCCATAGTTAAAAATAAGAAGGTAACTGCTACAACAAAGGGACACTACTACGGCCAAAAAGTATAAGCTATACTATGTATCTTACAATTAATAAGCTAAATAAATATATAATTCATAGAGGTGTCAGCAATCTGTCAGCATGGTATAATAGAATCTTGTTGATGTTAATATCTAACCATGAGAGGAGAGTGGATAGCTATATGTAAGAAAAAAAGCGCATAGTTGTACTTACACTATATGGTGAATAGACACCGCTTCAACACAGACGGCTGCAGACTATTATAACACTGCAGACTATTATAACACTGCAGACTATGCTAAAAAATACATCACTGATCAGACAAATTCATGGGCAGAATATAGTAAATACTGGTACTCCAATTAACAATTGTGAAGTTCCTCTGTGATCCCTCCTAGAAATGTCGGAATAAGGCTGAATTCATACGTTTGTGTGTCACGGTCTGAGTACAGACCATTATTCACAGACCGGCCATTGGTCTCCTGACCTGAACTTTACATATTTGCTTATGCGCTTGTTAATTTCGGGTCAATATACCGGCTGCCAGTCCCTGGATGATGGTTGGACTCAGACCGTGACACACAGATGTGTGAATTCAGCCTTAATGTTATAAATTGTCAGTATAATTCGAGTGTACCAGCAGTCTGTCCGTGTCCCATTATTTCTCACAATATCAGACTGTGTAAGAACACATCTCATTGAAAAGGGGAAAGGTAAAAACCAGTCGTCAGCCGGGACAGCCGGGCAGTCAGTGCGGTGGCTGGTACCTTCAGAATGCTATTAACCTGCAGATTAAACCCATTGTAACAAACCCTCTCCTGTCATATTTTCTTTCTTCTGTAGGAGGAGACTGTGACACTCTCTTGAAACACTGTGGGCGTTTACCTGTCCCCTTGGCTCGTATGTACATCGCAGAAACAGTTTTAGCTGTTGAATACCTGCATAGCTACGGTGTAATGCACAGAGACCTGAAGCCTTCAAAGTAAGTGACCCTTGATGTACAGTAAATACGAAAAAGTCAGAAATTGTCATAAAGTCTATGGGTTATTATTTGGGGCTTATACCATCCTTTTTTTCACAGTCTCCTGGTAACATCAACCGGTCATATTAAAGTCACCGATTTTGGGCTGTCCAAACTCTGCCTCATGAGACCAACATCAAACATCTACAAGGCTCCAACTGAGGACATCACCAGAGAGTTCTGTGATAATGAGGTAGGCACCAACTTTTTCTTTACTGATCTCATATATTTCTCCTTCTCTGATATTTTCTCATTTAGAAAACATTTCCACTAATGCTATTGGTCACAATTATTTTCACTGATCATCATCTCATTCCTCTGTTGGTTTCCAGACTTGTGGCACCTATAGTTACACAGCTCCAGAAGTGCTTTTACAGGAAGGCTATGGAAGGCCAGCTGACTGGTGGTCAATTGGAATCATCCTACATAAATTTCTTGTAGGACGTGTACCATTTCGTGGGCGTTCCCAATACGAGACTTTGAGCCGTATTTTATGGGGTAAGTAAAAATATCTGAATGATATGTGATGTCATTGTTTTTTGATTAGGTTGGTTCTGTGGATTAGTTACTTGTGTTAAGGCAAAAGATTTTATTTTTAATAAAGTAAATGAAGAGGTTTCATTTTCTGTAATATTTGCTTTTTATATAACAGATGACATAACTTGGAAATTTAATAATTCTGCTCCTTCACCCGATGCTCAAGATATCATCACTGAGCTGCTCAGAAAAGATCCAGCATATAGACTTGGGACAGGTAATGTATATAAAAGTATTAATAATAACTTATTACACCTCTGTGACAAGAAAAATTATTACATCCATGAGGATCAGCACTGAAGTGCTCTACTCTACCAGCTTGTGCATTCTCCATTCTT
Organism: Phyllobates terribilis; assembly: GCF_046119375.1. NCBI lineage: Eukaryota > Metazoa > Chordata > Amphibia > Anura > Dendrobatidae > Phyllobates > Phyllobates terribilis. Next base: position 3,108,015 of record NW_027362797.1, read on the forward strand.
CATGCTATGACTTTCACTATATTCCCTTCACTTTGGCTCTGTTACATCTTCAGTTCAGCTTAACATAAAATGTACAGATATGGAACCATCTCCCTGACAATGTCTGTATATCTTTCTATTGTCTTTTATTTTCTAGGAGGAGCAAATGAGATCAAGATGCATCCATTTCTGGAAAACTTGGACTTTAACAATCTTCTAAGTAAGAAGCCACAGTTCATTCCTCATATTAAGTCAGATGAGGACACCCGCTACTTTGACAGTAAGTAGAATGAGACGTTATCTTCAGAAAGCTGCTGTTTGTCTTGTCTTTCATTTTATGCGACAATCAGTCTCCATAATTATTATAACCTGGTGACTGTCTGTAACTAGTAATCTCTAATAACACTTGTACTTTGCAGCTCGACGTAGCAGATACCAACATAGTGATTTAGATGAGGAAGACTCAAGTGAGGACAATGACTGGCCAGAAATCCAAAAGTTTCTATCATCTTCTCATAGGCTTTCTAAAGTAAGTATGTGACCCAAAAGATCAATAAAACCTATAACTAAGATAAAGTTTAGAACTATACATATATTTTATTTTTCTCCATGCTTTAGCTCTGTTCCATCAATACCAAAATGATGAACAATGAAGAACGCAAGTCACCTCCAGGGTATTCCCCAGAAAACGCAAAACATTCAGACATGTGAGTAAATTACTATTATGGGGTTCAAGTCTGATGTATGTTCAGAACACCAAATGCAAGACAAATGTAACTCAATACTAAATCCAGGATCCATGACCCCTTGATTGCTCATCACCGTGGTTCTGGCTTGTGAGAATGCTGGTGATAAAAGGTGATCATTGAGACCAGCCATTCATTTCCAGATCATTACAGGCTAACATTACTAGTGATTCTCCATTCTTGCCGGGAGTCCTGAGCATTGCATCCCCTCCATGTTATCCAAACGTCCTAACAGGCCTTGCACACAGATGTTCTTCCCTTTTGTATTGTTTTCACTTGTAATTTATATTTTTCTCTTCTACCAAACAGGCAGAAAGAATCTTCCTCTCCTGAATCTGATGGTGACAAGCAGCGTTTCACTGCCAAAGACAGCCAGTCATCCCCATTGTCAGGTATGTACAGGTCTATTGGCCATCCTATTACAGCCTCAGATCAAAAAGTGTAATGTGAACGTGCACATAAAGGCTCAGAAAATTACTACCTATAAAACAAAGTACAGTCCAGCACTTCATTGTGTAAAAAACTCACTCTTTTATATAATGCATTAAGTTATAAGGAGCCATTCAGTCTTCTGCCAAACTGATATTGAATACTGTACCCATGGCTCCATATGAGCCTATACTGATCCTCCTTATGTCCTTAATGTTACACTGATTATAAGGCAACACTGTGGCATCCTGCAAGTAATGTGATGGTAATAAGGCGTCTGTTATTTTTGCACCATAATAGAAAGAATATGTCATATCGTATACATAACATAATCTAAGGGTCTGAGAAATAGATTGCCTTGTGATCTGATTAATATAAAAACTGACAACACATATCAGGTTTTATATTAATCAGTTCACAGGGCAATCTATTTCTCAGACCCTCAGATTATGTTATGTATATATGACATATTCTCTCTATTATGGTGCAATAATAAATTACGAGGACTACAGGATACAAGAATAAGATACCTCTATAAAGATACAAAGCTAATCTTTTAGGTGTTTATAATCTACATCTTTTTCTTGATTCTTGATTAGAACTTCCAGTTCAGGGGAGAAGAAAATCTGCATTGAGAAAACAACAAGAAGCAGAAAAAGTAGAAGAGGGGAGAAGTAGAAGAGGTAAGTGTGACCACAAGCTCCATGTTGTGTGATGTCAGTCAGTGAGAAGAAGTCATGTGGAGCAGATGTTCTCTGTCAGTGGTGGGATTGTCACCTGCACAATGACTGACAATGACCCCGCACCTCTGTAAGGATAAGACTCCTCTACCGTCCTGCCACAGTGACACCACCGTAGTATCCTCTAATATGGAGTGCCATTACTTACATTAGTTATGTCTCCTCTCATAGGTTCTATCTTCCGTCGGCTGATATCATCCTGCCGGCGAGGATTATCCAGGGCTGCTCATTCCATCAGAGAAAGCTGTATATTTGCAGCCTGTCAGCGGGGCAGCATAAACATCTCGAGAGCAGAAAGACCCCACGTCTAGCACCCTGAAGAGGGTGCAGCATGTCCACCATCAAAGCTGCACCTCTATGGAAGGATTTGTACCATCTGCCTGTGGCCTTCTGACCAGCAAGGAACATCTGCAGAAGAAGAAGGCCCCTCCAAAAACATCTCATCATTCTTCCATGATATTCTTAATTAAAAAAAAAATCAAATTGAATAATGTTCATTTGTATTTAATGGAATATTACTGACATTCATGGCATATCAGTACGATACGTTATATATGTCTAGTGCGAGGGGTTACAAACAGGAGAATATCCGTTTCATGTCTTAGATTTACCCTATAAACCTTGGCCAAAAGTGGAGGAGAGGACGAGTGATCCTGTTACATCTATGAATGACAGTCAATCCAAGGAAAAACATGTTCTGATCCCTAGATTTTCAAGACACTTGAACCCTTATACCTAAATGTGGCTTTACTTAAGTGTTATCCATAGGAAGCTGTGACGCCTCTACTCGAAAGCCCTTTTCTTTACCCTGGGAGATGGGGGACTCAGAGTTGGGTCCCATGATGGAGAGATGGGGTGCAGCCGTGGCCCGGACCCGACCCATGCTCAGGGCCGTCACAATTAAAAGGATGGTGTGGGCTTATCCGGGTTGAGTGGCTGATTCCGACTACGCCACCTGTGGCACCTGGTGAAGGCCACCAGCAGTCCGCTGAGGCATGGTGTTATGGCGGCCCAAAGTTATTACTACTCCCCACAGGCGGAGCAAGGCCTCAGGGCAGAGAGACAGGATGACAGGGGTAGTAGTAGAGGAGTACGGGTGCCGCGTCGTGCGGTGTAGCGCAGAATAAACAGTCCGGAGGCCGTAGGGGTGAACTTCCAAGGCTTTACTCACATTAGAGATGGCAGAAGGAAGGTGACTCCCTGCTCCCCGCGGAGTCCTGCGGTCACCAGGGACGGGGGTCCTACTACCTCCGAGCAAGTCCAGCATTCAATCAGGACCCCGCACCAGAGTGTTCCTGAACTACAGACCGTATCCTTTCCTGTCTGTGTGTGTAGATAGGCCGGGTCTCCCTCTGAACTCCTCTCAGAAAAAGGGCACGGGTGGCAGCTCCGCTCCTTCCGATACCCGGTGGGATCCTGACCAGGACATGGAGTAGCAAGGTTGGGTGTCGGGGGCCGGTACCCCTCTTGCAGCCGGACTCCCACTGAATATATTAGGTTGGCGAGGACAGGTGGCGTATACCGCTCCGTCTGCATCCTCCCTGGGATCCATTTGCTGTGGAGCTACAGGTCCACACAGGATCCACTTTCAGGGTAGGAGATCACAGTACATGACAGCCAGGCAAGATGACTAACCAGGACCGTCAAAGACCGGACTACCAGGACCAGCGAAAGACTAGATTCCCAGGTCCAGCGAAAAGACCACGAACCAAGATGGCTTTTTATTAAATATGAATTTTAAGATGTCACTAAATTGTAAGTCCTCCACCCTCACCCACTAACTGGTTCCCCTAACTCTTGGTTCACCAGTATCCCTGTAACCAGGAGGGCAGCACCTAGTGCATACTAGCCCCCTCTGGTGGAGAAATATGGTGTTGGATGCTAAGGTTGGGTCCCGACCATGACACTGTTCTTACCTCAGAGGAGGGACACTACACTCCATTAAAGAAGTGCAGCATCCCTGTGGCGGTCGAACCCTCAGGGGCGCCACAAAGCAGTTCCTGTGCTGTACATCCTGGGGTTCGCAGCAGCCACATTCCCCATATCCACCTAATAAGACATACTGTACTCCAGTCATATGAATTCACTTCTGGGAAAAAGCCTTTAAACTAGGGCTGTGGGGTCAGTAAGCCAAACTTCCATCTATAATAATTACGAATAAAAAATGTACTGCAACAAATAAGAGTAAATATTCAGCAATTTATACATGAAAATAATTTATATTATACAATATTAACAATATAGACGTTTTTACATTTTTCTTCATGCAGCTGGAATCGGTACCTTCTTCTGATACTAACTCCACAGTCCAGCTTTTTATTCTTTCCTGCTCCCCAACATTAAAATTACAGCATTTATGATGAGTTTACCTACGATAAAAATTACAGACCTCTCCATGCTCTGTAGGTGGGAAAACTTGCAAAATCATCAGTGTATCAAATACTTATTTTCCCCACTGTATATATTTTATTTTATAGGCATCCTCTGCATAAAAATAAAAAATCATACTCACACGTATTACTCCAAGACAGTATAGTCCTCCATACAGTATTATGGGCACCACATAGTCCTCCATACAGTATTATGGACCCCATATAAGGCTCCATATAGTATAATGGACCCTATATAATGCTCTATACAGAATAATGGGCCCCATATATTGCTCCGTACAGTATTATGGGCCCCCATATATTGCTCCATACAGAATAATGGACCCATATAATGCTCCAGATGGAATACTGGCCCCCATATAATGCTCCAAACAGAATGCTGGCCCCCCATAATGCTTCATACAGAATAATGGACCCCATATAATGCTCTTTACAGAATAATGGGCCCCGTATATTGCTCTGTACAGTATTATGGGCCCCATATATTGCTCCATACAGAGTCTGTATCAGGAGTGTAGCAGGCAGAATCTGTATCAGATGTACAGCAGGCAGAGTCTGTATCAGGAGTGCAGCAGGCAGAGTCTGTATCAGAATGCAGCAGGTGTTGAGGGAGGGCAATAACCCTTCACGGTTGACCAAGTGAGTGTCAAATTATTATGTTGATTGCAATCCCCAGAAAACAAAACGGAAACAATGTTCAGTATTGGGAGGATTCAAAGAATCTCTGATCCCGTTTATTTTGCTTAGCATTTTATATTGTTTTGAATATTTTACTACAGTACTATAGGCTAACCAATGTTAGTACAATTATTACGGAAACACATATTTGGTCATATTATCATCGTTAGTTCGAAGCACTATGGAAATTGTTCAAGGTCAATCTGGGCCTAAACTAGTTAGATAACAGGAGCGGAGTGTCTGACAAAATATAAAATGTTCTTGTGAGAAAAAGTTAGTGTGGGAAAGTTCCATGGGAAGAGAAAGAAAGAAGTATGTTATGCAATGAGTGATAATAACATGATTTTAAAGCAAGCAGACAAAATGTAGTTGCTCTAGCATGAGTATCAATATGTCCTTTTCATTCCCCCCTAAAAATTATGTTATTATCAACAACAGAGGTGCTATCCCAGGGTCATGCTTTGAGCCTGAGTTACATTGGTCTTCACTCACTTAGTGCCCTTGTTACCAATCGAGGCTGTCGCGGCATGTCCATCCCCCCTTGTTTGTTGACATAATCATAAAGCTCTGATCTTCAGACGTGAGGTTGGTCGGGGCATGCGGGGAAAGGTCATCTAAAGGTCATCATTCCCTTGTCGTTCAGGTCCTCAATGCTGGTTACATCTGGGAGGTCCGTGTACAGTAGCACTGGATGTCGGTTTACAGCGTTCTCCTTGCTCTCTGATGACTGGCAGGTTTTCTTCATGCAAAATGGGATACAATAAAAGACTAGTTTTAGTAAGACATATATTAACAAGATGCAAGCAGCAATATGCAACACTCCTTGTAATATTCCAGAAATCCACCCACCAATCCCTTTAAACCAATTAGCAGGATTTAAAAAGGAAAATGTATCAGACCACCAATGGTCTTTGGTCAATTCGTTATGTTTGTTATATTCTTCCCTGAGTTTCCTAATGTCTTCCATTTTAGTCTTTAACCGTATGGTAGAGTCGGGGTCAATATAGTGACAACAGGCTGGGCCTATAACCTGACACATCCCTCCTTGAGCTGCTGTCTAATAGTCCAGCACTAAAGTATGTTGATTGGCCACTATAATAAGTTGATTCTGCACTGCAACAGTAGTATTAATTACTTCCAAAATATTCCAAATCTGATCATTTAAGTAATCAGTGACTTCCACTAATTTGTCCCACATTTGTGTTACCATAGGGTAGAGGAAGACAGTACTGACTATCTTATTGGGTATACCCATTTGTACTAAATGAGGTCTTCCTGATGGGCGTGGGGTGTTGTCTTTGGCAAGTTTATAGATGGTATGAAGAGGGATGGCTCTCATATCTACTTTACTATGGGGAATAAGATAAGTGGCTGGAGTTAGCCGGGCCAACGTACAAGTCCCCCCTACTCCGACTGGGAGCCATTTATACGCATTATTCCCACAGACCCAATATTTGGCTGATGGTAGATCCCATAGAGCAGAGTGCTGTAATACTAACTTATGTACCAAATCGATAAAAACTGTGTTATTTGATAGCATACACCATGAAGGCATTTGTCCCAGGGGGCTACAATATCCAACTTCTGGATTACCACATGTTGGATCACTAGACTTATATTCAGAAAATTCATGTTTTACTGCTGTTGCGGTTGTCAGGAGCACTTGGTATGGTCTGTCATACAATGGTTCTAGTCCGTGTTTCCGAACATGCTTCTTCACATACACATAATCTCCGGGATTAAGGATATGACAACCTTCTGCATCAGCTGGATCTGGAATAGAAGATGATACTAACGCATGGGTGTTAGTTAAGGCTTTGGCAAGCTGAATCACATATTGCACAACATAATATGTTTCTTCTGATAATTGTTGTGGGGTAAATCGAGCTATAGCTGGTTGTGACCTAAATAATATCTCATAGGGTGACAGTTTCTGTTTCCCTATGGGGGTGGTGCGTATGTGATATAGTACAATGGGAAGGAGCTCAGGCCACTGGGCCGTAGTCTCCTGCATCATTTTGGTTAACTGCCTTTTCAGTGTGCCATTCAATCTCTCCACCTTGCCGCTTGACTGTGGATGGTAAGGAGTATGCAGCGCCACTGTTGATCCGATCATGGTAAGTATTTCTTGATATACACATGAGGAAAAGGCTGGTCCTTGATCACTTTCAATAATTTCTGGAACTCCATACCGGCAAACAACTTCAGAGACCAGCTTCTTGGCGGTAATCTTGGCAGTCATGTTTGGAACGGCGAATGCTTCTGGCTAACTGGAAAACATATCCACTACCACTAAGCAGTATTCATATCATCCTGCTTTAGGGAGAGTGATGTGCAATCGTTGGAACGGATACTCTGGTTTGGCAAGGTGTTTTGTCGGTACATTCTGTAATCTACCTGGGTTGCAGGTTTGGCATATTGTGCAACCTTTGTTCTGTGCACTTAACACGGTGGAAATTCCTGGAGCCCAATAGAGTTTCTGTACCAGTAGCAAAGCTTGATTCTTCCCTCGATGTACCGGTCCATGGGCCTAGGCCGCAACGGCTGGATACAGGAGTCGAGGCAAACAGTACAGTTGTTCCTTCTTCCATAGCCCATCTATCAATTTAGCACCCGCCTCCTTCCACGACTGGCGTTCTTCTTTAGAGACTTTCTGCTGTGTGGAGCGTAGCTTTGTGATTGGAGGGACTGGTTGATACTCTCTTGACATAAAAGTAATTGAAATAACCAGGCTTCATCTCCTCCGCTATTTCTACATATCCTTCATCACAAATCTCATGTGCGACTTTCCTGAACTTCTCAGCGTCTTCCAACAATCCACAGTCAACTAATCTACCCCTTTGCTGCCGGATGCCTTCATCCCACAACACAGGCTGAAGCCTCCCCTCCACAGGAAAATTTAACAGCTTAAACACTTTTGGTACATTCTTAAAAGATCTTTTCCCCTCTCAACTGACCATGATATTCATCACATCCTCTCCCTCCTGTCTCTCTCTCTTCCCTCCTGTCTCTCTCTTTCTCTCCCTCTCCCTCCTCCAGGGGAGACAAATTCTTTCTGCTCCACGGAAACATTGATTAATCACTACAACTGACAAAAATATCCTTAATTTGTGCACAGCACGAGTCCAGACCTCAGCTGCTGTTTCACTGACTTTATTTCACCCCTTCCCGTCGGGGAGTCTCGAATGGCCAGATGAAAGGAGGAGAACTCTCGTCCGCAGTTCTCCAGACACTAGATATATGTATATCTGTGTGAGTGTCCTACCCAATCTTCGATCACCCGCCCCGAACAGGTTTACCCCAAACGGTTTAGGGGAAAGAAGGAGAGCTCTTGCCTGCAGCTCTCCGGACACTAGATATACATATATCTGGGTGCGTGCCCTACCCAATCTTCGATCACCTGCCGCGACCGAACCTAACAGTGTTCAGTCTCCTAAGGATTTTTGTCAGAAATTGAGAAAGATTCACACAATATTCACTTGTCAATCCGAGGTGATACTGCTTTGAAAGTAAATAATATCAGACCCCTAATGGGACTACACCCCTTATAGTCTCACCTTTGACTATATCCAACCAAGATATATCCGAAGATACTGTAAACAACCACACACCACGTGGAAACCATGCCAAACGGTCAGTGTCACTAGTAAAGAACTTGTGCACTTACCCTGGCTTTTTGTGGGGGATGATTAGTCCCAATTCCAGTGGGGGAGGCTGAAAGCAGGTCTCTCTTTGTGGACGTCCAGAGGTGGAGGGGCGTCCCTGGTTAGGGATCCGAGTCAGGGCTCCAGCTGTTGAGGGAGGACAATAACCCTTCACGGTTGACCAAGTGAGTATCAAATTATTATGTTGATTGCAATCCACAGATAACCAAACGGAAACAATGTTCTGTATTGGGAGGATTCAAAGAATCTCTGATCCCGTTTATTTTGCTTAGCATTTCATATTGTTTTGAGTATTTTAATAGCCAATCAACTCTGCAGCCATACTACAGTACTATAGGCTAACCAATGTTAGTATAATTATTACGGAAACACATATATGATCATATTATCATCGTTAGTTCGAAGCACTATGGAAATTTTACAAGGTCAATCCTGGCCTAAACTAGTTAGATAACAGGAGCGGGAGTCTGACAAAATGTTCTTGAGATAAAAAGTTAGTGTGAGAAAGTACCATGGGAAGAGAAAGAAAGAAGTATGTTATGCAAGGAGTGATAATAACATGATTTTAAAGCAAGCAGACAAAATGGAGTTGCTCTAGCATGAGTATGTCCTTTACACAGGTAGAGTCTGTATCAGAGTGCAGCAGGCAGAGTCTATATCAGGAATGCAGCAGGCGGAGTCTGTATCAGGAGTGCAGCAGGCAGAGTCTGTAACAGAGCGCAGCAGGCAGAGTCTGTATCAGGAGTGCAGCAGGCAGAGTCTGTATCAGGAGTGCAGCAGGCCGAGTCTGTATCAGGAGTGCAGCAGGCAGAGTCTGTATCAGGAGTGCAGCAGGCAGAGTCTGTAGCAGAGTACAGCAGGCAGAGTCTCTATCAGAGTGCAGCAGGCAGAGTCTGTAACAGGAGTGCAGCAGGCAGAGTCTGCATCAGGAGTGCAGCAGGCAGAGTCTGTATCAGGAGTGCAGCAGGCAGAGTCTGTAGCAGAGTACAGCAGGCAGAGTCTGTATCAGGAGTGCAGCAGGCAGAGTCTGTATTGGGAGTGCAGCAGGCAGAGTCTGTATCAGGAGTGCTGCAGGCAGAGTCTGCATCAGGAGTGTAGCAAGGACTGGTACGCAACATTACACAACTTAGACTGCAGAACAGGAACGTTCCACTACAGCCAACCCAATAGATGAAGACCCAATCAGGATTCCCCACATTTAAAAAAATTTGTGGCAGATCACTTATTTCACTACTGTACAAATAGTGTAAATAAAACCCACACCTCTTCCAGTACAGCCAACCCAGGAGATGGAGACCTAACCAGGAGTGTTCACATTGCCCTAAATGAGGGCCTAACACCACCGAAGTGTCATCAATGTCATCAGACTACAAGTAGTTTAACACAGACTCATACCTGTCCTACTACAGCCAACCCAGGAGATGCAGACTCAATCAGAAGTGTTTACATTTTAAAAAATAGGGCCTAAGACCACCATTTCCGTGGCCAACAGATTGGAGATGGTGGAGTTCAACCTCTTAGCTTTTTCATGTGTAGGATGAAACAATCTTTTACGTGACCACAACAGCGGGATTGAGGGCTGGCTGCAGTGCTGAGAGAGGGCAGAGTACAGTGAAACGGACAAACCGATAGACTGTGAGTGAGGTGCAGGCGAAGATGTTATGGTGGATTGAGAAACGTGTGGTGTGATCAGAGAAACAAACACAGCAGGCATGTCTGCTTCACTTACAGCTGACGGGTTGTCACTCAGCCTAACTGCAGCGGGTATACAGCTGGTTCTGTTGGACACCTGCGTGACACCAATTGGCATGGTAACAGAGGAGGAGGAAGAAGCAGCAGAGGTGTTTGATGGGGCAGCTGATGGTTGTTTATTGAAAATCAATTTAGAGTTTATTACATTTACGTACCCGTTTGGGGAGAATAATATCTGCACCAAATGCTCAATTTCACTACAATATAACTATAGAAATGCATGGAGACCAAACCTCTTCCACTACAGTCAACCCAATGGATGGAGACCCATTCAGGATTCCCCACATTTCCAAAAATTAGTGGCAGAGGCCAGCAAAGTGTAATCAATTTCACTATAGTAGAAATAGTGTGAATGAGACCCACAACTCTTCCTGTACAGACAACCCAAGAGATGGATACTTAACCAGGAGTGTTCACATTGCCCTAAATGAAGGCGTAACAAACACCACCGAAGTGGCATCAATTTCACTAGAGTATAAGTATTGCAAAGGAGGCCAAAATCAGTTCCTCTACAGCCAACCCAATAGATGGAGACCCAATCATGATTCTCCACATTTCAAAAAATTTGTGGCAGACACTTGCAATGTCTCATCAATTTCACTACAGTAGAAATAGTGTAAATAAGACCCACACATGTTCCAGTACAGCCAACCCAGGAGATGGAGACCTAACCAGGAGTGTTCACATTGCCCTAAATGAGGGCATAACACCACCAAAGTGGCATCAATGTCATCAGACTACAAGTAGTTTAACGCAGACCCAAACCTGTCCTACTACAGCCAACCCAATGGATGGAGACACAATCAGAATTCTCCACATTGCCCAAAATTAGGGCCTTAAGACCTGCAGCAGCAGCAAGAACAGACACAGAAGCCATATCCCAGGCTGCAATTTCAAGAGATCAATGTAGCACACTCAAAATGACAACATCGCCTACTCTGTACAGTCTGCAATTGGGGTGCAAAAGTCCTTGGAGATTCATAACTTGTTCATCTTGATGAAAGTTAGGCGGTCTACACATTCAGGGGACAGCTGGGTGCCCTTATCCATCAAGTCGCTACCAGCAGCGCTGAAGACATGTTCAGAGAGAACACTGGCTGCCGGGCATGATAAGACCTCCAAGGCATGAGAGGCGAGCTCAGGCCATTCATCCATTTTTGAAGACCAAAATGGAAAAGGGTCCAAGCCCTCCCTGATGGTATTGATATTGAACTATAGATACTCCTGCACCATCCTCTCCAGTCGTTCACTACGTGTCAGACTTGTACTCTGTTGTGCTGGCGCCTGAGCTGGAGCAAAAAATGTGTGAAAGGACTCCCAAAAATTGCTTCTGCCACTTACTCTGCTGCTGCTGCTAATGTTTTGGTGTTGACGAACTGACGTGCCGGAGGTTGAAAAACTACAGCTGTGATGCACACTGTGTGCCCAACTGTTACCTTGGGGAAAACCTTTATTAAGGTTGCTTAAAAGCTTGTTTCGATACTCCAACATAAGCGGGGCCCTTTCCAGGGTGGGAAGCATCTGGCAAAATTGACTCTTATAACGTGGATCTAACAGAGTGGCAACCCAGTAGTCAGCATTATTTCAAATCCTAACTATTCGGGATCATGTTGCATCAAGAAGGCACTCATATGTCTGGCTCTTCCTGGAGGTCCAAAGCCAGGCTGTATTGTGGGTTGTGTGACACTGATGTTTGTTTCCTCCGTCCCCTCCTGCCAACCACCTTCAAGCGAGAGGGGATGATTATCCTCTTCATCCTCTGACAGCTACTTGCCCATCACCTCTTCCTCCTCCATTAGTTCCTCAGCTCTTGCACCTTCACTTACAGTTTGCCTGGTATCACCAAACCCCCTCGATTGCTGTAATCCACCGTCACTTGGCATCCGCCTGTGTGCTGACAGTCTGGAAATTCGAGACATTGGTATGCCTTCCGCATCCTCCTCTTCTTCTGGGGCCACCACCTCCTGCCGCAGGTTATTCAAAGATTGCTCCAGTATGTATATGACCGGAATAGTGATGCTGATGATGGCATCGTCAGAGCTAACCAGTTTAGTAGCTATTTCCAAACCGTGCAGAAAGGTGCAGAGGTCCTTAATCTGCTCCCACTCCGTAAACGTGATATGCCCTAAGTTCATACTGCGTTGCCCCAAGCTATACGTCATGACATACTGCGTCAGAGCTCGTTGCTGCAGGCACAGTCGCTGCAACATGTACAGAGTAGAATTCCACCACATCGGCACATCAAAGATCAACCTGTTAACTGGCAGGGACAAAGACCTCTGTATCAATGCAAGTCGATGACATGAGGGGTGCGAACAGCGGAAGTGAGCGCACAGCTTCTGTACTTTGTGACGCAGCTCATCCAGGCCAGGATAGTGGCGGAGAAATCGCTGTAACACCAGGTTGAGGATGTGAGCCATGCAAGGCACTTGTGGGAGCTTGCCTCGGCCTTGGGCCACTAACGGGTTCGCACCGTTATCGCATACGGCCTTCCCTGGCTCTAGGTTCAGTGTAGACAGCCATTGCTCAAACTGAGCCTGGTGAGCTGCCCACAACTCTTCACCTGCATGACTGCGATCTCCAAGGTATATTAATTTGAAGACTGCCTGATAACTGTGAGCCCTGATTGCGCAGTATGGAGGTGGCGTGTATTCGCTCTGCACCCTTGGAATGCGTGTCTCATTAAGGCAGAGGTTGAGTGCACAGGTGGAGGCCCTAGAGGAGGTGGAGGACGCAGAAGCAGCGGAGAAAGTGGGAAATACAGAGGTTTCTTCTACAAGATAAGGGGATTACAAGATTTGTGGAGCAGCCCCTTCCCGCCTGCCCCCACAGCCTCCAGAGTCACCCAGTGCCCAGTCAGCGAGATGTAAACACCTTGGCAATGCTTACTCGTTCAGGTATCTGTGGTGAAATTCACCCTGGCACATGTAGATTTAGAAAAGGAATGGGTTATGTTGTCAGCTTTCTTAGAGAAGTAATGGTGACTGGGCAACTGGTACTGGGGGACTGTGATGGCCATCAGTTTTCAGAAACCGTCTGTATCTACCAGGCGGAAAGGCAGCATTTCCGTGGCTAACAGTTTGGAGATGGTGGAGTTCAACCTCTTAGCTTTGTCATGCGTAGGATGAAACAATCTTTTACATGACCACAATTGCGGGACCGAGGGCTGGCTAAGGTGCTGAGAGAGGGCGGAGTATGGTGAACCGGAAAAACTGGTGGAGCGTGAGGTGCAGATGTTACGGTGGATTGAGAAACATGCAATGTGCTCGGTGAAAGAAACACAGCAGGCGTGTCCGTTTCTGTTACAGCTGACGGGCTGTCACTCAGCCTGACTGGAGCGGGTAAAGAACCGGAGGTTCTGCGATGGGAGACCTGCGTGACAATATTTGGCACGGTAACAGATGAGGAGGAAGAAGCAGTGTATGCGTTTGATGGGGCAGCTGATGGTTGTTGAGGTGCTCTGGCCCGCATTTCAGCGCGGTAAGATTCCCAGCGTAAAGAATGTTGTTTGAGTATGTGAACGTTCATGCATGTAGTAGTCAAATTATTGCATTTTTCCCTCTACTAAGTTTTTTATTGCAAAGATTGCAGATAACGTGAGTTGGCTCATCCTTTGCAGTGACTGCTGACTGCTGGCCACAGCCACGATTGTGGCTAAGGATGCAGTTCTCCTCGAGTTTGCATCACTCCGTGTCTGCGCTGTACGGTGAAATGTAACCTCCTCGTCTTCCTCCTCCACCTCCTCAGATGAGCTACTCGGCTGCGCGACTTTGGGTTCACATCAAGTAGGATCTTCAACCTCATCATCATCCAATGTGTTAACCCATTCCTTGCCCTCAGAGTGACCCCTCTCTTCTTGTTGCCCTGACAGCACAGTACAGTCCGCATAAGCCACAGGTATCTGAGTTTCATTGGGATCACCTCCCTCCCCTATGGTTAACGTCTGGTGATGAGGGTCAGGAACCTGCTCGGACCCTACTTCGTCCTGCCCCGAATCCAAGTAAAAAAAATTTTGGGCATCGGTGCAGATGCTTTCCTCCCCTTGACTTTGTGACTGTTTGGAGTACACTTCTGATGCCCATGGTATAGAATGGGTGAAGAGTTCTACAGAGTCGCCCATCTGTGGTTGGCTACAGTCAGTTGGGCAGTTGGCCAGTTGTGACGCGGGGGGATGCATGGGTAATTGGGGTGCCACCTCTATGGACTGTACTGCGTGTGATGTTGAGGTGGAGGAAGATAAGGAGAGGGCACTGGAAGCAGAGCTTGCCATCCACTGGAGCACCTGCTCTTTCTGAGCCTTATCAACAAGGCGTATCGCTGTGCGGCTGCCAAAGGGAGGGAGTGCAGTAGGCCACCCACTAACATAAGTTGTCAGTTGTCTTTGGATAGGACCTGTTTGTGTTGGTTCACTAGTGCTTTCACTAACATTATCACGTACCCCACGTACACGTTGAACACTAAGCTTATTCCCCCTTCCACCACGCCCTCTCTTTTTCACACTCATGTTGGTCAGATACAGTGGTAGGAGCACGCAATTAACTAAAGAAAAATAAGTTTTTTTCTGTGAAATAGCTCAGCACACATCTGAGTTTCAGCGACACTAAATGACAAGGTAAGATATGGCCTGCCATATAACGTTACTAAACAACAAAGGAGATTTGTTAGTGTGCATGAGGCCGAAAAAACCTACGAGATATTCTCCAAACAATTTCAAACTGAGATGTCCCCTGCTGTATTACTTTAGGAACAGAAGAAATTTATTTTGGAATGTGGATGAGGCCAGTATCACATAGAATATATGCTCCAAAATATTTCAAACTCAGATCTAGCCAGCTGTACCACTTTACTCGGAACAAAAAATACTTTTTGGGTTACTCTGCATAAGCTCTGCGTCCAGCTGACTTTGACCGCCACTGATGTAGTAGCTTGCTTATAGCTCTGTATGACTTTTGGCACAGGAATATTTTTGGACTGGGCCTAGTAAGAGAAGTTTTTATTTTTTTACTGTGAAACCAGGACAAGTTCAACGCCACTGAAATAGGATCTGCCTTTTAGTAGACTGGATCAACTTTGCCACAATAAAAAAACCTTTGGTGGACTCTGCCTGCCAACCAAAAATATATATAGGTTTGACTCTGCGTACAAGCTGAATTTGACCACCACTGACGAAGTAGCTGGTTTATAGCACTGTATGACTTTTGGCACAGGAAAAAATATTTTTTGGACTGGGCGTAGCAAGAGAAAAAATGCATTTTTTTACTCTGAAACCAACTGAAGTTCAACGCCACTAAAATAGTATCTGCCACTAGAAAAAACTTTAGTGCACACAGCTTTCAATATCACAATAGCAACAGAAAAAAAAACAGATTTAGTGCTCTGCAATAAGAAGCTCTGCAGACTGTGCAGAGCACAATTTCCACCCCACTAAATGAAAAGGTGCACTCCACTTGCTTCATCACATTAGCAAGCGCAAAAAAACATTCAAGGTATAGTGAGACATGGAGCTCTATACCAGCGGTGCACAGCACTATTGTATGGCATGGGCCCTCTGTTTCTGTCAGAATCTCAGTACTTGCACAAGAACACCAAAAATATGCTGCACCAGCGGTTGCTGAGGTACACAGGCCAGGAATTATCTACACTATCTGACTACCACACAAGCGCCCATCTATCTAGCTAATATCTCTCATTACACAGGAGAACACTGAGCTGCGTCTGTCTCCAGCAGTGACATGGACATAATGGCGCTGAGGGAACATGGCCGCTTTTTATATTGAGAGGACATGTAGAAGCCCTTATGTCTGGACAGTGTTGATGCTTCCTGCGCTATGATTGGCTGACCGCGCTTTCCTCAGTTAAAGTTACCGCCTACAGAAAAAGAAAAAAAACATTGCGCCACTGATCTGACCTGATCTAAGCTCTCCACAGCCCCCACACTCACCTGGCACATGTCACTGCTCATCATACACTTGCACTATGCTAACAAAACTGTTCAAAACGCCGTGGTTGCTCTGTATTTGCGGTCCCGCGCAAATTCATCAAACTTTTCCGATTTTAAGAAAAATTGCTTGCCTTTGCAGTCACAAATCCGAATGTGCCAAATTTGAAACTTTCGAACATTCGCCAAACAAATTTGCTCAACACTAGTCATAAGGGTAAAGGGAAAAATGAGGAAGAATAGGTCATGCATTCTCAATATTTTCCACTAGAGGTCAGTGTTGTTTTACTTCAGTAAAAGGGACATTATTTTAGAAAGTTAAACAATATTAGCACAAAACAGAATTTCCCACTATAAAGCAAGATCTCATTTGGCAGGGTTACCAATAACAGTTCAGTAGCTGGCAATGAAAATGTGAATCCAGTGTGGTATGAATCTATGTTGTATCGATCCATAATACAGCAGCTCATACTGAGAGGCTGCGTCAAGCGTCTTTTTTTTTTCTCTACGTGAAAAACATGAATACAGATTTATACAAAATCTGCGAGAAAATTTGCAGCACGTCATATTAGGAAGAAATCGCCCCCTAGAATGAATTCTGTATGGAAACCTCCCCCCGCAGAGTGCCTATAGCGCTGAGGGTCTGATTTTACACAGAGTATTTTTATCATGTTTTTTTTCTATTGTGCTTTCATTGACATTTTCACAGTTTTCTGCTTAAAACACTGGACAATTATATAAAACACAACAAAGCAGAATATTACAATGTCTATATACGCAGCTTTTGGGAGGTTTGGGGTCAAAAAGTGACAAAATAAAAACTGCTACCAAAATTGGTTGTTAAAAATTGCATTAAACACTTGAAATACAGGGCGTTATAAAACTCTTGAAGGAATTCAATTAGGGAAAATTGGTCATTGGAAAGGCGGCAAAAACATATTTACAATAAATATTTTCCGTGACTTTGTGATGTATGTAAAAGTCACTAGCCACAATCCAACTAGACTGTTTCTGTCCTCACTCAATACACTTGCATTGAGCAAGGTAGAGCCCATCTAGTCAGATTGTGGCCAGGAGTATGCATATCTAAAACTTGTGGTCACATGACCGCCGTTCTATAGGGTCATCACACTTTTTTTGCATAAATTTATATTGAGGCCCCTCCTGTAGTATCATCACTGTGGTACATCGCTCACTTAGCTGCACATGGAAGTAGACACAGGTAAGCTGTCTCTTTAAATCTCTTGTTGGTTTATTAAAATGCGGCATAAACCAACATTGAGTCCATAAAAATAATCACGGCCCTTTGGTCAAACTAGGAAAGCAAACAAAGCAAAAGTGGTCATGCAAAACACAGTCCTTGTGTTAGCAGGGGTTCACCTGCCCAGAGTTTAGCAACTCCACATGGTTCTGGTCAGCTCGACACAATCATGTCTGGAGTTAGTGACTCGCCCCCTGGGCTGTGGGGCACTCGGATCCGGGCAGTAGGGGAACGATGGGAGTAGTAGTGGCAACCCGGTTCCGTGGCTCAGGGTGGTCAGGCCAGTGGTAGTCCGTTATGTGCTGTTGATTATGTCCGACTACGCCACCCGTGGATTTGCGGTCATTAGGAACCGCCGCTGCAAGGCAGACCGCTGGGGCTGATGATGTATGCAGCTGAGATGGTGTGACTCCCCACGGGAAGAGTGCGGCCCCAGGGCAGTGTAGTGGATGTTGGGAGTGATGGTAGTGAGAGTCCCAGTGCTGATAGTGCTGGAGGAGCAAGGAGCACGCAGACAACAGGTTGCAGTCCAGGGTCTTTACTAGAACAGGTAAATTGACCCACAAACAGTCCCAGCTAAGAGGGGACCTGGATGTCTGAGAGCAACAGGGAAATTGGCCCTGGTCAGGGTGAGGGTGTATGCCTACCGTGCTTTCTGTGCTCCTTCTGGCTATCTCCTCCTTATAGGGTAACAGCCCACGTTTCCGAGCTTTCCGTGTATTCTCGCCTGTATGGCCGGCAACGTGGGTTCCTTTCTGCTCCCAGCCTTGTACGGCTTTGCTGGTCCCTTCTGTTGTGGCAGGGCCTCCAGGCTTCTTAGGCCAAGGAATATACAGTCCCCTGCGGACTGGTTCTCTGCTGGAGGATGTGGAATCCTCCCAGCCTCAGACACCAAAGTCTGGTAAATTAAGTTCGTTATCTGCCAAGACAGGCTCACTTCGCCTCTTGTCTCTGGCTTGTGGCTCTCCTACTGCCACACTTCCTCTTAGGTGCAATACAACTGTCCCTCTCTGCTCTGGGACCTGAATCCTGAGACAGGTCGTCCAGCTCTCCCTAACCCTGCCCCCAGCACCAGCTTTTATAGGGGCAGCCAGCTCCCCCTACTGGCCTGAGACAGGAGGTACTGCATGCTAATGTTCCCCTGACTAGAGAACCTCCCCCTTGCTCTCAGACACAGCTTTATTACATTTTGTGGCATCCAGGCCAGGGTGACACATTAGCATCCCCAGACTTACTGAACTGAATGCCTCAACAGGTCGAACATTTAAACCCCAGACCACACCCTGGGGTGGAGATATGGTGAACGACCTCCCACCTGCTCTATAGTCGTTCACCAAAAAAAATGGCCCATTTAAATATGGCTGATTAATCCTCTCAGCACATAACATGCAGGAGAAGACTTCCAGGTTTCACATCACTGAAACTAATAGGCTCAGTGAAACATATCTCCCCTCCAGCACTCTGCAAGTGACTTTGTCACATCACATATAGAGTCTCTCCTACAGTGTAATCACATATAGAGCCCCCCATAATATAATAACATATAGAGCCCCCCATATTGTAATCACATATAGATGTGTGGCACCCCAGGAGTCCGGTTGCCACAGTGGCATTGGCTCCCTCACAGAGGGTGATGCCATGCCTGGAAGCAAGGAAGGGTCCCCTAATCAGGTTTGCCAGCATACAACACTTTCCTGGCTCCAGACCAAAAAGGGGAGCCCCTCCCCTTTACACTGGAATCTGGAGGCGGGGTTAATAAGCGTGAGTTGAGAGGAGTTGGAGAAAGGAGGACAACGAGGAAGGACTTGGGGAAGGGAGCTGTGAATAAGCTCGCCCCAGAGGGAAGCGCAAGTGGGAGCGACACTTAAGGAAGGCCCGAGCTGCCTGCCATACAGGTGAGGAAAAAGACGCTTTACTCAGGGACGAGGGCCGCAGCATAGCTTCAAGCAGCAGGGCCAACGAGAATAGCGCAGAGGGAAGGCCTACAACTCCACCTGGTGAGGTGGATCCCCAACTTGGTTCCAGGTCGCCCAGACCTCTACTACCAGCTAGTACCCGTGCCCCGGTCGGCTTAACAAACCACAAGTAAAGATAAGAGGAAACCGCCATTAAGCTGTGGACTGGTCATTATCTGCGCCATCACCTGCATTACACCGCACCAACAACATCTACCTCCACAATTCTACATATACTGCCCTGGAGCTTAGCTCTGCCTGTGGAGAGCTGAACCAACTCTGCTGTGTCACCACCAGCTCCAGTGGATCTGCACCGCAGTGGTGGCCCTATATAGCCGCATACCACAGGTGGCGTCACGAACATTATCTCCAAAAACTTTATTCACCTTTTACTTTCCCTTTAATTAACCGGGTCACTGCCACCGTGACATCCCCCAGCATCGACCGGCCTGGCTACCGAGTACCCCACGGCCCAGGGGGCGCGTCAACCTGGCGTCACGAACAGGATAAACAAAGCCCGGTATAACTGGGTACTGTGTGCTATAGACTTTACTGAACTCTATCATCACGTCATTTGCCGTCAGCCGAGGGGAAGTTGGAGGCCCGATCCGGAACCACCGGGTAATCGATGCCTCTCGCCGGCAGAGCGGCATACTGGTACGTCAGCAGAAACCCAGGACCTGGCTGAGGTTCACTAGGGGGGAGGAAGATGCCCAACCTGGGAGAGGATTCAGCAGCAGGCGCAGCCGCCGCCACTGTAAAGCCGTTATCAATGCCATATATACCAGGTGCGGCGTGGTTGCCCTAGTACTCAGGGGAGTCGCACACCCTAAGCGAATTTGAGGAGAGACTGCTCAGTTTGTTTCAAGTGTACCCCCTGTCTGAGGAGCAAAAAGTCAGCATCCTCATAGGCCAGCTAATCGGTGCAGCCCAGAGGGAGGTGAAGTCCAGGCCGGGCAGGGACAAAAGCACTGTTAAGGATATTCTGGCCCTGTTGAAGGAAACCTTTGACACCCGCACAGCAGCAGAGATTTAAATGAAGTTCTACGGGTGCAAACAAAGGGTGCAGGACAGTGTACGGGACTATGCTCTAAACCTGCAGGAGCTGCGGGCCATTAAACAGGTAGACCCCTACAGTGTGCAAGACGAGGACAGATTGCTAACTGAGCAGTTTATCGAGGGGCTCCTGTCTAACGCTCACCGGACACAACTGCGCATTATGGCTCTGCAAAACCCTGATCTGGACTTTGCGCAATTTAAAGACAGCAATCCGGGTGCTGCGAGAATCAAAGCCAAGTGGCCCTCCAGCGCCCAGCTGTAACATACCACCAGGAGGTGGCATCCTTTTCCCCGGCACCTGTGGAGGCTGACACGCAGACCCTAGATAATGACCCCTCTGCAGACCTACGCCTTCAGGTCCAGGAGCTGACCAAAAGTATGGCTACACTAACCAAAACCGTGCAGGCCATGCAAGTGTCTCCAAAAGAAAGAATCCAGCTGGCCTCCAGTCCAGATGACGTCTCGTGGTGACGACAGAGAAGGATTCCACCGACCAGAGGGAGAAACAGCGATCGCTGCGACCAGGACTGACAACCCATCTGCCGTCGCTGTCAAAAGGCGGGGTACCTCACAAGATTCTGCGATTTAAACGAGCAACCCCTGGGGCAGAGGGCCAACCCCCAGGAGTAAGACGACCAGGCCCACAGAGCTGGCGAGACAAGTACGTGGGAGGACGACCGGTCCTACCTGGCGTGCTTGTTGGCATCTCGATGAATGCTGGACACTGGTTCCCAGGTGACAACGATGCCACATATCCTTTATAAATGATACTGGACTGATTCAGACATTACCCGCCGTCCAGATGAACATATTAACATCTATGCCAGCAATGGTCAGCCCTTGCCTCAGGTGGGGTATAAAGAGGTGACCATAAAGGTTGGCCGAGTAGAATTGCTATCACAAGGGATGATTATTGTTGATATTGATCGCCGAGAAAGCCATCCTATGATAACCTTAGGCACCAATGTGATAGAGAATTGTCTTGGGGAAATTATTGTTTTGTTGCAACAGGTCGCAGAGTCTGCCAGCTCTGGTCAGCAGCGAGTTCTGCAAAAGGAGATCAAACCCCTGATGCAGAGACAACAGGTAGAGCTGTCTGGAGGAGAAGTCGGCATTGTCAGAATGAGTGATCCATTTCCCATTGCAATGCCCCCTAGGAGTGAAATGTTAATATGATGTCGGGTAGCCATAGGTCTCAGGGGTCAAGATTATCAGGTCCTGGTAGAACCCGTGTACTCTGATAGTAGGCCCACCATCTTGACAGCCAGGGGGTAGTCGATGTCCGCAAGAGGAGAGTACCGATACGCGTCCTGAATTGTGGGAAGAAAGATGTCCATTTACCCCGGTATGCTACCCTTGCTAAGTTATTCACTGTCAGTAACAATGCAATAAAGGCAGTGGAACCCTTGCCTCCGTCCGAACAGGTGGAAGACAATGGCCCCAAGGGTCAGATGGAGGATTGGTGTCAGAAGCTACAAGTAGGCACTGACTCAACCCCTTTGCACCAAAAGCATGGAGTATACCTGGTAGTCCAAGAATATGAGCGAGTCTTTAGCAAACACCCACTAGACTTTGAGCAGGTAAAAGGGGTCCAACATCATATCCCCACAGGAGATCATCCCCCCATTAAAGAGAGGTACCGGCCTGTACCACCAGCTCACTATCAATGTGCCAAAGGACTGTTACAGGAGATGAAGGAGGCTGGGGTAATCAGAGATAGTTGTAGCCCCTGGGCAGCTCCATCAGTCCTCGTTAGAAAGAAAGATGGTACAATGAGGATGTGTGTTGATTACAGGCAGATTAACCGCATTACACATAAGGACGCCTACCCATTATCCAGAATTGAGGAATCATTAGCTGCACTGAGATCTGCTATCTATTTCTCCACTTTAGATCTCACCAGTGGGTATTGGCAGGTTTCTGTGGCAGAGGCGGACAGAGACAAGACCGCGTTTACGACACCAATGGGCCTCTGCGAGTTCAACTGCATGCCATTGGGGCTCTGCAATGCCCTGGGAACTTTCCAGCGGTTAATGGAGTGTTGCCTAGGACACAAAAACTTCGAAACCATTCTGCTGTATTTAGATGACGTAATCGTCTACTCAAAGACGTACGAAGATCACCTGGAGCACCTGGCCAAAGTGTTCGAAGCCCTATCTGGTTATGGCATGGAAGTAAAGCCGTGCAAGTGACTCGCCCCCTGGGCCGTGGGGCACTCGGAGCCGGGCAATCGGGAAACGATGGGGGTAGTAGTGGCGACCCGGTTCCGTGGCTCAGGGTGGTCAGACCAGTGGTAATCCCTTTATAAGTTTTAAGCGATGTCCGACTACGCCACCCGTGGATTGCGGTTATTAGGAACCGCCGCTGCAAGGCAGACCACTGGGGCTGATGATGTATGGAGCTGGGACAGTGTGACTCCCCACGGGAAGAGTGCGGCCCCAGGGCAGTGTAGTGAATGGTGGGAATGATGGTGGTGAGAGTCCCAGTACCGGTAGTGCTGGAGGCGCGAAGGAGCACACAAACAACAAGTTACAGTCCAGGGTCTTTACTCACAGTTCATTTGTTCCGGGTCACTTCTGTCAGCAGTGACCGCTCGAGCCGTGCTGCGTCCACCAGGTGTGGGGCTCGGTCAACTCCCAGGCAGCTCAGAGGTATGGCTCAGGACCCCCTTCAATCCTTCCTCTAGCCTGCCTCACCAGTGACCCACTTTTGTCCATCTGCCGCGGATCTGCGCGGGTAAACGTGGGCCCCGTTCCCCGCTGTCCTTCATGGTGCCTTCCTAGCAGGTTTGAAGAGGTGCTGCACCAATAAATGGTCACAGCCTCCAGTCTTTGGCTGAGGGTTGTTTCACCTCCACCAACTTGGGATCCGGTACCCTTAATCTGCCTGACCCTTCACCCGGTATTCTCGTGGGTTCTTAGGGTCCCTTCCACCTTCTTGTTCCTGAGCCCCTCTGTTCCTCTGTCTCTTCTTCTCCTCTTTTCTGCTCCTCCTTCTTCTCCTTTCCCGTGGAGCTGGGCTGAGAAGGAACCACAGCTCCCCTTCACCTCCTCTCTCTCTCCACTCTACTCCTCGGCCTTTCTCTAGGCCCACTCTGGAGTAGAGCTCCTACAGAGCCTCTACTCCCTGTCTTCTCCTCAGTCTGCACAGACTGACTGAACTCCACCCAGAGCTAAGATGGTGCCCACTTTTTATACCTCCCTATAGCCATGAGCCCAGGTGACCAGCAACCAATGGGCTCCTATCTACGCTCAGGAACCAACCCCTATCTGCTCCTACATCACTGGGTTTTCCTCCCCCCTCCCCACTCCAGCCAGGGACATGGTCTGTCGTACCTTCATTTCTGTCTAATGGTAGTACCGTTGAGCTCTCCCTCGGAAATGGGGTGAGTGTGCTGTATGCAGCTAACTGAGCCCTGGTCCATACTCCATCCTTACCCGGGAGTGGAATACCACACCTCTGGCAGAGGTGCAATACCCCTGTAGCGGCCAAGCCCTCGGGGCGCTACACAAGTGCCACCTGTTGAAGCCCAAGGTGCAGTACCTAGGTCATGTGGTAAGCGCCGAAGGTGTAGTACCAGACCCTGAAAAAGTCACCGTGATCAAGGTCTGGCCAAGACCCTCCACTATCAAAGAAGTGCGGCAGTTCCTCAGGCTAGTAGGCTACTACAGGAGATTCATCAAGGGTTTCACCAAGATAGCAGCAACCATGCAGGACCTCTTAGTGGGCCAGTCAAAGAGGGCCAAGATCCCGAATCCTCCGTTCAAATGGGGTAAACCAGAAGACGAATCCTTCACTCGACTGAAAGTGGCTCTTACGGGAGACGAAGTCCTGGCCTAACCCGACTATGGCCAACCCTTTATACTCCATATGGATGCCAGCAACGTAGGATTGGGAGCGGTGCTGTCCCAGGTACAGCAGGGCAGAGAGAGAGTGATTGCCTATGCAAGCAGGAAGCTCCGTCCCACGGAAAGGAACCCCGACAACTATAGTTCCTTTAAGTTGGAGTTTTTAGCCACAATCTGGGCTGTAACAGAGCGCTTCAAACACTACCTCGCCTCCTCCAGATTTACAGTCTTCACAGATAACAACCCGCTGACGCACCTGGAGACTGCAAAGCTTGGTGCCGTAGAACAACGATGGATGGCTCGACTGTCCAACTACGAGTTTACCATCAAGTATCGGGCAGGGCATAAAAACGCTAATGCTGATGTGTGGCGCCCCTGAGGGTTTAGTCGCCACAGAGGTACTGCATCTCACCCAGAGGTGTGGTATCTCAATCTCAGGTAAGGATAGAGTGCTGCCCAGGACCCTAACACCCCCATCCAACACTACACTACTCCAGAGCAGCAGGAGGGGCAAGATGCGTCTCTTTTCCTGCTGAGCCCTGTCCCTGGCTGGAGTGGGGGGAAACAAGTGAAGGGGAACCATGTATTGGGTGTGGGTGGAGGAAGAAGATTAGGGGAGCACTTAGAAGGAGGATATAAAAGAGGGAAGCAATCTTGGGAATGTAGTCAGTCTGAGGAGAACAGTGAGAGGAGCAGGAGCTCAGCAGGAGCTCTGCTCAGGAGGAGGGCCTAGCCAGAGAGGCCCAGGACAGACTGAGGAGAAGGAGCAGGAAAAAGAGCTCCAGGAGCGAAGAGGGGATCCCAGGGGTACGGGCAGTGCTGGAGGCCACCCGTACGCCCGAATCTACCAGGCGGTGGAGGGATCGAGCCGCAGAGGGGACCGGCCCCTAACCAGTGAGAATTATAAAGTTCAACTAGAAACCGGAGGCTTCTGTACTTTCAGGGTGCAGTTGCTACATCCGCACTCATTCTCTAAAAAGGTAGCCACATAGGTTCCAGGGAACTCCAGGTTGCCCAGAAAGATCCGAGGATACCGGCTTGGGACACTGTTTGCGAGGCGCAGGGCAGGAAGGGTGAGAGCCAGCGCAGGAAGATGGCTGAGAAGGGCATGTAGAACGGGGTCCTGTCAGGCACTCTTGAAATACCTGGGGGATTGCTGAACCCCTGCCCGGTGAACGCAGCACAACGTGGGAAGTTATGATCTGCAGTCGTAACCAGGAGCAAAGTGAGAACTGTGAGTAAACCCAGAAGACTGCACCCCACTGTCTCTGTGAATTATTGCTGCGCCATCACCCCCTGCACTACACTGCCCAGCATCATCTACAACATCTATAACATCTACACTGCCCTGGAGCTAAGCTCTACCTGTGGAGAGCCAAACCAACTCTGCTGCATTAACAACAGCTCCAGAGGACCTGCTCCGCAGCGGCGGCTCCCTTTAGCCACATACCACAGGTGGCGTCACGAACTTTATATAAAAGCTATAAATCCCCTGTAAATAACCCCTTTTAATGACCACCCTGGGTCACGGACTGGGTCACCGCCACTGTGACATCTCCCCTAGCAACGACCGGCCCGGCACCGAGTAACCCACGGCCCAGGGGGCGCGTCATCGATGCGCTGTCCAGGATGCCCAACTTGCCAGATGGGGGAGAAGACCCGGAAAAGCTGGAGGAGATAGAGTTACCGGCTTTCCATCATCACGGGGTGACCCAGTACTCCCACTGTGTGAGGAACAAGCTCTCCGCCAACAGAGAGGCCACGTTTAACCCGTTGCCCCACCATGGATGGGCAGAGACGCAGGATAGCGTCCTGGCTGTCCACCTAGTAAAGGAGTTGCTGACACAAGCTGACTCACACCTTGATCCAGATGCTCCACAGGAGACCCAACAGTTGTGGAAGGAGAAGGGCAAGCTGTTCATCTATGAGGGAAAGCTGTGTCGAAGAAGCATCAACTTCCGGACACACGAACTGGTCTGGCAGGTGGTAGTCCCGAAGCGGGATATGCCAATGGTCTTAGAGGCGTACTACGATGGAGCAGGACACTTCGGGTGGAAGAAGTTGTAAGTCCTGCTACGTGAGCGATTCTACTGGGCTGGCATGAGGAAAGCAATCAAGGGATGGTGTCGAGAATGTGGTCCATGCAACCTGAGAAGGAAAGACCGTGATGGCCAGAGGGCTCCCCTGCAGCCCATAATCACTAAACAACCACTTGAACTGGTAGCCTTGGACCACATGAAGCTAGCCCCAAGCCGGTCAGGCTATGTCTACGCTCTCACCATAGTAGACCACTAATCCCGATTCCTGGTAGTAGTGCCAGTGAAAGATCAGATGGCTAAGACGGTAGCCAAAGCATTTCAACAACACTTTTGTCACCCCACGGTTACCCTGAGCGAGTGCTTATCGACCAAGGCCCAGCCTTTGAAGAAAAAGTGTTTCAAGAATTTTTTAACTTGTATGGCTGCTAGAAAATAAGAAAGATGCCATATCATCCCCAGACCAACGGGTATTGCGAGAAAATGAACCAGGTGGTAATAGACCTGTTGAAGACATTGCCCCTTGAGGAACGTACCCTGTGGCCAGAGAAGTTACCAGATTTGGTGGACCTATACAACCACATCTCAGTGAACTCCACCAACGGTACACCCGCTTACCTGATGAGAGCAAGACCTGGCAAGTAACCCATTGACTTAGAAATTGGGAGTTTTAACACCTGAAATGACATCACCAGATGCAGACTGGGATACGAAGCGGCAGCAACAATACCGCAAGGTGCAAGAATGTGTGGAGAGAAGGTTGTCCCAGGCAAGACAGTAGAAAACTTATAATCAGCACGCACCTGCAGTTCCCTTGTCACCAGGAGAACAGGAACTCAAAAGGAAAAGATGAGTTCACAAATTAGATGATCAGTGGGAGGTTGAGCCATACACCATCTTACCATCAAATTTTGACAACACCAAGGTGTGCCTCATCAGTAAAGATGGAGGAGAGACATCAGCGGCAGTCTCACGAGACCACCTGAAGATATGCCCTGATCAATTGAGACACAAAGAGGAAGATCAAAACAGCCCCCATCACACAGAAAAGAAGGAAGAGACGGTCCAAACCATCCTTGGAGAATTTCCCCGGTCCTGGACGCAGGTGAATCAAGCAATCGTGGTATCTGTCTTAACCTTTCCCCAAGTAGCCTCACCGGAAGCCACAGAGACTCTAGAACAGCAGAGAGACCAGTCAGCCCCAGAAACAGATGCTTCATCAGCAGCGGATCAGGAGAATCTACCCCCTGCTAGTGGTGAATCTGTCATACCCATGGTGAGTTTAGGAGTTCGCAGAAGGCGATCTGGTATACCAGTACTACGTAGGTCCACAAGAAGCGTAGTGAATAATGCAACCACCATACCAGCGGTAGACACTAGAGACCCGGGTAGGTCATTTGCAACAACTGTACTGCATAGATCAACCTATAGTACCATAGGTCAGCTCCCTGCCTGTTATAGGGACTAAGAAGTAGTAAAATAATAGTATATGGTGTATAGTTGTAACCGTTAAGTAATCCTGAGTATATATAGTTATTCAATTTATGGACAAATGGACCACAGGACTAGGTGTGGTCAGTACAATGCTGAATAAAGTTGATTGTTGGCCTTGAAAATAAACCATAGGCGTGGCTGAAAACCAGGCCCACCAACAGGGTGCCCTGAAGTCACGCCAAGGGACGATACACGAAGTGGGTTGAGGCGGTTCTCACCAACCAACCTTCAGGTATCCAGAAAAAAAGTCAATTCCTGGATTGTGGCGTAAAGACTAAGCGCCGCAGTGACTGCTACCAATTTATGTTGTGTTTTTGTGATTTTTGCTTTTTGAGACTTTGTAAACTATTTGTAATGTGAATTGTTATTGTTGTTAATTGTTCAATTCAAAAGGTGTCCTCAGTCTGGGAGTACTGAATTTAACTAGGGGGGAATGTGGCGCCCTAGGGAGTCCGGTTGCCTCCCTCAAAGGGGGTGATGCCATGCCTGAAAGCAAGGAGGGTTCCCTAATCCGGTCTACCAGCATACAACCAGGGGTGGATTAAGAGTAGCAAGGGCCCCGGGCAGTTTAGAAGGCGCGGGCCCCCCCCCCACACCTGATTTATCACGTGACATGTCACATGATCCCCTGTGATAGATCATGTGATAGTTCACGGGAAATTAATTTGGCACAATATTAATTGTGCTGCCTCATCTGAGAGCAGCACAATATAGGGGCAGATACCCTGATTCCAGCGATGTGTCACTTTTTCAGCTGCTTGTCATTTTGAGAAAATCACCGTTTCATCTGCTGCAGATCTAGCAGCTCTCTGAATGCTGCGCTCTGTATAGCCCCACCCACACCACTGATTGGCAGCTTTCTGCCCATGCTCAGTGTACACAGAAATCTACTGATCAGTGATGGGGGTGGGGTCCTACAGAACTTACTAGTCATCTAGTGATAATTACCTTCTGACAAATCAATGATTTTATCAAAACAACACTAAGCAGCCCAGTAAGTGACACATTACTGGAATCAGTGCCTCTAACCCTACATTATGCTGCTCTCAGATTAGGTGGCAAAAACATGATGACAGATTCCCTTTAAAGGAGCTGTAAACACAAAAAAGTTTGTATTAAAAAAAATACAAGCCATTTGTGAAATTAACTTTTTTTCATTGTTAATTCACATTAGACTGTATCTTCAACACTTTTGTCAGCAGGTCTTATTACAGACTCTAAATAGGGCAGCTCTCTCCCTCTCCCTCAGCAGAAAGTCACAGCATGGTTAAAAAACGGGATCTTTTATGATTTTCTCATAATAAATAAAAAAGGACATTCAAGTCCTCCAAACTATTTTCCATTTCTCTATAGGGGTGGTCCTAAATCTTTCTTGTTCTTTAGTTGATCACATGTCAAAAAGGCAAAGCATTTACTATGAACTCGCCTAAAAAAATATACACTGGGAGAGTAATATCATCATCTGCATGTAAATATTCCTTGACTCTAAGGGCTCGCTCACACTGTCGTATAACACGGCCGAATGCTAAGTGATGTTTTATCAGATAGGACTCGGCCCTATGTTATACTATGGGACAGTGCAGATCTGCGATTATCGGCATGAGAAAATAATCTCATTCGATATTCGGACCATGTGCACCCATACAAGTCTATGGGTGCACGTAAAACATTGGACTGCACACGGATGTCATCCAAGTGCAGTGCGATGAACACTCACAGAGACTATGGAGAAGATGGAGAAAGTAAGTTCTCCATCTTCTCCATATCTGTGCTGCGAGAGAATCGGATCACACTCAGTTGAAGCTCTGACAGAGTTTGAGCCAAGTGTCATTAGCATAATTGGCCCTATTCTCTTGCATGAGAGAATATATGGCTTAGTGAGTGGACCCTAAAACTGAATAGCAGTGACGGACAGGCACCTCACAAGCGGGATCCAGGTAGCTCTCAGATGTCATGTAGGTAGGGCTTCATTCCATGGGGTAGGGCTTAATTTCAAGGTATATAAAAAAATGGACTTTAAATAAAAATTAAATGAACACAAAAAGCACTAATTGAGTTATTTTTTTCGTATTTATGTTTGCAGCCCCTTTAAAAACCCTTTGAGGACCAAGGCACATATATGTCCCATAGTTTTAAACTGGAAAAAAATTTGATTGAATAAAATTTAAGGTCCTCGAAGGTTTAAGTAGGTCATAAATTCATACGAATACTTGCTCATACAATTGCACATGCCAAAAGATGAAGAAAAACAGAATCAAAAATATGACATTAAGTGGAGCACTTACAGGTATTCAAGGTGAAAGAGACCAGCAAAGGCATCTTCTCGAATGACAGTAAATGAGTTAGAATTCAGCCAGCTGAAAATGAAGACAGCAGGTTAGAAGCGAACCAGACTTTATGGTGCTCAGAATTAGTCAAGCAGAATTTATTGACTGCTCTTGCAAAGCACTGAGACTCCCGCGGTGTATAGATGGCGCCGTGCGGCCTCCCGCTGTGTATAGATGGCTACGTGCAGCCTCCCGCTGTGTATAGATGGCTACGTGCAGCCTCCCGCTGTGTATAGATGGCACCGTATAGATGGCTACGTGCGGCCTCCTGCTGAGTATACGTGTATAGATGGCTACGTGCGGCCTTCTGCTGAGTATAGATGCCGCACAGCGCCCCCCCCCAGAGACAGCAGGAGGCCGCACAGCGCCATCTATACTCAGCGGGAGGCCGCACGTAGCCATCTATACACAGCGGGAGGCCGCATGGCGCCCCCCCAGAGACAGCAGGAGGCCGCACAGCGCCATCTATACTAAGCGGGAGGCCGCACGTAGCCATCTATACACAGCGGGAGGCCGCATGGCGCCCCCCCAGAGACAGCAGGAGGCCGCACAGCGCCATGTATACTCAGCGGGAGGCCGCATGTAGCCATCTATACACAGCGGGAGGCCGCACGGCGCCCCCCCAGAGACAGCAGGAGGCCGCACAGCGCCATCTATACTCAGCGGGAGGCCACACGTAGCCATCTATACACAGCGGGGAGCCGCACGGCGCCATCTCTACACAGCAGGGGGCCGCACGGCGCCATCAATACACGGTGGGGGGCCGCACGGCGCCATCTATACACAGCGGGGGGGCGCACGTAGCCATCTATACACAGCGGGGTCCGCACGTAGCCATCTATACACAGCGGGGGGCCGCACGGCGCCCCCCCCAGATGCAGCAGGAGGCCGCACGGCGCCAACTATACTCAGCAGGTGGCCGCACGCAGTCAAGCACACACACAAACATATACAGACATATACATACACGCATAAACACATTTGAAACACAAAAATACATATAAACAGACATCACACAATCATACCTGCCCACACACACACAAACAGACATCACACAATGATATCTGCTCCCCCCACACACATACAAACAGACATCACACAATGACATCTGCCCCCCCCCCACACACACACACACAAACAGACATCACACAAACAGACATCACACAATGACATCTGCCCACACACACACGCACATACAAACAGACATCACACAATGACATCTGCCCACACACACACAGACATACACACACAAAAACAGACATCACACAATGACATCTGCCCACACACACACACACACACAAACAGACATCACACAATGACATCTGCCCACACACACACACACACACAAACAGACATCACACAATGACATCTGCCCACACACACACACACAGACATCACACAATGACATCTGCCCACACACACACACACACACACACACACAAACAGAAATCACACAATGACATCTGCCCACACACACACAAACAGACATCACACAATGACATCTGCCTCCCCACACACACATACAAACAGACATCACACAATGACATCTGCCCACACACACACACACACACAGACATCACACAAACAGACATCACACAATGACATCTGCCCACACACACACACACACATACACACACACACACATACACACACATACATACACACACACACACACAGACATCACACAATGACATCTGCCCACACACACACAGACATACACACACAAACAGACATCACACAATGACATCTGCCCACATACACACACACACACACACACACACACACACACACACATACATACACACACACACACACACACACACACACACATACACACTCACCATCCCCCGGCTCAGCTCCAGTCCTCAGGCTCTTCGGTGCAGCAGAGCAGGCCGGGTGCGCACTGCGTGACGTCACAGCTAGGAGACACGGGCGCGCACAGGGCCGTGTCTCCTAACATTTGAAACACAAAAATACATATAAACAGACATCACACAATCATATCTGCCCACACACACACAAACAGACATCACACAATGATATCTGCCCCCCCACACACACATACAAACAGACATCACACAATGACATCTGCCCCCACACACACACATACAAACAGACATCACACCATGACATCTGCCCACACACACACACACACAGACATCACACAATGACATCTGCCCACACACACACACACACACACACATACACACACACATACACACACACACACAGACATCACACAATGATATCTGCCCACACACACACATACAAACATACACACACAAACAGACATCACACAATGACATCTGCCCACATACACACACACACACACACATACACACACACACATACACATACACACACACACACATACACACACACACACATACACATACACACACACACACATACACACTCACCATCCCCCGGCTCGGCTCCAGTCCTCAGACTCTTCGGTGCAGCAGAGCAGGCCGGGTGCGCACTGCGTGACGTCACAGCTAGGAGACACGGGCGCGCACAGGGCCGTGTCTCCTAGCAGTGACGCAGTCGGGCCAGCACAGGGAAGTTAACTGCTGCAGTGCTGGCCCGGCCGAAGAAAGAAGTAGCGGCGTCCGCTGCTGG
Source organism: Phyllobates terribilis (assembly GCF_046119375.1). Taxonomy (NCBI): domain Eukaryota; kingdom Metazoa; phylum Chordata; class Amphibia; order Anura; family Dendrobatidae; genus Phyllobates; species Phyllobates terribilis. The sequence goes on from NW_027362797.1 coordinate 3,140,934, forward strand.
GGGAGCGGTACGGGGCCCCCCCTCCCGCCACTGCTACCGGTATGTGCCGCGGCGGCCCGCACATATAATGAGGGCAATCCGGCATTAGACACCTCGCCCAGAGCCGCGGGCCCTCTGGAGGCTCGGGGCCCTGGGCGGTCGCCCGGATTGCCCTCATTATAATCCGCCTATGCATACAACACTTTCCTGGCTCCAGACCAGAAAGGGGAGCCCCTCCCCTTTACACTGGAATTTGGAGGCGGGGTTAGTAAGAGTGAGTTAAGAGGAGTTGGAGACAGGAGGACGACGAGGAAGGACCTGTGAAAGGGAGCTGTGAATAAGCTCGCCCCAGAGGGAAGCGCAAGTGAACCAGACACCGGAGTCCATGGTTGTGGGGCACTGAAGGCCCAGCAGCTGAATGCGGAGGGCAGGAGACTGCAGGTCTCCTGGCCCCACCAGACACCCGGCGGCCCAGCAGCACCATAGGGCCCAGCCACGTGGGAGCGACACTTAAGGAAGGCCCGAGCTGCCTGCCATACAGGTGAGGAAAAAGACGCTTTATTCAGGGACGAGGGCCGCAGCATAGCTGCAGGGCCAAAGAGAATAGCGCAGAGGGAAGGCCTACAACTCCACCTGGCGAGGTAGATCCCCAACTTGCTTCCAGGCCGCCCAGACCTCTACTACCAGCTAGTACCCGTGCCCTGGTCGGCTTAAAAAACCGCAAGAAAAGATAAGAGAAAACCGCCATTAAGCTGTGGACTGGTCATTATCTGCGCCATCACCTGCATTACACAGCACCAACAACATCTACCTCCACAATTCTACATATACCGCCCTGGAGCTTAGCTCTGCCTGTGGAGAGCTGAACCAACTCTGCTGCGTCACCACCAGCTCCAGTGGATCTGCACCGCAGCAGCGGCCCCATATAGCCGCATGTGACAGGTGGTGTCACGAACATTATCTCTATAAACTTTATTCCCCTTTTACTTTCCCTTTAATTGACCGCCTTGGGTCACGGACCGGGTCACTGCCACCGTGACATCACCCAGCATCGACCGGCCTGGCTACCAAGTACCCCACGGCCCAGGGGGTGCGGCAGATGCCCCCTGTAATTTATTTATCATTTATTTATTTTACTCACGCTTTACAGACATTATGAGCACTGTCCCCATTGGGGCTCACAATCTAAATTTCCTATTAATGTGTCTTTGGAGTGTGGGAGAAAGCCGGACAACTGGGGGGAAACCCACACAAACACGGGGAGAACATTCAAACTCCTTGCAGATGTTGTCCTTGGTGGGATTGGAACCCAAGACCCCAGCGCGTCAAGGCTGCAGTGCTAACCACCAACCGTGCTGTAATGTAATCACATAGAGATCCCCTCGTAATGTAATCACATATAGAGCCCCCTGTAATGTAATCACATATAGAGCCCCCATAATGTAATCACATACTGTATAGAGCCGCCATAATGTAATCACATATAGAGCCCCCCATAATGTAATCACATACACACCTGGTCAAAATTGTTGGTACCCCTCGTTTAATGAAAGAAAAACCCACAATGGTCACAGAAATAACTTGAATCTGACAAAAGTAATAATAAATTAAAAATCTATGAAAATGAATAAATGAAAGTCAGACATTGCTTTTCTGCTGCCACAGAATTTAAAAAAAATTAAACTCATGAAATAGGCCTGGACAGAAATGATGGTACTCTTAACCTAATATTTTGTTGAACAACCTTTTGAGGCAATCACTGCAATCAAACGATTCCTGTAATGAGCAAACTGCTCCAGTTGTCTCGTGTGTGAAGGTAGCCTTTTCCAGGCGGCATGTTTCAGCTCTTTCCAAAGATGCTCAATAGGATTTAGGTCAGGGCTCATAGAAGGCCACTTCAGAATTGTCCAGTGTTTTGCTCTTAGCCATTCTTGGGTGTTTTAGCTGTGTGTTTTGGGTCATTATCCTGTAGCAAGACCCACATCACATATATATGCCCCCCTGTAGTGTAATCACATATAGAGCCCCCCCCCCGTAATGTAATCACATATAGAGCCCCCCTGTAGTGTAATCACATATAGCCTAGAATAATGACGCTGGCACTCTTGGTACAGGATGACACTGACACTAGGGGTACAAGATAATGATGCTGGCACTCTAGACGCAGGATAATGTTGCTGGCACTATGGGCACAGGATAATGACGCTGCCACTCTGGGCACAGGATAATGACGCTGGCATTTGGGGTACAGGATAATGACGCTGGCACTCTGGGTACAGGATAATGACGCTGGCACTCTGGGCACAGGATAATGACGCTGGCACTCTGGGCACAGGATAATGATGCTGGCACTCAGGGCACAGGATAATGACGCTGGCACTCAAGATACTGGATGACGCTGGCACTCTGGGCACAGGATAATGACGCTGGCATTTGGGGTACAGGATAATGACGCTGGCACTCTGGGTACAGGATAATAACGCTGGCACTCTGGACGCAGGATAATGATGCTGGCACTCTGGACGCAGGATAATGACGCTGGCACTCTGGGTACAGGATAATGACGCTGGCACTCTGGGTACAGGATAATGATGCTGGCACTCTGGGCACAGGATAATGACACTGGCACTCTGGGCACAGGATAATGACACTGGCACTCAAGATACTGGATGATGCTGGCACTCTGAGCACAGAATAATGATGCTGACATTTGGGGTACATGATAATGACGCTGGCATCACAGGCCGGCAGCTGACGTCAGCGCGCACATCGCCAGCGTATAACATCACTGCTGGCCTGTGACTGGCTGGCGTCTGCGCCTCAGATAGACGAAGGAGAGTCGCCGCTGGAACGGCAGCCAGGTAAGGAGAAACTTTTTTGTAAAGTCGCACTATGAGGGCGGAATGGGAGATGACATGGGGGCAGAATGGAGTGACATGGGGACAAAATGGGAGGTGACATGGGGGCAGAATGGGAGATGACATGGGGGCAGAATGGGAGATGACACGGGGGCAGAATGGGAGATGACATGGGGGCAGAATGGGAGATGACATAAGGGCAGAATGGGAAAGACGACATGGGAGCAGAATGGAGAGACATAGGGACAAAATGGGAGGTGACATAGGGACAGAATGGGAGATGACATGGGGCAGAATGGGAGATGACATGGGGCAGAATGGAGAGACATGGGGACAAAATGGGAGGTGACATGGGGGCAGAATGGGAGATGACATGGGGGCAGAATGGGAGATGACATGGGGGCAGAATGGGAGATGACATAAGGGCAGAATGGGAAAGACAGGGGCAGAATGGAGAGACGACATGGGGGCAGAATGGAGAGACATGGGACAAAATGGAAGGTGATGACGCGCCCCTGTGCCTGAGTCGCGCAGCGTTGCGCACGCGGGAGCCTACCCGGAGCCGGATCTGATAGGGGTAGTAGTCTCGTGGCGGTGACCCGGTCCGTGCCCAGGGAGTCAAGCTGAGTGGCAGTTTTTAGCAGAAGATGGTACGGTGTTCGACTACGCCACCCGTTGAATGCGGCTATGAAGCCGCCGCTGCAGGGCAGACCGCTGAGGCCGGTGGTAAGGTCGTGCAGCGTAGCTGGTAGAACCCCCAACGGGAGGGGTATGGCCTCAGGGCAACCGATGTGTTAGAAGGGGGTAGCAGGAACCACTCAGAGACGGTGCGGTGTAGTTCTGGGTCTTTACTGGTGACAAAGTAGACCCTCCCGGAGTACTGGCTAGCGATCGGGGCCTGGTCAGTCCGTGAGCTGATGGGATCTCCCCTGGCCAGGCGGAGTTGTAGGCCTCCCCAACTAATCGTACTCTTCTGGCTACCTTGCTAGAGGCGGGTAAAAGTAGCCCACGTCCCTGAGTGTACCGTGTGGTGCTCACCCGTATGGCCGGTGACTCGGGGCCTTTTGGTAGCTTCCGCTCCACGTCGCGGTGCTGGTCCCTTGCGTGTGACCGTGCCTTCGGGTTTCTTGGCCAGAGGACCTGAAATCCCCTGCCGGGCGGTTTCTGCTGCTGGGTAAGGATTAGTCCCCACAGCCTCGGACTCCGGGTCCGGTAAGAACTCTTCAATCAGGGCGAGCTCTACAGCTTCCAGCCCCTGACCTCTTTTAGTACAGCTCCCACAGAGCTCCTGATCTTTCTTTCCCTATAGCTGCTCCACTACAGACCAGACTGTGTCTCTGTCTGTGTTCTCTCACTCTACTCACTAACCCTGCCTCAGCCCCAGCTTTATATAGGGGAAGTTCTTCCCCTCCCAGGACTGGGCAGGAGGTGTGGCATGCATAGGATGTCTGACCAGGAAACCTCCCACCTGCTCACAGACGTAATATTGCTATCACTGTGGGAACCAGACCCCTGGGGTGCTACATTCCCCCCTAGTGAAATTTAGTACTCCGGGACTAAACATATTTTTGTAAAACATAACAAGTAAAAACAGAAACAGTACAATAAAGAAAAACACATTAGGATGGTCACGGCGTGTCCGCAACCGGGTGCAGTTTTTGAAGAAAACAAGGGTGTCCATTTCACCAAGAGACAGGGAGCCGTAACCAGATAGGGGTCTGTCCTACCTCGAGTCCTTAACAGTCTTTAGTCCACTCCTGGTTACGCTCCAACATATGTACAAAGGATTCCGGATAATCCTTAAATGACACCTATAAAATAACTAAAAATACACAATTATTTACAGGCAACAATAAACAGGTAAATACAAATAAACAGTCTAAACACTTAGATCCTCCAACGTACGGGTAACTGGCCTCTAGTGGCTCTAGTGGACCTACGGAGCTGACTGACTGGTCCTGAGCTACCAGGTGTAGGAGCTGTCAAAGGTAAACTGGGCAGCTGTCTACGGGCTCTTTGGCTCACTAGGGGTACGGCAGGCTCACTATAAGCAGAGGGTTGATCCTCCTGGTCTGCTTGTGTGGGGTCTTCTGCCTCCTGGACCGGCTGCTCTTCCAGCTCTACCTGTTTCTCCGTAGGTACTTGAGATGCTGGTTGGAGGAAGGTGAGGACGGGTACCACAACTGCGCCATTGACTTGAGTCCAAGACCGAGGGAAGTCTCCGAGCACAGTACTAACCATATCTTCCCTTTCCTCTGCGGGTCGAGGGTCTTCTTGTTCTTCTTCAGGGCTTCGTAGCTGTTCGGGACACTTCTTCAGGTGATCTCGGGAGACAATGGCTGTGGTTTCTCCTCCATCCTTACTGATTATGCAGACTTTCGGGTTCTCATGGCTTGAGGGCAGTACGGTGTACGGGTCCTTCTCCCACTGGTCGTCCAACTTGTGGAGGCGTCTCTTCCTCTTCAAGACCTGCTCTCCAGGTACCAGGGGAACAGCGGGAGCATACTGGTTGTAAGTCTTCTCCTGTCTTTCTCTAGCTTGAGAGAGACTTCGCTCCACGCTCTCCTGTACTTTCCGGTACTGCTGCTGCCTTTCTGTGTCCCAGTCTGCTTCTGGTGAAGTGTCCTCGGGTGTCAGGACTCCCATCTCCAGATCAACAGGAAGCTTACCAGGTCTTGCTCTCATTAGGTAAGCCGGGGTACAGTTGGTTGAACCTACCGGGATGTGGTTGTATAGGTCCACCAGATCAGGCAGTTTCTCAGGCCACAGACTGCGTTCCTCCAGGGGCAATGTTTTCAGAAGATCTATCACCACCTGGTTCATTTTCTCGCAGAGCCCATTGGTTTGCGGATGATAGGGTGTTGTTCTTATCTTCCGGCAGCCATACAGAGTACAGAACTCCTGGAAGACTTCCGCTTCAAAGGCAGGTCCCTGGTCCGTCAGCACCTGCTCCGGGTATCCATGTGGACGGCAGAAGTGCTGCTGGAAGGCTCTAGCTGCTGTTTGAGCCGTTAAGTCCTTGACCGGGACCACCACCAGGAACCGGGAGTAATGATCTACGATTGTGAGGGCGTAGACATACCCAGATCTGCTTGGAGCCAGTTTCACATGGTCCAGGGCTACCAGTTCCAGTGGCTGTCGGGTGATGATGGGCTGCAAGGGAGTCTTCTGGCTGGCACGGTCCTTCCTTCTTAGGTGGCACGGTCCACAGTCTCTGCACCACCTCTCGATGGTTCCCCTCATGCCTACCCAGTGGAACCGCCCGCGCAGCAGGAACTCCAGCTTCTTCCACCCGAAGTGCCCAGCTCCGTCGTGGTATGCCTCCAGTACCATAGCCGCGTCTCTTCTTGGCACCACTACTTGCCAGATCAGTTCATGCGTCCGGGAGTTAACCATTCTGCGGCACAACTTCCCCTTGTAAAGGAACAGTCGACTCTTCTCAATCCACAGTTGCTTGGCCTCCTCCGGAGCGTCTGGGTCAAGGCGGGCATCTGGCTGAGTCAGCATCTCCTTCACCAGTCGGACGGCGGGGTCACTGTCTTGCGTTTCCGCCCAGTTGTAATGAGGTAAGGGGTTGAACGTAGCGGATTGCTTACTCCTTACACGGTGGGAATACTGGATAGTCCCATGCCGGTGGAACGCGGGAAGTTCAACCTCCTCCAGTTCCTCTGGATCTTCCCCCACGTCCGGTAGGTTTGGCATTCTGGAAAAGGCATCCGCGTTGGTATTGGAGCGTCCTGCCCGGTATTTGATTGTGAACTCAAAGTTGGACAGGCGGGCCATCCATCTCTGCTCCAGGGCACCGAGTCTTGCTGTGTCCAGGTGTGTCAACGGGTTGTTATCCGTGTACACGGTGAACCGGGAAGAGGCGAGGTTGTGCTTAAAGCGTTCGGTGACTGCCCACACCACTGCCAGGAACTCTAGCTTGAATGAGCTGTAATTCTCAGGGTTTCTTTCGGTGGGTCGCAGTTTTCGGCTGGCGTAAGCAATTACTCGTTCTTTCCCCTGCTGGATCTGGGACAGTACGGCTCCTAGCCCGATGTTACTTGCGTCGGTGTAGAGGATAAAGGGCTGGCTGTAATCCGGGTACGCCAGGATTTCATCCCCCGTGAGGGCCATCTTCAGCTGGCGGAAGGACTCTTCTTCCAGCTTCTCCCATCTGAAGGGCGGCTTCTGGTTCTTGGCCTTCCTGGACTGGCCTATCAGGAGGTCCTGCATAGGAGCTGCCTTTTTGGTGAAACCGGGAATGAATCTTCGGTAGTAGCCTACCAACCCGAGGAACTGCCGCACTTCCTTTACGCTGGAGGGGCTTGGCCATTCCTTAATTGCGGTGATCTTATCAGGGTCGGGAGCCACTCCGTCAGCACTCACCACGTGTCCCAGGTACTGCACCTTTGGTTTCAGGAGGTGACACTTGGAGGGTTTCACCTTTAGGCCGTAGTTTGCCAGGGCTTCGAACACTTCTGCCAGGTGTTTCAGGTGGTCCTCGTAGGTCTTGGAGTAGACGATGACATCGTCCAGGTATAACAGGACCGTCTCGAAGTTTCGGTGTCCCAGACAGCATTCCATCAATCGTTGGAAGGTTCCTGGTGCGTTGCAGAGTCCAAACGGCATGCAGGTAAACTCGCTAAGTCCCATCGGGGTGGTGAATGCGGTCTTCTCCCGGTCCGCCTCTGCTACAGGAACCTGCCAGTACCCGCTAGTGAGATCCAAAGTGGAGAAGAAGTTAGCAGATTTTAAAGCAGCCAAAGACTCCTCTATCCTTGGTAAGGGGTACGCATCTTTGTGTGTGATACGGTTGATTTTCCGGTAATCTACACACATTCTCATGGTGTTGTCTTTCTTTTTAACTAAGACTAGTGGAGCTGCCCAGGGGCTACAGCTATCCCTGATTACCCCAGCCTCCTTCATGTCTCTAAGCATCCCCTTGGCGTGTTGGTAGTGTGCAGGGGGTACGGGTCGGTATCTCTCCTTTATGGGAGGATGGTCTCCCGTGGGGATGTGGTGTTCTACCCCCTTTACTCGCCCGAAGTCTAACGGGTGTTTACTAAACACTCTCTCGTACTCTTGAACCACCCGATAGACTCCCTGTTTCTGGTGTGAGGGAGTGGAGTCAGTACCCAAATGTAGTTGCTGACACCAGTCCTCTATTGTTTTCTTAGAGCCGTTACCTTCCTCTGGTTGAGATGGAGGCAAGGGTTCCACGGCCTGTACAGAATTCTGGTTTATGGTGAACAATTTAGCTAGCGTGGCATACTGGGGCAGGTGTACTTCTCTCTTCCCGATGTTTATTATGCGAACGGGCACCCTCCCATGGCGTACATCAACCACCCCCCGTGCTGTCAAAATGGTGGGCCTACTGTGTGAGTAGACGGGTTCTACCATTGCTTGGTAGTCTCTACCTCTTAGACCAATAGCTGCCCGGCACCAAATCATCATTTCACTTTTTGGGGGCATGGCAATAGGGAAAGGGTCACACATTCTCACGCTTCCAATCTCACCACCGGAGAGTTTCACCTGTTGCCGCCGCATCAGTGCCCGGATCTCTTTTTGGAGCACTCGCTGCTGGCCGGAGCTGGCGTTCTTGGCAACCTGCTGTAAAATGAAAATCACGTCTGCAAGACAATTTTCAATCACATTAGTTCCTAGCGTTATCTTTGGGTGACTCTCGCGCTTGTCAATGTCTACAATGATCAGTCCCTGTGCTGCCAGTTCGACTCTACCGACTTTAATGGTCATCTCTTTGAATCCGATCTGTGGCACGGGTTGACCATTGCTGGCGATGATACTCAAGTCGTCGTCAGGGTAGCGGGTTATATCCGAGTCATTCCAGTACTGCTTGAAGAGCACGTACGGGATGGTGGTGACCTGTGACCCGGTGTCAAGTAGGGCACTCATAGGAATGCCATCCAGTACCACAGGCAAGACTGGACGTCCTCCCACATATTTGTCACGCCAGTTCGATGGGCCTGGTGATCTTATTCCTAGGGGTCGGCCCTCTACCCCAGGTTGTGCCAGTTTAAAGGACAGTACCTTGCCATATGTCCGGGTTGATTGCAGCGGCGGCAGATGGGTTGTCCGTCCTCGTTGTATCGGTCGCTGGGTCTTCCTCTGGCCGGTGGGGTCCTCCTTGGTCGACGCCATGGGATGTCCTCCGGTCCGGATGCCAGCTGGATCTTCCCTGGAGCAGAAACCTGTAACGACTGCACAGTTCGGGTTAGCGCGGCAACGCTTTTAGCTAGCTCTTGGACCTGATGTTGAGGTCTGGAGCCGGGTCATTGTTCAAAGCCTGCGCATCAGCTCCCACAGGCCCTGCCGACAAGGGCGCCGCCTCCTGGTGGTAAGCGGTACTAGGGCGCCTGTGGGTCACAACGCCACCCGGTGCCGGTTCTCGGAGCACCCGGATGGCTCTGTCCTTGAACTGTGCAAAGTCCAGATGAGGATCCTGTAAGGCCATTGCCCGCAACTGGGTTCGGTGGGCATTGCAATATAGTCCCTCTATAAATTGTTCGGTCAACAGCCTGTCCTCGTTTCCCACGCCGTCAGGGTCGGTCTGCTTAATGGCTCTCAGGGCCTCTTGTAGGTTTAAAGCATAGTCTCTTATACTCTCATGTGCTCGCTGTTTGCGCCCGTAGAATCTAAGCTTAATCTCGGCTGAGGTGCGGGTATCAAAGGTGTCCTTCAGCCGGGTTAATATCCCTGCGACAGTCCTCCTCCCAGGTGGCCAGGACTTTACCTCCCTTTGGGCTGCCCCGGTTAGTTGGGCCACCAGGATGCTCACTTTTTGCTCTTCTGTGAGGGGGTACACCTGGAAGAGGCTATCCAGCTTTTCTCTAAAGTCATTCAGGGTATGTGACTCCCCTGAGTACTGGGGTAGCCAGGCTGCCCCCGGGATATAGTGTGCTAGTGTGAACATGCCTCTGTTTCTTGTATGTCTGCCATCTTAGACCTCAGTTCACATTGTCTGGTTTTTTGACTTGTTTGCATTCTGTGCAATTTAAGGGTGTGGCATGCCCTTTGTTGAGCTGATTGGTATATATGTAGCTTACCACGGGCCTAGGTGGTCTGGAGTTGGGACCCGGTCCTATTTGTCTACCCTTTTATATGCATTACTTCAACTTTGATATACAGTAAGGTTTTTAATATAGGCAGTATAGGTACCGTCCCAATTTAGGGTCACCTTGCCGCTGGTGGGACGGCTTGTATACTTTTTTTGATCAAAAATAGTTCACTAAGTACCCTATATTTATTATGCAACTTTGCTTTACATTTATATATAATTATGGTAGGGTATGAGATATATTTTTGTCTTGCTTCTTTTTTGCTAGTGTGAACATGCCTCTGTTTCTTGTATGTCTGCCATCTTAGACCTCAGTTCACATTGTCTGGTTTTTTGACTTGTTTGCATTCTGTGCAATTTAAGGGTGTGGCATGCCCTTTGTTGAGCTGATTGGTATATATGTAGCTTACCACGGGCCTAGGTGGTCTGGAGTTGGGACCCGGTCCTATTTGTCTACCCTTTTATATGCATTACTTCAACTTTGATATACAGTAAGGTTTTTAATATAGGCAGTATAGGTACCGTCCCAATTTAGGGTCACCTTGCCGCTGGTGGGACGGCTTGTATACTTTTTTTGATCAAAAATAGTTCACTAAGTACCCTATATTTATTATGCAACTTTGCTTTACATTTATATATAATTATGGTAGGGTATGAGATATATTTTTGTCTTGCTTCTTTTTTGCTAGTGTGAACATGCCTCTGTTTCTTGTATGTCTGCCATCTTAGACCTCAGTTCACATTGTCTGGTTTTTTGACTTGTTTGCATTCTGTGCAATTTAAGGGTGTGGCATGCCCTTTGTTGAGCTGATTGGTATATATGTAGCTTACCACGGGCCTAGGTGGTCTGGAGTTGGGACCCGGTCCTATTTGTCTACCCTTTTATATGCATTACTTCAACTTTGATATACAGTAAGGTTTTTAATATAGGCAGTATAGGTACCGTCCCAATTTAGGGTCACCTTGCCGCTGGTGGGACGGCTTGTATACTTTTTTTGATCAAAAATAGTTCACTAAGTACCCTATATTTATTATGCAACTTTGCTTTACATTTATATATAATTATGGTAGGGTATGAGATATATTTTTGTCTTGCTTCTTTTTTGCTAGTGTGAACATGCCTCTGTTTCTTGTATGTCTGCCATCTTAGACCTCAGTTCACATTGTCTGGTTTTTTGACTTGTTTGCATTCTGTGCAATTTAAGGGTGTGGCATGCCCTTTGTTGAGCTGATTGGTATATATGTAGCTTACCACGGGCCTAGGTGGTCTGGAGTTGGGACCCGGTCCTATTTGTCTACCCTTTTATATGCATTACTTCAACTTTGATATACAGTAAGGTTTTTAATATAGGCAGTATAGGTACCGTCCCAATTTAGGGTCACCTTGCCGCTGGTGGGACGGCTTGTATACTTTTTTTGATCAAAAATAGTTCACTAAGTACCCTATATTTATTATGCAACTTTGCTTTACATTTATATATAATTATGGTAGGGTATGAGATATATTTTTGTCTTGCTTCTTTTTTGCTAGTGTGAACATGCCTCTGTTTCTTGTATGTCTGCCATCTTAGACCTCAGTTCACATTGTCTGGTTTTTTGACTTGTTTGCATTCTGTGCAATTTAAGGGTGTGGCATGCCCTTTGTTGAGCTGATTGGTATATATGTAGCTTACCACGGGCCTAGGTGGTCTGGAGTTGGGACCCGGTCCTATTTGTCTACCCTTTTATATGCATTACTTCAACTTTGATATACAGTAAGGTTTTTAATATAGGCAGTATAGGTACCGTCCCAATTTAGGGTCACCTTGCCGCTGGTGGGACGGCTTGTATACTTTTTTTGATCAAAAATAGTTCACTAAGTACCCTATATTTATTATGCAACTTTGCTTTACATTTATATATAATTATGGTAGGGTATGAGATATATTTTTGTCTTGCTTCTTTTTTGCTAGTGTGAACATGCCTCTGTTTCTTGTATGTCTGCCATCTTAGACCTCAGTTCACATTGTCTGGTTTTTTGACTTGTTTGCATTCTGTGCAATTTAAGGGTGTGGCATGCCCTTTGTTGAGCTGATTGGTATATATGTAGCTTACCACGGGCCTAGGTGGTCTGGAGTTGGGACCCGGTCCTATTTGTCTACCCTTTTATATGCATTACTTCAACTTTGATATACAGTAAGGTTTTTAATATAGGCAGTATAGGTACCGTCCCAATTTAGGGTCACCTTGCCGCTGGTGGGACGGCTTGTATACTTTTTTTGATCAAAAATAGTTCACTAAGTACCCTATATTTATTATGCAACTTTGCTTTACATTTATATATAATTATGGTAGGGTATGAGATATATTTTTGTCTTGCTTCTTTTTTGCTAGTGTGAACATGCCTCTGTTTCTTGTATGTCTGCCATCTTAGACCTCAGTTCACATTGTCTGGTTTTTTGACTTGTTTGCATTCTGTGCAATTTAAGGGTGTGGCATGCCCTTTGTTGAGCTGATTGGTATATATGTAGCTTACCACGGGCCTAGGTGGTCTGGAGTTGGGACCCGGTCCTATTTGTCTACCCTTTTATATGCATTACTTCAACTTTGATATACAGTAAGGTTTTTAATATAGGCAGTATAGGTACCGTCCCAATTTAGGGTCACCTTGCCGCTGGTGGGACGGCTTGTATACTTTTTTTGATCAAAAATAGTTCACTAAGTACCCTATATTTATTATGCAACTTTGCTTTACATTTATATATAATTATGGTAGGGTATGAGATATATTTTTGTCTTGCTTCTTTTTTGCTAGTGTGAACATGCCTCTGTTTCTTGTATGTCTGCCATCTTAGACCTCAGTTCACATTGTCTGGTTTTTTGACTTGTTTGCATTCTGTGCAATTTAAGGGTGTGGCATGCCCTTTGTTGAGCTGATTGGTATATATGTAGCTTACCACGGGCCTAGGTGGTCTGGAGTTGGGACCCGGTCCTATTTGTCTACCCTTTTATATGCATTACTTCAACTTTGATATACAGTAAGGTTTTTAATATAGGCAGTATAGGTACCGTCCCAATTTAGGGTCACCTTGCCGCTGGTGGGACGGCTTGTATACTTTTTTTGATCAAAAATAGTTCACTAAGTACCCTATATTTATTATGCAACTTTGCTTTACATTTATATATAATTATGGTAGGGTATGAGATATATTTTTGTCTTGCTTCTTTTTTGCTAGTGTGAACATGCCTCTGTTTCTTGTATGTCTGCCATCTTAGACCTCAGTTCACATTGTCTGGTTTTTTGACTTGTTTGCATTCTGTGCAATTTAAGGGTGTGGCATGCCCTTTGTTGAGCTGATTGGTATATATGTAGCTTACCACGGGCCTAGGTGGTCTGGAGTTGGGACCCGGTCCTATTTGTCTACCCTTTTATATGCATTACTTCAACTTTGATATACAGTAAGGTTTTTAATATAGGCAGTATAGGTACCGTCCCAATTTAGGGTCACCTTGCCGCTGGTGGGACGGCTTGTATACTTTTTTTGATCAAAAATAGTTCACTAAGTACCCTATATTTATTATGCAACTTTGCTTTACATTTATATATAATTATGGTAGGGTATGAGATATATTTTTGTCTTGCTTCTTTTTTGCTAGTGTGAACATGCCTCTGTTTCTTGTATGTCTGCCATCTTAGACCTCAGTTCACATTGTCTGGTTTTTTGACTTGTTTGCATTCTGTGCAATTTAAGGGTGTGGCATGCCCTTTGTTGAGCTGATTGGTATATATGTAGCTTACCACGGGCCTAGGTGGTCTGGAGTTGGGACCCGGTCCTATTTGTCTACCCTTTTATATGCATTACTTCAACTTTGATATACAGTAAGGTTTTTAATATAGGCAGTATAGGTACCGTCCCAATTTAGGGTCACCTTGCCGCTGGTGGGACGGCTTGTATACTTTTTTTGATCAAAAATAGTTCACTAAGTACCCTATATTTATTATGCAACTTTGCTTTACATTTATATATAATTATGGTAGGGTATGAGATATATTTTTGTCTTGCTTCTTTTTTGCTAGTGTGAACATGCCTCTGTTTCTTGTATGTCTGCCATCTTAGACCTCAGTTCACATTGTCTGGTTTTTTGACTTGTTTGCATTCTGTGCAATTTAAGGGTGTGGCATGCCCTTTGTTGAGCTGATTGGTATATATGTAGCTTACCACGGGCCTAGGTGGTCTGGAGTTGGGACCCGGTCCTATTTGTCTACCCTTTTATATGCATTACTTCAACTTTGATATACAGTAAGGTTTTTAATATAGGCAGTATAGGTACCGTCCCAATTTAGGGTCACCTTGCCGCTGGTGGGACGGCTTGTATACTTTTTTTGATCAAAAATAGTTCACTAAGTACCCTATATTTATTATGCAACTTTGCTTTACATTTATATATAATTATGGTAGGGTATGAGATATATTTTTGTCTTGCTTCTTTTTTGCTAGTGTGAACATGCCTCTGTTTCTTGTATGTCTGCCATCTTAGACCTCAGTTCACATTGTCTGGTTCCCCGGGATATAGGGCATAGTGAAAGGCATGACCGCAGCAGCGGTGGCGCTGGCGGTGGCTGCGGCAGTGAAGCTCTCCTCCGTATCCGACATCTTCCTCCCCCCTAGTGGACCGTGGCCTACCTTGCGATGATCCTCTTCCGTAGGCCGCGGCTCCGCAGTGGATCATCAGGGTCGAGGACCTTCCGTCGCGCTCCTGTGACGTCGGCGTCTGCTGGGCTCCTTCCAGGACCTTACGCAACGTCCGGACGTGAGGCGGGGCTTCAGTTCTCGCGGACTTTTCGGAGTCCACGCCCCTCTTCTTCCCGCGCGGCGCCCTCAAGATGGCGCCCAATGGCGGGAAAACTCCACGGATGGCGGGAAGAAGGCAGAAGATGGCGTCCAACGGCGGGAAGACTCCACGGATGGCGGGAAGAAGGTAGAAGATGGCGTCGGATGGCGGGAATCTTCACCACAGGTAAGTTTAAAAGTCTCTTTTTCAGGCGCGCAGTACCCGGTGGTTGCGGGCACGGAATCCTGCCGACTACGCCAAAAGTTGACGCGCCCCTGGGCCTGAGTCGCGCAGCGTTGCGCACGCGGGAGCCTACCCGGAGCCGAATCTGATAGGGGTAGTAGTCTCGTGGCGGTGACCCGGTCCGTGCCCAGGGAGTCAAGCTGAGTGGCAGTTTTTAGCAGAAGATGGTACGGTGTTCGACTACGCCACCCGTTGAATGCGGCTATGAAGCCGCCGCTGCAGGGCAGACCGCTGAGGCCGGTGGTAAGGTCGTGCAGCATAGCTGGTAGAACCCCCAACGGGGGGGGTATGGCCTCAGGGCAACCGACGTGTTAGAAGGGGGTAGCAGGAACCACTCAGAGACGGTGCGGTGTAGTTCTGGGTCTTTACTGGTGACAAAGTAGACCCTCCCGGAGTACTGGCTAGCGATCGGGGCCTGGTCAGTCCGTGAGCTGATGGGATCTCCCCTGGCCAGGCGGAGTTGTAGGCCTCCCCAACTAATCGTACTCTTCTGGCTACCTTGCTAGAGGCGGGTAAAAGTAGCCCACGTCCCTGAGTGTACCGTGTGGTGCTCACCCGTATGGCCGGTGACTCGGGGCCTTTTGGTAGCTTCCGCTCCACGTCGCGGTGCTGGTCCCTTGCGTGTGACCGTGCCTTCGGGTTTCTTGGCCAGAGGACCTGAAATCCCCTGCCGGGCGGTTTCTGCTGCTGGGTAAGGATTAGTCCCCACAGCCTCGGACTCCGGGTCCGGTAAGAACTCTTCAATCAGGGCGAGCTCTACAGCTTCCAGCCCCTGACCTCTTTTAGTACAGCTCCCACAGAGCTCCTGATCTTTCTTTCCCTATAGCTGCTCCACTACAGACCAGACTGTGTCTCTGTCTGTGTTCTCTCACTCTACTCACTAACCCTGCCTCAGCCCCAGCTTTATATAGGGGAAGTTCTTCCCCTCCCAGGACTGGGCAGGAGGTGTGGCATGCATAGGATGTCTGACCAGGAAACCTCCCACCTGCTCACAGACGTAATATTGCTATCACTGTGGGAACCAGACCCCTGGGGTGCTACATTCCCCCCTAGTGAAATTTAGTACTCCGGGACTAAACATATTTTTGTAAAACATAACAAGTAAAAACAGAAACAGTACAATAAAGAAAAACACATTAGGATGGTCACGGCGTGTCCGCAACCGGGTGCAGTGTTTGAAGAAAACAAGGGTGTCCATTTCACCAAGAGACAGGGAGCCGTAACCAGATAGGGGTCTGTCCTACCTCGAGTCCTTAACAGTCTTTAGTCCACTCCTGGTTACGCTCCAACATATGTACAAAGGATTCCGGATAATCCTTAAATGACACCTATAAAATAACTAAAAATACACAATTATTTACAGGCAACAATAAACAGGTAAATACAAATAAACAGTCTAAACACTTAGATCCTCCAACGTACGGGTAACTGGCCTCTAGTGGCTCTAGTGGACCTACGGAGCTGACTGACTGGTCCTGAGCTACCAGGTGTAGGAGCTGTCAAAGGTAAACTGGGCAGCTGTCTACGGGCTCTTTGGCTCACTAGGGGTACGGCAGGCTCACTATAAGCAGAGGGTTGATCCTCCTGGTCTGCTTGTGTGGGGTCTTCTGCCTCCTGGACCGGCTGCTCTTCCAGCTCTACCTGTTTCTCCGTAGGTACTTGAGATGCTGGTTGGAGGAAGGTGAGGACGGGTACCACAACTGCGCCATTGACTTGAGTCCAAGACCGAGGGAAGTCTCCGAGCACAGTACTAACCATATCTTCCCTTTCCTCTGCGGGTCGAGGGTCTTCTTGTTCTTCTTCAGGGCTTCGTAGCTGTTCGGGACACTTCTTCAGGTGATCTCGGGAGACAATGGCTGTGGTTTCTCCTCCATCCTTACTGATTATGCAGACTTTCGGGTTCTCATGGCTTGAGGGCAGTACGGTGTAAGGGTCCTTCTCCCACTGGTCGTCCAACTTGTGGAGGCGTCTCTTCCTCTTCAAGACCTGCTCTCCAGGTACCAGGGGAACAGCGGGAGCATACTGGTTGTAAGTCTTCTCCTGTCTTTCTCTAGCTTGACAGAGACTTCGCTCCACGCTCTCCTGTACTTTCCGGTACTGCTGCTGCCTTTCTGTGTCCCAGTCTGCTTCTGGTGAAGTGTCCTCGGGTGTCAGGACTCCCATCTCCAGATCAACAGGAAGCTTACCAGGTCTTGCTCTCATTAGGTAAGCCGGGGTACAGTTGGTTGAACCTACCGGGATGTGGTTGTATAGGTCCACCAGATCAGGCAGTTTCTCAGGCCACAGACTGCGTTCCTCCAGGGGCAATGTTTTCAGAAGATCTATCACCACCTGGTTCATTTTCTCGCAGAGCCCATTGGTTTGCGGATGATAGGGTGTTGTTCTTATCTTCCGGCAGCCATACAGAGTACAGAACTCCTGGAAGACTTCCGCTTCAAAGGCAGGTCCCTGGTCCGTCAGCACCTGCTCCGGGTATCCATGTGGACGGCAGAAGTGCTGCTGGAAGGCTCTAGCTGCTGTTTGAGCCGTTAAGTCCTTGACCGGGACCACCACCAGGAACCGGGAGTAATGATCTACGATTGTGAGGGCGTAGACATACCCAGATCTGCTTGGAGCCAGTTTCACATGGTCCAGGGCTACCAGTTCCAGTGGCTGTCGGGTGATGATGGGCTGCAAGGGAGTCTTCTGGCTGGCACGGTCCTTCCTTCTTAGGTGGCACGGTCCACAGTCTCTGCACCACCTCTCGATGGTTCCCCTCATGCCTACCCAGTGGAACCGCCCGCGCAGCAGGAACTCCAGCTTCTTCCACCCGAAGTGCCCAGCTCCGTCGTGGTATGCCTCCAGTACCATAGCCGCGTCTCTTCTTGGCACCACTACTTGCCAGATCAGTTCATGCGTCCGGGAGTTAACCATTCTGCGGCACAACTTCCCCTTGTAAAGGAACAGTCGACTCTTCTCAATCCACAGTTGCTTGGCCTCCTCCGGAGCGTCTGGGTCAAGGCGGGCATCTGGCTGAGTCAGCATCTCCTTCACCAGTCGGACGGCGGGGTCACTGTCTTGCGTTTCCGCCCAGTTGTAATGAGGTAAGGGGTTGAACGTAGCGGATTGCTTACTCCTTACACGGTGGGAATACTGGATAGTCCCATGCCGGTGGAACGCGGGAAGTTCAACCTCCTCCAGTTCCTCTGGATCTTCCCCCACGTCCGGTAGGTTTGGCATTCTGGACAAGGCATCCGCGTTGGTATTGGAGCGTCCTGCCCGGTATTTGATTGTGAACTCAAAGTTGGACAGGTGGGCCATCCATCTCTGCTCCAGGGCACCGAGTCTTGCTGTGTCCAGGTGTGTCAACGGGTTGTTATCCGTGTACACGGTGAACCGGGAAGAGGCGAGGTTGTGCTTAAAGCGTTCGGTGACTGCCCACACCACTGCCAGGAACTCTAGCTTGAATGAGCTGTAATTCTCAGGGTTTCTTTCGGTGGGTCGCAGTTTTCGGCTGGCGTAAGCAATTACTCGTTCTTTCCCCTGCTGGATCTGGGACAGTACGGCTCCTAGCCCGATGTTACTTGCGTCGGTGTAGAGGATAAAGGGCTGGCTGTAATCCGGGTACGCCAGGATTTCATCCCCCGTGAGGGCCATCTTCAGCTGGCGGAAGGACTCTTCTTCCAGCTTCTCCCATCTGAAGGGCGGCTTCTGGTTCTTGGCCTTCCTGGACTGGCCTATCAGGAGGTCCTGCATAGGAGCTGCCTTTTTGGTGAAACCGGGAATGAATCTTCGGTAGTAGCCTACCAACCCGAGGAACTGCCGCACTTCCTTTACGCTGGAGGGGCTTGGCCATTCCTTAATTGCGGTGATCTTATCAGGGTCGGGAGCCACTCCGTCAGCACTCACCACGTGTCCCAGGTACTGCACCTTTGGCTTCAGGAGGTGACACTTGGAGGGTTTCACCTTTAGGCCGTAGTTTGCCAGGGCTTCGAACACTTCTGCCAGGTGTTTCAGGTGGTCCTCGTAGGTCTTGGAGTAGACGATGACATCGTCCAGGTATAACAGGACCGTCTCGAAGTTTCGGTGTCCCAGACAGCATTCCATCAATCGTTGGAAGGTTCCTGGTGCGTTGCAGAGTCCAAACGGCATGCAGGTAAACTCGCTAAGTCCCATCGGGGAAGTGAATGCGGTCTTCTCCCGGTCCGCCTCTGCTACAGGAACCTGCCAGTACCCGCTAGTGAGATCCAAAGTGGAGAAGAAGTTAGCAGATTTTAAAGAAGCCAAAGACTCCTCTATCCTTGGTAAGGGGTACGCATCTTTGTGTGTGATACGGTTGATTTTCCGGTAATCTACACACATTCTCATGGTGTTGTCTTTCTTTTTAACTAAGACTAGTGGAGCTGCCCAGGGGCTACAGCTATCCCTGATTACCCCAGCCTCCTTCATGTCTCTAAGCATCCCCTTGGCGTGTTGGTAGTGTGCAGGGGGTACGGGTCGGTATCTCTCCTTTATGGGAGGATGGTCTCCCGTGGGGATGTGGTGTTCTACCCCCTTTACTCGCCCGAAGTCTAACGGGTGTTTACTAAACACTCTCTCGTACTCTTGAACCACCCGATAGACTCCCTGTTTCTGGTGTGAGGGAGTGGAGTCAGTACCCAAATGTAGTTGCTGACACCAGTCCTCTATTGTTTTCTTAGAGCCGTTACCTTCCTCTGGTTGAGATGGAGGCAAGGGTTCCACGGCCTGTACAGAATTCTGGTTTATGGTGAACAATTTAGCTAGCGTGGCATACCGGGGCAGGTGTACTTCTCTCTTCCCGATGTTTATTATGCGAACGGGCACCCTCCCATGGCGTACATCAACCACCCCCCGTGCTGTCAAAATGGTGGGCCTACTGTCTGAGTAGACGGGTTCTACCATTGCTTGGTAGTCTCTACCTCTTAGACCAATAGCTGCCCGGCACCAAATCATCATTTCACTTTTTGGGGGCATGGCAATAGGGAAAGGGTCACACATTCTCACGCTTCCAATCTCACCACCGGAGAGTTCCACCTGTTGCCGCCGCATCAGTGCCCGGATCTCTTTTTGGAGCACTCGCTGCTGGCCGGAGCTGGCGTTCTTGGCAACCTGCTGTAAAATGAAAATCACGTCTGCAAGACAATTTTCAATCACATTAGTTCCTAGCGTTATCTTTGGGTGACTCTCGCGCTTGTCAATGTCTACAATGATCAGTCCCTGTGCTGCCAGTTCGACTCTACCGACTTTAATGGTCATCTCTTTGAATCCGATCTGTGGCACGGGTTGACCATTGCTGGCGATGATACTCAAGTCGTCGTCAGGGTAGCGGGTTATATCCGAGTCATTCCAGTACTGCTTGAAGAGCACGTACGGGATGGTGGTGACCTGTGACCCGGTGTCAAGTAGGGCACTCATAGGAATGCCATCCAGTACCACAGGCAAGACTGGACGTCCTCCCACATATTTGTCACGCCAGTTCGATGGGCCTGGTGATCTTATTCCTAGGGGTCGGCCCTCTACCCCAGGTTGTGCCAGTTTAAAGGACAGTACCTTGCCATATGTCCGGGTTGATTGCAGCGGCGGCAGATGGGTTGTCCGTCCTCGTTGTATCGGTCGCTGGGTCTTCCTCTGGCCGGTGGGGTCCTCCTTGGTCGACGCCACGGGATGTCCTCCGGTCCGGATGCCAGCTGGATCTTCCCTGGAGCAGAAACCTGTAACGACTGCACAGTTCGGGTTAGCGCGGCAACGCTTTTAGCTAGCTCTTGGACCTGATGGTGCAGGTCTGGAGCCGGGTCATTGTTCAAAGCCTGCGCATCAGCTCCCACAGGCCCTGCCGACAAGGGCGCCGCCTCCTGGTGGTAAGCGGTAGTAGGGCGCCTGTGGGTCACAACGCCACCCGGTGCCGGTTCTCGGAGCACCCGGATGGCTCTGTCCTTGAACTGTGCAAAGTCCAGATGAGGATCCTGTAAGGCCATTGCCCGCAACTGGGTTCGGTGGGCATTGCAATATAGTCCCTCTATAAATTGTTCGGTCAACAGCCTGTCCTCGTTTCCCACGCCGTCAGGGTCGGTCTGCTTAATGGCTCTCAGGGCCTCTTGTAGGTTTAAAGCATAGTCTCTTATACTCTCATGTGCTCGCTGTTTGCACCCGTAGAATCTAAGCTTAATCTCGGCTGAGGTGCGGGTATCAAAGGTGTCCTTCAGCCGGGTTAATATCCCTGCGACAGTCCTCCTCCCAGGTGGCCAGGACTTTACCTCCCTTTGGGCTGCCCCGGTTAGTTGGGCCACCAGGATGCTCACTTTTTGCTCTTCTGTGAGGGGGTACACCTGGAAGAGGCTATCCAGCTTTTCTCTAAAGTCATTCAGGGTATGTGACTCCCCTGAGTACTGGGGTAGCCAGGCTGCCCCCGGGATATAGGGCATAGTGAAAGGCATGACCGCAGCAGCGGTGGCGCTGGCGGTGGCTGCGGCAGTGAAGCTCTCCTCCGTATCCGACATCTTCCTCCCCCCTAGTGGACCGTGGCCTACCTTGCGATGATCCTCTTCCGTAGGCCGCGGCTCCGCAGTGGATCGTCAGGGTCGAGGACCTTCCGTCGCGCTCCTGTGACGTCGGCGTCTGCTGGGCTCCTTCCAGGACCTTACGCAACGTCCGGACGTGAGGCGGGGCTTCAGTTCTCGCGGGCTTTTCGGAGTCCACGCCCCTCTTCTTCCCGCGCGGCGCCCTCAAGATGGCGCCCAATGGCGGGAAAACTCCACGGATGGCGGGAAGAAGGCAGAAGATGGCGTCCAACGGCGGGAAAACTCCACGGATGGCGGGAAGAAGGTAGAAGATGGCGTCGGATGGCGGGAATCTTCACCACAGGTAAGTTTAAAAGTCTCTTTTTCAGGCGCGCAGTACCCGGTGGTTGCGGGCACGGAATCCTGCCGACTACGCCAAAAGTTGACGCGCCCCTGGGCCTGAGTCGCGCAGCGTTGCGCACGCGGGAGCCTACCCGGAGCCGGATCTGATAGGGGTAGTAGTCTCGTGGCGGTGACCCGGTCCGTGCCCAGGGAGTCAAGCTGAGTGGCAGTTTTTAGCAGAAGATGGTACGGTGTTCGACTACGCCACCCGTTGAATGCGGCTATGAAGCCGCCGCTGCAGGGCAGACCGCTGAGGCCGGTGGTAAGGTCGTGCAGCATAGCTGGTAGAACCCCCAACGGCAGGGGTATGGCCTCAGGGCAACCGACGTGTTAGAAGGGGGTAGCAGGAACCACTCAGAGACGGTGCGGTGTAGTTCTGGGTCTTTACTGGTGACAAAGTAGACCCTCCCGGAGTACTGGCTAGCGATCGGGGCCTGGTCAGTCCGTGAGCTGATGGGATCTCCCCTGGCCAGGCGGAGTTGTAGGCCTCCCCAACTAATCGTACTCTTCTGGCTACCTTGCTAGAGGCGGGTAAAAGTAGCCCACGTCCCTGAGTGTACCGTGTGGTGCTCACCCGTATGGCCGGTGACTCGGGGCCTTTTGGTAGCTTCCGCTCCACGTCGCGGTGCTGGTCCCTTGCGTGTGACCGTGCCTTCGGGTTTCTTGGCCAGAGGACCTGAAATCCCCTGCCGGGCGGTTTCTGCTGCTGGGTAAGGATTAGTCCCCACAGCCTCGGACTCCGGGTCCGGTAAGAACTCTTCAATCAGGGCGAGCTCTACAGCTTCCAGCCCCTGACCTCTTTTGGTACAGCTCCCACAGAGCTCCTGATCTTTCTTTCCCTATAGCTGCTCCACTACAGGCCAGACTGTGTCTCTGTCTGTGTTCTCTCACTCTACTCACTAACCCTGCCTCAGCCCCAGCTTTATATAGGGGAAGTTCTTCCCCTCCCAGGACTGGGCAGGAGGTGTGGCATGCATAGGATGTCTGACCAGGAAACCTCCCACCTGCTCACAGACGTAATATTGCTATCACTGTGGGAACCAGACCCCTGGGGTGCCACAGTGACATGGGGACAGAATGGGAGATGACATGGGGGCAGAATGGGAGATGACATAAGGGCAGAATCGGAAAGACAGGGGCAGAATGGAGAGACGACATGGAGGCAGAATGGAGAGACATGGGACAAAATGGAAGGTGACATGGGGACAAAATGGGAGGTGACATAGGGACAGAATGGGAGATGACATAGGGACAGAATGGGAGATGACATGGGGCAGAAAGGGAGATGACATGGGGGCAGAATGGAGAGACATGGGGACAAAATGGGAAGTGACATGGGGGCAGAATGGGAGATGACATGGGGGCAGAATGGGAGATGACATGGGGGCAGAATGGAGAGACATGGGGACAAAATGGGAGGTGACATGGGGGCAGAATGGGAGATGACATGGGGGCAGAATGGGAGATGACAAGGGGGCAGAATGGGAGATGACATGGGGGCAGAATGGGAGATGACATAAGGGCAGAATGGGAAAGACAGGGGCAGAATGGAGAGATGACATGGGGGCAGAATGGAGAGACATGGGACAAAATGGAAGGTGACATGGGGACAGAATGGGAGATGACATGGGGGCAGAATGGGAGATGACATAAGGACAGAATGGGAAAGACAGGGGCAGAATGGAGAGACGACATGGGGGCAGAATGGAGAGACATGGGACAAAATGGAAGGTGACATGGGGACAGAATAGGAGATGACATGCGGGCTGAATGGGAGATGACATGGGGACAGAATGGGAGATGACATGGGGGCAGAATGGGAGATGACATAAGGGCAGAATGGGAAAGACAGGGGCAGTATGGAGAGACGACATGGGGGCAGAATGGAGACATGGGGGCAGAATGGAGAAACGACCAGCTTTTGGCCAAAAGAAAAGCTGCTGGCTATGTATATGATATGGAAACTGTTAGGCTATGTTCCCACACGTTGTGTTTTTCACCATATTTTGCTGCAGATTTTTATGCAAATTTTCAGGTGCATTTTGCAGTACCAGCAAAGTCTATGAGAAACCAGAATTCTCTGTTCCCACATTTTGTGCGCTTTTTTGGCTGCGTATTTTGTGCCTTGGTTGTGTTCTTGGAAAATAGAGCATGTCACTTCTTTTAGCATTTTTTCAACCATAGGAAGTAATGGGTGGTGAAAAAATGCAGGTAAATTTTTTCAGTATTTTTGATGGCAAAATAGAATGGGGTTCTTTTTTTTCACAGAACTTTATGTACATGCATAAATAGAGACAGAAGGACAATGAGAAAAATGCATCAAAAAATGCAGCAAAACCTGCAGATTTGACACAGCTGATTTCCTGCCAGAGATTAGTTTTGCTGCAGATTTCTGACTGAAAAAAAACACAACATGTGGGAACATAGCCTAAGGTTAAGTGCACACTGAGCGTTTTTGATGCGTCATAGTTGCGTTTTTTCCGTGCGGAAATGGACCAAAAACGCTAGGTAATCCGTCTGCCTGCTAACGCCATGTCATTGCATTAAAATCTGCAGCATGTCCATTCTTTGTAGCATTTCTGCAGCGCAAAAACGCTCAAAGAATGGTACCCGGGCCGGGGAAGAAGACTACTTCTCCCATCATCCAACCGCCGCTCCCGCTGATAACAAAAAAAAAAAAAAAAAAGCAAAAATCTATTTAAAATGAAAAAAATCCTTTTATCCTCACCTGTCCGGCGTCCTCCTGATGTCCCCCAGCAACGCGATCATCTCGGAGGCCGGCGGTACACTGACAGGAGCACGCTCGCTCCCAGCAGTGTACATCGCTGCTGCCAGCTGAGGTCACGCGAGTTCATCAGCTGAAGATCAGCTGAGAGCTCCGGGATCTCACTTTACAGCACTAGTGCTGTTTAGGAACATTCTCACGAATGTTCCCACGCAGTACTGTTGCAGTATGAGGTCATCAGAGCTGATCAGCTGATCTTCAGCTGATAAACTCACCTGACCTCAGCCTGCAGCAAAGCAATGTACACTAACAGGAGTGATTTTACACTCCTGTCAGTGTACAGTGCTGTCTTTTACAGCAGTCACATCGGTGATTGATGTGACTGCTGTAGAAGTGACCTGGATCGCCGAGGGACAATCTGGATTACGTTGTGACAGTGGACAGGTGAGGGATATGGTTGTTTTTTATTTGTGTTTTTTTCAGGAGACGAGGGCGTCGGGGATTGAGAGAACAATAAAAAAATTATTAAGACCATGTGTAATTTTATTTCAATAAAATACTTTATTCTGGCCGTGTCTTTATTGAAAAAGCGTCGAAAACTTTACTACGGGGTTACTAACCTGAGCTTCATGTCAGCCACCAATAAAGGTGGTATTACCCCATTACCCCACTCCTCACCGCTACACGGCAGTGGGAAGAACGAAGGCCAAGCGCCAGATTTGGAGCATCTTATATTATTAGCCGCGGAGGGGGCTAGTATCCATGGCTCTTCCCTGGTTATTAATATCAGCCCAGAGCTATCTGCTTAGCTTTTTCTGGGGGACCCTATGTCAATTTTTTTCTGGGGTCCCCCTGTAATCTAGCCAATAAAGGCTAAGCAAACAGCTGCGAGCTGTTATTAATAGCCAGGGAACATTTTTGGCTAATGGCCCCTTCCCCAGCTACTAATATCAGCCCCCAGCGGTCGACTTTCCCTCTGCTGGTATTAAAATGACGCAGGAGCCCACAGCATTTTTTTTTTAACGCTATGTCCCCACAATCTGGATTTAGCAGCGCTTTGGATGCAGCATATTTTTGCTGCATCCAAAATGCTGCTTTCTATTTAGCGCAGGTTAATTTACATGTGTTCACTTACCCATGCAAATTTGCCGAATTCAATGCATTCTAGTGGTCAAATTTCTGTTGTGGAGACTAGCGACTCTGCAAGAGAATTTGACATGCAGCGGTCCTAAAAGACAAGTGGCATGTCAGTGTCTATGTGTGATCCGCAGCCTCAGATGCACGCATAGTGGACTTGGGATTTCTAGAGATCCCATCCAAAATATTGTAATATCTGGACGCTGTGGGTTTGACACTGCTTAAACACGCAGCTTCAAACCTGCCACTCCTGACCGTTGCCACGTACCCAAACTCACCCTGCTGCATGTCAATTTCTGTATCGGACACGCTAGTCTCCGCTGCGAATTTTGAACAATTGAAGTGTCATTATATGCGGTCAATTCGCCTGTATTGACAACAAAAGTGCGGAATTAGAACACAGCGTTTTGTACGCAGTGAAAATACGCTGCATCCAAAGCGCTGCTTATTGCTGTTTGTGAGGATGTAGCGGCTAACAAAACAGCTATGAGCTGTTATTAATAGCAGGGAAAATGTTTGCCTAATGGCACCTTCCCAGGCTAAAAATAGCAGCTCTCAGCTGCCCCAGAAATGACTTGAATGGAAATGCTAATGAGATTGAGTGTATGGGATTAGCTGACACCTAGCCTTTTTGTTTGGTGATGACATGGTGTCAATCAGAGCCTTTCATTACTAAAAGCAAATTAAAGTAAAGTAAAGAGTTAAATAAACACACACAGAGTAAACACTTTATTTGAAATATAACAGACATATTCTTTAATCATTTAAATTAACCAATATACTCACCCCAGGTCTGACAGTAATCCAAGGGTTGAAGCAATGTCCCACGTTTCTTTTTTCAAATATCTTTATTTAGCTCCAAAAAGCATTCATTTATGTCAAAAAACGCATCCAAAAACGCATTAAAAACGCATAAAAAAAACAAGTTAAAATCGTCGCATAACACACGTTTTTTCTGCAGTGTTTTTCCTGTGAAGAGATGCAGAAATGCTGCAGAAATTTCTGCATTCAAATCCTGAACGTACACACATAGCCTTAATCTGTGATTGGTAAGGATGTGGTACAGAAGTGGAGTTTTTCCAAGAGTGGGTGGTGGGACTATGGAAGGTTCGAGGGGTGGAGGCAGAACTGGGGTGGAGCCTGGGCGGAGTATCAAGTGACCCAGACATTTATACGGCCATCTGACTGCACCCTAAGTCTATGAGCGCACGATCAGGATTTGAAGCAGAAATTTCACGAGCGTTCCTTGATGGGAAAAATGCAGTGCGTTTTTGACGCATTTTTGATGCATTTTTTTATGCGGTTTTTGAAGCGTTTTTGTACATCAATGAATGCTTTTTGGAGCTAAATAAAGTTATTTGGTGGGACATTGCTTAAACCCTTGGATTACTGTCAGAACTGGGGTGAGTATGTTGGTTAATTTAAATGATTAAAGAATGTGTCTGTTGTATTTCAAATAAAGTGTTTGCTCTGTGTCTGTGTGTTTATTTAACTCCTTACTTTACTTAAATTAGGTTTGGTCATGAAAAGGTCTGATTGACACATTGTCATCACCAAACAAAAGAGCTAGGTGTCAGCTGATCCCATTCATCCAATCTCCATTAGCATTTCTATTCACGTATTTTATGCGGCAGTTGTGAGCTGCTATTCTTAGCATGGGAAGGTGCCATTTGCAAACATGTTCACTGGCCATTAATAGCGACTCACAGCTGTTTCGCTAGCCACTACGTCCTCACAAACAGCAACAAGCAGCGCTTTGGATGCAGCGTATTTTTGTTGCATCCAAAATGCAATGTTCTAATGCTGCACTTTTGCTGTCGGTACTTGTGAATCCACCGCATATAATGACACTTCAATCGGTCAAAATCTGCGCAGCGACTAGCGTGTCCGCTGCAGAAATTGACATGCTGCGGGTGAGTTTGGGTACGTGGCCACGGTCAGGAGCCGCTGCAGGTTTGAAGCTGCGTGTTTATACAGCATGAAACCTGCAGTTTCCAGATGTTACAGCATAGTGGATGGGATCTCTAGAAATCCCATGTCCACTATGCATGCATCAGAGTCTGCAAATCACCCGTGAATACTGACATGCAGCACGTCTTTCAGGACCGCAGCATGTCAAATTCCCCAGTCTCCACAAAAGAAATTTGACCACTAGAATGTATTGAATGCGGTAAATACGCATGGTTCAGTGAACACATGTGGATTTACCTGCGTTCAATAAAATGCCACGTTTTGGACGCAGCAAAAATATGCGCCCAGAGCACAGTTACGTCCGGATCGTGGGCACAAATGTGAAAAAAAATGCTGTGGGCTCCTGCGTCATTTTTATAACCAGCAGAGGGAAAGCTGACTGCTGGGGGCTGACATTAGTAGCCGGGAAAGGGGCCATTAGCCAACAATGTTCTCTGGCTATTAATATCAGCCCACTGCTGTTTGTTTAGCCTTTACTGGATAGATTACAGGGGGACCCCAGAAAAAAATTGACGCAGGGTTCCCCTATAAACTCTAACCAGAAAAGGATAAACAGACAGCTGCAGGCTGATATTAATAGCCAGGGAAGGGGCCATGAATACTACCCCCCTCCACGACTAATAATATCACCCCTCAGCAGTCCCAGATATGGTGCATCCATAAGATGCGCCAGATCTGGCGCTTAACCTCCGCTCTTCCAACTGCCGTGTAGCGGTGGCGAATGGGGTAATAGGGTTGGGGTTCACATCAGCCTTTTATTGGCGGGTGACGTGAAGCCCAGATTAGTGATGGAGGGCATCTATAAGACGCCCCCATTACTAACCATGCAAGTAAAGTTGTCGCCGCTTTTCCAATAAAGACCCGGCCAGAATAAAGTATTTGAATGAAATAAAAAACACATACTTTTTCAAATAAATTATTGTGCGCTCAGTCCCCGAACTCCCTCGATCTTCGGTAAAAAAAGTAAAACAACTATATCCTTCACCTGTCTGCCGTCACGACGTAGTCCACAATTACCGCAGTCACGATTGTCCCTCGGCGATCCGGGTAACTTCTACAGCAGTGACATCAGCAATCACTGATGTCACTGCTGCAGAAGACAGCAATGTATACTGACAGGAGT
The DNA here is from genome assembly GCF_046119375.1 of Phyllobates terribilis. NCBI lineage: Eukaryota > Metazoa > Chordata > Amphibia > Anura > Dendrobatidae > Phyllobates > Phyllobates terribilis. The sequence continues at coordinate 3,169,741 of NW_027362797.1, forward strand.
GTCTCCTGTCAGTGTACATGCTTCTGCAGTAGTGAGGTCACTGGGGTTCATCAGCTGAAAACCAGCTGATCAGCCCCGGTGACCTCAGCATCAGTACTTGTGGGAACATTCTTCATTCTGCAGGGCAGCGATGTACACTGCTGGGAGCAAGTGTGCTCCCAGCAGTGTACCGTCGGCCGCCGGGAGGATGACATCGCGAGGACCGAGGCCCAGGAGGACACCGAGGGGCGCCGGACAGGTGAGTATAGTGTTTTTTTTACTTTTTTTCCCACCACGCGCAGTCCTGGCTCTGTTGAGCAGACTACTGCTCCACTCACCCTTGCCGCTCTTGCTGTTATCAGCGGGAGCGGCGGTCGGATGAAGGGAGTAGTAGTCCTCCCCAGCCGACCCGGGTACCACTCGCAGCGCTTCCACGGCCCATTGACTTTAATTGAACTGCAGCAAATATGCAGATATAAATATACCTGCGGATTTGCTGTGGTTCAATTAAAGTCAATGGGCGGGAAACGCTGCGGGAATGCTGCATACAATGGACATGCTGCATTTTAAAACGCAATGGCAATCCTGAGCGGAAATTTTCGTATCATGTGCACAGCACATCAGGATTGCCATTGCAATAGCTGTCAGATCGATTACCAAGCGTTTTTGATGCATTTCAGAGCCAAAAAAACGCCGCGAAAATGCATGAAAAACGCTACGTGTGCACTGAAGGTGACTGTGATGTACAATTACTGTAGTTTGCATTAAAGGGTTCTTTGATGAAAATATGTTATCACTAGTGTTGAGCGATACCTTCCGATATCAGGAAATATCGTATCGGATTGGATCGGGCCGATACCCAAAAAGTATCGGATATCGCCGATTCCGATACCGGAAACCAATGCAAGTCAATGGGACACAAATATCGGAATGAAAATAAACCCTTTCTTTCCTTGTAGGTTAATTCTACATGAAGTAAAACAACTAAGAATAATGTAGAATGACATGAAAAGCCGGCAATTCATCAGCGGCATTCACCGGTACCCGACAATTTACAACAGAAAGAATAGAGCTTCACACATAGATTAGATAGATAGAAACATGTCAGTCACATATATATGAAGTACAGTGACAGTGTTGCTTACTGTACTTGTCATTTAGTGTAAAGGATTTATTAAAAAAAATATTAGTGTTTTCGTGCACCGTCTCTTTAAAAAAGCCGGCCGGCAATTCAGCATCTGTACCCGACAATTTATAACAGACAGAATAGAGCTTCACACATAGATTAGATAGATAGAAACATGTCAGTCACATATATAAGAAGTACAGTGACAGTGTTGCTTACTGTACTTGTCATTTAGTGTAAAGGATTTATTTAAAAAAATAATAGTGTTTTCATGCACCGTCTCTTTAAGAAAGCCGGCCGGCAATTCAGCATCTGTACCCGACAATTTAGAATAGAAGGAATAGAGAATCACACATAGATTAGATAGATAGAAACATGTCAGTCACATATATATGAAGTACAGTGACAGTGTTGATTACTGTACTTGTCATTTAGTGTTAAAATAAAGGATTTATTTAAAAAAAAATTGGCGTGGGGTTCCCCTTAATTTTAGGCTCTAGCGGAGGTTAAGCAGACAGCTGGGGCAGATGTTTGAAGCCTGGGAAGGGGGTAATACCCACGGAGCTTCCCAGGCTACTAATATCAGCCCCCAGCTGAATACCTAGCCTTTACTAGCTATTAAAATGGGGGACCCCCCCAAAAAAATGACGTGGGGTCCCCCCTAATTTAATAGCTAGCACAGGCTAGGCAGACAGCTGGGGGCTGATATTAATAGCCCAGGAAGGGTGCCATGAATATTGGCCCCATCCCAGGCTAGAAACACCAGCCGTCAGCCGCCCCAGAAATGGCGCATCCATAGGATGCGCCAATTCTGGCACTTAGCCTCGCTCTTCCACGCTGCCCTGGTGCGGTGGCAGGGGGTAATAGGGTTGGGGTTGATGTCAGCTTATAATGCCAGCTGACATCAAGCCCAGGTTAGTAATGGAGAGGCGTCTATAAGACACCCCCATTACTAACCCCATAGTCAAAGTTAAAAGAAAACACAAACACCCAGAGTAAAGTCCTTTAATTGAAATAAAGACACAATTCTTTATTGTTCTAAATTAAACCATACTTACCATCACGCCCATTCCAGCTGAAGCCAACGATCTCCTGCAATAAAAGAAAAATAATAAAGCAACCTCATCCTTACCTTTCGATGGTTCCCAGGACAGCTCCAGCTCTGCTACATCGAGATGACAGGCTGGACCGCAGCAGAAAGCTGCCATCCAGCCTGTCATCCCGCAGACACTGAGAAGCGCAGGCATGCTTGCGCTCCTCAGTGTCTCTCTGTGACGTCATCCAGATGAGCCGAGTTCATGTCCAATGAACTCAGCTCACCTCATGCACGTCACTGACAGCGTGGGAAAATTCTCCTGCACTCAGCGCTTCAGCGTGAGAATTCTCCCACGCTGTCAGTGACATACATGAGGTGAGGTCATGTCCAATGAACTCAGCTCACCTCATGCACGTCACTGACAGCGTGGGAAAATTCTCACGCTGAAGTGCTGAGTGCAGGAGAATTTTCCCACGCTGTCAGTGACGTACATGAAGTGAGCGGAGTTCATTGGACATGACCTCGGCTCATCTGGATGCCGTCACAGCCAGACACTGAGGAGTGGAAGTATGCCTGCGCTTCTCAGTGTCTGCGGGATGACAGGATGGATGGCAGCGTTCTGCTGCGGTCCAGCCTGTCATCTCGATGTAGCAGAGCTGAAGCTGTCGTGGGAGCCATGGAAAGGTAAGGATGAGGTTGCTTTATTATTTTACTTTTATTGCAGGAGATCGTTGGCTTCAGCTGGAATGGGCGTGATGGTAAGTATGGTTTAATTTAGAACAATAAAGAATTGTGTGTTTATTTCAATTAAAGGACTTTTTTCTTGGTGTTTGTGTTTTTTTAAATACTTTACTAGAAATTCATGGTGGTCATGTCTAATATTGGCGTGACCCCATGAATTTTGGGCTTAGGGCCAGCTGATAATGCCAAGCTGGCCTTAACCCCTTTATTACCCAGTGAGCCACCGCACCAGGGCCCTGGATGAGTTGGGTACAGCGCCAGAAGATGGCGCTTCTATGAACGCGCCATTTTCTGGGGCGGCTGCGGACTGCAATTTGCAGCGGGGGTGGCCCAGAAAGCTTGTGTCTCCCTGCGCTGCGGATTCCAGCCCCCAGCTGCCTAGTTGTATCTGGCTGGGCACAAAAATAGGGCGAAGCCCCACGCATTTTTTTTTTAAATTATTTCATGAAATTCATGGAATAATTAAGAAAAAAAGGGCTTCCCTATATTGTTGTGTCCAACCAGGTACAAATAGGCAGCTGGTGGTTGGGGGCAGCCCATTCCTGCCTGCTGTACCTGGCTGGACACAAATATAGTGCGAAGCCCCACGTCAATTTTTTTTTAATTATTTCATGAAATAATTTTTTTAAAAAAGGGCTTCCCTATATTGTTGTGTCCGGCCAGGTACAAATAGGCAGCTGGTGGTTGGGGGCAGCCTGTTCCTGCCTGCTGTACCTGGCTGGACACAAATATAGGGCGAAGCCCAACGTCAATTTTTTTTAAAATAAGTCCTTTATTTTAACACTAAATGACATTTGAGGAGTTAATAAAGATGCAGTCCCTAAATTATTATTTATTTTTTAATTAATTTTTCCCAAAACTTTTGACGTGGGCTTCGCCATATTTTTGTATGCCAGCCAGGTACAGCATCCAGCTTCTATGAACGCGCCATTTTCCGGGGTGGCTGCGGACTGCAATTTTCAGCGGGGGGAGGGGGGGGGCAGAAAGCTTGGGTCTCCCTGCGCTGCAGATTCCAGCCCCCAGCTGCCTAGTTGTACCTGGCTGGACACAAAAATAGGGCGAAGCGCCACACATTTTTTTTTTTAATTATTTCATGAAATTCATGAAATAATTAAGAAAAAAAGGGCTTCCCTATATTGTTGTGTCCAACCAGGTACAAATAGGCAGCTGGTGGTTGGGGGCAGCCCGTTCCTGCCTGCTGTACCTGGCTGGACACAAATATAGTGCGAAGCCCCACGTCAATTTTTTTTAAATCATTTCAGGAAATTCATGAAATAATTTAAAAAAATTGATGTGGGGCTTCGCCCTATATTTGTGTCCAGTCAGGTACAGCAGGCAGGAACGGGCTGCCCCCAACCACCAGCTGCCTATTTGTACCTAGCCGGACACAACAATATAGGGAAGCCCTTTTTTTCTTAATTATTCCATGAATTTCATGAATTTAAAAAAAAAAAACGTGGAGCTTCGCCCTATTTTTGTGTCCAGCCAGGTACAACTAGGCAGCTGGGGGCTGGAATCTGCAGCGCAGGGAGGCCCAAGCTTTCTGGGCCCCACCCGCTGCAAATTGCAGTCCGCAGCCGCCCCGGAAAATGGCGCGTTCATAGAAGCGCCATCTTCTGGCGCTGTACCCAACTCATCCAGGGCCCTGATGCGGTGGCTCACTGGGTAATAAAGGGGTTAAGGCCAGCTTGGCATTATCAGCTGGCCCTAAGCCCGAAATTCATGGGGTCACGCCAATATTAGACATGACCACCATGAATTTCTAGTAAAGTATTTAAAAAAAACACAAACACCCTGAAAAAAGTCCTTTAATTGAAATAAACACACAATTCTTTATTGTTCTAAATTAAACCATACTTACCATCACGCCCATTCCAGCTGAAGCCAACGATCTCCTGCAATAAAAGAAAAATAATAAAGCAACCTCATCCTTACCTTTCCATGGCTCCCACGACGGCTCCAGCTCTGCTACATCGAGATGACAGGCTGGACCGCAGCAGAACGCTGCCATCCAGCCTGTCATCCCGCAGAGACTGAGAAGCGCAGGCATACTTCCACTCCTCAGTGTCTGGCTGTGACGGCATCCAGATGAGCCGACAATGAACTCGGCTCACCTCATGTACGTCACTGACAGCGTGGGAGAATTCTCCTGCTCTCAGCGCTTCAGCGTGAGAATTTTCCCACGCTGTCAGTGACGTGCATGAGGTGAGGTCATGTCCAATGAACTCGGCGCACCTCATGCACGTCACTGACAGCGTGGGAGAATTCTCACGCTGAAGCGCTGAGTGCAGGAGAATTTTCCCACGCTGTCAGTGACGTGCATGAGGTGAGCTGAGTTCATTGGACATGACCTCGGCTCATCTGGATGACGTCACAGAGAGACACTGAGGAGCGCAAGCATGCCTGCGCTTCTCAGTGTCCGCGGGATGACAGGCTGGATGGCAGCGTTCTGCTGCGGTCCAGCCTGTCATCTCGATGTAGCAGAGCTGAAGCTGTCCTGGGAACCATGGAAAGGTAAGGATGAGGTTGCTTTATTATTTTACTTTTATTGCAGGAGATCGTTGGCTTCAGCTGGAATGGGCGTGGCGGTAAGTATGGTTTAATTTAGAACAATAAAGAATTGTGTCTTTATTTCAATTAAAGGACTTTTTTCTGGGTGTTTGTGTTTTTTTTAAATACTTTACTAGAAATTCATGGCGGTCATGTCTAATATTGGCGTGACCCCATGAATTTCGGGCTTAGGGCCAGCTGATAATGCCAAGCTGGCCTTAACCCCTTTATTACCCAGTGAGCCACCGCACCAGGGCCCTGGATGAGTTGGGTACAGCGCCAGAAGATGGCGCTTCTATGAACGCGCCATTTTCCGGGGCGGCTGCGGACTGCAATTTGCAGCGGGTGGGGCCCAGAAAGCTTGGGTCTCCCTGCGCTGCAGATTCCAGCCCCCAGCTGCCTAGTTGTACCTGGCTGGACACAAAAATAGGGCGAAGCGCCACACATTTTTTTTTTTAACTATTTCATGAAATTCATGGAATAATTAAGAAAAAAAGGGCTTCCCTATATTGTTGTGTCCGGCTAGGTACAAATAGGCAGCTGGTGGTTGGGGGCAGCCCGTTCCTGCCTGCTGTACCTGGCTGGACACAATTATAGGGCGAAGCCCCACATAATTTTTTTTTAATTATTTCATGAATTTCCTGAAATAATTAAAAAAAAATTGACGTGGGGCTTCACACTATATTTGTGTCCAGCCAGGTACAGCAGGCAGGAACGGGCTGCCCCCAACCACCAGCTGCCTATTTGTACCTAGCCGGACACAACAATATAGGGAAGCCCTTTTTTTCTTAATTATTCCATGAATTTCATGAAATAATTAAAAAAAAAAAAACGTGGAGCTTCTCCCTATTTTTGTGTCCAGCCAGGTACAACTAGGCAGCTGGGGGATGGAATCTGCAGCGCAGGGAGGCCCAAGCTTTCTGCCCTCCCCCCCCCGCTGAAAATTGCAGTCCGCGGCCGCCCCGGAAAATGGCGCGTTCATAGAAGCTGGATGCTGTACCTGGCTGGCATACAAAAATATGGCGAAGCCCACGTCAAAAGTTTTGGGAAAAATTTATTAAAAAATAAATAATAATTTAGGGACTGCATCTTTATTAAGTCCTCAAATGTCATTTAGTGTTAAAATAAAGGATTTATTTAAAAAAAAAATGGCGTGGGATCCCCCATAATTTTAGTCTCTAGCGGAGGTTAAGCAGACGGCTGGGGCAGATGTTTGAAGCCTGGGAAGTGGGTAAAACCCACGGAGCTTCCCAGGCTACTAATATCAGCCCCCAGCTGAATACCTAGCCTTTACTAGCTATTAAAATGGGGGACCCCCCAAAAAAAATGACGTGGGGTCCCCTCTATTTTAATAGCTAGCAAAGGCTAGGCAGACAGCTGGGGGCTGATATTAATAGCTCAGGAAGGGTGCCATGAATATTGGCCCCCTCCCAGGCTAGAAACACCAGCCGTCAGCCGCCCCAGAAATGGCGCATCCATAGGATGCGCCAATTCTGGCACTTAGCCTCGCTCTTCCACGCTGCCCTGGTGCGGTGGCAGGGGGTAATAGTGGTGGGGTTCATGTCAGCGCCAGCTGCCATGAAGCCCAGGTTAGTAATGATGGCCGTCTATATGACACCCCCATTACTAACCTACAAAGTGTTAAAAAGAAAAAACACACTACACCCAGAAAAAAATAATTTATTTGAAATAAAACACCATTTTATTTAATTCTTAGTTTACTAAAAAAAAAATAGTTACCTGTCCACGTTCCTGCGCTGATCTCCCATGCACAGCTGTCACATCTGGAGATGGTGACAGCTGTGCATGGCTGCTGTAAGCTCACGCTGCCGGGAACACGTCCGCTCCCGGCAGCGGGAGCCACTGACTGAGGTCACCGGAGTGCATTCAGGCAGCGCAGCTCCGGAGACCTCCTTTACGGCAGTGCTGTACCGTGGGAATTTCTCACGATACAGCAGTGCCGTAAAGGAGCTAACCGGAGCAGCGCTGCCTGAACTCCGGTGAACCCTTACGGCCCCGTCATTCTAGCGGCGGCAGCGGTTCAGAGCGGTCACATTCTATGTGGCTGCTCTGAACTGGAGATCTTCGTGGGACACTCGTGGACTACTACAGAGGGGTAAGGATAAGGTTGTGGTTTATTATTTTATATTTTATTACAGGAGATCGATGGCTTCGGGGAATTAGGTGTCTTGGTGAGTATAGGTGTAGTTTTTTATTTTTTACTTTATTTTAGGTGGCGATCGGCGGGGACAGGTAATGTATGAACTAATTTCTTTTAGGTAACCACTGGCCACCAATGACATGTATTTAACATTTATTGGGGACACAGTAGGGCAATTTAAATAGCAGGATCAGGCTGATGGGAACTACTGCTCCCATCGAGCTGATCCTGCTGGCAGGAGTGGACGGGGGACAGACATAGGCCGATGGGAGTAGTAGTGTCACATCGGCCTATGTCTGCCCGCACACACACCCGCACACACACCCGCACACACACACCCCGCACACACACCCGCACACACACCCCGCACACACACACACCCCGCACACACTAATCATGACGGGTCCGGGAGGTGAGGCTGACCTGTGCGGCCGTGGGAAAGTTGATGTGAGTTCATGCAGTCAAGCATGAACTCACATGAACCCTCTGAGGGCACCGCGGCTACTTCAAATGAACAGCTGATCGGCATCACCTGATACCTCAGCTGTTCATTTGAAATAACCGGCGGGAAAGCGCAGCACAGAACGGGAAAGCCGGCGGTGAAGTCTTTTCACTGCCGGCTTCCCCGCCCGGGTCCTTCGCTCCTTGGTGCTGCGCTCCCCGCCCGGTCCTAATTTACGATCGGGATGGGAGGTGGCGAGGGGAGCGGAGGATCGGGGTGGGAGGCTGCGGGGAAGCAGTATGGGGCTGCGTGATTGTTTAAAAGCCGGCGGCTTTTTACCGCGCCGGCTTTTAAACAATCAGGAGAATTCTCCCACGCTGGGATGGCATTCTGATGACAAGCTGGATCGCAGCTGAGCGCTGCCATCCAGCTTGTCATCCTTCAGAGACACTGCAGAGCGCAGGCATTATGGGAACTTCCGATTCCGGTATTCGATATTATAAAAGTATCGGAATTAAGTATCGGAATTCCGATACAGTGAATATCGGCCGATACCCGATATTTCAGTATCGGAATGCTCAACACTAGTTATCACCGATCCATAGGTTAGGTAGGTGATGACTTATTGATCAGTGGAATCAGAGCATTGGAAACCGCACAAATCAGAAGAATGGGGAACTTTTATCCCTGACAAGGCACTTTTATCCTCATTCATCCTCTTTGGGAGCTTCCAGAAAAATCCAAGTGCAGCCACTAAGGGAATGAATGGATCAGTGGTTGAGTCATACATGATGCTCCATACTAATGGAGATAAAATCTCCACATTCTACAGATCGACTGGGTCCCAGCAGTCAGACCCCCACCAATCAATAACTTATCACTAGTGTTGAGCATTCCGATACTGAAATATCGGGTATCGGCCGATATTCACTGTATCGGAATTCCGATACTTAATTCCGATACTTTTATAATATCGAATACCGGAATCGGAAGTTCCCATAATGCCTGCGCTCTGCAGTGTCTCTGAAGGATGACAAGCTGGATGGCAGCGCTCAGCTGCGATCCAGCTTGTCATCAGAATGCCATCCCAGCGTGGGAGAATTCTCCTGATTGTTTAAAAGCCGGCGCGCGGTAAAAAGCCGCCGGCTTTTAAACAATCACGCAGCCCCATACTGCTTCCCCGCAGCCTCCCACCCCGATCCTCCGCTCCCCTCGCCACCTCCCATCCCGATCGTAAATTAGGACCGGGCGGGGAGCGCAGCACCAAGGAGCGAAGGACCCGGGCAGGGAAGCCGGCAGTGAAAAGACTTCACCGCTGGCTTTCCCGTTCTGTGCTGCGCTTTCCCGCCGGTTATTTCAAATGAACAGCTGAGGTATCAGGTGATGCCGATCAGCTGTTCATTTGAAGTAGCCGCGGTGCCCTCAGAGGGTTCATGTGAGTTCATGCTTGACTGCATGAACTCACATCAACTTTCCCACGGCCGCACAGGTCAGCCTCACCTCCCGGACCCGTCATGATTAGTGTGTGCGGGGTGTGTGTGTGTGCGGGGTGTGTGTGCGGGTGTGTGTGCGGGGTGTGTGTGTGCGGGTGTGTGTGTGGGTGTGTGTGCGGGCAGACATAGGCCGATGTGACACTACTACTCCCATCGGCCTATGTCTGTCCCCCGTCCACTCCTGCCAGCAGGATCAGCTCGATGGGAGCAGTAGTTCCCATCAGCCTGATCCTGCTATTTAAATTGCCCTACTGTGTCCCCAATAAATGTTAAATACATGTCATTGGTGGCCAGTGGTTACCTAAAAGAAATTAGTTCATACATTACCTGTCCCCGCCGATCGCCACCTAAAATAAAGTAAAAAATAAAAAACTACACCTATACTCACCAAGACACCTAATTCCCCGAAGCCATCGATCTCCTGTAATAAAATATAAAATAATAAACCACAACCTTATCCTTACCCCTCCGTAGTAGTCCACGAGTGTCCCACGAAGATCTCCAGTTCAGAGCAGCCACATAGAATGTGACCGCTCTGAACCGCTGCCGCCGCTAGAATGACGGGGCCGTAAGGGTTCACCGGAGTTCAGGCAGCGCTGCTCCGGTTAGCTCCTTTACGGCACTGCTGTATCGTGAGAAATTCCCACGGTACAGCACTGCCGTAAAGGAGGTCTCCGGAGCTGCGCTGCCTGAATGCACTCCGGTGACCTCAGTCAGTGGCTCCCGCTGCCGGGAGCGGACGTGTTCCCGGCAGCGTGAGCTTACAGCAGCCATGCACAGCTGTCACCATCTCCAGATGTGACAGCTGTGCATGGGAGATCAGCGCAGGAACGTGGACAGGTAACTATTTTTTTTTTAGTAAACTAAGAATTAAATAAAATGGTGTTTTATTTCAAATAAATTATTTTTTTCTGGGTGTAGTGTGTTTTTTCTTTTTAACACTTTGTAGGTTAGTAATGGGGGTGTCATATAGACGGCCATCATTACTAACCTGGGCTTCATGGCAGCTGGCGCTGACATGAACCCCACCACTATTACCCCCTGCCACCGCACCAGGGCAGCGTGGAAGAGCGAGGCTAAGTGCCAGAATTGGCGCATCCTATGGATGCGCCATTTCTGGGGCGGCTGACGGCTGGTGTTTCTAGCCTGGGAGGGGGCCAATATTCATGGCACCCTTCCTGAGCTATTAATATCAGCCCCCAGCTGTCTGCCTAGCCTTTGCTAGCTATTAAAATAGAGGGGACCCCACGTCATTTTTTTTGGGGGGGTCCCCCATTTTAATAGCTAGTAAAGGCTAGGTATTCAGCTGGGGGCTGATATTAGTAGCCTGGGAAGCTCCGTGGGTTTTACCCCCTTCCCAGGCTTCAAACATCTGCCCCAGCCGTCTGCTTAACCTCCGCTAGAGACTAAAATTATGGGGGATCCCACGCCATTTTTTTTTTAAATAAATCCTTTATTTTAACACTAAATGACATTTGAGGACTTAATAAAGATGCAGTCCCTAAATTATTATTTATTTTTTAATAAATTTTTCCCAAAACTTTTGACGTGGGCTTCGCCATATTTTTGTATGCCAGCCAGGTACAGCATCCAGCTTCTATGAACGCGCCATTTTCCGGGGCGGCCGCGGACTGCAATTTTCAGCGGGGGGGGGGAGGGCAGAAAGCTTGGGCCTCCCTGCGCTGCAGATTCCATCCCCCAGCTGCCTAGTTGTACCTGGCTGGACACAAAAATAGGGAGAAGCTCCACGTTTTTTTTTTTTTAATTATTTCATGAAATTCATGGAATAATTAAGAAAAAAAGGGCTTCCCTATATTGTTGTGTCCGGCCAGGTACAAATAGGCAGCTGGTGGTTGGGGGCAGCCCGTTCCTGCCTGCTGTACCTGGCTGGACACAAATATAGTGTGAAGCCCCACGTCAATTTTTTTTTAATTATTTCAGGAAATTCATGAAATAATTAAAAAAAAATTATGTGGGGCTTCGCCCTATAATTGTGTCCAGCCAGGTACAGCAGGCAGGAACGGGCTGCCCCCAACCACCAGCTGCCTATTTGTACCTAGCCGGACACAACAATATAGGGAAGCCCTTTTTTTCTTAATTATTCCATGAATTTCATGAAATAATTAAAAAAAAAAATGTGTGGCGCTTCGCCCTATTTTTGTGTCCAGCCAGGTACAACTAGGCAGCTGGGGGCTGGAATCTGCAGCGCAGGGAGACCCAAGCTTTCTGGGCCCCACCCGCTGCAAATTGCAGTCCGCAGCCGCCCCGGAAAATGGCGCGTTCATAGAAGCGCCATCTTCTGGCGCTGTACCCAACTCATCCAGGGCCCTGGTGCGGTGGCTCACTGGGTAATAAAGGGGTTAAGGCCAGCTTGGCATTATCAGCTGGCCCTAAGCCCGAAATTCATGGGGTCACGCCAATATTAGACATGACCGCCATGAATTTCTAGTAAAGTATTTAAAAAAAACACAAACACCCAGAAAAAAGTCCTTTAATTGAAATAAAGACACAATTCTTTATTGTTCTAAATTAAACCATACTTACCGCCACGCCCATTCCAGCTGAAGCCAACGATCTCCTGCAATAAAAGTAAAATAATAAAGCAACCTCATCCTTACCTTTCCATGGTTCCCAGGACAGCTTCAGCTCTGCTACATCGAGATGACAGGCTGGACCGCAGCAGAACGCTGCCATCCAGCCTGTCATCCCGCGGACACTGAGAAGCGCAGGCATGCTTGCGCTCCTCAGTGTCTCTCTGTGACGTCATCCAGATGAGCCGAGGTCATGTCCAATGAACTCAGCTCACCTCATGCACGTCACTGACAGCGTGGGAAAATTCTCCTGCACTCAGCGCTTCAGCGTGAGAATTCTCCCACGCTGTCAGTGACGTGCATGAGGTGCGCCGAGTTCATTGGACATGACCTCACCTCATGCACGTCACTGACAGCGTGGGAAAATTCTCACGCTGAAGCGCTGAGTGCAGGAGAATTCTCCCACGCTGTCAGTGACGTACATGAGGTGAGCCGAGTTCATTGTCGGCTCATCTGGATGCCGTCACAGCCAGACACTGAGGAGTGGAAGTATGCCTGCGCTTCTCAGTGTCTGCGGGATGACAGGCTGGATGGCAGCGTTCTGCTGCGGTCCAGCCTGTCATCTCGATGTAGCAGAGCTGGAGCCGTCGTGGGAGCCATGGAAAGGTAAGGATGAGGTTGCTTTATTATTTTTCTTTTATTGCAGGAGATCGTTGGCTTCAGCTGGAATGGGCGTGATGGTAAGTATGGTTTAATTTAGAACAATAAAGAATTGTGTGTTTATTTCAATTAAAGGACTTTTTTCTTGGTGTTTGTGTTTTTTTTAAATACTTTACTAGAAATTCATGGTGGTCATGTCTAATATTGGCGTGACCCCATGAATTTCGGGCTTAGGGCCAGCTGATAATGCCAAGCTGGCCTTAACCCCTTTATTACCCAGTGAGCCACCGCATCAGGGCCCTGGATGAGTTGGGTACAGCGCCAGAAGATGGCGCTTCTATGAACGCGCCATTTTCCGGGGCGGCTGCGGACTGCAATTTGCAGCGGGTGGGGCCCAGAAAGCTTGGGCCTCCCTGCGCTGCAGATTCCAGCCCCCAGCTGCCTAGTTGTACCTGGCTGGACACAAAAATAGGGCGAAGCTCCACGTTTTTTTTTTTTTAATTCATGAAATTCATGGAATAATTAAGAAAAAAAGGGCTTCCCTATATTGTTGTGTCCGGCTAGGTACAAATAGGCAGCTGGTGGTTGGGGGCAGCCCGTTCCTGCCTGCTGTACCTGACTGGACACAAATATAGGGCGAAGCCCCACATCAATTTTTTTAAATTATTTCATGAATTTCCTGAAATGATTTAAAAAAAATTGACGTGGGGCTTCGCACTATATTTGTGTCCAGCCAGGTACAGCAGGCAGGAATGGGCTGCCCCCAACCACCAGCTGCCTATTTGTACCTGGTTGGACACAACAATATAGGGAAGCCCTTTTTTTCTTAATTATTCCATGAATTTCATGAAATAATTTAAAAAAAAAATGCGTGGGGCTTCGCCCTATTTTTGTGCCCAGCCAGATACAACTAGGCAGCTGGGGGCTGGAATCCGCAGCGCAGGGAGACCCAAGCTTTCTGGGCCACCCCCGCTGCAAATTGCAGTCCGCAGCCGCCCCAGAAAATGGCGCGTTCATAGAAGCGCCATCTTCTGGCGCTGTACCCAACTCATCCAGGGCCCTGGTGCGGTGGCTCACTGGGTAATAAAGGGGTTAAGGCCAGCTTGGCATTATCAGCTGGCCCTAAGCCCAAAATTCATGGGGTCACGCCAATATTAGACATGACCACCATGAATTTCTAGTAAAGTATTTAAAAAAACACAACACCCAGAAAAAAGTCCTTTAATTGAAATAAACACACAATTCTTTATTGTTCTAAATTAAACCATACTTACCACCACGCCCATTCCAGCTGAAGCCAACGATCTCCTGCAATAAAAGTAAAATAATAAAGCAACCTCATCCTTACCTTTCCATGGCTCCCACGACAGCTTCAGCTCTGCTACATCGAGATGACAGGCTGGACCGCAGCAGAACGCTGCCATCCATCCTGTCATCTCGCAGACACTGAGAAGCGCAGGCATACTTCCACTCCTCAGTGTCTGGCTGTGACGGCATCCAGATGAGCCGAGGTCATGTCCAATGAACTCCGCTCACTTCATGTACGTCACTGACAGCGTGGGAAAATTCTCCTGCACTCAGCACTTCAGCGTGAGAATTTTCCCACGCTGTCAGTGACGTGCATGAGGTGAGCTGAGTTCATTGGACATGACCTCACCTCATGTATGTCACTGACAGCGTGGGAGAATTCTCACGCTGAAGCGCTGAGTGCAGGAGAATTTTCCCACGCTGTCAGTGACGTGCATGAGGTGAGCTGAGTTCATTGGACATGAACTCGGCTCATCTGGATGACGTCACAGAGAGACACTGAGGAGCGCAAGCATGCCTGCGCTTCTCAGTGTCTGCGGGATGACAGGCTGGATGGCAGCTTTCTGCTGCGGTCCAGCCTGTCATCTCGATGTAGCAGAGCTGGAGCTGTCCTGGGAACCATCGAAAGGTAAGGATGAGGTTGCTTTATTATTTTTCTTTTATTGCAGGAGATCGTTGGCTTCAGCTGGAATGGGCGTGATGGTAAGTATGGTTTAATTTAGAACAATAAAGAATTGTGTCTTTATTTCAATTAAAGGACTTTACTCTGGGTGTTTGTGTTTTCTTTTAACTTTGACTATGGGGTTAGTAATGGGGGTGTCTTATAGACACCTCTCCATTACTAACCTGGGCTTGATGTCAGCTGGCATTATAAGCTGACATCAACCCCAACCCTATTACCCCCTGCCACCGCACCAGGGCAGCGTGGAAGAGCGAGGCTAAGTGCCAGAATTGGCGCATCCTATGGATGCGCCATTTCTGGGGCGGCTGACGGCTGGTGTTTCTAGCCTGGGAGGGGGCCAATATTCATGGCACCCTTCCTGGGCTATTAATATCAGCCCCCAGCTGTCTGCCTAGCCTGTGCTAGCTATTAAATTAGGGGGGACCCCACGTCATTTTTTTTGAGGGGTCCCCCATTTTAATAGCTAGTAAAGGCTAGGTATTCAGCTGGGGGCTGATATTAGTAGCCTGGGAAGCTCCGTGGGTATTACCCCCTTCCCAGGCTTCAAACATTTGCCCCAGCTGTCTGCTTAACCTCCGCTAGAGCCTAAAATTAAGGGGAACCCCACGCCAATTTTTTTTTAAATTAATCCTTTATTTTAACACTAAATGACAAGTACAGTAATCAACACTGTCACTGTACTTCATATATATGTGACTGACATGTTTCTATCTATCTAATCTATGTGTGATTCTCTATTCCTTCTATTCTAAATTGTCGGGTACAGATGCTGAATTGCCGGCCGGCTTTCTTAAAGAGACGGTGCATGAAAACACTATTATTTTTTTAAATAAATCCTTTACACTAAATGACAAGTTCTGTAAGCAACACTGTCACTGTACTTCTTATATATGTGACTGACATGTTTCTATCTATCTAATCTATGTGTGAAGCTCTATTCTGTCTGTTATAAATTGTCGGGTACAGATGCTGAATTGCCGGCCGGCTTTTTTAAAGAGACGGTGCACGAAAACACTAATATTTTTTTTAATAAATCCTTTACACTAAATGACAAGTACAGTAAGCAACACTGTCACTGTACTTCATATATATGTGACTGACATGTTTCTATCTATCTAATCTATGTGTGAAGCTCTATTCTTTCTGTTGTAAATTGTCGGGTACCGGTGAATGCCGCTGATGAATTGCCGGCTTTTCATGTCATTCTACATTATTCTTAGTTGTTTTACTTCATGTAGAATTAACCTACAAGGAAAGAAAGGGTTTATTTTCATTCCGATATTTGTGTCCCATTGACTTGCATTGGTTTCCGGTATCGGAATCGGCGATATCCGATACTTTTTGGGTATCGGCCCGATCCAATCCGATACGATATTTCCTGATATCGGAAGGTATCGCTCAACACTACTTATCACTTATCCTTAGGCCATGTTCACACGTTCAATATTTGGTCAGTATTTTTTCTCAGTATTTGTAAGCCAAAGCCAGGAGTGCAACAATCAGAGGAAAAGTAGATGATAGAAACCCTGTCACCACTTCTGCATTTATCACCCACTCCTGGTTTTGGCTTACAAAGACTGATAGTGTGAATGTGGCCATAGGCTAGGTGATTACATGTTTTCACCGTAGAACACCTCTAAGTGCATATTTGCTACTGTGTAATAATCACAGGATGGGGAGGGGGGGGGGGTTAAACATCTAAGTATTTAACCTCTATAGGAAATCAAGAATCTTCCCCTTATTGATATCAGAGAAAACAAGTGACCTCCATACACAACACAATCCCACAATCCACTATACTAAAATCAATAATACCACATACAAGGAACAAATACCGCCACACCGTGACCAGACTTCATATTATCACCACACAGTGACCAGATAATACCAGAAACAAGGGATAAATACCATCACACCATGACCAGATCACATATTATCACCACAGAGTGACTGAATAATACCACATATAAGGAACAAATACTGCCTCTCCATCACCGGATCACATATTACCACCACATAGTGACCAAATAATACAAGGAACAAATATCACCACACCATGACCAGATCACATATTACCACCACATAGTGACCAAATACAACAATACTGATCATTACACAGGGGCTCTGTATATAGTATACAATGTATAGCATCAGTGTACATACAGTACATTGATCACCAATGACATTATGCACAGTCGCTCTGTATATAGTGTCAGTGTACAGGTAATATAGTGATCAACAGTGCAATTATACACAGGAGCTCTGTACATAGTATATAGTGTATAGTGTCAGTGTACAGATAACACACTGACTCACCAGTGACTTCTGTAGTTGAAGTCCTTCATCTTCGCTTTTCTTCTTCATCCAGTGCAGACCACCCTCACTTCTTCTAGCCAGGACTCTGCTGAAAATATAACACGGTTATCTATAGCTGATCACTTCTACAACACATTCCCCACTTTTTTCCCTGACTTCTACACTACGTCAAATGAAGAAAAAAAGTGACATAGTACCGCCCTGTACAGTAACAGGATCCCCCTTTTGTTACTCCCCACCATGGAAGACAGTATCCTCAAAAGTAAATTAAGTTACAGCAGTAATAATGTTCCCTGATTGGCCCATACAGTAATTATGTCACCCCTTTATGTAATAAGGTCCCAGATCCTCGTCCTCTTTATTTAGTGTCCCCATCCCAGGCTCCTATGTTGTCCCTGTCTATATCCACTTTAATAATGTCCCCATCCTGGGCCCCTTCCAGTAAAAATGTCCCCATTCTGGGCTCCTTCCAGTAATAATGGCCATACGTAGTCTTCCATACAGAATAATGGTCCCATATAGTCCTCCATACAGTATAATGGCCCCACATAGTCCTCCATGCAGTATAATAGGCCCCACATAGTCCTCCATACAGAATAATTGACACCACATAGTCCTCTATGCAATATAATGGACACCACATAGTCCTCCATACAGTATAATGGCCCCACATAGTCATTACTGTATAATGGGCCCCACATAGTCCTCCATACAAATTTATTGACCCCACATAGTCCTCCATACAGTATAATGGTCCCTACATAGTCCTCCATACAGAATTATGGGCCCCACATAGTCCACCATACTGTATAATGGGCCCCACATAGTCCTCCATACAGTAAATTAGGCACCACATAGTCGTCCATACAGTATAGTGGGCACCACATAGTCCTTCATACAGAATAATGGGTCCCACATAGTTCTCCATAGAGTATAATGGCCCCCACATAGTCATCCATACAGAATTATGGGCACCACCAAGTCCTCTATACAGTGTAATGGGCCCTACATTGTCCTCTATACAGAAAAATGACCCCACATAGTCCTCCATACAGAATAATGAGCCCCACAAAGTCCTCTATACAGAATAATAGCCCCACATAGTCCTCCATACAGTGTAATGGGCTCCATATAGTCCTCCACACAGTATTATGGCCCCATAGATTGCTCCATACTGTATTATGGCCCCATAGATTGCTCCATACTGTATTATGCCCCATAGATTGCTCCATACAGTATAATGGCCCCATAGATTGCTCCATGCTGCATAATGGCCCCATAGATTGCTCTATTCTGTAATGGCTCCATAGTTTGCTGTATAATGCCCCCCTAGAATTCTCCATAAGTATAATGGGCCCCATAGATTGTTCCATACTGAAATGGTCCCATAGATTGCTCCATGCTGCATAATGGCCCCATAGATTGCTCCATGCTGCATAATGGCCCCATAGATTGCTCCATATTGTATAATAGCCCCTAGATTGCTCCATACTGTAATGGCCCCATAGATTTCTCCATGCTGCATAATGGCCCCATAGATTGCTCCATGCTGCATAATGGCCCCATAGATTGCTCCATATTGTATAATAGCCCCATAGATTGCTCCATACTGTAATGGCCCCATAGATAGCTCCATACATCAATTGCCTCATAGATTGCTCCATGCAACATAATGGCCTCATAGATTGCTCCATGCTGCATAATGACCCCATAGATTGCTCCATACTGTAATGGCCCCATAGATTTCTTCATACTGTATAATAGCCACATAGATTGCTCCCTACTGTATAATGGCCCCCTAGATGGCTCCATACTATAATGGCCCCATATATTGCTCCATGCTGCATAATGGCCCCATAGATTGCTCCATGCTGCATAATGGCCCCATAGATTGCTCCATATTGTATAATAGCCCCTAGATTGCTCCATGCTGTAATGGCCCCATAGATTGCTTCATGCTGCATAATGGCCCCATAGATTGCTCCATGCTGCATAATGGCCCCATAGATTGCTCCATATTGTATAATAGCCCCTAGATTGCTCCATACTGTAATGGCCCCATAGATTGCTCCATACATCAATTGCCTCATAGATTGCTCCATGCAACATAATGGCCTCATAGATTGCTCCATGCTGCATAATGACCCCATAGATTGCTCCATCCTGTAATGGCCCCATAGATTTCTCCATGCTGTATAATAGCCACATAGATTGCTCCCTACTGTATAATGGCCCCCTAGATTGCTCCATACTATAATGGCCCCATATATTGCTCCATGCTGCATAATGGCCCCATAGATTGTTCTATACTGTAATGACCCCATAGATTGCTCCATACTGTAATGGCCTCATATATTGCTCCATGCTGCATAATAGCCCCATAGATTGCTCCATACTGTATAATGGCTCCATAGATAGCTCCATGCTGCATAATGGCCCCACATGATGCTGTAAACTCTATAATGGCCCCATATATAACTCCATACTGTATAATGGCCCCACATGATGCTACATACTGTATAATGGCCCCATATAGTGCTCCATACTGTATAATGGCCCCATATATTGCTCCATACTGTATAATGGCTCCATAGATTGCTCCATGCAGCATAATGGCCCCATATAGTGATCCATACTGTATAATGGCCCCATATATTGCTCCATACTGTATAATAGCTCCATAGATTGCTCAATACTGTATAGTGGCCCCATAGATTGCTCCATGCTGTAATGGTCCCATAGATTGCTCCATGCTGTAATGGCCTCATAGATTACCCCATACTGTATAATGGCCCCATAGATTGCTCCATGCTGTAATGGCCTCATATATTGCTCCATGCTGTTATGGCCCCATAGATTGCTCCATACTGTATAATGGCCCCATAGATTGCTCAATGCTGTAATGGCCACATAGATTTCTCCATGCTGTAATGGCCCTATAGATTGCTCCATAAGTCTAATGGCCCCATAGATTACCCCATACTCTATAATGGCCCCATAGATTGCTCCATACTGTATAATGGCCCCATAGATTGCTCCATACTGTAATGGCCCCATAGATTGCTCCATGTTGTAATGGCCCTATAAATTGCTCCATAAGTATAATGGCCCCATAGATTACCCCATACTGTATAATGGCCACATAGATTGCTCCATACTGTATAATGGCCCCATAGATTGCACCATACTGTAATGGCCCCATAGATTGCTCCATGCTGTAATGGCCCCATAGATTGCTCCATAAGTATAATGGCCCCATAGATTACCCCATACTGTTTAACAGCATGGAGCAATCTATGGGGCCATTATACAGTATGGATCAATCTATAGGGCCATTATACAATATGGAGCAATCTATGGGGCCATTATACAGTATGGGGTAATCTATGGGGCCATTACAGCATGGAGCAATCTATGGGGCCATTACAGCATTGAGCAATCTATGGGGCCATTATACAGTATGGAGCAATCTATAGGGCCATTATGCAGCGTGGAACAATCTTTGGGGCCATTATACAGTGTGGAGCAATCTATGTGGCCATTACAGCATGGAACAATCTATGGGGCCATTACAGCATGGAACAATCTATGGGGCCATTATACAGTATGGAGCAATCTATGGGGCCATTATGCAGCATGGAGCAATATATGGGGCCATTTTACAGTATGGAACAATATATTGGGCCATTATGCAGCATGGAGGAACATATGGGGCCATTATGCAGCATGGAGCAATCTATGGAGCCATTATACAGTATGGGGCAATATATGGGGCCATTATACAGTATGGATCACTATATGGGGCCATTATGCAGCATGGAGCAATCTATGGAGCCATTATACAGTATGGAGCAATCTATGGGGCCATTATACAGTATGTAGCAATATATGGGGCCATTATGCAGCATGGATCAATCTATGGAGCCATTATACAGTATGGAGCAATATATGGGGCCATTATACAGTATGGAGCATTATATGGGCCATTATACAGTATGCAGCATCATGTGGGGCCATTATACAGTATGGAGTTGTATATGAGGCCATTATACAGTTTGCAGCATCATGTGGGGCCATTATGCAGCATGGAGCAATCTATGGGGCCATTACAGTATGGAGCAATCTATGGGGCCATTACAGTATAGAACAATCTATGGGACCATTATGCAGCATGGAGCAATATATGGGGCCATTATAATATGGAGCAATCTAGGGGGCCATTATACAGTAGGGAGCAATCTATGGGGCCATTATACACTATGGAGAAATCTATGGGGCCATTACAGTATGGATCAATCTATGGGGCCATTTTGCAGCATGGAGCAATCTATGAGGCCATTATGTTGGATGGAGCGATCTATGAGGCAATTAATGTATGGAGCAATCTATGGGGCCATTACAGTATGGAGCAATCTAGGGGCTATTATACAATATGGAGCAATCTATGGGGCCATTATGCAGCATGGAGCAATCTATGGGGCCATTATGCAGCATGGAGCAATCTATGGGACCATTTCAGTATGGAACAATCTATGGGGCCCATTATACTTATGGAAAAATCTAGGGGGGCATTATTCAGCAATCTATGGGGCCATTACAGAATAGAGCAATCTATGGGGCCATTATGCAGCATGAAGCAATCTATGGGCCCATTATACTTATGGAGCAATGTGTGGGGCCCATTATAGTTATGGAGCAATCTATGGGGCCATTATGCAGTATGGAGCAATCTATGGGGCCATTATACTGTATAGAGCAATCTATGGGGCCATAATACAGTATGGAGCAATATATGGGGCTATAATACTGTGTGGAGGACTATGTGGAGCCCATTACACTGTATGGAGGACTATGTGGGGCTTTTATTTTGTATAGAGGACTTTGTGGGGCCCATTATTCTGTATGGAGGACTATGTGGGGTCATTTTTCTGTATAGAGGACTATGTAGGGCCCATTACACTGTACGGAGGACTTTGTGGTGTCCATAATTCTGTATGGAGGACTATGTGGGGGCAATTATCGTGTATGGAGGACTACATGGGGCCCATTATACTGTATGGAGGTCTATGTGGGGCCCATTATTCTGTATTCTCTATAAAGGACTATGTGGGGCCATTATTCTGTATAGAGGACTATGTAGGGCCCATTACACTGTATGGAGGACTTTGTGGTGCCCATAATTCTGTATGGAGGACTATGTGGGGGCCATTATTGTATATGGAGGACTATCTGGGGCCCATTATACTCTATGGAGGACTATGTGGGGCCCATTATTCTGTATAAAGGACTATGTGGTGCCCACTATACTGTATGGAGGACTATGTGGTGCCTAATTTACTGTATGGAGGACTATGTGGGGCCCATTATTGTTACGCACACGCCCGGACTGACTGGCGTGAGCGTGATTAGTGATCCCACTGGACCATGAACCGAGGAGTGTCTGGAGGGGTGTAACTAAGTATCAACCCGGTCCGACCAAAGTCGCACGGCAGCTCAATCGACTCCGTGAACCAGGGAGGAACCGAGCAGAGGGACCAGGTGCTACTAAAGGTCAGACCTCGGTCACGGCTGTTGACCCACACCGGGGAGTGCAGGAAGAGGCAGGTTAGGCTGGCATACAGACAGATGGGTATTGGCAGGCACGGCTGGTATGCAGACAGGTGGGTACTGGCTAGCACGGCTGGTTTGAAGACAGGTGGGTACTGGCAAGCACGGCTGGTATGCAGACAGGCAGATACTAGCAGGTAGGCGCGCAGGCTGGATAGGGACCAGTACAGACTGGGATACAGGAACAGAGCCATTGATGCGGTAGACAAGCAGAGCGAAACGCAGGCGCGGATGACAAGGCAGAGCAGAGCGAAACCGCAGGCGCGGTGGACAAGGCAGAGCAGAGGGAAACCGCCGGAGGGGTGGACAAGGCAGAGCAGAGGGAAACCGCCGGAGCGGTGGACAAGGCAGAGGAGAGGGAAACCACAGGTGCGGTGGACAAGCGGAGCAGAGAGGAACTGCCGGAGAGGTGGACAAGGCAGAGCCGAGCGAAACCACAGGTGCGGTGAGCAAGCAGAGCAGAGTGAAACCGCAGGTGCGGTGAGCAAGCAGAGCAGAGCGAAACCGCAGGTGCAGTGAGCAAGCAGAGCAGAGCGAAACCGCAGGTGCGGTGAGCAAGCAGAGCAGAACGAAAGCGCAGGTGCGGTGAGCAAGCAGAGCAGAGTGAAACCGCAGGTGCAGTGAGCAAGCAGAGCAGAGCGAAACTGCAGGTTCGGTGATCAAGCGGAACGAAAGCGCAAGTGCAGTGGGCAAGCAGAACAGAGCAGAAGGTGCAGGCAGACGGGACAGGGCTCTGTTCACATGGAACAGACTGGAAAATACAGGAAGATAGTTAGAACACAGGAGGTAGATACAGAGGCAGGGAAATGTGACAAGCAGAACCAGATGCACACAAAGTACTTACAATGAAGTAGCGAGTGGACACCAAACTCACAAACAGAAGTATAGAGACAACGAGTAGGAGTTAGGTGCAGGTTCAGACACTGCAAGAAAAGGGAAGGATCGGACACAGAGACAAACAGGCAACAGGCTAGGAGACAGTTCAGACAGGAACAGACACTGGAACGAGATACAGGAACGAGCCTGGGTACTCAGCCCCCAGGGTGGCGGAAACGGACTAGAAGTCACAGATAACAGGCCTGGGTAGACAGCCCCCAGGGTGGCAGAAACAGACTAGAAGTCACAGATAACAGGCCTGAGTATGCAGCCCCCAGGGTGGCAGAAACAGACAAGATACAGGACAAGACCTGGCAACTCAGATGCAAGAAGCACACTGATAGAAAGTGTTGCTCAGGCACCTCCTACTGGGTGGAGGGGGTTTAATTATCCAGTGACTCACAGCAATAGGCTGGGGACGCATTAGGCGTGCGCACACAGTAGCTTTAAGAATCAGTAAGTGCCAGCACCGCCGCCCTAAGCAATCAGACAAGAGACATGCACACAGATTGCGGTCTTGCATGGTGGGAGGTGGTAAGCCATGCAAGCACTCCGCCAGGGATGTTACAATTATACTGTATGGTGGACTATGTGGGGACCATTACACTGTATGGAGGACTATGTGGGGCCCATTATACTGTATGGAGGACTATATGGGGCCATTATTCTGTATGGAAGACTACGTGGGGCCATTATTACTGAAAGGAGCCCAGAATGGGGACATTTTTACTGGAAGGGGCCCAGGATGGGGACATTATTAAAGTGGACATAGACGGGGACAACATAGGAGCCTGGGATGGGGACACTAAATAAAGAGGACGAGGATCTGGGACCTTATTACATAAAGGGGTGACATAATTACTGTATGGGCCAATCAGGGAACATTATTACTGCTGTAACTTAATTTACTTTTGAGGATACAGTCTTCCATGGTGGGGGGTAACAAAAGGGGGGTCCTGTTACTGTACAGGGCGGTACTATGTCACTTTTTTTCTTCATTTGACGTAGTGTAGAAGTCAGGGAAAAAAGTGGGGAATGTGTTGTAGAAGTGATCAGCTATAGATAACAGTGTTATATTTTCAGCAGAGTCCTGGCTAGAAGAAGTGAGGGTGGTCTGCACTGGATGAAGAAGAAAAGCGAAGACAAAGGACTTCAACTAAAGACGTCACTGGTGAGTCAGTGTGTTATCTGTACACTGACACTATACACTATATACTATGTACAGAGCTCCTGTGTATAATTGCACTGTTGATCACTATATTACCTGTACACTGACACTATATACAGAGCTCCTGTGCATAAGGTCATTGGTGATCAATGTACTGTATGTACACTGATGCTATACACTGTATACTATATACAGAGCCCCTGTGTAATGATCAGTATTGTTGTATTTGGTCACTATGTGGTGGTAATATGTGATCTGGTCATGGTGTGGTGATATTTGTTCCTTGTATGATTTGGTCACTATGTGGTGGTAATATGTGATCCGGTGATGGTGAGGCAGTATTTGTTCCTTGTATGTGGTATTATTCAGTCACTCTGTGGTGATAATATGTGATCTGGTCATGGTGTGATGGTATTTATCCCTTGTATCTGGTATTATCTGGTCACTGTGTGGTGATAATATGTAGTCTGGTCACAGTGTGGCGGTATTTGTTCCTTGTATGTGGTATTATTGATCTTAGTATAGTGGATGGTGGGATTGTGTTGTGTATGAAGGTCACTTGTTTTCTCTGATATCAATAAGGGGAAGATTCTTGATTTCCAATAGAGGTTAAATACTTAGATGTTTAACCCCCCCTCCCCCGTCCTGTGATTATTACACAGTAGCAAATATGCACTTACAGGTGTTCTACAGTGAAAACATGTAATTGACGCGCCCCTGGGCCTTCTGTGTCGTGCGGCATCGCGCGCACGGGGGCTTACCCGGAGCCGGATCAGATGGGGGTAGTAGTCTCGTGGCGGTGACCCGGTCCGTGCCCAGGGAGTCAAACTAAGTGGCGAGTCTATTAGCAGTAGATGTTGGATGACTACGCCACCCGTTGAATGCAGCTTTGGAGCTGCCGCTGCAGGGCAGACCGCTGAGGCCGGTGGAAGGATGGTGCAGTGGGGATGGTATAACCCCCAACGGGAGGGGTATGGCCTCAGGGCAGCTGACGTGGATGATGGGGGTAGCAGGAACCACTCAGAGACGATGCGTGTAGTTCAGGGTCTTTACTGGTGACAAAGATAGACCCTCCCGGAGTACTTGCTAGCGATCGGGGCCTGGTCAGTCCTTGAGCAGATGGGATCTCCCCTGGCCAGGCGGAGTTGTAGGCCTTCCCAGCTAACTGTACTCTTCTGGCTACCTTGCTAGAGGCGGGTAAAAGTAGCCCACGTCCCTGAGTGTACCGTGTGGTGCTCACCCGTATGGCCGGTGACTCGGGGCCTTCTAATGGCTTCCGCTCCACGATGGCGGTGCTGGTCCCACGCGTGTGACCGTGCCTTCGGGTTTCTGGGCCAGAGGACCTGCAATCCCCTGCCGGTCGGTTTCTGCTGCTGGGTAAGGATTAGTCCCCACAGCCTCGGACTCCGGGTCCGGTGATAACTTCTCAGTCAGGGCGAGCTCTGCAGCTGCCAGCCCTGACTCCTTATAGCACTGCTCCCACAGAGCTCCTGTTGTTTCTTCCTATGCTGCTTCTCTTCTCTACTCTTGTTCTCTCTCTCCTAACCCTGCCTCAGCCCCAGGTTTATATAGGGGAAGTTCTTCCACTCCCAGGACTGGGCAGGAGGTGTGGCATGCATAAGATCCCTGACCAAGAGACCTCCCACCTGCTCTCAGACATAATATTGCTATTATTGTGGAGACCAGACCCCTGGGGTGCCACATAATCATCTAGCCTAAGGCCACATTCACACTATCAGTCTTTGTAAGACAAAACCAGGAGTAGGTAATAAATGCAGAAGTGGTGACAGGGATTCTATTATACTTTTCCTCTGATAGTTGCACTCCTGGTTTTGGCTTACAAATACTGAGATAAAATACTGACCAAATATTGAACATGTGAACATGGCCAAAGGATAAGTGATAAGTTGTTGATTGGTGGGGGTCTGACTGCTGGGACCCAGTCGATCTGTAGAATGTGGAGCTTTTATCTCCATTAGTATGGAGTATCACGTATGACTCAACCACTGATCCATTCATTCCCTCAGTGGCTGCACTTGGATTTTTCTGGAAGCTCCCAAAGAGGATGAATGGAGCTGCGGTTAGGCATCCCACCTGTCGCTTTATTTTAAAATGAGGATAAAAGTGCCCGGTCAGGGATAAAAGTTCCCCATTCTTCTGATTTGTGTGGTTTCCAATGCTCAGATTCCACTGATCAATAAGTCATCACCTACCTAACCTATGGATCAGTGATAACATCTTTTCATCAAAGAAACCTTTAATGCAAACTACAGTAATTGTACATCACAGTCACCTTCAGTGCACACGTAGCGTTTTTCATGCATTTTCGCGGCGTTTTTTTGGCTCGAAAACGCATGAAAAATCCGCAGGTATATTTATACCTGCAGATTTGCTGCGGTTCAATTAAAGTCAATGGGCTGTGGAAACGCGAGTGGTACCCGGGTCGGCTGGGGACGACTACTAATCCCCTCATCCGACCGCCTCTCCCGCTGATAACAGCAAGAGCGGCATGGGTGAGTGGAGCAGTAGTCTCCACAACTGAGCCAGGACTGCGCGTGGTGGGAAAAAAAGTAAAAAAAAACAAAAAAAACACTATACTCACCTGTCCGGCGCCCCTCGGTGTCCTCCTGGTCCTCGGTCCTCGCGATGTCATCCTCCCGGCGGCCGACGGTACACTGCGCTGCCAGGACCTGCACGGTGCTGCGTGGGAACATTCTGAAGAATGTTCCCACAAGTACTGATGCTGAGGTCACCGAGGCTGATCAGCTGATTTTCAGCTGATGAACCCCAGTGATCTCACTACTGCAGAAGCATGTACACTGACAGGAGTCACTCTTGTCAGTATACATTGCTGTCTTCTACAGCAGTGACATCAGTGATTGCTGATGTCACTGCTGTAGAAGTTACCCGGATCGCCGAGGGACAATCGTGACCGCGGTAATTGTGTACTACACCGTGACGGCGGACAGGTGAGGGATATAGTTGTTTTACTTTTTTTACAGAAGATCGAGGGAGTTCGGGAACTGTGCGCACAATAATTTATTTTTAAAAAAAAACTTGTTTTTTATTTCATTCAAATACTTTATTTTGGCCGTGTCTTTATTGGAAAAGCGGCGACAACTTTACTATACAATACAGTATGCAATACAAGGCTGATGTGAACCCCAACCCTATTACCCCATTCGCCACCGCTACACTGCAGTTGGAAGAGGGGAGGTTAAGCGCCAGATCTGGCGCATCTTATGGATGCACCATTTCTGGGACTGCTGAGGGGTGATATTATTAGCCGCAGAGGGGGATAGTATTCATGGCCCCTTCCCTGGCTATTAATATCAACCTGCAGCTGTCTGTTTATGCTTTTCTTGTTATAGTTTATAGGGGGACCCTGCGTCAAATTTTTCTGGGGTCCCCCTGTAATCTATCCAGTAAAGGCTAAACAAACAGCAGTGGGCTGATATTAATAGCCAGAGAACATTGTTGGCTAATGGCCCCTTTCCCGGCTACTAATGTCAGCCCCCAGCAGTCAGCTTTCCCTCTGCTGGTTATAAAAATGACGCAGGAGCCCACAGCATTTTTTTTTACATTTGTACCCACGATCCAGACGTAACTGTGCTCTGGACGCATATTTTTGCTGCGTCCAAAACGTGGCATTTTATTGAACGCAGGTGAATTCACATGTGTTCACTGAACCATGCGTATTCACCGCATTCAATACATTCTAGTGGTCAAATTTCTTTTGTGGAGACTGGGGACTTTGACATGCTGCGGTCCTGAAAGACGCGCTGCATGTCAGTATTCACGGGTGATTTGCAGCCTCTGATGCATGCATAGTGGACATGGGATTTCTAGAGATCCCATCCACTATGCTGTAACATCTGGATGCTGCAGGTTTGATGTTGTATAAACACGCAGCTTCAAACCTGCAGCGGCTCCTGACCGTGGCCACCTACTCAAACTCACCCACAGCATGTCAATTTCTGTAGCCGACACGCTAGTCGCTGCTGCAGATTTTGACCGATTGAAGTGTCATTATATGCGGTGGATTCACAAGTACCGACAGCAAAAGTGCAGCATTAGAACATTGCATTTTGGACGCAACAAAAATACGCTGCATCCAAAGCGCTGCTTGTTGCTGTTTGTGAGGACGTAGTGGCTAGCGAAACAGCTGTGAGTCGTTATTAATGGCCAGGGATCATGTTTGCAAATAGCACCTTCCCATGCTAAGAATAACAGCTCACAACTGCCACATAAATTACATGAATAGAAATGCTAATGGAGATTGGGTGAATGGGATCAGCTGACACCTAGCTCTCTTGTTTGGTGATGACAATGTGTCAATCAGACCTTTTCATGACCAAACCTAATTAAAGTAAAGTAAGGAGTTAAATAAACACACAGACACAAAGCAAACACTTTATTTGAAGTACAACAGACACATTCTTTAACCATTTTAATTAACCAACATACTCACCCCAGTTCTGACAGTAATCCAAGGGTTTAAGCAATGTCCCACCAAATAACTTTATTTAGCTCCAAAAAGCATTCATTGATGTACAAAAACGCTTCAAAAACTGCATAAAAAAATGCATCAAAAATGTTTCAAAAATGCACTGCATTTTTCCTGCCAAGGAATGATCGGGAAATTTCTGCTTCAAATCCTGATCGTGTGCACATAGACTTAGGGTGCAGTCAGACGGCCGTATAAATCGAACCGAGATTGAAATGCAGGGCCAGGGCTGCCACCAGGAATTTCAAAAAAAAATTTGGGTCACTTGAGACTCTGCCCAGGCTCCACCCCAGTTCTGCCTCCACCCCTCGAGCCTTACATAGTCCCACCATCCACTCTTGGAAAAACTCCACTTCTGTACCACATCCTTACCAATCACACAATAAGGCTATATGTGTACGTTCAGGATTTGAATGCAGAAATTTCTGCAGCATTTCTGCATCTCTTGGCAGGAAAAACACTGCAGAAAAAACATGCATTTTGCCGCGATTTTAACTTGTTTTTTATGCGTTTTTAATTCGTTTTTTTTAATGCGTTTTTGGACATGAATGAATGCTTTTTGGAGCTAAATAAAGATATTCGAAAAAAGAAACGTGGGACATTGCTTCAACCCTTGGATTACTGTCAGACCTGGGGTGAGTATATTGGTTAATTTAAATGATTAAAGAATGTGTCTGTTGTACTTCAAATAAAGTGTTTAATCTGTGTGTGTTTATTTAACTCTTTAATTTACTTTAATTAGCTTTTAGTAATGAAAGGCTCTGATTGACACCTTGTCATCACCAAACAAAAGGGCTCGGTGTCAGCTAATCCCATACACTCAATCTCATTAGCATTTCCATTCAAGTCATTTCTGGGGCAGCTGAGAGCTGCTATTTTTAGCCTGGGAAGGTGCCATTAGGCAAACATGTTCCCTGCTATTAATAACAGCTCACAGCTGTTTTGTTAGCCGCTACATCCTCACTAACAGCAATAAGCAGCGCTTTGGATGCAGCGTATTTTCACTGCGTACAAAACGCTGTGTTCTAATTCTGCACTTTTGTTGTTAATACATGCGAATCGACCGCATATAATGACACTTCAGTTGGTCAAAATTTGCAGCGGAGACTAGCGTGTCCGATACAGAAATTGACATGCAGCAGGGTGAGTTTGGGTACATGGCCACGGTCAGGAGTGGCAGGTTTGAAGCTGCATGTTTATGCAGCATCAAACCCACAGCGTCCAGATATTACAATATTGTGGATGGGATCTCTAGAAATCCCATGTCAAAAATATGCTGCATCCAAAGCGCTGCTATATCCGGATCGTGGGCACATAGCGTTAAAAAAAAATGCTGTGGGCTCCTGCGTCATTTTAATACCAGCAGAGGGAAAGCCGACCGCTGGGGTCTGATATTAGTAGCTGGAGAATGGGCCATTAGCTAAAAATGTTCCCTGGCTATTAATAACAGCTCGCAGCTGTTTGCTTAGCCTTTACTGGCTAGATTACAGGGGGACCCCAGAAAAAAATTTACGTCAGTTCCCCCTATAAAATATAATCAGAAAAAGCTAAGCAGATAGCTGTGGGTTGAAATTAATAACCAGGGAAGGGGCCATGGATACTAGCCCCCTCCGCGGCTAATAATATCACCCCTCAGCAGTCCCAGGAATGGTGCATCCATAAGATGCACCAAATCTGGTGCTTATCTCCGTTCTTCCCACTGTCGTGTAGCGGTGAGGAGTGGGGTAATGAGGTAATACCACCTTGTATTGGTGGCTGATATGAATCCCAGGTTAGTAACCCCGTAGTAAAGTTTTCAACGCTTTTTCAATAAAGACACGGCCTGAATAAAGTATTTTATTGAAATAAAATTACACACGGTTTTAATCATTTTTTTATTGTTCTCTCAATCCCCGACGCCCTCGTCTCCTGAAAAAAACACAAATAAAAAACAACCATATCCCTCACCTGTCCACTGTCACAACGTAATCCAGATTGTCCCCATGTCTCTCCATTCTGCCCCCATGTCGTCTCCTCCATTCTGCCCCTGTCTCTCCCATTCTGCCCTTATGTCATCTCCCATTCTGCCCCCATGTCATCTCCCATTCTGCCCCCATGTCATCTCCCATTCTGTCCCCACGTCACCTCCCATTTTGTCCCCATGTCTCTCCATTCTGCCCCCATGTCATCTCCCATTCCGCCCTCATAGTGCGGCTTTACAAAAAAGCTTCTCCTTACCTGGTTGCCGTTCCAGCGGCGACTCTCCTTCGTCGATCTGAGGCGCAGATGCCAGCCAGTCACAGGCTGGCAGTGATGTTATACGCTGGCGATGTGCGCGCTGACATCAGCTGCCGGCCTGTGATGCCAGCGTCATTATCCTGTACCCCAAATGTCAGCGTCATTATTCTGTGCCCAGAGTGCCAGCATCATTATCCTGTTCCCAGAGTGCCAGCGTCATTATCCTGTACCCCAAATGCCGGCGTCATTATCCTGTGCCCATAGTGCCAGCGTCATTATCCTGTGCCCATAGTGCCAGCATCATTATCTTCTACCCCGAGTGTCAGTGTCATCCTGTACCAAGAGTGCCAGCGTTATTATTAAAACTTCCATTTTTGTATCATCTGTCCATAGGACATTCTCCCAGAAGCTTTGTGGCTTGTCAACATGTAGTTTGGCAAATTCCAGTCTGGCTTTTTATGATTTTTTTTCAACAATGGTGTTCTCCTTGGTCGTCTCCCATGAAGTCCACTTTCGATCAAACAATGACGGATGGTGCGATCTAACACTGATGTTCCTTGAGCTTGAAGTTCACCTTTAATCTCTTTAGAAGTTTTCCTGGGCTCTTCTGTTACCATTCGTATTATCTGTCTCTTTAATTTTTCATCAATTTTCCTCCTGCGGCCACGTCCAGGGAGGTTGGCTCAGTCCCATGGATCTTAAATCTCTGAATAATATGTGCAACTGTAGTCACAGGAACATCAAGGTGCTTGCAGATGTTCTTATAACCTTTACCTTTAATATGCTTGTCTATAATTTTCTTTCTAATCTCCTGAGACAACTCTTTCCTTTGCTTCCTCTGGTCCATGTTGAGTGTGGTACACAACATGTCACCAAACAGCACAGTGAGTATCTGTAGCCCTATATACAGGCCCACTGACTGATTACAAGATTGTAGACACCTGTGATGCTAATTAGTGGACACAACTTGATTTAACATATCTCTTTTGTCACATTATTTTCAAGGGTATCATCATTTCTGTCCAGGTCTATTTCATGAGTTTAATTTTTTTTTAAATTCTGTGGAAGCAGGCTTGAAAAGCAATCTATTTCATGAGTTTAATTTTTTTTTAAATTCTGTGGAAGCAGGCCTGAAAAGCTTGAAAAGCAATGTCTGACTTTCATTTGTTCAGTTTCATAGATTTTTAATTTATTATTACTTTTGTCAGATTCAAATTATTTCTGTGACCATTGTGGGTTTTTCTTTCATTAAACGAGGGGTACCAACAATTTTGACCAGGTGTGTATGTGATTACATTATGGTGGGCTCTATATGTGATTACATTATGGGGGCTCTATATATGATTATGATGCGCCCCCTGGGCGGTGTGGGGAACCCGGAACCGGGCCTCTGGTGGGATGCTGGGGGTGGTAGTCTCCGTGTGGTGGCGACCCGGTCCGTGGCTCAGGGTGGTCAAACCAGTGGCAGTCTTAGTGTAATAACAAATGTCCAACTACGCCACCCGTGGATTGCGGTCAGTGGGGACCGCCGCTGCGCTGCAGACCGCTGAGGCTGATGTTGTAAGCGCAGCCAAGTATGGGATAACTCCCCACGGGAGAAGTATTGCCTCAGGGCAGCTAGTGTGGATGATGGGAGTGATGGTGTGAGCGTCCCAGTACTAATGGTGCTGGTGCGGCGATGAAACACAGAGACGTGTGGTGCAGTTCAGGGTCTTTACTGATGGTATAAAGCAGACCCTCCCGGGAGTACTGGTTGGCAGTAGAGGTCTGGTCAGTCTGAGAGCTAGCAGGATCTCCCCCTGGCCAGGTGGAGTTGTAGGCCTCCCCGTCTCTCTGCACTCTTTCCTGGTTACCTTGCTGTGTGCGGGTAGAAGTAGCCCACGTCCCTGAGTATACCGTGTGGTGCTCACCCGTATGACCGGTGACTTGGGGCCTTCCGTTAGCCTCTGCTTCACGATTGCGGTGCTGGTCCCTTGCTTGTGACCGTGACTCCGGGCTTCTATGGCCAGAGGACATGGAATCCACTGCGGGTTGGATTCTGCTGCTGGACCTGGATGTCCCCACAGCCTCAGACTCCGTGTCCGGGTTTAGTGTCTTCAGCCAAGGCGAGCTTTCTAGCTTCCAGCCTCTGGCACTCGCTCCTGCTCCTACAGAGCTCCTGTTGTCACTTTCCATCTCCAGGCTCTGACTGACCTAATCAAGCCCCAGACCCAGTTTATA
This sequence comes from Phyllobates terribilis, assembly GCF_046119375.1. Taxonomy (NCBI): domain Eukaryota; kingdom Metazoa; phylum Chordata; class Amphibia; order Anura; family Dendrobatidae; genus Phyllobates; species Phyllobates terribilis. Next base: position 3,203,361 of record NW_027362797.1, read on the forward strand.
AGGGCAGATTCCTCCCCTCCCAGGTCTGGGCGGTCAGTGTTGCATGCTTAGGGCTCCTGACCAGAGAAACCTCCCACTTGCTCTCAGACATAATATTTCTATTACTGTGGCAACCAGACCCCTGGGGTGCCACAATTACATTATGGGGGCTCTATACTGTTATGTTCTGCTACCAAAGCTAAGGAAAGAGAGGAGATCTGTCCCTACTATAGGACTCAGCTGAATCCCTACGATGTAACAGGGAACCTGATCCTGCGATCAGACCTGCTAAAGTCCTAATCTAGTCTGTACGGAGACCTATAGATGTGGGGAGGGAATCCCTACAAGTACTAAGGACTGGGAGGAATATGGGACACCTCCTAACAGAAATAGTAGCAGACAGACGAACAAAAAAATAGATAGAACATAGAGGTCCGCAGACCAAGCAAACTAACAGAGTTAGATACAGAGCACAGGCTAGCTAGAAAGTAGATATACAATGAAGTCCAGCAAAGCCAGAAGGGCGGAGCAGGATTAAATAGGCCAACAAGGTCATGTGACCAGCAAAGGAAAAAAAACCTAACAGCAAGGTTCTAACAGTACCCCCCCTTCTAAGAGGATCCTCTGGATCCCCTAGGACCAGGCTTATCAGGAAATCTCCTGTGAAACGCTCTGATAAGTCTGGACGCGGAAACATCATCTGACCTCACCCAAGAGTTATCCTCGGGTCCGAAACCTTTCCAGGCCACAAGATACTGCAAACTACCTCTATACCGTCTAGAGTCAAGGATACGAGAAATTTCATATTCCCCGTCCTCCACCACCGGAGGAACAGAGGCAGAGGCGTCACCATCCGACACAACAGCTTTTTTTAACAGAGAGACATGAAAGACCGGATTAATTCTCCAGGAGGTAGGAACCTCCAACCTAACAGCAGATTGGTTGACAACCTGAAGCACCTTAAAGGGCCCTACAAACTTGGGACCCAATTTCTTAGAAGGAATCCTCAACCGCAGATTCCTAGAGGACAACCAAACCATGTCACCAACAGCGAACAAAACCTCCTGTCGTTTCCTATCAAAGTAGTCTTTAGATTTTCTGTTGGCCTCCTGAAGATTACCACGCACATCCGTCCAAACTCTTTCCAAATCACCGGAAAAATTCTCCTCCTCAGGCACGGCAGATCCCAACTTGGAGAACGACCCAAACGACGGATGTCTCCCAGAACAACAAAAAAAAGGCGAACAACCAGCAGAAGAAGATGTATGATTGTTCAGAGCAAATTCGGCAAGTGGCAGAAACTCAGACCACCCCTCTTGATTGTCTGCCACAAAACAACGCAAGAACTGCTCAACATCCTGGTTTTTCCTTTCTGTCTGGCCATTAGATTCAGGATGATATCCGGACGAAAACGACAAATGAATTCCCAACCTGTCACAAAAGGCACGCCAAAAACGAGCCACGAACTGAGGACCCCTATCAGAAACAATGTCAGTAGGAACGCCATGAAGTCTGACAATTTCCTTGACAAAGGCCTTAGCGAGAGTTTTAGCGCAGGGCAGTTTGACGAAGGGAACCAAGTGGCACATCTTGCTAAAACGGTCCACGACCACCCAGATGACAGTAAAACCCTCAGAGGGGGGAAGGTCAGTTATAAAGTCCATAGCCAAATGTGTCCAAGGAGCACTGGGGACCTCCAAAGGACAAAGCAACCCCGCAGCAGGAGTATGTGAGGACTTAGATCTAGCACATATAGTACATTGGCGCACCCACTTAATGACTTCCTTCTGCCATCCAGGCCACCAAAAACTGCGACCCACCAGTCTCTTAGTCTCAGAGATTCCGGGATGACCTGCCAACCGAGATTCGTGACACTCAACAAACAAATCTCTCCTAAAGGTCCCAGGCACAAACAACCTCCCATGAGGAGTGTTAGATGGGGCATTCTCCTGAGCTTTAAGAATCTCATCTTCCAAAACGGAGTCTAAAGCAGCTATCACAACACCTTCTTGTAAAATGTTTTCCTCTTTCTCAGCACTGACTATGGGAGAAAAACTGCGAGACAAGGCATCCGCCTTAACATTCTTAGTACCAGGGATGTAAGTAACGGAGAAATTAAACCGCGAGAAAAACAGTGCCCACCTAGCCTGACGGGCATTCAGGCGCTTGGCAGCATCAAGATATATCAGATTTTTATGATCCGTAAGAACCTGAACGGGAAATTCCGCACCTTCCAAGAAGTGGCGCCAGTGTTCAAATGCGAGTTTAATAGCCAATAATTCCCGATTACCAATATCGTAATTCAATTCAGTCTCCGAAAATTTTTTTGAAAAAAAGGCACAGGGATGTAATCCATCCCCGTTATCCTGAGACAATACTGCGCCAACCCCCACAGAGGAAGCATCAACCTCAACCAAAAACGGCCTAGTAACATCAGGCTGCATAAGGATGGGAGCAGAGGTGAACCTCTCCTTGAGATACACAAAAGCTTCAATGGCCTCAGAAGACCACTGAACCGCATCAGCACCTTTCCTGGTGAGATCAGTCAGAGGTTTGACAATACTAGAAAATTTTTTTATGAATTTTCTGTAGTAATTGGCGAAACCCAAAAACCTCTGTATCGATTTCAAACCAATAGGCCTAGGCCATTCCTGCACAGCCTGAACCTTAACCGGATCCATCTCAAAACCTTTGCTGGAGATAATGTAGCCCAAAAAACTAATTCTCTGTACAGCGAACTCACATTTCTCCAGCTTAGCAAAAAGCGAATTGTCCATTAATAACTGTAATACCTCACGCACGCTCCGCCAATGAGACTCCAGATCTGGCGAATAAATCAAAATGTCATCCAAATACACAACCACATTTTTACCGATCAAAGGTCTAAGGATGTCATTAATCAGATTCTGAAAAAATGCAGGAGCATTAGTAAGACCAAAAGGCATAACCAGATTCTCAAAATGACCCACAGGAGTGTTAAAAGCAGTCTTCCATTCATCACCCTCCTTCATGCGCAACAGATTGTATGCCCCCTTAAGGTCAATTTTAGAGAACCACTTGGCCCCCAATAACTGGTTAAACAGATCAGGAATCAATGGCAGTGGGTAAGGATTGCGTACCGTAATTTTGTTAATCTCACGAAAATCCAGACAAGGACCTAAACCGCCGTCCTTTTTTTTTACAAAAAAAAATCCAACCGCCACAGGAGACTTAGAGGGCCTAATGTGACCGGCGGCCAAACTTGTCTGTATGTATTCCTCCAAAGCCTTCCTCTCAGGAATAGTAAGGTTAAATAAACGACTTTTAGGAAGAGTCGCTCCAGGGACAAATTCAATAGAACAATCATAGTCTCTATGGGGAGGCAAAACCTGCGATTCCTTCTCAGAAAAAACTCTCCAAAAATCCTGAATAGGAACAGGCAATTCTCCCCTATCCAAAGCTGCAATACGCCCGTTACAACACTTGTCATAACATTTATGGCTCCAGGATTTAATTTCACTGGTAGACCAATCCAGTACAGGATTGTGAAATTTTAACCAGGGCAAACCCAATATTACTGGAGAAGGCAAGTTATTCAACACTACCAAATCCAATTTCTCATGGTGAACACCATTAATAGTGAGAGGAAATTCACTGACCTTGAGAGTAATATTCTTCAAAGGGGAGCCATCCACAGAAACCACAGCAATGGGGAATGATAAAGGTTCAGGTTTTAAATTGAGTTTTTCCACGAATCCCCCATCAATTACATTCAGTGTAGACCCGCAATCAACAAACACCCGAAATTCCATTAATTTTTCCTGAGCAATCGTGGAAGCAGCTAAAAATATACCCTTGGAATTTAAACAGGCAATACGGGCGTGACTGACCATTTTTTTTTCTTTCTTCATACGAAGCTCACAGCCTTTAATCAAATGACCAGATTTTCCGCAATAGAAGCCTTCCGAAAAACGACGGTCTTTTTCTTGAGAGCGAGGTGCCACCGATCCAATCTCCATCGGTTCACCACTGTTAGTACACACATTATCATAACCAGAAACTGACATAGCAGAGGATTTGCTCTCATTAACCCTAGCACGCAGTCTTCTATCCACCCGTATAGCTAATTGCATAGCCTGTTGCAAATCCTCAGGTGTAGGATAAGCAATTAGCAGGTCTTTAACCCTTTCACTGAGCCCAGCAAGAAATAGACTTTTCAGAGCAGAATCGTTCCACCCTGTTTGAGTGGACCAACGACGAAAATGAGTACAATATTTTTCGACATTACCTGATCCTTGTTTTAAACGTCTCAACTCAGTCTCAGCTGATGCCACACGGTCAGGATCATCATATAATAGTCCTAAAGCAGAAAAAAAACTATCCACTGATCTGAAGCATGTATCACTAGGTTGCAAAGAAAAGGCCCACTCCTGAGGCTCTTTGCGCAAAAGTGACATTATGAACCCTACGCGCTGGGATTCATCCCCAGAGGACTTGGGTCTCAAACGAAAATACAATAAGCAAGCATTTTTAAATGAAAAAAATTCTCGATGTTCACCAAAAAATAAATCCAGCAAACATACCTTAGGCTCCAAGAAATATGCTCCAGGACAGTTACTCACGTGCTGACGGAGCTCGGCCACTTCCAGAGAGAGTCCCTGCAGGTGTTTAGCCAAATCCTGAACCGACACCATGATGGAACAAAAAAAAAAATCTTTCCTTAGAGAATTTGCAGGCTGGACTTACTGTTATGTTCTGCTACCAAAGCTAAGGAAAGAGAGGAGATCTGTCCCTACTATAGGACTCAGCTGAATCCCTACGATGTAACAGGGAACCTGATCCTGCGATCAGACCTGCTAAAGTCCTAATCTAGTCTGTACGGAGACCTATAGATGTGGGGAGGGAATCCCTACAAGTACTAAGGACTGGGAGGAATATGGGACACCTCCTAACAGAAATAATAGCAGACAGACGAACAAACAAAATAGATAGAACATAGAGGTCCGCAGACCAAGCAAACTAACAGAGTTAGATACAGAGCACAGGCTAGCTAGAAAGTAGATATACAATGAAGTCCAGCAAAGCCAGAAGGGCGGAGCAGGATTAAATAGGCCAACAAGGTCATGTGACCAGCAAAGGAAAAAAAACCTAACAGCAAGGTTCTAACATATACGTGATTACATTACAGGGGGCTCTATATGTGATTACATTACGAGAGGCTCTATATGTGATTACATTAAAGCACAGTTGGTGGTTAGCACTGCAGCCTTGAAGCGCTGGGGTATTGGGTTCAAATCCCACCAAGGACAACATCTGCAAGGAGTTTGAATGTTCTCCCCGTGTTTGTGTGGGTTTCCTCCCGGTTGTACGGCTTTCTCCCACACTCCAAAGACACATTAATAGGGAATTTTAGATTGTGAGCCCCCAGTGTTCATAATGTCTGTAAAGCACTGTGGAGTTAATGGCGCTATATAAGTGAGTAAAATAAATAAATAATAAATAAATTACAAGGGGCATCTGCCGCACCCTCTGGGCCGTGGGGTACTCGGTAGCCGGGCCGGTCGATGCTGGGTGATATCATGGTGGCAGTGACCCGGTCCGTGACCCAAGGCGGTCAATTAAAGAGAAAGTAAAAGGGGAATAAAGTTTTTAGAGATAAAGCTCGTGATGCCACCTGTGATATGCGGCTATATGGGGCCGCTGCTGCGGTGCAGGTCCACTGGAGCTGGTGGTGATGCAGCAGAGTTGGTTCAGCTCTCCACAGGCAGAGCTAAGCTCCAGGGCAGTATATGTAGAATTGTGGAGGTAGATGTTGTTGGTGCGGTGTAATGCAGGTGATGGCGCAGATAATGAGCAGTCCACAGCTTAATGGCGGTTTCCTCTTTCCGGGCGGCCTGGAAGCAAGTTGGGGATCCACCTCGCCAGGTGGAGTTGTAGGCCTTCCCTCTGCGCTATTCTCTTTGACCCTGCTGCTTGAAGCTATGCTGCGGCCCTCGTCCCTGAGTAAAACTTCTTTTTCCTCACCTGTATGGCAGGCAGCTCGGGCCTTCCTTAAGTATCGCTCCTACGTGGGGGTGCTGGGCCCTATGGTGCTGCTGTGCCGCCGGGCATCTGGTGGGGCCAGGAGATCTGCAGTCTCCTGCCCTCCGGATTCAGCTGCTGGGCCTTCAGTGCCCCACAACCACGGAATCCAGTGTCCGGTTGACTTGTGCTTCCCTCTGGGGCGAGCTTATTCACAGCTCCTTTTCCCAGGTCCTTCCTCGTCGTCCTCCTGTCTCCAACTCCTCTCAACTCACTCTTACTAACCCCGCCTCCAGATTCCAGTGTAAAGGGGAGGGGCTCCCCTTTCTGGTCTGGAACCAGGAAAGTGTTGTATGCTGGTAGACCTGATTAGGGAACCCTCCTTGCTTCCAGGCATGGCATCACCCCCTGTGAGGGAGGCAATGCCACTGTGGCAACCGGACTCCTGGGGTGCCACATTCCCCCCTAGTTAAATTCAGTACTCCCAGACTGAGGACACCTTTTGAATTGAACAATTAACAACAATAACAATTCACATTACAAATAGTTTACAAAGTCGCAAAAATCTCAAAAAACCAACAAAAATTGGTAGCAGTCACTGCGGCGCTTAGTCTTTACGCCACTATCAAGGAATTGTCTTTTTCCCGGATACCTGAAGGTTGGTTGGTGATAACCACCTGAACCCACTTCGTGTATCGTCCTGCTTTAGGGCACCCTGTTAGTGGGCCTGGTTTTCGGCCACCCCTGCGGTTTATTTTCAAGGCCAACAATCAACTTTATTCAGCATTGTCCTGACCACACCTAGTCCTGTGGTTCATTTGTCCATAAATTGAATAACTATATATACTCAGGATTACTTACCGGTTACAACTATATAACATACACTACCGTTCAAAAGTTTGGGGTCATTTAGAAATGTCATTATTTTTGAAAGAAAAGCACTTTTTTTTTCAATGAAACTAACATTAAATGAATCAGAAATACACCCTATACGTTGTTAATGTGGTAAATGACTATTCTAGCTGCTAAAGTCTTTTTTTTATTGCAATATCTACATAAGAGTAAAGAGGCCCATTTCCAACAACCACCACTCCAGTGTTTTAATGGTACATTGTGTTTGTTAACTGTGTAAGAAGGCTAATGGATGGTTAGAAAACCCTAGAAAACCCTTGCACAAGTATGTCAGCCCAGCTGAAAATGGTTTGACTGATTTGAGAAGCTATAAAATTGACCTTGCTTTGAGCTAGTTGAGAATCTTGAGCATTACATTTGCTTGTTCTATGAAACTCTCAAAATGGCCAGAAAAAGAGAACTTTCATGTGAAACTCAACAGTCTATTCTTGTTCTTAGAAATGAAGGCTATTCCATGTGAGAAATTTCCAAGAAACTGAAGATTTCCTACAACGGTGTGTACTAATCCCTTCAGAGGAGAGCACAAACAGGCTCTAACCAGAGTAGAAAGAGAAGTGGGAGACCCTGCTGCACAACTGAGCAACAAGACAAGTACATTAGAGTCTCTAGTTTGAGAAATCGACGCCTCACAGCTCCTCAACTTGCACCTTCATTAAATAGTACACACAAAACGCCAGTGTCAACGTCTACAGTGAAGAGGCGACTCCAGGATGCTGGCCTTCAGGGCAAAGTGGCAAAGAAAAAGCCGTATCTGAGACTGGCTAATAAAAGGAAAAGATTAATATGGGCAAAAGGACACAGACATTGGACAGAGGAAGATTGGAAAAAAGTTTTATGGACAGATAAATCAAAGTTTGAGGTGTTTGGATCACACAGAAGAACATTTATGAGACGCACAACAACTGAAAAGATTGTGGAAGAGTGCCTGACGCCATCTGTCAAGCATAGAGGAGGTAATGTAATGGTCTGGGGTTGCTTTGGTGCTGGTAAAGTGGGAGATTTGTACAAGGTAAATGGGATTTTGAATAATGAAGGCTATCACACCATTTTGCAACGCCATGCCATACCCTGTGGACAGCCCTTGATTGGAGCCAATTTCATCCTACAACAGGACAATGACCCAAAGCACACCTCCAAATTATGCATGAACTACTTAGGGAAGAAGCAGGCAGCTGGTATTCTATCTGTAATGGAGTGGCCAGCGCAGTCACCAGATCTCAACCCCATTGAGCTGTTGTGCAAGCAGCTTGACCGTATGGTACGCAAAAAGTACCCATCAAGCCAATCCAACTTGTGTGATGGGCTTCAGGAAGCATGGGGGGAAATTTCTCAAGATTACCTCAGCAAATTAACAGCTAGAATGCCAAAGGTCTGCAATGCTGTAATTGCTGCAAAAGGAGCATTCTTTGACGAAAGCAAAGTTTGAAGGAGAAAATTATTCTTTCAAATAAAAATCATTATTTCCAACCTTGCCAATGTCTGGACTATATTTTATAATCATTTTGCAACTCATTTGATAAATTAAAGTATGAGTTTTCATGGAAAACACAAAATTGCCTGGGTGACCCCAAACTTTAGAATGGTAGTGTATACTATTATTTTACTACTTCTTAGTCCCTATAACGGGCAGGGAGCAGACCTATGGTACTACAGGTTGATCTACGCAGTACAGTTGTTGCCAATGACCTACCCGGGTCTCTAGTGTCTACCGCTGGTGTGGTGGTTGCATTATTCACTACGCTTCTTGTGGACCTACGTAGTACTGGTATACCAGATCGCCTTCTGCGAACTCCTAAACTCACCATGGGTATGACAGATTCACCGCTAGCAGGGGGTAGATTCTCCTGATCCGCTGCTGATGAAGAATCTGTTTCTGGGGCTGACTGGTCTCTCTGCTGTTCTAGAATCTCTGTGGCTTCCGGTGAAGCTACTTGGGGAAAGGTTAAGACAGCTACCACGATTGCTTGATTCACCTGCGTCCAAGACCGGGGAAATTCTCCAAGGATGGTTTGGACCGTCTCTTCCATCTTTTCTGTGTGCTGGGGGCTGTTTTGATCTTCCTCTTTGTGTCTCAATTGATCAGGGCAAATCTTCAGGTAGTCTCTTGAGACTGCCGCTGACGTCTCTCCTCCATCTTTACTGATGAGGCACACCTTGGTGTTGTCAAAATTTGAAGGTAAGACGGTGTATGGCTCAACCTCCCACTGATCATCTAATTTGTGAACTCATCTTTTCGAGTACCTGTTCTCCAGGTGACAAGGGAACTGCAGGTGCATGCTGATTATAAGTTTTCTCCTCTCTTGCCTGGGACAACCTTCTCTCCACACATTCTTGCACCTTGCGGTATTGTTGCTGCCGCTTCGTATCCCAGTCTGCATCTGGTGATGTCATCTCAGGTGTTAAAACTCCCATGTCTAAGTCAATGGGTATCTTGCCAGGTCTTGCTCTCATCAGGTACGCGGGTGTACAGTTGGTGGAGTTCACTGAGATGTGGTTGTATAAGTCCACCAAATCTGGTAACTTCTCTGGCCACAGGCTACGTTCCTCAAGGGGCAATGTCTTCAACAGGTCTATTACCACCTGGTTAATTTTCTCGCAATACCCGTTGGTCTGGGGATGATATGGCGTCGTCCTTATTTTCTTGAAGCTATACAAGTTACAAAATTCTTGAAACACTTCTGCTTCCAAAGCTGGGCCTTGGTCGGTAAGCACTCGCTCAGGGTAAGAGTGCGGGCGACAAAAGTTTTGTTGAAACCCTTTGGCTGCGGTCTTAGCCGTCTGATCTTTCACTGGCACTACTACCAGGAATCGGGATTAGTGGTCTACTATGGTGAGAATGTAGACATAGCCTGACTGGCTTGGGGCTAGCTTCATGTGGTCCAAGGCTACCAGTTCTAGTGGTTGTTTGGTGATTATGGGCTGCAGGGCAGCCCTCTGGCCATCACGGTCTTTCCGTCTCAGGTTGCATGGACCACATTCTCGACACCATCTCTCGATTGCTTTCCTCATGCCAGCCCAGTAGAATCGCCCACGTATCAGGACTTCCAACTTCTTGCACCCGAAGTGTCCTGCTCCATCGTGGTACGCCTCTAAGACCATTGGCATATCCCGCTTCGGGACTACCACCTGCCAGACCAGTTCGTGTGTCCGGAAGTTGATGTTTCTTCGACACAGCTTTCCCTCATAGATGAACCGCTTGCTGTTCTCCTTCCACAACTGTTGGGTCTCCTGTGGAGCATCTGGATCAAGGTGTGAGTCAGCTTGTGTCAGCAACTCCTTTACTAGGTGGACAGCCGGGATGCTATCCTGAGTCTCTGCCCATCCATGGTGGGGCAATGGGTTAAACGTGGCCTCTCTGTTGGTGGAGAGCTCGTTCCTCACACAGTGGGAGCACTGGGTCACCCCGTGATGATGGAAAGCCGGTAACTCAATCTCCTCCAGCTCTCCCGGGTCTTCTCCCCCATCTGGCAAGTTGGGCATCCTAGACAGCGCATCTATGACGCGCCCCCCTGGGCCGTGGGGTACTCGGTGCCAGGCCGGTCGTTGCTAGGGGAGATGTCACAGTGGCGGGGACCCGGTCCGTGACCCAGGACAGTTAATAAAGAGGTTATTTACAGGGGATTTATAGTTTTTATATAAAGTTCGTGACGCCACCTGTGGCATGGGGCTAAAGGGAGCCGCTGCTGCGGAGTAGGTCCTCTGGAGCTGTGTTAATGCAGCAGAGTTGGTTTGGCTTTCCACAGGTAGAGCTTAGCTCCAGGGCAGTGTAGATGTTATAGCTGTTGTAGATGATGCTGGGCAGTGTAGTGCAGGGGGTGATGGCGCAGCAATAATTCACAGAGACAGTGGGGTGCAGTCTTCTGGGTCTACTCACAGTTCTCACTTTGCTCCTGGTTACGACTGCAGATCATAACTCCCCACGTTGTGCTGCATTCACCGGGCAGGGGTTCAGCAATCCCCCAGGTATTTCAAGAGTGCTTGACAGGACCCCATTCTATATGGCCTTCTCAGCCGTCTTTCTGCGCTGGCTCTCAAACTTCCTGCCCTGCGCCTCGCAAACAATGTCCCAAGCTGGTATCCTTGGACCTTTCTGGGCAACCTGGAGTTCCCTGGATCCTATGTGGCTAGCTTTTTAGAGAATGAGTGCGGATGTAGAAACTGCACCCTGAAAGTACAGAAGCCTCCGGTTTCTAGTTGAACTTTGTAATTCTCACCAGTTAGGGGCCGGTCCCCTCTGCGGCTCGATCCCTCCACCGCCTGGTAGATTCGGTCGTACAGGTGGCCTCCAGCACTGCCCGTACCCCTGGGATCCCCTCTTCGCTCCTGGAGCTCTTCCTCCTGCTCCTTCTCCTCAGTCTGTCCTGGGCCTCTCTGGCTAGGCCCTCCTCCTGCAGAGCTCCTGCTCCTCTCACTGTCCTCCTCAGACTGACTACACTGCCAAGATGGCTTCCCTCTTTTATATCCTCCTTCTAAGTGCTCCCTAATCTTCCTCCACCCACACCCAATACATGGTTCCCCCTCACTTGTTTCCCCCCACTCCAGCCAGGAACAGGGCTCAGCAGGAAAAGAGACGCATCTTGCCCCTCCTGCTGCTCTGGAGTAGTGTAGTGTTGGATGCGGGTGTTAGGGTCCCGGGCAGCACTCTTTCCTTACCTGAGAGTGAGATACCACACCTCTGGGTGAGATGCAGTACCTCTGTGGCGACTGAACCCTCAGGGGTGCCATAGATCAGCATTAGCGTTTTTATGCCCTGCCCGATACTTAATGGTAAACTCGTAGTTGGACAGTCGAGCCATCCATCTTTGTTCTACGGCACCAAGCTTTGCAGTCTCCAGGTGCGTCAGCGGGTTGTTATCCGTGAAGACTGTAAATCTGGAGGAGGCGAGGTAGTGTTTGAAGCGCTCTGTTACAGCCCAGACTGTGGCTAAAAACTCCAACTTAAAGGAACTATAGTTGTCGGGGTTCCTTTCCGTGGGACGGAGCTTCCTGCTGGCATAAGCAATCACTCTCTCTCTGCCCTGCTGTACCTGGGACAGCATCGCTCCCAATCCCACGTAGCTGGCATCCGTATGGAGAATAAAGGGTTGGCCATAGTCGGGTTAGGCCAGGGCTTCATCTCCCGTAAGAGCCACTTTCAGTCGAGTGAAGGATTTGTCTTCTGGTTTTACCCCATTTGAACGGAGGATTCGGGTTCTTGGCCCTCTTTGACTGGCCCACTAAGAGGTCCTGCATGGATGCTGCTATCTTGGTGAAACCCTTGATGAATCTCCTGTAGTAGCCTACTAGCCCGAGGAACTGCCGCAATTCTTTGATAGTGGAGGGTCTTGGCCAGTCCTTGATCACGGTGACTTTTTCAGGGTCTGGTGCTACACCTTCGGCGCTTACCACATGACCTAGGTACTGCACCTTGGGCTTCAACAGGTGGCACTTGCACGGCTTTACTTTCAGGCCATAACCAGATAGGGCTTCGAACACCTCGGCAATTATGTCATCTAAATACAGCAGAGTGGTTTCTAAGTTTTTGTGTCCTAGGCAACACTCCATTAACTGCTGGAAAGGTCCCAGGGCGTTGCAGAGCCTGAATGGCATGCAGTTGAACTCGCAGAGGCCCATTGGTGTCGTAAATGCGGTCTTCTCTCTGTCCGCCTCTGCCACAGAAACCTGCCAATATCCACTGACGAGATCTAAAGTGGAGAAATAGATAGTGGATCTCAGTGCAGCTAGTGATTCCTCAATTCTGGGTAATGGGTAGGCATCCTTATGTGTAATGCGGTTAATCTGCCTATAATCAACACACATCCTCATTGTACCATTTTTCTTTCTAACGAGGACTAATGGAGCTGCCCAGGGGCTACAACTATCTCTGATCACCCCAGCCTCCTTCATCTCCCGTAACAGTCCTTTGGCACATTGATAGTGAGCTGGTGGTACAGGCCGGTACCTCTCTTTAATGGGCGGATGATCTCCTGTGGGGATATGATGTTGGTCCCCTTTTATCTGCTCAAAATCTAGTGGGTGTTTGCTAAAGACTCGCTCATATTCTTGGACTACCCGGTATACTCCATGCTTTTGGTGCAAAGGGGCTGTGTCAGTGCCTACTTGTAGCTTCTGACACCAATCCTCCATCTGCCCCTTGGGGCCATTGTCTTCCGTCTGTTCGGACGGAGGCAAGGGTTCCACTGCCTTTATTGCTTTGTTACTGACAGTGAACAACTTAACAAGGGTAGCATACCGGGGTAAATGGATCTCTTTCTCCCCACAATTCAGGACGCGTATTGGTACTGTCCCCTTGCGAACATTGACTACCCCTCTGTCTGTCAAGATGGTGGGCCTACTATCAGAGTACACGGGTTCTACCAGGGCCTGATAATCTTGACCCCTGAGACCTATGGCTGCCCGACATCATATTAACATTTCACTCCTAGGGGCATTGCAATGGGGAATGGATCACTCATTCTGACACTGCCGACTTCTCCTCCAGACAGCTCTACCTGTTGTCTCTGCATCAGGGGTTTGATCTTCTTCTGCAGAACTCGCTGCTGACCAGAGCTGGCAGACTCTGCGACCTGTTGCAGCAAAACAATAATTTCCCCAAGACAATTCTCCATCACATTGGTGCCTAAGGTTATCATAGGATGGCTTTCTCGGTGATCAATATCAACAATAATCATCCCTTGTGATAGCAATTCTACTCGGCCAACCTTTATGGTCACCTCTTTATACCCCACCTGAGGCAAGGGCTGACCATTGCTGGCATAGATGTTAATATGTTCATCTGGACCGCGGGTAATGTCTGAATCAGTCCAGTATCGTTTATAAAGGATATGTGGCATCGTTGTCACCTGGGAACCAGTCTCCAGCAACGCATTCATCGAGATGCCATCAAGCACGACAGATAGGACCAGTCGTCCCCCACGTACTTGTCTCGCCAGCTCTGTGGGTCTGGTCATCTTACTCCTGGGGGTTGGTCCTCTGCCCCAGGGGTTGCTCGTTTAAATTGCAGAATCTTGCGAGGTGACCCGCCTTTTGACAGCGACAACAGATGGGTTCTCAGTCCTGGTCGCAGCGATCGCTGTTTCTCCCTCTGGTCGGTGGAATCCTTCTCTGTTATCTGCGTGTCAGCCTCCACAGGTGCCAGGGAAAAGGATGCCACCTCCTGGTGGTATGTTATAGCTGGGTGCTGGAGGGGTGCAGTGCCACTTGGGGTTGATTCTCGCAGCATCCGGATGGCTCTGTCTTTAAATTGCGCAAAGTCCAGATCAGGGTTTTGCAGAGCCATAATGCGCAGTTGTGTCCGGTGAGCGTTAGACAGGAGCCCCTCGATAAACTGCTCAGTTAGCAATCTGTCCTTGTCTTGCACACTGTAGGGGTCTACCTGTTTAATGGCCCGCAGCTCCTCCTGCAGGTTTAGAGCATAGTCCCGTACACTGTCCTGCACCCTTTGTTTGCACCCGTAGAACTTCATTTTAATCTCTGCTGCTGTGCGGGTGTCAAAGGTTTCCTTCAATAGGGTCAGAATTTCCTTAACAGTGCTTTTGTCCCTGCCCGGGACTTCACCTCCCTCTGGGCTGCACCGATTAGCTGGCCTATGAGGATGCTGACTTTTTGCTCCTCAGACAGGGGGTACACTTGAAACAAACTGAGCAGTCTCTCCTCAAATTCGCTTAGGGTGTGCGACGCCCCTGAGCACTAGGGCAACCACGCCGCCCCTGGTATATATGGCATTGATAACGGCATTACAGTGGCGGCGGCTGCGCCCCCGGCTGAATCCTCTCCCAGGTTGGGCATCTTCCTCCCCCTTAGTGAACCTCAGCCAGGTCCTGGGTTTCTGTTGACGTACCAGTATGCCGCTCTGCTGGCGAGAGGCATTGCTTACCCGGTGGTTTCGGATCGGGCCTCCAGCTTCCCCTCGGCTGATGGCAAATGACGTGATGATACAGTTCAGTAAACTCTAGGGCACACAGTACCGGGTTACACCGGGCTTTGTTTACCCTGTTCGTGACGCCAGGTTGACGCGCCCCCTGGGCCATGGGGTACTCGGTGGCCGGGCCGGTCGATGCTGGGGGAAGTCACAGTGGCAGTGACCCGGTCAATTAAAGGGAAAGTAAAAGGTGAATAAAGTTTTTGGAGATAATGTTCGTGATGCCACCTGTGGTATGCGGCTATATGGGGCTGTCACTGCGGTGCAGATACACTGGAGCTGGTGGTGATGCAGCAGAGTTGGTTCACCTCTCCACAGGCAGAGCTAAGCTCCAGGGCGGTATATGTAGAATTGTGGAGGTAGATGTTGTTGGTGCGGTGTATTGCAGGCGATGGCGCAGATAATGACCAGTCCACAGCTTAATGGCGGTTTCCTCTTATCTTTACTTGCGGTTTGTTAAGCTGACCGGGGCACGGGTACTAGCTGGTAGTAGAGGTCCGGGCGGCCTGGAACCAAGTTGGGGATCCACTTCGCCAGGTGGAGTTGTTAGCCTTCCCTCTGCGCTATTCTCTTTATTCCTTGCTGCTTGAAGCTATGCTGCGGCCCTCGTCCTTGAGTAAAGCATCTTTTTCCTCACCTGTATGGCAGGCAGCTCAGGCCTTCCTTAAGTGTCGCTCCCACATGGCGGTGCAGGGCCCTATGGTGCTGCTGTGCCGCCGGGCGCCTGGTCGTGCCAGGAGACCTGCAGTCTCCTGCCCTCCGGATTCAGCTGCTGGGCCTTCAGTGCCCCACAACCACGGACTCCGGTGTCCGGTTCACTTGCGCTTCCCTCTGGGGCGAGCTTATTCACAGCTCCCTTCCCCAGGTCCTTCCTCGTTGTCCTCCTTTATACAGCCTACAAAATTGAAGTAATTTCCCAAATCAATTGTAAATCCATATTAATATATAAAAAACACTTTATTTCATAGATAAGATAAAATCACATAACAAAGTTAAGAAAATAGATCTTATGAGGTAAGGATACACACAAGTGCAGAGCAGCAATAAATAAGTGGGTCCTAGGGGAACAACTGGCTAACCCTATTCAACTATAGCATATCATAGTCTATAGTACATGTGTACAGTAAAAAAGTAGCAAGAGGCACTGTATGGAGTTAAAATGGTCTCCCCAAGGTAGGTACCTCCACACAGAGAGAAGCAATCATAGAGAGTCACTGAAAGAAGTTGAACAGGCAGAAATAGCGATCACAAGTAGAACCAGAGTGCTCACCCATAAGGTACAAAAATTACCACTAAGCCACTCTGCAGCCCCGACGCGCGTTTCGCGTGGCTTCTTCGGGGGGCGGTGGTTGTGGAACGAATAAGCACCATTTTATCTCCAGCACAGACTGAATGCAGGTGACAGCGCTGATTACTGCAGCGCATGCGGAGTGACAGGACGTACCCCCGCACCGCGTCACATCCGGCCAGTTTCCCGACGGAACCATGGGCAGGGACGTGCAACTAGTGACGTCACCATCCACAGCCCCGACGTACGGAAGCCCGACGGGACGCGGCCGGAGCAGGACGGCACTGCGCATGCGCGGCTCAGCGGCAGCCATGACAAGTAAGGGATGAAGTGAGGGCACAGAGATACAACTAAATGTATGTAACAAAGCACAGTATACAAGAGAGGGAAAACAGTGAATCAATAAGAAAACGACTGTCACCCTAATCGGGAGAGACATCAGTACAGTATAAACATATATACAGATGCAATGTCAATACAGATACAATAATGTCGTTCCATTGAATCATTGAAATCTTGTATATGGTGATTGATTCCTGATTGATGAGATCGTTACATCCCTAGAGTGTCCAGTAGTTCCATGTGGTAGTCGAGGCATATAAATGGTGATAACAAGATGCAAAGCTATGAAGGAAAAATTTCAACATAAACAAAAGAAGTTAAAATCCACATAAAAAACAAGGGAAAAGATATCTCTATAAGAATGATGAAAAACTGTTAATTTCGTTCAAACCACCAGGGGTCACCGTGTCCAGGATAGCAATCCAGCGGCACTCAAGCTGCCCCAAAGTACGCTTGTAGTTACCCCCTCTCGTGCCCAAATGTACCATGTCAATACCCCTGAATATAAGGGATGAGGGATCACAATTATGGCGCAGCTTGAAGTGCCGCGGGATAGTCTTGAGTGTTGAGACGTCAGAGATATCCCACGCAGCAATCACGTCCCTGATATGTTCCCTAACACGCACCCGAAATTCACGGGAAGTAAGTCCCACATAACTAAGATTACATGGACAGGTAGCCATATATACAATGTGTGTAGAGCTGCAAGAAATATAGTGCGTGATTTTAAATTCTTGGCCATTATTGGCGAAGAATGATTTAGTACGAATTATATTTCTGCACGCCATACAAGATCCACATGGGTAACATCCCCATCTTTTTTTGTTGACCATCCCAAAGGGAGCAGGAGTGGGGGCAACATAATGACTCCTGACTAACGAGTCTCTCAGATTTTTACCCCTCCGGGCCGTCATTAATGGTCTATCAGGCAGAATCTTATTGAGTGTAGGTTCGGTTTTAAGAATTGACCAATGTTTATTGAGAATTCCTCGTATCGCATGCCAATGACTATTATATGTCGATATGAACCTAATGGGGGGATCCTTCTCTGGTAACTTTTTGACGCTAGTTAGGAGATCAAGCGGAGTCCTCCTCGCCCGTCTATAGCCTCTTTTGATACTCCGTGCACTGTAACCTCGATCATGGAATCTCTGTTGGAGGTCCCGAGACTGAGCCTCAAACGCCGCATCAGTAGAACAAATGCGCTTTGCTCTGAGATACTGTCCCACTGGAATGGCCCGTATAGTAGACGGTATATGCGCAGATGTTGCATGAAGTAATGCATTCACTGATGTCTTTTTGCGAAAAACATCAGTCAGCACTAGGCCATCCTGTTGGACAGTAATCCCAATATCCAAAAAATCAATATGGGTCGAATCCCAAGTGTAAGTAAGTCTAATATTTAGGTCGTTTGAATTCAGAGAAGAGATAAAATCATGAAGCTCACTCTCGGGACCTTGCCAAATGATAAAGATATCATCTATATATCTATACCAGCACTGCGCATGGGTAGCGGCGCACGCGCCCCCCCCCCGAAAACCTCCCTCTCCCAAAGCCCGAGAAAGAGGTTAGCGCAGGACGGCGCGCACGCCGCGCCCATCGCAGTGCCCCGCTTCTGAAGAAAAAATCTATCTTTAAATGTGAAGAAATTATGAGTCAATATGAACTCTAATAATTCCAGGATCAGTGCACGGAGAGAGACATCTAGACTGCTAGTCTCGAGAAAGAACGCCGCGGCCCGTAGTCCATCCACATGGTCAATACTAGTATATAATGACTCAACGTCAATGGCCACTAGAAGACTACCTGAGTCAAGGTATAAACCATCAACTTTCCTAAGGACGTCACCAGTGTCCCTGACATAGGAGGGCAGGGTCTCAACAAGTGGATGTAAATAATATTCGATGAATTTACAAATGGGATCACACAGCCCTCCAATGCCAGAGACAATGGGACGCCCCGGTGGTTCCCTAAGATTCTTATGCACTTTCGGGAGTAAATAGAAAGTGGGAATAACTGGGCATTTGACACATAGGCCATCAAAGATTTTTTTTGGTATAATACCTTGTTCATAGGCCCGCTCAAGAATGTCAAAAAGATCCGCCCTGAAAGCTGTCAAGGGATTGTTAGGTAGAGTGATGTATGAAGACCGGTCCCTAAGTTGTCTAAAGGCTTCTTTCTCGTATTTCGCAACTGGCCAGATCACCACGTTCCCTCCCTTATCCGCAGGTTTGAATACTACATCCTTAAGCGACTGTAGCTCGCTAAGTGCCCTGACCAACAGTGAGATTATCATGTTTAGGTCCCCCTGGCAATGTCCTCAGGTCATTACTAACGAGTTTGTTAAATATCTCTACTTGTGGGCAGAGGAGAAAGGGAGGGAAAGTCGTAGATCTAGCCAGAACCGAACAGGGGAAATTACCTTTCTGGGTTGAGATATTTTCACTCTCCAATTCCTCTAGAGCTGACAGGGCCTCTTTTTCCATAGTGGTATTCAGGTGGATGTCCGACAAGGGTTTGGTGTGCAATTTCCGTAGAATCACCTTTCTAAGAAATAATTGTAGATCCTTCAGTACTGTAAAGAAATTATAGTTATTAGTCGGCACAAACGTTAAACCCAAAGCAAGAACCTCTCGTTGGTTATCGGACAAAGCATGTGTAGAAAGGTTAATTACCTCAAGGTTAGTAGATTTGGATTTTTTCTCCAACTCCTCTCAACTCACGCTTACTAACCCCGCCTCCAGATTCCAGTGTAAAGGGGAGGGGCTCCCATTTCTGGTCTGGAGCCAGGAAAGTGTTGTATGCTGGCAAACCTGATTAGGGGACCCCTCCTTGCTTCCAGGCATAACATCACCCTCTGTGAGGGAGCCAATGCCACTGTGGCAACCGGACTCCTGGGGTGCCACACATCTATATGTGATTACAATATGGGGGGCTCTATATGTTATTATATTATGGGGGGCTCTATATGTGATTACATTACAGGTGGCTCTATATGTGATTACACTGTAGGGGAGACTCTATATGTGATGTGACAAAGTCACTGGCAGAGTGCTGGAGGGAGATATGTTTCACTGAGGCTATTAGTTTCAGTGATGTGAAACCTGGAAGTCTTCTCCTGCATGCTATTTGCTGAGAGGATTAATCAGCCATATTTAAAAGGCCCATTTTTTTGGGTGAACGACTATAGAGCGGGTGGGAGGTTGTTCACCATATCTCCACCCCAGGGTGTGGTCTGGGGTTTAAATGTTCGACCTGTTGAGGCATTCAGTTCAGTAAGTCTGGGGATGCTAACTCCAGACATGATTGTGTCTAGCTGACCTGAACCATGTGGAGTTGCTAAACTCTGGGCAGGCGGACCCCTGCTAACACAA
The DNA here is from genome assembly GCF_046119375.1 of Phyllobates terribilis. Classification (NCBI taxonomy): domain Eukaryota; kingdom Metazoa; phylum Chordata; class Amphibia; order Anura; family Dendrobatidae; genus Phyllobates; species Phyllobates terribilis. The sequence goes on from NW_027362797.1 coordinate 3,223,177, forward strand.
GGACTGTGTTTTGCATGACCACTTTTGCTTTGTTTGCTTTCCTATTTTGACCAAAGGGCCGTGATTATTTTTATGGACTCAATGTTGGTTTATGCCGCATTTTAATAAACCAACAAGAGATTTAAAGAGACAGCTTACTTGTGTCTACCTCCATGTGCAGCTAAGTGAGCGATCTACCACAGTGATGATACTACAGGAGGGGCCTCAATATAAATTTATGCAAAAAAAGTGTGATGAGCCTATAGAACGGCGGTCATGTGACCACAAGTTTTAGATGTGCATACTCCTGGCCACAATCTGACTAGGTGGGCTCTGCCTTGCTCAATGCAAGTGTATTGAGTGAGGACAGAAACAGTCTAGTTGGATTGTGGCTAGCGACTTTTACATACACCACAAAGTCACTGAAAATATTTATTGTAAATATGTTTTTGCCGCCTTTCCAATGACCAATTTTCCCCAATTGAATTCCTTCAAGAGTTTTATAACGCCCTGTATTTCAAGTGTTTAATGCAATTTTTAACAACCAATTTTGGTAGCGGTTTTTATTTTGTCACTTTTTGACCCCAAACCTCCCAAAAGCTGCGTATATAGAAATTTTAATATTCTGCTTTGTTGTGTTTTATATAATTGTCCAGGGTTTTAAGCAGAAAACTGTGAAAATGTCAATGAAAGCACAATAGAAAAAAAAACATTATAAAAATACTCTGTGCAAAATGAGACCCTCAGCGCTATAGGCACTCTGCGGGGGTTTTTCCATACAGAATTCATTCTAGGGGGCGATTTCTTCCTAATATGACGTGCTGCAAATTTTCTCACAGATTTTGTATAAATCTGTATTCATGTTTTTCACGTAGAGAAAAAAAAATGACGCTTGACGCAGCCTTTCAGTATGAGCTGCTGTATTATGGATCGATACAACATAGATTCATACCACACTGGATTCACATTTTCATTGCCAGCTACTGAACTGTTATTGGTAACCCTGCCAAATGAGATCTTGCTTTATAGTGGGAAATTCTGTTTTGTGCTAATATTGTTTAGCTTTCTAAACTAATGTCCCTTTTACTGAAGTAAAACAACACTGACCTCTAGTGGAAAATATTGAGAATGCATGACCTCGTCTTCCTCATTTTTCCCTTTACCCTTATGACTAGTGTTGAGCAAATTTGTTTGTCGAATGTTCGAAAGTTTCAAATTTGGCACAAATATGGCACATTCGGATTTGTGACTGCAAAGGCAAGCAAATTTTCTTAATATCGGAAAAGTTTGACGAATTTGCGCGGGACCGCAAATACAGGGCAACCACGGCGTTTTGAACAGTTTTGTTAGCATAGTGCAAGTGTATGATGAGTAGTGACATGTGCCAGGTGAGTGTGGGGCTGTGGAGAGCTTAGATCAGGTCAGATCAGCGGCGCACTGTTTTTTTTTTTTTTTCTGTGGGCGGTAACTTTAACTGAGGAAAGCGCGGCCAGCCAATCATAGCGCAGGAAGCATCAACACTGTCCAGACATAAGGGCTTCTACAATTGGCTGCAGAAATCACATGTCCTCTCAATATAAAAAGCGGCCATGTTCCCTCAACGCCATTATGTCCATGTCACTGCTGGAGACAGACGCAGCTCAGTGTTCTCCTGTGTAATGAGAGATATTAGCTAGATAGATGGGCGCTTGTGTGGTAGTCAGATAGTGTAGATAATTCCTGGCCTGTGTACCTCTGCAACCGCTGGTGCAGGACATTTTTGGTGTTCTTGTGCAAGTACTGAGATTCGGACAGAAACAGAGGGTCCATGCCATACAATAGTGCTGTGCACCACTGGTATAGAGCTCCATGTCTCACTATACCTTGAATGTTTTTTTGCGCTTGCTAATGTGATGAAGCAAGCGCAGTGCACCTTTTCATTTAGTGGGGTGGAAATTGTGCTCTGCACAGTCTGCAGAGCTTCTTATTGCAGAGCACTAAATCTGTTTTTTTTTTCTGTTGCTATTGTGATATTGAAAGCTGTGTGCACTAAAGTTTTTTCTAGTGTCAGATACTATTTTAGTGGCATTGAACTTCAGGTGGTTTCAGAGTAAAAAAAATGTGTTTTTTCTCTTGCTATGCCCAGTCCAAAAAATATTTTTTCCTGTGCCAAAAGTCATACAGTGCTATAAACCAGCTACAACGTCAGTGGTCGTCAAATTCAGCTTGTACGCAGAGTCAAACCTTTATATATTTTTGGTTGGCAGGCAGAGTCCACCAAAGGATTTTTTACTGTGGCAAAGTTGATCCAGTCTACTAAAAGGCAGATCCTATTTTAGTGGCGTTGAACTTGTCCTGGTTTCACAGTAAAAAATAAAAACTTCTCTTACTAGGCCCAGTCCAAAAAATATTTTTTCCTGTGCCAAAAGTCATACAGAGCTATAAGCCAGCTACTACATCAGTGGCGGTCAAAGTCAGCTGGATGCAGACCTTATGCAGAGTAACCCAAAAATATTTTTTGTTCCGAGTAAAGTGGTACAGCTGGCTAGATCTGAGTTTGAAATATTTTGGAGCATATAATCTATGTGATACTGGCCTCATCCACATTAAAAAAAATGTCTTCTGTTCCTAAAGTAATATAGCAGGGGACATCTCAGTTTGAAATTGTTTGGAGAATATCTCGTAGGTTTTTTCGGCCTCATGCACACTAACAAATTTCTTTTGTAGTTTAGTAACGTTATATGGCAGGCCATATCTTACCTTGTCATTTAGTGTCGCTGAAACTCAGATCTGTTCTCAGCTATTTCACAGAAAAAAACTTATTTTTCTTTAGTTAATTGCGTGCTCCTACCACTGTATCTGACCAACATGAGTGTGAAAAAGAGAGGGCGTGGTGGAAGGGGGAATAGGCTTGGTGTTCAACATGTACGTGGGGTACGTGATAATGTTAGTGAAAGCACTAGTGAACCAACACAAACAGGTCCTATCCAAAGACAACTGACAACTTATGTTAGTGGGTAGCCTACTGCACTCCCTCCCTTTGGCAGCCGCACAGCGATACGCCTTGTTGATAAGGCTCAGAAAGAGCAGGTGCTCCAGTGGATGGCAAGCTCTGCTTCCAGTGCCCTCTCCTCATCTTCCTCCACCTCAACATCACACGCAGTACAGTCCACAGAGGTGGCACCCCAATTACCCATGCTTCACCCCGCGTCACAACTCGCCAACTGCCCAACTGACTGTAGCGAACCACAGATGGGTGAGTCTGTAGAACTCTTCACCCATTCTATATCGTGGGCATCAGAAGTGTACTCCAAATAGTCACAAAGTCAAGGGGAGGAAAGCATCTGCACCGATGCCCAAAATTTTTTTTACTTGGATTCGAGGCAGGACGAAGTAGGGTCCGAGCAGGTTCCTCACCCTCATCACCAGACGTTAACCGCAGGGGAGGGAGGTGATCCCGATGAGACTCAGATACCTGTGGATTATGCGGACTGTACTGTGCTGTCAGGGCAGCAAGAAGAGAGGGGTCACTCTGAGGGCAAGGAATGGGATAACACATTGGATGATGACGAGGTTGAAGATCCTACTTGGTGTGAACCCAGAGTCACGCAGCCGAGTAGCTCATCTGAGGAGGTGGAGGAGGAAGACGAGGAGGTTACATTTCGCTGTACGGAGCAAACACGGAGTGATGCAAGTACGAGGAGCACTTCATCTTTAGCCACAATCGTGGCTGTGGCCAGCAGTCAGCAGACACTGCAAAGGATGAGCCAACTCACGTTATCTGAAAACTTTGCAATAAAAAACTCAGTAGAGTGAAAAAATTCAATAATTTGACTACTACATGCATGAACGTTCACATACAGAAACAACATTCTTTACGCTGGGAATCCTACCGTGCTGAAATGCGGGCCAGAGCACCTCAACAACCATCAGCTGCCCCATCAAACACATACACTGCTTCTTCCTCCTCATCTGTTACCGTGCTAAATATTCTCACGCAGGTCTCCCATCGCAGAAACTCCGGTTCTTTACCGGCTCCAGTCAGGCTGAGTGAGAGCCCGTCAGCTGTAACAGAAGCGGATACGCCTGCTGTGTTTGTTTCACCAAGCACATCGCATGTTTCTCAATCCACCGTAACATCTGCACCTCACTCACCCTCCACCAGTTTTTCCGGTTCACCATACTCCGCCCTCTCTGAGCACCTTAGCCAGCCCTCGGTCCTGCAGTTGTGGTCATGTAAAAGATTGTTTCATCCTATGCATGACAAAGCTAAGAGGTTGAACTCCACCATCTCCAAACTGTTAGCCATGGAAATGCTGCCTTTCCGCCTGGTAGACACAGACGGTTTTTGAAAACTGATGGCCGTCACAGTCTCCCAGTACCAGTTGCCCAGTCGCCATTACTTCTCTAAGAAAGCTGACAACATAACCCATTCCTTGTCTAAATCTACATGTGACAGGGTGAATTTCACCACAGATACCTGGACGAGTAAACATTGCCAAGGGGGTTACATCTCGCTGACTGGGCACTGGGTGACTCTGGAGGCTGTGGAGACAGGCGGGAAGGGGCTGCTCCACAAATCTTGGAATCCCCAAGGCTTGTAGAAGAAACCTCTGTATTTCCCACTTTTTCGTCCACCTCCTCTAGAGCCTCCACCTGCGCACTCAACCTCTGCCTTAACGAGACACGCGTTCCAAGGGTGCGGAGGGAATACACACCATCTCCGTACTGCGCAGTCAGGGCTCACTGTTATCAGGCAGTCTTCAAATTAATATACCTTGGAGATCGCAGTCATGCAGGTTAAGAGTTGTGGGCAGCTCACCCGGCTCAGTTTGAGCAATGGCTGTCTACGCTGAACCTAGAGCCAGGGAAGGCCGTATGCGATAACGGTGCGAACCTGTTTGCCACCCAAGGCCGAGGCAAGCTCACACAAGTGCCTTGCATGGCTCACGTCCTCAACCAGCGATTTCTCCTTTACTATCCTGGCCTGGATGAGCTGCTTCACAAAGTATAGAAGCTGTGTGCTCACTTCAGCCGTTCGCACCCCTCATGTCATTGACTTGCATCGATACAGAGGTCTTTGTCCCTGCCAGTTAACAGGTTGATCTTTGATGTGCTGATGTGGTGGAATTCCACTCTGTTCATGTTGCAGCGACTGTGCCAGCAGCAACGAGCTCTGACGCAGTACGTCATGATGTATAGCTTGGGGCAACGCAGTACGAATTTAGAGCATATCACGTTTGCGGAGTGGGAACAGATTAAGGACCTCTGCACCTTTCTGCACGGTTTGGAAATGGCTACTAAACTGGTTAGCGCTGACGATGCCATCATCAGCATCACTATTCCGGTCATATACATGCTGGAGCAGACTTTGAATAACCTGTGGCAGGAGGCGGTGGCCCCAGAAGAAGAGTAGGATGCGGAAGGGATACCAATGTCTCGAATTTCCAGACTGTCGTCACACAGGCGGATGCCAAGTGATGGTGGATTACAGCAATCGAGGGGGTTTTTTGATACCAGGCAAACTGTAAGTGAAGGTGCAAGAGCTGAGGAACTAATGGAGGAGGAAGAGGTGATGGGCAAGTAGCTGTCAGAGGATGAAGAGGATAATCATCCCCTCTCGTTTGAAGGTGGTTGGCAGGAGGGGACGGAGGAAACAAACATCAGTGTTACACAACCCACAATACAGCCTGGCTTTGGACCTCCTGGAAGAGCCAGACATATGAGTGCCTTCTTGATGCAACATGATCCCTGTATAGTTAGGATTTGAAATGATACTGACTACTGGGTTGCCACTCTGTTAGATCCCCGTTATAAGAGTCAATTTTGCCAGATGCTTCCCGCCCTGGAAAGGGCCCCGCTTATGTTGGAGTATCGAAACAAGCTTTTAAGCAACCTTAATAAAGGTTTTCCCCAAGGTAACAGTGAGGCACACAGTGTGCATCGCAGCTGTAGTTTTTCAACCTCCTGCACGTCAGTTTGTCAACACCAAAACATTAGCAGCAGCAGCAGAGTAAGTGGCAGAAACAATTTTTGGGAGTCCTTTCACACATTTTTTGCTCCAGCTCATGCACCAGCACAACAGAGTACAAGTCTGACACGTGGTGAACGACTGGAGAGGATGGTGCAGGAGTATCTATATCTCAATATCAATACCATCAGGGAGGGCTTGGACCCTTTTCCATTTTGGTCTTCAAAAATGGATGAATGGCCTGAGCTCGCCTCTCACGCCTTGGAGGTCTTATCATGCCCGGCAGCCAGTGTTCTCTCTGAACATGTCTTCAGCGCTGCTTGGTAGTGTCTTGATGGATAAGAGCACCCGGCTGTCCCCTGAATGTGTAGACCACCTAACTTTCATCAAGATGAACAAGTTATGAATCTCCAAGGACTTTTGCACCCCAATTGCAGACTGTACAGAGTCGGCGATGTTGTCGTTTTGAGTGTGCTGCATTGATCTCTTGAAATTGCAGCCTGGGATATGGCTTCTGTGTTTGCTCTTGCTGCTGCTGCAGGTTTTAGGCCCTAATTTTGGGAAATGTGGAGAATTCTGATTGTGTCTCCATTGATTGGGTTGGCTGTAGTAGGACAGGTTTGGGTCTGCGTTAAACTACTTGTAGTCTGATGACATTGATGCCACTTCGGTGGTGTTAGGCCCTCATTTAGGGCAATGTAAACACTCCTGGTTAGGTCTCCATCTCCTGGGTTGGCTGTACTGGAACATGTGTGGGTCTTATTTACACTATTTCTACTGTAGTGAAATTGATGAGACATTGCAAGTGTCTGCCACTAATTTTTTGAAATGTGGAGAATCAAGATTCTCCACATTTCACTAAAATCCACTAAATCCACTAAAATCCACAAATCACTAATATGCTCGGGTGCTGAAAGCTCGTGCCGAGCTCACCGTGATACTCGGGTGCTCGACCCGAGCAACGAGCCCAATGTTAGTCTATGGGAGACCCAAGCATTTTTGCGGCGGCACCCCCGGCAGTCTGTACAAAGCCTAAAAAGTGCCCAAAACGATAGTGACAGTGCTCAAATGACATGGGGACAGCATGGGGATCGCCCCAGGAAGCATTTCTGACCCCCAGGTCACTGCTGTCAACAATGTGGTCAGAGGTATTAAGCCACTTTTACGGGCTCACAATAAAACTTTCAAAAAGAAAACTGAAACGGTTTTCCTGTGAAATATGTTAAAGAACATCCTTTCCAGGGTAAAGACTTGTGTATAAGGTAAAATAAATAACCAAAATCAAAAATACTCCTCCACACCTTGGCTATGTTCACAAGTACCATTTTTTATGCGTTTTTGCACTTTTGTATTGCTTTCAACCGTGACAAATGCATTCACCGGGAAATGTCATTTTAACATTTTACAACCTTATCTGGCCATGTGCTGTGTGACACATGCATACAGTGCTGAAAAGACATGGGAACAGCATGGGGAAGACTCCTGGAAGCATCTCTGACACCCAGGTCACTGCCTAAAAGTGTGCCCATCAGAAGTGATCCTTGCCGCATCTGAAGATGCAGACTTGCAATTATCCCCGTGCAAGTCCTTGTCCCAGGGCAGTGTTCAATTGTACCTCCCCAATTCCTTGAAATGCAAGCGCAAGTATGCAGCCTGCCACCCACCCCCAGGCTGCAGTACCATACTGCTTGCTTGCTTGCACTTGAAATAAGGCCTTTTAAGCATGTAGAGGCGGAATCTGGCCACCACGTCATGGCTGCGTCGGCGGCCTGGTATCCATACTCAGTCAGCAGACGCCCAGCGGCTGGGTGTGCACGCTTGGTCCCCAGCCGCCAGGTGGCGGCCGGGTGTCCATTAACGGTCCCCAGCCGCCCCTATTTGTTCCGGTGCGCCTAATACACAAGCGCGCATACCAAAACATTACCTGCGCCCTCCTCAGTGCATTTAGTGGGAAGGACATCCTAACCACAAACACATGGACAAGTGAATGTGGCCAGGGATGGTACATCTCACTGATGCCTTCACACTGGGTTAATATTGTGGAAGCCGGGACACAGTTGTACACTGGGATGCAACACGTCCTCCAGAAATAGAGGATTGCGGATCCTGGGTCAATCAGGCTTCAACACAAAGTTCAGAAGGTAGACAGCAGCAGTGGTTGGCCTCCTACACAACGAGTAAATTATTCATGATCATGAGGCTATCCATCTCCTTAGCTTTCTGTTCCTTGAAATGCAAGCGCATGTATGTAGTAGCGGCTAGGCCTGAGGTGGTCAGCGTTTTGGCGCATATCCTACCTCCTTCGAGGATTGCTGGATGTTTTCCTGCTACTATCCCCGTTCTATGACTCCCGTTAAAACAAAGCTTCAGGTGATGAATGATGGATGAGGTGGTGGCAAAGGAGAAAGAGCAGGAGGAACAGGGACCATTCACATCAATATCAGGCCAGTCAACCACACATCTCTTGTAGGATATGTTTCTGTACCAAAAGGAGCGGTTCGACTACACAGTTATATGGCATACAGTGAGTGCAATGCCTACCAAAAATTTCGAGGCACTCCAATGCCCCTTGGAAGTGTCATGGAGGTCAGAGGGCCTTAACTAAACCGTTTTTTCCATTTATAGCAACTGGGTCTCCTGTACACTGTTGGCCTAAGCAGTGAATGGAAGGCTTTCCAAAAATTATGAGGAACTGCAATGCCCCTTGAAACAGACGTGGATTACAGCGTACTAAAAACCTTCTACCCATTATTGGGGAGTGGGTCTCCCTTAGTGTTCGCCTATGCATTGAAAAGCAAAAGCTGACTAAGATTAGGAGGAAATGCAATGCCCGTTGGAAGAGTCGTGGAGGTTAGAGGTAATTAAAAACAACATTTCAATGCCCCTTGGAAGAGCTGTGGAGTTCAGAGTGGTTTAAAAAGACGGTTTTAATGCCCCTTGGAAGAGACGTGGAGGTCACAGTAGCTTAACAAGACTGTTTTAATGCCCCTTGGAAGAGTGGTGGAGGTTACAGTGGAATAAAAAGACAATATCAATGCCCCGTGGAAGAGACGTGGAGGTCACAGTAGCTTAACAAGATGGTTTTAGTGCCCCTTGGAAGAGCTGTGGAGGTCGCAGTGGAATAAAAAGACAATATCAATGCGCTTGGAAGAGCTGTGGAGTTCAGAGTGGTTTAACAAGATGGTTTTAATGCCCCCTGGAAGAGATGTGGAGGTCACAGTAGCTTAACAAGACGGTTTTACTCCCCCTTGGAAGAGTGGTGGAGTTCGCAGTGCAATAAAAAGACAATATCAATGCCCCTTGGAAGAGTGGTGGAGGTCGCAGTGGAATAAAAAGACAATATCAATGTCCCGTGGAAGAGACGTGAAGGTCACAGTAGCTTAACAAGACGGTTTTAATGCCCCTTTGAAGAGCTGTGGAGTTCAGAGTGGTTTAACAAGATGGTTTTAATGCCCCTTGGAAGAGACGTGGAGGTCACAGTAGCTTAACAAGACTGTTTTAATGCCCCTTGGAAGAGTGGTGGAGGTGGCAGTGGAATAAAAAGACAATATCAATGCCCCTTGGAAGAGTGGTGGAGGTCGCAGTGGAATAAAAAGACAATATCAATGCCCCTTGGAAGAGTGGTGGAGGTGGCAGTGGAATAAAAAGACAATATCAATGCCCCTTGGAAGAATGGTGGAGGTCGCAGTGGACTAAAAAGACAATATCAATGCCCCTTGGAAGAGACGTGTGGGTCACAGTAGCTTAACAAGACGATTTTAATGCCCCTTACAAGAGCCATGCAGTACAGCATATTAAAAACATTATTTCCATTATTGGGGAGTGGGTCTCCCATAGTCTTTGCCTATGCCTTCCAAGCAAAAGCTGCCAAAAATTATGACGGAGAAACTTGCAATGCTGGCAACACGGACCACGGTCACCCTGGTGGTATAGTGGTGGTGGAGGCTGAGGACAAGGAGAAGAGCAAAAAACAGCCAAAATGAGGAAGCGTATACCCATGTGTGGGTGTGAAGCGATGCATGGGAATACACCTCCCGAAACAACACAGTGGATTTGACTTTATGTTAATCTGCTGTCATTTGGTGGTGATGAGAAGTCTGGCCCAATCCAGCCTTTGTTCATTTTTGATAAGGATCAGCTTGTCAGCATTGTCAGATGACAGGCGAGTGCATTTATCAGTTATAATTCCCCCAGTGGCACTAAAAACACGCTCCGATAACACGCTAGTGGCAGGGCAGGCCTGGACCTCCAAGGCTTACAGAGCGAGTTCATTCCAAGTGTCCAGCTTGGATACCCAATAATTAAAAGGCACAGAGGAATTACGGAGGACGCTGGTACGGTCAGCAAGGTACTCCCTCACCATCTTTTGAAACTTTCCACTCTTTGTGAGAGTACCCCACGCCTCAGGGCTTGTAAGCTGGGCGGGTCTCAGAAAACTGTCCCAGAACGTTGACAGTGTTCCCCTGCCTCTGCTGGATTGGAGTTGCGTCTCTCTCGTCTGTACGCCTTGGTTGGGCAACGAACTGTGATCTCTGCCGCTAGCGTGTTCAGATGGGAATTTTTTTAACAGTTCTGCAGCAAGGGCCTTCTGGTACTGCCCCATTTTTGTAGACCTCTCCACCTCAGGAATAAGAGAGTGAAAGTTCTCCTTGCAGCGGGGGGTCTAAAAGTGTCACCAACCAGTAATGACTGTCACCCAACATTTTGACAACGCGAGGGTCACCTTTAAGGCAGCATAACATAAAGTCAGCCATGCGTGCCAGACTGGTAACGGGCAAGACTTCCGTGTCCTCACCAAGATGACGACTGACCATGCTCTCCTCCCCCCTCCTGTCCTCAGGCCACCCACGCTGAACCGACGGTATGACAGTTGTACAGGTACTACCGTCTACAGCGCATGATACCAGCTCCTGTTCTTCCTCCTCCTTCTCCTCCTCTCCCTCATTGTCCCCCAATGCACGTTGGGATGAGATGAGGCTGGGCTGTGTGTAATCGCCCGCTACGGCTTCTTGATCCATCTCATCATACTCTGGCTGCAATGCCTCCTCTTTAATTCTCTGCAGAGAGCGTTGCAAAAGACAGACAAGTGGGATGCTGACGCTAATGATGGCGTCATCGCCACTCACCAGCTTGGTGGACTCCTCAAAGTTTGTCAGGATGGTACATATGTCAGACATCCAGGTCTTATGTGTGGAGTCTGACCTGAATATCGACGGCCTTGCTGCAGCTGGTACTCCACAACTGCTCTCTTCTGCTCACAAATCCTTTGCAACATGTGGAGGGTAGAGTTCCAACATGTGGGGACATCACACACCAGTCGGTGTGCCGGAAGCTGCAAACGCCGCTGCAACACAGCAAGGGCGGTGGAAGCTGTAGCCGACTTCCGAAAATGAGCTCACAGGCGGCGTACTTTGATGAGCAGATCTGGCAACTCGGGGTACGATTTAAGAAACAGCTGAACCACGAGGTTAAGCACATGAGCCAGGCATGGTACGTGTGTGATCTCGCCTCGCCTCAGAGCCGCCACCAGGTTACGGCCATTGTCACACAGGACCATGCCTGGATGTAGGTTCAGAGTTCTCAGCCACGGATCTGCCTGCTCTTTCACAGCTGTCCACAACTCACAAGCAGTGTGAGGTTTATCACCTAAGCTTATGAGTTTCAGCACAGCCTGTTGCTGCTTGGCGGAGGCAGTACTGCAGTGCTTCCAGCTTGTAACTGATGTGGTGTTATCTGAGATGGAGGCTGAACATGAGGAGGAGGAGGAGGATGATGCACAGGAGCTGTACACTGTGGGGGCAACTCTGACTGACATAGGGCCCGCAAACCTCGGTGTGGGGAGGACGTGTTCTATCCCAAGGTCCGACTGGGTCCCGGCTTCCACTATGCTTACCCAGTGTGTCAGGGAGATGTACTGTCCCTGGCCACAAGCACTTGTCCACGTGTCCGTTGTCAGGTGGACTCTCCCAGTAACTGCGTTGTTGAGGGCACGGCAGATGTTTTGGGACACGTGCTTGTGTAGTGCGGGAATGGCACACCGGGCAAAATAGTGTCGGCTGGGGACCGAGTACCGAGGGACGGCCACCGCCATAAGGTTGTGGAAGGATTCCGTCTCCACCAGCCTAAAAGGCAGCATTTCCAACGCAAGCAGTCGTGAAATGTGTGAATTTAGGACTGTGGCCTGTGGGGCGTTGGCTGCGAATTTCCGCTTTCGTTCAAAGGTCTGGGATATGGACAATTGAACTCTGCGGTGGGACGTGGACGTGGACGTTGATGCTGTTTCTTGAGAAACTGCCATAACAAGTGAAGACTGAGAGGAGGGGGCATCTTTGCATGCAGTATGGACAGGGGATTGCCTTGCACGCACAACAGGGGGTTCTCTTACACGCACAACAGCGGAAGAAGCAGTGGTGACACCCGCTGACACTGGTCGTGGACCCTGGGGTTTGCCCCACAAAGTCAGGTGCTTTGCTGACATGTGCCTGATCATGCTGGTGGTGGTCAGGCTGGTACTTTTGTCACCCCTGCTGGTGCTGGCCTGGCAGGTCGTACAAATGGCCTTTTTGGGGTTATCAGCAGAGTCTTTAAAAAAATTCCAGACTCTGGAAGACCTACCGGTTGTACTGGCAACGTCCCTCGTGTTGGTGTTACGGGGAACGGTTGCCCTCCTTCTGTCTGCGGCCACCACACTGCTTCTTCCTGCCTGTTGGAGTACTCTGCCTACCTCCTCCTGTGTGCTGCTGGCCTCGCTCTGTGTGTCCTCCTGCCACGTTGTGGCAGTTACTAGATCATCCACCACCTCCTCTTCTTCCACTTCCGCACCACGGTCCTCCTCCTCACTTCGTGGCAATTGTGTCTCGTCACCATCCACCTCTTGTGAAAAATTGCCAGCTTTGCCTTCTTGTGGCCGTGGCTGTTCAAATATTTGGCCATTGCTACATGGGATCTCCTCTTCCACCACTTCAAGCGGAGCAGGCGAGGGGCACAAATATGGAAATGGACCAGTGTCCAACTGTGGGATCAGTTGCTGTCTGACGACACTCGGCATGGTGGGAGGAAGGAGCATCAGGGTGAGGAGGAGTATGCTGTCGAGACTCACGGCTACTAAGACTTGACCGTGTAGAAGACAGACCAGAGGTGGTGGTGCCCAGGTGACTTGAAGTATTATCTGCTATCCAATTAATAACCTGTTCACACTGATCAATTCGCAATAGTGGTGTTGTGTGCTTCCCTAGTAATTCAGTAAAGAACTGGGAGCGAGAAGATGTGGCTGTTGGTTGTGGCACATTTTCACCTTGGCCACGGCCCCGTCCTCTGCACGCACCATCACCAGAACGTCCAGTTCCACATCCCTTGCCACGCGCCTTGCCCATTGTAAATGAAGTAAAATAGCTTACACTCGCACTATCAATGTCAAAAGGGTAATATAAAGGAGATTAGAACCGTGGAAGAGGAAAACCACAGTTCTATTTCTCTGGCCTACACCAGAATCTTTTAAACAGATATATTTCTGTCTGAACAGTCAGCGAGTAGAGATGAGCGTTGTTCTACTCGAACTGTTCGCCAATCTCAAATTCGAGCTGTTTTGGGCGGTGTTCGAGCCGTTCGGCGAACACGAACAATTTGAGAAAAATTCGGCTGTTCGAGGTTATGTTCGATAACTGTTCGTGCACCAAAATCATAACTGGATTTTTTCTCAGTAATGATGAAAATTAATGTTAATACGCAGTTTGAGTGTACAGCGGGGTGGGGGGAGGGGCAGGGGATGGATCTCTGCAGGAACAATGAAGATCTCCATTTTTTTTTCTCTTTCCCGCATTTGCAGTGGGGAGGTGCAATCTGTCAGCCTATCAGCAGCGCACACATGGAGCGAAGTGCTTTTTTTCACACAAGCAAGGGCATGTGTCATTGGCAGTGTATGTCACATGTCCTTGCCCTATAAGACCAAGCCATTTTCCCCGTCGCCACCATTTTCTCACTGCTGCAGCTGCGTGTTAGACGGCACCGCTGTTGCTGTGTGCGCTATACCTTGTTAATTTCAAGCCAATTTTCGCACAAATATACAGATAGCTTGGGAGTAGGGAATAGTTGTGATTGCAGTCCTTTTAAGGACTAGGTTACAGCATTTCCTACGACTTTTATCAGGGAGGTCTGTGCTCTTAAATAGATAGGTTGTGGGAGTAAAGACTAATTGTAATTGGAGTCCTTTTCAGGACTAGGTTACATGAGTTCCTATCAGTTTTTGCCAGGCAGGTCTGTGCCAGTGCTGTGCAAGTTTTTTTCACAGCATTTGGCTGAATCTAGCAAAGCTAATCCTTTTTGGCCTATTGCAGAGTGTGTTAGTCAGTGGAGTAGCCTATCTGTGTTGCAAGATATAACACCTGTGTATAGAATACCAATTTTTTTACTGCACCTAGTGAAGTAAAATCTTTTGGGCATAGCATCATTCTATTAGTCCATCTATACTGACCTCCATCAGGTTGCAAACTGAATATAATTTTTTTCTGCATCTAGCTCTGAAAAAATATTTGGGCTTCTAGCAGTGTGTGGGACTTGGTCTATTAGTCCATCTATACTGACCTCCATCAGGTTGCAAATTAAAAATAATTTTTTTCTTCATTTAGCTCTGAAAAAATATTTGGGCTTCTAGCAGTGTGTGGGACTTGGTCTATTAGTCCATCTATACTGACCTCCATCAGGTTTCAAATTAAAAATAATTTTTATCTGCATCTACAGTACCTCTGAAAAAATATTTGGGCTTCTAGCAGTGTGTGGGACTATTTGTATTAGTCCATCTATACTGACCTCCATCAGGTTGCAAATTCAAAATAATTTTTTTCTGCATCTAACCCAGCCAATAGTTTTGGCCTAATACCACAGTTTGACCACTCAGCTCTGCTCGGTTACCATCCATTGTTTTTTTGTGCAAACAACTCCAGAGTTGTGAATTAGTTAACCACCAAAATGAGTGGAAAAAGGCCTGCTGCTGGTGGAAAGGGGAATAGGCATGTTGGGAAGGGGAAAAAAGGTTGTGTCCGTGGGGTAGGTGTTAAAGCAACAGTAACATCTGCAGAAGAAAGACCATCTTCCAGCCAAACTAAAATGTCTACTTCTTTTAGCGGACAATGTGATAAGATCCCTTTCTTACGGCCACGCCAATCGCTACAAATTCCAGATGAGGCACAAAAACAGCAGGTGCTTCAACGGATATCAAGTGCTCCTTTAAGTGGGCTCTCCTCCACATCAACTTCAACATCACAAATACTCCAGTCCTCAAAGGTGTCACCCAAATCGCACTTGCTTCCTCACAGCTCCCAAATCTCCAGCTGCCCGTCTGAGTATGAGGTAGAACAGATGGTTGAGTCTGCAGAGCTGTTTACTCATACTATAGCCTGGGAATCAGAGGTCGACTCCAGCGCTTCTGTGAATCCAGACGAGGAAATGATCTGCACTGATGCCCAGAATCTTTATGAGTCGGATCCAGGACCAGACGCAGAAGGTTCTGACCATAATGTAGACCCTCATTCCCAAACTGTAACTCCTGTTGGTGGAGACAATGAGGAAGACGATGATAAGACTCAAATACCTGATTGGAGCGACAACTTTAGTTTTTTGTCAGGGCAGGAACAGGTTGGCTCTGAGGACGACGGGTGTGATAACGCACAGGGTGA
Organism: Phyllobates terribilis; assembly: GCF_046119375.1. Lineage (NCBI taxonomy): Eukaryota > Metazoa > Chordata > Amphibia > Anura > Dendrobatidae > Phyllobates > Phyllobates terribilis. The sequence continues at coordinate 3,238,777 of NW_027362797.1, forward strand.
TGATGATGAGGTCGGAGATCCCACTTACTGTCAACCCACAGTCAGCCAAGAGATGAGGTCAGCAGAGGAGGTGGAGGAAGATGCTAGTGACGACGAGGTCAGGTTGCGCCTTCCTGGACAGAGACGTAGTACTGGAAGCACGTCAACAACTGCATCCTCAAACACAACTCTGCCTCTCACCACAAGTCGTGGTGGCTCTTCAGGTCGCATGGGTGCTAAGCCTTGCATAGCCTGGGCATTTTTTCAGATCGATAAAGATGACCCAACTCGTGTTATCTGTAACATTTGTCAGCAAAAGCTAAGTAGAGGCCAAAAAATACATAGTTTGAGTACTTCATGCATGAACCGGCACATGGACATGAAGCATAAGTTGCAGTGGGAAGCTCAGTGTGCTACAATGCGGCTTAGCCGGCCGGGCCAATCACCGTCTGCCATATCTTGTGCATCCGCGGCCTCTTCATCCTCTGTGACTGGGGGGACAGCAGTCACACCTGTTTTGGGGCGCAGACCTGCCACATCTTTACCCGCAACAGCCAGCGTGATTGGCAGGTCATCATTTTCTTTGGAGGTGGTAACACCAGCTGGTGTTGAGCGCTGTCCGACATCGATAGCACCACCTTTGGATCAAGGCAACCTAACATGTCCGCCTGCATCTTCCTCACAGACCGGCAGTTTGCCGGGGACACCCTTATCAACCCCGTCTAAGCACAATAGCCATCCCTCGGTCCCTCAGATGTGGACAAGTAAAAGACCATTTCCTCCTAGCCATGAGAAAGCTAAGAGGTTGAATTTCACCATCTGCAAGCTCTTGGCTACAGAAATGCTGCCTTTCCGCCTGGTGGACACAGAGGATTTTCGAGACCTTATGTCCGTCGCAGTGCCCCAGTACCAGATGCCCAGTCGGCACTACTTCTCAAAGAAAGGTGTGCCTGCGCTTCACCAGCATGTCGCACACAACATCACCGCTTCTTTGAGAAACTCTGTGTGTGACAGGGTGCATTTCACCACAGACACTTGGACGAGTAGGCATGGACAGGGGCGTTACATGTCGCTGACTGGGCACTGGGTAACTATGGTGACAGCAGGACAAGGGGCTGCTGTCCAAGTCTTGCCGTCCCCACGAGTTGTGCGTCAATCCTCTTTATGTCAAAGTTCCTCCACTGCTTCTGCCTCCTCAACCTCCTCTCGGTCTTCCACCTGCACCCAAAGCCTGTCTGGTCATGCCACAAGCTTTCTAACTGCGCAGAAGGGATCCTGCACACCTCCTTACTATGCTGGCAGTAGGGCTCAACGTCATCAGGCGGTTTTTACATTGAAATGTCTGGGAAATGTGAGTCACACAGCTGAGGAGTTGTGGTCAGCTCTGGAGAACCAATTTCATGAATGGTTGTCTCCACTGGACCTGAAACCAGGGAAGGCCGTGTGCGACAATGCTGCAAACCTGGGTGCGGCCCTTCGCCGGGGCAATGTCACACACGTGCCTTGTATGGCTCACGTGTTGAACCTGGTTGTCCAGCAATTTTTAGCCCACTATCCCAGACTAGATGTCCTTCTGCAGAGGGCACGGTCGCTGTGTGCTCACTTCCGCCGTTCGCATCCCGCAGCTCAGCGACTTACATCTCTACAGAAGTCGTTGGGCCTGCCACTTCACCGGCTAAAATGCGATGTGCCTACCCGGTGGAATTCAACTCTGCACATGTTGCAGCGACTGTGGCAGCACCGACAAGCCCTGGTGCAATACGTTCTGACGTATAGCCTGGGCCAACGAGATTCAGAGGTGGGGCAAATCACGCTGGAGGAGTGGTCTCAGATCAGGGACCTATGCACCCTTCTGCACAGTTTTGAAATGGCGACGAAGATGTTTAGTGCTGACGATGCCATTATCAGCATGACTATTCCGGTGATTTACATGCTGGAGCACATGTTAAACAGAATTCGGAGTCAGGTGGTGGCACAAGAGGAGGTGGAGGAAGTAGAGGAGGAGGAGTTGTATGCGGAAGGGCTAACATCTGCAAGGTCCAGACGGTCGGCAGCACCAAGGCGGCAGGCATGTGAGGGTGGGGGAGATGGTTTTACCAGGGCGCATGGTAGCAGCCAAACTAGTGAGGAAGGTGCAGGAGCCCAGGAAGAAGTGGAGGACGAACTGATGGAAGACTCATCAGATGAGGTAGACCTTGATCACATTTCTGTTGTGCGAGGTTGGGGGGAGAGGACAGAGGAAGGAAGCATGATTGTTACCTCGCCACCAACACAACAGGGACTTGGTGCTCCTGGATGCGCAACACACATGAGTGCCTTCTTGCTGCACTACCTGCAACATGACCTCGGTTTTTACATTGAAATGTCTGGGAAATGTGAGTCACACAGCTGAGGAGTTGTGGTCAGCTCTGGAGAACCAATTTCATGAATGGTTGTCTCCACTGGACCTGAAACCAGGGAAGGCCGTGTGCGACAATGCTGCAAACCTGGGTGCGGCCCTTCGCCGGGGCAATGTCACACACGTGCCTTGTATGGCTCACGTGTTGAACCTGGTTGTCCAGCAATTTTTAGCCCACTATCCCAGACTAGATGGCCTTCTGCAGAGGGCACGGTCGCTGTGTGCTCACTTCCGCCGTTCGCATCCCGCAGCTCAGCGACTTACATCTCTACAGAAGTCGTTGGGCCTGCCACTTCACCGGCTAAAATGCGATGTGCCTACCCGGTGGAATTCAACTCTGCACATGTTGCAGCGACTGTGGCAGCACCGACAAGCCCTGGTGCAATACGTTCTGACGTATAGCCTGGGCCAACGAGATTCAGAGGTGGGGCAAATCACGCTGGAGGAGTGGTCTCAGATCAGGGACCTATGCACCCTTCTGCACAGTTTTGAAATGGCGACGAAGATGTTTAGTGCTGACGATGCCATTATCAGCATGACTATTCCGGTGATTTACATGCTGGAGCACATGTTAAACAGAATTCGGAGTCAGGTGGTGGCACAAGAGGAGGTGGAGGAAGTAGAGGAGGAGGAGTTGTATGCGGAAGGGCTAACATCTGCAAGGTCCAGACGGTCGGCAGCACCAAGGCGGCAGGCATGTGAGGGTGGGGGAGATGGTTTTACCAGGGCGCATGGTAGCAGCCAAACTAGTGAGGAAGGTGCAGGAGCCCAGGAAGAAGTGGAGGACGAACTGATGGAAGACTCATCAGATGAGGTAGACCTTGATCACATTTCTGTTGTGCGAGGTTGGGGGGAGAGGACAGAGGAAGGAAGCATGATTGTTACCTCGCCACCAACACAACAGGGACTTGGTGCTCCTGGATGCGCAACACACATGAGTGCCTTCTTGCTGCACTACCTGCAACATGACCCTCGAATTGTGAGAATTAGAAATAATCCTGACTACTGGGTTGCCACACTGTTAGATCCCCGGTACAAAAGTAAATTTGCAGAAATTATTCCTGCCATAGAAAGGGATGCACGCATGCAGGAGTATCAGCAGAGACTGTTGCAGAATCTTACATGTGCTTTTCCACAAAATACCAGTGGTGCACGTAGTGAATCTCACAGTTCCAACTTGCCAACCGTGGGACCGTCAAGTGTTCAGCACTCAAACCGTAACAGAACCACAGTATCTGCTGGTAACATCAATTTTGCGGAATCATTTCACCACTTTTTTAGCCCATCCTTTGCAAGGCCACAGGAGACAAGAAGTCTGACACATAGTCAACGCCTAGAGACGATGGTACAGGAGTATCTCCAAGTAAACATTGAAGCCACGACTGTGTCACTGGACCCTTGCTCTTTTTGGGCTTCCAATCTGGATAAATGGCCGGAGCTAGCCACTTACGCCTTGGAGATCTTGTCATGCCCCGCAGCCAGCGTTCTGTCTGAACGTGTGTTCAGCGCTGCTGGTGGTGTGCTGACAGATAAGCGCACGCGGCTCTCCACTGATAATGTAGACAGACTCACGTTCATAAAGATGAACAAATCATGGATCCGAAACGACTTTTCTACCCCTGTGTCATCCTGGGGAGAGTAAAAGCTTGATGATTGGTTAAAATCACCCTACCAACCGTTTTAAGCTTTCAAATTACTAATCATGTTTATCTATATCTTGACTGGAAAATAATTTGGGCTTTGTAGCAGTGTGCAGCACTGATCCTATTAGGCCATCTATACTAAAGCTTCACCAGATTTAAAATTAAAAATAATTTTTAGCTGCATCTAGCCCGGAAAATAATTTTGGGGCTCCGAGATGCGCAAGGCACATAAGTGCCTTCTTGCTGCACTACCTGCAGCATGACCCTCATATTGTCAGAATTCGAAGTAATCATGACTACTGGGTTGCCACACTCTTAGATCCCCCAAACTTTTCGATCAACCTTTTCATTTTAATAAAGACCAAAAAAATGGTCATTTTTGAAATTATAAGCATTAGCAGGTTGTTAGAAACTGAAATCAAACAGTTTTCAACTCAAAACTTTATTCTAGGTGATGTTACATTTTCACATAGGACCCCTTGTTCGAAAGGAGCTTCTGAACTCTCTCGTCCATTGAATTTGTCAGGTTTTGGATGGTTTCTGCTTCAATTGTTTTGCATGAGGATAGAATACCCTCCCAGAGCTGTTGCTTAGATGTGAACTGCCTCCCGCCATCATAGACACTCCTTTTAATGATGCTCCAAAGGTTCTGAATGGGGTAGAGGTCAGGGGAGCATGGGGGTCACACCATAAGTTTGTCCCCTTTTATGCCCATATCAGCCAGAGATGCAGATATTTTATGTGCAGCATGAGATGGTGCATTATCATGCAGAAAAATGATCTTGCTGTTTGAGAAAATCCACATACATTATGGAGTTCATCTTTAGCGCCTTCAGGGATCCTAAAGGGGCCGCCAATCTCTCTCCCCATGATTCCAGCCCAAAACATTACTCCACCTCCTCCTTGTTGGCGCTGTAGCCGTGTTTGCGTGGGGTGTCCATCAACCAGCCATCCTCCACTACATCCATCTGGACCATCGAGCGCTGCACGGCACTCATCCGTGAACAAAACAGTTTTGAAATCAGTCTTCATGTAATGTTTGGCCCACTGGAGCCATTTCTGCTTGTGTGAAGTGGATAGAGGAGGTCGACAGGATGGCGCATGCACAGCTGCAAACCTCTGAAGGACCCTGCATCTTGTTGTTCGGGGGACGTTGGAGGCACAAGCAGCTTCAAAAACTTGTCTGCTGCTATGACAAGGCTTTTTTGCCGCTGCTCTTTCAACCTGACGTAATTGCCTGTAGGAAAGAGTCCTCAATTTGCCCTTATCAGCACGCACACGTGTGTACTGTGAATCAGCTACATACTTCTTGATTGCCAAGACACTTCATCCTGATCATCGCACAATGTTGATTGTAGTCATGCCTTGACCTAAACACTCCACAATTTGTTGCTTCTCAGCAGCCGACACATCGTTTTTCTTTCCCATTTTGGCAGAAAATGTAGGCTGCTTAATAATGTGAGAGAGCCTTCTTAAGTAGTCTTGCCTTTCATTGGACACACCTGCCAAACTAATTAGCACAGGTGTCTGCAATTGCTTACAGTGATATAAAGAGCCCTGACACACATCACCATCAATGAGTTTAACTGACAAACAAACAAATTCTTCCCTTATCACTCCTAAACACTTTTTGTATAATAATTTGGAACGCAGTGTACATGTGCTTTTCCACAAAACACCAGTGGTTCACGTAGTGAATCTTACAGTTCTAACTTGCCAACCGTGGTCTGTATGGAGTTGTTCAATAAAGGGCCCAAAATTAAGATAACATAGATGGGAGAGGTCTCTATGAATAGGAATTCCTAAGTATTTGATACCCTGTGAGGGCCAGGCAAAGGGAAAGTTGGACTGGATGGAATCCTATATGGATTTGGGGAGTGAGACATCGAGGGCCTCAGACTTCGCTGCATTGATTTTAAAATTTTACCATGTAACAAAGTGATCTATTTCAGCCATAACAGCATGGATGGATATATGTGATTGAGTGATATATACTAGGACATCATCAGCAAATAGAGAGCACTTGTACTCGGTGCCTCCCACCTCAATCCACCTAATATTGGGGTTATGGCGAATTGATGAGAGCAGGTGCTCCGTCACTAGGATGTATAAGAGAGGGGACAGAGGACATCACTGCCTTGTCCCATTGGTGATTGTGAAAGGTGATGAAAATGTTCTGACGCACCCCCTGGGCCTTGGGACACCCGGAGCCGGACCCTTTTTGGTGGATGCTGGTGGTTGTAGTCTTCGTGGCGGCGACCCAGTTCCGTGGCTCAGGGCGGTCAAACCAGTGGCGGAACTATTTATGTGGTTTTCATGTTTAAATGTCCGACTACGCCACCCGTGGATTGCGGTCAGAGTGAACCGCCGCTACAGGGCAGACCACTGAGGCTGGTGTTGTGGGTGCAGCAGAGCGTAGCATAACTCCCCACGGGAGGAGTATAGCCTCAGGGCAGTGTATGCGGAGGATGGGGGTGATGGTGCAGGGCAGCAGCAGTAACGACACGGAGTCAGTGATGCAGTTCAGGGCCTTTACTCACAGTTCTTATTATCCAGACCACGTCTGCAGGTAACGGTTGCCCACGTCGTACTGTGCTCACCAGGTGAGGGGCTCAGACAACTCCCAGATAACTTTGGAGCACTTCACAGTACCCCCTTTGTGTGTCCTTTGTCTGGCCTTTCTTACCAACACTTCTGTCCGGCTGCCTCGGGCCTCCTCTTGGTAAACTTGGCGCCAGTTTCCCTGACCCTATGTGGTGCCTTCCTAGCGGGTGTAGCGAGGGGCTGCGCCACATAAAATGTCACAGCCTCCGGTTTCTAGCTGAGGGTCGTTTCCTGCCTCCACTAGTTCGGGGACCGGTCTCCCCCTTTGGCCTGACCCCTCCACGCAGGTGGATTCGGGCGTGCGGTGGCGACTCGCCCGTCCGCACCCCTGGGATCCCTTCATTCCTCGTTCCTGGAGCCTTCTCCGCTCCTCTTCCTTCCTTCTCCCTCTTCCAGGCCTGGGCCTCTGTTACTAGGCCCGCCTCCGGAGCAGAGCTCATGCAGAGCCCCTGCTTCCTGCCACTTCTGCTCAGACTTTTCTGCACTGAACTAAGATGGTGCCCACCTTTTATACTCCCTTCTCAATGCACCCAGGAACTGCTTCCTCCCTGCTCCTGCACTACAGGGTTCCCCTTCCTCAGTGTTCCCTCCCCCCACTCCAGCCAGGGACAGGGACTGTCGTGCCCATCTCAGGGGCATATTGGTCGCCCTGCCCCACGGCAATGTGGTGTAATGCATGCAGGTGTCGGGTCCTGATCCACACTCCATCCTTACCTGAGAGTGAGATATCACACCTCTGGGTGAGGTGCAATACGTCTGTAGCAACCAAGCCCTCAGGGTGCTACAGTTCCATTTATCTTCAGCCTAGGTGACGTATTGAGATACAGGGCCGTGATTTTGGCTATAAAAGGGTCCCCTAGACCCCTACCCCAAGCTTTTTAAGAGAATCATATATGGCGTGCCAGGAGACTCTATGGAATGCTTTCTCAGCATCCAACGAGAGTATCTAATTACAAATTTTTAACTGCATCTAGCCCAGGAAATACTTTGTGCCTAGTAGCAGTGTCTGCTAGTGAGCGGATTATCCCGGCTGTTAAGTTTAGACACTTAATTTTTTCAAAGGAAATGCTTCGGGACCATGGGATACTTAGTGAAGAGCATCAGGAGGCACCCCAAGGCATAGGGGCTGGGACTGGCAGTAGGATGCCTTGCGGTGGACAGCCGAGCTCGATCCTTATAAAAGCTTTTTAACTGCAGCAGCTTTAGTGGACGCTACTGGAGCTGGAATTACCGCGGCTGCTGGCATGAGACTTGCCCTCCAATAGATCCTTGTAAATGGATTTAAAGTGTATTCATTCAAATTAGAGAGACAATTTAAATTAAAAAGCTTAGAGCTGCCTCCACCACAGGGGGGCTCGCTCGACCCACCAGCGGACAGGCACCAGTATTGGGAGAGGGGGGCTGGCCGTCAGGGTTCACCGCGGCTCTGGCACAAACCCGGCGACACGGAGGTGGCACGGGCAGGAGCGGACTGGCCGTGTCGGCTTCTCACTTTTTGGATTTTAGAAGGGCATGACATGCCTATATCTGTGTCTCCCCCTCCTTTTACTCCTCCACCTCTTTTATTTTCGCATGACTATATGTACTTGTCACTTTTCCATGTGTTAGTTATGTCTTCTGAGCAGTTTGTCAGCTTTTGGACACCTTTGAAGGTGTTTTCTATGTGTTTCTATGTGTTTTTGTTTGCCTGCCATTGGTTTTAACGGTGTTCGAAGGTGTTCGACGAACAGTTCGACGAACAGTTCGGCGAACACACGGGTGTTCGACGAACCGAACCGAACTCGAACACTACGGGGGTGGCTCAACACTATCAGCGAGTCACTCAAACTGTTTTTTTTTAATTAAAAAAGGCAAAAAAGTGGATAATACAGAGATTTGAACCATGGAACTGCAAAGCCACAGTTCTAATTTCCTGGCGTATACCAGAATTTTTAAAATAGATATAGTTGTGTCTGAACAGTCAGCAAGACACTCAAAATGTTTTTTTATGTCAAAAAGGCAAAAAAGTGGATAATACAGAGATTTGAACCGTGGAACTGCAAAACCACAGTTCTAATTTCCTGTTGTATACCAGACTTTTTAATATAGATATATTTGTGTCTGAACAGTCAGCGAGACACTCAAACTGTTTTTTTTTATGGAAAAAAGGTAAAAAGGTGGATAACACCCAGATTTGAACCGTGGAAGAGGAAAACCACAGTTCTAATTTCCTGGCGTATACCAGAATCTTTTAAACAGATATATTTGTGTCTGAACAGTCAGCGAGACACTCAAACTGTTTTTTTTATGGAAAAAAGGCAAAAATGTGGATAAAACAGAGATTTGAACCGTGGAACTGCAAATCCACAGTTCTAGCTATCTGGCCGAAAGCAGACTCTTTTAAACAGATATATTAGTGTCTGAACAGTCAGCGAGACACTCAAACTGTTTTTTTTTTATGTAAAAAAGGCAAAAAAGTGGATAATACAGAGATTTGAACCGTGGAACTGCAAAACCACAGTTCTAATTTCCTGGCGTATACAAGACTTTTTAAAATAGATATATTTGTGTCTGAACAGTCAGCGAGACACTCAAACTGTTTTTTTTTATGTAAAAAAGGCAAAAAAGTGGATAATACAGAGATTTGAACCGTGGAACTGCAAAACCACAGTTCTAATTTCCTGGCGTATACAAGACTTTTTAAAATAGATATATTTGTGTCTGAACAGTCAGCGAGACACTCAAACTGTTTTTTTTTATGTAAAAAAGGCAAAAAAGTGGATAATACAGAGATTTGAACCGTGGAACTGCAAAACCACAGTTCTAATTTCCTGGCGTATACAAGACTTTTTAAAATAGATATATTTGTGTCTGAACAGTCAGCGAGACACTCAAACTGTTTTTTTATTTAATGGAAAAAAGGCAAAGAGGTGGATAACACCCAGATTTGAACCGTGGAAAAGGAAAGCCACAGTTCTATTTCTCTGGCCTACACCAGAATCTTTTAAACAGATATATTTCTGTCTGAACAGTCAGCGAGTCACTCAAACTGTTTTTTTTTTAAGTAAAAAAGGCAAAAAAGTGGATAATACAGAGATTTGAACCGTGGAACTGCAAAACCACAGTTCTAATTATCTGGCCTACACCAGACTCTTTTAAACAGAAATATTTGTGTCTGAATACTCACAGACACACTCAACTTTTTTTTTTTTTTGGGGGGGGGGGGGATACCAAAAGGTTAATAAGATGGGTATTTGTACAGTCTGACTGAGGGAAAAAAAAAAAAGAGGATTTAGATGAAAAAAAAAGGATTTTTCCTGGCCCCTGAGACCTGGAGCTAAGTCTAGCAATTTGACCAGAAGCAGCACACAGGACTGTAATGCAGTGTTTGTTGGTATAACCACTGCGTCTCCTATACAGCCTGCCTGATATCTGGGATGGATATTAGTCCTCACAAGGACTGTTTGTTTGTACTTGCAGGCTTTAGAGACCCTACACTAAGTATTTTGCAGTATAAATCTCTCCCTAGCTCAGCAGCACTGTCCCTACACTGTTTGATCCGGAGCTACTGTGTCCAACATGGCGGCGCCCGGTTTTAAATACTTGAGGTGACGCTGTGCGGCCAGCCAATCACTGTAATGCCCACAACCAACATGGCTGCGGCATTACAGTGACTGGCTGGCAATCCCTGCATGTTCATTGGCTCTGTAAAGAGCGCCAAACATGCAGGGCGGAGACCCGAGCTCCTGCCCGAGTAACCCGAAAATGCACGGTGCTCGCCAAACATCCCGAGTAGTGAGATGCTCGGGCGAGCACCGAGCAGTGTCGAGCATGCTCTCTCAACACTAGTCTCCATCTATTGGGTTGACTGTAGAGGAACTGATTTTGGCCTCCTTTGCAATACTTATACTCTAGTAAAATTGATGCCACTTTGGTGGTGTTTGTTACGCCCTCATTTAGGGCAATGAAAACACTCCTTGTTAAGTTATCCATCTCTTGGGTTATCTGTACAGGAAGAGATGTGGGTCTCATTTACACTATTTCTACTGTAGTGAAATTAATTACACTTTGCTGGTGTCTGCCACTAATTTTTGAAAATGTGGGGAATCCTGAATGTGTCTCCATCCATTGGGTTGACTGTAGTGGAAGAGGTTTGGTCTCCATGCATTTCTATAGTTATACTGTAGTGAAATTGAGCATTTGGTGCAGATATTATTCTCCCCAAATGGGTACGCAAACGTAATAAACTCTAAATTGATTTTCAATAAACAACCATCAGCTGCCCCATCAAACACCTCTGCTGCTTCTTCCTCCTCCTCTGTTACTGTGCCAAGTGGTGTCAAGCAGGTTCCCGACAGAACCAGCAGTATACCCGTGGCAGTTAGGCTGAGTGACAACCCGTCAGCTGTAAGTGAAGCGGACATGCCTGCTGTGTTTGTTTCTCCGAGCACACCACACGTTTCTCCATCCACCATCATATCTTCGCCTGCACCTCACTCACAGTCTATCGGTTTGTCCGTTTCACCGTACTCTGCCCTCTCTGAGAACTGCAGCCAGCCCTCGATCCCGTTGTTGTGGTCACCTAAAAGATTGTTTCATCCTACACATGAAAAAGCTAAGAGGTTGAACTCCACCATCTCCAAACTTATGGCCACGGAAATGGTGGTCTTAGGCCCTATTTTTTTTAAATGTAAACACTCTGATTGAGTTTGCATCTCCTGGGTTGGCTGTAGTGGGACAGGCATGGGTCTGATGACATTGATGACACTTCGGGGGTGTTAGGCCCTCATTTAGGGCAATGTGAATGACACGCCCAGGGTGTTGAGGATGACTCGGCGCCCGGGCCTTGTTGTTAGATTTGGGGGATGTCGCGGTGGCCGGCTCCCGGGCCTGTACCCTGGGGTCACTCTTTAAAAGGCAAGGAAAAGTGGGGGAAAGTTATATGGGAAAGGGGAAATTATTTGTGACGCCACCTGTGGTGTCTGGTGAGGATCACCAGCGCTGCTACAGTCCTCTGAGGCCGGTGATCAGGCAGCTTAGTTGGTGCGGCTCCCCACAGGTGGAGCAGGGCCTCAGGGCAGCGTAGGAGAAGGGATGCAGGACAGAGGGGACCCAGCCGGGTCGGAGGAAGAATAGGCACACTCACAACAGTTCACTTCAGTACCTTTACTGGTGGTGTTTCAGGCACGATCCAGGGCACTGTAGGGTGAAGGGTGCATATCGGGACTCTACCCAGTGAGCGGGCGTGGGGCCTCCTGCTTCTTGCCTTTTCCTGGTAAGTTTATGACCTGCCTGGAGCTAGGCCTAACTTGGTCTCTGTCTTGCACCAGCTGGCCTGGTGGTAGGGCCTTCTGTTGGAGATCACACTCCCTGGTTTCTTGGGCCTCAGTGACTCCTGACCCTGGTATAACGGTCAGCTTTTGGTGTTCCTGGGACATATAGTTCGCCAGGGGTTCCGGTAGTTTCTGCTGGGCCTAAGGAATCCCTGCAGACGCGGACCAGGTGTCCGATATATATTCTTGGGGTGAGCTGGCTAAGCTCCTCTGCCCCCTATGTAGCTCGCTACTCCACTTGCCTTCGGCCGCTCGGGGCCCTCACTAGGCTTCACACTGGCAGTAGGCCTCGCTACTCTTCACCGCTCTTACGGCGTCGGCACGCCTTAGGCTCACTAACCTGAGCTCCCTGACTCTGGGCTAGACTGACTTTCTCACAGACTTCACTCTCTGTGGACTCAAGACTGACTAACTGCCTAGCTCCACCTTCCCTTTTTATATCCCTATCCGGGCTCCCTCTGGTGGTCTGAGGTGGAAGGTGGAGGTGTGTGAATGCAATGAGGGCCTCTTGTGGAGGAATCCGTCCATGCGCCCCTCTAGGATCTGTGGCACCAATGCACAGCAGGGCGCCACATTCCCCCCTAGCAAAGCTCAGTACTCCCGGACTGAAGTACTTTTTTTATGACAACAATAACGATAACTCTTCCCTTTATGGGAGGCACTTTACTTAAACGTTACATATAAAACATTATAAATAATAAATAGATATGTACAGTTCAATAAGCAACCCCAGAATTCAAGTCTCTTCCGGTGAGGTTCCCGACAGGATGTCCATCTCACAGGGTAGAGTACTTGGTAGCTTGAGGGACCTGTCCAAAGCAAACCCTCCACGTAGGCCCTGGGGTCGCTGCAGGGCATGACAATCCTGAGTTGTACCTCCGCTTGTGCCACACCAGACAGGTTTTTTTTCTGAGGTCACCTAAAGGGGAACTCCAGTGCAATTATTTACAGCAACAGTTTTTGGGCTGCACATAGTCCTCAGCCACAAAGTTCTTTATGTACCCTGACGGGTAACTAGAGATAACAAGGGAAGTGTCCATTTCACTTAAATTGTCCATTATAAGGCAAAACACAAGCTGATAAGTACATATACATGAAAATACACAATATGATACCCCAAGGGCAATTATTTACACTGTCAGTTTCCTTCTTTACTCTCTGTATCTGACAGGGGTCTGACCTCGTGTGCTACGCGTCGACCTACGTGGTAGTGGGATGCGTGAGGCACTAGTATTTGCACTACCTCCCATTCTGTCAGTTCTAATTGTTGGGGAGCTGCAGGGTTGCCTTAACCTCTCTACAGGACTGGCAAGTATACCATTGGCTGGGCCTTCTTGCTCTGCTCCAACCGGGGATCCTTCTTCTGGGGATTCTTCTTGAGCAGGCTCTTCTGAAGCACTTACAGGCTCTCCTTGCTGTGGAGGGTCTTCTGGCTGTTGAAAGAAGTGGATCACAGGGATTATTACTGCTCCTCCTAGTTGAGGCCAATCTGCCGGGAAATCTCCTAAGTCAGTATGGAGTATTGCTTCTTTAGGTTCCTCCGGTACGGTGAGAGGCACTTCTTCTTGGGGCTTTAGCAGGTCTGGACACAACTTCAGATGGTCTCTAGATACCGTTGCAGTCGTTCTTCCTCCGTCTCTACTAATTAGGCAGGTCTTCCTATTATCAAATCTTGAATTTAACACAGTGTAGGGTTCTCTCTCACACTGGTCATCAAGTTTGTGGTTTCTCCTTTTCCTTTTTAACAACACTTCTCCTGGTGTGAAGGGTTCTGCGGGCGCACTTTTATTGTAGTGGGCTTCCTGCTTGTCCCTTACCCGAGTGAGACTGTCTTCAACACAGGCCTGTACTCTCCTGTACTGCTCCTGTCTAGTCATGTCCCAGTCCTCAGTAGACATATCTGCTTCTGGTTCTACTACACCAAGCTCCAGGTCCATGGGCAACTTCCCGGGTCCTGTTCGCATGAGATAAGCTGGAGTACAATTGGTGGAACTCACAGGTATGTGGTTGTACAGATCTACCATGTCTGGTAGTAGGTCTGGCCACTGATTTCTCTCCTCTAGTGGTAAGGTCTTCAGCAGGTCGATGATGATGTTATTCATCTTTTCACAGAGACCATTGGTTTGGGGGTGGTACACCCGTACAGATGGCAGAACTCCTTGAACAATTCGGCTTCAAAGATTGGGCCTTGATCCGACAGCACCTGCTCCGGGTATCCATGGGGCCTGCAGAAGTACGCCTGAAACGTCTTCGCCGCAGTTTCTGCCGTCAGATCCTTGACGGGGTCGACCACCAGGAACCGAGAGTAGTGATCCACCATGGTCAGGGCATAAGAATATCCTGACCTGCTGGGTGACAGCTTGACATGATTCAGGGCCACGATCTCCAAAGGTCGAGTTGTCTTGATGGGTTGCAGGGGTGCCTTCTGGCTGCTGTAGTCTCTTCTTCTGAGGCTACAGGGTACACAATTCCGGCACCACCTCTCGATGGAACTGCACATTCCTACCCAATAAAACCGACACTTCAGCAGGGTTTCTAGCTTCTTCCAGCCAAAGTGCCCCGCCTGATCGTGGTAGGCCTCCAACACCATCTGGATGTCTGTCTTGGGCACCACTATCTGCCATATCATCTCATGGGTTTTGGAGTTGACGTACCTCCGGCACAGCTTCTCTCTATAGATGAACAGCCGGCTCTTCTCCCTCCACAGCTGCTTGGCTTGGAGAGACGCTTCCTTCTCCAGGGAGGAACTTTCCTGGGTTATCAGTTCTTTGATACGGCTGACAACCGGGTCGCTGTCCTGGGTCTCCTTCCAGCTGTGGTGAGGCAGGGGATTTAATGTCTTACCGCGAGGCCTCCTGGAGGCTCGTTGCTCGTGGACCATCCCATTCTGATGAAAGGCAGGTAGTTCAATCTCCTCCAGGTCATCCACTTCTTCTTCAGTGTCCGACTGGTGAGGCATCCTGGACAGGGCATCGGCGTTGGCATTCTTGCAGCCCGCCCGGTACTTAATAGTGAATTGGTAGTTTGACAGCCGAGCCATCCACCGCTGCTCCATGGCTCCTAACTTGGCTGTTTCTAGATGAGTCAAGGGGTTGTCATCAGTGAAGGCAGTGAATTTACTGGAGGCCTGGTAGTGCTTGAACCGCTCGGTGATGGCCCAGACCAACTTGAAGCTGCTATAGTTCTCCGGGTTCCTCTCGGTCGGGCGGAGCTTCCTGCTTGCATAGGTAATCACCCTCTCTCGGCCTCTCTCTACTTCTGACTCAGTACAGCTCCTAATCCTTCGTTGCTGGCATCAGTGTACAGCAGGAACGGTTGGCTGTAGTCAGGGTAGGCTAGGATCTCTTCGCCGGTCAGGATCTCCTTCATCACATTAAAGGATTCAGCCTGCTCCTTACCCCACTGGAACGGGGGATTTCTGCCTCTGGGGGACTGTCCTACTAGGAGGTCTTGCAGAGGTGCCGCTTTCTTGGTATAGTCCTTCACAAACCTCCGGTAGTACCCAACTAGTCCCAGGAACTGACGTACCTCCTTGAGGCTCTTCGGCTCCGGCCATTTCTGGATGGCAGTGACCTTCTATGGGTCTGGTGCTAGTCCCTCAGGACTAACGATGTGCCCCAGGTATTGTACCTTTCGCTTGAGCAGGTGGCACTTTGAGGGCTTCAGCTTCATCCCATACCGGGACAGCGACTCAAATACCTCCGCCAGGTGCTTCAAGTGGTCCTCATACGTTTTGGAGTACACGATTACATCATCCAGGTATAGTAGTACAGTCTCGAAGTTGCGGTGTCCCAGGCAGCACTCCATCAATCTCTGAAACGTTCCGGGGGCGTTGCAGACTCCAAACAGCATACTATTGAACTCCCAGAGTCCCATCGGGGTGGTGAAGGCCGTCTTCTCCCGAACCTCCTCAGCAACAGCTACTTGCCAGTACCCGCTAGTGAGGTCAAGGGTGGAGAAGTAATTTGCAGACTTCAAGGCAGCCAGTGATTCCTCTATACGTGGTAAAGGGTATGCATCTTTATGTGTAATGTGATTTACTTGTCTGTAATCTACACACATTCTCATGCTTCCGTCCTTTTTCCTGACTAGAACTAGGGGAGCTGCCCAGGGACTACAACTATCCCTTACTACCCCTGCCTTCTTCATGTCGTGCAACATCTCCTTCGCCTTCTGGTAGTGTGCTGGTGGTATAGGCCTGTAACGTTCTTTGATGGGTGGATGGTCACCTGTGGGGATATGGTTTGAACCCCCTTAATCCTCCCAAAGTCAAGTGGGTGCTTATTGAATACCTGCTCGTATTCCTGAACCACCCGGTGTACACCCTGCTTCTGATGGGCAGGAGTGGTGTCTGTCCCAACATGGAGCTGTTGACACCAATTCTCCACCTGGGTTCCCGGGTCATTATCCTCCACTTCGTCTGGTGAGGTTAAGGACTCCGCCTTGTGTATGGAGTTGTTATTTACCGTGTACAGTTTGGCAACAGTGGCGTAGCGTGGTAATCTAACCTCGACCTCCCCATAGTTTATTAGGCGTACGAGCACCCTCCCATTGCGTACATCCACTACCCCTCTGGCAGTCAAGAGTGTAGGCCTATGCTCCGAGGTAAGGGGCTCTACTACCGCCTGGTAGCTCCGTCCTTTGAGACCTATTGCTGCTCTACACCAAATCAGCATTTCACTCATCGGGGGAATCACAATGGGTACCGGGTCTGTCACCCGTACATTACCAATTTCACCGCCTGTTAGCTTTACCTGTTGCTGGTACATAAGGGCTCGGATCTCTTTCTGGAGCGCCCTTCTCTGCCCTGGTCTGGCAGTGTCAGCTATCTGTTGGAGCAAGAACAACACTTCTCCCAAACAGTTACTAACAACATTTATGCCAAGTACCATATACAAGTCTGTATCATCAGGATTAGTCTCTACTACAATTAGTCCCTGGTCCTTCAGTTCCACTCTTCCCACCTTTACTGCCACACCCTTAACCCCGACTAGGTTAAGAGGGAGGCCGTTTGAGGCATAGACGAAAAGATTTGGATCTGGTGGGTGAAGTTCGTCTATGAACCAGAACCTTTTGTAGAGGACATCAGGCATGATGGTTACCTGAGATCCTGTGTCCAGCAGAGCCAGGTGTCGCGATGCTGTCCAGCACGATGGACAGGAAAGGTCTTCCTCCCACGAACCTGCGGTACCAGTTTGATGGGCCTGGGGGGTCTACTCCTGGGTGTCGGCCCTCGGCCCCAGGGTTTGCTCGTTTAAAGGACAGCTCTGGACGGTGTGACCTGTCTTGTGGCATCGGTGGCAGACAGGGTCCCTCGGTGGGCGGTGTTGGTCGCTAGTCCTCCCAGGGGGTGGCGTTGTCCTCCTCCTCCTTCTCATCCAGGGGACATCCTCAGGGCTGTCGGCTAGAAGGATCCTTCCTTCCTCCTCGGGCTCCGTCTGCAGCTGCAGGGCACTCAGCACAGTGGTCAGGGTTTTGCTCAACTGACGCACTTCAGAGCGCAGGCTGTCCAGCTCACTAGGGGATGTTGCTTGCACCTTGGCTTCAGCAGCTACCGGGGAAAAGGTGGATGCCGCAGGCACTGGGGTGGCCCCACCCTGGTAACATTGGATAGCAGTTGTTTCCAGGGGCTGCAGTCCTTTTATAGCCATGTCCTTAAGGGTGTCAAAGGTGGCATCTGGATGATCTAGGGAGCACCAACGCACAGTCCTGCTCTCCTCTTGGGACCTCAGTCCCCGGATAAACTGTTCCTTCAGCATTTTATTTTCATCATTGATGCTGGTTGGACTAACCTGTTTCAGAGCTCACAGGGTCCCTTGCAAACGCCAGGCATAGCCCCGAACACTGTCCTCCGGTTGCTGAGAGCAGTTGTAGAACCTCATCCGGAGGTCTGTCTCAGTACGATTCTCAAAGACAGTCTGTAACTTTTTAAAGATTGCGGATACTGACTCCTGGTCTGTGGCCGACCAGGTTTCTACTTCTCACTCCGCAGCACCAGTCAATTGTCCCAATACAACAGCGGCTCTTTGCTTGCCTGTCATAGAGTACATATCCAGTATACCACATATTTTCCTTTTGAATCCAGAAGGGTATCTGGTTTACCGCTGTACTGGGGGAGCCACTTCGCTCCAGGGATGTACGGTAGGGCCATGGGTATGACAGGGGTTACTGGCCCTGCTGGTGGAGCATCTGCTTTGGCCTGCTCGGCGCCGAGCGCAGGTTGATTATCAGAGACGGTAACCGGTACTCCGGTGTTGTGCTGTTCTTCGGACATTCTGGCGCCCCCCTAGCGAACCGTAGCCTACCTTCTTGTCTTCCGGTAGGCCGCAGCTCCGCAGGTAACGGTCTTCTTTCAGGACCTTGCGTCGCTTGCGTCCTACGTCAGAGCGCTCACCGAGGCTCCTTCCAGGACCTGGCACTTCCTGGTTTGACGTCGAGGCGTGGGGCGTGTCCGGAGCTTCGCGCGCTTCAGCAGGTACGCCTCTCAGTTTCCCGCGGTTACGCCCTTCTTCCCGCTCGGCGGCACAACAATGGCGGCAATCTTCGCCACAGTTAAATACACAGTTTTTGATTAAAGGCGCATAGTACCCGGTGGCAATGGGCACAACACTCTGTCATTGCAGCAGGCACGGAATCCTGTTCGTGACGCCAGGAAGAGATGACGCGCCCAGAGTGTTGGGGACATGTCGCGGAAATGTGGGGGAAAATTATATGGGAAAGGGGAAATTGTTCGTGACGCCACCCGTGGTGTCTGGTGAGGATCACCAGCGCTGCTACAGTCCTCTGAGGCCGGTGATCAAGCAGCTTAGTTGGTGCGGCTCCCCACAGGTGGAGCAGGGCCTCAGGGCAGCGTAGGAGAAGGGATGCAGGACAGAGGGGACCCAGCCAGGTCGGAGGAAGAATAGGCACACTCACAACAGTTCACTTCAGTACCTTTACTGGTGGTGTTTCAGGCACGATCCACGGCACTGTAGGGTGACGGGTGCATATCGGGACTCTCCCCAGTGAGCGGGTGTGGGGCCTCCTGCTTCTTGCCTTTTCCTGGCAAGTTTATGACCTGCCTGGAGCTAGGCCTAACTTGGTCTCTGTCTTGCACCAGCTGACCTGGTGGTAGGGCCTTCTGTTGGAGATCACACTCCCTGGTTTCTTGGGCCTCAGTGACTCCTGACCCTGGTATAACGGTCAGCTTTTGGTGTTCCTGGGACATATAGTTCACCAGGGGTTCCGGTAGTTTCTGCTGGGCCTAAGGAATCCCTGCAGACGTGGACCCGGTGTCCGGTATATGGTCTTGGGGTGAGCTGGCTAAGCTCCTCTGCCCCCTATGTAGCTCGCTACTCCACTTGCCTTCAGCCGCTCGGGGCCCTCATTAGGCTTCACACTGGCAGTAGGCCTCGCTACTCTTCACCGCTCTTACGGCGTCGGCACGCCTTAGGCTCACTAACCTGAGCTCCCAGAGTCTGGGCTGGACTGACTTTCTCACAGACTTCACTTTCTGTGGACTCTAGACTGACTAACTACCTAGCTCCACCTTCCCTTTTTATATCCCTATCCGGGCTCCCTCTGGTGGTCTGAGGTGGAAGGTGGAGGTGTGTGAATGCTATGAGGGCCTCTTGTGGAAGAATCCGTCCATGCACCCCTCTAGGATCTGTGGCACCAATGCGCAGCAGGGCGCCACATGAACACTCCTGGTTAGGTCTCCATCTCCTGGGTTGGCTGTACTGGAAGAGGTGTGGGTTTTATTTACACTATTTGTACAGTAGTGAAATAAGTGATCTGCCACTAATTTTTTTAAATGTGAGGAATCCTGATTGGGTCTTCATCTATTGGGTTGGCTGGAACGTTCCTGTTCTGCAGTCTAAGTTATGTAAGGTTGCGTACCAGTCCTGATACAGACTCTGCCTGCTGCACTCCTGATGCAGACTTTGCCTGCTGCACTCCTGATGCAGACTCTGCCTGCTGCACTCCTGATGCAGAATCTGCCTGCTGCACTCCTGATGCAGACTCTGCCTGCTGCACTCCTGATGCAGACTCTGCCTACTGCACTCCTGATGCAGACTCTGTCTGCTGCACTCCTGATGCAGACTCTGCCTGCTGCACTTCTGATGCAGACTCTGCCTGCTGCACTCCTGATGCAGACTCTGCCAGCTGCACTCCTGATGCAGACTCTGCCTGCTGCACTCCTGATGCAGACTCTGCCTACTACACTCCTGATGCAGACTCTGCCTGCTGCACTCCTGATGCAGACTCTGCCTGCTGCACTCCTGATGCAGACTCTGCCTGCTGCACTCCTGATGCAGACTCTGCCTGCTGCACTCCTGATGCAGACTCTGCCTGCTACACTCCTGATGCAGACTCTGCCTGCTGCACTCCTGATGCAGACTCTGCCTGCTGCACTCCTGATACAGACTCTGCCTGCTGCACTCCTGATACAGAATTTGCCTGCTGCACTCTGATACAGACTCTGCCTGCTGCACTCCTGATACAGACTCTGCCTGCTGCACTCCTGATACAGACTCTGCCTGCTGCACTCCTGATACAGACTCTGCCTGCTGCACTCCTGATACAGACTCTGCCTGATGCACTCCAGATACAGACTCTGCCTGCTGCACTCCTGATACAGACTCTGCCTGCTGCACTCCTGATACAGACTCTGCCTGCTGTACTTCTGATACAGACTCTGCCTGCTGCACTCCTGATACAGACTCTGTATTCTGTATGGAGCAATATATGGGGCCCATAATACTGTACTGAGCAATATACGGGGCCCATTATTCTGTAAAGAGCATTATATGGGGTCCATTATTCTGAATGGAGCATTATGGGGGGCCAGTATTCCGTTTGGAGCATTATATGGGGGTCAATATTCCGTCTGTAACATTATATGGGTCCATTATTCTGTATGGAGCAATATATGGGGCCCATTATTCTGTATAGAGCATTATATGGGGTCCATTATTCTGTATAGAGCCTTATATGGTGTCCATAATACTGTATGGAGGACTATGTGGTGCCCATAATACTGTATGGAGGACTATACTGTCCAGTCTGCACTGTGCGCTGCAAGGATTCGCCGTTTTTTTCAGCTATTGTAGAATTTTCAATAGATATCACCCATGTAATGTAAGTGTGGCACCACAGGGGTCTGGTTGCCACGGTGATAGAAATATCACGTCTGGGAGCAAGTGGGAGGTTCCCTGGTCAGGAGCCCTTGAACATGCAACACCTCCTGTCCCAGACCAGATAGGGGAGGAACCTGCCCTATATAAACTGGATCTGGGGCGGGGTTAGGAAGTGAAGCTCCAGAGAGACCAGAAACTGGAGGCTGAGACAGAGCTGAGTCTAGTTGAGAGTGAAGTTCCAGACACAGGGAAAGCAACAGCTAGGAGCTCTATAGGAGCAGGAGCTGAGTGCCAGGGACTTGAAGCAGATATAGCTCGTCCTGTCTGAAGACACTACGACCGGACAACGGAGTCCGAGGCTGTGAGGATCTCTACGTCCAGCAGCAGAAACCAGCCGGCAGGGGATTCCAGGTCCTCTGGCCATAGAAGCCCGGAGGCTCAGTCACGAGCAAGGGACCAGCACCGCCATCGAGGAGCGGAGGCTAACAGAAGGCCCCAAGTCACCAGCCATACGGGTGAGCACCACACGGTACACTCAGGGACGTGGGCTACTTCCACTCGCTTACAGCAAGGTAGCCAGGAAGAGTGCAGACAGACGGGGAGGCCTACAACTCCACCTGGCCAGGGGAACTCCTGTTTGTTCACAGACTGACCCGGCCTCTTATGCTAGCCAGTACTCCCGGGAGGGTCTGCCTTATCATCATCAGTAAAGACCCTGAACTGCACTGCAAAGACTCTAAGTCTTTCCTGCTTCACCCGTGCACCATCACTTCCATCATCCACACTCACTGCCCTGAGGCTATACTCCTCCCGTGGGGAGTTGTCCCATCCTCTGCTGCGCACACAACACCAGCCTCAGCGGTCTGCCATGCAGCGGCGGTACACCCTGACCGCAATCCACGGGTGGCGTAGTCGGACATTAACCTAAAACATATAAAATACTGCCACTGGTTTGACCACCCTGAGCCACGGGACCGGGTCGCCGCCACGGAGACTACAACCCCCAGAGACCCGGCTCCGGGTAACCCACACACGGCCCAAGGGGCGCGTCATAAGAAGTAAGTGAAATCTTTGGCATTGTACTATATATATATTTCTCTGCTATATCTTTGCATCTTGAATTGTGGTATGTGTTAAGGGGCCCACTGAGACTCTTTCGATCGGGGCCAACGAAAACCTGGAGCCGGCCCTGCCTTGGAGTAATACGTGTGAGTATGATTCATTTTTTAATTTTTATGCAGAGGATGCCTATAAAATAAAATATATACAGTGGGGAAAATAAGTATTTGCTACACTGACGATTTTGCAAGTTTTCCCACCTACAGAGCATGGAGAGGTCTGTAATTTTTATCATAGGTACACTTCAACTGTAAGAGACAGAATATTGAAAAAAATTCAGAAAACAAATTGTATGATTTTTGCATAATTAATTTACATTTTATTGTATGAAATAAGTATTTTATACAATAGAAAAACAGAACTTAATATTTGGTACAGAAACCTTTGTTTGTCATTACAGAGGTCAGATGTTTCCTGTAGTTCTTGACCAAGTTTGCACACACTGCAGCAGGGATTTTTGTGCAATCCTCCATACAGATCTTCTAAAGATCTTTCAGGTTTCGGGGCTGTCGCTGGGCAACATTGAGATTCAGCTCCTTCCAAAGATTTTCTATTGGATTCAGGTCTGGAGACTGGCTAGGCCACTCCTTAGTTGCCCTGGCTGTGTGTTTCGGGTCATTGTCATATTGTAAGACCCAGCAACGATGAGTTGTATCGTAAATATAAAAATGGCTATTTTGAATCCATATTGAAATATGCAGAATGTATTCAAAACAGCATTGCTCCAGTCTGGTTATATATTGACAGACAGATGAGGCTCATTCTGTTTAACTTTACTTTGTATTTACTTGATGTTTAGACACAAGATAATGTTAATAAGTAACAACATCTTGAGAACAGCGTATTCACATTGTCTGAAACATTAATCACAAATAGTCTTCTGTTTATTGAGTGTAATTGTAAAACAAGAAGATTTACATAACCTTTTGTGTTTAGTTTACTTACTTGATCACCAAGAGCTATTGAATTGTGTACGTTTATTGCACACCATTGTATATGTGAGAGCCTTTCTCTGATTCACCTTTTTGTCTTTAGCTGGCCACTATTGGGGCAAAGGTGAATTAGACTTAGTAGTGTACATTCACTGTATAGGGCCAGAGAAAATATTACTAAGCAGAAGCTTTTGGACCCGTACTGATGTGTACAGTGTTGTGATACCCGCCCATTCAGTGTTGTGAGACTTCCAGGGGTTTCTCTGTCTTGGTGAAATTGCTTCTCTGATATTCTAAACTGATGATTAGTGTTGAGCGAGCATGCTCGACACTGCTCAGTACTCGCCCGAGCATCACGCCACTCGGGATGTTCGGCGAGCACCGAGCATTTCCGGGTTACTCGGGCGGGAGCTCGGGTTTCCGCCCTGCATGTTTGGCGCTCTTTACAGAGCCAATGAACATGCAGGGATTGCCAGCCAGTCACTGTAATGCCGCAGCCATGTTGTTTGTGGGCATTACAGTGATTGGCTGGCCGCACAGCGTCACCTCGAGTATTTAAAACCGGGCGCCGCCATCTTGGACACAGTCGCTCCGGATTAGACAGTGTAGGGACAGCGCTGCTGAGCTAGGGAGAGATTTATCCTGCAAAATAGTTAGTGTAAAGGCTGCAAGATCAAACAAGCAGTCCTTCTCAGGACTAATATCCATCCCAGATATCAGGCAGCAAGGCAGGCAGGCTGTATAGGAGACGCAGTGGTTATACCAGCAAACGCTGCATTACAGTCCTGTGTGCTCCTGTTTCTGAAATTGCTGGACTTAGCTCCAGGTCTCGGGGGCCAGGAAAAATCCTTTTTTTTTCATCTAAATCCTCTTTTTTTTCCTCCTTCACACTGTACAAATACCCGTCATATTGGTGTCGCCTCCCCCGCCCCCCCCCCCCCCCCCAAAAAAAAGTGTGTCTCTGATTTTTCAGACAAAAATATATCTGTTGAAAAGAGTCTGGTATAGGCCACAGAAACAGAAGTGTGGTTTTGCAGTTCCACGGGTGAAATCTCTGTATTATCCAGTTTTGTGCCTTTTGTATCTAAAAAAAAAAACAGTTTGAGTGTGTTGCTCACTGTTCAGCCGCAAATATATATACAGTACAGACCAAAAGTTTGGACACACCTTCTCATTTAAAGATTTTTCTGTATTTTCATGACTATGTACATTCACACTGAAGGCATCAAAACTATGAATTAACACATGTGGAATTATATACTTAACAAAAAAGTGTGAAACAACTGAAAATATGTCTTATATTCTAGGTTCTTCAAAGTAGCCACCTTTTGCTTTGATGACTGCTTTGCACACTCTTGGCATGCTCTTGATGAGCTTCAAGAGGTAGTCACCGGAAATGGTCTTCTAACAATCTTGAAGGAGTTCCCAGAGACGCTTAGCACTTGTTGGCCCTTTTGCCTTCACTCTGCGGTCCAGCTCACCCCAAACCATCTCGATTGGGTTCAGGTCTGGTGACTGTGGAGGCCAGGTCATCTGGCGTAGCACCCCATAACTCTCTCTTTTGGTCAAATAGCCCTTACACAGCCTGGAGGTGTGTTTGGGGTCATTGTCCTGTTGAAAAATAAATGATGGTCCAACTAAACGCAAACCGGATGGAATAGCATGTCGCTGAAAGATGCTGTGGTAGCCATGCTGGTTCAGTATGCCTTCAATTTTGAATAAATCCCCAACAGTGTCACCAGCAAAGCACCCCCACACCATCACACCTCCTCCTCCATGCTTCACGGTGGAAACCAGGCATGTAGAGTCCATCTGTTCACCTTTTCTGCGTCGCACAAAGACACGGTGGTTGGAACCAAAGATCCCAAACTTGGACTCATCAGACCAAAGCACAGATTTCCACTGGTATAATGTCCATTCCTTGTGCTCTTTAGCCCAAACAAGTCTCTTCTACTTGTTGCCTGTCCTTAGCAGTGGTTTCCTAGCAGCTATTTTACCATGAAGGCCTGCTGCACAAAGTCTCCTCTTAACAGTTGTTGAAGTGATGTGTCTGCTGCTAGAACTCTGTGTGGCATTGACCTGGTCTCTAATCTGAGCTGCTGTTAACCTGCGATTTCTGAGGCTGGTGACTCGGATAAACTTATCCTCAGAAGCAGAGGTGACTCTTGGTCTTCCTTTCCTGGGGCGGTCCACATGTGGGCCAGTTTCTTTGCAGCACTTGATGGTTTTTGAAACTGCACTTGGGGACACTTTCAAAGTTTTCCCAATTTTTCGGACTGACTGACCTTCATTTCTTAAAGTAATGATGGCCACTCGTTTTTCTTTACTTAGCTGCTTTTTTCTTGCCATAATACAAATTCTAACAGTCTATTCAGTAGGACTATCAGCTGTGTATCCACCAGACTTCTGCACAACACAACTGATGGTCACAACCCCATTTATAAGGCAAGAAATCCCACTTATTAAACCTGACAGGGCACACCTGTGAAGTGAAAGCCATTTCTGGTGACTACCTCTTGAAGCTCATCAAGAGAATGCCAAGAGTGTGCAAAGCAGTCATCAAAGCAAAAGGTGGCTACTTTGAAGAACCTAGAATATAAGACATATTTTCAGTTGTTTCACACTTTTTTGTTATGTATATAATTCCACATGTGTTAATTCATAGTTTTGATGCCTTCAGTGTGAATATACAATTTTCATAGTCATGAAAATACAGAAAAATCTTTAAATAAGAAAGTGTGTCCAAACTTTTGGTCTGTACTGTATATTTAAAAAAGTCTGGTATATACCAGTAAATTATAACTGTGGTTTTGCTGTTGCACGGTAAAAAATCTCTATTATCCTGCTTTTGGCATTTTTTGCCGAAAAAAATAAATAATAGTGTCTCCTGATTGTTCAGACACAAATATATCTGTTGAAAATAGTCTGGTGTAGGCCCGAGAAATACAAGTGTCGTTTTGCAGTTCCACAGTAAAAAATCTCTGTATTATCCTGCTTTTCGCAATTTTTGGCCATAAAGAATAAATAATAGTGTCTCCTGATTGTTCAGACACAAATATATCTGTTGAAAATAGTCTGGTATACACCAGTAAATTATAACTGTGGTTTTGCTGTTCCACGGTAAAAAATCTCTATTATCCTGCTTTTGGCATTTTTTGCCGTAAAAAATAAATAATAGTGTCTCCTGATTGTTCAGACACAAATATATCTGTTGAAAATAGTCTGGTGTAGGCCCGAGAAATACAAGTGTGGTTTTGCAGTTCCACGGTTCAAACCTCTGTATTATCCACTTTTGGGCCATTTGTATCTAAAAAAAACAGTTTGAGTGTGTCGCTCACTGTTCAGCCGCAAATATATATATATTTAAAAAAGTTTGGTATACATACACCAGTAAATTATAACTGTGGTTTTGCTGTTCCACGGTAAAAAATCTCTAATATTCAGCTTTTGGTATTTTTTCCGTAAAGAAAAACAGTAATATTTTCTCCCTGATTGTTCAGATTGTTTAAAAGAATCGGGTGTAGGCCAGAGAAATAGAACTGTGGTTTTCCTCTTCCACGGTTCTAATCTACTTTTTTATTACCCTTTTTCCAATGATAGTGCGAGTGTAAGCTATTTTACTTCCTTTACAATGGGCAAGGCGCGTGGCAAGGGACGTGGAAGTGGACGTTCTGGTGATGGTGCGTGCAGAGGACGGGGCCGTGGCCAAGGTGAAAATGTGCCATAACCAACAGCCACATCTTCTCGCTCCCACTTCTTGACCGAATTACTAGGGAAGCACAGAACAACACCAGTATTGCGAACTGATCAGTGTGAACAGGTTATTAATTGGATACAGTGGCGTACCGCCAAGGCGGCAGACCACGCCACTGCTATGGGGCCCGTGGCCGGAGGGGGCCCGTGAGGGCCCCAAGCAGCCTGGGAACGAGGAGGATAGGTGAGTAGAAGTTTGCGGCGGCAGAGGAGCAGGTTGCAGCAGTGGAGGAGCGGAGCACACGCTGTAGCCGCTGCTGCAGCTACCACGTGTGCCCGCTGCTAAAGAGACATGAATATTCCCTCTTCTCCACTCCCATGGGCGTGGAAAAGACGGAATATTCATTTTCTTTAGTAGCGGGCACGGAGGAGCGCTGAGCCCCGGCTCCTGCTGTCAGTGGCCGCCGCTAAAGAGAAAGCATATTCACTCTTCTCCACACCCATAGTCCCGGCGTGGAAAGGAGTGAATGTGCCGACAGCAGCAGCAGCTCACCTCGGCTTCTGAGAGCGTGCGCAGCTCAGATGCCGACATGAGCTGCTGCAGACAGGACTCAGCGCTGGAGCAGAGGTGAGGAGGGAAGGTGAGTATAAGTGTTTATTATTTTACTAGATGGTGGCCCGATTCTAACGCATCGGGTATTCTAGAATATGTATGCGGCCGACCGGGCACAATCAGCAAAGTGGTGTTTAAATTTGGCGCCAATAATGCTGATTGTTCGCGGCCTGCAAACGCGACCAATCAGCAGAGGGGTGTTTAAATTTGGCACCAAAATCGCTGATTGGTCATGGCCGGCAATCAGCAGAGCGTTGTTTAAATCTGGCGCTAATCTCTGGCGGCCGCGACCAATCAGCAGAGCGGTGTTTAAATTTCAAGCAAAAATCGCTGATTGGTCGCGGTCGGCCGGCGGCTGCGACCAATCAGCAGAGCGTTGTTGAAATTTGGCGCCAATCTTGCTGATTGGTCGCGGCCACGACCAATCAGCAGAGCGTTGTTTAACTTTGGCGCCAATCTCGCAGAGCGGTGTTTAACCCCTTAATAACATCTGACGTACTAATACGCGTCTGTGCCCTGGGACTTAAGAGCCAGACCCGTATTAGTACGTCATCGCGACCGCGCGCGCACACAGGCTGTGCGGGCGCGATCGCCGCCGGGTGTCAGCTGATTGTCACAGCTGACACCCGGTACTATGTGCAGGGAGCGGTCACGCACCGCTCCCAGCACATTAACCCCCGCGATGCTGCGATCGAAGTCGATCGCGGCATTGCGGGGGCAAGGGGAGGTGATCGGCGATACTCACCTCCTCTTCCGGCTTCCAGCGCAGTCTGCAAAGGCTTCCCGGGTGTTGCCATGACGACCCGATGTCGTCATGACAACATCCGGGTCACCAGAGAGCAGGAAGATTGCTTGGACATGCGCAGTGCATCTCCAAGCAATCTTCACACTGTGCACTTCTGACAGCCTTCATGGCATAGGGATGGTGCTCCATTCCTGTGCCATGCAGGCGATCAGAAAAAAAAAGTGAAAGTCCCAGAGTGGGACAAAGTAATAAAGTGTATAAACTGTGTGAAAGTGGAAAAAAAAAAAAAAAAAATGTGCAAAAATATTATAAAAAAATAAAAAAAATAATACACCAAAAATAAAAATATAATGTACCCATCAATAAATATTATTATAAAAAAAATAAAAAAAAAACAATAAAAGTACACATATTTGGTATCGCCGCGTCCGGAACAACCTGACCTATAAAACTGTCCCACTAGTTAACCCCTTCAGTGAACACGGTAAAAAAAAAAAACCAAGCAAAAAACAATGCTTTATCACCATACCGCCAAACAAAAAGTGGAATAACACGCGATCAAAAAGACGCATATAAATAAAAATGATACCGCTGAAAACGTCATCTCGTCCCGCAAAAAACAAGCCGCCATATAGCTCCATCAGCCGAAAAATAAAAAAGTTATAGCTCTCAGAATAAAGCGATACTAAAAAATATTTTTTTCTATAAAATAGCTTTTATTGTGTATAAGCGCCAAAACATAGAAAAATGATACAAATGTGGTACCGCTGTAAACGTACTGACCCGAAGAGTAAAGCTGCCTCATCAATTTTACCACACGCGGAACAGAATAAAAAAAAAAAAAAAAAAACAATTCCTGAATTGTTGGTTTTTGTTTATTCTGCCTCCCAAAAATCGGAATAGAAAGCGATCAAAAAATGTCACGTGCCTGAAAATGGCACCAATAACAACGTCAAGTCATCCCGCAAAAAACGAGCCGTCACATGACTGTCTGCCAAAATCTGGAAAAATTATAGCTCTCAAAATATGGCGATGCAAAAACTAGATTTTACAAAAAATGCGTCTTTTAGTGTGTGACAGCTGTCAGTCATAAAAACCCCATATGATTCTGGCATTGCTGTAATCACACCGACCCGAAGAATAAAGTCGTCTAATCACTTATACCGCACAAGGAACGGCGTCAAAAATAAACTCTTGAGTTAGGATTGGGCTAGGGTTAGGGCTGGGTTTGGGGCTAGGGTTCTGCTGGGGCTAGGGTTGTGCTGGGGCTAGGGTTGTGCTGGGGCTAGGGTTGTGCTGGGGCTAGGGTTGTGCTGGGGCTAGGGTTGTGCTAGGGTTAGGGCTGGGGTTGGGATTTTTTTCAAAAGTAAGAAAAAAAGATGACGATATGGCGACTAGTGTTGAGAGCAAGTGCTCGCTACTTGAGTTTGCATCGGGTGCTCTGGTATGCATTTAGTATCGTGGGTATTTGAGTGACATGCTCGAGTCTCTGCCCCATATGCTTCGCGGCCAAAAAACTTTACGGGGATTGCCTGCCATGCACGAGCGATCCCCGCATGTTTTTTTTTGGGTGTCTAATAACCGTGAAACATGCGGAGCAGGGACTCGAGCATGTCACTCGAGCACACGCTGTACATGGTGCATACCTGAGTACCCGATGCAAACTCAAGTAGTGAGCACTTGCGCTCAAGAATAATGAAAACTTATTCAATATGATGACCTAACGTAAACAAATAATGTGCCGTACCTCTGGGTTCAAAATGTTCACTATACACCTTAATAAAATCTTTGAGGGGTATAGTTTCCAAAATGGGGACACTTGTGGTGGAGCTCCACTGTTTAGGCACATCACGGGCTCTCCAAACGCGACATGGTGTCCGCTAACAAATTGAATGGAAAATCGGCTCAAATTGTTAGCGGACACCACATTGCGTTTGGAGAGCCCCTCTGTGCCCAAACTTTGGAGCTCCCCCACAAGTGACCCCATTTTGGAAACTAGACCCCCCAAGGCACCTTTCTAGATGCATAGTGAGCACTTGGAACCCCCAGGTGCTTCACAAATTGATTCGTAAAAATGAAAAAGTGAAAAAAAAAAACACTTTTTCATTTTTATGAATCAATTTGTGAAGCACCTGGGGTTCCAAGTGCTCACTATGAATCTAGATAGGTGCCTTGGGGGGTCTAGTTTCCAAAATGGGGTCACTTGTGGGGGAGCTCCAATGTTTGGGCACACAGGGACTCTCCAAATGCAACATGATATCCGCTAACAAATTGTCGGCTCAAATTGTTAGCGGATATCATGTTGCATTTGGAGAGTCCCTGTGTGCCCAAACATTGGAGCTCCTCCACAAGTGACCCCATTTTGGAAACTAGACCCCCCAAGGCACCTATCTAGATGCATAGTGAGCACTTGGAACCCCTAGGTGCTTCACAAATTAATTCGTAAAAATGAAAAAGTGTTTTTTTTTTCACTTTTTCATTATTACGAATCAATTTGTGAAGCACCTGGGGGTTCCCAGTGCTCACTATGCATCTAGAAAGGTGCCTTGGGGGGTCTAGTTTCCAAAATGGGGTCACTTGTGGGGGAGCTCCAAAGTTTGGGCACAGAGGGGCTCTCCAAAAGCAATGTGGCGTCCGCTAACAATTTGAGCCGATTTTCCATTCAATTTGTTAGCGGATACCATGTTGCATTTAGAGAGTCCCTGTGTGCCCAAACATTGGAGCTCCCCCACAAGTGACCCCATTTTGGAAACTAGACCCCCCAAGGCACCTATCTAGATGCATAGTGAGCACTTGGAACCCCTAGGTGCTTCACAAATTGATTCGTAAAAATGAAAAAGTGGTTTTTTTTTCACTTTTTCATTATTACGAATCAATTTGTGAAGCACCTGGGGGTTCCAAGTGCTCACTATGCATCTAGAAAGGTGCCTTGGGGGGTCTAGTTTCCAAAATGGGGTCACTTGTGGGGGAGCTCCAAAGTTTGGGCACAGAGAAGCTCTCCAAACGCAATGTGGTGTCCGCTAACAATTTGAGCCGATTTTCCATTCAATTTGTTAGCGGATACCATGTTGCATTTAGAGAGTCCCTGTGTGCCCAAACATTGGAGCTCTCCCACAAGTGACCCCATTTTGGAAACTAGACCCCCCAAGGCACCTATCTAGATGCATAGTGAGCAGTTGGAACCCCCAGGTGCTTCACAAATTGATTCATAAAAATGAAAAAGTGTTTTTTTTTTCACTTTTTCATTGTTACGAATCAATTTGTGAAGCACCTGGGGGTTCCAAGTGCTCACTATGCATCTAGATAGGTGCCTTGGGGGGTCTAGTTTCCAAAATGGGGTCACTTGTGGGGGAGCTCCAATGTTTGGGCACACAGCAGCTCTCCAAACGCAACATGGTGTCGCTAACAATTTGAGCCAATTTTGCGTTAAATTTGTTAGCGGACACCATGTTGCATTTAGAGAGCCGCTGTGTGCCCAAATATTGGAGCTCCCCCACAAGTGACCCCATTTTGGAAACTAGACCACCCAAGGCACCTATCTAGATGCATAGTGAGCACTTGGAACCCTCAGGTGCTTCACAAATTGATTCATACAAATGAAAAAGTGTTTTTTTTTTTCACTTTTTCATTGTTACGAATCAATTTGTGAAGCACCTGGGGGTTCCAAGTGCTCACTATGCATCTAGATAGGTGCCTTGGGGGGTCTAGTTTCCAAAATGGGGTCACTTGTGGGGGAGCTCCAATGTTTGGGCACACAGGGACTCTCTAAATGCAACATGGTGTCCTCTAACAAATTTAACGGAAAATCGGCTCAAATTGTTAGCGACACCATGTTGCATTTGGAGAGCCGCTGTGTGCCCAAACATTGGAGCTCCCCCACAAGTGACCCCATTTTGGAAACTAGACCCCCCAAGGCACCTATCTAGATGCATTGTGAGCACTTGGAACCCTCAGGTGCTTCACAAATTGATTCATAAAAATGAAAAAGTGTTTTTTTTTTTCACTTTTTCATTGTTACGAATCAATTTGTGAAGCACCTGGGGGTTCCAAGTGCTCACTATGCATCTAGAAAGGTGCCTTGGGGGGTCTAGTTTCCAAAATGGGGTCACTTGTGGGGGAGCTCCAAAGTTTGGGCACACATGGGCTCTCCAAACACAACATGGCGTCCGCTAATTATTCAAGCAAATTTTACAATCAAAAAGTCAAATAGCGCTCCTTCCCTTCCGAGCCCTGCCGTGCGCCCAAACAGTATTTTTTCCCCAAATATTGGGTATCTGCGTGCCCAGGGGAAATTGCACAACAAATTTTGGGGTCCATTTTTTCTTGTTACCCCTGTGAAAATAAAAAAAATTGGGTCTAAATTAACATTTTTGTGAAAAAAGTTAAATGTTCATTTTTTTCTTCCACATTCAAAAAATTCCTGTGAAGCACCTGAAGGGTTAATAAAGTTCTTGAATGTGGTTTTGAGCACCTTGAGGGGTGCAGTTTTTAGAATGGTGTCACTTTTGGGTATTTTCTGTCATAAAGACCTCTCAAAGTGACTTCAAATGTGATGTGGTCCCTAAAAAAATGGTTTTGTAAATTTTGTTGGAAAAATGAGAAATCGCTGGTCAACTTTTAACCCTTATAGCTCCCTAACAAAAAAAAATTTTGGTTCCAAAATTGTGCTGATGTAAAGTAGACATGTGGGAAATGTTATTTATTAACTCTTTTGTGTGACATATCGCTCTGATTTCAGGGCTTAAAAATTCAAATTTTGAAAATTGCAAAATTTTCAAAATTTTCGCCAAATTTCCGTTTTTTTCACAAATAAACGCAAGTGATATCGAAGAAATTTTTCCACAATCATGAAGTACAATATGTCACGAAAAAACAATCTCAGAATCAGGGGGATCCGTTGAAGCGTTCGAGAGTAATTACCTCATAAAGTGACAGTGGTCAGAATTGTAAAAATTGGCCCGGTCATTAACGTGCAAACCACCCACGGGGCTTAAGGGGTTAAATTTGGCACCAATCTCGCTGATTGGTCGCGGTCGGCTGGCGGGCGTGACCAATCAGCAGAGCGTTGTTTAAATTTGATGCCAAAATCGGTGATTGGTTGCAGCCTCTATTTAAATGTGGCGCCTAAATCGGCCGCGACCAATCAGCACAGCGGTGTTTAACTTTTGCGGCAAGATCACTGATAGGTCGCGGTCAGCGAATCGTATTGGTGAGGAACGGCGTGCGGAATCGTATTGGTGAGGACCGGGGAGCGCCGCTGCCTGTGCGGCTACTTCCGCTGTGAGAAGCCGGGAGATGAACGACTGTTCGCAGCAGAAGTATCCAGACCCGCAGCGCCGCTCCCCGGTCCTCCCTTGACACCCTAGCCGCTGATCTCCCGACAGTAGCCCCCTTAGATCTGACTCGTCTCCCACCCGGTAAGACGTTTGTAGCAGTTCCAGATCGGGAGAAGATTTCTTCACTGGGGTCATTCATCTAAACTAGCCGGCCATGCCGGTCTGAAGAAAACTTTCCTGCTCATTACCCGGCATTACTGGTGGCCTACCCTGCGCAAGGATGTGGTAGACTTCGTCTCGGCCTGTTCATCTTGTGCCCGCAACAAAGTTCCCAGACATCTTCCAGCCGGTCACCTCCTGCCTCTTCCCGTACCTGCTGCCCCTTGGCAACACATTGCTATGGACTTTATTACAGATATCCCTGTTTCTGCAGGCTGTACAGTCATTTGGGTGGTCGCCGACCGCTTTTCTAAAATGGCCCACTTCATCCCTCTGCCTGGTCTCCCGTCTGCATCAGAGCTGGCTAAGGACTTCTTCCTTCACATCTTCCGTCTCCATGGCCTACCTCTCCACATTGTGTCGGATCGTGGGGTTCAGTTCACCTCACGCTTCTGGAGAGCTACGTGTAAACTGCTGGATGTCACCCTGGATTTCTCCTCCGCTTACCATCCACAGTCCAATGGCCAAGTAGAGCGCATCAACCAGATCCTTACCAGCTACCTCCGGCACTTTGTTAATGCTCACCATACCGATTGGGTGGACCTCCTACCATGGGCCGAATTCTCCTACAACAATCATGAGAGCGAATCGACTTCCAAGTCCCCGTTCTTTGTAGTCTATGGTCAACATCCTCGGATTCTGTTTCCCGTCTCCGCTTCTGTGGACAACCCTGCCGTGGAGTCTCTGGTCAGCGAATTTTCCACCATTTGGGAAAATACTAGGTCCGCACTTCTTCAGTCCTCCGAGCGGATGAAGAGATATGCTGACAAGAGACGTCTGGGTCCGCCTCAATTCCGTCCGGGAGACAAGGTTTGGCTCTCCTCCAAACATGTTCGACTCAAAATACCCTCCTACAAGTTGGGTCCTCGGTTCATCGGCCCATTTGAAGTCCTCAAACAAATCAACCCAGTGGCCTACAAGTTAAAACTCCCGGCCACCTTACGGATTCCCAACTCCTTCCACGTATCTCTCCTCAAACCAGTTGTGTTTAATTCTTTTTCCAACAATCCAGGTACTCCCCCTACTCCGGTTTCCGCTGAGGATGTTTTTGAGGTAGAGAACATTCTGGCCACCAAGAGGGTAAGAGGAAAGACCTTTTTTTCTGGTGGATTGGAAGGGGTTTGGCCCAGAGGAGAGAACTTGGGAACCCAGGGAGAACATTCATGCCCCGCTTCTACTTGAAAAATTTCTTTCTGGCCTAAAAAAGAGGGGGCGTAAAGGGGAGAGGTACTGTAGCATCGGCGTCTCTGCCCCCTGCCAGACAGAGACGCCGTCCCTCTCACCGCCGCACTCCCCACCCGACGTCCTCCAGCGCTCCTCTTCCTGCTTCTGCCGGCGCGCGCAGCTTCCTGGGCACTGTGCTTAGGGCGCGCGCGCGCTCCCTCCCTCTTAAAGGGGTCGCGCGCGCCGCCCTAAGGAGTCCCCGGCCAATTGCCGGAGGTCCTCCCATATATAAAGCACCTTCTCCAATATGGAGGTGCCCGAGCAATAGTTGATGCACAGTGTACTCACCTCTGCTTCAGCCCTCAGGTCCCGCTGCTAGCCTGACTACTAGTCCTGCCCGCCAGCCTGACTATCAGTCCAGTTCGCCAGCCTGACTACTCTCCAGCCCGACAGTCTGTCTTCCGTTCAGTCTGCCAGTCTGTCTATGAGCTTTGCCCGCCTGCTTACCTGGAAGCACCTGCCCGCTACCTACCGTGCCTACCTGGAGGCTCCTGCTTGCTACCTGCTGTGCCTACCTGGAGGCTCCTGCTTGCTACCTGCCGTGCCTACCTGGAGGCTCCCGCTTGCTACCTGCCGTGCCTACCTGGAGACTCCCGCTTGCTACCTGCCGTGCCTACCTGGAGGCTCCAGCTGTCACTTGCTGTGACCACCTGACAGCCTACCTAGAGGCTCCTGACTGTCACTTGCCGTGACCACCTGTCAGCCTACCTGGAGGCTCCTGCCCGTCACTTGCCGTGACAACCTGACAGCCTACCTAGAGGCTCCTGCCTGTCACCTGCCGTGTCTGCCAGTCCATCCACCAGGACCACTCGTCAGCCTGCCTGCTGTGCCCATCTGCTATACCGGTCAGTCCCAGCCATCTGACCCGTGGGAGTCACCTGCTCTCTTACAAGGTCGTCCCCAGAGTAGCACCTGGTCCCTCTGCTCGGTCCCTCCCTGATCATGGAGTCGTTAGCCGCCGTACGACCTAGGTCGGTCCGAATTGATACTTAGTTACGCCCCTCTGAGTCCCTCCTTGCACCGCAGCACAGAGGTTCCACCACCCGGATCCGTAACACAAGTGAAGTTGATACCAAAAAGTTCTATTTTGGTCTCATCTGACCTTCTCCCATGCCTCCTCTGGATCATCCATATGGTCATTGGTGAACTTTAAACGGGCCTGGACATGTGCTGGCATGAGCAGGGGGAACTTGCATGACCTGCAGGCTTTTAATCCATGATGGTGTAATGTTTGAGTCTTTGGTTCTAGCACTTTTCAGGTCATTCACCAGGTCCTCCCGTGTAGTTCTGGGGTGATTCATTACCTTTCTTAGAATCATCCTTACTCCTCGAGGCGAGATCCTGCTTGGAGCCCCAGACCAAGAAGATTGACCGTCATCTTGTGTTTCTTCTATTCTCTAATAATTGAACCAACAGTTGTTGCCTTCTGACCAAGCTGTTTGGCTATTGTCCTGTAGCCAATCCCAGCCTTGTGCAGGTCTACAATTTTGTCCCCGGAGTCCTTAGACAATCTTTGGTCTAGACCATGATAGACAGGTTGGAGCGTGTTTGATTGTGTGGACAGGTGTCTTTTATACAGGTAACAAGTTCAAACAGAAGCAATTAATACGGTAATTAATAAGGTAATGAGTGCAGAGTAGGAGAGTTTTTTAAAGAAAAACTAACAGGTCTGTGAGAGGCAGAATTCTTGCTGGTTGGGAGGTGATCAAATACTTATTTCATGCAATAAAATACAATTTATTATTTAAAAATCGTAAAACGTGATTCTTTTTTAAGATTCTGTCTCTCACAGTTGAAGTGAACCTATGATAAAAATTACAGACCTCTCCATTCTTTGTAGGTGGGGAAACTTGTAAAGTCGGCAGTGTAGCAAATACTTGTTTTCCCCCCTGTATATTTATTAATTACACATATAATGAAACCATTTGGATAAATGACAGCCAAACAGGTAACAGGTTAACCAGCAGTGTATCCATTTATAGAAGTCATATATGAGATGGATGTGCACAAGTGTGTACATATATTATCTCTCAAATAGCACAGCGGTCTTGTTCCCAAAACTGACATCCAATTCTCATCAAACATAATTAAAAGTAAATGTCTACCCATAGTGCCAGTGCACACTACAAACGTTACCACATACAAATAAATGAAGACCCCAACACGCGTTTCACGTGTGAAATAACTTTGCTTTCTCAAGGAAAACTTCATTTATTCTTATGTGGTAGCGTTTGCACTGTACAGCAACAGAGGAGGAGAGAGGGAAGAAATATTGAAAAATAGGGAAGCCTGGTGGATTTTAAAACTAAGCACCCGGCCCCCACATGGTTTAAATTTCAGCAAAAACATGATGCTACACTAATAAATAATATCTCAATGTAGTAATTAATAAAAAATGAAAAGAAAAAAAAAACATTTAAAAGATTTTTTTTTGTGCAGAGGAAGAGTGATGTTTTACAATATGCATAATGTATTTGCTATTATTCATTAAGAAATAATGCCACTAATTCCTTTGCACTGAAATATCCCATTACATGCCATGTTTGCACAATGACTTGCAAAAGTAATACCCCCCCCCCACCCACCTTGGCATTTTTTGTGCTATTCTACCTCAGAATCTGGAATTTTGATTGTTTTTTTTGAGGGTTTGCATCAGTTCATGTAAAGAACATGCCTATAATTGTGAACATTTAGTTTTCTTTTTATTGTTAATCAAAAAACAAATAGGACAAAATAAATAAAAACTTCAGGGTGCATAACTACTCACCCCCCTAAGTCAATACTTTTTAGAGCCTCATTTTGCAGCAATTATGGCAATTATAACTGCAACTTGCTTTGGATAAGTGTCTATGAGCTTTCCACATCTTACCACTGGGATTTTTTCCCATTCCTCAAGGCAAAACTGCTCCAGCAACTTCAAGTTAGATGGTTTCCTCTGATTGATCATCAATCTTCAAGTCTGACCACAAATTCTCAATTGGCTTAAGGACAGGGGTTTGACTAGGCCACTAAAATACATTTATTACCCGTTTTCCCTTAAACCACTTGAGTGTTTCTTTAGCAGTATGCGTTGGGTCATTGTCTTGTTGGAAGGTGAACCTCCGTCCCAGTCTCAAATTACTTACATACTAAAACAGGTTTTGCTTAAGAATATCCCTGTATTTTGCACCATCCATCTTCCTCTCCCCTCAACTTGGACCAGTTTCCCTGTCCGTGCTGTTGAAAAACATCCACACAGCATGATGCTGCGATCACGTTTCACTGTAGGGATGGTGTTCTTGGGGTGATGAGCTGTGTTGGTTTGGCGCCAGACATAGTTTACCTCTGTGGTCAAAAAGTTCAATTTTGGTCTCATCTGACCATAGTATTTTCCTCCGTATCTTTGGGGAGTCTCCCATATGTCTTTGGTCAAACTCAAAATGAGCCTTACAATTTTTTTTGTGTAAGTAAAGGCTTTTTTTCTGCCCACTCTTCCATAAAGGCCACCTCTATGGAGTGTATGACCTATTGTGGTCGTATGGACAGATACTCCAATATCTGCTTGGGAAGTCTGCAGCTCCTTCAGGGTTACCTTTGGTCTCAGTGCTACCTCTGAGTAATGCACTCCTTGCCCGGGCTGAGATTTTTGGTGGGAGGTTATCTCTTGTTATGAAACCATGTTCTTTCCATTTGATGGTAATGGATTTGATGGTGCTCCGGGGGATCCTCAGAGATTAGGATACTTTTTAAAACCCAACACTGACTTGTACTTCTCAACAACCTTGTCCCTGACTTGTTTGGAGATCTCCTTGGTCTTCATGGTGTTTGTTTAGTGGTGCCTCTTGCTTAATGGTGTTGCAGCCTCTGTGGCCTTTCAGAAAAGGTAAAGTCTATATGCTGACAGACAGGTGACACTTAGATTGCACACAGGTGGACTTTCTTTCACTAAGCATGTGACTTGTAAAGATGTGCGGTTGTGGATTTTAATAATCACCTAGGCAGGTTATCGATGCAATTAGTTTTATTCCTTCCGCCACGGTGAACAGCAATTCCAGGTAAATGTCCAACAGGCAATTCTCTTAGTCCTAGAGTTCCAACCTGTGATCAGTAGTTCCACTGCCACGTACCAGGTGATACCCACTGTCCTCCAACTTTTGGTTGGCCCACAGCTTTTTGTATCTCCCGCCGGTATATTGGCAGTCACAGCATATGCTCCTTTGGATGATGGATATCACGACCGCAGACCGTGATTCTACCCAGCTCTCCGTCCGACTAACAATGAATGTTCTCTTTCTCCTGCACAGGGTTCAGCCCCCTGAATTGGCAGAAGTGCTCACCCCTCCCTCCCCCAGCTAATTGTGCCTAAAGCCCCCGTCTCACATAGCGAGATCGCTAGCGAGATCGCTGCTGTGTCACGGTTTTGGTGACGCAACAGCGACCTCACCAGCGATGTCGCTATGTGTGACACTTTGCAACGATCAGGCCCCTGCTGTGAGGTCGCTGATCGCTGCAAAGTGTCCTGGACCATTTTTTGGTCGTTGCTCTCCCGCTGGTCAGCACACATCGTTGTGTGTGACCAGCGGGAGCAGCGATCAGGCTGGTAACTATGGTAAACATCGGGTTACTAGGGGCACACGCGCACTTAGTAACCCGCTATTTATCATGGTTACGAGCCTGCTAAAGTGAGCGGTAACCTCCCGCTCACTGTAGCAGAGTGGTAACCATGATAAACAACGGGTTACTAGGAGCGCGTGTGCCCCTAGTAACCCGATGTTTACCATAGTTACCAGCCTGCTCCTGCTTCAGCAGGCTCGTAACCAGGAACAGGACATCGTGGAAAGATTCTTTCCACGATGTTGCTGCTCCCCTGATCGTTGGTGAGCCTGCCTTTTTGACAGCTCACCAGCGACCAGATAGCGACGCAGCAACGATCTCTGACAGGTCTTATCGTTGTCGGGATCGTCGCAGCGTCGCTAAGTGTGACGGGGCCTTTAGTGGAGATATTTTCTCAGGTGGAACCCATCCCCTGGGTTTGCATGTGAGACTACCTGTGGTGACGGAGAGAACAATGGCCCAAGGTCTCGGAGATATGGTCACTGAATGAAATAGATACCTGAGGTTGAACTGATGAGCAAACAAATCACTAACAAAACACAGCAAGCAAATTTCTGACAAAATACAAAATTAAGATCGATGAAAATGGGTGCTCAGTGCTGGAAAAGTATTTAAAAAGTGGCCAGGTCCTCACACTTCATCAGAGATTAGGATACTTTTTACAACCCAACACTGACTTGTACTTCTCAACAACCTTGTCCCTGACTTGTTTGGAGATCTCCTTGGTCTTCATGGTGTTTGTTTAGTGGTGCCTCTTGCTTAATGGTGTTGCAGCCTTTGTGGCCTTTCAGAAAAGGTAAAGTGTATATACTGACAGACAAGTGACACTTAGATTGCACACAGGTGGACTTTCTTTCACTAAGCATGTGACTTATGAAGGTACCGTTTTTTTCGGACTTTAAGACGCACCAGACCATAAGATGCATCTAGGTTTTAGAGGAGGAAAATAGAAGAAAAAATGTAAGCAAAAAATGTGGTCATGATGCCCTGTTATGGAAAGGGGGTCTGCTGCTGACACTGTTATAGGGGTAATGTCCCCAAATTCTGTTAATATCCCCCATCCTGGTATATATGGCCCCCTCTTTCCTGTTATATGTGGCCCTCATCCCCATCCTGGTATGCATGGCACCCCTCATCCCCATCCTGGTATGTATGGCACCCCTCATCCCCATCCTGGTATGTATGGCACCCCTCATCCCCATCCTGGTATGTATGGCACCCCTCATCCCCATTCTGGTATGCATGGCACCCCTCATCCCCATCCTGGTATGTATGGCACCCCTCATCCCCATCCTGGTATGTATGGCACCCTTCATCCCTCATCCTGGTATGTTTTTCACCCCCATCCCTCTTCCTGGTTTGTATAGCACCCTTCATCCCTCTTCCTGGCATGTATGGCCCTCCTAATCCCTCTTCCTGGTATGCTTGGCACCCCTCATCATGGTATGTATACAAAGAAAATGATGAAGTCCGCTCACCTATAAACTCCTTTGCGGTGTTTCCTCCTTTCTGCTCGGATAGCAGCAGGCTGTTGCATTGAACGCAACTTCAGACCAAAATCCAGCGAGTGAGGAGACTCCAACGATGTGGTGTAATTAAAATTTCCATTTATTTGAAGGATGATATTTCCACAAAAAATGCACTTACAAAAAGATCCAATTCACACCATATGGGCAAACAGAGTAAAAAAAACGCTACGCGATTCGGCTTAGAAAAGCCTTTATGATGGTACATACATTGGAATACAGGCAGGGTATAAATACA
Source organism: Phyllobates terribilis (assembly GCF_046119375.1). Classification (NCBI taxonomy): domain Eukaryota; kingdom Metazoa; phylum Chordata; class Amphibia; order Anura; family Dendrobatidae; genus Phyllobates; species Phyllobates terribilis. The sequence continues at coordinate 3,280,010 of NW_027362797.1, forward strand.
AAAGAACAGCAAACTGACAAAGGAATTCCAATCAGTTAACTAATTAATTCTTGTGACGTTCAGGTGTTACATCTTCGTTTCCAAGTTGGAGACAGGCTTTTTTCTTTTTGTGGTTATTTAATGCTACAGATGTTATAATAAAAGTCCTGACATTGAGGTTTCTGGCAAGAGAATTGAAACAAATTAGCTGAACAGTGTAGATTCTGCATGTTGGAAACAGTAATAAGTATACGAAACACAATATATACCAACGAAATATATGTATGTGTAGCTGAATAAAAAATCTCCCACAGCGGGAGGTGACCAGTTTAGTTTGTCCAGTTATTCCAGCTTTCATCTAGATATCCCTATATATCGTACTACCGTATATAATAAAACTGTTATTTTCAATTATCCATTGCTGTATACAAAAGATATGTTGGCATTATTTATTAGTATATATAGAACGAAAAATTACGTACAGTTTGCTGTCAAAAAAGAAAGAAATTGATAACTTTTTGTTCACAATGACCTGTTATTAATGTATTATTAATCTCTCCTCCACTTATTACTATTACTGAGAAAGAAAAATATATGTCATTGTGAATTTTTTTATTTTTTTGCTTAATTATTCGTCGCTACAAACGCTTGTTCACACTCGTTTGGTTTCACATCCACTTTCCACTTCTAGAAATGGTTAAATTGACCCTGTGTTCCACAATCTAAATATTTATTGCACGTTAATGTGTAAGAAAGAGAGAGAGAAATGCACTTCGGAGACTCATATAATTTTTGGGTTTCTTTCCTCTCCCATGTATCCTTTATTTATTTAACAGAGATAGCACTGGATGATAACATGATCTTAATTATATTGTAACACAAGATCCCTTCTAACATTCAAGCCGACCGGTGTTCTTGTATCCAGCTTGAACATCCAGTATCTTTCCCTGTTCAAAATTTTCCTCCTGAAATCACCGCCCCGTGCAGATCGTCTCACTCTTTCTATACCACAGAACTTCAGCCTGGTTGTATCACCCCCATGACAAGCAGAAAAAATGCCTGGATACTGCTGAAATTCCCACCTTTAAGGCTGTGTGCCCACATGGCGTTTTACAAGCGTATATGCTGCGGAATTTCTGCAGCATAAACGCTTGGGAAACGCTTGGTAATCCGCCCCCCATGGTCCCCAATGACAAGCCGCACTTTCAATGCCCATGTTGCGGATTTTTCCGCAGCGTTTATGCTGCGCTCAAAAATCCGCAGCACATCCATTAATTTTGCAGACACGCAGCGTAATCGCCGCCATTGACTTGCATTGAAACGCATAATATCCGTGTCAGTACATTTGTACTCACGGATTATATGCGTTTCTATGTGCGGATGGTACCCAAGTCTGGAGGAGAGAAGACTCTCATCCAGACCTGGGTACCATAGAAACTGTAAAAAAAGAATTTAAAATAAAAAATAAAGTTTATACTCACCTTCCGGTGTCTTCCCGGTGTTCAGTCTGCTCCGGGACGGTGTCTTGCAATGTTCGCGTTGATGTGAAGGACCTGCCACGACGTCACTGAGTCATGTGACCCATCACATGGCTCAATGACGTCACCGCAGGTCCTTCACACTACCGCAAGCAGTGCAAGACACCGGACGGAGCAGACAAAACACCGGGAAGACATCGGAAGGTGAGTATAAACTTTTTTTTTTCACCATTCTTATTCTTTTTTTTAACTAACTTGGTCACACTACTATAAATCCATGCCGATTGCATGGATTTATATAGTGTGAACAAGTTGTTAAGCACTTTTCCAAGTGATGCTAAAATCGCTTGGAAAAGCGCTTGATAACCCGCATGCAAAAATGGATGCAAAGACGCTTTACAAATGCTTCTATCTGGCGGGAAAAAGCATGTAAAATCCGCATGCATTTTTCCTGCCAGGGAGAAGCGTAAAAAATATGCTTCATTTCCGCAACATGGGCACATAGCCTCAGTCTCCAACTGCATCAGACATATGTCTTCGAATGCGTCTTTTTAAAGGGCCAATTGTACACCCTACATATTGGAGTTTACACTCGATGCACTCCACCAAGTAAACCACCCCTGTGGTATCACAATTTATCAAATCCTGTATAGGGTATGTGATACCTGTACTAGTGGAGGAAAAATCCTTGCATTTAATGATATGTTTGCAGCTGATGCATATATTTTTGCCGCAACCATAAAAACCTGTGGTTTTTAGCCAGTTCCCGTCAGTATTTGATTTATTTTCAATAAATAAGCTGGGTGACACCAAAGATCCGATTGTAGGGGCTTTTTTGGCTGAGAAACGGATTTGGTTGTTTTGTAGCACTTTTTTTACTTTCCTATCTTGGTACAGTATTGGTAAAAAGCATTTAATAACATTAATAATTTTATTATAGTCCCTGCTGTATTGAGTGGTGAAATAAATGACATTATCTGTAGGTAATTTTTTCATGTTATCTTTTATGAGAAAATCCCTGTTGATTTTACTCAATTTTTTTTCAGCTTGTTTTAATGTTTTATGAGAGTAGCCTCTAAGTTCAAGTTTTTCACACTTCTTTTTTATTTCACCACTGACTAACTTAGGGTCAGAGCAGTTCCTTTTTACTCTTAATACTTCTCCGTATGGGATATTATTCACCACGTGTCGAGGGTGGCATGAATTGGGTTTTAAAATGCTGTTAACATCAGTTTCTTTATTGTAGGGAAGAACCACAACTTGCGATGACCCCCTGTTGGTGCGGAGCATGACATCCAAAAAATGAATTTCGATTTCCTGATAATTATAAGTAAATTTAAGATTGAAATTATTATTATTCAAAGAGATAATAAATTCTTTTGCATCATTGTCATCGCCATTCCACACCAACAGGAGGTCATCAATATATCTACCTATCCATATAATCCTCTCCAAAAATGAATTGGTATCTGCAAAGAGAACTGTTTCCTCCCAATATCCCATCGTGATGTTTGCTAAAGAAGGGGAAAATTTTCCACTCATGCTCACTCCTCGTTTTTGGAGATAATAAACTTCACAAAAACTGAAAAAGTTACGTTTTAATAGGAACGTCATTGAATTTACCAAAAATAATTTAGTTGGACAATCATTATTGCTGAACCTATCAAGAAAATATTTCAGTGCTGGGACAGCTACTTCAAACTCTATTGAGGGGTACAGGGCTACAACATCAGCTGTCAACCAGCTGTAATTCCTTTCCCATACAAATTTGTCAAGTACTCCTAGTATCGTCTTTGTGTCCTTAATATAACCAGGTAACTCTCTCACTAGTGGTTGGAGCATGCTGTCCACCCATGCCCCTAATTTCTCATTGATCGACTCTATCCCAGAAACAATCGGTCGGAATTTCGGGGGGAATCTCGGTTTATGGATTTTTGGGAGAGAATGGAAGATGGGTGTCACCGGGGTGTCAACATATAAATAATCAAATATTTTCTGTGACAACACACCATCTTCCAGACCCCCCTTTAATAAATGTAATAATTCCTTTTGAAATGTAATTGTAGGATCACTTCCTAAAGTCTCATAAATATCTCTGTTTTGCAGAATCCACAAATTACATTGATGGTACAGATCAGGATAACGATGGCACCCCCCTTATCAGCCTTACGGACTACGATATTAGTGTTGTTTTTTATATCCTTCAATGCTAGTTTTTCTTTTCTTGTAAGATTACTATAGGCTGATGTTTCTCTTTGATTATCCATCTTGGGAAGTTCCTCTTCCACCACATCTTGAAAATGATTCAGTACCTGTGGTCTGGACTGTAGGGGATAATAATTAGAATTTTTGGTTTTAAAAAACACTTTATCTGGCTGACTCGCGGGCAGGGAATCAGCACCCATTTATCTCAATAGAATAGTTTTTTGCTATTCAGAAAAAAATGGTATAGTAGCATCAGGAACATCACTTTGCAGGGATGTAGAAATGGATGTTATAGTATCTCTCGTTTCCTCACTTTCATCTGATAAAAATGGCATTTTAACGTTATATTCCTTGCCAATTTATTAATATCACGAAAAGTGGAAAACAGGTCAAAATTCCTTGAAGGTGAGTATCCTAGACCTTTCGATAGTACGGATATGTGTTCCTCTTTCAAAATTTGCGCTGAAAGGTTCCATACTGGAACCGCTTCATTTAAAATCTTTTCTTTCTGTTGCTTTTTCTTATTGGGATGCCTTCTTCCTCCCCGCCTCCCCCGTTTTTTGAAAGATTGTTTGTTTCTGGATATTCCAGGGTTTTCCACACTACTTTCTTCAGAATCCTCAGATTCTGTGGTGGTAATTGTAGCATCGGAATCTCTGCCCCCTGCCAGGCAGGAGGAGGGCCCAGTGAGAAAGGCCCAGGACAGACGGAAGAGAGAGAGGAGCAGGAGAAAGGCTCCAGGAAAGTAGAAAGGATCCTAGGGGCACGGGCAGTGCAGATGCCACCCGTGCGCCCGAGTCTGCAGAGGAGCGGAAGGATCAGGTCGCAGAGAGGGGACCGGCCCCTAAACTAGCAGAGTTCTTTAAGCCTCAACTAGCTAACCGGAGGGTGCAGCATTTCAGATGCAGCAGCCAACAGCCACATCTAGCTCACCAAAAAGGTGGCCATAGAGGACCCAGGGGACAGAGAAGATGTCGCCCGACAAGGTCTGTGGTCACTGGCTTGGGACACTGGGTGTGAGGTGCAGGGAGATGGTCAGAAGGAACACACAGAAGGGGGTCCTGTTATGTACTCCGGAGGTACCTGAGGGTTTGCTGAACCCCTCCCTGAGTAAGCACAGGACGGCGTGGGAAGTTACCCTGGCCTGGTAACATGGAGTCTAAAACCATGAGTAAAAACTCTGAAGACTGCATCCCACTGTCTATGCGAATTATTACTGCGCCATCATCCCCTGCACTATACTGCACAGCAGCATCTAATAAAATCACCACTTCCTGCCCTGGAGCTAAGCTCTACCTGTGGAAACTATAAATCCCCTGCAAATATCCCCTTTTATTGACCGCCCTGGGTCACGGACCGGGTCACCGCCACTGTGACATCTCCCCTAGCAATGACCGGCCCGGCTACCGAGTACCCCATGGCCCAGGGGGCTCGTCACTAGCACCTATATTGACACTTTAAAGTTGTATTCCTATCTTGTACATTTCTGGCAAATACACAGGACATAAATTTTTATAAGTGATTTTATTGCAAAAATGTACTAAAATATAAATTAACTATACATGTTTTGTCTCGCTGTGTCCATAAGAACCCAAAATATAAAATAAATAGGTTGTTTATTCTGTACAATGAGAACATGAAAAAAACAAAGCCAGAATTGCTGTTTTTTTGGTACCTTCTCTCACATAAAAGTGGAATAAAAATGCGATCAAAAAGGCACCTGTGACGATGAAGCGTAAATTCTTAATTATGCCAGACATACAGTACAGACCAAAAGTTTGGACACACCTTCTCATTTAAAGATTTTTCTGTATTTTCATGACTATGAAAATTGTACATTCACACTGAAGGCATCAAAACTATGAATTAACACATGTGGAATTATATACTTAACAAAAAAGTGTGAAACAACTGAAAATATGACTTATATTCTAGGCTCTTCAAAGTAGCCACCTTTTGCTTTGATGACTGCTTTGCACGCTCTTGGCATTCTCTTGATGAGCTTCAAGAGGTAGTCACTGGAAATGGTCTTCCAACAATCTTGAAGGAGTTCCCAGAGATGCTTAGCACTTGTTGGCCCTTTTGCCTTCACTCTGCGGTCCAGCTCACCCCAAACCATCTCGATTGGGTTCAGGTCTGGTGACTGTGGGGGCCAGGTCATCTGGCGTAGCAACCCATCACTCTCCTTCTTGGTCAAATAGCCCTTACACAGCCTGGAGGTGTGTTTGGGGTCATTGTCCTGTTGAAAAATAAATGATGGTCCAACTAAACGCAAACCGGATGGAATAGCATGCCGCTGCAAGATGCTGTGGTAGCCATGCTGGTTCAGTATGCCTTCAATTTTGAATAAATCCCCAACAGTGTCACCAGCAAAGCACCCCCACACCATCACACCTCCTCCTCCATGCTTCACGGTGGGAACCAGGCATGTAGAGTCCATCCCTTCACCTTTTCTGCGTCGCACACGGTGGTTGGAACCAAAGATCTCAAATTTGGACTCATCAGACCAAAGCACAGATTTTCACTGGTCTAATGTCCATTCCTTGTGTTCTTTAGCCCAAACAAGTCTCTTCTGCTTGTTGCCTGTCCTTAGCAGTGGTTTCCTAGCAGCTATTTTACCATGAAGGCATGCTGCACAAAGTCTCCTCTTAACAGTTGTTGTAGAGATTTGTCTGCTGCTAGAACTCTGTGTGGCATTGCCCTGGTCTCTAATCTGAGCTGCTGTTAACCTGCGATTTCTGAGACTGGTGACTCGAATAAACTTATCCTCAGAAGCAGAGGTGACTCTTGGTCTTCCTTTCTTGGGGCGGTCCTCATGTGAGCCAGTTTCTTTGTAGCGCTTGATGGTTTTTGCAACTTCACTTGGGGACACATTCAAAGTTTGCCCAATTTTTCGGACTGACTGACCTTCATTTCTTAAGGTAATGATGGCCACTCGTTTTTCTTTACTTAGCTGATTTTTTCTTGCCATAATACAAATTCTAACAGTCTATTCAGTAGGACTATCAGCTGTGTATCCACCTGACTTCTGCACAACACAACTGATGGTCCCAACCTCATTTATAAGGCAAGAAATCCCACTTATTAAACCTGACAGGGCACACCTGTGAAGTGAAAACCATTTCCGGTGATTACCTCTTGAAGCTCATCAAGAGAATGCCAAGAGTGTGCAATTCAGTCATCAAAGCAAAAGGTGGCTACTTTGAAGAACCTAGAATATAAGACATATTTTCAGTTGTTTCACACTTTTTTGTTAAGTATATAATTCCACATGTGTTAATTCATAGTTTTGATGCCTTCAGTGTGAATGTACAATTTTCAAAGTCATGAAAATACCTTCTCATTTAAAGATTTTTCTGTGTGTCCAAACTTTTGTTCTGTACTGTACTTTCTGATGGCAAGAGAAGCATACCTTTATTTTTATGTTGACTCTTTAATCTGTGCTCTTCTTTAGTTGATTAACACAGACTATTATTTGTATAACCCTGAATGTTATATGTTCTTTGATTCTGAAACAATGATATGTATTTACAAGAGCCATAGATTAGCTAGAACAAGGAATGTTTTCTAGATATGTTAAATACCATTGTAAGGTGTTTGCCAGTCAATCTTGGGGGATGAGCTGTGGATATTCAAGCCTTGTGAAATAATATCATCCCTAATTCTTAACCTGTGGATGTGTATTTAAGAAGGGAGATGTGTTTTTGAGACAGAATAAGACTTGGGACAGAGAATCAAGGAACATCAGAAAGACCTTAGAAGGAAAATGAGAGACATCATTCAGGAAAGTAGATGGATTGCATGGCATCCAAAGAGACACAGATTTGTATTCTACATGATTCTAGTCTAAAGATATGGCCCTGACTGGAAATATTTGGATCTGCTCCATTAACCATCAGAGAGACCATGGATACTTTTAGGGAGACCAGGAGAGGACTGAGAAGTCACCTGGCGCCATGGATATGTTGTTTTGGGGTTGCTAGGAGTGACTCACTGGTTGCTTAGAACCCATGGAGACATTGGGAGTTGCCAGGAGGGACCCACTGGTCATCTGGCCCCATGGAAACTCTCGGAGAGGCCAGGTTGGGACCCTCGGGTCTCCTTGCCTTGTACCTCGATGGACTGCTAGCTTCCTAAGCTTGCCACTACCTTCTCTCTGTGGGGGCCCACCAGAAGCGGGGGGCCACTGGTTGAGGTAGTCAGCCCTGGAAGTCTCCAAAGTTGCAGCTGTTCTATCCCAGGCGGGCAGAGAAGGAAGGGTGAGACTGTGTAATGTTGCACCATCTTGGGCATTTGCTGGGACTGTTCTATGTGTTGTCCGCTGTGTGGTTCAATAAAATATTGCCACGCTGTTTTACCCTAACCCTGCGTTGTCTGAGTAGCGTTACCCCCACGGAAGACCCCGGGTCCTCACAAGCACCTATACTCCAAAATAACAACAATAATAAAAAATACAACTCGTCCCGCAAAAAAATAGGTTCTCATACAAATCTGTTAACAGAAAAAATAAGAGTTATGGCTCTCCATATATGGCAATGTAAAATTGTTTTGTTTTTGAAAATGTATTATTTTCATGCAGACATCATAAAACATAAGTAAATGGTGATTTTATGTTAATTGTACTGACCCACAGAATAAAGTTTATATGTAATTTATATGAAATGGTCAATGCTGTAAAAAATAAACCTTAACTGGGGAAAAATGTATATTTTCACCATTTGCCATGTGCTGCGTATTTATCTCTTGAACTTACTTTTAAGTAAAAAAAAAAGATCACCACATCCCTTGATAAATGTCGTGAGGGGTGGAGGGATATTGTGAAAAAGCACAATCATTATTAAAAATACATAAGATTAAAAGATCATTAAAATAATTAAAAATAAAAACCTGATGATAAATGAATCTATGCAGTAAAAAAGGGTGGGACAGATAGAGTCCTTGTATGCGTAAAGCTGGGTATAAATAGAGATACAAATAGGATTAAATCATTACAAGGATAAACGATCTGTGTATAAATGTGTTTAAAAAATACTCGTTCTGTTAAATGTCTGGTTGACAACACAAAGAAAATAATGGGACCTATAGTGTCAAGTCATAATTATCAATGGCAGGCTCAGACTGAGGGCTCGTCCACACGACCGCTTAACATGGCCGAGTGCTGTCCGATGTTTTATCAGTTGGCACTGCCCCACAGTATAACATTGGTCAGAGTGCTAACTAGTGTTTTTTTTCTCATGCCGATTTTGCATACAAGTTCACTAAGTACCCTATATTTCATATGCAACTTTGCTTTACATTTATATATAATGATGGTAGGGTATGAGATATATTTTTTGTCTTTTGTAGGTTTTGCATCTTTTTGCTAGTGTGAACATGCTCCTATTTCTCGCATGTGTACCATCTTAGACCTCAGTTCACATTGCTTGTTTTTTTGTCTTGTTTGCATTCTGTGCAAATTAGGGGTGTGGCATACCCCTTGTTGAGCTGGTTAGTATATATGTAGCTTACCACTGGCTTGGGTGGTCTGATATTGGGACCCAGTTCTATTTGTCTACCCTTTTATATGCATTACTTCAACTTTGATATACAGTAAGGTTTTTAATATAGACAGTGTAGGACCGTCCCAATTTAGGGTCACCTTGTCGCTGGTGGGACGGCTTGTATACTTTTTTTGATCAAAAATAGTTCACTAAGTACCCTATATTTCATATGCAACTTTGCTTTACATTTATATATAATGATGGTAGGTTATGAGATATATTTTTTGTCTTTTGTAGGTTTTGCATCTTTTTGCTAGTGTGAACATGCTCCTATATCTTGCATGTGTACCATCTTAGACCTCAGTTCACATTGCTTGGTTTTAAGTCTATGGACTTGTATGACATCAGTGTGAAACATTGAACTGCACTCGGATGTCATCTGAGTGCAGTCCAATTACCACGGACTCAGACAAGGGAGAAGATGGAGAAATTATGTACTCTGTCTACTCTGCACCTGTGATACAAATCTCGCATGAGAGAGAATCGGATCGCACTAAGTTGACACTCAGGTCAATCTCTGACAGAGTTTGATCCAAGTGACATTAGCATAATCGTCCAGATTCTCTTGCATGAGAGAATCGATGGCCATGTAAGCGAGCCCTGACCCACAGGGTAACATGTAAATCCCCCGGGGGTCCCCTATGCAGGAGTAAGTAACGTACCCCCTAACATGAGCAGTAGTTGGCCCAATACATTTGATTCACTATGTCCAGACAAAATGTAGCTGTCAATATTACTGGTGGGCTCTTGCCACTTAAGTCCAACACTGACAGGCAGTAGCTTAAAGTAAAAATAGTGATAGCCTGGAAAATTATTTCATAATTAGCATAAAACCACCAACAACATGGACACAGGATGCCCAACTCACTTACTGTGTTTCGCACAAGAAGCTGCATCAGGAGCTAAGTTTATGGATTCATTCTAAATCTGGATTTATGATTTTTTAAATCTAATATATTTTTAACGAAGTTTTCAATTTTTACATTATACTCATATCTCTTGGCCACTTTTTAAAACCATTCCAGCAAGATTGGCGCTCCTATCTTTCTGCGTCCAAAAAGTGGTATATGACCACATACAGTTATATGAAAAAGTTTGGGCACCTCTATTAATCTTAAGCTTAATGTTTTATAAAAATTGGTGTTTTTGCAACAGCTATTTCAGTTTGATATATGTAATAACTGTTGAACACAGTAATGTTTCTGCCTTGAAATGAGGTTTATTGTACTAACAGAAAATGTGCAATCTACATTCAAACAAAATTTGACAGGTGCATAAGTATGGGCACCCTTATCATTTTCTTGTTTTAAATCCTCCTACCTACTTTTTACTGACTTACTAAAGCACTTTTTTTGGTTTTGTAACCTCATTGAGCTTTGAACTTCATAGCCAGGTGTATGCAATCATGAGAAAAGCTACTTAAAGTGGCCACTTGCAAGTTGTTCTCCTGTTTGAATCTCCTCTGAAGAGTGGCATCATGGGCTCCTCAAAACAACTGTCAAATGATCTGAAAACAAAGATTATTCAACATAGTTGTTCAGGGGAAGGATACAAAAAGCTGTCTCAGAGATTTAACCTGTCAGTTTCCACTGTGAGGAACATAGTAAGGAAATGGAAGAACACAGGGACAGTTCTTGTTAAGGCCAGAAGTGGCAGGCCAAGAAAAACATCAGAAAGGCAGAGAAGAAGAATGGTGAGATCAGTCAAGGACAATCCTCAGACCACCTCCAGAGAGCTGCAGCATCAACTTGCTGCAGATGGTGTCACTGTGCATCGGTCAACTATACAACGCACTTTGCACAAGGAGAAGCTGTATGGGAGAGTGATGCGAAAGAACCTGTTTCTGCAAGCACGCCACAAACAGAGTCGGCTGAGGTATGCAAAAGCACATTTGGAGAAGCCAATTTCTTTTTGGAAGAAAGTCCTGTGGACTGATGAAACCAAGATTGAGTTGTTTGGTCATACAAAAAGGCGTTATGCATGGCGGCAAAAAAACCCAGCATTCCAAGAAAAACACTTGCTACCCACAGTAAAATTTGGTGGAGGTTCCATCATGCTTTGGGGCTGTGTGGCCAATGCCGACACCGGGAATCTTGTTAAAGTTGAGGAACGCATGGATTCCACTCAGTATCAGCAGATTCTTGACAATAATGTTCAAGAATCAGTGATAAAGTTGAAGTTACGCAGGGGATGGATCTTTCAGCAAGACAATGATCCAAAACACCGCTCCAAATCTACTCAGGCATTCATGTAGAGGAACAATTACAATGTTCTGGAATGGCCATCCCAGTCCCCAGACCTGAATATCATTGAACATCTGTGGGATCATTTGAAGAGGGCTGTCCATGCTCGGTGACCATCAAACTTAACTGAACTGGAATTGTTTTGTAAAGAGGAATGGTCAAAAATACCTTCATCCAGGATCCAGGAACTCATTAAAAGCTACAGGAAGCGACTAGAGGCTGTTATTTTTGCAAAAGGAGGATCTACTAAATATTAATGTCACTTTTCTGGTGAGGTGCCCATACTTATGCACCTGTCAAATTTTGTTTGAATGCAGATTGCACATTTTCTGTTAGTACAATAAACCTCATTTCAAGGCAGAAACATTACTGTGTCCAACAGTTATTACATAGATCAAACTGAAATAGCTGTTGTAAAAACACCAATTTTTATAAAACATTAAGCTTAAGATTAATAGGGGTGCCCAAACTTTTTCATATAACTGTATAAGATGTTGCCGTTCTTGGGAGAAATTGCATAATAAAATACAGTGTATTTCATTAATTTTCCTCTTGTAAAAATGAACAGTTTTGATCTAAATCTGCATAATTTAACTCTCACCTTCCTCATCATCAAGGATACCTCACGAGGTGAGATTTTGCATGATGCTCCAGATCAATGTCGATTGACAGTCATTTTCTATTTCTTCCATTTTCTTTACTCATTGCACCAACAGTTGTCTCCTTCTCTCCCAGCGTCTTACTTATGGTTTTGTAGCCCATTCCAGCTTCGTGCAGGTCTATGATCTTGTCCCTGACATCATTAGAAAGCTCTTTGGTCTTGCCCATGTTGTAGAGGTTAGAGTCTGACTGATTAATGGAGTCTGTGGACAGGAGTCTTTTCTACAGGCGACTATGTAAGACAGCTGTCTTTAATGCAGGTAACCAGTTGATTAGGAGCATGTAACTGGTCTGTAGGAGCCAGAACTCATAATGGTTTGTAGGGGATTAAATACTTATTTCTCACTGCAAAATGCAAATAAATTTATCTAATTTATACAATGGGATTTTCTTGATTTTTTGGGGGGGGATATTCTATCTCTCAATGTTAAAATTAACCTACCCTTAAAATTATAGACTGTTCATGTCTTTGTCAGTGGACAAACTTACAAAAACAGCAAAGGATGGAATAATTCTTCCCTTCACTGTATTTAGATTTCCCTGCTCTGATATATTTCTTGTTCTCATTTTGTTTGATTTTTCTATTTAAAAACATAAAACAGAAGAGCAGCGTATTCTTACCACAGGAGCAGCTATGTTATGAAGGGGGTGTCTCATCATAAATGGGTGCAATTTTAAAGCACTTGAAAAAAGCAAAAGCAATTTTGCAATTTGCTTGTTATTAAAAATCCTCTCCAAGAATGGAGTCATTTTTAGGTATTATTGCTTATAGCTGAGGAGTAACTAATCTACTAGGCAAGGAGCAATTCTGAAGCTCTCTGGATTGCTGGATCAGGACCGGTTCAGGACCACCCAGCTCCTCCAATGCTGTAAGACAAGGATGACTTTGCTTGCAGAAACGAAGAGCAGACAGTCTGACAACAACGCCACAACCTCCGCACAAAAGGAAGCTGGGCAGCAGGGAAACGGTGAGCTCCTGAGGTGAAGAAAACCTTTAAGGCCAGTGCACAAGAGCCAAGGAGGCCATATGGAGGGTCTGGGTATAAGCTTCATGCGTTTTGTCTACACCGTGAGCTGGCTCTTTGCTGGAAGGATTTTCCTAGATTCCAGTAGTGGTAACAAGTCCACCAGTAATTCACAAATAGTGGTATACCGTACTGCTTCCCATCATCACTAGAAGAGCACATCATTAGAGAAAAAAACGCAGGACTCACTTTTCTAGGTAACTGACAGCTGCAGCCAATCACTAGCTGCGCTGGTTCTCTGACTTTGTAAAAAAGTAGCCATCACTTCAGGAGTCGTCACCGATCTCTGAAGTGGACTGCGCTTGATTTGCGAGGGCAGTGTAGGGAGAGTATGCCACCATTTTTTATTTTAAGCACATTCGTGCCTTATATTTTTATTACTGTAACAGCAACCTATTTAATATCAATTTAATTGAATCAGTGTTATGTAAAAATGAAGAGTTGTTCTATAACACTCCTAATATTTTCCTTTTGTATATATTTAGCCTACAGAAACAATGTGTCACATTTTAGACAGAGGTTATTACCCAGCTTTTCCAGTCTGCATAATGCCAGATCTGCCCAGGTAGTCATTTATAAGTCATTAACTCTTCTTTTATAATAGTGTGACTAGTCAGGTTGCTATTGGTGACTAAGCCCCGCCCCTTCCTAGACTTTCACGTTCAGCAGTGATGGAACACTCACATACATCTGCTGACATCACAGTGAGTGTGACATCACCGGCACAGTGACATCACATTCCACAAAGTTCCATATACAACTGACTGCAGCCATTGAGCTTTAGTTGTAGTTGGCTTTGACTACAATATACGTGTGGATTGCATTTAGTAATTTTACATACGTTTTTTGGATAATTGCCCTGTTGTTGCCTGATGCAACATGGACTTTACAGGGAAAAGAAAGAGAAAAAGGAAAGAAACACCAGATGGAGAAGACACTGGAAATAACCAGGAACCTCCACCAAAGATAAGGAAGATGGACTCCAAGAAATCTGGGCAGGATGGTCAAATATTACCTGACAATGAGGGAACCCAGAATATTTCCTTCCTAGACACTGTACAAAACAGATGTGACAAGTTTGTGGGATACATCACAAATCAAGCTGATACCAATCTACAAAAGCTGAGTACAAGAGAGAGGAAAAGAGAGACTGTGGGTCCAACCAGGATCATTAACACGAGAGGTAATGAAAGTGCAGCAGAAGAGAAGAGAACTGGGAGAAAAAGGAAACATCATGAAGATCCAGCCACCAGTCAAGATGACATCTCAGGGGAATTTAGTGGCCCCAGTAGCAAAAAAATAAAGACCACTGTCCCTCTCACCAGGGATAAGTTTATCTGCCATGGCATACTTGGAGAAGGGAGTTATGGGAAGGTTGTACTGGCCACGGATAAGATACGGAAACAAAGTGTGGCCCTTAAAATCATAAAGAAGGAAAGCCTAATCTCCTTCCCTGAATGCCTTGTTGAGCACCATGTCCTGAAGCTTAGCCACAACAGCAGCTTCTTAACTCATTGCCATGCCGCGTTTCATACTGAAAACCATGCCTATTTTGTCACCGAGCTGGCCAGTGGAGGGGATCTGCATGACTATATATATAGTACCATTCCCCTGAAGGAACCTGTAACCTTTATAGCAGCAGAAATCGTCTGTGGCCTACAATTCCTGCACAGCAATGACATCATTCACCGGGACTTAAAACCGGATAACATCCTGCTGACTGGTGACGGCCACATAAAAATTACTGATTTTGGACTATCTCTTTATGAGTTTGATAAGAGATTTAATGCCAGAGATTTCAGTGGAACACCTGGGTATGGCGCCCCAGAAATGATCATGGGAGACGCTTATGATGAAGGTGTAGATTGGTTCGCCTTTGGAGTCATATTGTACAACATGATTTTCCAAGACTCACCATTTCCAGGAGACACCACTGAAGAGATTGAGAGAAATGTCATCTACTCTGAACCATCATATGAAAACCTCACTGACCACGATGCTGTGGACATTATGTCCAAACTACTCTGCAAAGACCATTATGTCCGGCTAGGGGTTAATGGAAAAATCAGAAAACACCCCTTATTTTCAAATCTAAACTGGACAGACATAGAAACAGGGAAAGCGCCTTCTCCAGTTATTATAAGAAGGAACATGAATGTCAGCATGAGACAGCAGATCCCAGCACCGCGCAGTGAAGACCTGAACGAGACAATTCCGGCTGAAGAACAGAGGATTTTTACGAGTTTCCCATTTGTGGCTCCAGAATGGAGCACAACTTACCACTAAATGGAGAAACGGCATAATACCATCTAATCCTCCTGCATCTTGACTTAAGACTATCTACTTTGGGGTGTGTGGCACCTCATCCCGTATCCCGCATATTCTTAATATGTAACAGTAAACTTTGCTTGTTTTAATTCATCCTTTGGTTCTTTGGAGCATTTTTCTATTTTTTCCTGTGTATATACAGTGTATATATGTACAGGTCATGTGTATATCTAAAGGTCATGTATATATGTGTATATATAATGAGTAGGTCATGTGTCTGTATAATGTGTATGTGTATATTGTGACAAAAAAACATAAGATTAAGAAACAATTCTGTTGTTTTAACCCCATAGTGACCACCAATACGTCTTTTTACGGACCTGCGATATAAGAGATTAGCATCCCCCGAGAGGTGACAATCCTGCAGCTATCAGCTGTACACTATAGCTAACAACTTGCTGCATCAGCCACGATCAGGGTCGGCACTGATTATGGCCATTTAACCCCTTAAATGCTGCTGCCAATAGTGACTACGGCATCTAGATGGTTAACAGAGTGTGGGGGCTCCCTCTTTAACTACATTGGCACCCTGAGATCTTGATCGTGCGGTCCTGATGTTCGCCATGGCAGTCAAATAACGGCCTTAGAGCCTGCCGCGTATAGTGGCCTGTTCAGAAGTTATTAAAATGTAGGTGGTGAAAATAAACTTTTACATTCCTGTTATGCCACTTTGCATTAATTCCTGAAAAGCACCTGAAGGGTTAATGAACCACCTGAAAGCAATTTTTAATACGGGGATGCGGCTTTTAAAATGGTATCACTTTTGGGGGGATTTCCAATATATAGGACCCTCAAAGTAATTTCAAAACTGAACAGGTCCCTATAAAAATAAGTTTTGTAAATTTCCTTGAAAATATGAAAAATTACTCCTCCATTTTTAAACCTTCTAAAATGCTAACAAAATAAAACATTTTTACATTTTACAAATGGTGCTGATAGAAAGCAGACATTATTGAAATGTAATTTATTATTGCTTTGTGTGGCATGACTATCTGGATTAAAGGGATAATCATTAAAAGTTTGAAAATTGCAATTTTTTGTAAATTTATATCAAATTTCTGATCTTTTTATAAATAAGGAATGATGCCATACGGATGGCAAAATCGATAAAAATCATCCAAATTTTTTCCACTATTTTTTTTCACACTCGTGTAGCCCCGACCTCACAGTGATACCAGATGTGTTTAGTTTTTTTATGCTTTGCTACTTTTGCACACTATGAACATTTTTTTAAGGAAATATAATTTGATTTCCTCTAAATGACACAGTCACTATTGACTCTATTACATCCAGTGGGTTAAACGGCCGAACTCCAACGATGGTCATGAGGAAACAAACAATCAAACTGAGCTTTTACTCACCCGGGGTCCAGCACTGCTTTTTGCTGCTCCAGACATTTTTAATCAGCTGCATCTTCATGTCAACTGCGCTGCAGCCAATCACTGAGCTCTGTGGTACTGCCAAATTAAATGGGGCATTCTTATAATAAAGAGGCACAAAAGGGGCATTATTAGGTATGGAGGCACAGAGGCATACTTCCCAACTTTGAAAGTTAGGAAAGAGTGACACAAACTATGTAGCAATCCACAGTTTTTTTTACACTAAGCCACTTCCCTAACCTTGGTCAGTCGCTTATATGTGCCTACATAGAAATATTCCTCCTAGTGAACTCATTAATTCTTAACCTGTGGATGTGTATTTAAGAATCTACTTTCCTGAATGATGTCTCTCATTTTCCTTCTAAGGTCTTTCTGATAGACCTTAGAAGGAAAATGAGAGACATCATTCAGGAAAGTAGATGGATTGCATGGCATCCAAAGAGACACAGATTTGTATTCTACATGATTCTAGTCTAAAGATATGGCCCTGACTGGAAAGATTTGGATCTCCTCAATTAACCATCAGAGAGACCATGGATACTTTTAGGGAGACCAGGAGAGGACTGAGAAGTCACCTGGCGCCATGGATATGTTGTTTTAGGGTTGCTAGGAGGGGCTCACCGGTTGCTTAGAAGCCATGGAGACATTGGGAGTTGCCAGGAGGGACTCACTGGTCATCTGGCCCCATGGAAACTCTCGGAGAGGCCAGGTTGGAACCCTCGGGTCTCGTGGCCTTGTACCTCGATGGACTGCTAGCTTCCTAAGCTTGCCGCTACCTTCTCTCTGTGGGGGCCCACCAGAAGCGGGGGGCCACTGGTTGAGGTAGTCGGCCCTGGAAGTCTCCAAAGTTGCAGCTTTTCTATCCCAGGCGGGCGGAGATGAAAGGGTGAGACTGTGTAATGTTGCACCATCTTGGGCATTTGCTGGGACTGTTCTATGTGTTGTCCGCTGTGTGGTTCAATAAAATATTGCCACGCTGTTTTACCCTTACCCTGCGTTGTCTGAGTAGCGTTACCCCCACGGAAGACCCCGGGTCCTCACAGCACCTATACTCCAAAATAACAACAATAATAAAAAATACAACTCGTCCCGCAAAAAAATAGGTTCTCATACAAATCAGTTAAGAAAAAATAAGAGTTATGGCTCTCCATATATGGCAATGTAAAATTGTTTTGTTTTTGAAAATGTGTTATTTTCATGCAGACATCATAAAACATAAGTAAATGGTGATTTTATGTTAATTGTACTGACTCACAGAATAAAGTTAATATGTGATTTATATGAAATGGTCGATGCTGTAAAAAATAAACTTTAACTGGGGAAAAATGTATATTTTCACCATTTGCCATGTGCCGCGTATTTATCTCTTGAACTTACTTTTTAGTTAAAAAAAAAAGATCACCGCATCCCTTGATAAATGTCGTGAGGGGTGGAGGGATATTGTGAAAAAGCACAAACATTATTAAAAATACATAAGATTAAAAGATCATTAAAATCAATAAAAATAAAAATACATAAGATTAAAAACCTGATGATAAATGAATCTATGCAGTAAAAGAGGGTGGGACAGATAGAGTCCTTGTATGCGTAAAGCTGGGTATAAATAGAGATACAAATAGGATTAAATCATTACAAGAATAAACTATCTGTGTATAAATGTGTTTAAAAAATACTCGTTCTGTTAAATGTCTGGTTGACAACACAAAGAAAATAATGGGACCTATAGTGTCAAGTCATAATTATCAATGGCAGGCTCAGACTGAGGGCTCGTCCACACGACCGCTTAACATGGCCGAGTGCTGTCCGATGTTTTATCAGATGGCACTCTGCCCAATGTTATACTGTGGGGCAGTGCCAACTAGTGTTTTTTTTCTCATGCCGATTTTTCATACAAGTCTATGGACTTGTAAGACATCAGTGTGAAACATTGAACTGCACTCGGATGTCATCTGAGTGCAGTCCAATTACCACGGACTCAGACAAGGGACAAGATGGAGAAATTATGTACTCTGTCTACTCTGCATCGTGATCCAGCACTTTGATTCTTTTTATTATTCCTCTTATTATTTTTTGTAATCCATTAAAAACAAGTATGTGGAAAACAGACTTCTGAATGAGGCCTAAATGTCTGGAAGGATCACTGCCGGAAAAATATAGCCGGGATAAAAAAAAGTGCACCTTGCGTTATAGGTGATTTGTGCATGCGCGGGATCTGGAAGACGAGACTGTACGTCACAGGGCAGGGGAGGGGGGGAACATTGTAATTAGCAAAGTAGTTTGGGATTTCTTCCCGTCCCCCGGCTCTCAAGAATGAGAAAACTAACTGAATAAAAAGACATTTCAAAGCAAGCAGACCTCTAATATTAGGCATCCAGGTATGTATAGACTTACATTTCTATCACCTGTATGCCTATATTAGAGGTCTGATAAGTTCCCGGGGATGACAGATTCCCTTTAAAAGCCTTCACAGTTTCTCTAGTAGCCAAATGTCCTGTGGTCTCAGCAGCGACCCCTTTTTGTTTAGATTTGATTGATGTTTATGCATATAACAGTGGATGATGCAGGAGAGGTCAGAGGCATCAATCTAACCTAAAGGAGAGGGGTTATGAGGAGATCACTGGATACCAGGGGCGGACATATCATTGGTGCAACCTGTGCGGCCCCACAGAGGCCCAAGAGGTAAAAGGGCCCATTTCTACCTCCAAAGCAGGTACAATTTTGCATTTTTAGCAGCTCTTGGGCTGCAAAGGGCCCATATATTGTTCTTGCACAGGGGCCCTTTTCTGCCTGTGTCCACCAGTGCTCGATACACGTCTGCTAAAGAAACATCCAGTCTACGATATTAGAGTAATTTGCAACAAAGCAGGAGATATTAAAACTTCTGTTTCTAAGGTACATTTACTATTACTACTACACCTGAGTTTGTACCCATTTAATAGTGATAGTGGTCTTGGAGAGTCAAAATAGCGAACAGATTATTTTTCAGTTGTAAATGTACTTTCAGATAGTGACCACTAGATGTCCCTAGTGAGCTGACATGAAGTTGGCACAAGTATTAAGGCACTGCACATTCACTCATCTCAGGTGTAAAGGAGTCTGGGCTTATGGTGTTGATGACTTATCTACAGGATAGGTCATGAACAGCTGATTGGTGGGATTCCGACACTCAGCGCCCCCCACCGATCAGCTGTTTTTTTGCTCTAGCGGACTGTAAATGTAGCACCCTGAGGACTCGGCTGCTACAGGGGTATTGCACCTCAAGCCAGAGGTGTGGTATTCCACTCCCGGGTAAGGATGGAGTGTGGAACTGAGCTCAGAAGGCTGCATGCACTACATACATCCCATTTCCGGGGGACAGAACTACGGTACTCCCACCAGTATATGTGCAGGTACGACAGCGTCTGTCCCTGGCTGGAGTGGGAGGGGGGTGGAACATCCCAGTAGTGTAGGGGCAGATAGGGGGAGTAGTCTGGGTAAAGATAGGAGCTCATTGGGTGCTGGTCACCTGAGCTCACACATAGAGGGAGTATATAAGGTGGGCACCATCTTAGGACAGAGTCAGTCAGTCAGTGAGTCAGCAGTAACTCCAGGAGAGGAGAAGGAAGAGGGACCCAGAGGCGCAGGACGAGAGGGGACTCCAAGATCCCAGAATAAGGACAAAAGGGTGAAGGGTCGGCAAAAGGGTACCGGATCCCAAGCTGGCGGAGGCCAAAGCAAACCTTAGCCAGGAACCGGAGGTCGTGGGCAAGATTTGCCACGACCCTCACCAAATCCACCAGAATGGCACACCGAGCATAGGGTCAGGGAAGCCAGAGAAGGTTCAACCACCAAGAGACCCGAGGGAGCCGGACATAGGTGGATCCCTGGTGAGAACGGCCAGAGAGAGAGAGAGAGAAGAAGGGAGCTCAGGACCATACTCAGGAATTGCCCGGGAGTTGACCGAGTCCCGCACCTGGTGGACGCAGCACGGCTTGGGTGGTCACTGCTGTACAGAGTGACCCGAGCAACACCAGTGAGTAAAAACCCTGAAACTGCATTTCATGCCTCTGAGTCTCCTTGCTGCACCTTCACAACCACCATCCTCCACGTCTGACCCCCTGAGGCTATACCCCTCCCGTTGGGGGTTATACTACCACAGCTGCACACACACCACCAGCCTCAGCGGACCATCCTGCAGCGGCGGCCTTTTGACCGCAAATCAACGGGTGGCGTAGTCGACACTAAGAACATCTGCAAGGACTGCCGCACACTGAGTTTGACACCCTGGGCACGGACCGGGTCACAGCCACTCGGAGACTACAACCCCCATCTGATCCGGCTCCGGGTATCCCTAACAACATGGCCCAGGGGGCGCGTCAACTTTGGCGTAGTCGGCAGGATCACGTGCCCGCAACAACCGGGTACTGCGTGCCTGAAGAAAAATTCGCATTTACCTCAAAACGAAGTCTCCCGCCAATTCCAGAGGGTCCCCGCCATCGGACGCCATCTCGGATCAGTTCCCGCCATTTGCCCGTCATCTGCAGTCTTTTCCCGCCATCTGCAGTGTTTCCCGCCACTGGGAAGCGGTTCCCGCCATCTGAGAAGATTTCCCGCCTTGGCAGAGCGGACGCCATTATGGGCGTGCCAGAGGATGGCAAGAGGCCACCTCCCATCGTGGGCCAGGATCGGAAATGGCGCCAAAAGTG
Source organism: Phyllobates terribilis (assembly GCF_046119375.1). NCBI lineage: Eukaryota > Metazoa > Chordata > Amphibia > Anura > Dendrobatidae > Phyllobates > Phyllobates terribilis. The sequence goes on from NW_027362797.1 coordinate 3,301,532, forward strand.
GAAACCGCCCCCACCAGCAGAGACTGTGATGATTGATATGTCCATCAGCGTGAGGGAACTGCCCCTGGAACTGGCAATCACAAAGTTGCCCCAGGACGACCCCCAATGTGGGCGGATACAGAACAAAAGGAAGAAGATGGGAGCAGCCTGGAGGAGTCCAGAGAGAACACACCCGGAGATGGAGGGAGAGTCAGGCAGCACCGACCCTGTGGTCAGGAGCCTGTTGCAGGCCGCCACTCCAGAAGGCCTGCTGGAGATCCTGGCGCAGCTCCCCGGAGATCGGGAGTGTGCACAGACCGCGCTGGAGGGCCTCGCACGAAGGATGGCCCGGGTGCAGCAGGAAACACTGGCGGAGTGGACCCGAGAGATGGCCCTGCAGACTGGAGCCTGCCAGCGAAGCATGCCACCCGCAGCGAGGAGCAAGTCCACCTCTGAGGACGGCGAAGGAGGGACGACGGCCGGAGACGACGCCGCGGAGGGAGCCGAAGAGATGAAGGCAGGTAATGGGGACGACAATATCCCGTGCCCAGAAGCCGTAAACCTGCCCCAGCTCCCCGTCGCAGAGCCCGAAGCCCCACTCACCGTTCCCGTAGCCGCTGCGTCATCGCTCCAAGCTAGGCCTCAAGCGGCCGGAGCCGCGGCCACGCCCCCTGTGACGTCACGCGCCTCGATCCAGAGCACGGCCAAGCAGGAGACGCCACCGGCCTGGTCGCAAGGCCGAGTGCCCCCGGGCGCCGCAGTGCCAACAGCGCCCTCTACCTCCACTGTGCCACCGGCCTGGTCACTGGGCCAGGTAACCCCGGGCGCCGCCGTCTTCACTGTGCCCTTTACATTCAGGGTGCCCCAGGTCTGGTCGCAAGGCCTGGTGAACCCGGGCGCCGCCACCACAACAGCGCCCTCAACGTCCACAGCGCCACACCTGGGTGAAGACCTATTTGCCCAGCACACATGCCCGGATGGGCAGCCCTTTGTGTGGCCACCGGAGTATTACCATCCCCGACTCCGGAAGGAAAGACCCCTGGATGAGCCCCTGATCCCGGCTCCGGCGCCCGCCAAGATCACCCCACTCTCGTTGGAGGAAGCGCAGTTTGCGTGGGACCCCACCGGAGAAGACCTCATCGGGTTCACCGAGGAGACCCGGGCAGCCGCAGCCCAGCGTGCGGAGTGCTGCCAGCAACAATTGGAGGTTTTTGCTAGAGAGCGACGAGAGAGGCGGGTCCGCGAGGAGCGGCTCCAAGTGAAGAGCGCCGAGCAGAAGAGCCGAGCCCGCAGAAACCCCCGTGCTGCCCAGCGGGACTGTAATAAAATTCCAGTTGGAGCACGGGTGGGGTTTCATCCGGGACCACAAGACCCCCGGCGACGTCTTTGTCACCCGCAGAGACGTTGAAAGTCATCTGCCGGAGGGACACAGAGGTCGTGACCTATACCTGGGTGATGAGGTCACCTTCACCCGGCATCAGTGCGCCAAGGGCCCGTATGCCCTGCACGTGCATAGACTTACTGAGAAGGAGCTACGGGGTGAGGAGGATCAAGAGGACCCGGACGGGTCTAAAGATTACCCTCAGCCAAGAGCACACCGCCACTGATGAACTGTAAATAGAATATGTAAATAGTTACCCGTGTGGGTACAAAAACTGTTGCTACCAAAGTGTAGTCCCCGTCGGGACCAGCAAGTGAATACCCGTGTGTCCCTATCCCTTAACAGGCTGAGGACTGTGAACAGCCATTCCTTTTCCCCACTGGCCGAGGACTGAGAGCGGCCATATTCCCCTTTGTACATAGTTGCGCTTCTTAAAGCGCCCCCTACCGGTTTTATAGGAAACTGTTGTTTTTACTACAAGAGACTGTTGCACTTTACCCGGTCACAAGTTGCACCGTGGCCGGAGGAACAAGAATGTTTATATGAAAAAGTTTTATGCTGATAATATATATATTGTTTTATATGTTTATGATGTTTTGAAAAAAATTGTATGTTTTTGGATATTGGTATTCTTTTACAGCCCGAGGACGTGCTGTGATTTACCAGGGGGGAATGTAGCACCCTGAGGACTCGGCTGCTACAGGGGTATTGCACCTCAAGCCAGAGGTGTGGTATTCCACTCCCGGGTAAGGATGGAGTGTGGAACTGAGCTCAGAAGGCTGCATGCACTACATACATCCCATTTCCGGGGGACAGAACTACGGTACTCCCACCAGTATATGTGCAGGTACGACAGCGTCTGTCCCTGGCTGGAGTGGGAGGGGGGTGGAACATCCCAGTAGTGTAGGGGCAGATAGGGGGAGTAGTCTGGGTAAAGATAGGAGCTCATTGGGTGCTGGTCACCTGAGCTCACACATAGAGGGAGTATATAAGGTGGGCACCATCTTAGGACAGAGTCAGTCAGTCAGTCAGTCAGTCAGTGAGTCAGCAGTAACTCCAGGAGAAGAGAAGGAAGAGGGACCCAGAGGCACAGGACGAGAGGGGACCCCAAGATCCCAGAATAAGGACAAAAGGGTGAAGGGTCGGCAAAAGGGTACCGGATCCCAAGCTGGCGGAGGCCAAAGCAAACCTTAGCCAGGAACCGGAGGTCGTGGGCAAGATTTGCCACGACCCTCACCAAATCCACCAGAATGGCACACCGAGCATAGGGTCAGGGAAGCCAGAGAAGGTTCAACCACCAAGAGACCCGAGGGAGCCAGACATAGGTGGATCCCTGGTGAGAACGGCCAGAGAGAGAGAGAGAGAAGAAGGGAGCTCAGGACCATACTCAGGAATTGCCCGGGAGTTGACCGAGTCCCGCACCTGGTGGACGCAGCACGGCTTGGGTGGTCACTGCTGTACAGAGTGACCCGAGCAACACCAGTGAGTAAAAACCCTGAAACTGCATTTCATGCCTCTGAGTCTCCTTGCTGCACCTTCACAACCACCATCCTCCACGTCTGACCCCCTGAGGCTATACCCCTCCCGTTGGGGGTTATACTACCACAGCTGCACACACACCACCAGCCTCAGCGGACCATCCTGCAGCGGCGGCCTTTTGACCGCAAATCAACGGGTGGCGTAGTCGACACTAAGAACATCTGCAAGGACTGCCGCACACTGAGTTTGACACCCTGGGCACGGACCGGGTCACAGCCACTCGGAGACTACAACCCCCATCTGATCCGGCTCCGGGTATCCCTAACAACATGGCCCAGGGGGCGCGTCATAAACACTGTAACTACAGTATGCCTGGACAACACCTTTAATTCTGTGCTCTCAGCAGACAATGTTTTTGCTCTGCCTACCTACAACATATATATAGTAATCTGAAGGGGTTTTCCAGGCTTAAGATACTGGTAAGTTATTCTTAGGATAGGTCATCAATATCAGATGCATGGTGTCCCAGAACGCAGTACCCCACCAATCAACTGTTTTCAGCTCTGGCAGCGGGGGGATGTGAAAGTGACCCATGCAGACCCCCACAGCTCTGTTCACGGTGTATTGGCTGTTCTGTGTGCAGCTCTTATAGCATAGTGGATAAAAACTGAGCTGAAATATTCATGAACAGCCAATAGGCCACCAACCGGACCATGCTGTTCACTCCATTCACTGGTTACATCTGGCAGCCACCAGAGCTGAAAACAGCTAATCGGTGGGGGTGCCGGATATTGATCCTGAAACACCTCTTCTATGTGCACACCGAGTCTTTTTTGCTGTTTTCAGAGCAGATCCTCTAAGTTTTTGAGGAGGATTTGGAGAGTTTCCGCTCAGTCTCTGCTCCAATACAGCCTCAAAAACTCCTGTGTGCACATATCTGAAGTGAAATTTCACATTTGGCGATCACTGACTATATTATTTTAACAAAAGAACTAACAGCCTAGTAATACATATGCAAATCAACAGAAATAAAACTGGTAAAAAACACAACAGAATTCAATTTGTAGTAAATCACTTAATGACCACACGCTTGTTACAATTCCTCTGCCACTGGAAACCTGCAGCGTGTGGAGGGTCTTCCTGAGGAAGATGAAACTTGAGCGTTAGGGCGCAGACAGACAGCCATATAACTCGGGTGAAGATCGCATCGCAATCCTCGGACTGGCTGTCGGCTCCTGACCTGAGCGTGACAGCTGCAGAGAAATACATGCTGCCACGCTCAGGTCAGGAGCCGACAGCCAGTCCGAATATTGCGATGCGATCCTCACCTGAGTTATACGGCTGTCTGTCTACGACCTTAGGCCACATTTATACGTTCAGTATTTGGTCAGTATTTTACATCAGTATTTGTAAGCCAAAACCAGGAGTGGGTGAAAAATGCAGAACTGGTGACGTGTTTGTATTATACTTTTCCTCTGATTGTTCCACTCCTGGCTTTGGCATATAAATACTGAGGTAAAATACTGACCATATACTGAACGTGTGAACGTGGTCTTAGAATTGGTGCGAACCAAGTCACAGGATCTAATTCATCGGCCACGTCCGTAATCTGTGCTTGCTGGATGGGAGGCCTGAATATCACTTCTTACCTCCTGGCATCGGTGGATCTTTTTTTGATTAGTCGGCCTGGTGCGACATCACATGTACATCACACTCCAACAATGATGTGGTGCCAGGCCGGAGGAGCCGAAGATGCCGTTAGGCAAGAGGCGGTTCTCAGGGCGCCCTTAGAGCAGACACAGATTACTGACCTGGCCAATTGATTGGGTCCTGCAAATCAATTCGCACCAATTCTATTATTACACTATTCTATCCAACAAGACAATGTTCCCAAAAGTCCACCAAGGCATGGTTTCAGAAGAAGTCTTGGAAGATTCTGAGGTGGCTGTCACAGTCGCCTGACTTGAAACCCATAGAAATTTTTGTTGGGATTTGAAGAAGGCGGTTGCAACATGGAAAGCCAAGAAAATTAGTGACCTGTAGACCATGATAAATGGGTTAAGATTCCCCAAGAATACTACCAGAAGCTATGTCTGGCTGGGTATCACCATTGCAATTCTACTAAGTAGAGTTAGCAGCGTGGTGGTGTAACACAGCGTGGAGCAGTAGCCGTGGGCGAGGCACTCGTCTCCAGCGCCCCGGCACATTACATGAAAGTGAAGGTCCTGGCTGGGTGTGTGGATTTATGCTGTGAGATCCTTACACCCATGCAGGCCAAATGTAGCTAATGTTGCTGGTTTTCCAGGACTAGATGTTTCACAGTTCAATGAGAGAGGCCATCATTAGAAAGTAAACTCTACTGAACGGCAACTTGATCAGGGTTATAAACAAGGGATAGCGGGTACAAAGTCTTAAAGACGTTTCCTTTACTGTATGAAGCAATTTCCACACAGTATCATTCCTCTGTAGTATACTCCAGGGCTTTCTATATCTGCTGTTCCTCCCTACTTCGCCACAATCCAGCTTTAACGCAGCGGTCCTGATCAACAAGCCTCCACTACTTGTTCAGCAGTTCCGCATCCTATTTCTTCCACTACTGTGGCCCTGGAGCTCCTGCTCGGGACCCTTCACTAGTCTCAGTCTCAAAGTCCTGTTAAGGACATTTCTTTCTGCGTTACAAGCCCAAGGTCTCATGGCTAGGCGTCCACTCCAAGGACCCGTCTCCGGGAGGCCACTCTGTCTCGTCAGTCACTTTTCCTCAGGATCTCACTCTCCCTTCCCTTCAGTCTCCTCTCATTCAGGGTCGCCCTCCAATGCAGCACTGCTCACTATGGACCTTTTAGTCCGCTAACTTTGTAATCTCGATCCTATCTGACTTCCTAGCAGTAGTCACTTTCCCTTATACTAGCCCCTCCAACTGTGGCCTAGTCCCAACCTTTAACTCTAACTTACGCTATGGTCAATTGTAATGCACACGCCCGGACTGACTGGCGTGTGCGTGTTTATGTAGTGATTCCACTGTGCCATGAACCGGAGAGTGCCTGGAGGGGCGTAACTAAGTATCTGCCCGATCCGACCAAGGTCGCACGACAGCATACGACGCCAGTGCACCAGGGAGGAACCGAGCAGAGGAACCAGGGTCTACTCCAGGTCAGACTCCGGACACGGCTGTTGACCCACACCGGGGAATACAGCAACAGGCAGACTAGAGCGCAGGCTGGGTAGGGTCCAGTACAGACTGGGAGACAAGTTCGAAAACCGCAGACGCGGTGGACAGAGCTGAGCAAAGCGAAAACCGCAGACGCGGTGGACAGAGCTGAGCAAAGCGAAAACCGCAGACGCGGTGGACAGAGCTGAGCAAAGCGAAAACCGCGGACGCGGTGGACAGAGCTGAGCAAAGCGAAAACCGCGGACGCGGTGGACAGAGCTGAGCAAAGCGAAAACCGCGGACGCGGTGGACAGAGCTGAGCAAAGCGAAAACCGCGGACGCGGTGGACAGAGCTGAGCAAAGCGAAAACCACGGACGCGGTGGACAGAGCTGAGCAAAGCAAAAACCGCGGACGCGGTGGACAGAGCTGAGCAAAGCGAAAACCGCGGACGCGGTGGACAGAGCTGAGCAAAGCGAAAACCGCAGACGCGGTGGACAGAGCTGAGCAAAGCGAAAACCGCAGACGCGGTGGACAGAGCTGAGCAAAGCGAAAACCGCAGACGCGGTGGACAGAGCTGAGCAAAGCGAAAACCGCAGACGCGGTGGACAGAGCTGAGCAAAGCGAAAACCGCAGACGCGGTGGACAGAGCTGAGCAAAGCGAAAACCGCAGACGCGGTGGACAGAGCTGAGCAAAGCGAAAACCGCGGACGCGGTGGACAGAGCTGAGCAAAGCGAAAACCGCGGACGCGGTGGACAGAGCTGAGCAAAGCGAAAACCGCGGACGCGGTGGACAGAGCTGAGCAAAGCGAAAACCGCGGACGCGGTGGACAGAGCTGAGCAAAGCGAAAACCGCAGACGCGGTGGACAGAGCTGAGCAAAGCGAAAACCGCAGACGCGGTGGACAGAGCTGAGCAAAGCGAAAACCGCAGACGCGGTGGACAGAGCTGAGCAAAGCGAAAACCGCAGACGCGGTGGACAGAGCTGAGCAAAGCGAAAACCGCAGACGCGGTGGACAGAGCTGAGCAAAGCGAAAACCGCAGACGCGGTGGACAGAGCTGAGCAAAGCGAAAACCGCAGACGCGGTGGACAGAGCTGAGCAAAGCGAAAACCGCAGACGCGGTGGACAGAGCTGAGCAAAGTGAAAACCACAGACGCGGTGGACAGAGCTGAGCAAAGCGAAAACCGCAGACGCGGTGGACAGAGCTGAGCAAAGCGAAAACCGCAGACGCGGTGGACAGAGCTGAGCAAAGCGAAAACCGCAGACGCGGTGGACAGAGCTGAGCAAAGCGAAAACCGCAGACGCGGTGGACAGAGCTGAGCAAAGCGAAAACCGCAGACGCGGTGGACAGAGCTGAGCAAAGCGAAAACCGCAGACGCGGTGGACAGAGCTGAGCAAAGCGAAAACCGCAGACGCGGTGGACAGAGCTGAGCAAAGCGAAAACCGCAGATGCGGTGGACAGAGCTGAGCAAAGTGAAAACCACAGACGCGGTGGACAGAGCTGAGCAAAGCGAAAACCGCAGACGCGGTGGACAGAGCTGAGCAAAGCGAAAACCGCAGACGCGGTGGACAGAGCTGAGCAAAGCGAAAACCGCAGACGCGGTGGACAGAGCTGAGCAAAGCGAAAACCGCAGACGCGGTGGACAGAGCTGAGCAAAGCGAAAACCGCAGACGCGGTGGACAGAGCTGAGCAAAGCGAAAACCGCAGACGCGGTGGACAGAGCTGAGCAAAGCGAAAACCGCAGACGCGGTGGACAGAGCTGAGCAAAGCGAAAACCGCAGACGCGGTGGACAGAGCTGAGCAAAGCGAAAACCGCAGACGCGGTGGACAGAGCTGAGCAAAGCGAAAACCGCAGACGCGGTGGACAGAGCTGAGCAAAGCGAAAACCGCAGACGCGGTGGACAGAGCTGAGCAAAGCGAAAACCGCAGACGCGGTGGACAGAGCTGAGCAAAGCGAAAACCGCAGACGCGGTGGACAGAGCTGAGCAAAGCGAAAACCGCAGACGCTGTGGACAGAGCTGAGCAAAGCGAAAACCGCAGACGCGGTGGACAGAGCTGAGCAAAGCGAAAACCGCAGACGCTGTGGACAGAGCTGAGCAAAGCGAAAACCGCAGACGCGGTGGACAGAGCTGAGCAAAGCGAAAACCGCAGACGCGGTGGACAGAGCTGAGCAAAGCGAAAACCGCAGACGCGGTGGACAGAGCTGAGCAAAGCGAAAACCGCAGACGCGGTGGACAGAGCTGAGCAAAGCGAAAACCGCAGACGCGATGGACAGAGCTGAGCAAAGCGAAAACCGCAGACGCGGTGGACAGAGCTGAGCAAAGCGAAAACCGCAGACGCGGTGGACAGAGCTGAGCAAAGCGAAAACCGCAGACGCGGTGGACAGAGCTGAGCAAAGCGAAAACCGCAGACGCGGTGGACACAGCTGAGCAAAGCGAAAACCGCAGACGCGGTGGACAGAGCTGAGCAAAGCGAAAACCGCAGACGCGGTGGACAGAGCTGAGCAAAGCGAAAACCGCAGACGCGGTGGACAGAGCTGAGCAAAGCGAAAACCGCAGACGCGGTGGACAGAGCTGAGCAAAGCGAAAACCGCAGACGCGGTGGACAGAGCTGAGCAAATCGAAAACCGCAGACGCGGTGGACAGAGCTGAGCAAAGCGAAAACCGCAGACGCGGTGGACAGGGCTGAGCAAAGCAAAACCGCAGACGCGGTGGGGACAGGGCTCTGTTCACACGGAACAGACTAGAAGGGAAAGGCAGAACCAGATACCCACAGGGTACTTGCAGAGAAGTAGCGAGTGGACCACAATCTCACAAACGGAAGTACAGTGACAACGAGCAGGAGTTAGGTACGAGTTCAGACTCTGCAGAAAAAGGGAAAGTACAGACATAGAGAAAAACAAAACAGGCTAGGAGAGTATTCAGACAAGAACAGACACAGCAGCAAGATACAGGAGCGGGTTCACACAGGCCGGGAAATACAGCCTCCAGGATAGGCAGAAGACAACAGGCTAGAAGATAATACAGACAGGACACAGTTCAGACACGGGAACTGATACCGAAGGCAGGAAACATAAACGGGACTTGGCATATCAGTGACCAAAGGCCAACTGACAGAACACAATGCTCAGGCAGGGATTCATTGGAGCAGCTGGGTTAAATACCAGATGGCAGACAGCAATAGGCTGGGGACGCACAAGGGGTGTGTCTGCAGCAGGTACAAAAAGCAGGAAGTGATCGGGCGCCGCCCTTAAGCAGCAGACACAGAGGCAAACAGACAGCATGGAGGGAAGCCAGGCTAGCAAACTGGACTGGAGATCAAGTGCGCCCTCTTGCACAGTGGGAGATGGACCACTATGCAAGGACGCCGCCAGGTATGTTACATCAATTATATACACTACCAACATCATTAACATATTTATCGCTTTACACTATTCATATTACATCACAATACTATTAACACTTATCACATTACACAATATTTTTAAGATCCAGGACACAATTCACATGACATAATACAAAATGAATTTGTTTCTTCAGAGAGGAAACGCGGACAGCCTGTCCAAGGAGTTTGTATCTTCTCCCCATGTTTGTGTGGGTTTCCTTCGGGTCCGGTTTCTTCCCACACTCTAAAGACATACTGATAGGGAATCTAGATTGTGAGCTCCAATGGGGACAGTCATGATAATATCTGTAAAGTGCTGTGGAATATGATGGAGCTATAAAAGAAAGCAAAATAAATAAGTAATAAGGATGTTTGTCAAAAAGGAGATGAATAATTCTGAGACTGTAATAGTCATTAAAAATCATCTTTTTTGATGAATTTGGAGAGACCACTTGTTATATTAGTTGTGTTGAGCTATATAAATAGTTTTTGTTTCATTTGTTTGTTTCCCACAAACAGCAGAAAGTTTGTACATTTTTACTAATAAACCTAATATGCAGTGGTGATTAAATAATTTTGATTGCAACTGTGGACATACTTCCAAAATACAGTACTTTATAGAAATGCAGTAAAATAGGGGTCGTTTATTTGTTATGTTATTTCCTCCCACAGATTCCTGGCCCCCATTGTGTCTCATTCTTGGCCCCCATTGTGTCTCATTCTTCCACCCATTGTGTATCCATCCTGGTCCCCAGGCCCGATATGATGTCTCATCCTGGTCCCCAGGCCCCATATGATATCCCATCCTGGTTCCCAGGGCCCATATGATGTCCCATCCTGGCCCTCGGGCCCCATATGATGTCCCATCCTGGCCCTCGGGCCCCATATGATGTCCCATCCTGGCCCCCAGGCCCTATATGATGTCCCATCCTGGTCCCCAGTTCCCATATGAAGTCCCATCCTGGCCCCATGTGATGTCCCATCCTGGCCCCCAGGCCCCATATGATGTCCCATCCTGGCCAATATGCCCCATATGATGTCCCATCCTGGCCAATATGCCCCATATGATGTACCATCCTGGTACCATCAAAAAATAAAAAAATGCTTTTCCATACCTGGCCACGGTCCCGTTGCGTCCTCTTCCTTATCCATTTGAGGCGTTGCCACGCTGCCGCATGGCTGTGACTTAATTCGCCGGCAATGTGCGCACCGATGTCAGCTGCCAGCCTCCAGGTGGTTGGCAGCTGGTAACTGTTGCTGTCAGGGTCAGCTACAGGTTTTCGTGGGCCCCAGGTGAAAGTCTCAATGGGCCCCTTTAACACATACCACGATTAATGATGCACAGATAAGAAATAAAGGTATAGTACAATGTCAAAGATTTAACTTACTACTTACATCAGGAGTGATATCTATTGTAAATTCTACAATGACTCAGAAACTGGCGAATCCTTGCAGCGCACACTATGTGCACTACATTTTAGACCGAACAGTATAGTCTTCTGTACAGAATTGTGGGCACTACATAGTCTTCTGTACAGAATTGTGGGCACCACATAGTCTTCTGTACAGAATTGTGGGCACCACATAGTCTTTTGCACAGAATTGTGGCCACCACATAGTCCCCCGCACCGAATTGTGGCCACCACATAGTCCCCCGCACCCAATTGTGGCCACCACATAGTCCCCCGCACCCAATTGTGGCCACCACATAGTCCCCCTCACCGAATTGTGGCCACCTCATAGTCCCCCTCACCGAATTGTGGCCACCACATAGTCCCCTGCATTGAATTGTGGCCACCACATAGTCCTCCATATAGAACCTCCGTACAGAATTGTGGGCATCACATAGTCCCCCGTACAGAATTGCGGGCACCACATAGTCCCCCGTACAGAATTGCGGGCACCACATAGTCCCCCATACAGAATTGTGTGCACCACATAGTCCCCTGTACTGAATTGTGCGCACCACATAGTCTCCCGAACAGAATTGTGCGCACCACATAGTCTCCCGTACAGAATTGTGCGCACCACATAGTCCTCCGTACAGAATTGTGGGCACCACATAGTCCTCCGGACAGAATTGTGGGCACCACATAGTCCTCCGGACAGAATTGTGGGCACAACATAGTCCTCCGTTCAGAATTGTGGGCACCACATAGTCCTCCGTACAGAATTGTGGGCAACACATTGTCCTCCGGACAGAATTGTGGGCACCACATAGTCCACCGGACAGAATTGTGGGCACCACATAGTCCTCTGGACAGAATTGTGGGCTCCACATAGTCCTCTGGACAGAATTGTGGGCACCACATAGTCCTCCGTACAATATTACGGGCCCCATATATTGTGCCATACAGTATATAATGGCCACATACAGTACAGACCAAAAGTTTGGACACACCTTCTCATTTAAAGATTTTTCTGTATTTTCATGACTATGAAAATTGTACATTCACACTGAAGGCATCAAAACTATGAATTAACACATGTGGAATTATATACTTAACAAAAAAGATTGAAACAACTGAAAATATGTCTTATATTCTAGGTTCTTCAAAGTAGCCACCTTTTGCTTTGATGACTGCTTTCCACACTCTTTGCATTCTCTTGATGAGCTTCAAGAGGTAGTCACCGGAAATGGTCTTCCAACAATCTTGAAGGAGTTCCCAGAGATGCTTAGCACTTGTTGGCCCTTTTGTCTTCACTCTGCGGTCCAGCTCACCCCAAACCATCTTGATTGGGTTCAGGTCTGGTGACTGTGGAGGCCAGGTCATCTGGCGTAGCACCCCATCACTCTCCTTCTTGGTCAAATAGCCCTTACACAGCCTGGAGGTGTGTTTGGGGTCATTGTCCTGTTGAGAAATAAATGATGGTCCAACTAAAGGCAAACCAGATGGAATAGCATGCCGCTGCAAGATGCCGTGGTAGCCATGCTTGTTGAGTATGCCTTCAATTTTGAATAAATCCCCAACAGTGTCACCAGCAAAGCACCCCCACACCATCACACCTCCTCCTCCATGCTTCACGGTGGGAACCAGGCATGTAGAGTCCATCTGTTCACCTTTTCTGCGTCGCACAAAGACACGGTGGTTGGAACCAAAGATCTCAAATTTGGACTCATCAGACCAAGGCACAGATTTCCACTGGTCTAATGTCCATTCCTTCTGTTCTTTAGCCCAAACAAGTCTCTTCTGCTTGTTGCCTTTCCTTAGCAGTGGTTTCCTAGCAGCTAATTTACCATGAAGGCCTGCTGCACAAAGTCTCCTCTTAACAATTGTTGTAGAGATGTGTCTGCTGCTAGAACTCTGTGTGGCATTGACCTGGTCTCTAATCTGAGCTGCTGTTAACCTGCGATTTCTGAGGCTGGTGACTCGGATAAACTTATCCTCAGAAGCAGAGGTGACTCTTGGTCTTCCTTTCCTGGGGCGGTCCTCATGTGAGCCAGTTTCTTTATGGCGCTTGATGGTTTTTGCAACTGCACTTGGGGACACTTTCAAAGTTTTCCCAATTTTTCGCACTGACTGACCTTCATTTCTTAAAGTAATGATGGCCACTCCTTTTTCTTTACTTAGCTGCTTTTTTCTTGCCATAATACAAATTCTAACAGTCTATTCAGTAGGACTATCAGCTGTGTATCCACCTGACGTCTGTACAACACAACTGATCGTCCCAACCCCATTTATAAGGCAAGAAATCCCACTTATTAAACCTGATAGGGCACACCTGTGAAGTGAAAACCATTTCCGGTGACTACCTCTTGAAGCTCATCAAGAGAATGCCAATAGTGTGCAAAGCAATCATCAAAGCAAAAGGTGGCTACTTTGAAGAACCTAGAATATAAGACATATTTTCAGTTGTTTCACACTTGTTTGTTAAGTATATAATTCCACATGTGTTAATTCATAATTTTGATGCTTTCACTGTGAATGTACAATTTTCAAAGTCATGAAAATACAGAAAAATCATTAAATGAGAAGGTGTGTCCAAACTTTTGGTCTGTACTGTATATTGTTCCATACAGTATAATGTCCCCATATAATGCTCCATACAGTATAATGCCCTATATGTTGCTCTATACAGTATACAATGACCCCATTTATTGCTCCATACAGTATACAATGACTCCATATATTGCTCCATACAGTATACAATGACCCCATATATTGCTCCATACAGTATACAATTGCCCATACAGTATAATGGGCCCCATGTCGTGCTCCATACATAAAAAAAAATAAAATATTTACCACTCCTCATTGCCCGCTGGTCGCTGCTCCAGTCTCCTCAGCGTCTTCTGGCTCTCTGTACTGCTCAGCACAGAGGGTGCGCTGTAGTGATGTCATTGCACCCTCTGCCCTGACACGTCAGCGTCAGAAGACTCTGAAAAGAGTAGACCAGAGCAGCCGTTAACGGGAAGATTTGAGCATTTCCGAGGACGCACGTTCAGTTACTGAGCGAATGACCAAATCCCCTCCCCTGGGCCCCCCTCCTCACTGGGGCTCCATACACTAGTAAGGGCAGTAATGCCCTGATGGCGGCCCTGGAGTCGGATGATGGACCGATCTTCTAGTCAGATGCTGCTCCATCCGCAGTCATTATACAGTTGTGTTTAAAAGTTTACATAGCCCTTCAGAATTTTTACTTTCTTGGCCTTGTTTCAGAGAATATGAATGATAACAAAAAATCTTTTTCTCTACTCATGGCTATTGGTTGGGGGAAGCCATTTATTGTCAAACTACTGTGATTTTTCTTTTTAAATCTTAATGACAACCAAAAACATCCAAATGACCCTGATCAATAGTTCACATACCCCACTTCTTAATAACGTGTATTGCCCCTCTAACATCAATGACAGCTTGAAGTCTTTTGTGGTAGTTGTTGATGAGGTTCTTTATTTTCTCAGATGGTAAAAAGCCTCCAGTTCCTGTAAATTCCTGGGCTGTCTAGCATGAACTGCACGCTTGAGATCTCCCCAGAGTGGCTCAATGATATTTACGTCAGGAGACTGGGATGACCACACCAGAACCTTCACTTTGTTCTGCTGTAGCCAATGACAGATCGACTTGGCCTTGTGTTTTGGATCATTGTCATGTTGGAACACCGCTAGTTTTTAGACAGTCCTGAATTTCAGCTGATGTTATTTGTGGGTTTTTCTTTGCATCCCGAACAATTTTCCTGGCCGAAATTTTTGTTGGTCTACCTGACCGTGGTTTGGTTTTCACAGAGCCCCTTATTTTCCATTTGTTAATCACAGTCTGAACGCTGCTGACTGACATTATCAGACTGACATTATCAATTCCATGGATATTTTTTTGTATACTTTTCCTGTGTTATACAGTTCAACTACCTTTTCCCATAGATCCGTTGACAATTCTTTTGCTTTCCCCATGACTCACAATTCAGAAATGTCAGTAGCTGGATGAAAGATGCAAGAGTCTGTCTGGATCCCAGAAACTCACTTAGCTTTTATGCACAAAAACTACAAGCAAACAGGTCACAGGTGAGGATGTTACCTTTAGTAGCTATTCAAACCTATTTGTGTCAAATTCTGTGCATGTTATCAGGCCAAAATCACCAGGGTATGTGAACTTTTGATCGGGGTCATTTGGATGTTTTTGGTTGTCATTAAGATTTAAAAAGAGAAAACACAGTAGTTTGACAATAAATGGCTTCACCCAACCAATAACCATGAGTGGAGAAAAAGGTTTTTTGTTATCATTCGTATTCTCTGAAACAAGGCCAAGAAAGGAAAAATTCTGCAGGGATATGTAAACTTTTGAGCACAACTGTATATCTAACAAGAGAGGACTCTATGTAAAAGAGAAATCACTGTGATTAACAAAAATAACGAGAATACGCTATGTAAGGGGCGGTATGTAACAAGACATACTACGTCCCCACCATGGTGCATGACGTCATTGCCATGTGCCCCCAGTTACCGGCACGCAGATGTCAGCTGCCGACTCCTGATTGGCTGCCCGCGTGTATTGCAGTGAAGAGATCTGGTGGGTCCCCTGCGGCACATTACATTACATTTCAGCTGCATGTGCATCCAGGCCCCTCCACCTCTGGGCCCCCGGCTGCACCGGCGATATTTCCACCCCTGGTGCAGTGAGTATCTGGGATCCCTAACATCACAGCTGAGCCTAGAGCACATGCAATGCCGTCCCTGGTACGCCATACTATGTATATTACTTACCGTACATCAGCAACTGGGTGAGCAATGTTTACTTACAACACAAGTGTTCTCACATTATCGTTGGTGCAATTAAGGTATTTTTTTGTATTATATGCACACTACTTGTGATCTGGCACAGAATAAAAATACATTTTTGTTATATCATTATGACATATGAGGAGATTGCACACATGTGCACTATGCTTTCCTGATGTATATTAACCCGTTTAGAGCCCAGGCCGTATTAGTACGCACATTTGCGTACTGCCCGTTCAGTGAGGGCTGCTGCGCTGAGCCCTCACTGAACGGAGCACATGTCAGCTGATTCTTACAGCTGACATGTGCCCGCAACAGCCGCGGGTGGAATCGCGATCCACCCGCGGCTGTTAACCTGTTAAATGCCGCTGTCAATCTCCGACAGCGGCATTTAACGCGCGCTTCCTGGAAGCACGTCCTAAGCCCCGCCCACCGGCGACCCCGTCACGTGATCGCGGGTCGCCGATGGGCGTGCATGACAACCCAGGGTCTGCAGCAGACGCCTGTGGTTGTCATGATCTGGTCGCTATGAGCGCCACCTAGTGGTCGGCGCTCATAGCACAGGACCAATTCTGCTATATGCAGGGGATCTGCTCGTCCCCTGTATGTAGCAGAGCCGATCAGACAACTGCTGCTTCTAGTCTCCTATGGAGACTATAGAAGCATGCAGTAAGTGAAAAAAAAAAGTTTTAAAAAAATATAAAAGTTTAAATCACCCCCCTTTTGCCCCATTCAAAATAAAATAATAAAAAATAAACCCCACATACACATATTTGGTATCGCCGCGTTCAGAATCGCCCGATCTATCAATATAAAAAAAGAATTAATCCGATCGGTAAACGGCGTAACAAGAAAAAAATTCTAAACGCCAGAATTATGTTTTTTGGTCGCCGCAAAATTGCAATAAAATGCAATAACGGGCGATCAAAACATCGGATCTACACCAAAATGTTATCAATAAAAACGTCAGCCTGGCACGCAAAAAATAAGCCCTCACCCAGCCCCAGATCCCGAAAAATGGAGACACTACAGGTCTCAAAAAATGGCGCTATTTTTTTATTTTTTTTTTTACCAAATTTTGGAATTTTTTTTCACCACTAAAATATAAAAGAACGTATACATGTTTGGTGTCTATGAACTCGTAATGACCTGTAGAATAAGAGTGGCAGGTCAGTTTTAGCATTCAGTGAACGTGGTAAAACAAATAAATAAAAAACAACTGTGGTATTGCACTTTTTTTGCAATTTTACCGCACTTGGAATTTTTTTCCAGTTTTCCCGTACATGATATGGTAAAACTAGTAATGGCGTTGAAAAGTACAACTCGTCCCGCAAAAAATAAGCCCTCACATGGCCATATTGACCAAACAATAAAAACACTATGGCTCTGGGAACAAGGGGAGCAAAAAACGAAAAAGCAAAAACGACAAAACCCAAGGTTGCGAAAGGGTTAATCACTGATTATGGCGTGTAACCTATATATACCTTGTTTCTGCACTGTGAATGCTCATTGCTCACAGCTAAAAGAGATTAAACGTCGCACATACATGCTTGAGAAAAAAACATTTTTTTTACCATCATGTCTGGGGTGCTGACATTTTTTGCTGTATATCACTATAAATATGTATCTAAATCAATCTCTAATCATATGGTTACTATTTTTTTATATGTAAAGCAATAACTGCACACCTGTCCTCATATATGAAATGTATATCTACAGACTCGAGCCAACCGATCACAGGATCTATTGTAGTCGGACCAAGGTCCTGCAAACTTCTTCAGCTGGTATTGGGACACAAGCATCCTGGATGTATGTGGCATTTACAAGGACACACTATTTCTTGACAGACCCAATAACTTTGAATGACCCTGATCTGATAACCATGGAGTCGTATGGATCTTTTTATTCGGCTCTACATTACACTGTATTATATACTGATGCTGGATACACAGTGACTTTGGCCATGGCACAGGTTGTGTAGCACAAAATCATTGTAACTGCTGCTACATTACATAGGAGTAGAAAAAAGTGAATAGGGTCCAATACATTACGTCCCCTAGGTACTGTGACAAGCAATTGAAAAAAAACGTAACTTGGCACATTACCGCAGGGGTCACAATGTTCATGCCTGGTGTCAGCACTCAGCACCCGGGCAAGTACCGGGGCCCTGAGCAGGTGGGGGGGACCACTCGCTGTCGGGCATGCCGGCTCGCTATGGGACCCACTCCCCTGCTTGCTCAGGGCCCCGGCACAATAATTACCTCTCCCCGTGCCTCAGCAGCAGGTCCTGCATCTTTCACGGCTGCTGCACTGTGACGTCTCAGGTCAGAGGGCTCGATGATGTCTTTCCACTGCGCCCTCTCTTGAGCAGTCACAACACAGAGCGGGAAGACGGCAACGTGGCTGAAGAGTCCAGAGCAGCGGCAGCAGGTGAGGAGAAGTGAGGTAAGTATTTGATTTTTTTTTAATGTATGGAGGCATGGGGCATTATATGGGGGGGATGTGACATCCTGCATGGGGCTCTATATGGGGGGGGTGTCATCCTGCATGGGTCACTATATGAGGGGGTGTCATCCTGCATGAGGCATTATTTTGGGGGGTGACATCCTGCATGGGGCATTATATGGGGGGGGGGTGACATCCTGCATGGGGCATTATATGGGGGGAACAACTTGCATGGGGCATTATGTGGGGGACACAGCCTGCATGGGGCATTATATGGAGGACACAGCCTGCATGGGGCATTATGTGGGGGTACAGCCTGCTTGGGGTATTATGTGGGGGCATAGCCTGCATTGAGCGTTATATGGGGGCCAGTATCCTGTATGGAGCGTTATATGGGAGCCAGTATCCTGTATGGAGCGTTATATGGGGGCCAGTATCCTGTATGGAGCGTTATATGAGGGCCAGTATCCTGTATGGAGCGTTATATGGGGGCCAGTATCCTGTATGGTGCGCTATATGGGGGCCAGTATCCTGTATGGAGCATTTTATGGGGGCCAGTATTCTGCTTGGAGCGTTATATGGGGACCAATATTTCGCATGGAGCATTTTATGAGGTCCATTATTCTGCATGGAGCATTTTATGGGGTCCATTATTCTCTATGGAGCATTATATGGGGTCTATTATTCTGTATGGAGCAATATATGGGGTCCATAATACTGTATAGAGGACTATGTGGTGCCCATAATACTGTATGGAGGACTACACTATCCAGTCTGCACTGTGCGCTGCAAGGATTCGCCGATTTCTGTGCTATTCTAGAATTTACAATAGACATCGCTCATGTTATGTAAGAAGTGAAATCTTTGGCATTGTACTATATATATATATTTCTCTGCGTTTTCTGTGAATCATGAATCGTGGTATGTATTAAAGGGGCCCACTGAGACTCTTTCGCCCAGGGCCCACAAAAACCTGGAACCGGCCTTGACAATGTGATCCTACTCACTAGTATCATCCAGCATCATATAAGCAGAGGGTAGTGCTGGATACTTGGGCCAGGCAGTTCTAGCTCTGCCTGTGAGTTTAGAAAAAAGCAAAGGGAGTTGCCTAGTCTGGAGAGGAGCATGTAAACAAACTGGGTGCAGGCAATGAAGTGAAATTCAGGACAAACAAAAGTTAGAAACCAAAATTTTTTTATAGGGATATTATAAATTACAATAGAGCACAGATAATCTTAAAAATTGGATTTTAGGGTCGGGCAACCTCTTTAAATTGGTGCCAGATGGAATTTTGCTGTTTTTTGTTGCCAGATGGTATTAGCTGGTTGTTGCTGTTGCCAGATGGTATTAGCTGGTTGTTGTTGTTGCCAGATGGTATTAGCTGGTTGTTGTTGTTGCCAGATGGTATTAGCTTTTTGTTGTTGTTGCCAGATGGTATTAGCTGGTTGTTGTTGTTGCCAGATGGTATTAGCTGGTTGTTGTTGTTGCCAGATGGTATTAGCTGGATGTTGTTTTTGTTGCCAGATGGTATTAGCTAGTTGTTGTTGCCAGATGGTATTAGCTGGTTGTTGTTGCCAGATGGTATTAGCTGGTTGTTGCTGTTGCCAGATGGTATTAGCTGGTTGTTGTTGTTGCCAGATGGTATTAGCTGGTTGTTGTTGTTGCCAGATGGTATTAGCTTTTTGTTGTTGTTGCCAGATGGTATTAGCTGGTTGTTGTTGCCAGATGGTATTAGCTGGTTGTTGCTGTTGCCAGATGGTATTAGCTTTTTGTTGTTGTTGCCAGATGGTATTAGCTGGTTGTTGTTGTTGCCAGATGGTATTAGCTGGTTGTTGTTGTTGCCAGATGGTATTAGCTGGTTGTTGTTGTTGCCAGATGGTATTAGCTGGATGTTGTTTTTGTTGCCAGATGGTATTAGCTAGTTGTTGCCAGATGGTATTAGCTGGTTGTTGTTGCCAGATGGTATTAGCTGGATGTTGTTCTTGTTGCCAGATGGTATTAGTTGGTTGTTGTTGCCAGTTGGAATTAGCTGATTGTTGTTGTTGCCAGATGGTATTGGCTGGTGGTGGTGCTTGTTGGAGGATGTTATTAGCTGGTGGTGGTACTTGTTGCCGGATGGTATTGGCTGGTGATGGTGCTTGCTGCCGGATGGTATTGGCTGGTGGTGGTGTTTGTTGCCGGATGGTATTGGCTGGTGGTGGTGCTTGCTGCCGGATGGTATTGGATGGTGGTGGTACTTGTTGTCGCATGTTATTGGCTGGTGGTGGTGCTTGTTGCCGGATGGTATTGGCTGGAGGTGTTGCTTGCCGCCGGATGGTATTGGCTAGTGATGGTGGTGGTTGCCAGATGTTATTGGCTGGT
Source organism: Phyllobates terribilis (assembly GCF_046119375.1). Taxonomy (NCBI): domain Eukaryota; kingdom Metazoa; phylum Chordata; class Amphibia; order Anura; family Dendrobatidae; genus Phyllobates; species Phyllobates terribilis. The sequence goes on from NW_027362797.1 coordinate 3,321,923, forward strand.
AGTTGTTGTTGCTAGATGGATGTTTCTTTGCTATATATAGTGAAAATATAACAAATAATGTTAAAGCACATTTCATTCACAAGATATTGATGAGCTATTCGCAGGACCTATCCCCAAAGATCAGCTCTTCTAGGACCTGATCTGCATTGTCTGGTGATAATCGCTATACTTTGACTGGGACTATCACGTTGGAACTCTATTCAGTATGTTTATCTTAAGCCGGAGCTTATAATAGCTGATCAGTGGGGGTGCTGGATGTTGGACCACCCACTAATCTGATATTGATGATCTATACTAAGCATAGGTAATCAATATCTTGTGACATGACAAAGCAACCCCTTTACGTAACAGATTAGCAATTCTTAACATCTTACCATCCTGGTTAATAATGAATAAAGTTACTGCATAATTTGCTTTAACTACAGGATGTAATTTAATGCCGAGACCATTCCTATACGCAATGGCTTAATGTTGCACGATTTTGCAGAAAAAAATAAGGAAATTGTAAGGTTAGTCTGTATATTTACTGTAATTATACAGATTTGGAGCTTTGTGTAAAGCACTGTCATTGGGGAATAAGGTTTTAAATTCCCAAACACAAACAAAGAACAGAAGACATAGAAAACGGATTCCGAGTCCATATTGACTACCGTGAATTATACCAGCTTGTAATAACTTAGTAAAAATTTAGAATACTGGAAATTTAAATCTTAAAGCTAGAGGCAGCATATTACAGAAACACGAGTGTTAAGAAAAATATCCTCCATTTCCAGATCCCATGATATTGAGTTCACTCGCTTACTCAACAAATATGTCCTGAAGACTCATGAAATATGAGGGGATCTCCTGATGTTCTGGGACAGTAGCACCATTCAAGTGAATAAAACTGCCATCAATTAACTCTTTACCAACATCCACTATAAATGTAACGTGCAAGTCGGTAGCGGGTGTAGGGGTGAGGCCGCCCCATACCCGACAGATAATGGCTGTGACACACAGCCAAAATCTACCTCTAACAGCCGAGACTGTCACCCTATTAAATTCCACTGTTACTCTCTGACAACGGCATTAATAGCGTGTTGGCATGGTGGTGCGTCATTATATGCGCCAATCAGCGCCTCTGTAACGTGATCGCAGGACGCCAATGAAGACCTCCATGCTCTGAGGTGTGGCTTCAAAAGAGAGTGTGGTTTTTACTATATGCAGTAATACTGTGGTATTACTGTGTATAGTGCAAGTGATCAGACTATCGCATGTTCAAGTCCCGTAAGTGGACTAACAAATACAGTAAAAAGTTTTTAAAAATATGAAATAAAAATAAAAAAGCATAAAAGTTTGAATCCATGCCTTTATCCCCCATTTAAAAATAAAGATAATAAAAAATAAACATCTATGGTATCGCTATATCCATAAGTGTCCAATCTATCAAAGCATAAAAATAATTAACCTGTTTGGTAAACACCTTAAACAGAAAAATACTCAAAATGACAAAATTGTGGTTTTTGTTTGCCGCAACACTGTAAGAAAGTTGTAAGAAGTGATGAAAATGTCATATCTATCAAAAAATGGTATCAATAAAAACGTTGTCTCACCCCCCAAAACAATAAGTCCTCACACAGCTCTATAGTCAGAAAAATGAAAACATTATTTGTTTTGGGAAATGGCGACACAATCCCCCCCAATTATTTTTCAAATATCTGATTTTGTTTTCACCACTAAAATAATGAAAAAACTACAAGTTTGGAATCGCCATAATCATACTGATGAGGAGAATCATATTGGCAGGTCATTTTTTTACCACACAATGTTTGACGTAAAAACAATTCCAAAAAACAATGTTAGAATTAGTTTTTTTGCAATTTCTCTGTACTTGTTTTTTTTCCCATTTTCCAGTACACTTTGTGGTAAAATAAATGGTCTCATTCAAAATTACAACTCATCCCGCAAAAAACAAGTCCTCACAAGAATATGTGGACAGGAAAAAAGAAAGTTATGACTCTTTAAAGAAGAGGGAGGGAAATAGAAAAATGGAAATTGTCCATGTCTGCAAGGGGTTAAACAATACTATATATTGTAGGGATAGGACAAAAACGCTATAGTCCGCGAGAAGCCTTTTAACTCTAGTAATTACATCCCTGACCTGTGCTCGGGCAGGAGGTATAACATATTTTTTAAACTATAGAACGCAAATTACTGTATTATAAAACACACCCCAGGTTTAGAGAACAGAAAATATTTACTAATAATTAACACTTCCTTTTTGGTGTAAAGAAGTGGAGGGGTCAATATCACTAACTTTAATGCACAAGGGTAGGATATTTAAGTGATGATCAGATCAGCTGTAATGTGTCTGGAAAGGTGCGGGCTCATCGCCATAGCCCGTACCAAAGCGGGAGACATGCCATGCACTGTACATATACGGCGCATGCCGTGAAAGGGTTAAGCACAATTTTGTTCTTGCTAAAAAAAATACATCTAGTCCAGAAAATACAGTATATATGCTATATGAATTATAAAACAAATCACATAGAATGTGACTTCAGAAGTGCATATTAGTTTGTAAAACAAAACAATAAGTCTTGTCAGTATAATTGTACTTGACTTGTAGAATAATGTTATCATGTAATATATACTGAACAGTGAATGCTGTGACTATAAATCCCAATAAGCAATGGTGAAATTACTGTTGATTTAATTTCATTCCCTAAAAAACTTACAAGTTTTTCAAAACTTTTTATGTATTTATGGTTTTTATAAAAACTACTGACTGATTTGGAAACCGCTGCGCTTTTGCAAACTGCAGCATGTCACTTCTTTCAGCGTTTTTTCACCCATAGGAAACAATGGGTAAGTGCTGCATTTATTGTGCAAACACCTAAGGAAGTTACATCATGGTTTTTTTGGGCCACTAAACTCTATCAACATGCAGAAGAGACAAGAAAAACGCAGCAATAAAAATGCAGAAAAAAAATCAGGAAAACCTGCTTTTTGTAAGTATCTTCTTTACTGCCAAGAGAGCAGGTATTGCCTGTGGAAAAAAAGCAACAAAAACGCAACGTGTGCACATAGCCTAAACTAAAAATTGGTTGCATCACGAAGACTATGTGCACATAACATTTTTTTGAAGGTTTCTTTTTAAGAAAATCCTCTCCAAAATTCACCTCAAAAATTATTTCAGAAACTCTTGGAAAGCAATTCCAGTTCATTTCTATGGGAAATCCACTCTTTTTATATCAGGAGGATTTTTTTAGTTTTTTTTTCTCTGAAGAGGTTTAGAAAAACAAATTGCATGTCATTTCTTTGAAGAGGATCCAAAAGGAAACTTCTCCAAACATGGCAGTGTCCAATCAGAAGGCAGCAAAGAACGCATCAGGGAAAAAACTCATCCAAAACCTCTTAAAAATCCGGCATATAAGATGCGTGATCAATAAATGGCCGCTATCTGTGCAGATATATACAGTAGAAAGGAATCATCTCTATCCTTATGTCATCTAGAAGGTTTGCTCAGTAATCTCTGCTCTTACATGATCAGGGTGGTGGTCTTCCCCTTTTCATCATTTTCGGTGGTTTTGCTTCTACAATATATAAAACATATATAATCTCATGTAAATGTGCAGGTAACAGTGCGGATTAGGATCAATATTCACAGTGAAAATATACCAATAAAATCATACTTTATTAGATATTCATTAAAAAGAGCAATACTTAAAACCAACACAGTGCAGGGCCGGGTAGTGATCCCTTATGGAAAACTACAAGTGTAACTGTGGCACCCCAGGGGTCTGGTTTCCACAGTAACAGCAATGTTATGTCTGAGAGCAGGTGGGAGGTCTCTTGGTCAGGAATCCTATGCATGCCACACCTCCTGCCCAGTCCTGGGAGGGGAAGGACTTCCCCTATATAAACCTGGGGCTGAGGCAGGGTTAGTGAGTAGAGAAGAAGTAGAGACAGAGAAAAGAAGCAAATATAGGAACAGAACATCAAGAGCTCTGTGGGAGCAGTGTTACAAGGAGTCAGGGGCTGGCAGCTGCAGAGCTCGCCCTGACTGAGAAGATTTCTTACCGGACCCGGAGTCCGAGGCTGTGGGGACTAACTCCTACCCAGCAGCAGAATCCGTCAGGCAGGGGATTCCAGGTCCTCTGGCCAAGAAACCAGAAGGCACGGTCACACGCATGGGACCAGCACCGCCGTCGTGGAGCGGAAGCTACTAGAAGGCCCCGAGTCACCGGCCATACGGGTGAGCACCACACGGCACACTCAGGGACGTGGGCTACTTTTACCCGCCTCTAGCAAGGTAGCCAGAAGAGTACAGTTAGTTTGGGAGGCCTACAACTCCGCCTGGCCAGGGTTAGATCCCATCTGCTCAAGGACTGACCAGGCCCCAATCGCTAGCCAGTACTCCGGGAGGGTCTATCTTTGTCACCAGTAAAGACCCTGAACTACACCGTACCGTCTCCGAGTGGTTCCCGCTACCCCCATCGTCCACGTCGGCTGCCCTGAGGCCATACCCCTCCCGTTGGGGGTTATACTATCACTCTGCACAATCCTACCACCGGCCTCAGCGGTCTGCCCTGCAGCGGCAGCTCCATAGCTGCATTCAACGGGTGGCGTAGTCGTCCAACATCTACCGCTAATACAGCGCCACTTAGTCTGACTCCCTGGGCACGGACCGGATCACCGCCACGAGACTACAACCCTCAAGAGATCCGGCTCCGGGTAAGCTCCCGCGTGCGCAACGCAGTGCGACACAGGCCCAGGGGCGCGTCAACTTTTGGCGTAGTCGGCAGGATTTTGTGCCCGCAACCACCGGGTACTGCGTGCCTGAAAAAGACTGTTCAAACTTACCTGTGGTGAAGATTCCCGCCATCCGGCGCCATCTTCCGCTTCCTTCCCGCCATCGGTGGAGTTTTCCCGCCATCCGGCGCCATCTTCAGCCTTCTTCCCACCATACGTGGAGTTTTCCCGCCATTGGACGCCATCTTGAGGACGCCGCGCGGGAAGAAGAGGGGCGTGGACTCCGAAAGCGCGCGAGAACTGAAGCCCCGCCTCACGTCCGGACGTTGCGTAAGGTCCTGGAAGGAGCCCAGCAGACGCCGACGTCACAGGAGCGCGACGGAAGGTCCTCAACCCTGACGATCCACTGCGGAGCCGCGGCCTACGGAAGAGGATCATCGCAAGGTAGGCCACGGTCCACTAGGGGGGAGAAGGATGTCTGATACGGAGGAGAGCTTCACCGCTTCAACCCCCGCCAGCGCCACCGCTGTTGCGGTCATGCCTTTCACCATGCCCTATATCCCGGGGGCAGCCTGGCTACCCCAGTACTCAGGGGAATCGCATACCCTGCATGACTTTAGAGAAAAGCTGGATAGCCTCTTCCAGGTGTACCCCCTTACAGAAGAGCAAAAAGTGAGCATCCTGGTGGCCCAATTAACCGGGGCAGCCAAAAGGGAGGTAAAGTCCTGGCCACCTGGGGGGAGGACTGTCGCAGGGATACTGGCCCGGCTGAGGGACACCTTTGATACCCGCACCTCAGCCGAGATCAAGCTCAGATTCTACGGGTGCAAACAGCGGGCACATGAGAGTATAAGGGACTATGCATTAAACCTACAAGAAGCCCTGAGAGCCATTAAGCAGACCGACCCTGACGGCGTGGGAGACGAGGACAGGCTGTTGACTGAACAATTTATAGAGGGTTTATATTGCAATGCCCACCGAACCCAGTTGCGGGCAATGGCCTTACAGGACCCTCATCTGGGATTTGCACAGTTCAAGGACAGAGCCATCCGGGTGCTCCGAGAACCGGCACCAGGTGGCGTTGTGACCCACAGACGCCCTACTACTACTTACCACCAGGAGGCGGCGCCCTTGTCGGCAGGGCCTGTGGGAGCTGATGCGCAGGCTTTGAGCAATGACCCGGCTCCAGACCTGCACCATCAGGTCCAAGAGCTAGCTAAAAGCGTTGCTGCGCTAACCCGAACTGTGCAGTCTTTACAGGTTTCTACTCCAGGGAAGATCCAGCTGGCATCCGGACCGGAGGACATCCCGTGGCGTCGACCAAGGAGGACCCCACCGGCCAGAGGAAGACCCAGCGACCGATACAACGAGGACGGACAACCCATCTGCCGCCGCTGTAATCAACCCGGACATATGGCAAGGTACTGTCCTTTAAACTGGCACAACCTAGGGTAGAGGGCCAACCCCTAGGAAAAAGATCATCAGGCCCATCGAACTGGCGCGACAAATATGTGGGAGGACGTCCAGTCTTGCCTGTGGTACTGGATGGCATTCCTATGAGTGCCCTACTGGACACCGGGTCACAGGTCACCACCATCCCGTACGTGCTCTTCAAGCAGTACTGGAATGACTCGGATATTACCCGCTACCCTGACGACGACTTGAGTATCATCGCCAGCAATGGTCAGCCCGTGCCACAGATCGGATTTAAAGAGGTGACCATTAAAATTGGTAGAGTTGAACTGGCAGCACAGGGACTGATCATTGTAGACATTGACAAACACGAGAGTCACCCAAAGATAACTCTAGGAACTAATGTAATTGAAAATTGTCTTGCAGAGGTGATTTTCCTTTTACAGCAGGTTGCCAAGAACGCCAGCTCCGGCGAGCAGCGAGTGCTCCAAAAAGAGATCCAGGCACTGATGCGACGGCAACAGGTGGAACTCTCCGGCGGTGAGATTGGTAGCGTGAGAATGTGTGACCCTTTCCCTATTGCCATGCCCCCAAAAAGTGAAATGATGATTTGGTGCCGGGCAGCTATTGGTCTGAGAGGTAGAGATTACCAGGCAATGGTAGAACCAGTTTACTCAGACAGTAGGCCCACCATCTTGACAGCACGGGGGGTGGTTAATGTACGCCATGGGAGGGTGTCCGTTCGCATAATCAATATCGGGAAGAGGGAAGTGTACCTGCCCCGGTATGCCACGCTAGCCAAATTATATACCATTAACCAAAATGCTATACAATCTGTGGAACCCTTGCCTCCATCTCACCCGGAGGAAGGTAACGGCTCTAAGAAAACAATGGAGGACTGGTGTCAGCAACTACATTTGGGTACTGACTCCACTCCCTCACACCAGAAACAGGGAGTCTATCGGGTGGTTCAAGAGTACGAGAGAGTGTTTAGTAAACACCCGTTAGACTTCGGGCGAGTCAAGGGGGTAGAACACCACATCCCCACGGGAGACCATCCTCCCATAAAAGAGAGGTATCGACCCGTACCCCCTGCACACTACCAACACGCCAAGGGGATGCTTAGAGACATGAAGGAGGCTGGGGTGATCAGGGATAGCTGTAGCCCCTGGGCAGCTCCACTAGTCTTAGTCAAAAAGAAAGACAACACCATGAGGATGTGTGTAGATTACCGGAAAATCAACCGTATCACACACAAGGATGCGTACCCCTTACCAAGGATAGAGGAGTCTTTGGCTGCTTTAAGATCTGCTAACTTCTTCTCTACCTTGGATCTCACTAGTGGGTACTGGCAGGTTCCTGTAGCAGAGGCGGACCGGGAGAAGACCGCATTCACCACCCCGATGGGACTTAGCGAGTTTACCTGTATGCCGTTCGGACTCTGCAACGCACCAGGAACCTTCCAACGATTAATGGAGTGCTGTCTGGGCCACAGAAACTTCGAGACGGTCCTGTTGTACCTGGACGATGTCATCGTATATTCTAAGACTTATGAGGACCACCTGAAACACCTGGCGGAAGTGTTCGAAGCTCTGGCAAGCTACGGCCTAAAGGTGAAACCCTCCAAGTGTCACCTCCTGAAACCAAAGGTGCAGTACCTGGGACACGTGGTGAGCGCTGACGGAGTGGCTCCCGACCCTGATAAGATCACCGCAATTAAGGAATGGCCAAGTCCCTCCAGTGTAAAGGAAGTGCGGCAGTTCCTCGGGTTGGTAGGCTATTACCGCAGATTCATCCCCGGTTTCACCAAAAAGGCAGCTCCTATGCAGGACCTCCTGATAGGCCAGTCCCGGAAGGCCAAGAACCAGAAGCCGCCCTTCAGATGGGAGAAGTTGGAAGAAGAGTCCTTCCGCCAGCTGAAGATGGCCCTCACGGGGGATGAAATCCTGGCGTACCCGGATTACAGCCAGCCCTTTATCCTCTACACCGACGCAAGTAACATCGGGCTAGGAGCCGTGCTGTCCCAGATCCAGCAGGGGAAAGAGCGAGTAATCGCTTACGCCAGCCGAAAACTGCGACCCACCGAAAGAAACCCTGAGAATTACAGCTCATTTAAGCTAGAGTTCCTGGCAGTGGTGTGGGCAATCACCGAACGCTTTAAGCACTACCTCGCTTCTTCCCGGTTCGTCGTGTACACTGATAACAACCCGTTGACACACCTGGACACGGCAAGACTCGGTGCCCTAGAGCAGAGATGGATGGCCCGCCTGTCCAACTACGAGTTCACCATCAAATACCGGGCAGGACGCTCCAATACCAACGCGGACGCCCTGTCCAGGATGCCAAACCTACCGGACGTAGGAGAAGATCCAGAGGGACTGGAAGAAGTCGAACTCCCCGCGTTTCACCGTCATGGGACTATCCAGTATTCCCATCGGGTAAGGAGTAAGCAAGGCGCTACGCTTAACCCCTTACCTCACTACAACTGGGCGGAAACGCAAGACAGTGACCCTGCCGTCCGGCTGGTGAAGGAGATGCTGACTCGGCCAGAGGCTCGCCTTGACCCAGACGCTCCGGAGGAAGCCAAGCAACTGTGGGCAGAAAAGAGTAGACTGTTCCTTTACAAGGGGAAGTTGTGCCGCAGGATGGTTAACTCCCGGACGCATGAACTAATCTGGCAAGTAGTGGTGCCACGACGAGACGCAGCCATGGTGATGGAGGCATACCACGATGGAGCTGGGCATTTCGGATGGAAGAAGCTGGAGTTCCTGCTGCGCGGGCGGTTCCATTGGGTAGGCATGAGGGGAACCATCGAGAGGTGGTGCAGAGACTGTGGCCCGTGCAACCTGAGGAGGAAGGACCGTGCCAGCCAGAAGACTCCCCTGCAGTCCATCGTCACCCGGCAGCCGTTGGAACTGGTAGCCTTGGATCATGTAAAACTGACCCCAAGCAGAAGTGGCTACGTCTACGCGTTAACCATCGTGGATCATTACTCCCGGTTCTTGGTTGTCGTCCCCGTCAAGGACTTAACGGCTCAAACAGCAGCTAGAGCCTTCCAGCAGCACTTCTGCCGTCCACACGGGTACCCGGACCAAGTGCTGACGGACCAGGGACCTGCCTTTGAAGCGGAGGTCTTCCAGGAATTCTGCAATCTGTATGGCTGCCGGAAGATAAGGACGACACCCTATCATCCGCAAACTAATGGACTTTGTGAGAAAATGAACCAGGTGGTAATGGATCTTCTGAAAACGTTGCCCCTGGAAGAACGCAGTCTGTGGCCTGAGAAGCTGCCCGATCTGGTGGACCTATACAACCACATCCCGGTAGGTTCCACCAACTGTACCCCGGCTTACCTAATGAGGGCGAGACCTGGTAAGTTACCTGTTGACCTGGAAATGGGAGTCCTGACACCCGAGGACACTTCACCAGAAGCAGACTGGGACACAGAGAAGCAGCAGCAGTACCGGAAAGTACAGGAGAGCGTGGAGCGAAGTCTCTGTCAGGCTAGGGAGAGACAAGAGAAAACTTACAACCAGTATGCTCTCGCTGTTCCCCTGGTGCCCGGAGAGCAGGTCTTGAAGAGGAAAAGACGGCTCCACAAGTTGGACGACCAGTGGGAGAAGGACCCGTACACCGTACTGCCCTCAAGCCACGAGAACCCGAAGGTCTGTACCATCAGTAAAGACGGAGGGGAGACCACAGCCATTGTATCCCGGGACCACCTGAAAAAGTGTCCCGAACAACTGAGGAACCCTGAAGAGGAACAAGAAGACCATCGACCCGTAGAGGAAAGGGAAGATATGGTTAGTACTGTGCTCGGGGACTTCCCTCGGTCTTGGAGTCAAGTCAATGGTGCAGTTGTGGTACCCGTACTCACCTTCCTCCAACCAGCATCCCAAGCACCTACGGAGCAACAGGTAGAGCTGGAAGAACAGCCGGTCCAGGAGGCAGAAGACCCCACACCAGCAGATCAGGAGGATCAACCCTCTGCTTGCAGTGAGCCTGCCATATCCCTAGTGAGCCAAAGGGCCCGTAGACAGCTGCCCAGTTTACCCTTGACAGCTCCTACACCCTGTAGTTCAGGGCCAGACAGTCAGCTCCGTAGGTCCACTAGGGCCACTAGAGGCCAGTTACCCGCACGTTGGAGGATTTGAAGTGTATAAATTGTTTTATTTGTGGTTACCTGTTTTTCTTGTTGCTTGTGTATAATTATGTGTTTCTAGTTGTTTATAGGAGTCTTTGGTGGATTTACCGGGAATCCTGTGTACATAGTTGGAGCGTAACCCAGGACGGACTAAAGACTGTTAAGGACTCGGGGCAGGACAGACCCCTACCTGGTTACGTCTCCCTGTTTTGGTGAAATGGACACCTTGCTTTCTTCAAAGACTGCACCCGGTTACGGACATGCCGTGACCACCTTTATGTGTTTCTTTATTGTATTGTTATTGTTATATCTTGTTATGTTTTTCTAAAATATGTTTAGTCCCGGAGTACTAAATTTCACTAGGGGGGAATGTGGCACCCCAGGGGTCTGGTTTCCACAGTAACAGCAATGTTATGTCTGAGAGCAGGTGGGAGGTCTCTTGGTCAGGAATCCTATGCATGCCACACCTCCTGCCCAGTCCTGGGAGGGGAAGGACTTCCCCTATATAAACCTGGGGCTGAGGCAGGGTTAGTGAGTAGAGAAGAAGTAGAGACAGAGAAAAGAAGCAAATATAGGAACAGAACATCAAGAGCTCTGTGGGAGCAGTGTTACAAGGAGTCAGGGGCTGGCAGCTGCAGAGCTCGCCCTGACTGAGAAGATTTCTTACCGGACCCGGAGTCCGAGGCTGTGGGGACTAACTCCTACCCAGCAGCAGAATCCGTCAGGCAGGGGATTCCAGGTCCTCTGGCCAAGAAACCCGAAGGCACGGTCACACGCATGGGACCAGCACCGCCGTCGTGGAGCGGAAGCTACTAGAAGGCCCCGAGTCACCGGCCATACGGGTGAGCACCACACGGCACACTCAGGGACGTGGGCTACTTTTACCCGCCTCTAGCAAGGTAGCCAGAAGAGTACAGTTAGTTTGGGAGGCCTACAACTCCGCCTGGCCAGGGGAGATCCCATCTGCTCAAGGACTGACCAGGCCCCAATCGCTAGCCAGTACTCCAGGAGGGTCTATCTTTGTCACCAGTAAAGACCCTGAACTACACCGTACCGTCTCCGAGTGGTTCCTGCTACCCCCATCGTCCACGTCGGCTGCCCTGAGGCCATACCCCTCCCGTTGGGGGTTATACTATCACGCTGCACAATCCTACCACCGGCCTCAGCGGTCTGCCCTGCAGCGGCAGCTCCATAGCTGCATTCAACGGGTGGCGTAGTCGTCCAACATCTACCGCTAATACAGCGCCACTTAGTCTGACTCCCTGGGCACGGACCGGATCACCGCCACGAGACTACAACCCTCAAGAGATCCGGCTCCGGGTAAGCTCCCGCGTGCGCAACGCAGTGCGACACAGGCCCAGGGGCGCGTCATAACATCTGACGATGTGGGGTCCCAAACTGACCCTAATACATATCCTACCTAACCGTAGAGGTTGGCACCCTAGAAAACCCAGATGGCGTCACTGCTCAAAGACTGGCCCGAATTATCCCAATGGACCCAAACAATCTTTTGCATAGGGGAACAGGTCACAGTTGTTAAGTCAAATTACAGAAGGGGCATATCAGGACACAGGTAGAAATCCAAACAGTAGAGAGCAAGTTCTCATATATGGCATTAATAGTGATTGTAGCCTAAAAGACAAAGCCCCAATCAGCGCTAAACATATTGTAACCAAATCACTCAACGCGTTTCCCAACTGGACAGCCCCATAAGCAAACAGAAGACCGCTCAGAATTTGTATAATTGGACCAAAATGGAGAAAATGGTATAAAATAATAATAGAGCCATTTCTCACATGATAAATCCTGCACTACCGCACTGAAGTTAGCGACTACCCATGTGACCGCTGCAGCTAATCACTGTCCTTGTGGGATTTCTCTTGTTCAGCCAATTTTTTATATATTGGAAAACCACATAAATGTGACTGGTATGGGTTATAGAAGGGATGAGAATAAACGATGTTGGCAATCACGCCATGGAGTGGCTACAGATGTTTGACCCCCATAACGCTGACCCTAAGTAATAGTAATAAGCAGAATTAACTTCAGCCTATTGGTTTAACCCTCCACAACAGTGAATGGTCTCTCGTGTAGACCCTCGGGGAATGGAACCAAAATGATCGATATAGAAGAGTTTATATTCCATGTGAATGATATATTCTAGTCATTATTACTCACTTTAGAAGTGTTTTTTACAAAGCATGCCCTTTATTAGCAATTCCTGAGAAACCAGGTATGCTATTATTAAGCTGAGCCACGTCAGCCAGGTGGATCGCCTGTGGTGTAAAACAACTACTAGTGAGTGATAGAAAGCCCTGGACCCCCGAGTATGAGCAATAAATAGCTGGGTCACTACAAGTACTGTACTCCACCACTGGGTCAAGCGGAAACACTACCTTATATATCACGCTGGTCATATAGTATTATATTTCCAAAAATAACATACATACTGGATGGTTTCAATGGATGAACTCTCCATACTATTTTCGGGAATAGATGGCCCGAAAAGTCTTTCTGTGATTTTGTGGATCCTTCTGTTGTAAAAGAAAAGTAGTGATAAATATTTCCCAGCAGCGAATGTATGACAGCGACCTCAGAGCCACAATGATGTGACATAGGTGACATATCGGAGAGATCGCACCACTCAGTGGCGCCCCCTGCAGTCACACTACACCCTATCTAATGGCAGCTTGCTCTCCCTACAGCTTCTTTCATCAGCTCAGGATGATGGACGGTTAAGTAATGTGTTTTATTACTGGACCCTTTAGTTTTTGATACAGTCTAAGACCTGAATTTATCAAAGCAATTTAACCAGAATTCTGGGATAAATTGTAAAATTTTAGTACAACTTGGAGTTGCGCAAATATTTAGCAGCTTTTGGCGTTTTGATATAATTTTCTCCCAAAATGTTGCATGCCACTCGTCAGATGCCCGATTGATGAAGAGGCAGACACCTCATCATGGGTCAGGAGCGTCTGACGCCACCACGTCCCTCATCAAGACCACAACGAAAATCACCGGTCTTTATGTATCTGAGCCTCAGTTTTTCTTTCTTAATATAACTCCGATCCAGTTTTTTCTTCTATTTATAAAAGTAACTGTTTCTTAAAGTTAGAATTAGTCACGGAGCTGAGTAATGCGGCCACTGGGTGTACTTGGTGCGTAAGTTCAAAATCTAAAAAAGTGACATTTTGGGTTTTCTTTTCAACTTTAATGTTACGAAGTAAAGAAGGGATGAGAATGATTTTAGGGAATTACTTTCTATTTCATCTGCACTCGTGTTTACATGTCAGGTCCATTTATAGGTTGAAATGAGATCTAGGTCCATCAAGTTCAACCTTTCTCCGCCAATTATACGTTTTTTCACTAAATTATCTACAACCCACAATGTTATGTGTTCTGAGGAAATCATACAGCCCTTTCTTGAAAGCTGTTATAGTGTCAGCCATTACTACCTCTTGTGGTCGGCATTCCACAGTCTTACTGCTCTGACTGTAAAGAACCCTTTCCTGTTTAAGTGCCGGAATCGCCTTTCTTCCACCTGTAATGAGTGCCCCTGGTCCTTAGTATGGTCTTTGGAAGGAATAAGTCATGTTCCAGTCCTTTGCATCGAGCACACTTATATTTATAAATGAGATCCCCTCTGATGTGTCTTTTTTCTAATCTAAACAAACCCAACTTTTTCAACCTCTCCTCATATGAGAGGCCTTCCATCCCTTGTAATAATTTAGTTGCCCGCCTTTGATCGGACTCTTACTTCTGAATATCCTTTTTAAAACATGGAGCCCAAAACTGGATCCTTTATTCCAGGCCTCACAAGTGATTTATAGAGGGGTAACAGTACGTAATGATCACAGGATTTTGTATACTTTTTATGCACCCTAAAATCTTGCTTGCTTTTGCGGCTGCTGCTTGACATTGAGTTCTGCTGCTCAGCTTACTTGTAACCAGAATACCCAAGTCCTTCTCCTGCTCTGTAGTCCCGAGAATACTCCCATTTAATGTATATGCAGCAATAGGATTACTCCGTCCTAGGTGCATTACTCTACATTTATCTACATTAAACCTCATCTGCCAAGTGTTTGCCCATTCAGTCATCTTATCCAGATCATTTAGCAGGTCCATTGCTCTTATAAGATCACATTCCTACATCATACCTCCCAACTTTGAAAGACCGAAAAGAAGGTCATGTGTAGTGAGGGTACTTAGTCTTCTATCATAGTAGAATACCCCTGTATATGCCCCACTCCCACAGTATAAAACTTCTACAGTATGACACCCCCACGATGTCCCTCCATACAGTATGATAGCCCTGTGATGCATTCCCACCCATAGGATAATACCCCCTACACACACACACTACAATGCACCTACACATGATGCTCCAAAAAGTTGCAGCCCCACACAGTATGTTGCCCCTCGCACTATGATGCCTGCACAGTATAATGCCCTAAGGGGCTCCTTCACACTCAGAACAATGCCTCAAAATGCCCTCCCCAGTGTCCTCCCCACGACACTCAGAATAGTGCAATGGCTAAAAAACCTCACAATGCCTTGTCCCCATGATAAGTGTGAATCCACACGCTTGCTCTATTCTATGATGTATGAGGCTGGACGCTGCACGCATGTGACGCGCCCCTGGGCCTGCTGTGTCGCGCAGCGTCTCGCGCACGGGGCTTACCCGGAACCGGATCAGATGAGGGTTGTAGTCTCCGAGTGGCGGGGACCCGGTCCGTGCCCAGGGAGTCAAACTCAGTGTGTGGCAGTCTTGATAGATGTTATTTGAGTGTCGACTACGCCACCCGTTGATTTGCAGCTATGCAGCTGCCGCTGCAGGGCAGACCGCTGAGGCCGGTGTAGAATTGTGCAGCGTGATAGTATAACCCCCAACGGGAGGGGTATGGTCTCAGGGCAGCCGACGTGGAAGATGGGGGTAGCAGGAACCACTCAGAGACGGTGCGGTGTAATTCAGGGTCTTTACTGGTAACAACGATAGACCCTCCCGGAGTACTTGCTAGCGAACGGGGCCTGGTCAGTCCTTGAGCAGATGGGATCTCCCCTGGCCAGGCGGAGTTGTAGGCCTCCCAAACTGACTGTACTCTTCTGGCTACCTTGCTAGAAGCGGATATAAGTAGCCCACGTCCCTGAGTGTACCGTGTGGTGCTCACCCGTATGGCCGGCGACTCGGGGCCTTCTATGGCTTCCGCTCCACGATGGCGGTGCTGGTCCCATGCGTGTGACCGTGCCTTCGGGTTTCTGGGCCTGAGGACCTGAAATCCCCTGCCGGTCGGCTTCTGCTGCTGGGTAAGAGTTAGTCCCCACAGCCTCGGACGCCGGGTCCGGTAAGAAAGCTTCTCAGTCAGGGCGAGCTCTGCAGCTGCCAGCCCCTGACTCGTAGTAGTATTGCTCCCACTGAGCTTCTGCTGTTTCTTCCTATGCTGCTTCTCTTCTCTACCTCTAACCCTGCCTCAGCCCCGGGTTTATACAGGGGAAGTTCTTCCCCTCCCAGGACTGGGCAGGAGGTGTGGCATGCATAGGATTCCTGACCAAGGGACCTCCCACCTGCTCTCAGACATAACATTACATTACTGTGGGAAACCAGACCCCTGGGGTGCCACATTCCCCCCTAGTGAAATTTAGTACTCCGGGACTAAACATATTTTAGAAAAACATAACAAGATATAACAACAATAACAGTACAATAAGAAGAAACACATAAAGGTGGTCACGGCATGTCCGTAACCGGGTGCAGTCTTTGAAGAAAAGCAAGGTGTCCATTTCACCAAAACAGGGAGACGTAACCAGGTAGGGGTTTGTCCTGCCCCGAGTCCTTAACAGTCTTTAGTCCATCCTGGGTTACGCTCCAACTATGTACAAGGGATTCCCGGTAAATCCACCAAGGACTCCTACAAATAACTAGAAACACAAAATTATACACAAGCAACAATACACAGGTAAACATAAATAAAACAATTTATACACTTCAAATCCTCCAACGTGCGGGTAACTGGCCTCTAGTGGCCCTAGTGGACCTACGGAGCTGACTGTCTAGCCCTGAACTACAGGGTGTAGGATCTGTCAAGGGTAAACTGGGCAGCTGTCTACCGGCTCTTTGGCTCACTAGGGATATGGCAGGCTCACTGCAAGCAGAGGGTTGATCCTCCTGGTCTGCTGGTGTGGGGTCTTCTGCCTCCTGGACCGGCTGTTCTTCCAGCTCTACCTGTTGCTCCGTAGGTGCTTGGGATGCTGGTTGGAGGAAGGTGAGTACGGGTACCACAACTGCACCATTGACTTGACTCCAAGACCGAGGGAAGTCCCCGAGCACAGTACTAACCATATCTTCCCTTTCCTCTACGGGTCGATGGTCTTCTTGTTCCTCTTCAGGGTTCCTCAGTTGTTCGGGACACTTTTTCAGGTGGTCCCGGGATACAATGGCTGTGGTTTCCCCTCCGTCTTTACTGATGGTACAAACCTTCGGGTTCTCGTGGCTTGAGGGCAGTACGGTGTACGGGTCCTTCTCCCACTGGTCGTCCAACTTGTGGAGCCGTCTCTTCCTCTTCAAGACCTGCTCTCCGGGTACCAGGGGAACAGCGGGAGCATACTGGTTGTAAGTTTTCTCTTGTCTTTCCCTAGCCTGACAGAGACTTCGCTCCACGCTCTCCTGTACTCTCCGGTACTGCTGCTGCCTCTCTGTGTCCCAGTCTGCTTCTGGTGAAGTGTCCTCGGGTGTCAGGACTCCCATTTCCAGGTCAACAGGTAACTTACCAGGTCTTGCCCTCATTAGGTAAGCCGGGGTACAGTTGGTGGAACCTACCGGGATGTGGTTGTATAGGTCCACCAGATCGGGCAGCTTCTCAGGCCACAGACTGCGTTCTTCCAGGGGCAACGTTTTCAGAAGATCCATTACCACCTGGTTCATTTTCTCACAAAGTCCATTAGTTTGCGGATGATAGGGTGTCGTCCTTATCTTCCGGCAGCCATACAGAGTGCAGAATTCTTGGAAGACCTCCGCTTCAAAGGCAGGTCCCTGGTCTGACAACACTTGGTCCGGGTACCCGTGTGGACGGCAGAAATGCTGCTGGAAGGCTCTCGCTGCTGTTCGAGCTGTTAAGTCCATGACGGGGACGACAACCAAGAACCGGGAGTAGTGATCCACGATGGTTAGTGCGTAGACGTAGCCACTTCTGCTTGGGGTCAGTTTTACATGATCCAAGGCTACCAGTTCCAACGGCTGCCGGGTGACGATGGACTGCAGGGGAGTCTTCTGGCTGGCACGGTCCTTCCTTCTTAGGTTGCACGGGCCACAGTCTCTGCACCACTTCTCAATGGTTCCCCTCATGCCTACCCAGTGGAATCGCTCGCGCAGCAGGAACTCCAGCTTCTTCCACCCGAAGTGTCCAGCTCCGTCGTGGTATGCCTCCATCACCATGGCTGCGTCTCTTCGTGGCACCACTACTTGCCAGAGTAGTTCATGCGTCCGGGAGTTAACCATTCTGCGGCACAACTTCCCCTTGTAAAGGAACAGTCGACTCCTCTCTGCCCATAGTTGTTTGGCTTCCTCCGGAGCGTCTGGTTCAAGGCAAGCCTCCGGGCGAGTCAGCATCTCCTTCACCAGTCGGACGGCAGGATCGCTGTCTTGCGTTTCCGCCCAGTTGTAGTGAGGTAAGGGGTTCAACGTAGCAGCCTGCTTACTCCTTACCCGGTGGGAATACTGGATAGTCCCATGACGGTGGAACGCAGGGAGTTCAACTTCTTCCAGTCCCTCCGGATCTTCTCCTTCGTCCGGCAGGTTGGGCATCCTGGACAGGGCGTCCGCGTTGGTATTGGAGCGTCCGGCCCGGTATTTGATTGTGAACTCGTAGTTGGACAGACGGGCCATCCACCTCTGCTCCAGGGCACCGAGTCTTGCCGTGTCCAGGTGTGTCAACGGGTTGTTATCCGTGTACACGGTGAACCGGGAAGAAGCGAGGTAATGCTTAAAGCGCTCGGTGACTGCCCATACTACGGCCAGGAACTCTAGCTTAAATGAGCTGTAATTCTCGGGGTTCCTTTCGGTGGGTCGCAGCTTTCGGCTGGCGTAGGCGATTACTCGTTCCTTCCCCTGCTGGATCTGGGACAGTACGGCTCCTAGCCCGATGTTACTGGCGTCGGTGTAGAGGATAAAGGGCTGGCTATAATCCGGGTACGCCAGGATTTCGTCCCCCGTGAGGGCCATCTTCAGCTGGCGGAAGGACTCTTCTTCCAGCTCCTCCCATTTGAAGGGCGGCTTCTGGTTCTTGGCCTTCCGGGACTGGCCTATCAGGAGGTCCTGCATAGGTGCTGCCTTTTTGGTGAAACCGGGAATAAACCTTCGGTAGTAGCCTACCAACCCGAGGAACTGCCGCACTTCTTTTACGCTGGAGGGGCTTGGCCATTCCTTAATTGCGGTGATCTTATCAGGGTCGGGAGCCACTCCGTCAGCGCTCACCACGTGTCCCAGGTACTGCACCTTTGGTTTCAGGAGGTGACACTTGGAGGGTTTCACCTTTAGGCCGTAACTCGCCAGAGCTTCGAACACTTCCGCCAGGTGTTTCAGGTGGTCCTCATACGTCTTGGAATATACGATGACATCGTCCAGGTACAACAGGACCGTCTCGAAGTTTCTGTGGCCCAGACAACACTCCATTAGTCATTGGAAGGTTCCTGGTGCGTTGCAGAGTCCGAACGGCATGCAGGTGAACTCGCTAAGTCCCATCGGGGTGGTGAATGCGGTCTTCTCCCGGTCCGCCTCTGCTACAGGAACCTGCCAGTACCCGCTAGTGAGATCCAAGGTAGAGAAGAAGTTAGCAGATCTTAAAGCAGCCAATGACTCCTCTATCCTTGGTAAGGGGTACGCATCCTTGTGTGTGATACGGTTGATTTTCCGGTAATCTACACACATCCTCATGGTGTTGTCTTTTTTTCTGACTAAGACTAGTGGAGCTGCCCAGGGGCTACAGCTATCCCTGATCACCCCAGCCTCCTTCATGTCTCTAAGCATCCCCTTGGCGTGTTGGTAGTGTGCAGGGGGTACGGGTCGATACCTCTCTTTTATGGGAGGATGGTCTCCCGTGGGGATGTGGTGTTCTACCCCCTTGACTCGCCCGAAGTCTAACGGGTGTTTACTAAACACTCTCTCGTACTCTTGAACCACCCGATAGACTCCCTGTTTCTGGTGTGAGGGAGTGGAGTCAGTACCCAAATGTAGTTGCTGACACCAGTCCTCCATTGTTTTCTTAGAGCCGTTACCTTCCTCCGGGTGAGATGGAGGCTAGGGTTCCACAGATTGTATAGCATTTTGGTTAATGGTATATAATTTGGCTAGCGTGGCATACCGGGGCAGGTACACTTCCCTCTTCCCGATATTGATTATGCGAACGGGCACCCTCCCATGGCGTACATTAACCACCCCCCGTGCTGTCAAGATGGTGGGCCTACTGTCTGAGTAAACTGGTTCTACCATTGCCTGGTAATCTCTACCTCTCAGACCAATAGCTGCCCGGCACCAAATCATCATTTCACTTTTTGGGGGCATGGCAATAGGAAAAGGGTCACACATTATTACGCTACCAATCTCACCGCCGGAGAGTTCCACCTGTTGCCGTCGCATCAGTGCCCGGATCTCTTTCTGGAGCACCCGCTGCTCGCCGGAGCTGGCGTTCTTGGCAACCTGCTGTAAAAGGAAAATCACCTCTGCAAGACAATTTTCAATTACATTAGTTCCTAGCGTTATCTTTGGGTGACTCTCGTGTTTGTCAATGTCTACAATAATCAGTCCCTGTGCTGCTAGTTCGACTCTACCAATTTTAATGGTCGCCTCTTTAAATCCGATCTGTGGCACGGGCTGACCATTGCTGGCGATGATACTCAAGTCGTCGTCAGGGTAGCGGGTTATATCCGAGTCATTCCAGTACTGCTTGAAGAGCACGTACGGGATGGTGGTGACCTGTGACCCGGTGTCCAGTAGGGCACTCATAGGGATGCCATCCAGTACCACAGGCAAGACTGAACGTCCTCCGACATATTTGTCGCGCCAGTTCGATGGGCCTGGTGATCTTTTTCCTGGGGGTTGGCCCTCTACCCCCAGGTTGTGCCAGTTTAAAGGACAGTACCTTGCCATATGTCCGGGTTGATTGCAGCGGCGGCAGATGGGTCGTCCGTCCTCGTTGTACCGGTCACTGGGTCTTCCTCTGGCCGGTGGGGTCCTCCTTGGTCGACGCCACGGGATGTTCTCCGGTCCGGATGCCAGCTGGATCTTCCCTGGAGTGGAAGCCTGTAAAGACTGCACAGTTCGGGTTAACGCAGCAACGCTTTTAGCTAGCTCTTGGACCTGATGGTGCAGGTCTGGAGCCGGGTCATTGTTCAAAGCCTGCGCATCAGCCCCTACAGGCCCTGCCGACAAGGGCGCCGCCTCCTGGTGGTAAGTGATAGCTGGGCGCCTGTGGGTCACAACGCCATCCGGTGCCGGTTCTCGGAGCACCCGGATGGCTCTGTCCTTGAACTGTGCAAATCCCAGATGAGGGTCCTGTAGGGCCATTGCCCGCAACTGGGTTCGGTGGGCATTGCAATATAAACCCTCTATAAATTGTTCAGTCAACAGCCTGTCCTCGTCTCCCACGCCGTCAGGGTCGGTCTGCTTAACGGCTCTCAGGGCCTCTTGTAGGTTCAGGGCATAGTCCCTTATACTCTCATGGGCCCGCTGTTTGCACCCGTAGAATCTAAGCTTGATCTCGGCTGAGGTGCGGGTATCAAAGGTGTCCCTCAGCCGGGTTAGTATCCCTGCGACAGTCCTCCCCCCAGGTGGCCAGGACTTTACCTCCCTTCGGGCTGCTCCGGTTAATTGGGCCACCAGGATGCTCACTTTTTGCTCCTCTGTGAGGGGGTACACCTGGAAGAGGCTATCCAGCCTTTCTCTAAAGTCCTGCAGGGTATGTGACTCCCCTGAGTACTGGGGTAGCCAGGCTGCCCCCGGGATATAGGGCATGGTGAAAGGCATGACCGCGACAGCGGTGGCGCTGGCGGGGGTTGAAGCGGTGAAGCTCTCCTCCGTATCCGACATCCTTCTCCCCCCTAGTGGACCGTGGCCTACCTTGCGATGATCCTCTTCCGTAGGCCGCGGCTCCGCAGTGGATCGTCAGGGTTGAGGACCTTCCGTCGCGTTCCGGTGACGTCGGCGTCTGCTGGGCTCCTTCCAGGACCTTACGCAACGTCCGGACGTGAGGCGGGGCTTCAGTTCTCGCGGGCTTTTCGGAGTCCACGCCCCTCTTCTTCCCGCGCGGCGTCCTCAAGATGGCGTCCAACGGCGGGAAAACTCCACGGATGGCGGGAAGAAGGCTGAAGATGGCGCCGGATGGCGGGAATCTTCACAGATGGCGGGAAGAAGGCTGAAAATGGCGCCGGATGGCGGGAATCCTCACCGATGGCGGGAAAACTTCACGGATGGTAAGTTTTAAAAGTCTCTTTTTCAAGCACGCAGTACCCGGTGGTTGCGGGCACGAAATCCTGCCGACTACGCCAAAGTTGACGCGCCCCTGGGCCTGCTGTGTCGCGCAGCGTCTCGCGCACGGGGCTTACCCGGAACCGGATCAGATGAGGGTTGTAGTCTCCGAGTGGCGGGGACCCGGTCCGTGCCCAGGGAGTCAAACTCAGTGTGTGGCAGTCTTGATAGATGTTATTTGAGTGTCGACTACGCCACCCGTTGATTTGCAGCTATGGAGCTGCCGCTGCAGGGCAGACCGCTGAGGCCGGTGTAGAATTGTGCAGCGTGATAGTATAACCCCCAACGGGAGGGGTATGGCCTCAGGGCAGCCGACGTGGAAGATGGGGGTAGCAGGAACCACTCAGAGACGGTGCGGTGTAATTCAGGGTCTTTACTGGTAACAACGATAGACCCTCCCGGAGTACTTGCTAGCGAACGGGGCCTGGTCAGTCCTTGAGCAGATGGGATCTCCCCTGGCCAGGCGGAGTTGTAGGCCTCCCAAACTGACTGTACTCTTCTGGCTACCTTGCTAGAAGCGGATATAAGTAGCCCACGTCCCTGAGTGTACCGTGTGGTGCTCACCCGTATGGCCGGTGACTCGGGGCCTTCTATGGCTTCCGCTCCACGATGGCGGTGCTGGTCCCACGCGTGTGACCGTGCCTTCGGGTTTCTGGGCCTGAGGACCTGAAATCCCCTGCCGGTCGGCTTCTGCTGCTGGGTAAGAGTTAGTCCCCACAGCCTCGGACGCCGGGTCTGGTAAGAAAGCTTCTCAGTCAGGGCGAGCTCTGCAGCTGCCAGCCCCTGACTCGTAGTAGTATTGCTCCCACTGAGCTTCTGCTGTTTCTTCCTATGCTGCTTCTCTTCTCTACCTCTAACCCTGCCTCAGCCCCGGGTTTATACAGGGGAAGTTCTTCCCCTCCCAGGACTGGGCAGGAGGTGTGGCATGCATAGGATTCCTGACCAAGGGACCTCCCACCTGCTCTCAGACATAACATTACATTACTGTGGGAAACCAGACCCCTGGGGTGCCACACATGATCTAGTGACATCACTATGTCTTCTGCACCAGACCTTAGAAGGCGTGGAGAACATAGGCCGTGTGGTGGTGCAGGGAGCTGACAGCTTTCTGCTCCACTATTCTATTCAACCATATCTATGAGGATACAGATAAGAAATGTGCCGACTTCCTGGGACATCTTCCCAAATCCGGCATCCTAGACAGGAGGTATGCTATAGAAAGCATACATACTTATAAATGTAACTCATGTCTTTCTAATGGAGCCATATACAAATGCTGAGCCATGGTCTATTTCTCCTGGTACCATTTTAAACAGTCAAATAAATAAAATGTATCTAATTTGTGTCCTATACATCTCCTAAACTGAGAAATGACTATATAGTATGTACAGACAGGGTTATATAATTTCTTCCTGAATAAAAGCACTTACAGAGATTTCTCTATCTCATCCAGCTCTTTCTTTTCCTTTTCTAATCTCTCGAGTAACACTTGTTTGATTTCTTTCCTGTTGTACATGGAACATAATTATCATCTCATATGTAAGTATAGAAATATCAGCAATTTGAAGAGCATTAGTGAACAAATTCTGCCCCTTGACCTCCATCCAAAATACTTTGCCAACATTTTCCATCCACATCACACAAATTATACAATTTTGTCTATGTGGAGCTACCACTAGAGGGCGCTCACTGTATATGGACAGAAGAAACCTAGAAGGCAGGAGGCATAAATAGACCTCATGGTTATTATATACTTCTGATATACGTCTATCTCAGACTTATTTAATGCTTTAATGACTGGGAAATTTTCCATTTTGGAACCTTCAGTTTTTACTCCCCTTCTTCCAAGATCCATATCCTTTTATTTTTTAGCTTACAGTCATTTCAGGACTTGAATTAGCAGATCGAATTCTAGTTTTGATGGACAACAATCACTTTACCATATAATGTACTGAAAAACAGAAAAAAAAAGTCCAAAAGTGGTAAAATGGTGAAAAAAAGACAATTCATTATGACATGTATTATTTGGTAAAAATGGCCAGCAGTATTATTCTTTAGGTCAGAGTATGGTGATACCAAACTTATAAAGATTTTTTTTAGAATTTAGAGGTAAAAAATCATTTAAAACTTTGTAAACAAAAATAATTGGTTTGTGACACCATTTTCTGAGCCTTGTAACTGTAGACCTGAGCTTCCATTTTTATGGAGACCATTTTAGTGCTCATACGACATTTCAATTTATTTTTGGTGCATTTTTTGTGGGTGGTACAGCATCCAAAGTTATATTCTTTAGTTTTAACGACTTTTTGGTGTTTTATGTGTGGTTAAAATTAGAGATGAGCGGTGTTCGACTCTAACTGTTCGCGAATCTCAAATCCGAGCTGTTTTGAGCGGTGTTCGAGCCGTTCGGCGAACACGAACGATTTGAAAAAAATCCGGCTGTTCGAGGTTATGTTCGATAACTGTTCGTGCACCAAAATCATAACTGGATTTTTTCACAGTAATGCTGATAATCAATGTTAATACGCAGTTTGAGTGTACAGCAGGGCGGGGGGAGGGACAGGGGATGGATTTCTGCATAAATAATGAAGATCTCCATTTTTTTTTCTCTTTCCCGTATTTACAGTGGGGAGGTGCAATCTGTCAGTCTATCAGCAGCGCACACACGCAGCGAAGTGCTTTTTTTCACACAAGCAAGGGCATGTGTCATTGGCTGTGTATGTCACATGTCCTTGCCCTATAAGACCCAGCCATTTTCCCCGTCGCCACCATTTTCTCACTGCTGCAGCTGCGTGTTAGACGGCACCGCTGTTGCTGTGTGCACTATACTTTCAGTGTTAATTTCAAGCCAATTTTCTCAGAAATATACAGATAGCTTGGGAGTAGGGAATAGTTGTGATTGCAGTCCTTTTGAGGACTAGGTTACAGCATTTCCTACGACTTTTAGCAGGCAGGTCTGTGCTCTTAAATAGACAGCTTGGGAGTAATGACTAGTTGTAATTGCAGTCCTTTTGAGGACTAGGTTACAGCATTTCCTAGGACTTTTTGCCAGGCAGGTCTGTGCCAGTGCTGTGCAAGTGTTTTTCACAGCATTTGGCTAAATCTAGCTAAGCAAATCCTTTTTGGCCTCTTGCAGTGTGTGTTAGTCAGTGGAGTAGCGTATCTGTGTTGCAAGCTACACCACCTGTGTATAGAATACAATTTTTTTTACTGCACCTAGCCAAGTAATACCTTTTGGGCATAGCATCATTCTATTAGGCCATCTATACTAAGTTCCACCAGCTTGCAAATTACTAATAATTTTTATCTGCATCTAGCTCGGAAAATAGTTTTGGGCTTGTAGCAGTGTGTGGGACTTATTCTATTAGTCCATCTATACTAAGCTCCACCAGCTTGCAAATTACAAATAATTTTTAGCTGCATCTAGCTCGGAAAATAATTTTGGGCTTGTAGCAGTGTGTGGGACTTATTCTATTAGTCCATCTATACTAAGCTCCACCAGCTTGCAAATTACAAATAATTTTTATCTGCATCTAGCTCGGAAAATAATTTTGGGCTTGTAGCAGTGAGTGGGACTTATACTATTAGTCCATCTATACTAAGCTCCACCAGCTTGCAAATTACAAATATTTTTTATCTGCATCTAGCTCAGAAAATAATTTTGGGCATAGTAGCAGTGTGTGGTACTCATTGTATTAGGCCATCTATACCAAGCTCCACCAGTTTTGAAATTAATAATAATTTTTAGCTGCATCTTGCCTGGAAAATAATTTTGGGCATAGTAGTAGTGTGTGGTACTCATTGTATTAAGCCATCTTTACCAAGCTCCACCAGCTTTGAAATTAATAATAATTTTTAGCTGCATCTTGCCTGTAAAATAATTTTGGGCATATTAGCAGTGTGTGGTACTCATTCTATTAGGCCATCTATACTAAGCTCCACCAGCTTTCAAATGAGTAATAATTTTTAGCTGCATCTTGCCTGGAAAATAATTTTGGGCATAGTAGCAGTGCGTGGTACTTATTGTATTAGGCCATCTATACCAAGCTCCACCAGCTTTGAAATGAATAATAATTTTTAGCTGCATCTTGCCTGGAAAATAATTTTGGGCATATTAGCAGTGTGTGGTACTCATTCTATTGCGCCATCTATACTAAGCTCCACCAGCTTTAAAATTAATAATAATTTTTAGCTGTGTCTTGCCTGTAAAATAATTTTGGGCATAGTAGCAGTGTGTGGTACTCATTGTATTAGGCCATCTATACCAAGCTCCACCAGCTTTGAAATTAATAATAATTTTTAGCTGCATCTTGCCTGGAAAATAATTTTGGGCATATTAGCAGTGTGTGGTACTCATTGTATTAGGCCATCTATACTAAGCTCCACCAGCTTTGAAAGTAATAATAATTTTTAGCTGCATCTTGCCTGGAAAATAATTTTGGGCATATTAGCAGTGTGTGGTACTCATTCTATTAGGCAATCTATACTAAGCTCCACCAGCTTTCAAATTACTAATAATTTTTAGCTGCATCTTGCCTGGAAAATAATTTTGGGCATAGTAGCAGTGTGTGGTACTCATTGTATTAGGCCATCTATACCAAGCTTCACCAGCTTTGAAATTAATAATTTTTAGCTGCATCTTGCCTGGAAAATAATTTTGGGCATAGTAGTAGTGTGTGGTACTCATTGTATTAGGCCATCTATACCAAGCTCCACCAGCTTTAAAATTAATAATAATTTTTAGCTGCATCTTGCCTGGAAAATAATTTTGGGCATAGTAGCAGTGCGTGGTACTTATTGTATTAGGCCATCTATACCAAGCTCCACCAGCTTTGAAATTAATAATTTTTAGCTGCATCTAGCCCGGAAAATAATTTTTCTTCCCAATAGTGGTAGCAATAGAAATATGGGACGCGTGCCTGGCTAACAAAAATATACGCTTCATAACAAAAAACACCAGCCTAACGCACTGCATTAATAAGATGGCATCATCGTCTCCCCCAGTGCTAGGCCTACTACGCCAGCCAGCAATCCTGTGCCTAAAACACAATGTATGGGTCCGAGCTAGCCACGATGCTGAGGGGTCTAAAGCTGCTGCTAACGCTTTATCACAATTCAAATGGCAGATTTTCACAGAGCTCCTCCCCAACACCCACCCATTGGGCAACAGTTTCCCACCCTCCCTATGGGATCTAGTGGCGAATAGTTGATGCCATTAATCAGAGCGTCAGTTGCCTCGTCTATGTGGCAAGCATACAGTAAGGCATGGGAAGAGTGGACACGACTAGTAGCAGGCAGGCGGGTTGACCAATGTGAACAAGCCAGATTGCAAGTCACCATAGAATTTCTCCACCAGCTAATGATGAGGGGCATATCAGGGGCGTCAGCGCAGCGGTGTCTGACAGGAGTAGCATTTCACTTCCAACTACTGAATTGGGGAGATGTGACAAAGAGATTCATCATCAGACAATCCATAAAAGGGTGGAAAAGGGGTCAGCCAAGTCAGGAGTGTAAACGTCCCGCCCCGTGTCACTAAAACTGATTTCTCACATCATATCCCTAACACCATTAACATGACACTCACAATTTGAAGCAACACTACTGTCTACTGCATTTGCAATCGCCTTCTTCGGGGCGCTATGCATAAGCGAATTAGTCCCTCAATCCAAACTTACCACCAGTGGAGTCTTATTACACCAGGACGTAGTCATAGCCAATAATGCAATACGTCTACGCATACGCCAATTGAAAACGGTTTCAGCGGGCAGGGGCACTTGGGTACTTCTACAACCCACAAACGGTACACTGAGTCGGGTAACAATAGTATAAACATATATAACCATCAGATCACAAAGTAATTTCTTCCTATCGCACATTGATGGAATGCCATTAACAAGATACCAGTTCCAAGCTATATTTAATAAATGCATAACATCGTCAGGGAACCACCCCAAAGATTATGGGACACACTCATTCCGCATAGGTGTGGCCACGGAAGCAGCAAGAGCAGGACTGTCAGAAACGGAAGTTCAGAGGATAGGGAGATGGCGATCCACGTGTTTGGCGAGATACATAAGACCGGACTTGTTATCCTAACGTGGTTTGTTTCTTTTACAGGTGACATTAAACCAACAGTGTGGGTGATAGGCCACTCGTATATATATTGGGCAGAAAAAAGGGCGA
Organism: Phyllobates terribilis; assembly: GCF_046119375.1. Lineage (NCBI taxonomy): Eukaryota > Metazoa > Chordata > Amphibia > Anura > Dendrobatidae > Phyllobates > Phyllobates terribilis. The sequence continues at coordinate 3,349,912 of NW_027362797.1, forward strand.
AAGTCCGCCCAGGCGGGAGGAAATTAGAGTTTCATAACACATATTTCAACTGGAGAGGTATTAGAGGCCTGCTATGGCCATAGGTACTAATGGAGGTAATCAAGGTAGGGAGAGAGGCAAGAGGTCCGGTCATCTTAGTTATACAGGCCGGGGGAAAGGACCAAGGTCATCACAAGAGCGCATAACTAATGGCAATAATGAAACTAGACACTGAGCGCTTCAGAGAATTTTTCACAAAACTAACTATAATATGGTCAGAGATTGTGCCGATAGCGGTATGGCAAGGTGCGCGAGACATCACGGCCATCGAACGGACAAGGCGGGTAGTAAATATTCGAATGGCAAAATTTAGAAGAGACAGAGGCGGTGTAGTGATACAACACCGACAACTGGAAGGAGATAAAGCAGGCCTCATACGGTCCGACGGTGTTCACTTAATGGATATTGGACTGGACATATTCCTGTCAGGACTCCAGGACGGAGTGGAACAAGCGTTAAGAGTGATGGATGGGGGTCAGAGTCCTGCATACGAGTACGCAGGATCCTCCGTGGCCTGGAAATAGAAAGGACATGTTGGAGAGTTACACTTGTTGGCCAACTTGCCGGTGTGGAGACCCAGGGCATGCTGCAACAAGCTGAATTATTTTAGAAATAAAATGCCTTTCTAATGGAATGACTATAAAGAGTTAATAAAGCTGTGACCGATCCTCACCCATCCAGTTGTAAGAGTTACATTATTGTATTGTCAAGGAAAGGGGGGCGGTAGGGCAGCTGAGCGTCTGGGTTTGGTTGGGGTTCCCCACAGTCTGCCTAGGCTAGATGCATTTAAAAATTCTTATTAGATACACAGGGGGTGCAGCTTGCTTCGCAGCTGGGCTACTACGCCAAAAGTATTGCCTAGGCTAGATGCAGTTAAAAATTCTACGCTGACTAGCAGACACTGAAGCTTTGGAGCAGACCTCTGAGTAAACAGCTCTTCAGACTCAACCATCTGTGTTACCCCAAGCCATAGTGTATGTAGTTTCTTACGGTTAAAAGGGGGGGGGACGACCCAACCCACCTGGAATTGATGATGAAACGTCACGTAAAACACAGCAAGTGGACTCCAAAAAGAGTCTCCATTTTTTCCAAAAATTGTGGCACAGACACCACTTAAGTGGCATCAATTGCCCCAAAGTTGCTTAAAACGGTTGGTGAGGTGATTTTACCAAATCCTCAAGCTTTTAGTCTCCCCAGGATGACACAGGGGTAGAAAAGTCCTTACGGATCCATGATTTGTTCATCTTTATGAACGTGAGACTGTCTACATTCTCAGTGGAGAGCCGCGTGCGCTTATCTGTCAGCACACCACCAGCAGCGCTGAACACACGTTCAGAGAGAACGCTGGCTGCAGGGCATGACAAGATCTCCAAGGCGTGAGTGGCGAGCTCCGGACATTTTTCCAGATTGGAATCCCAAAATGAGCAAGGGTCCAGTGACACAGTCATGGCTTCGATGTTCACTTGGAGATACTCCTGTACCATCCTCTCTAGGCGTTGACTATGTGTCCGACTTCTTGTCTCCTGTGGCCTTGCAAAGGATGGTCTAAAAAAGTGGTGAAACGATTCCACAAAATTGCTGTTACCAGCAGATACTGTGTTACTGTTACGGTTTGAGTGATGAAAACTCGACAGTTTGCAAGTTAGAACTGTGAGATTCACTACGTGCACCACTGGTGTTTTGTGGAAAAGCACATGTAAGATTCTGCAACAGCCTCTGTTGATACTTCTGCAAGCGTGAATCCCTTTCTATGGCAGGAATTATTTCGGCAAATTTACTTTTGTACCGGGGCAACCCAGTAGCCGGGATTGCTTCGAATTCTGACAATCCAAGGGTCATGTTGTAGGTAGTGCAGCAAGAAGGCATGTGTCTTGCGCATCCAGGAGGACCAAGTCCTTGTTGTGTTGGTAGCGAGGTAAGAATCATGCTTCCTTCCTCTGCCCTCTCCCCCCAACCTCACACAGCAGAAATGTGATCAAGGTCTCCCTCATCTGATGAGTCTTACATGCCCATCACCAGTTCGTCCTCCACTTCTTCCTCGGCTGCTGCACCTTCCTCAACAGTTTGGCTGCTACCATGCGCCCTGGTTAATCCCTCTCCCCCACCCTCCCATGCCTGCTGCCTTGGTGCTGCCGACCGTCTGGACCTTGGAGATGTTATCCCTTCCGCATACGACTCCTCCTCTACTTCCTCCACCTCCTCTTGTCCCACCACCTGACTCTGAATTCTGTTTAACGTGTGCTCCAGCATGTAAATCATAGTCATGCTGATAATGACATAGTCAGCACTAAACATCTTCGTCGCCATTTCAAAACTGTGCAGCAGGGTGTGTGGCGCCCATGAGGGTTCAGTCGCCACAGAGGTACTGCATCTCACCCAGAGGTGTGGTATCTCACCCTCAGGTAAGGAAGGAGTATGGCTCGGGACCCTAACACCTGCATCCAACACATACCCGCAGTGGGGGTAGGGCGAGATTGCTCCTAAGGGAGAGCACAGTCCCAGGTCCCTAGCTGGCGGGAGGGTCCTATGTAGTGGGTGTGGGTGGAGAAAGCAGCTTAGGGGAGCACATGACAGGGAGAGTATAAATAGGAAGCTATCTTAGAAAGAGCAAGCCAGTCAGAGGAGGAGAAGTGACAGGAGCAGAGGTTCTGCATGAGCTCTGCTCCGGAGAAGGGCCTAGCCTGGGAGGCCCAGGACTGAAGGAGAGAAGAGAGGAGTGGGAGCAGGAAGGCTCCAGGAACCGAAGGGACCCTAGGGGTACGGGCCGTGCAGAAGGCCACCCATACGCCCGCTTCTACTAGGAGGTGGAGGGGTCAGGCCAGATAAGGGGAACAGGTCCCTCAACTAACGGAGAAACAGCAAGGCTCAACTAGAAACCGAAGGCTGCAGCATTTCATGTACTGCAGGCCAAAGTCCACACCAGTCTCACTAAGAAGGTAGCCACATAGGACCCAAGGGACGGAACACACGTCGCCCGCCAAGGCCCGAGGATACCGGATAGAAGTGTCACTGGGTGTGAGGTGCAGGGAGAAGGCCAGAGAAAGGACACACAGAAGGGGGTCCTGCAAAATACTCCGGAGCTATCTGGGGGTGGACAGAGCCCCTCACTGAGTACGCACAGCACGACGGGGGAGATTGCTCTGGTACCTGTAATCTGGACTGCAACAACTGTGAGTAAAGATCTTGGGACTGCATCACACGGACTCTGTGTTCATTACTGACTCCCTGCACTACAACCACCATAATCCACCCACACTGCCCTGAAGCTACACTCTTCCTGTGGGGAGTAATAATACCATTGCTGCAAAACCACCAGCTTCAGAGGACTGTTCCGCAGCGGCGGCCCCTTTGGCCGCACTCCACAGGTGGCGTAGTCGGACATTATAAAACCCATATATGCAAATTACCCTTGGATTGACCGCCCTGGGTCACGGACCGGGTCACCGCCACAGTGACTACAACCCCCAGCGTCTACCGGCCCAGCTCCGGGTACCCCACAGCCCAGGGGGCGCGTCAACTTCATAGGTCCCTGATCTGAGACCACTCCTGCAGCGTGATTTGCCCCACCTCTGGATCTCGTTGGCCCAGGCTATACGTCAGAACGCATTGCACCAGGGCTTGTCGGTGCTGCCACAGTCACTGCAACATGTGCAGAGTTGAATTCCACCATGTCGGCACATCGCATTTCAGCTGGTGAACTGGCAGGCCCAACGACTTCTGTAGAGATGTAAGTCGTTCAGCTGCGGGATGCGAACGGCGGAAGTGAGCACACAGCGACCGTGCCCTCTGCAGAAGGCCATCTAGTCCGGGATAGTGGGCTAAAAATTGCTGGACAACCAGGTTCAACACGTGAGCCATACAAGGCACGTGTGTGACATTGCCCCAGCGAAGGGCCGCACCCAGGTTTGCAGCATTGTCGCACACGGCCTTCCCTGGTTGCAGGTCCAGTGGAGACAACCATTCAACCATTCATGAAACTGGGTCTCCAGAGCTGACCACAACTCCTCAGCTGTGTGACTCACATTTCCCAGACATTTCAAAGTAAACACTGCCTGATGCCGTTGAGCCCTGCTGCCAGCATAATAAGGAGGTGTGCAGGATTCCTTCTGCGTAGTTAGAAAGTGGGTGGCATTACCAGACATGCTTTGGGTCCAGGTGGAGGACTGAGAGGAGGTTGAGGAGGCAGAAGCCGTGGAGGAACTTCTAGATAAAGAGGATTGACGTACAACTCTTGGGGACAGCAAGACTTGGACAGCAGCCCCTTGTCCTGCTGTCACCATAGGTACCCAGTGCCCAGTCAGCGACATGTAACGTCCCTGTCCATGCCTACTCGTCCAAGTGTCTGTGGTGAAATGCACCCTGTCACACACAGAGTTTCTCAAAGAAGCGGTGATGTTGTGTGCGACATGCTGGTGTAGCGCAGGCACACCTTTCTTTGAGAAGTAGTGCCGACTGGGCATCTGGTACTGGGGCACTGCGACGGACATAAGGTCTCGAAAATCCTCTGTGTCCACCAGGCGGAAAGGCAGCATTTCTGTAGCCAACAGCTTTCAGATGGTGAAATTCAACCTCTTAGCTTTGTCATGGCTAGGAGGAAATGGTCTTTTACTTGTTCACATCTAAGGGACCGAGGGCTGGCTGTTGTGCTTAGACAGGGTTGAGTAGGGTGTCCCCGGCAAACTGCCGGTCTGTGAGGAAGATGCAGGCGGAAGAGTTAGGTTGCCTTGATCCAAAGGTGGTGCTCTCGATGTCGGAGAGCGCTCAACACCAGCTGGTGTTTCCACTTCCAAATGAAATGATGACCTGCCAATCACACTGGCTGTTGCGGGTAAAGAGGTGGCAGGTCTGTGTCCAAAAACATGTGTGACTGCTGTCCCCCCAGTCACAGAGGATGAAGAGGCCGCGGCTGCACAAGATGGGGCAAACGGTGTTTGGCCCGGCCCGCTAGGCCGCATTGTAGCACAGTGAGCTTCCCACTGCAACTTATCCATATGACGGTTCATGCATGAAGTACTCAAACTATGGATTTTTTGGCCTCTACTTAGCTTTTGGTGACAAATATTACAGATAACACGAGTTGGGTCATCCTTATCGATCTGAAAAAATACCCAGGCTATGCAAGGCTTAGAGCCCATGCGACCTGAAGAGCCACTACGACTTGTGGTCAGAGGCAGAGTTGTAGTTGAGGATGCAGTTGTTGACGTGCTTCCAGTACTCCGTCTCTGTCCAGGAAGGCACAACCTAACCTCGTCGTCAATAGCATCTGTGACGCCCAGCTGCGCTTGGTATCACAGATCCTAGAAGAGTGCATTGATGGAATCCTCCACAAGAGGCCCCCATAAACATTCACACATCTCCACCTTCCACCTCAGACCAGCAGAGGGAGCCCGTTAGGGATATAAATAGGGAAGGTGGAGTTAGGCAGTTCAGTTCCTCTGAAGAGTTCCTGCAGTAGAGAAGCCTAAGAGAGGTCAGTCTGCAGTGGAGGTCAGTCTAGTCTAGAGAACTCAGTTAATAGTTCAGCAGTGGAGCACGAGGCTCCTGCTAGCTAGATTCAGGGAGCCCAGTTACAGCTTAAGGTGTGCCGGCACCATAAGATCGGTGAAGCGCGGCAAGCTGCCGTTAGTGTGTATAGCCTAGTGAGGGCCCGAGTAGGTCGATGGCGAGTGGAGAGTTAGTACATAAGGGACAGAGGAGCTTAACCAGCTCACCCCAAAGCATTTACCGGACACCGGATCCGAGCTTACAGGGATCTCTATGACCCAGTAAGGCAAGTCCCAGGATCGCTAAGGTGCTGATACGTAACAGAGCCAGGAGACACTTAGGCCCCGCATACTGGGAGCGTGAACTCCAAGACAAGGCCCTACCACAAGGTCAGACAGCGCAGGACAGAGACAAAGTTAGGCCTAGCTCCAGGCAGGTCAGAAACTTACTACGCAGAGGCAAGAAACAGGAGGCCCTACACCCGCTCATTGGGGAGGATCTTGATATGCACCCTTCACCCTACAGTTCTTCGGGATGTGCCTGAATTTCCACCAGTAAAAGGTACTGAAGTGACTACCGTGTCCGTTCCCGTTCTTGCTCTGATCCAGCTGGGTCACGCCTGTCCTGCATTCCCCCTGCATACGCTTTTCTGAGGCCTAGCTCCACCTGTGGGGAGCTATACCATCGAGCTGCCTTATCACCGGCCTCAGTGGACTGCTGCAGCGCTGGTGCTTCTCACCAGATGCCACAGGTGGCGTCACGAACTGTTATAAAATTAACAGTTATCCACCCTTTTAAAGAGTGACCCCAGGGTACGGGCCCGGGAGCCGACCACCGCGACATCCCCAAGGCCAGGCAAAGGCCCCGGTACCGAGTCATCCCCATCCCCTGGGCTAGTCACATCCTCCTCCACCTCCTCTGCAGACCTCATCGACTGGCTGACTGTGGGTTGACAGTAAGTGGGATCTCCAACCTCGTCATCATCACCCTGTGTGTTATCACACCCGTCGTCCTCAGAGCCAACCTCTTCCTGCCTTGACCGAAAAGTCAAGTTGTCGCTCCAATCAGCTATTTGAGTCTCATCATCGTCTTCATCATTGTCTCCACCAACAGGTGTTACAGTTTTGGAACGAGGGTCTACATTATGCTCAGAACCTTCTTCATCTGGTCCTGGATCCGACTCATAAAGATTCTGGGCATCAGTGCAGATCATTTCCTCGTCTGGATTAACAGAAGCCGTTTCCCAGGCTATAGTATGAGTAAACAGCTGTGCAGACTCAACCATCTGTGTTAGGGTATGTGCACACGATGCAGAAATGCTCAGGATTTTTTCCTGAGCGTTTCTGCATCTCTCTGGCAGGAAAAAACGCATGCGGATTGTACATGCGGTTTCCTGCCAGGGACATGCGGAAATGAAGCGGTCTTCACTTTCATTTCCGCATGCGGGTTGACAAGCGATTCCCAAGCGATTTTAGCATCACTTGGAAAGTGCTTGTCAACTTCACACTATATAAATCCATGCAACCGGCATGGATTTATATAGTGTGTGAATGTCAAAAAATAAAAAATAAATCTATACTTTACCCTCTGATGGCCCCCGGTGTCCTGCTTCATCGGTCCCGGCTGCCGGCAGTGAAGACTTTAGGACCTTCCGACGTCAGCGTCACGTGACCCGTCACATGACTCTGACGTCAGCGAAGGTCCTTCTTCATTCAACCGCGAAGTGCCCGGGAAGCCGGCAGGACGCAGCACGGGCCGTCAGAAGGTGAGAATATATATATTTTTTATTTTATTCTTTTTTTTTTAATGGTACCTGGGTCTGGATGAGAGTCCTCTCATCCACACCCGGGTACCATCCGCACATTAGACCGCATGAAAAGCGCATCAACATATACAGTGATGCGGATTCCATGCGGTCTAATGCAAGTCAATGGCGGCAAAAGAGCAGCGTTTCCGCAAAATTAATTGACATGCTGCGGATTTTTGACCGCAGCGTTTACGCTGCGGAAAAATCCGCATCATGGGCACAGCACATGCGGATTTCCATTGGGGAACATTGCTGCCCTTCTACCATGCGTTTTTCATGCGTTTCCGCGGCGTTTACGCAACTGCAAAAACGCCGCGGAAACGCATGAAAAACGCATCGTGTGAACTCAGCCTTACCCCATACTCAGACGGGCAGCTGGAGACTTGGGAGCTGTGAGGAAGCAAGTGCGATTGGGGTGACACCTCTGAGGACTGGAATATTTGTGATGTTGAAGTTGAGGTGGAGGAGAGCCCACTTGAAGGAGCACTTGATATCCGTTGAAGCACCTGCTGTTTTTGTGGCTCATCTGGAATTTGTAGCGATGGGCGTGTCCGTAAGAAAGGGATCTTATCACATTGTCCGCTAAAAGAAGTAGACATCTTAGTTTAGCTGGAAGATGGTCTTTCTTCTGCAGATGTTACTCCCCCCCCCACCGTGGGGGGGCTCGACCCACCAGCGGACAGGCACCAGTATTGGGAGAGGGGGGCTGGCCGTCAGGGTCCACCGCGGCTCTGGCACAAACCCGGCGACACGGAGGTCGCACGGGCAGGAACGGACTGGCCGTGTCAGCTTCGCACTCCAGCGTAGTCCCTTATATAGCGCTATCATATTCCGCAGCGCTTTACATACAAAATTATTATCTCTGTCCCCATTGGGGCTCACAATCTACATTCCCTATCAGTATGTCTTTGTAGTGTGGGAGGAAAATGGAGAACCTGGAGGAAACATCGGGAGAACATACAAACTCCTTGCAGATGTTGTCCTTGGGAGGATTTGAACACAGGACTCCAGTGCTAACCACTGAGCCACCGTGCTAACCACTGAGCCACCGTGCTGCCCACACATCACATGATAAATTTAATAGTGTTATTCAAATATACAAGTCGTCCCGCAAAAAACAAGCCCTGATATGGCTGTCGATGAAAAAGTAAAAAAAGGTATGACTTTGAACTAGAGGGAAAAAACAAAACGCAAAAACGGAAAATGACCATGTTGGTAAGAGGTTAAATAGGTAAACAGCCGCAGGTGGAGCTGACTCCGCTGCAGCTGTTATAGGCCGATGACGGCTGTGAAACGCAGCAAGTATCTACCTGGTCCAGTTTCTGAGCCGCTCTATGCTCCTGATGCCACCACATGCCGTCATCATCGGGTTAAAGCAACTTTCCAACTCACAATAAAAGAATCACAATACATATATAATGCAGATCTGGTCCCTCCCGGTCATCACTCACAAGACGTCATTGCTCATGAGACATGACCGGGAGTGACCTATGACGCTTCATAGATTGCAGTATAGAATCGGTGGACGTCGTGGGAGCGGCATGAATTACATCCGACCTGCGGGGATTATTTTTTTAATAATTAATTGGTGAATGAGGGACTGTTTATTATTTTTATTTCTTTATTATTTCTTTATGATTTTTATGTCTTTCAGGTTACCATTTGTGGACTACTTCGGATTCGGTGGACTATATCGGAATCCCTGGACTGGATGCTTTGTTTTGCTTTTTTTTTTTTATTAATTGGTGAAACAGGGCTAGTGTTGGTCGGGGGGAGTTTTTTTTACAATAAAACAGTGTGTTTTTTTTTTGTTAACATACTGGGTTAATAATGGGGTCTCTGATAGGCGCCTCTCCATTATTAACCTCAGGGGTTGATGCCAGCGGACATTAGACAGCTGACATCAACTCCGAAAAACCATTACCATGATTGCCACCGTACCAGGGCAATCAGGAAGAGCCGGGAAAAGCGCCAGAATTGGAGCATCTAATGTGATGTGCCTCGGTAAGAGGTTAAAGGGGTCGTCCACCTTTGGGGACAATTTTTTATCTTATTTGAATGTATCTATTTGTGGCTAAAAATCATGTTTCTAATTGGGTGTCATTAAAGCATTTGCACAGTTTGCCTTCTATAGCTTCTGTGTTGCAACATCTATTGCTGGCTGCATAATGAGTTAACTGAAAATCTGTCAGTGAACTTGTTCTAATGGTCCAATGTAATGGGAGAGTTTGTAACTTTGGCTATGTGCCCACGCTGCAGAAATGAAGCAGAAAATTTCTGCTTCATTTATGCATGTCCTCTCCCGGATAAACGCATGCTGAATTCCGCACTCGTTTATCGTGCGTTTATCGCGCGATTTCCACACGCGGAATTGCCTTGCGTTTTTTCTTGCATTGCAAAGGCAATTCCGCTTGCGGAAACGCAAAATTCATTGACATGCTGTGGATTTTTCTCCGCATCATAAGCGCTGCGGAAAAATCCGCAGCATGGGCATTAAACTTGCAGAATCCCCTTGGGGACCATGGGGGGCGGATTACAAGCGTTTACGCTGCGGAAATTCCGCAGCATATACGCTTGAAAAACGCTACGTGGGCACATACCCTCAATCTGTCTTTTTTAGCTCCTCTCAGCTAATTGATGATCACAGATCACATCAAAGTTGAATGTGCAGGGAAACAAAGCGCCTGTAAAAGCCAAATGGGGCAAAATTTATAATGAAACCAAAATGCAAAAATGGTTCATCACCAATCTACTGCAGTAATCAATTATCTCCTTAATTTTAAACCATATTTTATCCATGATGGAATAAATGTCAAGTTTTATGGCATTATCTTTGCTTTGCTTGACTGAAATTTTAGATTTGTAAAAGTCTGTGTCTCCTGACAGATGTTCCTGCGATCTGGGAATCCTCACCACCAGCAGTGAGATGACTTTATCTATATGTTTAATATATAATAATAATATAATACAAGAAAACCATAGATATACCTCCGGTGGTAAATAATATAAGTATATATATATGTAATAATATGCAATATTAGACCATCCGGAGTGAAGGACAAATATGGGCAAACGGGAAAATCGGAAAAAACATATAGCAAACAAGAAAGAGGAAGGCCGATCATAAAGTCCCAAATATCAGAGTACGGTGAATAATCTCATTTTTATTATTAATGAACAGGTGATGACAAAGAGAAATAATTAAAAATGTAAAAGCGGGGGCGAATGTCTGAGTAAAAAGTAATAACTAATAGTTCATGCGGGAGAAGACAAAGGAGGAAGGATATTGGTGTAAATACAAAAATGGAGGATAAAAAATATAAAGACAAGAAACAAATTACTAAAAAACGTGTTGACAAAGTGAGTAATAAATAAAATAAATAGTAGAAGATGCAAATAATCAATGCAATTAATATAGAGAATTATATCATACAGACATGTAGGTGTATAATTGCTAAAAATTAATATAAAGAGTGAACTTACATAATACCAACAAATAATATTACATTAGTACATTGTGCAATGATAGTAAAGGAAAAAGGCAATGGAAACAGCTGTGAGTGGAAAACAAAATGATGAAAATCCTCCAGTATAGATAAACTATATAATAAAGTTTGAAATAATAAAAAGAAAGTAACTTACACTGAAATGAATACCTCCCGCATGCCAGACATGCGTCCACCCCGACGCGCGTTTATTACTTTTTACTCAGACATTCGCCCCTGCTTTTAAATTTTTAATTATTTCTCTTTGTCATCACCTGTTCATTAATAATAAAAATGAGATTATTCACCGTACTCTGATATTTGGGACTTTATGATCGGCCTTCCTCTTTCTTGTTTGCTATATGTTTAATATATATAATATCTGATATATTTGTAAGGGTGTCATATTAAGATAATGGATTACAACTACCACTTTAGGAGGACACCATCCAATAACCGGGATCTACCTGCAATATGTCATAAATGAACAATGCAAATTTCAGAAAGAGAAAGAGGACACGCACCTAAGCAGTGATCACCAGAAAAAATAATCAAAAAACTATTTAGATACAAATTACATCAGTTTATTTTCAATATCTCCTGACACGTATACAAATAATGGACAAACCAAAAACAATAATGTTAAAACACCATTAAAAATAGTGGAAAGGTCCACTGCATGAGGAGCCCACTACTTAAGAAACCTTCCTATGTTATAATGAATGGTATAAAGTGCACAAGTATGCAGACAAATAGATAAGCCCTCACAGGCTATGGGAAATGTCTGTGGTGGTCACTATTGCACAAACCCAAAGTATTCTGTATAAATAAAGAATACAAAAGAAAATATATATATACATAAAGTGCAGCAACAGGTACCTACGTGCGAATTACTATGGTATCCCTGTGTACAGGGTGATGGGTCAATAAAGTAGAATAGCTGTTGGAAATACACCCTTTCACCTCACACTGAAGAGATAGCCCCTCCATAATCACTCATACATTCAATTACGGCGACCAATGCTGCCCCTCACAAAAATAAAGAGCCAATTATGCAACATGACCATAGATAGAGGATACCCAATCAAATCAGCCTGTTAATAGGAAGGTGTAGATAGGACCTCAGTGCCCAACGCGTGTCGCCACTTACGGTGATACATGAGCGACACCCAGTAAATGGCAACTACTGTATCTGTGTAGTAGATATACGGTGTATCATGTGCAGACAGTATTTTTCGGACTATGCTGTGAGGTCTTATAACGCTATTACCTGCAGATATCGGATTAATCTGCAGGTTAATTGTGTTATGAAGGTGTCCGGCCGCTATACTGAAAGTGCGTCACCTGGAGAAAATCAACTTTATTTCTTCAGTCATTGAAGCGTGCCTGGGGGAGTTACAGTCACGGCTCACAGCACTGAAAGTGACAGCTGTAACCGCACCCCAGCACTGACTGACCGGTCGCTGAGAAGTGCATCAGTGCGTAGCCGGCTGTCAGTCAGTGCCGGGGTGTGGTTACATCTGCCGCTCTCTGTGTACTGAGTGGTGACTGAAGCTGTGCCAGACACTCCTCTATGACTGAAAGCTGGTGGCTCCTCCATTGCCGGCATCCGTGGTAATCGCACTGCATTTGGATAACATCTGAGTGCAGTCCGATGTTTTGCACCCATAGACTTGTATGGGTGATTGAGATCCGATTCTCGGATGCAGTTGCAGAATGATGCTATTGTTTTCTCACGCTGAATCGTCATGAGAAGATAATCGCAGATCTGAGCTGTACCAGGGAATAACACCGGTCCGAGTGCTATGCAATGTTGTATCACATAGCACTCGGTCGTGTTATATACGCTCATGTGAGCGAGCCCTTAACCTGCACATTTACCCTATATCTACAGGCTAATAGCATTTGGGGACATGACAGGTTTCCTTTAAAATCCTCCAAATGGTGCATCTTTCCTGTGGTGTTATTCTTCACTTTACCTTTTTTTTTTGGGGGGGGGGGGTCAGAGGCTTTTTTTTTTTTTTACATACGCAGCATGCTGTAGTCGGATTTTTTTCAGACCGTCACCGACCTGATGATATTGTATCCCAAGAATAAATCCCGTTAAATTGGTCTGCGCTGCTGAATAAATTGATCTTCATAATATTGGCGCACTAGGCGGCACTAGGCAGGGAATAGTGCAGAGAATATATGCACTAGACCAAAACCGTCCCGCCCTCGGGGCCCTTGTATCCTCCTTTACATATATTACTTTATAATACTATGTTCTCTGATATAGTCAGCAAAATACGGTATATTATAAGACGCATCCCAAATTTTGGGGAGGAAAATAAATATTATCTTTTTTAATAAAATGGTGTAGTCCACTTTTACTGTAGCTTACCAGGGGAGGGCGGCTGTGGAGGAGCGGGGTCACAGGAGGCAGGGTCACTGCTGCAGGAGGCTGGCGGCGGTGTCAGAAGTGGGGCGATGCTGTGGGCCCCCGGCCGGGAGGAGGGGGTGTTCAGTGATGCGAGGGTGCGGCGGGCCTCGGGTTTTCACAAAATGACAATGTTAGAGGAGTCCCCGCACTTCCCATCCTTTTCACTCTGGTGAACTTTGGGAAAATGGCCGCCAAAGGCGACACATGTGCAGATTGAGATCTCAGGAGGCGAGACCTCACTCTGTGCATGTGCCGCCTCTGGCAGCCATTTTTCCCCAAATTCACTTCTGACACCGCCGCCAGCTTCCTGCAGTAGCGACTGTGCCTTCTGGGAACCTGCTCCACAGAAGCTGCCCCCCCCCCGGTAACTACATTCGGATTATAAGGCACACCCCCATTTCCCCCCAAATTTAGGGGGGAAAAAGTGAGTCTTATAATCTGAAAAATACAGTACGTACTAGATGGCTGGGCACCAGCAAAGCCATCTCTTTTTCTTCTTTTTTTTTTCAGGAATGTAACAGAAAGCAGTTTTCATACATGAGGCCTCGTATCATGACTCACTCATTATATACTATATTACAATACATACTTCTGATTTAAAGGGAATCTGTCACCACATTTTTTACTCTAAATCCAGTGATATGTCACTTACTGGGCTGCTTGCTGTTTTATCAGCAGTAGATTAACAGTAAAGGACTAGTAAACCTCCCTCCATGTAGTCCTCCATATTGATAATATCTGTATAACGCCGCCCTCACCACAGATTGGCAGTTTTCTGTGTACACTGTGCATAGGCAGAAAGCTGTCAGTGGTGGGGGTGGAGTTACTCTGAGCTCAGCATTCAGAGAACTGGTAGATCTGCAACAGATAAAGCAGTGATTTTATCAAAACTGCTGTAAATAACCCAGTAAGTGATACATCTCAGGAATCAGGGTCTCTGCCCCTACATCATGCTGCTCTGAGATGGGGCAGCAATAGCCTGGTGGCAGATTCCCTTTAATGTGTTTACATCTAGGCATTCACCAGTCCTGTGTGTGTCTTATAACCACCGTATAAGTGAGTAATATTGATATTCATTAATATATAATTTGGTCAGTATTTTACATCAGTATTTGTAAGCCAAGACTAGTAGTGGATGACAAAATACAGAAGTGGTGATGTGTTTGTATTATACTTTTCCTCCAATTGTTCCACTCTCTGATTCTGGCTTACAAATACTGATGTAAAATACTGACCAAATACTGAACGAATGAACGTAGGTGCAGCACTGTCCCATTCACCTACATAGAGCTGTGCTGTAGTCCCTGCATAGTCGGCGGGTTTTTTCATTGAATCTTGACAATAACTATTGTTTCACTCGGTCAAATTGTCATAGTTTCCATATAACTTAGTGCGTTGCTTGGTTAAACTTTACACTAAGTTACAGTCCATAGTGCGAGCGTAGAGGAAACCCGTAAGGCTATGTTCACATGTTCTGTTTTTTCTGCATTTTTTTCAGCAAATTTATGCAAAATCTAAGCTGCGTGTAACAGTACCAGCAAAAGCTGAGATTTCAGAAATCTCATGCACACACATTGTTTTTTTTCCTGACTGAATTGAAAAACTGTTGCGTTTTTGAAAACTGCAGCATGTCACTTCTTTCAGTGTTTTTCCCCCATAGAAAGCAATGAGTAAGTTCAAAAACGCAGCAAAACGCAGGAATCAGGTTTTGCTGTGTTTTCAGTAAAAAAAAGCATGTACAGCAGTATGTGAAACACATTTATTTTTATGATTTTCCCAAGTTTAAACCCATAATGTCTTGATCACGGGTTTGGACATAGTGTCCCTGGAGGTCTCTTCCAACTCTAACATTTTATGATTCATCACCTGAGAATGGCAGTTAGGATTAGTACATTTTAATTAAATTAGTGATGTGTGCAAAATAAACATTAGCTGACCAAGGTGAGAAATTGAACAATACCTGGTCAACTCAAAGGCTGAGTAAAGTGTGAAAGTAAACAGTGTCTTACAAACTCAGTGCTCTGCCAACATCTTAGGTAAGCTATTCCTGACCTATTCACCTCCCTTCTGTTACATTTGTAATTGTGTATTTTTTCATGAACTCATATGAACTTTTTTCTTCAGAATAGTCACTATTTTTTCAGATTTAAAAATCTTTTTTCACTATATAATTTGATCAAATTGACCTTTTTTTTCCAAAAATGATTGTCTGGTTTCACATATGTCTTGCATTGGTGACCTGTGTTAATGCTTCTGTGCTGGAAGCAAAGCTGAACTTTGGGATCCTGAAAAACACAGCAACACCTGCTTTTTGTAAGCAGCTTCTTTACTGCCAAGAGAGCAGGTTTTGCCTGCAGAAAAAAACGCAGCAAAAATGCAACGTGTGAACATGGTCTTAGAATGTATATTGTTATGTTATCTATAACGTTTGCTTTTATTAGCTCAAATCTCAGCACTTACAGAGACAGACTAATGTTTTTCAGGGCCATGTTCTCCTCTTCAATCTTCATTTCTAGAAGCTGTATGTTCCTCTTCCTATTGTACATGGAAAAAATATATCTCATATTGAAATACACAAATTCCATTAATTATTACGATGTACATTAGTGACCATGACAAATTTGGCTAAATTCCTCCCTTCCCCCTTCATTCTAGGTACTTTCATTGCCAACATTTTACATTCACTACATTCCACAGTTAAATGGAATCCATCAGCAGGTGGTTACTATTTAATCTGAGAGCAGCATGATGTAGGGGCCGAGACCTTGATTCCAGCAAGATGTCATTTATTTTCAATGCACCCTACTGGTAAGTCAGCCTAAAGCCTCATTCATTTTTTTTGCATACAAGAAATAGATATTTTTATCAGTTCTCTGGATCCGATTTCAATCTATTTGTTGTTCACTCATCAGTTTGTACCATCAGTGCACCATAAGTTTTTTTTTAATAAAATAATAGGAGGAGAAAGAGAGAAACAAACGGGTATAAAGTATATCGCAAAGTATTCTATCTTAACCCAATCATGGACCTATAAAGAAATAGAGCGGACCACCGAAGTAAACATGGTAACTGAAAAACAAGAGAAACACAATGCGAAACAAGGTCCAATTGATCTGTGAAAACATAAATCACAGAACACCGGGAAATGTAAGAACAATGCGGTAGAGGGGCACTAGGGAAGGGGGTGCGGTAAATATCACAAAGTATAGACAAGGTATGAATAATCTTATCAAGAATCCATCAGTGTAGGCTGCTATATAGTATATACATAAATAAAGTGCGGTAATTATTAAAGTGCAAGTGCCTGAAAAATATAACAGAATTCCACTAAATACTATGTAATATCATATTAATGCCAATGGCTGAATCATATAAAGTAGTAGTGGATTTAAATAGAACAGAAAAAGTATAAATCAATAAGATACCAGGAGAATATATATCGAGCACATAGCTCACTGTTATGTATTAAGGGCAAATCAGTATGTCCCTCTATATCAAAGACATCAAAAGGAAACCAAGCAGACAGCCAAAACATTGATGTATATAATGCACAGCAACTACTTACATCCACTATGGATAATAGCACACTCCTCATTGGCACACACCCCGATGCGCGTTTCGGCACAGCTGCATTCGTCATTTCGTCCCCCCCACTGCTCTATTGAATAACATTGGTTTGAATGCTATCTAATAAAACAATTGGATAGCACTCGCCCAATGTATATGATAGTGCAACCCTAAATGCTAAAGTTCTGTTTGCCCGCTGCTGCCAGGACCTAGAAGATAATTGGCAGAAAAAAGACCCCGTGGTCCATCTTGTCTATATCTTTTCCCTTTTTAAATTTACAATAGATGATTATTCCAGACATTTAATTTAATTTACTGGTGATTTCCTAACTATGTACCACAAAGTGAATATTGTAAACATTGATAGCAAACAAATAACAATACTGCAGTTGTTTTGCATTTTGTCTTCTGCAGCCTCCATAAGTTCTAATACACTGCAGGCTGCTCAGTCCTGTTCACTGAGAAAACTAATATATCAAAAAGGAGGTCAGTAGATTACAACTTCCGATTCAGGATACAACATCAACAACTAAACTCAAGCCGAATCAGCCCAGTTTCAAGGAAGATATGAATGCCATTATTAAAATTAAACCATTTTTATTTCCAATAATTTGTTAAAAAAAATTTAGATATAAAAAAACGGTACTTTCAAAAATCACAAAGTCAAATCTCAATTACAAGCTTGTATTATTATAGTAAGTTGGCCTTGTACACAAAGTCTGGAAATATAGGTGACACCAGCCTAATTAAAATGCGAGCATCTTTCTCCCTGGCAGACGCAGGGGGTGATTAGACGCAGGCTTGCAGTAGTTTGCATGTAGCTGTTGAGACTGCTTCCTGAGCTTCAAAGGGAAACCTCTAGTCTCGCCGGCACCCATACGAAATATGGAATAACTGAAGTTCCATAATTCTGATCATAATGGGACCTATATTTTTAGTGGCAGGGTCAGCCGAGGAGCGGCTGAAAACCTCTCCGTGGAGCTGTAGCGCAAAAGCACCAGAAGAGCAGACCACAACGGCGCAATGTGTGGTCTCTAAATGAAGGTAAAATCATAATAGAAATTATGGTACCACTTTTGGGCTTCTGGGATCAACCAGCGATAAGTTATCCCAAAAAACAGATTTTTAATACAAACATGAAGGGTGGAGCCAAGCCCACATGATATCAGCACAGGAGAGGTGTGGGCAGATCTCTCCCTTCAGCATAAAATAGTTTGCTGAGGTTGGAGATTCATTCATTGTCAGAGGGGTATAAGGACTATAAGCAACGGATCCTGTTCGATAACAGCCTTATCAAATCGGGGAGCCCCTCCTCCACCTATATTGAATCGTCTCAGCGATCATATAGTAAATTTCTTCCTTAATCCTTATTATTTTGTGTAACTGCTTAGGTATTTTAATTTCTCCTTTGTAAAATCCTTGTATATATTTTTCCTAAACACTGCCTTCCTTTTGGATTAAACATAAAATTGAATAGTTCTGTTTCTTTTGTCCTGTAATCTTTCCCTCCCCCAAAGCCATACGCTACCAGAATGCAGGCATTCGCCCAGGCCTGTATTATATTTCAAAGCTGGACGATGGTAGCAGCGAATAATATTAATAATCGGGCTATTGTAAAGCTGACAGTGACCTACAGAGGGCGTAAACACGTATTCCATGCATTGGAATCCCGAGGTGTGACGCCATACGCTCACTGGTCACTTGCCGATACCTAAGTAGAGAGTAGTCTGGATTGTATGCTCGTGATTCCGGACGAAATACATGACACAGTGACGGCACGGTGAGATATTGCATGATCTCCCTGATGTCGTTGCTGTGGGAAAACCTGAAAGCACCCAATTCTGACTCCATAAACTAATAATATCTCCCAATTATGGACCTAATGTCATCAATTCGGTACCCCATACACTTATAATATCCCCCATTCTCGCCCCTATAAACTTATAATGTCTTCCACTTATAATTGTCTTCCATTAAAGGCTAACAAATATA
Organism: Phyllobates terribilis; assembly: GCF_046119375.1. NCBI lineage: Eukaryota > Metazoa > Chordata > Amphibia > Anura > Dendrobatidae > Phyllobates > Phyllobates terribilis. The sequence goes on from NW_027362797.1 coordinate 3,368,708, forward strand.
TATGTCCGCAAGAGAATCCACCAAAATAGGACTAACTTAAAAATTCCCTAAAATCACAATTTTATTATTTGTACAATAAAAAACACTTAACTGAACCACAAACAAAAAAAACTTAGCTATACATACTGCACCTTGTGTGTCTTTATCAAATGAGTATGACAAAGATATATGTATTGTCCTATGTATAATTCCTTAAAGGGGTTTTTCCATGAACAAAAGTTCATATTAATCAATAGATCTTGGAATGCTAATAATTTCCACAATTGGATGTGTTTAAATAAAATGTCCCTGTGCTGAGATAAACTTATAAATTTGCCCCTGCTGTGCACTGTGTAATTGCCGTGTCTGACCGTGTACAGAACACGGTCTGATCATACCACAGCTCCTGGGCAGGGGAGGAAGCAAAAGAGTATACAGACAGGACAACACTGGATCACAGCTGATTCTTTCTTTGAAGTGAAACTTTGTTTAAAAAACAGGCAGTGAAATGTTTATATTTTTTTATAATTTTATATAAGATTATCTCAGCACAGGGACATGCCCTGTCATGGCCAAGAAAAACAGGACACAAAAATGTTAATCCTTAGAGCTATTACTCCTACAGTAGCAAAACCTTACAATTAGCATAGCGATACTTTATGGGGAGTTATGTTCCTTGTCCATTTTGATACACAAACACTTAGTTCATCAGGATTGTGAGGGGACTGTAGATCACATTCCCTGTGACGCCTGGATAGCAGCTGATGCAAAATGTTTGTACCCGGCTGTAGATGACATAGCGATAATGCGCTAAGTTTATAGTCACCTATGATGCTAATGACGCGCCCCCTGGGCCATATTCTTTTAGGGGGAATATCCGGAGCCGGATCAGATGGGGGTTGTAGTCTTCCGAGTGGCTGTGACCCGGTCCGTGCCCAGGGTGTCAAACTGAGTTGTATGTGGCAGTCCTACAGATGTTAATAAGTTCTTAATGTCGACTACGCCACCCGTTGTGTTGCGGTCACTGTGGCCGCCGCTGCAGCAGGGTCCGCTGAGGCTGGTGGTGTAGGTGCAGCTTTGGTGATATAACCCCCAACGGGTGGGGTATAGCCTCAGGGGGATCAGGTGCAGAGGATGGGAGTTGTGGTGATGCAGTGTAGACGGCAATCAGAGACAGAGTCGGGTTATGCAGTTTAGGATGTTTACTCACTGCTGATGTTCTGGTCACTCCAGCTTCGAGTGACCTCCCGAGCCGTGCTGCGTCCACCAGGTTCTGGATCCAGCCAACTCCCAAATAAGTCCGGAGCGTGACCCTGAGCTCTCCTTCAGTCCTTTCTCTGGCCGTCCCCACTATTGATCCACCCAGGTCCAGCTCCCTCGGGCCTTCTGTTGGGAGACCCTTGGCCTTGGGTTCCCTGACCCTCCTCGTGGTATGCCTTCGTGGTGGATGTGGTGGGTGACCGTGGCAAACGCTGCCCACGGTCTCCGGTCTCTGGCTGGGGAGTGTTTTTGCCCCCACCAGCTTGGGTTCCGGTACCCTGTGCCGACTCTTCACCCGGGGATTTAAGTTGGGTTCTTGGAGTCCTTTTCTTCTGTTTCCCCCTCTGGGTCTCTCTCTCTTCTCCTCTCTCACTCTGGGTCTCTCTTCTCCTCTGCTCGCTGACTTTCTCTCTGCAACTGACCCTGTTCTTAGTTGGTGCCCACTTTATATACACCCTCTATGTGTGAGCTCAGGTGACCAGCACCCAATGAGCTCCTATATTTACCCAGGCTGCTCCCCCTATCTGCCCCTACACTACTTGGGATGTACCACCCCCCTCCCACTCCAGCCAGGAACAGACTCGGTCGTACCTGCACATTTCTAAGTGGGAGTACCGTCGGCCTGCTCCTCGGAAATGGGATGTGTGTAGTGCATGCAGCCTACCGAGCTCAGTTCCACACTCCATCCTTACCCGGGAGTGGAATATCACACCTCTGGGTTGAGGTGCAATACCCCTGTAGCAGCCGAATCCTCAGGGTGCTACATTCCCCCCTGGTAAATCACAGCACGTCCTCGGGCTGTAAGACAAAAACAACACCAAAACATACAAATTTTTTCATAAACATATAAAACATATAAAACAACATATATTAGCATATAAAACATTCTCGTCGCCTCTGGCTCCTCCTCCGGTCACTGTGCAACTTGTGACCGGGTAAAGTGCGACAGTCTTTCTAGAAAAATGGTTTTCCTATAAAACCGGTAGGGGGCGCTTTAGGACGCGCAACTATATACAGGGAAGGTGGCCGCTCTCAGTCCTCGGCCAGTTAAGGAGGGAAAGGGAATGGCTGCTCACAGTCCTCAGCCTGTGGGATTAAGGGTAAACGGGTAAACAGTTCACTCTGCTGGTCCCAACGGGGACTATATTTGCAGTAACAGTTTCTTTATACCCCGATCGGGTAACTATTTACAGCACCTACTCCGCTGTACTCAACAACGTCTTCCTCCTGCTCCTTCTTTGGGGATCTCAGCTTCAGACCCGTCCGGATCCTCTTGCTCTTCCTCCTCACATCGCAGCTCCTCCTCTGTCAGGCGATGCACATGGAGGGCGTAAGGTCCTTTGGCACACTTGTGCCGGGTAAAGGTGACCTCGTCCCCGATATAAAGGTCACGACCTCTGTGCCCCTCCGGCAGATGGGACTCCACATCTCTGCGCGTGACAAAGACGTCGCCGGGGGTGTTGTGGTCTCTGATGAAGCCCCACCCATGCTGCATGTTGAACTTAATTACAGTCCCGGTGGTGCGGGGACTGTGCGCTGCACGGGGGTCCCTCCTGGTTCGGCTCTTCTGCTCGGCGCTCCTTATTTGGGCCTGTTGTTCCCGGACCCGCCTCTCTCTCCGCTCCCTCGCAAACTCCTCGAGCTGCTGTCGGCAGCACTCAGCACGCTCCGCTGCAGCTGCCCTGGTTTCTTGAGTGAACCCCATTAGGTCTTCTCCGGTGGGGTCCCACTCAAATTGGGTCTCTTCAAGCGGGGGCGAGATCCTTATCACGGGCTTCGGAGCCGGAATCAGGGGTGCACACATGGCCCCAACTCTCCTCTGGTGCTCCAGTTCATAATATCTCTGGGGCCAGGTGAAAGGCTGCCCGTCCGGCCACGTGTGCTGGGCAAACAAGTCCTCTCCCAGACGCGGCACCCTTGGTTTTACGGGTGCGGGCGCGGTGGTGGTGGCGCCCGGGTTGCCCAGGCCTTGCGGCCAGGCCTGGGGCACCTGGAAGGTGAAGGGCACCGTTAGGACGGCGGCGCCCTGGGCTACCTGGCCTTGCGGCCAGGCCGGAGGCTCCGCGGAGGTAGGGGGCGCTGTTGGTGATGCGACGCCCGGGAATTCTAGGCCCTGCGACCAGGCTGGTGTTACTTCCTGTTTTGCCACGCTCGGGGTCGGTGCGCATGGCGTCACAGGGGTCGCGGCGGCGGCTTCCGGTTGGGGCCTAGTCTGCGTCGGTGACATGGCGTTTTCGGGCACAGCAGGGGGACTTTCGGGCTCTGCGACGGGGAGCTGGGGCAAGTAAGCGGTGTCCTGGTTTGGGGTATAGACGTCCCCTTTACCTGCCTCCATGCGTTCGGCTCCCTTCTCGGCGCCGTCTCCGGCCTTGGGTCCTCCTGCGCCATCCTCAGAGGCGGTCTGTCTCCTCATCTTGGCTGGCGTGCTCCGGGTCTTGGTTTGCTGGGCCATCTCTCGGCTCCACTCCGCCAATGTCTCTCGCTGTACCCGGGCCATCCTCCGTGCGAGGCCCTCCAGGGCAGTCTGTGCACACTCCCGGTCTCGGGGGAGCTGTGCGAGGACCTCCACTAGGCCTAGTGGGGTCGTGGTTTCCAGCAGGCTCCTGACCAACGGGTCGGTGCTGCTCTGCTCTTCTTCCAGCAGGCTCCTGGCCAGCGGGCCGGTGCTGCTCTGCTCTCTGGCCATCTCCGGGTGAGCTTCTCTGCTACTCCTCTCCAGGCTTCTTGCCTCCGGGTGCGCTCGCTCCAGACTGCTCCAGGCGGCACCCATCTTTTCTCTCTCCTTTCGTCTCCTCCCACCTCGAGGGCGGTCCCGGGGCCACTTGGTGACTGTCAGCTCCAGGGGCAGTTCTTTCACGCTGACAGACACCTCTAGCATCACAGTCTCTGTTGGTGGGGGCGGTTTCCACTTTTGGCGCCATTTTCGGTCCTGGCCCACGATGGGAGGTGGCCTCTCGCCACCCTCTGGCACGCCCATAATGGCGTCCGCTCTTCCAAGGCGGGAAACCTTTGGAAATGGCGGGAATCGCTTCCCAGTGGCGGGAAACTCTGCAGATGGCGGGAAAAAGTTGTTAATGGCGGACAACCGGCTGGAATCGACTGGTGATGGGGTCCGATGGCGGGGACCCTCCGGAACCGGCAGGAGACTTCTTTCTGAGGTAAACTTGCACTTTTCTTCAGGCACGCAGTACCCGGCTGTTGTGGGCACGTAATCCTGCCGACTACGCCAAATTTGACGCGCCCCCTGGGCCATATTCTTTTAGGGGGAATATCCGGAGCCGGATCAGATGGGGGTTGTAGTCTTCCGAGTGGCTGTGACCCGGTCCGTGCCCAGGGTGTCAAACTGAGTTGTATGTGGCAGTCCTACAGATGTTAATAAGTTCTTAATGTCGACTACGCCACCCGTTGTGTTGCGGTCACTGTGGCCGCCGCTGCAGCAGGGTCCGCTGAGGCTGGTGGTGTAGGTGCAGCTTTGGTGATATAACCCCCAACGGGTGGGGTATAGCCTCAGGGGGATCAGGTGCAGAGGATGGGAGTTGTGGTGATGCAGTGTAGACGGCAATCAGAGACAGAGTCGGGTTATGCAGTTTAGGATGTTTACTCACTGCTGATGTTCTGGTCACTCCAGCTTCGAGTGACCTCCCGAGCCGTGCTGCGTCCACCAGGTTCTGGATCCAGCCAACTCCCAAATAAGTCCGGAGCGTGACCCTGAGCTCTCCTTCAGTCCTTTCTCTGGCCGTCCCCACTATTGATCCACCCAGGTCCAGCTCCCTCGGGCCTTCTGTTGGGAGACCCTTGGCCTTGGGTTCCCTGACCCTCCTCGTGGTATGCCTTCGTGGTGGATGTGGTGGGTGACCGTGGCAAACGCTGCCCACGGTCTCCGGTCTCTGGCTGGGGAGTGTTTTTGCCCCCACCAGCTTGGGTTCCGGTACCCTGTGCCGACTCTTCACCCGGGGATTTAAGTTGGGTTCTTGGAGTCCTTTTCTTCTGTTTCCCCCTCTGGGTCTCTCTCTCTTCTCCTCTCTCACTCTGGGTCTCTCTTCTCCTCTGCTCGCTGACTTTCTCTCTGCAACTGACCCTGTTCTTAGTTGGTGCCCACCTTATATACACCCTCTATGTGTGAGCTCAGGTGACCAGCACCCAATGAGCTCCTATCTTTACCCAGGCTGCTCCCCCTATCTGCCCCTACACTACTTGGGATGTACCACCCCCCTCCCACTCCAGCCAGGAACAGACTCGGTCGTACCTGCACATTTCTAAGTGGGAGTACCGTCGGCCTGCTCCTCGGAAATGGGATGTGTGTAGTGCATGCAGCCTACCGAGCTCAGTTCCACACTCCATCCTTACCCGGGAGTGGAATATCACACCTCTGGGTTGAGGTGCAATACCCCTGTAGCAGCCGAATCCTCAGGGTGCTACACTAATCACAGGACACACCTTAGTTTCCGTAAGCTCAGTCAAACAAAACAGCTATTGTCCATAGCAACCAGCAATACTTGCGATTCTCTGCACGCGGCCTGTGCATTTAATCAAGATGACCTATGTCAAGGCTCACCGGAACAGATTGCAATTTGTAACGGATCCGTTTTTTACTCACTGGATCCAGTATGAAAAAGTGATCTGTTAAAAATGAAAGAAAATGGCTAATTAACTGATCCATTTTCCATGCTAAGCATCTCTGGGAACTCCTTCAAGATTGTTGGAAGACCATTTCCGGTGACTACCTCTTGAAGCTCATCAAGAGAATGCCAAGAGTGTGCAAAGCCGTCATCAAAGCAAAAGGTGGCTACTTTGAAGAACCTAGAATATAAGACATATTTTCAGTTGTTTCACACTTTTTTGTTAAGTATATAATTCCACATGTGTTAATTCATAGTTTTGATGCCTTCAGTGTGAATGTACAATTTTCATAGTCAAGAAAATACAGAAAAATCTTTAAATGAGAAGGTGTGTCCAAACTTTTGGTCTGTACTGTATTTTACTTCATGATAGTGGTAAAATTTTTTCCATAAGACTTGCGTTTACTTGTGAAACAAAACGGAAATTTGGTGAAAATTTTGAAAATTTTGCAATTTTCAAACTTTGAATTTTCATACCCTTATATCAGAGAGATATGTCACACAAAATAGTTAATAATCAACATTTCCCACATGTCTACTTTACAGCAACACAATTTTGGAACCAAAATTTTTTTTTCTTCAGAAGTTATAAGGGTTGAAAGTTGACCAGCGATTTCTAATTTTTCCAACAAAATTTACAAAACCATTTTCTTAGGGACCACATCACATTTGAAGTGACTTTGAGGGGCCTTTATGACAGAAAATACCCAAAAGTGACACCATTCTAAAAACTGCACCCCTCAAAGTGCTCAAAACCACATTCAAGAAGTTTATTAACCCTTCACGTGCTTCACAAGAACTGAAGCAACGTGGAAGGAAAAAATGAACATTTAACTTTTTTTCATAAAATGTTTACTTCAGACCCAATTTTTTTTTTTCACAAGTGTAGCGAGAGAAAATGGACCACAAGATTTGTTGTGCAATTCCTCCTGAGTAAGCTGATACACCATATGTGGGAGAAAACCACTGTATGGGCGCACGGCAGGGTTCGGAAAGGAAGGAGCACCATTAGACTTTTTGAATGTAAAATTTGCTTGAATAATTAGCGGACGCCATGTCGTGTTTGGGGAGCCCCTGATGTGCCTAAATAGTGGAAACAAGTGACACCATTTTGGAAACTAGACCCCTTAGGGAACTTATCTAGGTATGTGATTGACGCGCCTCCTGGGCCTGTGCTGTGCAGGGGATACCCGGAGCTGGATCGCTGGGGGTTGTAGTCCTCCGTGGCTGTGACCCGGTCCGTGCCCAGGGCGGTCAAACCAGTGGCAGTCTGAGTGTGATAACAAATGTCCGACTATGCCACCCGTGGATTGCGGTCAGTGGGGACCGCCGCTGCGCTGCAGACCGCTGAGGCTGATGTTGTATGCGCAGCCAAGTATGGGATAACTCCCCACGGGAGAAGTATTGCCTCAGGGCAGCTAGTGTGGATGATGAGAGTAATGGTGTGAGCGTCCCAGTACTGATGGTGCTGGTGCGGCGATGAAACACAGAGACGTGTGGTGCAGTTCAGGGTCTTTACTGATGGAATAACGCAGACCCTCCCGGGAGTACTGGTTAGCAGTAGGGGCCTGGTCAGTCTGTAAGCAAGTAGGATCTCCCCTGGCCAGGTGGAGTTGTAGGCCTCCTCGACTATCTGCACTCTTTCCTGGCTACCTTACTCTATGCGGGTAGAAGTAGCCCACGTCCCTGAGTATACCGTGTGGTGCTCACCCGTATGGCCGGTGACTTGGGGCCTTCCGTTAGCCTCCGCTTCACGATGCTGGTGCTGGTCCCTTGCTTGTGACCGTGCCTCCGGGCTTCTATGGCCAGAGGACATGGAATCCCCTGCCGGTTGGATTCTGCTGCTGGGCCTGGATGTCCCCACAGCCTCGGACTCCATGTCCGGGTTTAGTGTCTTCAGCCAAGGCGAGCTTTCTAGCTTCCAGCCTCTGGCACTCGCTCCTGCTCCTACAGAGCTCCTAGTTCTTGCTTTCCCTGTCCAGGCTCTGACTCTCAGACTCTGTCTGCTCTGCTTGTTCTGCAGGCTCTGTCTGGGACTTCACTACCTAATCCCACCCCAGACCCAGTTTATAAGGGCAGATTCCTCCCCTCCCAGGTCTGGGCGGGCGGTGTTGCATGCTTAGGGCTCCTGACCAGAGAAACCTGCCACTTGCTGTCAGACATAATATTTCTATTACTGTGGCAACCAGAACCCTGGGGTGCCACATTCCCCCCTAGTAAATTTTAGTACTCCGGGACTAAACACATTTTTAAAGAAACATAAATACAAGGGTATAAACGATAATACAATAACATATTTACAAGAAGTTTTAGTTCTTTAAAGGTCACGGCGTGTCCGCAACCGGGTGTCCATATCACCCAAGGTGAAGTTTGTGAACCAAGAGGGTGTCCATGTCACCCAAGGTGAAGCTTTAAGCGAAGTAGGGGACCTGTCCAAAGCAAACCCCCTGGGTTGGCCTTGGGCGTGGCTGCAAGGCTGAAGCTAGCTACTTTGGGCCGCAAGGAGGCCACCCCAGACAGGTTTTCTCTTCCGCGGCCGTCTTCGCAAGAGGCACAATGTGCAACTATCTACAAAACTGTTCCGGTTATCCAGCGTCCATAACCTGTTAGTCCAAATAAATCTGCAGGGTAACTGAGAAACATAATTAATAGCAGGCAACAACAAAAACCATCAACATTTCTCAATAAACAGGTAAATTTACAGTGCATTGCTTTATATTTTCCAGCGAGCGGGCATCTGACCTCTAGTGACTCTAGTGGACCTACGGAGCTCACTAACTGGTCCTGCACTACAGGGTGTAGGAGGTGTTATGGGCAAGCTGAGCAGCTGTCTGCGTACTCTTTGGCTCACTAGGGGCACGGCAGGCTCACTACTAGCAGAGGGTTGATCCTCCTGCGCTGCTGGTGTGGACTCTTCTGCCTCCTGGGCCGGCTGCTCTTCCAGCTCTACCTGGTTTTCTGTAGGCACTTGAGGGGCTGGCTGGAGAAAGGTGAGGATTGGCACCACGATAGCGTTGTTTACTTGTGTCCAGGACCGGGGAAAGTCTCCGAGTACGGTGCTGATCATTTCCTCCTTTTCCTCTACGGGTTGAGGGTCTTCCTGATCTTCATCCGTGCTTTGCAACTTCTCGGGGCACTTTTTCAGGTGGTCTCTGGAGACAGTGGCTGTGGTCTCTCCTCCATCCTTGCTGATGACGTACACCTTTGGATTATTGTGGCTTGAGGGCAGTACGGTGTACGGGTCCTTTTCCCACTGGTCGTCCAAATTATGGAGCCGCCTTTTTCTTTTCAAGACCTGCTCTCCAGGTACCAGGGGAACTGCGGGAGCATGTTGGTTATAAGTCCTCTCCTGCCTTTCTCTTGATTGGCATAGACTTTTCTCGACGCTCTCCTGTACTTTCCGGTACTGCTGCTGCCGTTCTGTATCGCAGTCTGTCTCTGGCGAGGTGTCCTCGGGTATCAGGACTCCCATATCCAGGTCAACAAGCAGCTTACCAGGTCTTGCTCGCATTAGGTAAGCCGGGGTACAGTTGGTGGAACCTACCGGGATGTGGTTATACAGGTCCACCAGATCGGGCAGTTTCTCAGGCCACAGACTGCGTTCTTCCAGGGGCAATGTTTTTAGCAGATCTATCACCACCTGGTTCATCTTCTCGCAGAGTTCATTGGTTTGGGGGTGATAGGGCGTTGTTCTTATCTTCTTGCAGCCATACAGGTTGCAGAACTCCTGGAAGACCTCCGCTTCGAAGGCTGGTCCTTGGTCCGTCAGCACTTGGTCCGGGTACCCGTGTGGGCAGCAGAAGTGCAGCTGGAAGGCTCTGGCTGCTGTCTGAGCCGTCAGGTCTTTGACAGGGACCACCACCAGGAACCGGGAGTAGTGATCCACGATGGTTAGGGCGTAGACATACCCGCTTCTGCTTGGAGCCAGTTTAACATGGTCCAGAGCGACCAGTTCCAGCGGCTGCCTGGTGATGATGGGCTGCAGGGGAGTCCTCTGGCTGGCACGGTCCCTTCTTCTTAGATTGCACGGGTCACAGTCTCTACACCACCTCTCAATGGCTCCTCTCATGCCTATCCAGTAGAACCGTTCACGCAGCAGGAACTCCAGCTTCTTCCATCCGAAGTGCCCTGCCCCATTGTGGTAGGCTTCCAGCACCATAGCTGCGTCCCGTCTCGGTACCACAACCTGCCAGATCAGTTCATGTGTCCGGGAATTGACCATTCTGCGGCAGAACTTCTCCTTGTAGAGGAACAGTCTGCTCTTCTCCGTCCTCAGTTGCTTGGTCTCTTCCGGAGCATCTGGGTCCAGGCGGGCGTCAGCCTGGGTCAGCATCTCCTTCACCAGACGGACTGCGGGGTCACTGTCTTGCGTCTCCGCCCAGTTGTAGTGGGGTAAGGGGTTGAACGTAGCGGATCGCTGGCCCCTCACACTGTGGGAATACTGGGTAATCCCATGACTGTGAAACGCAGGGAGTTCGATCTCTTCCAATTCTTCTGGATCCTCCCCTTCGTCCGGTAGGTTTGGCATCCTGGACAGGGCGTCCGCGTTGGTATTGGAGCGCCCCGCCCGGTATTTGATTGTGAACTCATAATTGAACAGGCGGGCCATCCATCTCTGCTCCAGGGTACCCAGTCTTGCAGTGTCCAGGTGTGTCAACGGGTTGTTGTCCGTGTACACGGTGAACCTGGAAGAGGCAAGGTAATGCTTGAAATGTTCGGTTACTGCCCACACCACTGCCAGGAACTCTAGCTTGAACGAGCTGTAATTCTCAGGGTTTCTTTCCGTGGGTCGCAGTTTTCGGCTGCCGTAAGCAATTACCCGTTCTCTTCCCTGCTGGATCTGGGACAGTACGGCTCCTAGCCCGATGTTGCTTGCGTCCGTGTGGAGGATAAAGGGCTGGCTGTAATCAGGGTGCGCCAGGATTTCATCCCCCGTGAGGGTCATCTTCAGCTGGCGGAAGGACTCCTCTTCCAGCTTTTCCCATTTGAAGGGTGGCTTCTGGTTTTTGGCCTTCCTGGACTGGCCTATCAGGAGGTCCTGCATAAGAGCTGCCTTCTTGGTAAAACTGGGAATGAATCTTCGGTAGTAGCCTACCAACCCGAGGAACTGCCGCACTTCCTTTATGCTGGATGGTCTTGGCCAGTCCTTAATCACGGTGATCTTGTCAGGGTCGGGGGCTACTCCGTCAGCACTCACCACGTGTCCCAGGTACTGTACCTTTGGCTTCAGTAGATGACACTTTGAGGGTTTTACCTTTAGGACATAGTTTGCCAGGGCTTCAAACACTTCTGCCAGGTGTTCCAGATGGTCCTCATAGGTCTTGGAATAGACGATGACGTCGCCCAGTTATAGTAGGACCGTCTCGAAGTTCCGGTGTCCCAGACAGCATTCCATCAACCGTTGGAAGGTTCCTGGTGCGTTGCAGAGCCCGAACGGCATACAGTTAAATTCGCTGAGTCCCATCGGGGTGGTGAATGCGGTCTTCTCCCGGTCCGCCTCTGCTACAGGAACCTCCCAGTACCCGCTAGTGAGATCCAAAGTAGAGAAGAAGTTAGCAGATTTTAATGCAGCTAAGGACTCTTCTATCCTTGGTAACGGGTACGCATCTTTGTGTGTGATACGGTTGACCTTCCTGTAGTCTACACACATTCTCATGGTGTTGTCTTTCTTTTTCACTAAGACTAGGGGAGCTGCCCAGGGGCTTCAGCTGTCCCTAATTACCCCAGCCTCCTTCATGTCTTTTAACATCCCCTTGGCGTGTTGATAGTGTGCAGGGGGTACTGGTCGGTATCTCTCCTTTATGGGAGGATGGTCTCCCGTGGGGATGTGATGTTCTACCCCCTTTACGCGCCCGAAGTCTAGCGGGTGTTTACTAAACACTCTCTCGTACTCTTGAACCACCCGATAGACTCCCTGTTTTTGGTGTGAGGGAGTGGAGTCAGTACCCAAATGCAGTTGCTGACACCAGTCCTCCATTGGTTTCTTAGAGCCGTTACCTTCCTCTGGTTGAGATGGAGGCAAGGGTTCCACGGCCTGTACAGAGTTCTGGTTGATGGTGAACAATTTGGCTAGCGTGGCATACCGGGGCAGGTATACTTCTCTCTCCCCGATATTTATGATGCGGACGGGCACCCTCCCATGGCGTACATCGACCACCCCCCGTGCTGTCAAAATGGTGGGCCTACTGTCTGAGTAGACGGGTTCTACGATTGCTTGGTAGTCTCTACCTCTCAGACCAATAGCTGCCCGGCACCATATCATCATCTCACTTTTCGGGGGCATAGCAATAGGGAACGGGTCACACATTCTCACGCTACCTATCTCACCACCAGATAGTTCCACTTGTTGCCGCTTCATCAGTGCCCGGATCTCTTTTTAGAGCACACGCTGCTGGCTGGAACTGTTCTTGGCAACCTGCTGCAAAATAAGAATCACCTCTGCAAGACAGTTTTCAATTACGTTAGTACCTAGGGTTATTTTTGGGTGACTCTCGCGACGGTCAATGTCCACAATGATCAGTCCTTGTGCCGGCAGTTCAACTTTACCGACCTTGATGGTCACTTCTTTAAATCCTATCTGGGGCACGGGCTGACCATTGCTGGCTATAATGCTCAGGTCGTCATCTGGGTAGCGGGTTATGTCCGAGTCATTCCAGTACCGCTTGAAGAGCACGTACGGGATGGTGGTGACCTGTGACCCGGTGTCCAGTAGGGCACTCATAGGAATGCCGTCCAGTAGCACAGGCAAGACTGGACGTCCCCCTACGTACTTGTCACGCCAGTTTGATGGGCCTGATGATCTTAAGCCTGGGGGTTGGCCCTCTACCCCAGGTTGTGCCCGTTTAAATGACAGTACCTTGCCATATGTCCGGGTTGATTGCAGCGGCGGCAGATGGGTCGTCCGTCCTCGTTGTATCTGTCGCTGGGTCTCCCTCTGGCTGGTGGGGTCCTCCTCAGTCGGCGCCACGGGACGTCCTCCGGTCCGGATGCCAGCTGGATTTTTCCTGGAGAAGAGACCTGTAAAGACTGCACAGTTCTGGTTAGCGCGGCAACGCTCTTAGTCAGCTCTTGGACCTAATGGTGCAGGTCTGTAGCCGGGTCATTGTTCAAAGCCTGCGCATCAGCTCCCACAGGCCCTGCAGACAAGGGCGCCGCGTCCTGGTGATAAGTGATGGCAGGGAGCCTGTGGGTCACAGCGCCACCTGGTGCCGGTTCTCGGAGCACCCGGATGGCTCTGTCCTTGAACTGTGCAAAGTCCAGGTCAGGGTCCTGTAAGGCCATTGCTCGCAACTGGGTTCGGTGGGCATTGCACAGTAGACCCTCAATAAATTGTTCGGTCAACAGCTTGTCTTCATTTCCCACGCTGTCAGGGTCTGCCTGCTTAATGGCTCTCAGGGCCTCTTGTAGGTTTAGAGCATAGTCTCTTATACTTTCATGTGCCCGTTGTTTGCACCCGTAAAATCTTAGTTTTATCTCGGCTGAGTTCCGGGTGTCAAATGTGTCTTTCAGACGGGCTAGTATCTCTCTGACAGTCGTCTTCTTCCCAGGTGACCAGGACTTTACCTCCCTTTGGGCTGCCCCGATTAACTGAGCCACCAGGATGCTTACTTTTTGCTCTTCCGTGAGGGGGTATACCTGGAAGAGGCTATCCAGTCTTTCCCTAAAGTCACTCAGGGTATGTGACTCCCCTGAGTACTAGGGTAGCCAGGTTGCCCCCGGGATATAGGGCATGGTGAATGGCATGACCGCTGCAGCGGTTGCGCTGGCGGCCAGTGTGGCGGTGGAGCTCCCCTCGGTGTCCGACATCCTCCTTCCCCCCTAGTGGACCGTGGCCTACCTTGCGATGCTCTTCTTCCGTAGGCCGCGGCTCCGCAGTCAATCATCGGGGTAGAGGACCTGGCGTCGCGCTCCGATGATGTCAGTGTCGCTCTTCCTCCCTTCCAGGACCTTGCGCAGCGTCAGTGTGTGGGGCGGAGCTTCGGATCTCGCGCGCTTTCGACGTCCACGCCCCTCTTCTTCCCGTGCGGCATCCCGAAGATGGCGTCCGAAGGCGGGAAGCAGCTGCGGATGGCGGGAAGACGGCAGAAGACGGCGGGAAACGACCCAAGATGGCGTCCGATGGCGGGAAACGGCTCCGGACGGCGGGAAACTTCGCCACAGGTAAGTACAAAAGTCTTTTTCAGGAAAGCAGTACCCGGTGGTTGCGGGCACGAAATCCGGCCGACTAAGCCAAAGTTGACGCGCCCCCTGGGCCTGTGCTGTGCAGGGGATACCCGGAGCCGGATCGCTGGGGTTTGTAGTCCTCCGTGGCTGTGACCCGGTCCGTGCCCAGGGCGGTCAAACCAGTGGCAGTCTGAGTGTGATAACAAATGTCCGACTACGCCACCCGTGGATTGCGGTCAGTGGGGACCGTCGCTGCGCTGCAGACCGCTGAGGCTGATGTTGTATGCTCAGCCAAGTATCGGATAACTCCCCACGGGAGAAGTATTGCCTCAGGGCAGCTAGTGTGGATGATGAGAGTAATGGTGTGAGCGTCCCAGTACTGATGGTGCTGGTACGGCGATGAAACACAGAGACGTGTGGTGCAGTTCAGGGTCTTTACTGATGGAATAACGCAGACCCTCCCGGGAGTATTGGTTAGCAGTAGGGGCCTGGTCAGTCTGTAAGCAAGTAGGATCTCCCCTGGCCAGGTGGAGTTGTAGGCCTCCCCGACTATCTGCACTCTTTCCTGGCTACCTTACTCTATGCGGGTAGAAGTAGCCCACGTCCCTGAGTATACCGTGTGGTGCTCACCCGTATGGCCGGTGACTTGGGGCCTTCCGTTAGCCTCCTCTTCACGATGGCGGTGCTGGTCCCTTGCTTGTGACCGTGCCTCCGGGCTTCTATGGCCAGAGGACATGGAATCCCCTGCCAGTTGGATTCTGCTGCTGGGCCTGGATGTCCCCACAGCCTCGGACTCCGTGTCAGGGTTTAGTGTCTTCAGCCAAGGCGAGCTTTCCAGCTTCCAGCCTCTGGCACTCGCTCCTGCTCCTACAGAGCTCCTAGTTCTTGCTTTCCCTGTCCAGGCTCTGACTCTCAGACTCTGTCTGCTCTGCTTGTTCTGCAGGCTCTGTCTGGGACTTCACTACCTAATCCCACCCCAGACCCAGTTTATAAGGGCAGATTCCTCCCCTCCCAGGTCTGGGCGGGCGGTGTTGCATGCTTAGGGCTCCTGACCAGAGAAACCTCCCACTTGCTCTCAGACATAATATTTCTATTACTGTGGCAACCAGACCCCTGGGGTGCCACATGATGAACACCTTGAACCCCCAACGCCTTCACAGAAGTTTATAACATTGAGCCATAAAGATAAAAATTTCACATTTTTCCCATAAAAATGTTTTTCAGTACCCAATTTTGCGTTTTCAAAAGGGTAACCGGAGAACTTGTCCCATACCATTCGTTGTGCATAGAAGTTTATGTTAGAACCCTCCTGTTTGTTTTTTCCATCCTGTGTTTTGCGGTCACGCGACCATCTGCCTTTATATTCCAGCTCCGCCCTTTTGGCTGAGCTGGACTTCAGTGTTTGGAAGAGAAAGGGAGAAAAAGCGAGCTATGTGAAGGACCTGATCGGTAGATGTGATGGAAACAGACAAAAGGCCACTCACCTGTTGGAGTTGTGCACCCCTACACAACTCTGGTGTTAGTGTGGAAATGGAAGGAGCAGGCACGTCTCACCGCAAGGTACAGGTAGCTTGGCACACCACGTGCCGTGTGCTGCAGACCGCCACTCATGCTCACCGTTTCCGGGTTCCAAAATTGCAGGCCACGTGTCCGCCCACAGATCACATGACTCAGGATCAGATGTGCATCACCACAGGTCCTGAAAGCTAGGAGAGTGCAGCCCCCAACCGCAGGTCCTGAGTTGAGCAGCCAAAGGGGAAGTTAATAGTGGTGGGATTTAAGAATGATTGACTAAAAGCTGCTCCTGCCGCTAACCCCGAAGTGGGATTGAAAGTGGTCCAAATTATAGACCGCTTTTTTATTTAGACTGCTTTTTTATTTAATTTGGACTTCAGTGTTTGACTGTTTCTCTAGCTAGGTGCTTCTGTGCCTTTCTCTGTCAGTTCATTTGGTCCTTCTGGGACCTCTAGTACTTTTTTGTCTGTTTGTCTTTTTATGTTCTGCAACAACTTCTCTGTTTAGGAGGTGTCACATTTTTGTTCCAGTCCTTAGTTCTTTTAGGGACCCCTCCCCTTATGCTATAGGTCTTCGTTCAGACTAGCCGAGGACTAAGGCGGGTCTGTTCGCTAGGAACAGGCAGCCCGCTACATCGTAGGGATTCAGCTTAGTTTTACTGTAGGGACAGTTTTCCCTTTTCTTTCCTTAGTGCTTGTTGCAGATCATAACAGTTTATAACATAGAGCCTTGAAATTAAGAAATCAAACTTTTTTTCCACAAAAATTTACTTTTAGCCCCAATTTTTTTATGTTCACAAGGGTAACAGGACAAAATGGACCACAAAATTTGTTGTACAATTGCTCCTGAGTAGTGTTGAGCATTCCGATACTGAAATATCGGGTATCGGCCGATATTCGCGGTATCGGAATTCCGATACTTAATTCCGATACTTTTAGAATATCTTATACCGGAATCGGAAGTTCCCATAATGCAATGAGCCAGTTTCATTTTATTCAGCCAATGAGGATCCTAAGAAGTGTGGGCACATCCTGTTAGGCATGTTGACTAATGGCATGGCTGTGATTGGCTGCTGAAATGATGTCATGATGCACTATAAAAGCCGCCGCCGCCATTTTGAGCTCACTCTGCTGTGAATTCAGTTAGGGATAGGATGCTGTTGTTCTGAGGGACAGTTTTAGCTACCTATTTGCTCTATCCTGCTTTACCCAAGCTACTTTATAAATCGCTGTGCCTTGCAGCGCTAGTGCACAGTTCTCTGTGCTGTTCACCTCTGTCTGCAAGGTCTGTGTGTGTGAGTGCAGCTCACGCTGTAGTGTGTGCTTCAGCCAAGTCTGGTTGTAGTGAGCTCAGTGTGCGTCACTGCCTCATACATTGTCCTTTTTTGCTAATTGATCATTTTTCCTGATTTCTCCTATTAGTGTGGTGGTTCCATCCGTATCCAGCTAAATTGGTTCCAAACACACTATATAGGAGTAGATAGAGAATTTTTTTTATGTCTTGCAGTGCTAGTGCACAGTGCTCTGCATCTGCACTGTTCACCGCTGTCTGCAAGGTCTCTGTGTGTGAGTGCAGCTCACGCTGTAGTGTGTGCTTCAGCCACGTCTGGTTGTAGTGAGCTCAGTGTGCGTCACTGCCTCATACATTGTCCTTTTTTGCTAATTGATCATTTTTCCTGATTTCTCCTATTAGTGTGGTGGTTCCATCCGTATCCAGCTACATTGGTTCCAAACACACTATATAGGAGGAGATAGAGGAGCCTTTCTGCAGCATTGTGCCATGCAGCCCCAGCCAGATTAGTATTAGCCTATTTTTTGTAGCCTCATCTATTGCATTGTAGGTTACCTTCCTACATTGTAATAGCTACAAAAAGTTTGTAATACTATCGGTATTACATCTTTGGGCACATCCAGTGTCTTTTTGTGACAAAAAAAACTAAATAAAGTTCACTAAACACTCCACTTTACAGTTGTGTAGGCCACATTAGCTCATATTAAAGTCTTGTCCACACTTTATAAAATTAGTGTTTCTTATACCTGTTAGCAGCTGTTCAGGAATACGCACGCTAAGCCCTTAGTACTTTTCTGCCTATCTTTATCAGTCTACCAAGATGAAGAAGGCAGGGAGTAAGGCATGTGGTCGTGGGCGTGGGCGTCGAGTTTCTGCAGGGAGAGGACATGAGGATTCTGTGCCTGCAAGGAGAGGATGTGGGGATTCTGTGCCTGCTGCGGGCACCAGTGACTCAGCATCCCCCAGTTTTACCAGGGAACAGTCCTTTATGCGCAGCTTTGTAGGAGCTAGCCGTACCCCACTGCTGCGGGAGGACCAAATTGAAGCAGTTGTCGGATGGATGGCAGCTAACACATCGACTTCAATTAGTTCCAGATCCTCTCAGGTCCTGAGCACTGAAGAGCACCCATCTGTCTCTTCACCACCTGCCAAATTGCCCAGGCAGTCAGAGAGCCCTGAACAGGAGCCATCTCTACTTCTGTTCTCTGAATCTCTTGGCTTGGAAAGAGGGGGCCAGCCAAGCAGAATTCGAGAATTTGAAGAAGAGGTAGTATGCAGTGATGCGCAACCGTTTTGTCTCTCTGTATCTGAAGAGGCGGGTGGGCCAGTGCCTATGGTCAGCAGCACACCTCAGTACGCATCTGATGATGAGACTCATGTGCCACTTTCTGGTGCGTACTGTGCTGTCGAGACTACCCAGGAGAAGCAGTTGTTTGAAGAGGGTGGTGTAGATGATGAGGTCCTTGACCCATCATGGCGTGAGGGACAGGAAGGTGGTGGGAGCAGCTCTGAGGAAGAGATTCCCCGAACAGCCCAAAAAGGAGGGAGAGGGAGGGGGCAGACTTGGTTGCCTGTAGCCTCCACTTCGGCACCCATTAGGAGCATGGCTCTTCCAAAATCCAAAGCGGGCGCTCCCAAGACTTGCAGTGCCTGGTCCTTTTTTGACACAGTTGCAGATGACATTTGCTTTGTCAAATGCAAGCTGTGTAATCAGAAGGTGAAAAGAGGGAAAAGTGTCAGCAACCTCAATACCACAAATATGTGGAAACATGTGGAAACAAGCACGTGGTGGAGTTACAAAAACACACTGAAGACCTAGGCCAACCTACAGCGCCACCTACCACCTCTTCAGCTCGTGTTGTAGCCTCTTCCTCCAGCTCACACACAGCTGGTTCGGCTTCCTCACAGGATCGCCATGGAAGAATCTCTGGCACTGTTGTACAGAGTCACAGTGTAATTCCACCCACAGCACCACTTTCCCAGTCATCCTCACACTCCCAGGCCAGTCTACAGCCATCGTTAGCACAGGCATGGGAGAAAAGGCGCCCATACTCGGCAAACCACCCCCGAGCACAGGCTCTGAATGCTGGCATTGCTAAACTACTGGCCCTTGAAATGCTATCATTCAGGCTGGTGGAAACTGACACCTTCCGTAACTTTATGGCATTGACAGTCCCACAATACAACGTGCCCAGCCGCTTTTATTTCAGCAGGCAAGCCGTCCCTGCCCTGCAACATCATGTGGAGGGAAAAATTAAACATGCGCTACAAAACGCCGTCAGTAGCAAGGTCCACCTGACCACCGATGCATGGACCAGTAAGCATGGACAGGGACGATACCTTTCCCTCACTGCCCATTGGGTAAATGTTGTGGAGCCGGGTACAGATCTTGAGAGTGGCGCTGTATGTGTTCTGCCAACTCCAAGGATTGCAGGAATCCAGTCTATTGACTCCTCCTCATACTCCAGTTCCTCTGAATCAACGCTGCAGGAGCCGTCACGGTCTACCTCCACATCGACCCGTGAACGGTTACCTGTTATGATGACCGATATGAGCACAGCCGTGGCCAAACGTCAACAGGCCGTATTAAAATTAATTTCTTTGGGGAATCGAAGCCACACAGCGCAGGAGCTCTGGAATGCCATCAAGCAGCAGAGCGACGTGTGTTTTGTGCCAGCGAATCTCCAGCCAGGCATGGTAGTGTGTAACAATGGTGACAATCTGGTGGCAGCTCTGGGCCTAGGCAACCTCACTCACATCCCATGTCTGGCACATGTGCTCAACTTGGTCGTGCAGAGTTTTTTGAGGGACTATCCGGATCTTGATGCACTGCTTCACAAGGTCCGCATAGAGTGCGCTCACTTGCAGCGTTCCAGCAACGCAAGATCACGCATTGCAGCTCTGCAGCGCCGATTACGTCTTCCGGAACATCGCATCATATGTGACCTACCCACAAGGTGGAATTCAACGTTACATATGTTGGAGAGGTTGTGTGAGCAGCAGTCAGCAGTAATGGAGTACCAGCTGCAGCAGGCGCAAACAAGTCGCAGTGCGCGCCGTTCACACTTCACCACCACTTAGTGGGTCTCTATGAAGGACATTTGCCACGTTTTGCGTGCCTTCGATTATTCCACGTGGATGGCGAGTGCAGATGATGCACTAGTCAACATGACTATCCCCCTTATCTGCCTGCTTGAAAAAACACTGCAAGCACTAAGGGACGAGGTTTTGGGAGAGGTGGAGGATGAGGAGTCACAAATGCCATCTGCTTCTCTACAGTCTGCGCAACGTGGTTCCTCACAAAGGCCTAGGCAGGGGACACTTTGTGAGGAGGAGAGGATGAGGAGGAGTCAATGGAGGAGGAAGACATCTGTCCAGAGGAGGGAGGTACACAATGCTCTAGTAGTCAGTATCTAGAGCGAGGGTGGGGTGATGCAGAGCAGGCAGAGATCACGCCTCAAGCAGGGGACAGTGTTTCTTGGCCAGTTGGCAGTCTGCAGCACATGGTTGATTTCATGCTGCAGTGCCTGAGAAACGACCACCGCATCGCCCACATTCTCAACACGGCTGATTATTGGGTGTCCACCCTCCTAGATCCTCGCTACCGGGACAACTTACAAAGCCTCATAACACCGTTGAACCGGGAGCGTAAAATGCGGGAGTACCAAGACGCACTGGTGCATTCCATCATGTTCTCCATTCCAACCGAGAGCAGTGCTGCTAGTGCTTTACAAAGCAGCTCAGTGCGTCGAGGCAGTGGAGGAAGCTCTGCACAAAGAGGGAGCAGAAGCAGCGCCTCAGCACAAGGCAAGACCAGTATGGCCCAAATGTGGCAAAGTTTTGTGTCCCCGCCGCTACAAATGTCTACACCATCACAGACGGCTCCAGTCAGCAGGAGGCAACGTTTCTGTCAGATGGTGACAGACTACATGTCTTGCCCTCTCAGTGTACTCACAGACGGCTCTTCCCCCTTCAAGTTTTGGGTCTGTAAGCTGGATACATGGCCAGAGCTTAGCCAGTATGAATTGGAGGTGCTAGCTTGCCCTGCTGCTAGTGTACTATCGGAACACGTCTTTAGTGCCGCAGGTGGTGTACTAACAGACCGTCGCATGCGACTATCCTCCGATAACGTTGACCGGCTTACTTTTCTCAAAATGAACAAGGCCTGGATCTCGCATGAATTTGCCAGTCCTCTTCCAGAATAAATAATTGGTTGGCAACAGTATCCAGATCTCCTGTTGTGTTCATGTTTCTACCACCTGAACTGTAATCCCTGAGCTCCAACACCGCCAGTTGCTGCTCAGAAGTGCCGTCTGCACAGTCAACACTTGCTGCCGTGTTATTGGGGTTCAGTAACGTCAGCTGATCCCCTGCTATGCGTACTGCAATTTCTCCTGCTCTGTCCACATTCACACAGCTACAGATTTAAAACTTGCTCCAATTACACCTCTGGCTCCTCTGTTTTCAGTATTATCCCTGAGCTCCAACACCGCCAGTTGGCGCTCAGAAGTGCTGTCTGCACAGTCAACACTTGCTGCCGTGTTATTGGGATTCAGTAACGTCAGCTGTTCCCCTGCTGTGCGTACGGCAATTTCTCCTGCTCTGTCCACATTCACACTACTACAGATTTTAATGTTGCTCCAATTACACCTCTGGCTCCTCTGTTTTCAGTATTATCCCTGAGCTCCAACACCGCCAGTTGGCGCTCAGAAGTGCTGTCTGCACAGTCAACACTTGCTGCCGTGTTATTGGGGTTCAGTAACGTCAGCTGTTCCCCTGCTGTGCGTACGGCAATTTCTCCTGCTCTGTCCCCATTCACACTACTACTGATTTTAAACTTGCTCCAATTAGGCCTCTGGCTCCACTCTGTTTTTAGTATTTACCCTGAGTTCCAGCACCGCCAGCTGTTTCCCAGCAGTGTCTTTGGCACGGGTACGGGCACGGGTTAGCCGACTCTATGGTGCCTGCAATTTAGGTGACTCCTATGTGGGCTGTGGGATCTGGCAATGAAGGCTGGTTCCATAGTGGCAATAAGACAAGCACCCCCTGTAGGACTGTGGGTTTTGGTAACTGCGGCCAGCTGGTTCTCGGCAGTGCCTTTGGCTTAGGTGCCTCCTTCTCGGTATCCAAGTTCCACCAAAGTCTGCTGGTCCTTGGTAGTGCTTTCTGGCACAGGTACCTCCTGCATAGTAGCCGAGTTCCAGTACCATCAGCTGGTCCTCGGTAGTTCCATTGGCTCTTGTACCTTCTGCTAACCATCCGGGTTCCAGTACCGTCAGCTGGTACTCTGCAGTGCCTTTGGCATAGGTGCCTCCTTCTCGGTATCCAAGTTCCACCAACATCTGCTGGTCCTTGGTAGTGCTTTCTGGCACAGGTACCTCCTGCTTAGTAACCGAGTTCCAGTACCGTCAGCTGGTCCTCGGTAGTTCCATTGGCTCTTGTACCTTCTGCTACCCATCCGGGTTCCAGTACAGTCAGCTGGTCCTCGGTAGTTCCATTTGCTCTTGTACCTTCTGCTACCCATCTGGGTTCCAGTACCGTCAGCTGGTCCTCGGTAGTTCCATTTGCTCTTGTACCTTCTAATACCCATCCGGGTTCCAGTACCGTCAGCTGGTTCTCAGCAGTGTCTTTGCCACGGGTACTCCCTCCTGCCCAGCCTGGTTCCAGCACGCCAGCTGTTTCCGGGTAGTGTCAACGTCACTTTGCCTCCAATGCGTTGTCCTGTCGTGTTGCGGTCGAGTTAGCCGACTCTATGGTGCCTGCAGTTTAGGTGACTCCTATGTGGGCTGCGGGATCTGGCAATGAAGGCTGGTTCCATAGTGCCAATAAGACAAGCACCCCCTGTAGGAGTGTGGGTTTCGGTAACTGCGGCCGGCTCGCGGCCTTGCAACTTTTTTTTACATGGGTACCTTCTGCTACTCATCCGGGTTCCAGTACCGTCAGCTGGTTCTCGGCAGTGCATTTGGCTTAGGTGCCTCCTTCTCTGTATCCAAGTTCCCTCAACGTCTGCTGGTCCTTGGTAGTGCTTTCTGGCACAGGTACCTCCTGCTTAGTAACCAAGTTTCAGTACCATCAGCTGGTCCTCGTTAGTTCCATTGGCTCTTGTACCTTCTGCTACCCATCCGGGTTCCAGTACCATCAGCTGGTTCTCGGCAGTTCCTCAGCCTTCTTGTACCTTCTGCTACATTTCCAAGTTCAAGCTTTTTGAAATGGTTCTTGATAATCACTCTGGATCTCCCTGACGAGGACCCTAAAGACGAGGACCCTGAAGACCACCCCGAAGAAGACGAGGACCCCAAAGACGAGGACCCTGAAGACCAACCCGAAGAAGATGAGGACCCCGAAGACGACGACCCTGAAGACAACCCCGAAGAAGACGAGGACCCCGAAGACGAGGACCCTGAAGACGAGGACCCTGAAGACCACCCCGAAGAAGACGAGGAGCCCGAAGACGAGGAATCTGAAGACGAGGACCCTGAAGACCACCCCGAAGAAAACGAGGACCCCGAAGACCACGACCCTGAAGACGACGACCCTGAAGACCACCCCGAAGAAGACGAGGACCCTGAAGATGACGACCCTGAAGACGACGACGCTGAAGACGACGACCCTGAAGACCACCCCGAAGAAGACGAGGACCCCGAAGTCAAGGACCCCGAAGACGATGACCCCGAAGACGACGACCCTGAAGACCACCCCAAAGAAGACTAAGAAGATGACCCTGAAGAAGTTGACCAAGAGGACAAAGAACAAGAAGACAACCACCAAGATACAGAAGAACAAGAGACAGAAAACCAAGAAGCAGAAGTACAAGAAGCTGCAGAACAAAAAGCAGAAGAACATTGAGCATAAGACTAAAAATCAGAGCAAAAGATATTATCTAAATTATAAGCCTAAGATGACTAAGCAGTGTATGGGGGTGAGTCCGTTCCTCCTCATGGTGCCCCTGGAAAAGACCTGCTGCTGCAGGCCAAACTGAACGCGGACAAATCCTGTTGTAAATCTTTTGTGACGGGCAGAACGAAAGGTGTAATGTTCAAACTTTTATAGATAACAACTGCAGGAAAGCCTGTCACAAATAAGAATATGATGAAGAAGAAGATGAAGAAGTAGAATATGAAGAAGAATAATAGTTGAATAAGAAGAATATGAAGAATGTAAAAAAAAAGAATAATACGAAGAAGGTGAAGAAGAAGAAGATGAAGAAGGTGAAGAAGAAGTTGATGAAAAAGATGCTGATGCTGAGGATGATGAAGGAGAAAGTGTGGGAGAAGTAAAAAAGAAGGTGAAGAGCATGGAAGTAGTGAAACATAAATATCTGACAAAATATAAAAAAACTTAACATAGTCAATATTTCTGTAACTCAGAACATCTTAAAAAAAAAATTAATTCCTGTTATTCCATTTGATTTGGCTAAACCTCTATGCCTTTATTGTCTCCCCCACCTCCCCCAATACATTCTACATTATTCTTAGTTGTTTTCCTTCATGTAGAATTAACCTACAAGGAAAGAAAGGGTTTTTTTTTATTCCGATATTTTTGTCCCATTGACTTGCATTGGGTTCCGGTATCGGAATCGGCGATATCCGATACTTTTTGGGTATCGGTCCGATCCAATCCGATCCGATATTTCCCGATATCGGAAGGTATCGCTCAACACTACTCCTGAGTACAGACATACCCTATATGTAGGGGAAAACTATTGTTTGGGTGCACGGCAGGGCCTGGAAAGGAAGGAGTGACGTTTGGAACGCAGACTTTGATGTAATTGTCTTCAGGTGTCATGTCGCGTTTGGGGAGCCCCTGATGTGCCTAAACAGTGGAAAACCCCAACAAGTTGCCCCATTTTGGAAACTATACCCCTCAAGGATTTTATTCATGGGTATAGTGAGCATTTTGAACCCACAGGTACTACACAGAATTTGGTAACATTAGGTAGTCATACTGAAAATTTTCATTTTTTTTGCAAAAATGTAGATTTAGCCCCAAATTTGTAATTTTTGCAATGGATAATAGAAGAAAATGGACCCCATAATTTTTGTCATTGCTCCCGAATGCGATGATGCCCCATATGTCATCAGAAACTAGTGTTAGGCCACTCGTTAGGGCTGAGAAGAAAGAAGCACTATTTCTCTTTTGGAGCATAGATTTTGGTAGAATAGTTTGTGGGTGACATTTGCGAAGCCCTTAAGGTGCCAGAAAAGCAGAAAACCCCCAAAAGTGACCCCATTGTAGAAATTGCACATCTCAATGAATTCATCTACTGCTGCAGTGACTATTATGTAACATCTATACACGACTTTATTCTTATGCCAGTTTAGTGCCCATACATTGTACTCCCATAAAGTGTAGCGCCCCCATACATTTCTCCTGGTGACACACACCCTGTAAATTAATACAATACAATAATGCCAAACATGTGGCCGCTTACTGCGGTTTAGGCACAGTGGGGCTCAGAAGGAGGGGGCCTTTGGATTTGGGAGCGCAGAATTCACTGGATTTTATTTAAGGGGGCGGGAGCCATGTCACTTTTCCAGAGTCTTTGTTTTACCACTAATGTGGGACCCCCTATAGTCCCAGTGACAGATGACGGACCTGTGAGGGGGTCTGGTTTTGTGTGGTATAAATTAGGGGTTTTAGTGGTAACATTTTGGGGTACATAATTTTTAATTGCTTCCAGAATAAGGCTGGATCACATTCTTGTGTTCTATGCTGAGCACTTACGTCGGGGTTTCCGTGTAAATCCCCAAAAAATGTGATTCAGACAAAACCCCCAACAGAACCACCCACCACAAAGAGGCAGATGGAGACGTTTGACGTCTGCTCCGGTAGACTCCATCTTTTTAGGCGCACACAGATCTGTGGTCGTCCACACTTGTGTGGGAAAAAAAGCCTATAATGATGGTACACCGCCGGAATAGAGACCAGTCCAAAGGGACTCCATCGGCCTAATAAGTGAATGGCTCCATCTGGGTTTTTTGTCTGAATTGCGGTTTTGGTGAATTTACATGGAAACCCCAACGTAAGCACTCAGCGGAGAGCGCAGGATAAACATGAGCCAAGCCTTATTCCGATTTTTTTGGAGGCAGAATGAAGAAATAGACAGCAGTACCAGAATAGTTCTTATTTTTATTTTTTCACGGTACACTGTCCGGTATAAATGATAAGGCAGATTTATTCTTCTGGTTGGTGTGATTACAGCGATACCAAATTCATGTTTTTTTTTAGGTTTTGCTGCTATCACACATTAAAAATGTTTTTTTTTTATAAAAAGTATTTTTGTCGCCATATTCTGAGAGCTGTAACTTTTTTCATTTTTGGTGAATAGAGCTATTTGATGGCTTATTTTTTGCGGGACGAGTTGCAGATTTTTTAGGAACCATTTTGGGGCACATAGTAATTTTTGATCGCTGTTTATTCAGATTTTTCAGACACAGAATAAACAAAAATGAGCATTTCAGTTATTGTTTTTATTTTTTGCGCCGTTCACCGTGCAGTAAAAGTGATGAGACCGATTTGTTCGTAGCGTCGGTACGATTACAGCAATATTAGATTCATATCATTTTTTTATGCTTTGATATTTTTACAGACTAAAAACAATATTTTACAAAAAAGAATTTGATTTTGCATTGTCGCATTCTGAGAGCTGTAACTTTTTTATTTTTTGATTGCTTTTTATTCACTTTTTCGTGAGTCAGTATGATGAAAAAGTGTCATTTTTGGTGTGTTTTTTATTTTTATTTTTTACGCAACAGTTTTGTAGAGCGGGTCATTCTGCACGCGGTGATACCAATTATGTGTACATTTTTGCTTATTTTTGTTTTATCACAAGCGCTACGTTTTGAGCGACGAAACGGATTTTAGTAAGTCCCACTGTGGGACATGTGTGATTTTCACTTTTATTGTTGATCTCATACTCTGCAGTACCTCTCTACTGCAGTGCATGAGATCTGTCAGTGAGTCATGTCTGACTCACTGACTGTGCCTGTGAGAGCCAGCTTATTGCTGGCTCTAACAGGCCACCGTACCTTGGGATCATCACATGATCTCAGGGTACTATGGTAACCATCGGGACCAGCGATTCTCATCTCGGGGATCCGATGGTTACTAAGGGGATCGCAAGACCCCCTTGTAAAAACTTAAATACCGCTGTCACGATTGACAGCGGTATTTAAGGGGTTAATCGGCCCCGATCGGCATCGTGGCCGGCCGGGGCCGATACTGCAGGGTGTCAGCTGTCATACACTTATTCCGCAGCTTCGCATTTTCACGGCGCTGTGGAATAAGTACCCTTAATGACCGCCGTAAAAATGCGCTTCAGTGGTCGTTAAGGGCTTAAATCTACTCTACCTGGGTGGGCCGTACCCTGAGGACGGAGAACTCCTCCTTCGAAACGTACCGGCCTGTGGCCCCACTGAGGCTCTGTAGCCTTTCCAACTGTGATGTCAAGCTAGACATGCCCCCTGTCCGTAGCGCCAGCCAGCAGCAGCGCTTCCAGCTGGAGCCCCCTGCGATTGAAACATCTCCTGGCACATACGGAGAGGAGCATTCACAGGAGGACGCTCCCACAATGAACTTCTGCTAGCAGGACTTTGCTTTGTGCCCTGCACCTTGTGCTGAACTGGGAAGCTGTCAGATCCCCAACAGTAAGTCCCCCGATTTACACAGCAACCACCAACAAGTGTGCTAGAGGCATCTTTTTGAACTGACATTTCTTAGTCTCCCTACAACGGATTAAAAGACTCTTTTGGGACTGTGATCCCCTGGCTTTCATCCACAGCCAGTCCTTTGGACATACATCTCCTTGTCAGGGAAGTATTTTGTCATTATCCGGACTGCAGGCCAATATTTTGTATAATATAGACATTCTGAGGATATATCACTAAAGTGTATGCATGATACCCACTGGTGATTCATCCACATATTTGAGTTCAGTTCTCCTTGCCTTATATTCTCTACATAGATTGCGGTTTTTTGAGCAGCACAGTAGTACCGTACTTTATTATCATTCTATCTACTTTTCTGACAGTCCTACACACAGAGCCTGTCTCACTACCAGCAGCTATACCTGCAATATTCTGTTATCTCGAATGGGTTCATTTTTTTTCTTTTTAGAAGCAGTAATAAACCACATCTGTCCTCTCCCCACAGCTGGTTATGACAACCGGAGACCGACCTTTTCCTGATAGATTACAGAAACAGGAGTTTTAAGCCCACGACAGAAATTTACCAAGGCGCAGTATTAAAGCTCAGGACCAGGCGCCATAAATTTATAGCACTTTGTCATTACCAGGCTTGTGGGGGTCGTGATGACATTCCACTCGTCCTCCAGTCACTCCAAATTCAAACTATGAGCATGGGTCAACCATTCAAAGAATGAGTCAGACAACAAGCTGGTTCAAGCTCAGAGCATGCTCAGAAGACTACTACAGTCAACGTCCTCAGCATTGTTCTGCGTTTATTTTTACATACACAAATCTAAATACACTACATAATGGGAGGGAAAAGGGGTTGTCCGGGGCGGGGTAAACCATGAAAGTCCAGTGTCTGGCCACTCCTGATTGGTCCACATCTCCTTATCTCAGTCTCTGGGCAGATATTGCAGCCGTCAGCTTATAATCTTGTTTCGTTTCTCTGAAATAAGTCCTGGCAACACTGGAAATGTCTTAGTTTAAGTTTCGATTTGAGTATTACGTAGCAAGGAAAGCTTATTGTTATATGATACAAAATGGTGGTTAGTACATTAGCAAAAAAGCGTATAAAAGTTACAAAAGTATAAAAGTTACAAATATATATTCTCTTTTACCCCGACATTCCCCCCTAAACACTAAGCTTTCCCTTGCTTCGGGGCCTTTGAGACTGTCCATGTGTGGGGAGAGGGGAGGTGGATTTCTTCACCCAATCATCTTAGAAGCTGCCCCCTTATGGGATGCCCCCAGACAATCGAGCCCTATCCTGAATGACACATGGAGTTCTCCCAACTGATCCTAAACTGAATCTTTCAATTGGACTTTGTTATGGGGGGGTCTGGTCAGACTTGTTCAAAGGAGTGTATTTCTCTATATAAGGGGACTATGCAGCACAGGACCACCAGGCCCAATACTAGTAGACCTCCCATTACTAGACAAACTTGTTGGAGAAATCCCTTGAGCCCTCCCAACCAACCTGAAAAAAAGGAGGTATCTACTCCTGTGTGGTAGCTGTCCACCCTGGGACAGACAGTAAGCATATGGAAAGGATATAGAAGAAGGTAGTCATCTTTTATAGGCTCGTTCTGTCTCTCTTGCAGTGGGAGGTGTGAATCCAGGTGCTCCTGCCCTCAAGCTTCAGGGCCGTCGGGGTGGTGAGAAGCACAGTGTACGGTCCCTCGAACCGCGGCTGGAGGCAGTCTTTCCGGACAAACTTCTTCACATACACTAGATCGCCTGGGGTGAAATCATGTACTGCATCACCTGTAGATTCTGGGAGAGAAGCAGATACTGGAGAGCGGGTGTTAGTCAATTCTTTAGACAAAGCAATTACAAATTTTACCACTCTATCATGTGTTTCAGACAACTCTTGGGGCCTAATCTCTCCTATCTTGGGTGGGGTCCTAAACAAAATTTTATAGGGAGTCAGCCCATGTTTGGCCTGAGGAGTGTGTGTGATATGATACAATACTATGGGGAGTGGGTCGGGCCAGGGGAGGGGATGATCTTAGGTCATTTTCAAGAGCTGGGTCTTGAGTGTGGAATTCATTCTCTCCACTTTGCCTGAACTGGCAGGATGGTATGGAGTGTGGAGGCCCAAATCTGTTCCCAACATGTTCCAGAGTTCTTCGTAGATATTTGCTGTGAAAGCTGGTCCTTGGTCCGATTCTATGACTTGGGGAACTCCAAATCTGCAGGCAATTTCGGTGATCAGTTTCTTGGCTGTGACTTTAGCAGTCATGTTGACAACCGGGTAGGCCTCGGGCCAGGCTGAGAACATATCCACAGCTACCAAAACGTACTCCTATTTTCTTGCTTTAGACATTTGGATATGGTCGACTTGTATTCTCTGCCAAGGGTAGTCTGGTTTAGCCAGGTGTTGGAGAGGGACCCGTGCCGTACACGTTGGGTTGCAGGTAGCGCAGACAGTGCAGGATTTTGAGTATGCAGTCACAGTGGAAGAGATTCCAGGTGCAAAGTACAGTTTCTTGATACATGCCAAGGCTTGATTCTTTCCTCTGTGTGTAGGCCCGTGAGCCCATGCTGCCGCAGCTGAGTACATGCGTCTAGGCAAGCAAGGCTTCCCATCCACTTGGTAAAGAGTCGAGTTGACTTTTGAATCTTTGCGACCTGCCAGCACGGCTCCTGCCGCTTTCCATTGCTTGACTTCTTCAGTGGGGGTTTTCCTTTGTTCCTCACACAATTTTTCTTCAGGCATCCTGACCCCTCTGGATTCCACCCGTGTCTCCGCTGGACTTGTATGGTCTTCCGCCGGCTGTTCCTTGGCTCTTGCTCTAGTGAGCGCCACAGCTACGGTTTGCAGAGTCTCTCCCATCTCTTCTTCCTTTTCCTGCCACTTTGATGACACATTCTTCACTGCTGCAGTCTTGGCTGCTTGGTCAGTTAGGTGGTTGCCCCTGGCTTCTCTGGATTCTAGTCTTCCATGAGCCTTGACCTTCATAACAGCAACCTGAATGGGTAGTTCCAGGGCCTTCATTAGGGCCTTAATCCATGAGACATGTTTCACTGGTGTACCTGCAGCTGTGATGAATCCTCTAGACTTCCACAAGAGTCCAGAATCATTGCAAATTCCATATCCATACCTGGAATCGGTATATATATATATTCGCCTTTGTTCCTGCTGCCAGGTGGCAGGCCTCTGTGAGAGCCACAAGTTCAGCTTCTTATGCAGACATGTATGGTGGTAGAGCTTCAGCCTTCAGAACTGTTAGGTCTGTTGTAACAGCATATCCCGTGTGGAACTTCCCTTGAGGGTCTGCGAAACGGGATCCATCAGTCCATAGGTGCAAGGCAGGGTCTGCGAGCGGATGTGCCACCATATTCTCTGGAGCAGAAGTCTCTTCCTGCAAAATTTTTATACAATCATGAGGTTCCACCAATGGACCTTCACCCTCTTCACCTTCCCCCCTAGAAAGTGGAAGCAAAGTGGCAGGATTGATAGTCAGACATCTGGTAAATGTTATATTGGAGGGCAACAATAGGGAACACTGCAGCCGCAGGTGTCTTTGGTTGGTTAGATGTTTCGGAGATGTTTGTTGCAGAACAGCTGAGAGATCATGGCCGGCCTGTATAACTAGATCATGTCCAAGGACGATATCAGCTGACTTGTCAAAAAGGATGTGAGCAGCGTGGACCGCCTTAAGGCACGTGGGGGCAGTTCGGGCGACAGGGTCCAGGCGGGCTGAGTAGTAGCCCAAAGGCTGATACTTATGATCATAGCGTTGTGCTAGAATTCCAGAGGCATGACCTTCCGATTCCGAGACAAAAAGGTGAAATGGCTGAGTATAGTCCGGTAAGCCCAAGGCCGGGGCAGAGACAACAGCCTGTTTAAGGCGGTCAAAACATAGTCTGTGTTGATGAGAAACACGTGGATCTTCAGCATGAAACCAAACTGAGCCTTCATTCTTGAGACAGTCGTACAGAGGTTGCATGAGCTTTGAGGCATCAGGGATCCATTGCCTGCAGTAAGTGATGAGGCCAAGGAAAGTCTGCATAGCGGAGTAGGTGGTTGGGAAGGTGATATCCATGATGGCTTGTTTTCTTTCTTCAGTCAGATGTCTAGCACCTTGTGATATACAATGTCCGAGGAAAATGACCTTGGGCAGACACCATTGGACTTCGCCTTTCGAGACTTTACAGTTAGCTGAGTGAAGAAACCAGAGAAGGGATACTGACATCTCTGGCAAATTTTCTTCAGTGCCACAGAGTAAAAGATCATCCACATACTGTAGAAGGGTGACCTGAGGGTTCTCTTGAACCCATGGCTCCAGAATAGACTTTATAGAATGAGTGAATTGGTTAGGAGAGTTCTGGGCTCTTTGAAAGGTGAAAACAAAAAGAAACCACGAATCTTCATGTAAGGGTATACTGAAAAAAACGTTGGCCAGATCTAACACCGTAAACAAAGTGGCCGTTGGAGGCAGCTGAGACAAGAGGGTGTTTGGGTTGGGTACCACTGGAGTTTCTAAAATGGTAGCTGCATTGACGGCTCTGAGATCCTGAACCAACCGGTATTTTGGAGGCTCTCCTGAAGCGGTTTTCCTTTTTACAGGAAAGAGGGGTGTATTGCATGGAGATACACATCTGACAAGGACTCCTGATTCCAGGAGGGAAACGATTTGGGTACCCAAGTGTTGTTCTTGTGCAGCCTTGAGGGGGTATTGTGGCAACCGTGGATACCTGTGTCCAGGCTTGAGGTGTACTCGGACCGGGGGAACCTGCAGGAGGCCGACGTCCTCTGGCCCACTGGACCACAGAGAGTTAGGTTGTATGGTCATCATCATGAGAGGGAAGGCTTTAAGAACACAGCGGTCTTCAGTCCCTTGTTCGGAATGAGGGTCCCGCAAAAGAAGCTCCATACCATGGTTTCCGAAGGTAATTATTGCCTTCATCCGCTCTAAGAGATTGGTTCCCAACAGATTGACAGGACAAGTTTCAGAGACCAAGAATCTTGTGAGTACTCCGGTGAACGGTCCTGCAGACACAGGGACTGTGAGTGGAGAGGAAATATGTTGGCCTTCCACCCCAACACAGGTGAGGGTATCCGGTGATAGGGATACAGAAGGAGGGAGCTGTGCAGAGGAAATGACAGATGTGGCCGCCCCAGTGTCCACCAGGAACTCCAGTGGTTGATGGTTCACCTGTAAAGTGACAGTCTCTGAGGATGTGGTCAAGGCTACCACACTCCCAACATAACATTCATCCTTCAGAATCACGAGGTTGTCTTCTGTTTCTAGATGATCCCTTGTCATCTCTTCTGTCTTGTCTTCTATATGTGGGAGGAGTATCATCACCTGTGCCTTTAACCATTACCCACTTGATTCCATGTTGGTTGCCAGGGGGTGGGTAGCTTTCTTGAGCTTGATATAGCATGGCAGGAGCGGTTTTCTTCTTTGGCTTAGTATCCTTTTCCATTTTTAACATGGCTTTTTGGAAAGTTTTGACAATGTTCACTACGTCGTTAAAAGAAGAAGAACGAATCTCGGGGCGTACCCTCAGAACGTCATCTCTGAGAGCGTCTTGTAGGCCATCTACTAGGGCCTGAACCAACAGGGCGGCCTGCATCTTGACGTGAGGACTGTATCCGAGATCCTCAAAATGCATGCTGAGTCTTGCAGCATATCTTTCCACAGATTCATCAGGGTCTTTTTGAACATCTTGTACAGACCCAGCTTGATCTGACAAGCGATCCTGAGCCCAGACTTTTAACTGTTTCATGTATTCTAGGCCGGATTCATACGTACTAAGGGGTCCTGCTTTTGTGGAATCCATAGCCTTTTGAAAGCTCTCCGTTTTCGGCTAAGTGAGCCTGGCATTCTGCAGCCAGAGTAGAACCAGCAGCAAGGGCAATTTTACGAACCAATCCTCCAGCATGGCTCATACAGGTGTTTGCAGGGTTGACTATGGCCCCCACCCGATGTGTAAGGATGTCACCATAGCCTATTGACAGAGTGACAGGGCGTCCTGATGGGTCTACTAGATTCCGGGAGCGGCAGGGGTCCCAGACTTCTGAGGGGCTGGGGGGGTGGTGCTCTTTCAGCAGTTGCTTGGAGCAAGGGCCGGAGTATGGGCAATGAATGTGGGGCGGAGGATGCCATAGGAAACGTATGGGGTAAAGGGGGGGGGGCTGGAGTATCTTGAGCCCATCCCTCATCTGGCTCCGTATCGTCTTGAGTAACAGTATGTTGGCGGAGGGAGAGCAGTCTGGCCTGAAATTCTGGGGAGTTGAGGAGGATATCCCCAGGGTTGTGGGTGACTCCCATAGGAAACAGGGGAAGCGTCTCAGCATCGTGGACTGGAGCAGAGGGTGTCACATTAGTTTCAGATGGGTACTCTGGGACTACGGGCTTTTCCACCTGTGCTGGTGGCTGGTAATATGCACCGGACGGATCTAATAGTGGATATAGGCTGGATTGGGGCTTTCCGGGCCTCCCACAACAAGTAAGAGGTGTAGCAAGATGGCCGTGGGAGGGAGGAGTTAAAATGGAAGTGGGATTATTCTTGGAGGCAGGAAAAGGTGTAGTAAGATGGCCGTTGGAGGGAGGAGGTGGGAGTGGGGGTGGGATTGTTCTTGGGGGCAGGGAAAGGTGTAGTAACAGGCATCAACGGGGTTACGGCCAATTTGAGGGCACATAACAAATCACAATCTGCAGCTTTCATGTATCCGAACAAAGGCTCGGCATTCTCTGTTCCCCCCTGCACCATCTACTCTAAGATGTGCCTGAGCCTGATGCAAAAGTCGTCACCCAACTTTCCCAACTTCTGTGTAACACATTCTTTCCAAACTGAAGACTAAAGCCTGCCTGTACTGGATAAGCTTATCATGTTATACAAATTCCTAACATTCTTCTTGCCTTCTTGCCTTCCCGTAACTCCACTAATTGGCTTAACTCCTACAGCAGCATTCCGCAACTTACGAGATCTTTCAAATTTGAATATACACAACATTTTCTTATAGAATGCAATGATCTGTCGCGACTCAGATCACTGGTGCAGCCGACAGGTCGCCACTCGTCAGTGTAGAGTACACCTCTCAATACACTGATAAGACAGAGAGTAACCTCTCAATCTGTCCCTTCCCTAACCTTGAATGGCGACTTTACAGTACGACTCACCACGGCACCCTGACAGCAGAACCCCTCCTTATGAGGTTTCTCTGTATAAGACGAAGAGCACCTCTCAATTCGTCTTCTTTCCTACTACGGCACCACCCGTCAGTGTAGAGTACACCTCTCAATACACTGACAAGACAGAGAGTAACCTCTCAATCTGTCTCCTTTCCTAACACGGCATCACCCGTCAGTGTAGAGTACACCTCTCAATACACTGTTTCCTAACCTTGACTTTACAGCAGTCTCTGTATTAGACGAAGAATACTCCTCAATTCGTCACAGATTCTGACAGCACAACACCTTACACTACAATTCAGGAATGCTTTGAAACTTCGACTATCAGTTACGGGAGGCAGCTATCTAAGAAAAGTACAGTGACCGGGGGAGGAGGAGGTGGTGTGCACACGAGCACGCGCAGGCATGCGACGTCACTCGGTTTAACACTTGCTGGTTCAGGACGTGGTGCGGGACGCCCAAGGTCTCACCACTCGACCGGTCACCCACCCAGATCCAACCTGACAATCCCACAGAAACCGCTGCGGCTGACACACAGGCAAGTGAGACATATAAAATACATCTCAACTTACCGTGTTCGATGGAGGTTGATCAGGCCTCAAATTCAGCCACCGCGGTCACCACCAGGGAAGTCAGCAATATGGGTCCGGGAGGGCGGCGTACCGCTAGCCACGCCCCACGTTGGGCGCCATTTGTGGGGGTCGTGATGACATTCCACTCGTCCTCCAGTCACTCCAAATTCAAACTATGAGCATGGGTCAACCATTCAAAGAATGAGTCAGACAACAAGCTGGTTCAAGCTCAGAGCATGCTCAGAAGACTACTACAGTCAACGTCCTCAGCATTGTTCTGCGTTTATTTTTACATACACAAATCTAAATACACTACATAATGGGAGGGAAAAGGGGTTGTCCGGGGCGGGGTAAACCATGAAAGTCCAGTGTCTGGCCACTCCTGATTGGTCCACATCTCCTTATCTCAGTCTCTGGGCAGATATTGCAGCCGTCAGCTTATAATCTTGTTTCGTTTCTCTGAAATAAGTCCTGGCAACACTGGAAATGTCTTAGTTTAAGTTTCGATTTGAGTATTACGTAGCAAGGAAAGCTTATTGTTATATGATACAAAATGGTGGTTAGTACATTAGCAAAAAAGCGTATAAAAGTTACAAAAGTATAAAAGTTACAAATATATATTCTCTTTTACCCCGACAGGCTAATATACTTTTTATATTTACTCTTTAATGTTTTCAAAATCTCTGTTTGCTGTCATTTAATGGGAACCTTTATATACCTCCAGTAAATGTCACCAAATGATTAGAACAGATTTTTAGCCTCTGGAAGTAAGAGATGAGGACTTCTATGGAATGACAGCAAGCATAGATCAAGCTGAGGAACTGATACAGAAAGTTGTAGAACTATTTATTACACAAATAATACCATTTTCATGTCAAAACTATAGTACCCATTTGACTTTTCATATACAAACTCTAAATAGTTTTATTGAGTTTACCATCCAGCAGCACAGGTAACATTCAAGGCCATAATGATCCACATCGCTTATATTTGACCTTCACATTTATAATAGAAATTGAACAAATTGATTTCTATAGAATTGAATGTTTTACCCTAAGTTTTAATCCATTCACTAAGAATTTATTACTTTCTACTCGTGACTGTGGATAAGGAAAAGGTATATTTCCTATCTAAGTATATTCTGTATGTGGCTCTATTTAATCAAAATACATTTCATGACTGAATGAATTTAAAGAGTATTTATTAGCTGATGTTTGATATAATGCAGCAACGAGCATTGTGTGCGACATCTGCACTCACTTATCAAATTCAAATATATTGCAAAGTTTCAGTAACTTTTGTACATTGCTAAATGAACTTTATAGACAAACGCCCTGTGGCATAGACACTTAAAGGGAACCTGTCATTACGATTTACCCCTAGAAGCTATTAAGGGCACTTTTTCAGCCTCCTAAAACCCTCTTTAATGATGCCTGTATTAGCCCTAATTGCTGAATGTAAGGCCGCCCTGATTCATCAGACCATTTTCACCAGAATGAAAATCGCTTTGAAAAGTTACAAAATTAATGCGCAACTCAGAATTGTGCAAAAATGTAGCGATTTTTTGTAATTTTACACCAGTTTCTCCTAACTCCACTAAAATGGGCTGAGCTGGGGCGGAACAGGCGAGCGGATGGGTCGTGTCACCACAACTCGTCTAATTCATGGCGAGCTGTGGCATTCCTTACAATAGGAATCCTACTCCAGTCTTTGCTTGTAGTTAAATTTGTGACGTACTGCACACCACTCCTGATTTATTAAGAGGTGTGCACTTCATAATGAATCAGGAGCATCTGACTCCAACACACCCCCTCGTCAAGATATTCATGAACATCATCTATCTTGATTAATCAGGGTCTATGTGTTTAAAACTAAATTTACTTGTCCCTGCTCTTTCTGCCTGCGGTCACTGGACTAGTAAAGGACCACTGTCAATCAATGCCATTGCGTGGGGGCAGCATACTCACGGCAGTGTAAGGGTACATTCACATCAGCATTTTTTCAGTCCAAGTTCTTTCCATGAAAAAATGGACAGCACTCAGACCAATGTTATTCAAAGGGCAGTGCAGATGAGCAATTTTCTCATGGGCCTAATCTGCTTGTGAAAAAAAAATCGCACTATACAGTATTTTCTTCGGGTCTCGTCTGATTTTGCAAAGGAAGGTGAACTTTTTTTTCTCTTCAACTTTAAAGGTAATCCATTTCTGTCACCAGAAGTAATGCAATTAACCTGCATATATGGCATTAATCTGCAGGTTAATAGCGTTATTAACCTGCCCGACTCCCAGACTTAGCAGAACGTTAGAAAATAAACTTTATTCCCCTGCCATTGTTCGGGTTCCAGTCATGGGGGCGGCGCCGTCGCTGGTTCAGTCACTGCTCTGAGTATACAGAGCGGCAACTGTAACCGCGCCCCCGGCCCTCACCTTCACTGACTGTGCATTGGGGTTGGCAGTCAGTCGGATCCCGGCCAATCAGACATTGTTAACCTATCCTAAGGATAGGCCATCAATGTAAAAGTAGTGGACAACCTCTTTAACATTTGTCAAATTGAATCAGGCATGGATCAGTGAAAACTTTCATGCACCAAGAACTGATGTTAATAACAAATTCATCTATACCATTTGTCTGTCTGCCTGCCTGTCCATTATCTGTAGTGAACACTGTTCTGCTCCACCAGTGCTGGGCATCTACTCACTATCCATCATGTCTGTAGTACTGCTGGTGCCGGGGCTGCCGTTGCTGGCCCTAAACTGTCAAGCATCTCCTTGCCTCAATGGGTCTCTTAACTCTCTACTACGTTGCTCCATTCTCAGCCACTGCACAGCCACTCCATCCACACACTTACTGACTGCCCATTTTATTTCATAGTGCTTGACTGTACAACTGATACTGGGAAATGTAATTTCATGTTTTTGTACCCTGAAGGAACGGCTATGAAAACAGGCCTAATTTTTAAAAAGACTTTGAGACAGCAAGCCAGAAATTCATCACATTCAAAACAGAGTAACTGTTATCTCCAGGAAAAAAGGGGAATAATTTTTGGGCAGCTTGATAAAAACCTTGTAAATGCTTAATCATTTGGTGCTTAAGAAACCAGTTGTGAACCAAAAAAAGAGATAATTTTTTTCAGTTCTGATTGAAAGGCCATTACTAGTGTTGAGTGAGCATGCTCGACACTGCTCGGTGCTCGCCCGA
Organism: Phyllobates terribilis; assembly: GCF_046119375.1. NCBI lineage: Eukaryota > Metazoa > Chordata > Amphibia > Anura > Dendrobatidae > Phyllobates > Phyllobates terribilis. The sequence goes on from NW_027362797.1 coordinate 3,407,140, forward strand.
GCATCACGCTACTCGGGATGTTCGGCGAGCACCGAGCATTTCCGGGTTACTCGGGCGGGAGCTCGGGTCTCCGCCCTGCATGTTTGGCGCTCTTTACAGAGCCAATGAACATGCAGGGATTGCCAGCCAGTCACTGTAATGCCGCAGCCATGTTGTTTGTGGGCATTACAGTGATTGGCTGGCCGCACAGCGCCACCTCGAGTATTTAAAACCGGGCGCCGCCATCTTGGACACAGTCTCTCCGGATCAGACAGTGTAGGGACAGCACTGCTGATTTAGGGAGAGATATATCCTGCAAAATAGTTAGTGTAGGGTCTGTAAAGGCTGCCAGATCAAACAAACAGTCCTTCTCAGGACTAATATCCATCCCAGGTATATCAGGCAGGCAGGCAGGCTGTATAGGGGACGCAGTGGTTATACCAGCAAACGCTGCATTACAGTCCTGTGTGCTGCTCCTGTTGCTGAAATTGCTGGACTTAGCTCCAGGTCCCGGGGGCCAGGAAAAATCCTTTTTTTTTATCTAAATCCTCTTTTTTTTTTCCTCCTTCACAATGTACAAATACCCATCTTATTAACCTTTTGGTGCCCCCCCCCCCAAAAAAAAAGTGTGCCTCTGATTTTTCAGACACAAATATATCTGTTGAAAATAGTCTGGTGTAGGCCAGAGAAATACAAGTGTGGTTTTGCAGTTCTAGGGGCCATTTGTATCTAAAAAAAACAGTTTGAGTGTGTCGCTCACTGTTCAGCCGCAAATATATATATATTTTAAAAAGCCTGGTATACACCAGTAAATTATTACTGTGGTTTTGAAGTTCCACGGTAAAACATCTCTATTATCCTGTTTTTGGCATTTTTTGCTGTATAAAAATAATAAGTGTCTCCCTGATTTTTCAGACACAAATATATCTGTTGAAAATAGTCTGGTGTAGGCCCGAGAAATACAAGTGTGGTTTTGCAGTTCCACTGTATAAACCTCTTTATTATCCACTTTTGGGCCATTTGTATTTAAAAAAAATAGTTTGAGTGTGTCGCTCACTGTTCAGCCACAAATATATATATATTTTAAGAAACCTGGTATACACCAGTAAATTATTACTGTGGTTTTGATGTTCCACGGTAAAACATCTCTATTATCCTGTTTTTGGCATTTTTTGCTGTATAAAAATAATAATAGTGTCTCCCTGATTTTTCAGACACAAATATATCTGTTGAAAATAATCTGGTGTAGGCCAGAGAAACAGAAGTGTGCTTTTGCTGTTCCATGGTAAAAAATCTCTATTATCCTGCTTTTTGCATTTTTTGCTGTAAAAAAAAAAAAAAAATAGTGTCTCCCTGATTTTTCAGACACAAATATATCTGTTGAAAATAGTCTGGTGTAGGCCCGAGAAATACAAGTGTGGTTTTGCAGTTCCACGGTACAAACTTCTGTATTATCTACTTTTGGGCCATTTGTATCTAAAAAAAACAGTTTGAGTGTGTCGCTCACTGTTCAGCCGCAAATATATATATATTTTAAAAAGCCTGGTATACACCAGTAAATTATTACTGTGGTTTTGATGTTCCACGGTAAAACATCTCTATTATCCTGTTTTTGGCATTTTTTGCTGTATAAAAATAATAAGTGTCTCCCTGATTTCAGACACAAATATATCTGTTGAAAATAGTCTGGTGTAGGCCAGAGAGACAGAAGTGTGATTTTGTTGTTCCACGGTAAAAAATCTCTATTATCCTTCTTTTTGCATTTTTTGCTGTAAAAAAAAAAAAATAGTGTCTCCCTGATTTTTCAAACACAAATATATCTGTTGAAAGTAGTCTGGTGTAGGCCCGAGAAATACAAGTGTGGGTTTGCAGTTCCACGGTACAAACCTCTGTATTATCCACTTTTGGGTCATTTGTATCTAAAAAAAACAGTTTGAGTGTGTCGCTCACTGTTCAGCCGCAAATATATATATATTTTAAAAAGCCTGGTATACACCAGTAAATTATTACTGTGGTTTTGATGTTCCACGGTAAAACATCTCTATTATCCTGTTTTTGGCATTTTTTGCTGTATAAAAATAATAATAGTGTCTCCCTGATTTTTCAGACACAAATATATCTGTTGAAAATAGTCTGGTGTAGGCCCGAGAAATACAAGTGTGGTTTTGCAGTTCCACGGTACAAACCTCTGTATTATCCACTTTTGGGCCATTTGTATCTAAAAAAAAACAGTTTGAGTGTGTCGCTCACTGTTCAGCCGCAAATATATATGTAGCGCCCCGAGGGTTCGGCCGCTACAGGGGTATTGCACCTCAGTCCAGAGGTGTGATATTCCACTCCCGGGTAAGGATGGAGTATGGACAAGGGCTCAGTTAGCTGCATACAGCACACACACCCCATTTCCGAGGGACAGCTCAACGGTGCTCCCACTAGACAGAAGTGCAGGCACGACCGACTATGTCCCTGTCTGGAGTGGGGAGGGGGGTGGAACACCCAGTGCTGTAGGGGCAGGTAGGGGTTGGTTCCTGAGTGTAGGAAGGAGCCCATTGGTTGCTGGTCACCTGGGCTCATGTTTCTAAAGGGAGGTATAAAAGGTGGGCACCATCTTAGTTCTGGGTCAGTTCAAGCAGGAGGAGAAGAGAGAGGAGTTCGGCCAGAGAGGGCTGACAGGGAGCTGTGGCTCAGTCTGGGCCCAGCTCCATGAGGCAGGCCTGAGGAGAGGGCCAGGAACAGAAAGGAACAAGAACAGAAAGGAACAGAAACAGAAAGGAACAGCAAAGAAAGAGAGGAAGAAACAGAAGGGCTCAGGAACAAGAAGGTGGAAGGGACCCTAAGAACCCACGAGAATCCAGGGTGCAGGGTCAGGCAGATTAAGGGTACCGGATCCCAAGTTGGTGGAGGAGAAACAACCCTCAGCCAAAGACCGGAGGTCGTGATCATTTATTGGTGCGACACCTCATCAAACCTGCTAGGAAGGCACCATATAGGACAGCGGAGGACGGGGCCCACGTTCAACCGCACAAGTCCGCGGTAGCTGGACAAAAGTGGGTCACTGGTGAGGCAGGCCAGAGAAAGGACAAAAGGGGGTCTTGAGCCATACTCCTGAGCTGTCTGAGGGTTGACCGAGCCCCTCACCTGGTGGACGCAGCACGACTCGGGCAGTCATTCCCTGCAGAAGTGACTTGGATATTAACCGTGAGTAAAGACCCTGGACTGCAGTATGTTGTCTGTGTGCTTTTTCGCTCCTCCGGCACTACCGGTACTGGGACTCTCACCACCATCATTCCCACCATCCACTACACTGCCCTGGGGCCGCACTCTTCCCGTGGGGAGTCACATCATCCCAGCTGCATACATCATCAGCCCCAGCGGTCTGCCCTGCAGCGGCGGTTCCTAACAACCGAAATCCACGGGTGGCGTAGTCGGACATAATCAATAGCACATAACGGACTACCACTGGCCTGACCACCCTGAGCCACGGAACCGGGTTGCCACTACTACTCCCATCGTTCCCTATTGCCCGGATCCGAGTGCCCCACGGCCCAGGGGGCGAGTCATATATATATATTTTAAAAAGCCTGGTATACACCAGTAAATTATAACTGTGGTTTTGCTGTTCCACGGTAAAAAATCTCTATTATTCAGGTTTTGGTAGTTTTTTCCGTAAAGAAAAACAGTAGTGTCTCCTGACTGTTGTGACACAAAAATGTATCTGTTGAAAATAGTCTTGTGTAGGCCTGACATCCCAGTGTGGTTTCGCAGTTCCACGGGTCAAATCGCTGTACTATCCGGTTTTGGGCCTTTGGTATCTAAAAAAAAAGCAGTTTGAGTGTGTCGCTCACTGTTCAGCCGCAAATATCTCTATTTAAAAAAGTGTGGTATACCCCAGTAAACAATAACTGTGGTTTTCCTCTTCCACGGTTCTAATCTACTCTTTATTACCCTTTTTCCATTGATAGTGCAAGTGTAAGCTATTTTACTTCATTTACAATGGGCAAGGCGCGTGGCAAGGGATGTGGAAGTGGACGTTCTGGTGATGGTTCGTGCAGAGGACGGGGCCGTGGCCAAGGTGAAAATGTGCCACAACCAACAGCCACATCTTCTCGCTCCCACTTCTTGACCGAATTACTAGGGAAGCACAGAACAACACCAGTATTGAGAACTGATCAGTGTGAACAGGTTATTAATTGGATAGCAGACAATACTTCCAGTTACCTGGGCACCACCACCTCCGGTCTGTCTTCCACACGGTCAACTCTTAGTAGCCGTGAGTCTCGACCGCATACTCCTCCTCACCCTGATGCTCCTTCCTCCCACCATGCCGAGTGTCGTCAGACAGCAAGTGATCCCACACTTGGAAACTCTGAAGAGCTGTTCACTGGTCCATTTCCATATTTGGGCCCCTCGCCTGATACGCTTCAAGTGGTGGAAGAGGAGATCCCATGTTGCGATGCCCAAATATTTGAACAGCCACGGCCACAGGAAGTCGACGTTGGCAATCTGTCACAAGAGGTGGACGATGACGAGACACAATTGCCAGGAAGTGAGGAGGAGAATCGTGGTGCGCAAGTGGAAGAGGAGGAGGTGGTGGATGATCTAGTAACTGACCCAACGTGGAAGGAGGACATGCAGAGTGAGGCCAGCAGCACACAGGGGGAGGGAGGCAGAGTACCCCAACAGGCAGGAAGAAGCAGTGTGGTGGCCACAGACAGAAGGCAGGCAACCGTTCCCTGTAACACCAACACGAGGGACGTTGCCAGTACAAGCGGTAGGTCTTCCAGAGTCTGGAATTTTTTTAAAGACTCTGCTGATAACCCCAAAAAGGCCATATGTTCCACCTGCCATGCCAGCATCAGCAGGGGTGACAAAACTACCAGCCTGACCACCACCAGCATGATCAGGCACATGGCAGCAAAGCACCCGACTTTGTGGGGCGAAACCCAGGGTCCACGACCAGTGTCAGCGGGTGTCACCACTGCTTCTTCCACTGTTGTGCGTGCAATAGAACCCCCTGTTGTGTGTGCAAGGCAATCCCCTGTCCATACTGCATGTAAAGATGACCCCTCCTCTCAGTCTTCACTTGTTACGGCAGTTTCTCAAGAAACAGCATCAACGTCCACGTCCACGTCCCACCGCAGCGTTCAATTGTCCATATCCCAGACCTTTGAACGAAAGCGGAAATTCGCAGCTAACGCCCCACAGGCCACAGTCCTAAATTCGCACATTTCACGACTGCTAGTATTGGAAATGCTGCCTTTTAGGCTGGTGGAGACGGAATCCTTCCGCAATCTTATGGCGGTGGCCGTCCCTCGGTACTCGGTCCCCAGCCGACACTATTTTGCCTGGTGTGCCATCCCCGCACTACACAAGCACGTGTCCCAAAGCATCTGCCGTGCCCTCAACAACGCAGTTACTGGGAGAGTCCACCTGACAACGGACACGTGGACAAGTGCTTGTGGCCAGGGACGGTACATCTCTCTGACGGCACACTGGGTAAACATAGTGGAAGCCGGGACCCAGTCGGACCTTGGGACGGAACACATCCTCCCCACACTGAGGATTGCGGGCCCTATGTCAGTCAGAGTTGCCCCCACAGTGTACAGCTCCTGCGCATCCTCCTCCTCCTCCTCCTCATGTTCAGCCTCCATCTCAGATATCACCACATCAGTTACAAGCTGGAAGCATTGCAGTACTGCCTCCGCCAAGCGGCAACAGGCTGTGCTGAAACTCATAAGCTTAGGTGATAAACCTTACACTGCTTGTGAGCTGTGGACAGCTGTGAAAGAGCAGGCAGATCTGTGGCTGAGACCGCTGAACCTATATCCCGGCATGGTCGTGTGTGACAATGGCCGTAACCTGGTGGCGGCTCTGAGGCGAGGTGAGATCACACACGTACCATGCCTGGCTCATGTGCTTAACCTCGTGGTTCAGCGGTTTCTTAAATCATACCCCGAGTTGCCAGATCTGCTCGTGAAAGTACGCCGCCTGTCAGCTCATTTTCGCAAGTCGGCTACAGCTTCCGCCGCCCTTGCTGTGTTGCAGCAGCGTTTGCAGCTTCCGGCACACCGACTGGTGTGTGATGTCCCCACACGTTGGAACTCTACCCTCCATATGTTGCAAAGGATTTGTGAGCAGAAGAGAGCAGTTGTGGAGTACCAGCTGCAACAAGGCTGTCGATATTCAGGTCAGACTCCACACATAAGACCTCAGGAGTGGACCTGGATGCCTGACATATGTACCATCCTGACAAACTTTGAGGAGGCCACCAAGATGGTGAGTGGCGATGACGCCATCATTAGTGTCAGCATCCCACTTGTCTGTCTTTTGCAACGCTCTCTGCAGAGAATTAAAGAGGAGGCATTGCAGCCAAAGTATGATGAGATGGATCAAGAAGCCGTAGCGGGCGATTACACACAGCCCAGCCTCATCTCATCCCAACGTGCATTGGGGGACAATGAGGGAGAGGAGGAGGAGGAGGAGGAAGAACAGGAGCTGCTATCATGCGTTGTAGACGGTAGTACCTGTACAAGTGTCATACCGTCGGTTCAGCGTGGGTGGCCTGAGGACAGGGGGGAGGAGGAAGAGGAGGAGGAGGAGGAGAGCATGGTCAGTCGTCATCTTGGTGAGGACACGGAAATCTTGCCCGTTACCAGTCTGGCACGCATGGCTGACTTTATGTTACGCTGCCTTAACCGTGACCCTCGCGTTGTCAAAATGTTGGGTGACAGTCATTACTGGTTGGTGACACTTGTAGACCCCCGCTACAAGGAGAACTTTCACTCTCTTATTCCTGAGGTGGAGAGGTCTACAAAAATGGGGCAATACCTGAAGGCCCTTGCTGCAGAACTCTTAAAAAAATTCCCATCTGAACACGCTAGCGGCAGAGGTCACAGTTCGTTGCCCAACCAAGGCGTACAGGCGAGAGAGATGCACGGTTCAGCGTGGGTGGCCTGAGGACAGCGGGGAGGAGGAGGAGGAGGAGGAGAGCATGGTCAGTCATCATCTTGGTGAGGACACGGAAATCTTGCCCGTTACCAGTCTGGCACGCATGGCTGACTTTATGTTACGCTGCCTTAACCGTGACCCTCGCGTTGTCAAAATGTTGGGTGACAGTCATTACTGGTTGGTGACACTTTTAGACCCCCGCTACAAGGAGAACTTTCACTCTCTTATTCCTGAGGTGGAGAGGTCTACAAAAATGGGGCAGTACCAGAAGGCCCTTGCAGCAGAACTCTTAAAAAAATTCCCATCTGAACACGCTAGCGGCAGAGGTCACAGTTCGTTGCCCAACCAAGGCGTACAGGCGAGAGAGATGCAACTCCAATCCAGCAGAGGCAGGGGAACACTGTCAACGTTCTGGGACAGTTTTCTGACACCCGCCCAGCTTACAGGCCCTGAGGCGCGGGGTACTCTCACAAGGAGTGGAAAGTTTCAAAAGATGGTGAGGGAGTACCTTGCCGATCGTACCAGCGTCCTCCGTGATTCCTCTGTGCCTTTTAATTATTGGGTATCCAAGCTGGACACTTGGAATGAACTCGCTCTGTACGCCTTGGAGGTCCTGGCCTGCCCTGCCGCTAGCGTGTTATCGTAGCATGTTTTTAGTGCCGCTGGGGGAATTATAGCTGATAAGCGCACTCGCCTTGTCAACTGACAATGCTGACAAGCTGACCCTTATCAAAATGAACAAGGGCTGGATTGGGCCAGACTTCTCATCACCACCAAATGACAGCAAAGTAACATAAAGTCAAATCCACTGTGTTATTTCGGGAGGTGTATTCACATGCACCACTTCACACCCACACATGGGTATACGCTTCCTCGTTTCGGCTGTTTAATCTTCTTCTCCTTATCCTCAGCCTCCACCACCACTATACCACCAGGGTGTCAGCATTGCAAGTTTCTCCGTCCTAATTTTTGGCAGCTTTTGCTGGGAAAGCATAAGCAAATACTATGGGAGACCCACTCCCCAATAATGGGACTTATGTTTGTAATATGCTGTACTGCATGGCTCTTGTAAGGGGCATTGCAAGTTGCTCCGTCCTAATTTTTGGCATCTTTTGCTGGGAAAGCATAAGCAAATACTATGGGAGACCCACTCCCCAATAATGGGACTTATGTTTGTAATATGCTGTACTGCATGGCTCTTGTAAGGGGCATTGCAAGTTGCTCCGTCCTAATTTTTGGCAGCTTTTGCTTGCAAGGCATAAGCAAATACTATGGGACACCCACTCCCCAATAATGGGACTTATGTTTGTAATATGCTGTACTGCATGTGACGCGCCCCCTGGGCCGTGTGTACACGTGTGTGGGATACCCGGTGCCGGGTCTCTGGGGTCTGTAGTCACCGTGGCGGTGACCCGGTCCCGTGGCTCAGGCTGGTCAAACCAGTGGCAATCTTTCTTAGGTTTTGAGGTTAATTGTCCGACTGCGCCACCCGTGGATTGCGGTCAGGGAGTACCACCGCTGCGAGGCAGACCGCTGAGGCTGGTGTTGTGTGCGCAGCATAAAATGGGATAACTCCCCTCGGGAGGAGTATAGCCTCAGGGCAGTGAGTGTGGATGATGGGGGTGATGGTGCACGAGCGCAGCAGGAATGACTCAGAGTCTTTGCAGTGCAGTTCAGGGTCTTTACTGATGATTATAAGGTAGACCCTCCCAGGAGTACTGGCTAGCATAAGAGGCCTGGTCAGTCTGTGAGCAAGCAGGAGTTCCCCTGGCCAGGTGGAGTTGTAGGACTCCCCGTCTGTCTGCACTCTTCCTGGCTACCTTGCTGTAAGCGGGTAGAAGTAGCCCACGTCCCTGAGTGTACCGTGTAGTGCTCACCCGTATGGCTGGTGACTTGGAGCCTTCTGTTAGCCTCCGCTCCACGACGGCGGTGCTGGTCCCTTGCTTGTGACTGAGCCTCCGGGCTTCTATGGCCAGAGGACCTGAAATCCCCTGCCGGCTGGTTTCTGCTGCTGGATATATAAGTCCTCACAGCTTCGGACTCCTGTGTCCGGTTCCTATTGTCTTCTGCCAGGGCGAGCTCTGCTCAGCTTCCAGCCCCTCGTCTTTAGCTCCTAGCTCCTACAGAGTTCCTTGCTGTTACTTTCCCTTGCTCTCACTCTGACTCTGACTGTTCTCTGTTCTCTGACTCACTCAACCCCACCCCAGATCCAGTTTATAAGGGCAGAATTCTCCCCTCCCAGGACTGGGGCAGGAGGATGTTGCATGTTTAAGGGATCCTGACCAGGAAACCTCCCACTTGCTCTCCGACGTAATCTCTATTACTGTAGTGACCAGACCCCTGGGGTGCCACACATGGCTCTTGTAAGGGGCATTGCAGTACCTCATAATTTTTGGAAAGCATTCCATTCACTGCTTAGGCCAACAGTGCACAGGAGACCCAGTTGCTATAAATGGAAAAAAAGGTTTAGTTAACGCCCTCTGACCTCCATGTCATTTCCAAGGGGCATTGGAGTGCCTCGAAATTTTTGGTAGGCATTGCACTCACTGTATGTCCTATAACTGTGTAGCCGAACCGCTCCTTTTGTTACAGAAACATATCCTACAAGACATATCTGGTTGACTGGCCTGATATTGATGTGAATGGTCCCTGTTCCTCCTGCTCTTTCTCCTTTACCACTACCTCATCCATCATTTATCACCTGAAGCTTTGTTTTAACGGGAGTCATAGAACTTGGATAGTAGCAGGAAAACATCCAGCAATCCTCGGAGGAGGTAGGATATGCGCCAAAACGCTAACCTCCTCAGGCCTAGCCGCTACTACATACATGCGCTTGCATTACAACAAAACAAAGCAGATGCTAACTTCTATCATCCTCATCATGCTCCTCACCTTGGCACTCTCAACTCCCCTGATGGAGAAGCCAGGGCCCACCGGAGGAGTCTGATAGTCTGGTGGGCTCGGCCAATGCTGCCCTAAAGCAGGCCAGGCTAAGAAAAGTGTGGGAAAGGTTACCGGTACAAATAGGGGTGGCTGGGGACCGAATATGGACACCCGGCCACCCCCTGGAGGCTGGGGAGCAAGCGGGGACACCCGGCCACCAGGCGGCTGGGGACTGAGTATGGATACCAGGCCGCCGACACAGCCATGGCATGGTGGCCAGATTCCACCTCCACATGCCTAAAAGGCCCAATTTAAAGTGCAAGCAAGCAAGCAGTATGGTATTGCAGCCTGGGGGTGGGTGGGTGGCAGGCTGCATACTTGCGCTTGCATTGCAAGGAATGGGAGAGGTACAATTGAACACTGCCCTGGGACAAGGACTTGAATGGGGATAGTTGCAAGTCTGCAACGACAGGTGCAAGGTGGGAGGCATCTTCGCATGTACCATGAACAGGGGTTTGGCATGCACACACTACAGCGGAATAGGCTCTCCTTCCCACTAAATGCACTGGGGAGGGCACAGGTAATGTTTTGGTATACGCGCTTAATCTTATGTATAAGGCACACCAGGACAAATAGGGGCGGCTGGGGACTGAGTATGGATACCTCGCTGCCGAAGCAGCCATGAGGTAGTGGCCAGCTTCAGCCTCCTCTAAACTAAAAGGCCCCATTTCAAGTGCAAGCTAGCAGTATGAATTGCAGTCTGGGGGTGGGTGGGTGGCAGGCTGCACACTTACACTTGCATTAAAAGAAAACATAGCAGATGCTAACTTCTGTCATCATCATCATGCTCCTCACCTTGGCACTCTCAACTCCACCGATGGAGAAGTCAGGGCCCACCGGAGGAGTCTGGTTCTCTAGTGGGCTCGTCCAATGCTGCCTAAAGCAGGCCGGGCTAAGAAAAGTGTGTGGGGGGATGTTCCAAGGAGCAATGGGGGCGGCTGGGGACCGTTTATGGACACCCGACTGCCCCCAGGTGGCTGGGGACCGTGTGGACACTCGGCCGCGGGGCGGCTGGGGACTGAGTATGGACACCCAGCCGCCGGGGGGCTGGGGACTGAGTATGGATTCCAGGCCGCCAACACAGCCATGACGTGGTGGCCAGATTCCGCCTCCACGTGCCTAAAAGGCCCAATTTCAAGTTCAAGCAAGCAAGCAGTATGGTATTGCAGCCTGGGGGTGGGTGGGTGGCAGGCTGCATACTTGCGCTTGTATTGCAAGGAATGGGGGAGGTACAATTGAACACTGCCCTGGGACTAGAACTTGCATGGGGATAGTTGCAAGTCTGCATCTTCTGATGCGGCAAGGATCACTTATGATGGGCACACTTTTAGACAGTGACCTGGGAGTCAGAGATGCTTCCAGGGGTCTTCCCCATGCTGTTCCCATGTCTTTTCAGCACTTTATGCATGTGTCACACAGCACATGGCCAGATAAGGTTGTAAAATGTTAAAATGACATTTCCCGGTGAATGCATTTGTCATAGTTGAAAGCAATACAAAAGTGCAAAAACGCATAAAAATGCTACTTGTGAACATAGCCGAAGGTGTGGAGGAGTATTTTTGTTTTTGGTCATTTATTTTAACTTATACACAAGTCTTTTCCATGGAAAGGATGTTCCTTAACATATTTCACAGGAAAAAAGTTTCACTTTCGTTTTATTGTGAGCCTGTAAAAGTGGCTTAATATCTCTGACCACGTTGTTGACAGCAGTGACCTGGGGGTCAGAAATGCTTCCTGGGGCGATCCCCATGCTGTCCCCATGTCATTTGAGCACTGTCACTATCGTTTTGGGCACTTGTTAGGCTTTTAAAAGACTGCCGGGGGTGCCACCGCAAAAATGCTCGAGTCTCCCATAGACTAACATTGGGCTCATTGCTCGGGTCGAGCACCCAAGTATCATGGCGAGCTCGGCCCGAGCTTCGAGCACCCGAGCATTTTAGTGCTCGCTCAACACTAGCCATTACTTCTTCACATTCAAAACTGTACAGTACACCTCTTTTGTCTCCCTATTAAAGGAATATTTTTTTGATGGCTTATAAAAAGCTATCACTTCTTCATGTAGTAAATTGTAAAGCTCTTTATACCCCTCAAACAGATATAATTGTTGTGCCCATCCGCAAATCAAATTTTAGGGGAAAATTTGACGAAGTCAGCGAATTCGAATTTCAAAAGATCCACTCATCTCAAGTTTAAAGTATTATATATAAAATCATGCATTAAATTGGAACTTAATATAAGTTCGTCAAAGCATACGGCGAAACGCGAGTCGGATGAGTAGTGGCGTCCTGGGGTTAGTATTCCTATTGTCTTTTATACATTCACCTGTCATCATCTGTATTGGGCAGCTGGTGTAGTGGATATGGTCTACTTAGCAAACACCTACCTATATTAGTGGTAACTTATTTTGATGGACTGAATACCTGGGCACAATGCACTTTACTAATGTGATTCAATATAACCAGTTTCTGTTCCTGTTAAATGGAATACCACCTATTATCACTTAGGATCCATTACATGATTGTATTTAATTGACGAAAACCTTATTTTGTATTGATTGTCATCTGAATACCATACTTATATACCCCAGATGCCACTTTTGTTGGGCACTCTTTCCCTTTTTCTTAATTGTTGTACATTCCTTTACTATATTTTTGATACTCACGTGGTCAAAATTGTTGGTACCCCTTGTTTAATGAAAGAAAAACCCACAATGGTCACAGAAATAACTTGAATCTGACAAAAGTAATAATAAATTAAAAATCTTTGAAAATGAACAAATGAAAGTCAGACATTGCTTTTCAACCCTGCTTCCACAGAATTTAAAAAAAAATTAAAGTCATGAAATAGGCCTGGACAGAAATGACGGTATTCTTCTTAACTTAAAATTTTGTTGAATAACCTTTTGAGGCAATCACTGCAATCAAATGATTCCTGTAACTGTCAATGAGACTTCTGCACCTCTCGACAGATATTTTGGCCCACTCCTCATGACCAAACTGCTCCAGTTGTCTCGTGTGTGAAGGTAGCCTTTTCCAGACGGCATGTTTCAGCTCTTTCCAAAGATGCTCAATAGGATTTAGGTCAGGGCTCATAGAAGGTGTAACGGGTCTGAGAGGCGGAACCTCTGAGCTACTATACAAGGGAGCGGTCCTTGTAAGGGAGCGGGTGGCAACCAGGGAAGACGGGCAGGCAGTCACAGCAGGTGACCGGGGCAGTCTCTGGATGAACGGGCAGGAGGTCACGGCAAGTGACCGGGGCAGTCTCTGGATGAACGGGCAGAAGGTCACGGCAAGTGACCGGGGCAGTCTCTGGATGAACGGGCAGGAGGTCACGGCAAGTGACCGGGGCAGTCTCTGGATGAACGGGCAGGAGGTCACGGCAAGTGACCGGGGCAGTCTCTGGGTAAAGGGTTGGTACGACCTGTGACGGCTGAGCCTCCAGGTAGGCTAGCAGGCAGATGGTAGACGTGAGCTCCCAGGTGAGCAGGCGAGAGTCTCTGGATAAGCGGGTGGTCACAGCATGTGACGGCGGAGCCTCCAGGTAGACCAACAGGCAGGCAGCAGATGAGTGCTCCCAGGTGAGCGGGCAGGAGTCTCTGGACAGGCGGGTGGTCACAGCACGTGACGGCGGAGCCTCCAGGTAGACTAGCAGACAGGCAGCAGATGAGCGCTCCCAGGTGAGCGGGCAGGAGTCTCTGGACAGGCGGGTGGTCACAGCACGTGACGGCGGAGCCTCCAGGTAGGCTAGCAGGCAGGTAGCAGATGTGCGCTCCCAGGTGAGCGGGCAAGCTGGTCCATAGACAGACTGACAGGAGTTGGAGGGCAGACCGTCGGACCTCAGGCTAGCAGGCAGGTAGCAGAAGTGCGCTCCCAGGTGAGCGGGCAAGCTGGTCCTTAGACAGACTGACAGGAGTCGGTAGGCAGACCGTCGGACCTCGGGCTAGCAGGCAGGTAAGCGGAATATCAGGCAGGAATCAGACAGCAAACTGGCAGGAATCTGGCAGGTAACTGGCAACGGGACCTGAGGGCTGAAGCAGAGTAGTGAACAGTGCAACAACATTGCTCGGGCACCTCCATTTTGGAGGAGGTGCCTTATATATGGTGAAGTCCTCCGGCCATTGGCCGGGGACTCCTTAGGACGGCGCGCGGCCCCTTTAAGAGGGAGGGAGCGCGCGCGCGCCCTAAGCACAGTGGCCGGGAAGGAGCGCGCGCTGCCAGCAGAGCGGGAGGAGGACGCCGGGCTCGGAGCAGAGGGGTGAGGGGAACAGCGTCCCTGCCTAGCAGAAGGCAGGGACGCCGGCGCTACAGAAGGCCACTTCAGAATAGTCCAATGTTTTCCTTTTAGCCATTCTTGGGTGTTTTTAGCTGTGTTTTGGGTCATTATCCTGTTGCAAGACCCATGACCTGCGACTGAGACCAAGCTTTCTGACACTGGACAGCACATTTCTCTCTTTCCCTTGATAGTCTTGAGATTTCATTGTACCCTGCACAGATTCAAGACACCCTGTGCCAGATGCAGCAAAGAAGCCCCAGAACATAACAGAGCCTCCACCATGTTTCACAGTAGGGACAGTGTTCTTTTCTTGATATGCTTCATTTTTCCATCTGTGAACATAGAGCTGATGTGCCTTGCCATAAACTTCCATTTTTGTCTCATCTGTCCATAGGACGTTCTCCCAGAGGCTTTGTGTATTGTCAACATGTAGTTTGACAAATTCCAGTCTGGCTTTTTTATGATTTGTTTTCAACAATGGTGTTCTCCTTGGTCGTCTCCCATGAAGTTTAGTTTGAATCAAACAATGACGGATGGTGCGATCTGACACTGATGTTCATTGAGCTTGAAGTTCACCTTTAATCTCTTTAGAAGTTATCCTGGGCTCTTTTGTTAATATTCATATTATCCGTCTCTTTGATTTGTCATCAATTTTCCTCCTGCGGCAACATCCAGGGATGTTGGCTACAGTCCCATGGATGTTAATTTTCTGAATAATATGTGCAACTGTAGTCACAGGAACGTCAAGCTGCTTGGAGATGGTCTTATAACCTTTAACATGTTTGTCCATAATTTTCTTTCTAATCTCCTGAGACTACTCTTTACTTTGCTTCCTCTGGTCCATGTTGAGTGTTGTACACACCATGTCACCAAACAGCACAGTGAGTATCTGTAGCCTTATATACCGGCCCACTGACTGATTACAAGATTGTAGACACCTGTGATGCTAATTAGTGGACACAACTAGATTTAACTTGTCCCTTTTGTCACATTATTTTTAGGGGTACCATTATTTCTGATGAGGCCTATTTCATGAGTTTAATTTTTTTTTAAATTCTGTGGAAGCAGAAAAGCAATGTCTGACTTTCATTTGTTCATTTTCATAGATTTTTAATTTATTTCTTTTGTCAGATTCAAGTTATTTCTGTGACCATTGTGGGATTTTCTTTCATTAAACGAGGGGTACCAACAATTTTGACCACGTGTGTATGTGTCATTTTTTTGGTGTATGTATATGGGGGAGTTGTTCAGCCAAACGAACATTCAGTTGACAGCTATGACATGTATATGACCAGCTTTACTATACTGTTTTTTAAGAAAAAAAAAGTTTAAAAATCATACACCTGTGAACAACTTAAAGTGGTTGTCCAATTTTGTAGTAAAGTGGCTGAACATCTTGATCTGCTTTAAAACAACAAAATCAGCATTGCTTTCCTACTGAAGCACCTACTACAGTATGTGTATGCTCTTAAGGTCAGTGGGTTCCACTCTCTCTCTCTTTTCCCCACTTGTATTTTCTGATCAATTAAAAGCTTTCCAGTATTGAGATTCACGAGAATGTATTTTCCACAAATCAAATTTTGGGGGAAAATTTGGTGAAGCAGGCGAATTTGAATCTCAAAACATCCACAAATCTCTAAAAAGTTCTTGTCACTTGCTAAAAAATGAGTTAAATATTAAATAACTTGTAAAAAAAAAGCCCTGAGCTTCTCTGATTCCACTGCTTTTTCAGTATTGCACAGCATTGCTGACCTAGATGTCTAGTACTCTTAGACACCACTGAGCCAGAATTGGGAGGGAGAAGTGAAAGAGCAAATCCAGAGAAGATTCTGAAGAACTGCAAGCAGAGATTTCACATATTGCGCTCCAAAAGCAAGAAATGTGAATATCTCTGCAATTTAGTCATACATCGCAAAATAGAAAAAAAAAGTGGTAGATTCAGGGGAGCTCAAAGATTTTTACAAGACAAATAAACTCTATTTTTTATGAGTAAATGATGGGTCATCTTTAACTACTGTAAGCACGCAGTCAATAAAATAGCGATATTTAAGTGAATTATTTTAATTAGAAAAACAAAATCATCTAGCTGCAGTGTCATAATAGGAAACACTAAACGTGACACATATCTCAAAGACAGAAAAGAGTTAGTAAGACGGTCTCTAATATTTGATCTTTTTGTAGCTGTGCTAAGCCATAGCAGTAAAACCATGTAATATTTATACCGGAGTCTGCAATTTGTTGTCTGCTGGCATCGCTAAACCAGAGCAGTAAAGCAATGTAATATTTATACCAGAGCCTGTGTTTTGTCGACTACTGGCATTAGATTATTGTCTTTTATTTGTAATTTCAAAGCATTTTAGATGTTTCTCAATGACTTATTCATAACTACACAATACAAAGGAAACTGCCTCCCAATGCGTGTACATCATACTGCCTGCTTTCCAGGCTCAGACATGCTTAGAGGTCGAAACATTGCATGTCACATGGGTAAAAACCAATGCTGATTTTTCTACTACTGTACTTTGGAAAGCTGTGTGATCAGAGGTAATCAAACCTAGTTCATACTTTCTTACAGGGAACCTGACAGCGGGATTGAAACCTATAAACTAATTATCTAGTTGCATTTGTCTTTAAATGGTCATTACAGGCAAAACTATTGTGTGGGCAAATTCACAGAATTTTGCAATACTTGCCTTTTCAAAGATTGTTCTTTGCATATTCTTGTGAATTGGACTAGTCTGAAATTTCTGCTATGTGCGGGCCAGTCCTATCCAACCTGTCCGTATCATGCCCACTGAGCTGTGGTCCGATCCCTGAGTCGCCCTTACACTGTCCTCCCAGAAAACTGTATCCTGAACATTACAACTTAGAGCATGTAAGTTAAGTCTGTCGTTTGTGCACTTATTCCCCAGTAACAGCCACAAACTCCAGTCTATCATACATGCTTATGACGCGCCCCTGGGCCTGTGCTGAGTAGCGTTGCGCACGCGGGGGCCTACCCGGAGCCGGATCTGATAGGGGTAGTAGTTTCGTGGCGGTGACCCGGTCCGTGCCCAGGGAGTCAAACTAAGTGGCAGTGTTTAGCAGAAGATGGTACGGTGTTCGACTACGCCACCCGTTGAATGCGGCTATGAAGCCGCCG
Source organism: Phyllobates terribilis (assembly GCF_046119375.1). Taxonomy (NCBI): domain Eukaryota; kingdom Metazoa; phylum Chordata; class Amphibia; order Anura; family Dendrobatidae; genus Phyllobates; species Phyllobates terribilis. Next base: position 3,424,421 of record NW_027362797.1, read on the forward strand.
CTGCAGGGCAGACCGCTGAGGCCGGTAGTACGGTTGTGCAGCGTGGATGGTATAACCCCCAACGGGAGAGGTATGGCCTCAGGGCAGCGGACGTGGATGATGAAACACTCAGAGACGGTGCGGTGTAGTTCAGGGTCTTTACTGGTGACAAGATAGACCCTCCCAGAGTACTGGCTAGCGATCGGGGCCTGGTCAGTCCGTGAGCTGATGGGATCTCCCCTGGCCAGGCGGAGTTGTAGGCCTCCCCAACTAATCGTACTCTTCTGGCTACCTTGCTAGAGGCGGGTAAAAGTAGCCCACGTCCCTGAGTGTACCGTGTGGTGCTCACCCGTATGGCCGGTGACTCGGGGCCTTTTGGTAGCTTCCGCTCCACGTCGCGGTGCTGGTCCCTTGCGTGTGACCGTGCCTTCGGGTTTCTTGGCCAGAGGACCTGAAATCCCCTGCCGGGCGGTTTCTGCTGCTGGGTAAGGATTAGTCCCCACAGCCTCGGACTCCGGGTCCGGTAAGAACTCTTCAATCAGGGCGAGCTCTACAGCTTCCAGCCCCTGATCTCTTTTAGCACAGCTCCCACAGAGCTCCTGATCTTTCTTGTTCCTAAAGCTGCTCCACTACAGACCAGACTGTGTCTCTGTCTGTGTTCTCTGCTCTTTTTCTCCTAACCCTGCCTCAGCCCTAATTTTATATAGGGGAAGTTCTTCCCCTCCCAGGACTGGGCAGGAGGTGTGGCATGCATAGGATGTCTGACCAGGAAACCTCCCACCTGCTCACAGACGTAATATTGCTATTACTGTGGAAACCAGACCCCTGGGGTGCCACATTCCCCCCTAGTGAAATTTAGTACTCCGGGACTAAACATATTTTTTTGTAAAACATAACAAGTAAAAACAGAAACAGTACAATAAAGAAAAACACATTAGGATGGTCACGGCATGTCCGCAACCGGGTGCAGTCTTTGAAGAAAACAAAGGTGTCCATTTCACCAAGAGACCGGGAGCCGTAACCAGGTAGGGGTCTGTCCTGCCCCGAGTCCTTAACAGTCTTTAGTCCATTCCTGGGTTACGCTCCAACATATGTACAAAGGATTCTGGATAATCCCTAAACGACACCTATAAAATAACTAAAAATACACAATTATTTACAAGTAACAGAAAACAGGTAAATACAAATAAACAGTTTAAACACCTAGATCCTCCAACGTACGGGCAACTGGACTTTAGTGACTCTAGTGGACCTACGGAGCTGACTGACTGGTCCTGAGCTACGGGGTGTAGGAGCTGTCAAAGGTAAACTGGGCAGCTGTCTACGGGCTCTTTGGCTCACTAGGGGTACGGCAGGCTCACTATAAGCAGAGGGTTGATCCTCCTGGTCTGCTTGTGTGGGGTCTTCTGCCTCCTGGACCGGCTGCTCTTCCAGCTCTACCTGTCTCTCCGTAGGTACTTGAGATGCTGGTTGGAGGAAGGTGAGGACGGGTACCACAACAGCGCCATTGACTTGAGTCCAAGACCGAGGGAAGTCTCCGAGCACAGTACTGACTATATCTTCCCTTTCCTCTGCGGGTCGAGGGTCTTCTTGATCCTCTTCAGGGTTTCGCAGCTGTTCGGGACACTTCTTCAGGTGATCTCGGGAGACAATGGCTGTGGTTTCTCCTCCGTCCTTACTGATTATGCAGACTTTCGGGTTCTCATGGCTTGAGGGCAGTACGGTGTACGGGTCCTTCTCCCACTGGTCGTCCAACTTGTGGAGGCGTCTCTTCCTCTTCAAGACCTGCTCTCCAGGTACCAGGGGAACAGCGGGAGCATACTGGTTGTAAGTCTTCTCCTGTCTTTCTCTAGCTTGACAGAGACTTCGCTCCACGCTCTCCTGTACTTTCCGGTACTGCTGCTGCCTTTCTGTGTCCCAGTCTGCTTCTGGTGAAGTGTCCTCGGGTGTCAGGACTCCCATCTCCAGATCAACAGGAAGCTTACCAGGTCTTGCTCTCATTAGGTAAGCCGGGGAACAGTTGGTAGAACCTACCGGGATGTGGTTGTATAGGTCCACCAGATCAGGCAGTTTCTCAGGCCACAGACTGCATTCTTCCAGGGGCAATGTTTTCAGAAGATCTATCACCACCTGGTTCATTTTCTCGCAGAGCCCATTGGTTTGCGGATGATAGGGTGTTGTTCTTATCTTCCGGCAGCCATACAGAGTACAGAACTCCTGGAAGACTTCCGCTTCAAAGGCAGGTCCCTGGTCCGTCAGCACCTGCTCCGGGTATCCGTGTGGACGGCAGAAGTGCTGCTGGAAGGCTCTAGCTGCTGTTTGAGCCGTTAAGTCATTGACGGGGACGACAACCAAGAACCGGGAGTAGTGATCCACGATGGTTAACGCATAGACGTAGCCACTTCTGCTGGGGGTCAATTTTACATGATCCAAGGCTACCAGTTCCAACGGCTGCCTGGTGACGATGGACTGCAGGGGAGTCTTCTGGCTGGCACGGTCCTTCCTTCTTAGGTTGCATGGGCCACAGTCTCTGCACCACCTCTCGATGGTTCCTCTCATGCCTACCCAGTGGAACCGCGCACGCAGCAGGAACTCCAGCTTCTTCCATCCGAAGTGCCCAGCTCCGTTGTGGTATGCCTCCAGCACCATAGCCGCGTCTCTTCTTGGCACCACTACTTGCCAGATCAGTTCATGCGTCCGGGAGTTAACCATTCTGCGGCACAACTTCCCCTTGTAAAGGAACAGTCGACTCTTCTCAATCCACAGTTGCTTGGCCTCCTCCGGAGCGTCTGGGTCAAGGTGGGCATCTGGCTGAGTCAGCATCTCCTTCACCAGTCGGACGGCGGGGTCACTGTCTTGCGTTTCCGCCCAGTTGTAATGAGGTAAGGGGTTGAACGTAGCGGATTGCTTACTCCTTACACAGTGGGAATACTGGATAGTCCCATGCCGGTGGAACGCGGGAAGTTCAACTTCTTCCAGTCCCTCTGGATCTTCCCCCACGTCCGGTAGGTTTGGCATTCTGGACAAGGCATCCGCGTTGGTATTGGAGCGTCCTGCCCGGTATTTGATTGTGAACTCAAAGTTGGACAGGCGGGCCATCCATCTCTGCTCCAGGGCACCGAGTCTTGCTGTGTCCAGATGTGTCAACGGGTTGTTATCCGTGTACACGGTAAACCGGGAAGAGGCGAGGTAGTGCTTAAAGCGTTCGGTGACTGCCCACACCACTGCCAGGAACTCTAGCTTGAATGAGCTGTAATTCTCAGGGTTTCTTTCGGTGGGTCGCAGTTTTCGGCTGGCGTAAGCAATTACCCGTTCTTTCCCCTGCTGGATCTGGGACAGTACGGCTCCTAGCCCGATGTTACTTGCGTCGGTGTAGAGGATAAAGGGCTGGCTGTAATCCGGGTACGCCAGGATTTCATCCCCCGTGAGGGCCATCTTCAGCTGGCGGAAGGACTCTTCTTCCAACTTCTCCCATCTGAAGGGCGGCTTCTGGTTCTTGGCCTTCCTGGACTGGCCTATCAGGAGGTCATGCATAGGAGCTGCCTTTTTGGTGAAACCGGGAATGAATCTTCGGTAGTAGCCTACCAACCCGAGGAACTGCCGCACTTCCTTTACGCTGGAGGGGTTTGGCCATTCCTTAATTACGGTGATCTTATCAGGGTCGGGAGCCACTCCGTCAGCACTCATCACGTGTCCCAGGTACTGCACCTTTGGTTTCAGGAGGTGACACTTGGAGGGTTTCACCTTTAGGCCGTAGTTTGCCAGGGCTTCGAACACTTCTGCCAGGTGTTTCAGGTGGTCCTCGTAGGTCTTGGAGTAGACGATGACATCGTCCAGGTATAACAGGACCGTCTCGAAGTTTCGGTGTCCCAGACAGCATTCCATCAACCGTTGGAAGGTTCCTGGTGCGTTGCAGAGTCCGAACGGCATGCAGGTAAACTCGCTAAGTCCCATCGGGGTGGTGAATGCGGTCTTCTCCCGGTCCGCCTCTGCTACAGGAACCTGCCAGTACCCGCTAGTGAGATCCAAAGTAGAGAAGAAGTTGGCAGATCTTAAAGCAGCCAAAGACTCCTCTATCCTAGGTAAGGGGTACGCATCTTTGTGTGTGATACGGTTGATTTTCCGGTAATCTACACACATCCTCATGGTGTTGTCTTTCTTTTTAACCAAGACTAGTGGAGCTGCCCAGGGGCTACAGCTATCCCTGATTACCCCAGCCTCCTTCATGTCTCTAAGCATCCCCTTGGCGTGTTGGTAGTGTGCAGGGGGTACGGGTCGGTATCTCTCCTTTATGGGAGGATGGTCTCCCGTGGGGATATGGTGTTCTACCCCCTTTACTCGCCCTAAGTCTAACGGGTGTTTACTAAACACTCTCTCGCACTCTTGAACCACCCGATAGACTCCTTGTTTCTGGTGTGAGGGAGTGGAGTCAGTACCCAGATGTAGTTGCTGACACCAGTCCTCCATTGGTTTCTTAGAGCCGTTACCTTCCTCTGGTTGAGATGGAGGCAAGGGTTCCACGGCCTGTACAGAATTCTGGTTTATAGTGAACAATTTAGCTAGCGTGGCATACCGGGGCAGGTGTACTTCTCTCTTCCCGATGTTTATTATGCGAACGGGCACCCTCCCATGGCGTACATCAACCACCCCCCGTGCTGTCAGAATGGTGGGCCTACTGTCTGAGTAGACGGGTTCTACCATTGCTTGGTAGTCTCTACCTCTTAGACCAATAGCTGCCCGGCACCAAATCATCATTTCACTTTTTGGGGGCATGGCAATAGGGAAAGGGTCACACATTCTCACGCTTCCAATCTCACCACCGGAGAGTTCCACCTGTTGCCGTCGCATCAGTGCCCGGATCTCTTTTTGGAGCACTCGCTGCTGGCCGGAGCTGGCGTTCTTGGCAACCTGCTGTAAAATGAAAATCACCTCTGCAAGACAATTTTCAATCACATTAGTTCCTAGAGTTATCTTTGGGTGACTCTCGCGCTTGTCAATGTCTACAATGATCAGTCCCTGTGCTGCCAGTTCGACTCTACCGATTTTAATGGTCACCTCTTTAAATCCGATCTGTGGCACGGGCTGACCATTGCTGGCGATGATACTCAAGTCGTCGTCAGGGTAGCGGGTTATATCCGAGTCATTCCAGTACTGCTTGAAGAGCACGTACGGGATGGTGGTGACCTGTGACCCGGTGTCAAGTAGGGCACTCATAGGAATGCCATCCAGTACCACAGGCAAGACTGGACGTCCTCCCACGTATTTGTCACGCCAGTTCGATGGGCCTGGTAATCTTATTCCTGGGGGTTGGCCCTCTACCCCAGGTTGTGCCAGTTTAAAGGACAGTACCTTGCCATATGTCCGGGTTGATTGCAGCGGCGGCAGATGGGTTGTCCGTCCTCGTTGTATCGGTCGCTGGGTCTTCCTCTGGCCGGTGTGGTCCTCCTTGGTCGACGCCACGGGATGTCCTCCGGTCCGGATGCCAGCTGGATCTTCCCTGGAGCAGAAACCTGTAACGACTGCACAGTTCGGGTTAGCGCAGCAACGCTTTTAGCTAGCTCTTGGACCTGATGGTGCAGGTCTGGAGCCGGGTCATTGTTCAAAGCCTGCGCATCAGCTCCCACAGGCCCTGCCGACAAGGGCGCCGCCTCCTGGTGGTAAGCGGTAGTAGGGCGTCTGTGGGTCACAACGCCACCCGGTGCCGGTTCTCGGAGCACCCGGATGGCTCTGTCCTTGAACTGTGCAAAGTCCAGATGAGGATCCTGTAAGGCCATTGCCCGCAACTGGGTTCGGTGGGCATTGCAATATAGTCCCTCTATAAATTGTTCGGTCAACAGCCTGTCCTCGTTTCCCACGCCGTCAGGGTCTGTCTGCTTAATGGCTCTCAGGGCCTCTTGTAGGTTTAGTGCATAGTCCCTTATATTCTCATGTGCTCGCTGTTTGCACCCGTAGAATCTAAGCTTAATCTCGGCTGAGGTGCGGGTATCAAAGGTGTCCTTCAGCCGGGTTAATATCCCTGCGACAGTCCTCCTCCCAGGTGGCCAGGACTTTACCTCCCTTTGGGCTGCCCCGGCTAGTTGGGCCACCAGGATGCTCACTTTTTGCTCTTCTGTGAGGGGGTACACCTGGAAGAGGCTATCCAGCTTTTCTCTAAAGTTCATCAGGGTATGTGACTCCCCTGAGTAGTGGGGTAGCCAGGCTGCCCCCGGGATATAGGGCAACGTGAAAGGCATGACCGCAGCAGCGGTGGCGCTGGCGGTGGCTGCGGCAGTGAAGCTCCTCTCCGTATCCGACATCTTCCTCCCCCCTAGTGGACCGTGGCCTACCTTGCGATGATCCTCTTCCGTAGGCCGCGGCTCCGCAGTGGATCGTCAGGGTCGAGGACCTTCCGTCGCGCTCCTGTGACGTCGGCGTCTGCTGGGCTCCTTCCAGGACCTTACGCAACGTCCGGACGTGAGGCGGGGCTTCAGTTCTCGCGGGCTTTCGGAGTCCACGCCCCTCTTCTTCCCGCGCGGCGTCTTCAAGATGGCGTCCAACGGCGGGAAAACTCCACGGATGGCGGGAAGAAGGCAAAAGATGGCGCCGGATGGCGGGAAAACTTCACGGATGGCGGGAAGAAGGCTGAAGATGGCGCCGGATGGCGGGAATCTTCACCACAGGTAAGTTTAAAAGTCTCTTTTTCAGGCGCGCAGTACTCGGTGGTTGCGGGCACGGAATCCTGCCGACTACGCCAAAAGTTGACGCGCCCCTGGGCCTGTGCTGAGTAGCGTTGCGCACGCGGGGGCCTACCCGGAGCCGGATCTGATAGGGGTAGTAGTTTCGTGGCGGTGACCCGGTCCGTGCCCAGGGAATCAAACTAAGTGGCAGTGTTTAGCAGAAGATGGTACGGTGTTCGACTACGCCACCCGTTGAATGCGGCTATGAAGCCGCCGCTGCAGGGCAGACCGCTGAGGCCGGTAGTACGGTTGTGCAGCGTGGATGGTATAACCCCCAACGGGAGGGGTATGGCCTCAGGGCAGCGGACGTGGATGATGAAACACTCAGAGACGGTGCGATGTAGTTCAGGGTCTTTACTGGTGACAAGATAGACCCTCCCGGAGTACTGGCTAGCGATCGGGGCCTGGTCAGTCCGTGAGCTGATGGGCTCTCCCCTGGCCAGGCGGAGTTGTAGGCCTCCCCAACTAATCGTACTCTTCTGGCTACCTTGCTAGAGGCGGGTAAAAGTAGCCCACGTCCCTGAGTGTACCGTGTGGTGTTCACCCGTATGGCCGGTGACTCGGGGCCTTTTGGTAGCTTCCGCTCCACGTCGCGGTGCTGGTCCCTTGCGTGTGACCGTGCCTTCGGGTTTCTTGGCCAGAGGACCTGAAATCCCCTGCCGGGCGGTTTCTGCTGCTGGGTAAGGATTAGTCCCCACAGCCTCGGACTCCGGGTCCGGTAAGAACTCTTCAATCAGGGCGAGCTCTACAGCTTCCAGCCCCTGATCTCTTTTAGCACAGCTCCCACAGAGCTCCTGATCTTTCTTGTTCCTAAAGCTGCTCCACTACAGACCAGACTGTGTCTCTGTCTGTGTTCTCTGCTCTTTTTCTCCTAACCCTGCCTCAGCCCTAGTTTTATATAGGGGAAGTTCTTCCCCTCCCAGGACTGGGCAGGAGGTGTGGCATGCATAGGATGTCTGACCAGGAAACCTCCCACCTGCTCACAGACGTAATATTGCTATTACTGTGGAAACCAGACCCCTGGGGTGCCACACTTACCCTGGAGAGTGCTCAGCACAGCACTGCTTTCAATCTGGACGCATCTTGGACTAGTCCAATTCACAAGAATGTGCGAAAAATTATCTTTGAAAAGGTGAGAATCGCGATATACTGTGAACTTGTCCCACACAATTGGGATTGTCTGTAATCACCATTAAAGGACAAAAGCAGCCCTTCAATTAGTTTATAGGTCTCAATTCTGCTGTCAGGTTCCCTTTAAGTATTGACAAGATTTGAATACCGCTGCTTACCTTTCAAAATCCTCCTGCGTATAATCCAAAAAAACACAGCTTTCCAAAGAATGGTGGTAGAAATTCAGCATTGGTTTATTTATCCATGTGACATGTGATGTTTCGACTAAATATGTCTGAGCCTTTGAAAGCAAATATTTTTAACCAAGAATCCCTATCAATCATCCAAAAATTGGCAGTGCTCCAAAGTATAGTGGTAAAAAAAATCAGCAGTGGTTTATTCATCCTTGTTGCATGTGATGCGATGCTTCAACTCCCAAATATGTCGAAGTCTTTGTCATTGCTGGAGAAAGACTAAGGCTGCGTGCACACGATGTGTTTTTAATGCGTTTCCGCTGCGGAATTTCCGCAGCGGAAACGCATCAAAAACGCATGGTAATCCGCACCCCATGGTCCCCAATGGCATTCCGCAATGTCAATGCACATGCTGCGGATTTTTCCGCAGCGTTTCTGCAGCGCTCATAAATCCGCAGCATGTTCATTAATTTTGCGGAAGAGCAGCGGAAGCGCCGCCATTGACTTGCATTGAGACGCATAGAATCCGTGTCTGTACATTTGTACAAGCGGATAATATGCGTTTCAATGTGCGGATGGTACCCAGTTCTGGAGGAGAGAAGACTCTCATCCAGACCTGGGTACCATTGTACCTGTAAAAAAAAGAATAAAATAAAAAATAAAGTTTATATTCACCTGTCCGGCGGCCCCTGCAGCGCTTCCCCTTCCAGGACCTGAGATGACGTCGCGGTCTCGCGAGATGCCGGCAAGCCAGGAAGGAACCAGAAAGGAGCGTGACAGCACACGTGGCGGCATCGGAGGTAAGTATAGCTTTATTTTTTTTATTTTTACGGCCACACTGTATAAATCCATGCCGTTTGCATGGATTTATACAGTGTGACCTAGTTGTCAAGCACTTTCCAAGTGATGCTATCACCTGGAAAGTGCTTGTCAGTCCGCATGCGGAAACACATGCGTTAGCACGTGTAGATACGCATGGGAATCCGCATGTATTCTGCAGGAAAAACGCATGCACAATCTGCATGCGTTTTTTCTGCCAGGGAGATGCAGAAATGCTGCAGAAATTTTCTGCTTCATTTCTGCATCGTGGGCACATAGCCTTAGGCATATTTGTGAATTAAAACATCACATGTCACATGGTGAGTAAAACCATTGCTGATTTTATAGACTATTGCTGATTTATACACCATTGTTGATTTATACACCACTACTGATTTATACACCACTGTTGATTTATGCACCACTGCTGATTTATACACCACTGTCGATTTATACACCACTGCTGATTTATACACCACTGCTGATTTATACACCACTGTCGATTTATACACCACTGTCGATTTATACACCACTGCTGATTTATACACCACTGCTGATTTATACACCACTGTCGATTTATACACCACTGCTGATTTATACACCACTGCCGAGATTATACACCACTGCTGATTATTCAACCACTGCTGATTCTTCGACCACTTCTGATTTATACATCACTACTCATTTATTCCAAACCAGGAATAGAAGCTCGAGGAGGGTAATTTGCTTATTTCCGGTGTATTGTGGAAAGAGTGAAGAGTTGCCGTGAGTCTTAAGATCTTTGGGTGTAGCTGGATCAATCAATTCCTATTTTGCATCTGTGTTCTCTAATAAAGCAAATGTAACATCGACTGATCTTCACTGTGCTATGAAATGAGTAAAAGAATCCACAAAATCTATAAACAGGAAGATGGAGGCTAAACACTTGGCTAATTTAAATGAATTTAAATCTCCTGGTCCAGATGAATTACATCCTAGGGTACTGAAAGAGATAGCAGAGGAAATTTCAGAACCACTAGCCAGAATCTTTGAAAATTCCTGGAGAACAGGAGAAGTCCCAGAAAATTGGAGAAGGGCAAATGTTGTCCCTATCTTCAGAAACCGAAAAAGATGGAGCCAGGAAATTACAGGCCAATGAGCCTTACTTCTATACCAGAAAAGGTCTGTGAACAAATTATGAAACAGCGTGTATGTAAGTACTCAGATAAGAATACAGTAATTAACCGAGCCAGCATGGATTTGTAGCAAACAAGTCATGCCAGACTAATCTAATTTCCTTCTATGATGGAATCTCTGACTGGGTGGATCAGGGAAATGTGATAGATATAGTATATCTCGACTTCAGCAAAGCATTTGATAAAGAATCTCATGATATCCCTATTAAAAAAATGACCAAGTATGGGATGATTGACAAGGCTACCTTTAGGTGGCTCAGTGATCATAATCAAAGAGTGGTAATAAATGGTTGCAAATCCAATTGGAAGAGTGTTTCAAGGGTACCACAAGGCTTCATCTTGGCCCTAGTATTCAACATTTTTATAAATTATATAGATAAGGGAAGTAAAGGTAAACTAATCAAATTTGCAGACGATGCAAATCTAGCTAGCACTAGAGAAGGCAGAGAACGGATTAAGAAGGATCTAGATAAGCTTGAATAATGGGCAGCAACTAATAGAATGATATTTAACAGAGAGAAATGCAAGATTCTACATCTGGGTAAGAAAACGAAAATTTCATCTACAGAATGGGAGGAAAAGAACTAAGCAACAGCATATGTGAAAAATACTTGGGTATACTAATAGATCATAGACTGCACATGAGTCAACAGTGTGATGCAGCAGCAAAAAAGGGAAACCTAGTTCTGGGATGTATTGAGAGAAGCATACAGTCTAGATCAAGTGAAGTAATTATCCCCCTCGATTCCTTCTTGGTCAGACCTCATCTGGAATACTGTGTCCAGTTCTGGGCACCACATTTTTAAAAGGACATTGAAAAACTAGAGCAAGTTCAGAGAAAAGCTACCACAGACTCTGTTGTACCTGCACATTTCTCTAGTGGGAGTACCATCGGTCTGTTCCCCGGAAATGGGATGTGTGTAGTGCATGCAGCTAACTGAGCTCAGTTCCACAATCCATCCTTACCCGGGAGTGGAATACCACACCTCTGGCTGAGGTGCAATACCCCTGTAGCAGCCGAATCCTCAGGGTGCTACATTCCCCCCTGGTAAATCACAGCACGTCCTCGGGCTGTAAGATATAAACAAAAACATCCAAAACATACAATTTTTTTCATAAACATAAACATAGAAAACATCATATAGATATCATCAGCAATAAACTTTTCATATATAACATTCTTGTTTCTGGTTCCTCCGGTCACGGTGCAACTTGTGACCGGGTAAAGTGCGACAGTCTCTCTTGGAATAAAACAGTTTCCTATAAAACCGGAAGGGGGCGCTTTAGGAAGCGCAACTATATACAAGGGGATTTGGCCGCTCTCAGTCCTCGGCCAGGTATTAGGAAGGAATGACCGCTCTCAGTCCTCGGTCAGTGGGAATAGGGACACACGGGGTTAAAAGTTCACTCTTGTCCCAACGGGGACATATTTTAAGCAGCAACAGTTCTTGGTACCCCGACGGGCAACTTTATACAGTCTCTCTCTACCGTACTTCAACGACGGCGTCCTCCTGCTCTTTCTTGTTGGTTGGTTTCAGTTTCAGACCCGTCCGGGTCCTCTTGCTCCTCCTCACACCGCAGCTCCTCCTCCGTCAGGCGATGCACATGGAGGGCGTAGGGTCCTTTGGCACACTTGTGCCGGGTGAAGGTGACCTCGTCCCCTACATACAGGTCACGACCTCTGTGTCCCTCCGGCAGATGGCTTTCTACGTCTCTGCGGGTTACAAAGACGTCGCCGGGGGTCTGATGGTCTCTGATAAAGCCCCATCCGTGCTGCATGTTGAATTTTATCACAGTCCCGGTGGAAGGGGGACCATGAGCTGCACGGGGATTCCTCCTGGTCCGGCTCTTCTGCTCCGCGCTCCTTATCTGCGCTTGCTGTTCCCGGACCCGCCTCTCTCTCCGCTCCCTCTCGAAGACCTCGAGCTGCTGCCGGCAGCACTCTGCACGCTCCGCTGCGGCCGCCCGAGTCTCCTGAGTGAACCCCATGAGGTCTTCTCCGGTGGGGTCCCACTCAAACTGTGCCTCTTCCAGCGGGGGTGAGGTCCTCTTTACAGGCTTCGGAGCCGGAATCAGGGGCTCGTCTAGGGGTCTCTCTTTCCGGAGTCGGGGATGGTGAAACTCCGGTGGCCATATGAAGGGCTGCCCATCCGGGCACGTATGCTGGGCAAATAGATTTTCACCCAGGTGCGGCACTTTAGGTGCTATGGGCGCTGTGGTGGTAGCGGCGCCCGGGTTGACCAGGCCTTGCGACCAGGCTTGGGGCACGCTAAAGGAAAAGGGCACCGTAAGAACGGCGGCGCCCGTGGTTACTCGGCCCTGCGACCAGGCCGGTGGCTCCGCGGAGGTAGGGGGCGCTGTTGGTATTGCGGCGCCCGGGGGTACTAGGCCTTGCGACCAGGCCGGTGGTATTTCCTGCTTGGCCACGCTCGAGGTCGAGGCGTGTGACGTCACAGGGGTCGCGGCCGCGGTTTCCGGTTGAGGCCTAGTCGGCGGCGGTGACGATGCAGCGACGGGCACGGCAGGGGGAATTTCGGGCTCTGCGACGGGGAGCTGGGGCAGGCACGCGGTTTCCCGGCTCGGGGTAGAGACGTCCCCTTTACCTGCCTCCGTCCGTTCAGCTCCCTTCTCGGCGCCGTCTCCTGCCTTCATTCCTCCTGCGCCATCCTCAGAGGCGGTCTGTCTCCTCGTCTCGGGCGGCGTGCTCCGCTGGCGGGTTCCAGCCTGCTGGGCCATCTCTCTGCTCCATGCGGCCAGTACGTCCCGCTGCACTCGGGCCATCCTCCGTGCGAGGCCCTCCAACGCGGTCTGTGCACACTCCCGGTCTCGGGGGAGCTGTGCTAGGATCTCCAGCAGGCCTTCTGGAGTGGCGACCTGCAACAGGCTCCTGACCACTGGGTCGGTGCTGCCTGACTCTCCCTCCATCTCCGGGTAGGCTCTCTCTGGACTCTCTTCCAGACGTCTTGTCTCCGGGTGCGCTCTCTCCAGACTGCTCCAGGCGACACCCATCTTTGTTCTCTTCTTCTGTCTCCGCCCACATTGAGGGTGGTCCCGGGGCAACTTTATGATTGTCAGTTCCAGGGGCAGTTCTCTTACGCTGATGGACACTTCCAGCATCACAGTCTCTGTTGGTGGGCGCGGTTTCCGCTTTTGGCGCCATTCTTCGACCTGGCCCACGATGGGAGGTGGTCTCTTGCCACCCTCTGGCACGCCCATAATGGCGTCCGCTCTTCCAAGGCGGGAAATCTTTGGAAATGGCGGGAATCGTCTCCCAGTGGCGGGAAACTCCATGGATGGCGGGAAAAAGCTGCAAATGGCGGACAACCGGCGGGAAACGACCTGTGATGGGGCCCGATGGCGGGGACCCTCCGGAACCGGCAGGAGACTTCTTTTTGAGGTAACGGTGTACTTTTCTTCAGGCACGCAGTACCCGGTTGTTGCGGGCACGTTATCCTGCCGACTACGCCAAAGTTGACGCACCCCCTGGGCCAGTGTTGTTTAGGGATACCCGGAGCCGGATCAGATGGGGGTTGTAGTCTCCGAGTGGCTGTGACCCGGTCCGTGCCCAGGGTGTCAAGCTCAGTGTGTGGCAGTCCTTATGATGTTTCTAGATGTTCTTTTGTGTCGACTACGCCACCCGTTGATTTGCGGTCAAAAGGCCGCCGCTGCAGCAGGGTCCACTGAGGCTGGTGATGTGTGTGCAGCTTAGGTAGTATAACCCCCAACGGGAGGGGTATAGCCTCAGGGGGTCAGTTGCAGAGGATGGGGGTTGTGGTGGTGCAGCGAGGATGGAAATGAGACTCAGAGTCGGACTGTGCAGTTCAGGGTTTTTTTACTTACTGCTGTTGTTCTGGTCACTCCGGCCTTGAGTGACCACCCGAGCCGTGCTGCGTCCACCAGGTCCTGGACTCGGTCAACTACCAGGCAACTCCGGAGTGTGGTCCTGAGCTCCCTTTCTGTCCTGTCCTCTTCTCTGGCCTTCCCCACCAGGGATCCACCTATGTCCGGCTCCCTCGGGCCTCTTGGTGGTAAACCCTTGTTTCTGGGTTCCCTGACCCTATTCCTGGTCTGCCTTCCGGGTGGATTTAGTGGGTGATCGTGGCAGATCCTGCCCACGACCTCCGGTTCCTGGCTAAGGTGTGCTGTAGCCTCTGCCAGCTTGGGATCCGGTACCCTGTTGCCAACTCTTCACCCTCTGGTCTAATTTGGGCTCTTGGAGTTCCTTCTTTCTCCCCCTCTGGGTCTTTCTTTCTCCTCTCTCTCTCTCTTGGCCTTGGAGCTGCTCTTCTCCTCTGTTCTGCTTCTCTGACTCTGCAAAAGACTGACTGACCTTGATCTAAGATGGTTCCCACCTTATATACTCCCTCTATGTGTGAGCTCAGGTGACCAGCACCCAATGAGCTCCTAACTTTACCCAGGCTGCTCCCCCTATCTGCCCCTACACTACTGGGATGTTCCACCCCCCTCCCACTCCAGCCAGGAACAGACTCTGTTGTACCTGCACATTTCTCTAGTGGGAGTACCATCGGTCTGTTCCCCGGAAATGGGATGTGTGTAGTGCATGCAGCTAACTGAGCTCAGTTCCACACTCCATCCTTACCCGGGAGTGGAATACCACACCTCTGGCTGAGGTGCAATACCCCTGTAGCAGCCGAATCCTCAGGGTGCTACACATCTAGCCCAGGAAATTCTTTGTGCCTAGTAGCAGTGTCTGCTAGTCAGCGGATTATCCCAGCTGTTAAGCAAGCTACACCACCTGTAGTTTGGACACTTAATTTTTTCAAAGGAAATGGTTCAGGCCCCCGGGACACTCAGTGAAGAGCATCGGGGAGGCACTCCAAGGCACAGGGGCTGGGACTGGCGGTAGGACTCCTTGCGCTGGACCGCCAAGCTCGATCCTTATAAAAGCTTTTTAACTGCAGCAGCTTTAGTGGACGCTACAGGAGCTGGAATTACGCGGCTGCTGGCATGAGACTTGCCCTCCAATAGATCCTTGTAAAAGGATTTAAAGTGTACTCATTCAAATTAGAGAGACAATTTAAATTAAAAAGATTAGACCTGCCTCCACCGCAGGGGGGCTCGCTCGACCCACCAGCAGACATGCACCAGTATTGGGAGAGGGGGGCTGGCCGTCAGGGTCCACCGCAGCTCTGGCACAAACCCGGCGACACGGAGGTCGCACGGGCAGGAACGGATTGGCCGTGTCGGCTTCGCACTTTTTTGGTTTTAGAAGGGCATGACATGCCTATATCTATGTCTCCCCCTCCTTTTACTCCTCCACCTCTTTTCTTTTCGCATGACTATATGTACTTGTCACTTCTCCATGTGTTAGTTGTGTCTTCTGACCAGTTTGTCAGCTTTTGGACACCTTTGAACGTGTTTTCTATGTGTTTCTATGTGTTTTTGTTTGCCTGCCATTGGTTTTAACGGTGTTCGAAGGTGCTCGTTGAACAGTTCGACGAACAGTTCGGCGAACATACGGGTGTTCGACGAACCGAACTCGAACACTACGGGTGTGGCTCAACACTACTCACAACTCACTGCTGCCTGGCTCCACCTTCCCTTTTATATCCCTAACGGGCTCCCTCTGCTGGTCTGAGGTGGAAGGTGGAGATGTGGGAACGGTTATGGGGGCCTCTTGTGGAGGAATCCTTCAATACACCCTTCTAGGATCTGTGATACTAAGCGCAGCTGGGCGTCACAGTAGCCTGTGTAACGTTGGTCCCAACTCTCTGCAGGTCATTCACTAGGTCCCCCTGTGTGGTTCTGGGATTTTTGCTCACCGTTCTTAAGATCATTTTGAGCCCAAGGGGGGAGATCTTGTGTGGAGCCCCAGATCGAGGGAGATTATCTTTGGTATTGTATGTCTTCCATTTTCTAATTATTGCTCCCACAGTTGATTTCTTCACACCAAGCTGATTGCCTATTGCAGATTCAGTCTTCCTTGTTATGATCTGCAACATGTACTAAGGAAAGACAAGGGAAAACTGTCCCTACAGTAAAACTAAGCTGACTCCCTACGATGTAGTGAGCTGCCTGTTCCTAGCAAACAGACCCGCCTTAGTCCTCGGCTAGTCTGAACGAAGACCTATAGCATAAGGGGAGGGGTCCTTAAAGGAACTAAGGACTGGGACAAAAATATGACACCTCCTAAACAGAGAAGTTGTTGCAGAACACAAAAAGACTAACAGACAAAAAAGTACTAGAGGTCCTAGAAGGACCAAATGAACTGACAGAGAAAGGCATAGAAGCACCTGGCTAGAGAAACAGTCAAACACAGAAGTCCAGCACAGCCAAAAGGGCGGAGCTGGAATATAAAGTCACGTGACCGCAAAACACAAGATGGAAAAAGCAAACAGGAGGGTTCTAACATTCCCAGCCTGGTGCAATTTTGTTTCTGGTGTCCTCCGACAGCTCTTTTGTCTTCACCATAGTGGAGTTTGGAGTGTGACTGTTTGAGGTTGCAGACAGGTGTCTTTTATACTGATAACTAGTTCAAACAGGTGCCAGTACTACAGGAAATGAGTGGAAGACAGAGGAGCCTCTTAAAGAAGAAATTACAGGTCTGTGAGAGCCAGAAATCTTGCTTGTTTGTAATTGACCAAATACTTATTTTCCACCAAAATTTGAAAACAATTTCTTTCCAAATCAGACAATGTGATTTTCAGGATTTGCTTTCTCATTTTGTCTCTCATAGTTGAGGTCTAGCTATGATGTCAAATACAGGCCTCTCTCATCTTTTTAAGTTGGAGAACTTGCACAATTAGTGGCTGACTAAATACTTTTTTTTCCAACTGTAAGTACGATAAGTGATGCAATAACTTTCTAAAGTTACACAATTATTTATAGAAATTGATTAAAAAAGGGTACCAAAAGACACATGGTTTAAGTTACAAATACATATATGTATATTTTATCTTATCTTTATTGTGGTTTTTTTTTATTTCCATGACTTGCTTATTTTCCATTTTGTCTACATTTCTGATAACCCCTTAAGAAAACACCAGTATAGGGATCAATTAAATGACATGAATTAAGCTTCTCTAACTAAGAGAATGTTGGCGACTCGGAGAATGATGTGACTTGTTGTGTTGCATGCCACAGAACTCACATAAACATAGTATGATGGTCCCTCCCTACACAGTATAACTCCACACAGTATGATGCCCTCCACTTCCCCCTCAGAGTATAATGACCTAAATGTTACACACACAGAGTGTGATTGCGCCCAGAGCCCCACAAGGTATAATGGTCCCAACATGGTATGATTGCCCCCACAGACCTCACACCCCCAAGCACTGACTGAAAATTAAAAAATAAAAACTACTTACAGTGGTGAAAATAAGTCTTTGATACACTGCCAGTTTTGCAAGTTTTCCCACTTACAAAGCTTGGAGAGATCTGTGACTTTTATTGTAGGTACACTTCAACTGTGAGAGACAGAATCTTAAAAAATAAAAAAAAAAACAGAAAATCACATTGTAAGATTTTTACATAATTAATTTGCATTTTATTGCAAGAAATAAGTATTTGATACAATAGAAAAGCAGAACTTAATATTTGGTATAGAAACCTTTGTTTGCAATTACAGCGGTCAGATGTTTCCTGTAATTTTTGACCAAGTTTGCACACACTGCAGCAGGGATTTTGGCCCACTCCTCCATAAAGAACTTCTCTAGATCTTTCAGGTTTCGGGGCTGTTGCTGGGCAACATTGAGTTTCAGCTCCCTTCAAAGATTTTATATTGGGTTCAGGTCTGGAGACTGGCTAGGCCATTCCTGGACCTTGAAATGCTTCTTATGGAGCCACTCCTTAGTTGCCCTGGCTGTATGTTTTGGGTCATTGTCATGATGAAAAATCCAGCTACAACCCATCTTCAATGCTCTTACTGAGGAAAGGAGGTTGTTGGCCAAAATCTACATATACAATCACATTGTACTGTAGTGTAAACTATGTCCTGCGTCTTTTTGTATATATTGTTTATTGTGATTTGGTAATGCATTGTGTATAAGCTATGTAAAGGTAATGCCTAGTGTTGGTAGTGTACAGTATAGGATAAGACATAGTTTAGGAATTAGGACATAAAATAGGTAGGATAATGTAGTGCATGTAGTTAATGATGCTGGGGTAAGGATAGTGTTAATGTTGGGCACTAGCCCAAGTGTAAGGGCAAGTGACTGCTTCCTGTAGTTAGACAGATTCAGGACAAGTTCAAGTAGCAGCAAGAAGTGTCTGTGAGCAGTGCTGCTGTTGGGTGAGCTACCAAAAGGAGACTAAGGGGACAGAGATTAGCTCGACCTGGACCTCAATGAAGAGGCAGAGTGGCATGCCACCTTAAAGGGGCCCTTGGATAGGATGATATGTCATGAGAAACCTTGAGCTTGCTAAACACCTAAGATAGCAAAACTAAACAGGACTAAGTTTGTGGGACTAGTGGGTGGTCCTGAGTGGTAGATCAAGGGCACCAGAAGTGGAAGAAGTAGGACGTGGAACCACTGAGCAGGAAGAGGGACTTGCTAATCAGGACTGTGGAGACAAGCTGGGCTCTGACGTAGTAGGGCGGACCAGTGTGCTTCACCGGTCCTGAAGTAGACTACAGTGAAAGGAAGCCATGTGTGTGAAAATACTTTATACTGTGAATAAAGCATCACTAACACTTTGTATCCGCTACCACTTGTGCATAATCCTTATCAAGTCACCATTCAGTAAAGAATGTGTTTTAGAACAGAAGTCTTCTTTTTTTAACTTTAACACCCATGGTCTTGGCTGGCCAACACCATTGGCCAAAGGTGGCCTGCACGGGCGCAAGGCCCTCACAACACCAACACCCAGTCAGGACCCATCTTTTCTGTAAAGTGCCAGAGTGACATGGAGCAGCAGCTCGCCCACAACTACTGCTGTCTGTCACCTTACATTTGGGTAGTGAGTGGCCTCCCTGCAAAGTCATGAGATACTTTCTTGGTAGGGAAAGTAATTAAACTTTTATTCAAAGGAGCTATTGTTTATCTAATGTTCTGTTTGGGTCACACTTTTAACCATTATTATCAACTTATGCATTTTGTACAAAAAAAATCACTCTTGTGCAAAATTGCAAGTGCTAAGTGGCATATTCACAATGTACCAGGTGTCTTCTTCCAGAAAATATACAGAAATTAGGGTTGAATATCTATTTTGTTATTTAGTCATGTAGGTCTTATTTATTGGTGTCAAAAGTGCAAACATTGTCCTGGCTACCAGATGAGCATAGTTCATTCTCCTGCCCTTTAGGGGCAATATAAAAATAAATCTAAAGAGTAAGTGCATACCTAAGGGGGAAGACTGGGGTGTAAGTACTTTCAAAACAAGGGATCCGGAACTGCGGGGGCCATGCCTCTTGTTGCAGGGGGAAGACAGACTGCGAGACAGGAGTCAGGTGACCAGGAAGCTGGGGGTGTGTCCAAAGAGAGCTGAGGAGTCAGGTGACCGGGGAGCTGAGCTCGTGTCTATGAAGAGGGAGGAAAAGGAGTTTTTGCACGGGAAAAGCAGCAGTGGACAGTTGGAGTTAAGCCCGACTAGAGGGAGAAGAGACGCAGGATCCCTGGAGCTGAGCAAGTGAGGTGCACTGTTATAGACTAGGGGCTCAGCGGATCAAACCGGAGACCGCCCGCTGCCGCCAGAAGACGGAGCATTGTTTAGGCGGGGAAGCCGGAAGAAAGCAACACCGGCACCAGCCGGCAACTGCCTTGTGAGGAGCAAGAGTCAGCTAAGTGAAAAAACTGCCGATTACAACCGTGTCGACTCTGCTACATCTAGCCAAACTGTGGATTGTCGGTTATAGCATATTACCTGCTACTCCCCTTGTTGTCCCCATATATTCCCTGTTACTCCCTGCGTGGAGATTGACCCTGTTACAGTAAATCCCGCTGGTTATTTAACCCTGTACTGGCTGCTCTGTGTTTCTGTGTCACTGCATCTAAAGTACCTGTGTTACACATACTCACACTCCTTTTAACTTACATTCTGGGTTTTTAAGGACAATGTTTGGTTATTATGTTTGTGGATTTCAGAAACAGTCCATGTATAATGGTTCCCGAGAAGTGAGGTTGAAAGGTACTGTAGGATAGAATTGAATTTGAAGCTGTTTCTTCCAGCCTTTCATATTTAAACATGTTTCAAGTATACAAAGCTGCTTTTCATATACAGTACAGACCAAAAGTTTGGACACACCTTCTCATTTAAA
Source organism: Phyllobates terribilis (assembly GCF_046119375.1). Lineage (NCBI taxonomy): Eukaryota > Metazoa > Chordata > Amphibia > Anura > Dendrobatidae > Phyllobates > Phyllobates terribilis. Next base: position 3,444,633 of record NW_027362797.1, read on the forward strand.
GATTTTTCTGTATTTTCATGAATATGAAAATTGTACATTCACACTGAAGGCATCAAAACTATGAATTAACACATGTGGAATTATATACTTAACAAAAAAGTGTGAAACAACTGAAAATATGTCTTATATTCTAGGTTCTTCAAAGTAGCCACCTTTTGCTTTGATGACTGCTTTGCACACTCTTGGCATTCTCTTGATGAGCTTCAAGAGGTAATCACCGGAAATGGTTTTCAGTTCACAGGTGTGCCCTGTCAGGCTTAATAAGTGGGATTTCTTGCCTTATAAATGGGGTTGGGACCATCAATTGTGTTGTGCAGAAGTCAGGTGGATACACAGCTGATAGTCCTACTGAATAGACTGTTAGCTGATTTTTTCTTGCCATAATACAAATTCTAAGTAAAGAAAAACGAGTGGCCATCATTACTTTAAGAAATGAAGGTCAGTCAGTTCGAAAACTTTGAAAGTGTCCCCAAGTGCAGTTGCAAAAACCATCAAGCGCTACAAAGAAACTGGCTCACATGAGGACCGCCCCAGGAAAGGAAGACCAAGAGTCACCTCTGCTTCTGAAGATAAGTTTATCCGAGTCACCAGCCTCAGAAATTGCAGGTTAACAGCAGCTCAGATTAGAGACCAGGTCAATGTCACATAGAGTTCTAGCAGCAGACACATCTCTTCAACAACTGTTAAGAGGAGACTTTGTGCAGCAGGCCTTCATGGTAAAATAGCTGCTAGGAAACCACTGCTAAGGACAGGCAACAAGCAGAAGAGATTTGTTTGAGCTAAAGAACACATGGAATGGACATTAGACCAGTGGAAATCTGTGCTTTGGTCTGATGAGCCCAAATTGGAGATCTTTGGTTCCAACCACCGTGTCTTTGTGCGATGCAGAAAAGGTGAACAGTTGGACTCTACTTGCCTGGTTCCCACCGTGAAGCATGGAGGAGGAGGTGTGATGGTGTGGGGGTGCTTTGCTGGTGACACTGTTGGGGATTTATTCAAAATTGAAGGCATACTGAACCAGCATGGCTACCACAGCATCTTGCAGCGGCATGCTATTCCATCCGGTTTGCGTTTAGTTGGACCATCATTTATTTTTCAACAGGACAATGACCCCAAACACACCTCCAGGCTGTGTAAGGGCTATTTGACCAAGAAGGAGAGTGATGGGGTGCTACGCCAGATGACCTGGCCTCCACAGTCACCAGACCTGAACCCAATCGAGATGGTTTGGGGTGAGCTGGACCGCAGCATGAGGGCAAAAGGGCCAACAAGTGCTAAGCATCTCTGTGAACTCCTTCAACATTGTTGGAAGACCATTTCCGGTGACTACCTCTTGAAGCTCATCAAGAGAATGCCAAGAGTGTGCAAAGCAGTCATCAAAGCAAAAGGTGGCAACTTTGAAGAACCTAGAATATAAGACATATTTTCAGTTGTTTTACACTTTTTTGTTAAGTATATAATTCCACATGTGTTAATTCATAGTTTTGATGCCTTCAGTGTGAATGTACAATTTTCATAGTCATGAAAATACAGAAAAGTCTTTCAATGAGAAGGTGTGTTCAAACTTTTGGTCTGTACTGTACACTCACACATGCAGTATGGTGCACACACACATAATATACACACATACAGTACATACACACATGTACTATACACACAGACATGCCCTATATACAGTGGGTACGGAAAGTATTCAGACCCCTTTACATTTTTCACTCTTTGGTTCATTGCAGCCCTTTGGTAAATTCTAAAAAGTTCATTTTTTCTCATTAAAGTACACTCTGTACCCCATCTTGACTGAAAAAAGCAGAAATGTAGAAATTTTTGCAAATTTATTAAAAAGAAAAACTGAAATATCACATGGTCATAAGTATTCAGACCCTTTGCTCAGTATTGAGTAGAAGCACCCTTTTGAGCTAGTACAGCCATGAGTCTTCTTGGGAATGATGCAACAAGTTTTACACACCTGGATTTGGGGATCCTCTGCCATTCTTCCTTGCAGATTCTCTCCAGTTCCATCAGGTTGGATGGTGAACGCTTGTAGGCAGCCATTTTCAGGTCTCTCCAGAGATGCTCAATTGGGTTTAGGTCAGGGCTCTGGCTGGGCCAGTCAAGAATGTTCACAGAGTTGTTCTGAAGCCACTCCTTTGCTATTTTAGCTGTGTGCTTAGGGTCATTGTCTTGTTGGAAGGTAAACATTCGGCCAAGTCTGAGGTCCAGAGCACTCTGGAAGAGGTTTTCATTCAGGATATCTCTGTACTTGGCCACATTCATGTTTCCTTCAATTGCAACCAGTCATCCTGTCCCTGCAGCTGAAATACACCCTCATAGCATGATGCTGCCACCACCATGTTTCACTGTTGGGATTGTATTGGGCAGGTGATGAGCAGTGCCTGGTTTTCTCCACACATACCGCTTAGAATTATCACCAAAAAGTTCTATCTTCGTCTCATCAGACCAGAGAATTTTATTTCTCATAGTCTGGGATTCCTTCATGTGTTTTTGAGCAAACTCTATGCGGGCTTTTATATGTCTTGCACTGAGAAGAGGCTTCCGTCGGGCCATTCTGCCATAAAGGCCCGACTGGTGGAGGGCTGCAGTGATAGTTGACTTTGTGGAACTTTCTCCCATCTGGCTACTGCATCTCTGGAACTCAGCCACAGTGATATTGGGGTTCTTCTTTAACTCTCTCACCAAGGCTCTTCTCTCACGATTGCTCAGTTTGGCTGGACGGCCAGGTCTAGGAAGACTTTTGGAGGTCCCAAACTTCTTCCATTTAAGGATTATGGAGGCCACTGTGCTCTTAGGAACCTTGAGTAATGCAGAAATTCTTTTGTAACCTTGGCCAGATCTGTGCCTTGCCACAATTCTGTTTCTGAGCTCCTTGGGCAGTTCCTTTGAGCTCATGATTCTCATTTGGTCTGACATGCACTGTGAGCTGTGGGGTCTTATATAGACAGGTGTGTGCCTTTCCAAATCAAGTCCTATCAGTTTAATTAAACACAGCTGGATTCCAATGAAGGAGTAGAACCATCTCAAGGAGGATCACAAGGAAATGGACAGCATATGACTTAAATATGAGTGTCTGAGCAAAGGGTCTGAATGCTTATGACCATGTGATATTTCAGTTTTTCTTATTTAATAAATTTGCAAAAATTTCTACATTTCTGTTTTTTTAGTCAAGATGGGGTGCAGAGTGTACTTTAATGAGAAAAAAAATGAACTTTTTAGATTTTACCAAATGGCTGCAATGAAACAAAGAGTGAAAAATTTAAAGGGGTCTGAATACTTTCCGTACCCACTGTACACACACATACTGTATATGCACACATATGCTGTTCATAGACACATGTGCTATACACACAGACACAGACATTTCCTACATACACACATGTACTGTACATAAAAATATTGAGTGTCCACATATATATTGTATATCCGTGTGCAAGTGAGATGGGTGAGGGAAGAGTTCCAGGGCATGTTGTCACCCAAGAGATACTTACAAGTAAAAAACATGGACCCTTCTAGTATAGATAGATTGCCTGAATAGTGTTAACCCCTAACCAACATATGATGTACAGTTACGCCATATGCTGGCTCCGTGGCTTAGATGCGGGCTGAGCCCGCATCTTTGCCAGCAGATGATGGCTGTGTTATTCAGTCATCTGCCTGTAACAGCTGTGAAAGAAGCAGAACTCTGCCCACAGATATTAACCTGTTAAATGCTGCTGTCAATCTATGACAGTAGCACTTTGAGTGCACCACCTGGGGCGCGCTGTTCTAACAGGTCATCAGTGTCATTGTGGGGTATCGATGGATCATCAAGACAGCTACGTTACAATGAAAAGTAAAAAAAAGTTTTAAAAAATCTAAAAAGAAAAAATACAAAAGATTGAATCACCCTATTTTTCCCCCATTAAAATGAGCAAATAAGAAAAATGTTAAAAATACACATCAAGCCCAATTTATCAAAATCTAAAATTAATTAACCCCATTGGTAAGCGGTGTAAAGAGAAAAAAAAATCAAAAAGCTAGGATTGCGTTTTTTCGACCGCCACAAAAGGGCAAAAAATGCAATAAGAGGCGATCAAAACATCCTTCCTACCCCAAATGTCAGTTCAGAGTACAAAAAACAAGCCCTTACACAGCTCCATTACCCAAAAATGTAAAACTTTACAGGTCTCCGAAAATTGCAACACAGGTAAATGAAAAAAAACTATATATGTTTGGTGCCTCTGTAATTGTGTTGAACTGGAGACTCTTACTGTCAGGCCATTTTTACCATGTAATTAATTCTGTAAATAAAAAGAAACCTGAAGTAACAATTGCAGAATTACGCTTTGTTCACTATTTCAGTGCACTTAGAATTTTTTCCTGGTTTCTGTTACATCAAATGATAAAATGGATGGTAGTATTCAAATGTACAAATCACCCCGGAAGAAAGAAGCCCTCATATGGTCATGTTGATAGAAAAATTAAAAAGATAAGGGGAAGGAAAATTGAAAGGGCAAAAATGGAAAATAGTTGTCAGGAAGGGGTTAAGGACATAGTTCAGATAAGGTAATATTCTCACCTTATGTCATTGTGGAATTACAGGCACAATACTAGTAACTGCATGTAGAACCAATAAAGTCAGTTGCAGCTGCTTTCCTTTTGTCGGTTTGTGATCAGTGCTTGCTCTTGATAATGGGAGATCAAGTCACCTATACCTAAAAATCAGAGGAAACTGAAAAAATATATACATGAAAGGAATGATTTCATATAATTACTTATCACATTTTTACTTGTAATGGTTAATTGACTGGTGGAGTGCCCCTTTAAGTATAGGATACAGTGGCCCTTTGTGGCAGAATGTTTATCCACTCAGTGGTGGGGTAAACAAGTGGACATAAACAGGAGGCCATTTGTTCAAGAAAACTTTATTCATAAAGGGGCAATGTGCTTGATGGTTACAAATAATCTAAAAAAAATGTGACTCTCTTTGAACGGAGCTTGACTAATGTTATATACAATAGCAGGAAGATTGCATTTGCAACAGCTTTTACAGTCTGCTGGCAATCTCTTCAGCAGCTCCTAATTTACTACAGTAAAATCCCCGTGTCAAGTGTCCTCTCACTTGTTGCCTCACTTGAAAGCAATGTATTACTGTAAAACAATCTTGCACACTCACACAGTCACCAGATATCAGTCCCTCACACTCAAGCACCAGTTTACTTTCTGTCTCTTTGTTGGCAAAACTCTTGAGGAATAAGCCTCTCATATCCTCTTTGTGGTGGTAATCTTCTCTCTCAAGTAAAAGTATTCTCTCTTGCAAGTGGGCTGATCTCCTTCATCAGACTATACACCATATATAGAAAGTGTTGCTCATCCTCACTTTAGGCTAGCTATGATGCAAACACTTGCTCTTCTGGGATCCAGGGCTCTCCTGTTTCTGCTAGGCTATCTGGTTGCATGTATTTGACCTATACTGTCTAGCATCTCAGACCTTCTACCATCTACCAGTGGCATCCTGTCAGATATTACTTGCCAAGATAATTCTAAGCTTGAAAAGGAACTGTATTCTTCAAACTTTGTATAATTCAATCTTACAAGTGAATATAAGAAATTTCAAGGAGAGTGGGAGACAACTGTGGGGGCCATTATACAATGTTGGGATAACTGTGGGTGCCACCATACAGTGTGGGTAGAACAGTGGGGGCAATCATACAGTATGGGGGCAAATTCAGGGGCCATAATAGTGAGGGGGCCATCACGTAGTGTGGGAACAACTGTGGGGGACATCATACAGTGTGGGATGCATTATAATGTGTAATGAAATAGGGGCATTATACTGTGTAATGACTAGTGTGGGGGCCATCATACTGTGTACAGGTGTACAGAAGCGATTTGGGGCATATTATTGTGTATAGAGGGCTTTTGGGGTATTATACTGTGCAGGGCGGCCACCAGGAATTTCAGGAACCCATACTGGCAGCATTTTCGGGCACCCTTGAGACTCTGCCTCCACCCCAGCTCTCCTCCATCCCTCACACCTTCCACAGTCACACTGCTCACTCTTGGAAGAACTCCACTTCTGTACCACATCCACAACCAATCACACATTAACAGTTCCCATCGAACCATATCACATACATAGCCATCAGCTTTTGTTTTGGCCAAAAGATTTTATAAGCCGCCACCACGACAAGGTAGACTCTTCTGGCTGGGCCTTACTCTACTCTAACCTATTAAACATTTCTTAAAATATCCAGTACTCTTTTTAGGTATATTTTATTCATTTTTCTTTAAGGGAATGTGTCACATAAATTTTTTTTAAACGACCAATAAAATCACATGCAAAAGACAAATACCGTCACACCATAGCCGGACCACATATTACCACCAGATAGTGACCGAATAATACCAGACCACATATTATCACCACATAGTGACTTAATAATACCACATACAAGGAACAAATATCGCCACACCATGACGAGACCACATATTACCATCACATTTTGACCAAATAATACCACATACAAGGGACAAATACTGCCACACCATGACCAGACCACATATTGCCACCACATAGTGACCAAATACTACAATACTGATCATTAATAAAAAAAACACAATACTAATATTACATAAGTGCCATTATAGACAGGCGCTCTGTACATAGTATACAGTGTATAGTGTCAGTGTACAGGTAATACAGTGATCACCAGTGACATTATGCACAGGAGCTCTGTATATAGTGTCAGTGTACAGGTAATACAGGGATCACCAGTGACATTATACACAGGAACTCTGTACATAGTATACAGTCTACCCACTCCCCAGTCTCAGTTCATCATATGGATAATGCTCTGCCCACTCCCCAGTCCCAGTTCATCATATGCATAATGCTCTGCCCACTCCCCAGTCCCATTTCATCATATTCATAATGCTCTGCCCACTCCCCAGTCCCAGTTCATCATATGGATGATGCTCTGACCATTCCCCAGTCCTAGTCCATCATATAGATAATGCTCTGCCCACTCCCCAGTCCATCATATGGATAATGTTCTGCCCACTCCCCAGTCCATCATATGGATAATGCTTTGCCCACTCCCCAGTTCATCATATGCCCCTACCCTCCCCCCAAAGACCATTTAATGAATTCTATTAAAGCAAAAAAAGTTTTTCATACTTACCCCTCATACGATCCCTGCAGCTCCACTTCCACTTCATCATGTACACGCCGACTCCAGTGCTTCACAGAAGAGGCGGAGGGACTCCCTTGGAGCTGCACGGCCAAACTACCATGAGAGCGCCTAGGCAGAAGCTCCCTGCGCCGAGGTATACGCCGCCTCAGGCGGCGGCATGACAGCGAGCGATATTTCGTGGCCCGGTGAGCAGAATCACAAGAGGGGGGGCCCCAGGCCCGGGCCCCCGATCTTTACTGCTGCTCACCGGGCCTCATACAGCAGTAAGGGCAGTAATGCCCTGATGGCTGCCCTGATACTGTGTATAGGAGAGTTTTTCGGCAATTATATTGTGTATAGAGAGCTGTGGGGAACAATATACTGTATATAGGGACAAGCGGGAGCTCATGATACTGTATATAGGGATATGTGGGGAATAACATTGTGTATAGGGGTGCTCTGGGGACATCATACTGTGTACGGTAGAGCTGTAGGCTCATCATACTGTTTATAGAGAGCTATGGAATTAGTTTTACCATTTTCCATGACATTGTATGGTGAGTAATTTGTTTCAAAACTACAACTCTTACCACAAAAGCATGCCCTCAGATGTTGACAGAAAAGTAAAAAAAAGTTATGTGTCAGCAGGCACGCTGACTATTTGCCACTCACTATCTAAGGCCACGGCCCCACTATCAGTATTCAGTCAGTATTTTTTCTCAGGAGTGGGAGGCAAAACCAGGTGAAGAACAATCAGAGAAAAGGTATAATAGAAACAAGTCACCAATTCTGCATTTATCACCCACTCCTGGTTTTGGCTCCCACTCCTGAGAAAAAATACTGACCGAATACTTACCAAATACTGATAGTGGGGCCATGGCCTAATACTGATTACTTTAGAGATTGTATTACATTTATTCAACAGCTGGAAGGCTAATATACATAGGTTAAAACCTCTTTAGTATAGCAGCATTTTCTATATACTGGCTTTTTTTTAGCAATATGCCTTCTATTATTTTGAATGCTCATTTATAACAGCGTAGAGACACATTGATGTTTGACTCAATATAATACAAGTTACATTTTATATATTTATTGGTTGGTTGAATTAACGTATTATTTGTCCGATAGGACAATTTGTAATAGCGTGCTTTATATACCAAACCACCTACTACAGGTCCCAAAAAAAATTCTTGTATATATTAATCAACATATTCCACATTATAAAGATAGATTACTTTCTATATCCCGTTTTCTGGCTGCCCAAAATGTAAATGATCTTCAGTTATAATTGAATTTTAAGATCAAGTCTCTTAACATCTGCAGCATTTTGGCGAGCTGTCAGAAATACATGGACATTGCACCTGCACCACCTTGGACGGCTGCCTAGTTGTTGGCAAACTCAAGATCCCGTAATTGGCTCCTCGTTGCTATATAACACTGAATCCTTTGCACCATTTCTGGTATTTCAGAACATTATAGAATAAATAGCACCAAGAGTACAGAAATAGGATGCTACCTTTTCATTTTCCAGGGCAGGAAATGTTCTTGCAGATATGTATGCTGTCACTATATTTTTAGCCTAATTCTCTAGTTTCATTTTTTAGACTGATTCTTGTGGTTCCATTTTTTCATTTTTTGCTATATCTTGATTCTGCCTTCATTATCGTAGGGCTGTGATGGTTAATAGTTAAGAGACAACTTTTTTTGTTTTTTTGATATGTTTTTATTATTTCAGAATTAAGCATTTTTGGATTTTACATAAAAAGTTCTGCTGACAGTAGAGAAATTTTCTAGCCAGAATTTCTTCACAAGAACAGATGACAGCAATCTAAACACTCCACTTCTTTGACTGACAGGCGGCAATGACTTGAAAGGGATTTCTACCACCTTCTTATCCTACCAAGCCATTATATATGTTGAGGTCATTTGTTTGATACATAAGTTCTTTGAAGATGAAACCTATTATAAGTTTCTACCATCTGACATCAAAAAGCGGAAAGTTACAAGACTTAATGGCTCAAATATTTTTGCAGTCAGAATTTACTAGCAAAAATTCCTCCAGATCTGGGGTTCAGGGTCCTGTCACTTCTTCCTTTTGGATCACCTGTCCTTTTTTACACAAATAGCCCATTGACTTGAATGATAACTATGTCATGCTTAATTTCCCTGGTGACGTTGTAAGACATTGACCACTTATCGCTAAATTTCCCTAGAGATCACAAGTGATTGCAGCAGGGAGGCGCTTTGTGATCTGTTTGTTGTCTAACACATGTTTGCAGAAAAGTAATGTGAGAAATATCCCTCAGGCCTCATTCACACATCCGTTTTTAAACACGTACATGAAAAAGTGATAGCAGTGTCTTCAGTGTTTTGTCATCTGTGTGTCCGTTTTTACTATCATTGTGTCATCAGTGCTTTTCACGGATGGGTAAAGAAATAAATACATTCCAAAGCTTCTCCTACACTTTGCAATGTTAAACATGGGCAGCACACAGATACTGACGCCATCCGTGTGCTATATGTGTTTTTCACGACCCATAGACTTTTATTGGCCCTTATCATCCACGTTGCCGGATAAAAAAAACAGACATGTCTCAGTGTGTTTTGCACAGACACACGAGCTGTGAAAGATATGGACAAGTGAATAGCATCATAGATTATATTGGGTACTTGCTGTATCTGTCAAAAAAATGGATACAACATGTACGTGCAACACAGACATGTGAGTGAGGTTTAAAGCTGTATTTGGTGGCAAAAGTCGCCAAAGCAGTTCAAGACAGGAAAAAATAACTTTTTTTTTTTACTTTGCGCCAAATTCATGAATCATATGCGCCATTTTGATTAATTTAGCACCAAAAAAGTAAACTAATACCATAAAACAAAAAAGGAAAGTTGATCTGTTCAGCTGTCATGTGCTCCTAACAGTCGTGGGTGGAATCGCGAACCACCTGCGGCTGTTAACATGTTAAAATGCCGCTGTCAATCTCTGACAGCTGCATTTAACACGAGCGCGCCGGAAGTGCGGCATTAGCCCCGCCCATCAGTGCCTCTGTCACATGATCGCAGGGCGCCAATAGGTTGGCATCACAAACGGAAGTCTGCAGAAGAACTCCGTGCTTATCACTGCTGATCTTCTATGAACGCCGGCCCGTGATTTTTGCTGCACATAGCTGAAGCTGAAGCCCTGCTATGTGTAACACAAGCGATCAGACTATCACAGCTTCAAGTCTCCTAAGGAGACTATTGACACAAGTAAAAGCAGAAATAAGTGTTTTTAAAAATATTTAAAACATTTTAAAAATATAAAAGTTCAAATCACTCACTTTTGCCCCATTCAAAATAAAACAAAAAAAAATTCACATATTTGGTATCGATGCGTTCAGAATCACCCGATCTATCAAAATATAAAAATAATTAATCAGATCGGTAAACGGCATAACAAGAAAAAAATCTAAACACCAGAATTACGTTTTTTTTGTCGTTCCAACATTGCAATAAAATGCAATAACTGACGATCAAAACATTGGATCTACCCCAAAATGGCATCAATAAAAACATCAGCTCGGTGTGCTAAAAATAAACCCTCACCCGACCCCAGAGCACGAGAAATGGAGGCACTACGGATCTCGGAAAATAGCGCCATTTGTGACTCGCCCCCTGGGCCGTGGGGCACTCGGATCCGGACAACAGGGCAATAATGGGGGTTGTAGTGGCAACCCGGTCCGTGGCTCAGGGTGGTCAGACCAGTGGCAGTCTTCTATATGTTTTGCAATGTCCGACTACGACACCCCTGGATTGCGGTCAGGGCTAACCGCCGCTGCAGTGCAGACCGCTGGGGCAGATGTAAGTGTGCAGCACTGAATAGTACAACTTCCCACGGGAGGAGTATGGCCCCAGGGCAGTATATAATGGATGATGGAGGGGATGATTCCGACAGCAATAGCCAGGAAACGGAGGCCTCTTAAACAGTTCAGGGTCTTTATTAGAACAGGTGAAACGACCCAAAAACAGGCCCGGCTAGGAGGGGGCCTGGATGTCTGAGAGCAAGTGGGAAGCTGGCCCTGATCAGGGTGAGGGTGTAGGCCTACCGTGCTCTCTGCGCTCTCTCTGGCTATTTCCCTCCTCGTGGTGTAATAGCCCATGTTCTTGAGCCTGCCATGTCTTCTCGCCCGTATGGCTTGCAACTTGGGTCCCTTTTTACTCTTGGCCTGGTGTGGCTTCACCAGTCCCTTCTGCTGTGGCGGAACCTCCGGGCTTCTTAGGCCAAAGGACATACAGTCCCCTGCGGACTGGTTATTTGCTGTAGGACTTGGAATCCTAACAGCCTACGACACCAAAGTCCGGAAGATTAGCTTCTCTATCTGCCAGGACAGGCTCGCTTCGCCTCTTGCCCCTGGCTCGTGGCTCTCCTACTGCCACACGGCCTCTTAGGCTGCAACAAAACTGTCTGTCCCTGCTCCGGGACACCTCTCAATCCAGAGACAGGTTGTCCAGTTCTCCCCTAACCCTGCCCCCAGTTCCAGCTTTTATAGGGGCAGCCTGCTCCCCCTACTGGCCTGGGACAGGAGGTATTGCGTGCTAATGGTCCTTGACCAGAGAACCTCCCCCTTGCTCTCAGACACAGCTTTATTATACATTTGTGGCATCCAGACCAGGGTGACACATTCCCCCCTAGTAAAACTTAGTACTCCGGGACTAAGCTTAAAACACAAATACTTATGCATGAACATTAAAACATGACAAGGCAAGTGAAGACAAACGACGCACAGGTTGAGTTCTTAAGGTCACAGTGTGGTCTGTGACCGGGTGTCCATTTCACCAACACAACGGGGAGCCTTAACCAGGTGGGGGGGGTCTGTCCTAGCCCCAAGTCCTTTACAGTCTTAGTTCATTCCTTAGTTAGGCTCCGAACGCAGTCCATACAAAGTTCCGGTTATTAAAAGTTCATAACCTTTGAATCCGTACGGCAACTGTAAGAAACTGAAATACACAATTACTAATCATGCATGTAACTTTGCAAACATTTCAACACTTGGCAACAGGGTTATTTACAGTTTTAGTGCACCCTATATTCTCCAGCGAGCGGTTATCTGCCCCTTTGTGCTCCTGGTTAACCTGCGTAACCCACTGTCTGGTGGTGGTCTAACCTGGTTTTCTTCACTACCATTTAGGGTACAGTCACTGGCTAGACTTACAGACAGGGCAGGCAGCTGTCTGCGGGTCCTCTGGCTTACCGCAGGCATGGCAGGCTCACTGTCAGCAGAGGGTTGATTCTCCTGGGCTGCTGGTACAGGCTCTTTTGCCTCTGGAACTGCTTGTTCTACTTCACTTTCCCGCTCTGGTGTAGGTTGCTGCTGAGTTGGTTGCAGGAAATCCAGGACGGGTACCACTATGGCATTGTTTATTCGAGTCCAGGACTGAGGGAACTCCCCAAGAACGGTGCTGATCATTTCTTCCTTGTCCTCTGCGGATTCAAGGTCACTTTGATCCTCTTCTGCATTCCGTAGTTGCTCGGGGCACCGTTTTAGGTGGTCTCTGGAGACGGTACTAGTGGGTTCTCTGATCAGACTGCAGTACGGTGTAGGGTTCCCTTTCCCACTGGTCGTCCAACTTGTGTAGCCTTCTCTTTCGCTTCAGGACCTGCTCACCAGGTTCTAGGGGACTTGCAGGTGTGTGTTGGTTGAAGAGTCTCTCTTGCCTTTCTCTCACCTTGGCCAGGCTCTTCTCCACACTCTCCTGTACCTTCTTGTACTGCAGTCGCCTTTCCGTGTCCCAGTCTGCATCTGGGGAGGTGTCCTCGGGTATTAGGACTCCCATCTCCAGGTCTATGGGCAGCTTACCTGGTCTGGCTCGCATCAGGTAAGCCGGGGTGCAGTTTGTAGCATTCACCGGGATATGGTTGTATAAGTCTATCAGGTCCGGCAGTTTTTCTGGCCACAGGCTGCGCTCCTCCAGGGGCAACGTCTTCAGGAGATCAATGACTATATTGTTCATTTTCTCACACATCCCGTTGGTTTGTGGGTGGTAAGGCGTTGTCCGAATCTTCTTACAGCCATAGAGGTTGCAGAACTCTTGGAAGATTTCAGCCTCAAACGCTGGACCCTGGTCTGTCAGGACTTGTTCCGGATACCCGTGTGGACGGCAGAAGTATTGCTGGAAGGCTCTGGCCGCCGTTTGAGCTGTCAAGTCTTTTACGGGGACCACCACTAGAAATCGGGAATAGTGGTCCACGATTGTCAGGGCATAAACGTATCCTGACCGGCTTGGAGCCAATTTGACGTGGTCCAGAGCTACCAGCTCAAGAGGCTGCGTGGTGACGATGGGCCTCAAGGGTGTCTTCTGGCTGGTGTGGTCCTTCCTCCTTAGAATACAAGGGCCACAGTCTCTGCACCACTTCTCTACAGCCCCTCTCATGCCGATCCGAAAGAACTGGCCTCTTATCAGGAACTCCAGTTTCTTCCAGCCGAAGTGCCCCGCCCTGTCATGGTAAGCCTCCAGGACCATAGCTGCATCCCGCCTTGGGACCACGACTTGCCAGGTCAGCTCGTGTGTCCGGTGGTTGACAAGTCTTCTGCACAGATTGCCTTCATAGAGGAACAGCTTGCTCTTCTCTTTCCATAGCTGCTTTGCTTCGTCTGGAGCATCCGGATCTAAGCAGGCGTCTTCCTGGGTCAGTAGGTCTTTCACCATGCGGATAGCAGGGTCACTATCTTGAGTCTCGGCCGAGCTGTGGTGAGGTAGGGGATTGATCATAACGGTTGTTAAATCTTCCTCCTTCACGCGGTGGGAGTATTGAGCGGCTCCATACCGGAGAAACGCGGGGATTTCTACCTCCTCCTGCTCTTCTGGGTCTTCGTCACCTTCAGGTAAGTGAGGCATTCTCGATAGGGCGTCAGCGTTGGCATTGGTTTTGCCAGCCCGGTACTTGATCACGAAGTCATAATTCGAGAGTCGCGCCATCCACCGCTGTTCTAGGGCACCTAGTCTTGCATTGTCCAGGTGTGTCAACGGGTTGTTGTCCGTGTCCGTGTACACGGTGAACTTTGCGGAGGCCAGGTAATGCTTAAATCGTTCTGTGACGGCCCACACCACTGCCAAGAATTCTAGCTTGAAGGAGCTGTAATTCTCCGGATTCCTTTCAGTGGGCCTCAGCTTCCGTCTGGCATACGCGATCACCCTTTCTCTGCCCTGTTGGTTTTGTGACAGTACGGCTCCGAGCCCCACATTACTGGCGTCTGTGTGGAGAATAAAAGGCTGGCCATATTCGGGGTAGGCCAGGATCTCATCCCCTGTGAGGGCCATCTATAACTGGCGGAAGGACTCCTCTTCCGGCTTGTCCCACTTGAAGGGTGTCTTTTGGCTTCTGGACTTAGACTGTCCTATCAGGAGGTCCTGCATAGGGGCTGCCATCTTAGTGAACCCGGGGATGAACCTTCGGTAGTAGCCTACCAACCCGAGAAACTGCCTCACTTCTTTGATGTTTGAGGGGCTTGGCCAGCTCTTGATTACTGTGACCTTGTCAGGGTCGGGGGCTACTCCTTCTGCACTTACCACGTGCCCTAGGTACTGGACCTTCGGTTTCAACAAGTGACACTTTGATGGTTTCACCTTCAGGCCATAGCCTGCCAGGGCTTCAAACACCTCTGCCAGGTGTTTTAGATGGTCCTCGTAGGTCTTCGAATAGACGATCACGTCGTCCAGGTAAAGTAGGACCGTCTCGAAGTTTCGGTGCCCTAGACAGCAATCCATCAGCCTCTGGAAGGTCCCTGGTGCGTTGCAGAGCCCGAAGGGCATACAGTTGAACTCATTCAGTCCCATAGGGGTGGTGAAGGCGGTCTTCTCCTTGTCAGCCTCTGCCACAGGAACCTGCCAGTACCCGCTAGTAAGGTCCAAAGTAGAAAAGAAGTTAGCTGATTTTAGTGCGGCTAAAGACTCCTCTATTCTAGGCAGCAGATATGCGTCTTTATGGGTGATACGGTTGATTTGTCTATAGTCCACGCACATTCTCATGGTGCCGTCTTTCTTTTTTACCAGAACCAAGGGGGCTGCCCAGGGGCTACAGCTATCTCTAATGACCCCAGCTTCTTTCATTTCTCTTAGCATGCCCTTTGCGTTCTGATAATGTGCAGGGGGTACAGGTCTGTGCCTCTCTTTTATTGGTGGGTGGCTCCCCGTGGGAATATGGTGTTCTACCCCTTTCACTCTGCCGAAGTCCAGCGGGTGCTTACTAAAGATTCTCTTGTACTCCAGAACCACCCGGTAGACTCCTTGTTTTTGGTGCAGGGGAGTGGAGTCAGCACCCACATGGAGTTTCTGGCACCAGTCCTCCTTTTGTTTCTGGGAGCCATTACCCTCCGCCTGTGGAGATGGAGGCAAAGGCTCCACGGCCCTGATAGCTTTGTGTTCGACAGCAAACAGTTTGGCAAGTGTAGCGTACCTGGGTAAGTGTACCTCCCTCTCCCCAATGTTGAGAATGCGGACGGGCACCCTCCCATGACAGACATCAACCACCCCCCGGGCTGTCAAAATGGTGGGCCTGCTGTCTGAGTACACGGGTTCTACCATGGCTTGGTAGTCTCTGCCTCTCAACCCGATTGCAGTCCGACACCAGATCATCATTTCACTTTTGGGAGGCATGAAAATGGGGAATGGGTCACTCATTCTTACGCTACCGATCTCACCACCAGACAGTTCTACCTGCTGCCGTCTCATCAGGGCTTTTATCTCTTTGTTGAGGACTCTCTGTTGGCTGGAACTAGCATTCACCGCCACCTGTTGTAGAATTACAATTACCTCTGAAAGACAATTTTCAATCACGTTAGTACCCACAGTTATTTTAGGGTGACTTTCACGACGGTCAATGTCCACAATAATCACTCCCTGTGCCGGTAGTACAACTTTACCAATCTTAATGGTCATCTCCTTGAACCCCATCTGTGGCACGGGCAAGCCATTACTGGCGATGATGCTCAAGTCACTGTCTGGATACCGTGTTATATCAGCATCAGTCCAATACTGCTTAAAAAGTACATAAGGGATAGTGGTTACTTGCGACCCGGTATCCAGCAAGGCGCTCATGGGGATACCGTCCAGCACCACGGGTAAAACCGGGCGCCCTCCAACGTACTTATTACACCAATTGTAAGGGCCTGGTGATCTTATGCCTGGGGGTTGGCCCTCTGCCCCAGTTTGGACCCGTTTAAATGACAGTACCTGGAAATGTGTCCGGGCTGGTTGCATCGACGGCAAATGGGCTGTCCATCCTCTGCGTAGCAGTCTGTGGGCCTCCCTCGGAACGACGGGGTCCTCCTCTGTCGACGCCACGGGACATCCTCCGGACTTGAAGCCAACTCGATGGGTTTTGACGGGTCCACTTGTAACGCCTGGACGGTCCTGGTCAACGCCGCGACACTCCTGGTCAGCTCCTGGACTTGGTGGTGCAGATCTTTCAATGGGGCTTGGTTCAGGGCCTGTGCATCGGCCCCCACAGAGTCCATAGAGGAGGGCGCCGCCTCCTGGTGGTAGGTGAGAGCAGGGCGCCGGGGGTTTATAGCGCCACTGGTTGCGGGTTCACGGAGCACCCTTATGGCCCTGTCCTTGAATTGGGCAAAGGTCAGATCAGGGTTCTGAAAGAACATGAGGCGCAGCTGGGTCCTGTGTGCGCTAGACAGCAGACCTTCTATGAACTGTTCTGTTAGTAGCTTATCCGTATCCTGCATGCTGCCAGGGTCAGCTTGTTTGATGGCTCTCAAGGCTTCCTGCAAATTTAGGGCATAGTCTCTGATGCTGTCCTGTGCCCGCTGCTTACACCCGTAGAACCGCATTTTAATTTCAGCGGAGGTACGTGTATCAAAGGTACCCCGCAGCCGGGCCAGAATGTCCTTTACAGTTCTTTTCTCCTCAGCGGGCCATGACTTTACCTCCCGCTGGGCTACGCCAGTTAACTGCCCTGTCAGTATGCTGATCTTCTGTTCCTCTGTCAGGGGGTAAACTTGAAACAAACTGTACAGCCTTTCCTTAAAGTCAGTTAGTGCATGGGGCTCCCCTGAATACTTGGGCAGCCAGGCCGCTCCAGGGATGTAAGGCAGGGAGAATGGCATCACCGCTGCTGCAGCGGCGCTGGTGGTAGAAGATCCCTCCGCGTCCGTCATCTTCCTCCCCCATAGTTAAGCGTGGCCTACCTTCTGTAGGCTGCGGCTCCGCTGGTGCTGCTCCGGACGAGGACCTTGCATCGCGTCCTGGTGACGTCAGCGTCGCTCTCTCTCCCTTCCAGGACCTTGCGCAGCGTCGGTGCGTAGGGTGGAGCTTCAGGTCTCACGCGGTTTGGACATCCACGCCCCTCTTCTTCCCGCGCGGCATCCTGCAGATGGCGTCCGATGGCAGGAAAACGGCTGAAGATGGCGGGAGACGGCTGAAAATGGCCGGAAACGGCTCCGGATGGCGGGAAACCTCTTTTTAAGGTACGTGTACAGTCTTTTTCAGGCACGCAATACCCGTCTGTGGCGGGTTGGTCACAATCCTGCCGACTACGCCAAAGCTGACTCGCCCCCTGGGCCGTGGGGCACTCGGATCTGGGAAGCAGGGCAATAATCGGGGTAGTAGTGGCAACCCGGTCCGTGGTCAGACCAGTGGCAGTCTTCTATATGTTTTGCAATGTCCGACTACGCCACCCGTGGATTGCGGTCAGGGCTAACCGCCGCTGCAGTGCAGACCGCTGGGGCAGATGTAAATGTGCAGCACTGAATAGTACAACTCCCCACGGGAGGAGTATGGCCCCAGGGCAGTATATAATGGATGATGGAGGGGATGATTCAGACAGCAATAGCCAGGAAACGGAGGCCTCTTAAACAGTTCAGGGTCTTTATTAGAACAGGTGAAACGGCCCAAAAACAGGCCCGGCTAGGAGGGGGCCTGGATGTCTGAGAGCAAGTGGGAAGCTGGCCCTGATCAGGGTGAGGGTGTAGGCCTACCGTGCTCTCTGCGCTCTCTCTGGCTATTTCCCTCCTCGTGGTGTAATAGCCCACGTTCCTGAGCTTGCCGTGTCTTCTCGCCCGTATGGCTTGCAACTTGGGTCCCACTCTTGGCCTGGTGTGGCTTCACCAGTCCCTTCTGCTGTGGCGGAACCTCCGGGCTTCTTAGGCCAAAGGACATACAGTCCCCTGCGGACTGGTTATTTGCTGCAGGACTTGGAATCCTAACAGCCTCGGACACCAAAGTCCGATAGATTAGCTTCTCCATCTGCCAGGACAGCTTCGCTTCGCCTCTTGCCCCTGGCTCGTGGCTGTCCTACTGCCACACGGCCTCTTAGGCTGAGACACAACTGTCTGTCCCTGCTCCGGGACACCTCTCAATCCAGAGACAGGTTGTCCAGTTCTCCCCTAACCCTGCCTCCAGTTCCAGCTTTTATAGGGGCAGCCTGCTCCCCCTACTGGTCTGGGACAGGAGGTATTGCATGCTAATGGTCCTTGACCAGAGAACCTCCCCCTTGCTCTCAGACACAGCTTTATTATACATTTGTGGCATCCAGACCAGGGTGACACATTTGCTTTTTAACAAACTTTAGATTTTTTTTCATCACTTTAATAAAAAAAAAACTAGGCACATGTTTGATATCCGCGATCTCGTAATGAACTGGAGAATCATAATAACAGGTCAGTTAGTGAACATGGTACAAAAAAAAACGGTTGCGGAATTGCACTTTTTTTGCAATTTCACCACACTTGGAATTTTTTTCACGTTTTCTAGTACACTATATGGTAAAATCAATGGTGTTGTTCAAAAGTACAACTCGTCCCACATGGCCATATTGATGAAAAAATGAAAAAGTTATGGCTTTGGGAAAAGGAGAGCAGAAAATGGAAAATCCCAAGGTCATGAAGGAGTTAACGATGGGGGATGGTGAGAATATTTTTTATTGAGTTATTTCAGACTTAATAGTTAGAATGAATGAAGATGTAAATTATGGTGACTCAATAATGGTATACAAATCCTGAAAAAATTCAGCTCTAAAAAGACAACTTCTCATATGTCCTGTTAGTGCATATTGATATCATAGAGAGCTGTCATCAACTAATGACTAGAGATGAGCTTTGTTCTACTCGAACTGTTCGCCAATCTCAAATTCGAGCTGTTTTGGGCGGTGTTCGAGCCGGTCGGCGAACACGAACAATTTGAGAAAAATTCGGCTGTTCGAGGTTATGTTCGATAACTGTTCGTGCACCAAAATCATAACTGGATTTTTTCTCAGTAATGATGAAAATTAATGTTAATACGCAGTTTGAGTGTACAGCGGGGCGGGGGGAGGGGCAGGGGATGGATCTCTGCAGGAACAATGAAGATCTCCATTTTTTTTTCTCTTTCCCGCATTTGCAGTGGGGAGGTGCAATCTGTCAGCCTATCAGCAGCGCACACACGGAGCGAAGTGCTTTTTTTCACACAAGCAAGGGCATGTGTGATTGGCAGTGTATGTCACATGTCCTTGCCTTATAAGACCAAGCCATTTTCCCCGTCGCCACCATTTTCTCACTGCTGCAGCTGCGTGTTAGACGGCACCGCTGTTGCTGTGTGCGCTATACCTTGTTAATTTCAAGCCAATTTTCGCACAAATATACAGATAGCTTGGGAGTAGGGAATAGTTGTGATTGCAGTCCTTTTAAGGACTAGGTTACAGCATTTCCTACGACTTTTATCAGGCAGGTCTGTGCTCTTAAATAGATAGATTGTGGGAGTAAAGACTAATTGTAATTGGAGTCCTTTTCAGGACTAGGTTACATCAGTTCCTATCAGTTTTTGCCAGGCAGGTCTGTGCCAGTGCTGTGCAAGTTTTTTTCACAGCATTTGGCTGAATCTAGCAAAGCTAATCCTTTTTGGCCTATTGCAGAGTGTGTTAGTCAGTGGAGTAGCCTATCTGTGTTGCAAGATATACCACCTGTGTATAGAATACCAATTTTTTTACTGCACCTAGTGAAGTAAAATCTTTTGGGCATAGCATCATTCTATTAGTCCATCTATACTGACCTCCATCAGGTTGCAAACTGAATATAATTTTTTTCTGCATCTAGCTCTGAAAAAATATTTGGGCTTCTAGCAGTGTGTGGGACTTGGTCTATTAGTCCATCTATACTGACCTCCATCAGGTTGCAAATTAAAAATAATTTTTTTCTTCATTTAGCTCTGAAAAAATATTTGGGCTTCTAGCAGTGTGTGGGACTTGTTCTATTAGTCCTTCTATACTGACCTCCAGCAGGTTGCAAATTGAATATAATTTTTTTCTGCATCTAGCTCTGAAAAAATATTTGGGCTTCTAGCGGTGTGTGGGACTTGGTCTATTAGTCCATCTATACTGACCTCCATCAGGTTGCAAATTAAAAATAATTTTTTTCTGCATCTAGCTCTGAAAAAATATTTGGGCTTCTAGCAGTGTGTGGGACTTGGTCTATTAGTCCATCTATACTGACCTCCATCAGGTTGCAAATTGAATAAAAAAATTTTCTGCATCTAGCTCTGAAAAAATATTTGGGCTTCTAGCGGTGTGTGGGACTTGGTCTATTAGTCCATCTATACTGACCTCCATCAGGTTGCAAATTAAAAATAATTTTTTTCTGCATCTAACCCAGCCAATAGTTTTGGCCTAATACCACAGTTTGGCCACTCAGCTCTGCTCGGTTACCATCCATTGTTTTTTTGTGCAAACAACTCCAGAGTTGTGAATTAGTTAACCACCAAAATGAGTGGAAAAAGGCCTGCTGCTGGTGGAAAGGGGAATAGGCGTGTTGAGAAGGGGAAAAAAGGTTGTGTCCGTGGGGTAGGTGCAGAAGAAAGACCATCTTCCAGCCAAACTAAAATGTCTACTTCTTTTAGCGGACAATGTGATAAGATCCCTTTCTTACGGCCACGCCAATCGCTACAAATTCCAGATGAGGCACAAAAACAGCAGGTGCTTCAACGGATATCAAGTGCTCCTTTAAGTGGGCTCTCCTCCACATCAACTTCAACATCACAAATACTCCAGTCCTCAAAGGTGTCACCCAAATCGCACTTGCTTCCTCACAGCTCCCAAATCTCCAGCTGCCCGTCTGAGTATGAGGTAGAACAGATGGTTGAGTCTGCAGAGCTGTTTACTCATACTATAGCCTGGGAATCAGAGGTCGACTCCAGCGCTTCTGTGAATCCAGACGAGGAAATGATCTGCACTGATGCCCAGAATCTTTATGAGTCGGATCCAGGACCAGACGCAGAAGGTTCTGACCATAATGTAGACCCTCATTCCCAAACTGTAACTCCTGTTGGTGGAGACAATGAGGAAGACGATGATAAGACTCAAATACCTGATTGGAGCGACAACTTTAGTTTTTTGTCAGGGCAGGAACAGGTTGGCTCTGAGGACGACGGGTGTGATAACGCACAGGGTGATGATGATGAGGTCGGAGATCCCACTTACTGTCAACCCACAGTCAGCCAAGAGATGAGGTCAGCAGAGGAGGTGGAGGAAGATGCTAGTGACGACGAGGTCAGGTTGCGCCTTCCTGGACAGAGACGTAGTACTGGAAGCACGTCAACAACTGCATCCTCAAACACAACTCTGCCTCTCACCACAAGTCGTGGTGGCTCTTCAGGTCGCATGGGTGCTAAGCCTTGCATAGCCTGGGCATTTTTTCAGATCGATAAAGATGACCCAACTCGTGTTATCTGTAACATTTGTCAGCAAAAGCTAAGTAGAGGCCAAAAAATACATAGTTTGAGTACTTCATGCATGAACCGGCACATGGACATGAAGCATAAGTTGCAGTGGGAAGCTCAGTGTGCTACAATGCGGTCTAGCCGGCCGGGCCAACCACCGTCTGCCATATCTTGTGCATCCGCGGCCTCTTCATCCTCTGTGACTGGGGGGACAGCAGTCACACCTGTTTTGGGGCGCAGACCTGCCACCTCTTTACCCGCAACAGCCAGCGTGATTGGCAGGTCATCATTTTCTTTGGAGGTGGTAACACCAGCTGGTCTTGAGCGCTGTCCGACATCGATAGCACCACCTTTGGATCAAGGCAACCTAACATGTCCGCCTGCATCTTCCTCACAGACCGGCAGTTTGCCGGGGACACCCTTATCAACCCCGTCTAAGCACAATAGCCAGCCCTCGGTCCCTCAGATGTGGACAAGTAAAAGACCATTTCCTCCTAGCCATGAGAAAGCTAAGAGGTTGAATTTCACCATCTGCAAGCTCTTGGCTACAGAAATGCTGCCTTTCCGCCTGGTGGACACAGAGGATTTTCGAGACCTTATGTCCGTCGCAGTGCCCCAGTACCAGATGCCCAGTCGGCACTACTTCTCAAAGAAAGGTGTGCCTGCGCTCCACCAGCATGTCGCACACAACATCACCGCTTCTTTGAGAAACTCTGTGTGTGACAGGGTGCATTTCACCACAGACACTTGGACGAGTAGGCATGGACAGGGGCGTTACATGTCGCTGACTGGGCACTGGGTAACTATGGTGACAGCAGGACAAGGGGCTGCTGTCCAAGTCTTGCCGTCCCCACGAGTTGTGCGTCAATCCTCTTTATGTCATTTTTCCTCCACTGCTTCTGCCTCCTCAACCTCCTCTCGGTCTTCCACCTGCACCCAAAGCCTGTCTGGTCATGCCACAAGCTTTCTAACTGCGCAGAAGGGATCCTGCACACCTCCTTACTATGCTGGCAGTAGGGCTCAACGTCATCAGGCGGTTTTTACATTGAAATGTCTGGGAAATGTGAGTCACACAGCTGAGGAGTTGTGGTCAGCTCTGGAGAACCAATTTCATGAATGGTTGTCTCCACTGGACCTGAAACCAGGGAAGGCCGTGTGCGACAATGCTGCAAACCTGGGTGCGGCCCTTCGCCGGGGCAATGTCACACACGTGCCTTGTATGGCTCACGTGTTGAACCTGGTTGTCCAGCAATTTTTAGCCCACTATCCCAGACTAGATGGCCTTCTGCAGAGGGCACGGTCGCTGTGTGCTCACTTCTGCCGTTCGCATCCCGCAGCTCAGCGACTTACATCTCTACAGAAGTCGTTGGGCCTGCCACTTCACCGGCTAAAATGCGATGTGCCTACCCGGAGGAATTCAACTCTGCACATGTTGCAGCGACTGTGGCAGCACCGACAAGCCCTGGTGCAATACGTTCTGACGTATAGCCTGGGCCAACGAGATTCAGAGGTGGGGCAAATCACGCTGGAGGAGTGGTCTCAGATCAGGGACCTATGCACCCTTCTGCACAGTTTTGAAATGGCGACGAAGATGTTTAGTGCTGACGATGCCATTATCAGCATGACTATTCCGGTGATTTACATGCTGGAGCACATGTTAAACAGAATTCGGAGTCAGGTGGTGGCACAAGAGGAGGTGGAGGAAGTAGAGGAGGAGGAGTTGTATGCGGAAGGGCTAACATCTGCAAGGTCCAGACGGTCGGCAGCACCAGGGCGGCAGGCATGTGAGGGTGGGGGAGATGATTTTACCAGGGCGCATGGTAACAGCCAAACTAGTGAGGAAGGTGCAGGAGCCCAGGAAGAAGTGGAGGACGAACTGATGGAAGACTCATCAGATGAGGGAGACCTTGATCACATTTCTGTTGTGCGAGGTTGGGGGGAGAGGACAGAGGAAGGAAGCATGATTGTTACCTCGCCACCAACACAACAGGGACTTGGTGCTCCTGGATGCGCAACACACATGAGTGCCTTCTTGCTGCACTACCTGCAACATGACCCTCGAATTGTGAGAATTAGAAATAATCCTGACTACTGGGTTGCCACACTGTTAGATCCCCGGTACAAAAGTAAATTTGCAGAAATTATTCCTGCCATAGAAAGGGATGCACGCATGCAGGAGTATCAGCAGAGACTGTTGCAGAATCTTACATGTGCTTTTCCACAAAATACCAGTGGTGCACGTAGTGAATCTCACAGTTCCAACTTGCCAACCGTGGGACCGTCAAGTGTTCAGCACTCAAACCGTAACAGAACCACAGTATCTGCTGGTAACATCAATTTTGCGGAATCATTTCACCACTTTTTTAGCCCATCCTTTGCAAGGCCACAGGAGACAAGAAGTCTGACACATAGTCAACGCCTAGAGACGATGGTACAGGAGTATCTCCAAGTAAACATTGAAGCCACGACTGTGTCACTGGACCCTTGCTCTTTTTGGGCTTCCAATCTGGATAAATGGCCGGAGCTAGCCACTTACGCCTTGGAGATCTTGTCATGCCCCGCAGCCAGCGTTCTGTCTGAACGTGTGTTCAGCGCTGCTGGTGGTGTGCTGACAGATAAGCGCACGCGGCTCTCCACTGATAATGTAGACAGACTCACGTTCATAAAGATGAACAAATCATGGATCCGAAACGACTTTTCTACCCCTGTGTCATCCTGGGGAGAGTAAAAGCTTGATGATTGGTTAAAATCACCCTACCAACCGTTTTAAGCTTTCAAATTACTAATCATGTTTATCTGTATCTTGACTGGAAAATAATTTGGGCTTTGTAGCAGTGTGCAGCACTGATCCTATTAGGCCATCTATAATAAGCTTCACCAGATTTAAAATTAAAAATAATTTTTAGCTGCATCTAGCCCGGAAAATAATTTTGGGGCTCCGAGATGCACAAGACACATAAGTGCCTTCTTGCTGCACTACCTGCAGCATGACCCTCATATTGTCAGAATTCGAAGTAATCATGACTACTGGGTTGCCACACTCTTAGATCCCCCAAACTTTTCAATCAACCTTTTCATTTTAATAAAGACCAAAACAATGGTCATTTTTGAAATTATAAGCATTAGCAGGTTGTTAGAAACTGAAATCAAACAGTTTTCAACTCAAAACTTTATTCTAGGTGATGTTACATTTTCACATAGGACCCCTTGTTCGAAAGGAGCTTCTGAACTCTCTCGTCCATTGAATTTGTCAGGTTTTGGATGGTTTCTGCTTCAATTGTTTTGCATGAGGACAGAATACCCTCCCAGAGCTGTTGCTTAGATGTGAACTGCCTCCCGCCATCATAGACACTCCTTTTAATGATGCTCCAAAGGTTCTGAATGGGGTAGAGGTCAGGGGAGCATGGGGGTCACACCATAAGTTTGTCCCCTTTTATGCCCATATCAGCCAGAGATGCAGATGTTTTATGTGCAGCATGAGATGGTGCATTATCATGCAGAAAAATGATCTTGCTGTGAAATACACGGTTCTTCTTCTTGAACCATGGCAGGAAGTGCTGTTTGAGAAAATCCACATACATTATGGAGTTCATCTTTAGCGCCTTCAGGGATCCTAAAGGGGCCGACAATCTCTCTCCCCATGATTCCAGCCCAAAACATTACTCCACCTCCTCCTTGTTGGCGCTGTAGCCGTGTTTGCGTGGGGTGTCCATCAACCAGCCATCCTCCACTCCATCCATCTGGACCATCGAGCGCTGCACGGCACTCATCCGTGAACAAAACAGTTTTGAAATCAGTCTTCATGTAATGTTTGGCCCACTGGAGCCGTTTCTGCTTGTGTGAAGTGGATAGAGGAGGTCGACAGGATGGCGTATGCACAGCTGCAAACCTCTGAAGGACCCTGCATCTTGTTGTTCGGGGGACGTTGGAGGCACAAGCAGCTTCAAAAACTTGTCTGCTGCTATGACAAGGCTTTTTTGCCGCTGCTCTTTCAACCTGACGTAATTGCCTGTAGGAAAGAGTCCTCAATTTGCCCTTATCAGCACGCACACGTGTGTACTGTGAATCAGCTACATACTTCTTGATTGCCAAGACACTTCATCCTGATCATCGCACAATGTTGATTGTAGTCATGCCTTGACCTAAACACTCCACAATTTGTTGCTTCTCAGCAGCCGACACATCCTTTTTCTTTCCCATTTTGGCAGAAAATGTAGGCTGCTTAATAATGTGAGAGAGCCTTCTTAAGTAGTCTTGCCTTTCATTGGACACACCTGCCAAACTAATTAGCACAGGTGTCTGCAATTGCTTACAGTGATATAAAGAGCCCTGACACACATCACCATCAATGAGTTTAACTGACAAACAAACAAATTCTTCCCTTATCACTCCTAAACACTTTTTGCATAATAATTTGGAACGCGGTGTACATGTGCTTTTCCACAAAACACCAGCGGTTCACGTAGTGAATCTTACAGTTCTAACTTGCCAACCGTGGTCTGTATGGAATTGTTCAATAAAGGGCCCAAAATTAAGATAACATAGATGGGAGAGGTCTCTATGAATAGGAATTCCTAAGTATTTGATACCCTGTGAGGGCCAGGCAAAGGGAAAGTTGGACTGGATGGAATCCTATATGGATTTGGGGAGGGAGACATCGAGGGCCTCAGACTTCGCTGCATTGATTTTAAAATTTTACCATGTAACAAAGTGATCTATTTCAGCCATAACAGCATGGATGGATATATGTGATTGAGTGATATATACTAGGACATCATCAGCAAATAGAGAGCACTTGTACTCGGTGCCTCCCACCTTAATCCACCTAATATTGGGGTTATGGCGAATTGATGAGAGCAGGTGCTCCGTCACTAGGATGTATAAGAGAGGGGACAGAGGACATCCCTGCCTTGTCCCATTGGTGATTGTGAAAGGTGATGAAAATGTTCTGACGCGCCCCCTGGGCCTTGGGACACCCGGAGCCGGACCCTTTTTGGTGGATGCTGGTGGTTGTAGTCTTCGTGGCGGCGACCCGGTTCCGTGGCTCAGGGCGGTCAAACCAGTGGCGGAACTATTTATGTGGTTTTGATGTTTAAATGTCCGACTACGCCACCCGTGGATTGCGGTCAGAGTGAACCGCCGCTACAGGGCAGACCGCTGAGGCTGGTGTTGTGGGTGAAGCAGAGCGTAGCATAACTCCCCACGGGAGGAGTATAGCCTCAGGGCAGTGTATGCGGAGGATGGGGGTGATGGTGCAGGGCAGCAGCAGTAACGACACGGAGTCAGTGATGCAGTCCAGGGCCTTTACTCACAGTTCTTATTATCCAGACCACGTCTGCAGGTAACGGCTGCCCACGTCGTACTGTGCTCACCAGGTGAGGGGCTCAGACAACTCCCAGGTAACTTTGGAGCACTTCACAGGACCCCCTTTGTGTGTCCTTTGTCTGGCCTTTCTTACCAACACTTCTGTCCGGCTGCCTCGGGCCTCCTCTTGGTAAACTTGGCGCCAGTTTCCCTGACCCTATGTGGTGCCTTCCTAGCGGGTGTAGCGAGGGGCTGCACCACATAAAATGTCAGAGCCTCCGGTTTCTAGCTGAGGGTCGTTTCCTGCCTCCACTAGTTCGGGGACCGGTCTCCCCCTTTGGCCTGACCCCTCCACGCAGGTGGATTCGGGCGTGCGGTGGCGACTCGCCCGTCCGCACCCCTGGGATCCCTTCATTCCTCGTTCCTGGAGCCTTCTCCGCTCCTCTTCCTTCCTTCTCCCTCTTCC
This sequence comes from Phyllobates terribilis, assembly GCF_046119375.1. Taxonomy (NCBI): domain Eukaryota; kingdom Metazoa; phylum Chordata; class Amphibia; order Anura; family Dendrobatidae; genus Phyllobates; species Phyllobates terribilis. The sequence goes on from NW_027362797.1 coordinate 3,472,254, forward strand.
AGGCCTGGGCCTCTGTTACTAGGCCCGCCTCCGGAGCAGAGCTCATGCAGAGCCCCTGCTCCCTGCCACTTCTGCTCAGACTTCTCTGCACTGAACTAAGATGGTGCCCACCTTTTATACTCCCTTCTCAATGCACCCAGGAACTGCTTCCTCCCTGCTCCTGCACTACAGGGTTCCCCTTCCTCAGTGTTCCCTCCCCCCACTCCAGCCAGGGACAGGGACTGTCGTGCCCATCTCAGGGGCATATTGGTCGCCCTGCCCCACGGCAATGTGGTGTAATGCATGCAGGTGTCGGGTCCTGATCCACACTCCATCCTTACCAGAGAGTGAGATATCACACCTCTGCAAGGTGCAATACGTCTGTAGCAACCGAGCCCTCAGGGTGCTACAGTTCCATTTATCTTCAGCCTAGGTGACGTATTGCGATACAGGGCCGTGATTTTGGCTATAAAAGGGTCCCCTAGACCCCTACCCCAAGCTTTTTAAGAGAATCATATATGGCGTGCCAGGAGACTCTATGGAATGCTTTCTCAGCATCCAACGAGAGTATCTAATTACAAATTTTTAACTGCATCTAGCCCAGGAAATACTTTGTGCCTAGTAGCAGTGTCTGCTAGTCAGCGGATTATCCCGGCTGTTAAGCAAGCTACACCACCTGTAGTTTAGACACTTAATTTTTTCAAAGGAAATGCTTCGGGACCATGGGATACTCAGTGAAGAGCATCAGGAGGCACCCCAAGGCATAGGGGCTGGGACTGGCAGTAGGATGCCTTGCGGTGGACAGCCGAGCTCGATCCTTATAAAAGCTTTTTAACTGCAGCAGCTTTAGTGGACGCTACTGGAGCTGGAATTACGCGGCTGCTGGCATGAGACTTGCCCTCCAATAGATCCTTGTAAATGGATTTAAAGTGTATTCATTCAAATTAGAGAGACAATTTAAATTAAAAAGCTTAGAGCTGCCTCCACCACAGGGGGGCTCGCTCGACCCACCAGCGGACAGGCACCAGTATTGGGAGAGGGGGGCTGGCCATCAGGGTTCACCGCGGCTCTGGCACAAACCCGGCGACACGGAGGTGGCACGGGCAGGAGCGGACTGGCCGTGTTGGCTTCTCACTTTTTGGATTTTAGAAGGGCATGACATGCCTATATCTGTGTCTCCCCCTCCTTTTACTCCTCCACCTCTTTTATTTTCGCATGACTATATGTACTTGTCACTTTTCCATGTGTTAGTTGTGTCTTCTGAGCAGTTTGTCAGCTTTTGGACACCTTTGAAGGTGTTTTCTATGTGTTTCTATGTGTTTTTGTTTGCCTGCCATTGGTTTTAACGGTGTTCGAAGGTGTTCGACGAACAGTTCGACGAACAGTTCGGCGAACACACGGGTGTTCGACGAACCGAACCGAACTCGAACACTACGGGGGTGGCTCAACACTAGTAGCAGGTTTCCCTTTTGTTTTAACTCAGTCCAAAATGTTGGGGCCCAGTTGCCGCGGATGTTGGCACGCAAATTAGAACCGTTGGTGCACTTAGAAGAATATTAATGTCCATAGCCTGGGTTGTAGTGTACTCACTGTAAATAGCGCTGGTAGAACCACAAGTCTCAGAAGGGCACTCACGGTGCATCTCAAACGGTCGGATGGTTCTCTGGACACCAGCTGGGGGCGGCAGGATTCAGGCCTTTATACGGTGGGAGTGCTGGCAGAACTCTCCGAGTCCTTGATGTAACTTGCTTCAGAGGGTGACAAAACCTCGCTCTCTCCAGCAGTTTAGGTATATCAGAGGGGACGGCAACACTCTGCAGCGTAGAGGTATACAGATCCGCAGCGCTCCGTCCCTCACCACACTCTTCTCCCTCTCAACTTTTGCTTTCACTTTCTGCCCAGCTCCCGCCCCCAAGTCCCTCCTCATCCAAATCATGCTCTCTCCTTCTATCCTTCCAGGCTGTGTCATCTGACTGAAACAAGGGTCCCTGGGAATTGTAGTCCACTGCAGCTCAGGGGAAAAACTGTTAATGTCTGTAGGTCCCTGTTTAACAGCAGCTGCAAAGCTCTTCTTAGTGTCTGTAAGCTACAGTAGTAGCTGCTCTGACAGTTCCCTGTGCATGTGTTGCACTTAAAAAATGGTGAATCTAGTATAGTTCCAGGTGTTTCATTAGGTGAATTATTGAGTTAAGGTTTGGTTGCAGGTGTGAATGGAATGCACTTTATTGGTATGCAAAGTTCCCATTGTTTGCACCCTTTCTTACATTAAGAGGTCTTTGTTACCACAGGTCTCTGTTTAAGATGCTAAATAAGAGTGTGATGAATATGGAAATAAATGTATACATCAGGTGGGGTCTCAGCTGAAACAACTGGTTGATAAGGAAGTGGCACCACCATTTTGTTTGAATACTGTATGAAGAGGAGGCACAACCTGGTCATTAAAATCTTCTTTAATTAGGACTGTCAGACATTATGTCACCAGGTAGGGGGAGCTCAGATAACTGTAGACACCAAGGTTTGTAGCTTTTATCGGCAATAGTGTGAAATACATTTAATCCTTTTTTTTTTTACTTTAATCCCTTCCCATTCTTTGATGTCTTATGTCACAGGCAGGTGGAACTTAATAATACTAGTCAAACAGTCGCATTGTGCGGGCTCAGGAGCTGAACTTGTGCTTGAAGGAGTGTTAGCTGGTATATACAGCTGAGACCCCAAAGTAAATACCGGGGTCCGTGCTAGTGCGGCGCCCCTGCGGGTTCAGTCACCACAGAGGTATTGCATCTCACCCAGAGGTGTGGTATCTCACTCTCAGGTAAGGATAGCGTGCTGCCCGGGACCCTAACACCTGCATCCAACACTTCACTACTCCAGACCGCCAGCAGGGGCAAGATGCGTCGCTCTCCTGCTGAGCCCTGTCCCTGGCTGGAGTGCGGGGAACCAAATAAGGGGGAACCATGTAGTGGATGTGGGCGGAGGACGAAGTACCGAGGAGCACTTGTTAGGAAGATATAAAAGGGGGAGCCATCTTCAAAGAGTCCAGTCCAGTCAGAGAGGAGAGAGGGTGGGGAGCAGGAGCTCTGCAGGAGCTCTGCTCAGGAGGAGGGTCCAGTGAGAAAGGCCCAGGACAGACGGAAGAGAGAGAGAAGCAGGAGAAAGGCTCCAGGAAAGTAGAAAGGATCCTAGGGGCACGGGCAGTGCGGATGCCACCCGTGCGCCCGAGTCTGCAGAGGAGCAGAAGGATCAGGTCGCAGAGAGGGGACCGGACCCTAAACTAGCAGAGTTCTTTAAGCCTCAACTAGATAACCGGAGGGTGCAGCATTTCAGGTGCTGCAGCCAACAGCCACATCTAACTCACCAAAAAGGTGGCCATAGAGGAGCCAGGGGACAGAGAAGACGTCGCCCGACAAGGTCCGTGGTCACTGGCTTGGGACACTGGGTGTGAGGTGCAGGGAGACGGTCAGAAGGAACACACAGAAGGGGTCCTGTTATGTACTCTGGAGGTACCTGAGGGTTTGCTGAACCCCTCCCTGAGTAAGCACAGGATGGCGTGGGAAGTTACCCTGGCCTGGTAACTTGGAGTCTAAAACCATGAGTAAAAACTCTGAAGACTGCATCCCACTGTCTCTGCAAATTATTATTGCACCATCATCCCCTGCACTACACTGCACAGCAACATCTAATAAAATCACCACTTCCTGCCCTGGAGCTAAGCTCTACCTGTGGAGAGCCAAACCAACTCTGCTGCATTATCAATAGCTCCAGAGGATCTGCTCTGCAGCGGTGGCTCCCTTTAGCCACATACCACAGGTGGCATCACGAACATTATATAAAAACTATAAATCCCCTGCAAATATCCCCTTTTATTGACCGCCCTGGGTCACGGACCGGGTCACCGCAACTGTGACATCTCCCCTAGCAACGACTGGCCCGGCTACCAAGTACCCCATGGCCAGGGGGTGCGTCACTAGCACCTATATTGACACTTTAACCCCTTTACCCCCGAGGGTGGTTTGCATTTTAATGACCAGGCCAATTTTTACAATTCTGACCACTGTCACTTTATGAGGTAATTACTCTGGAACGCTTCAATGGATCCCCCTGATTCTGAGACTGTTTTTTCGTGACATATTGTACTTCATGATTGTGGTAAAATTTCTTCGATATCACTTGCGTTTATTTGTGAAAAAAATGGAAATTTGGCAAAAATGTAGAAAATTTTGCAATTTTCAAAATTTTAATTTTTATGCCCTTAAATCAGAGAGATATGTCACACAAAAGAGTTAATAAATAACATTTGCCACATGTTTACTTTACATCAGCACAATTTTGGAACCAAAATTTTTTTTTGTTAGGGAGCTATAAGGGTTAAAAGTTGACCAGCGATTTCTAATTTTTCCAACAAAATTTACAAAACCATTTTTTTAGGGACCACATCACATTTGAAGTCACTTTGAGAGGTCTTTATGACAGAAAATACGCAAAAGTGACACCATTCTAAAAACTGAACCTCTCAAGGTGCTCAAAACCACATTCAAGAACTTTATTAACCCTTCAGGTGCTTCACAGGAATTTTTGGAATGTGGAAGAATAAAATGAACATCTAACTTTTTTTCACAAAAATGTTACTTTAGACCCAATTTTTTTTTATTTTTGCAGGGGTAACAAGAAAAATGGACCCCAAAATTTGTTGTGCAATTTCCCCTGAGCATGCAGGTACCCCATTTGTGGGGAAAAAACACTGTTTGGGTGCACGGCACGGCTCGGAAGGGAAGGAGCGCCATTTGACTTTTTGATTGTAAAATTTGCTTGAATAATTAGCGGACGCCATGTTGTGTTTGGAGAGCCCCTGTGTGCCTAAACATTGGAGCTCCCCCACAAGTGACCCCATTTTGGAAACTAGACCCCCCAAGGCATCTATCTAGATGCATAGTGAGCACTTGGAACCTTCAGGTGCTTTACAAATTAATCCGTTAAAATGAAAAAGTGGAATAAAAAACCACTTTATTTTTACGGATTAATTTGTGAAGCACCTGGGGGTTCCAAGTGCTCACTATGCATCTAGATAGGTGCCTTGGGGGGTCTAGTTTCCAAAATGGGGTCACTTGTGGGGGAGCTCCAATGTTTAGGCACACAGGGGCTCTCCAAACGCAACATGGTGTCCGCTAACAATTTTGCCGATTTTCCATTCAATTTGTTAGCGGACACCATGTCGCCTTTGGAGAGCCCCTGTGTGCCTAAACATTGGAGCTCCCCCACAAGTGACCCCATTTTGGATACTTGACCCCTCAGGGAACTTATCTAGATGTGTGGTGATCACTTTGAACCCCCAAGTGTTTTTCAAAGGTTTATGACGTAGAGCCGTGAAAAAAAAATCATTTTTTTTTCACAAAAACGCTCTTTTAGCCGCAATGTTTTTATTTTCACGAGGGTACTAGAAGAAATTGGACCCCAAAAGTTTTTGTGCAATTTCTACTGAGTACGCTGATACCCCATGTGTTGGAGAAAACTACTGTTTGGGCGCATGTCAGGGCTCGGAAGGGAAGGAGTGACGCTTTGGAATGCAGACTTTGATGGAATGGTCTGCGGGCGTCATGTCACGTTCTCAGAGCCCCTGATGTGCCTAAACAGTGGAAATGCCCAACAAGCGCCCCCTTTTTGGAACAGATACCTGATTTGTCAATTTTATAATGTAGTGTTATACGCCAGTTGTGTAGGACAACCTGACAAACACTACACAACTGAAGTATGACAACCTGACGAACACTACGTCAGCTGTGAAGTGTTCGTCAGGTTGTCATACGTCAGAAATTAATTCAGTAGTCCATGGAAGTATGGTACCTTTTGAAGCAGTCTTTCATGCAGAGGCCAGGTTTGTCGGGTCAGGTGTCACATTGGTAAATGGTGTCCTTGCGTATTCCCCTTCGGTAACACACTCGGCACTCCTTTTGTGACTTACCTTTTTTTCCGCTGTGAGGGATCTGGCCCGGGAAATGCTGGCCCAGTACAATTCGAGGTTCTTCAGTTCCAGAAGTAGTGGGGCCCGCTCCGCCACCACTGCCAAATATCAGGGCCTTGATAACTGTCTCCTGGAAGTGAAGGTACGACGCAGAAGTCTGGCCTGCACATTTTGACAGAAGGAAAGCGTTGTGCATTGCCATCTGAATAATGTGCACGGCCAGCTTCTTATACCATACCTTGGCCTTTCTCAAAGCACTGTACGGCTGGAGGACTTGATCGGAGAGATCAACTCCCCCCATGTACTTGTTGTACCCCACTACACAGTCTGGTTTGGAGACCTGTGTAGTGGAACCTCTTACAGTGCTGAGGGTGCTGCCATCACCATGTATGGTGGTCAAGAGAAGGACATCCCTCTTGTCCTTGTACTTGACCACCAACATGTGGTCGGTACATTGGGTTCTGCTCTCACCCCTTCTGAGCAGCTGCCCAATTAGCGTCTTTGGGAGACCTCTCTGACTTTTGCGGTCCGTAGCGCAGGCTGCGGTACCTCGCACAGAGAGGGACTTGAAGAGCGGGATACTTGTATAAAAGTTATCCAAGTACAGGTGATAACCTTTATCCAGCAGTGGGTGCATCAAGTCCCACACAATTTTCCCACTCACTCCCAGAACAGGGGGGCATTCAGGGGGTTCAATCCGGGAGTCCTTCCCTTCATAAACTCTAAACTTGTGAATGTACCCTGAGGTACTCTCACAAAGTTTATACAGCTTGATCCCGTACCTGGACCTTTTACTGGGCAGGTACTGCTGGAATCCAAGCCGCCCCTTAAAAGAAATTAAGGACTCATCCACGCAGATGTCCCTCTGGGCACGTACACTTCACCAAACTTGTTGTTGAAGTGCTCGATGACCGGCCGAACTTTGAAAAGACGATCAAAGTTCGGGTCATCGCGTGCAGGACACCTTGCATTATCTTGGTAATGCAAGAACTTGTGGATTGCCTCATAACGTGTCCGGATCATGACCATTCGGAACACTGGAGTGTTATACAAAACGTCAACACTCCAGTATTGCCGAACCTCTGTTTTTTTCAGGATCCCCATATGAAGTACCAGGCCCCAAAACTTCATAATTTCTTCTGCGTCTACAGTAGACCAGTTAGAAAATGATGAAGAGGGGTTTTGGTCCAAAAATTGATGAGCATACAAATTAGTTTGGCCCCACATGAGGTTTATAAAATCCTCAGAGAAAAAGACTTTGAAAAAGTCTATTTCTGTGAGGCGGGTGGTGTCAAACTTGATTACTGATTCCGCCACGAAATCAGGAATCAGTGGCTCAAAATTTTCAGGGGGCGAGGTCCATATGGGGTCAGTAGTGGCGGGCGCTGGAACATCTTCTCTCCTGCGACAACTGCGGGGCGGTCCAGCAGCACCTGAGGAGGAGGAGGAAGAGGAGGACGATGAGGCGTCGGAAAAGTAAAGAAATGTGGGATCCTCGCCCTCGCTGTCAGTCTGTGTCGGAGGCAACAATAGCGTATGCCTCCTCCGCTGAATAGCGAGTTTGGGATGAGCTGGACATTTTTTTTTCTTGTGTATGTGGTGCGTGTGTGTCAGTACTTCATTTAGAGTGTGTGTGTGTGTGTGTGTCAGTGTGCTTGGTGTGAACTTTTTTTTTCTGGAAAAAAAAAGAGAAGAAAAGGAACTACCGTAGGTGGTGCAAACAGCAAGCACGAGTGCGGATCGGTGAACTATGTCACCAATCAACTCTCCGCAGCTGCTGGGTGTGTGCGTGGATGTGGTGCAAAGGTAGGGGGGGGGGGGAATTGACAGGGACAAGAAAAAGTCCTGAAAAGCAGCGAGCACGGACGTTGATCAGTGACGTAGACACTGCTCAGCGCTCGGCCGCTGCAGGACGCAGAAAAAAAAAAAAAACTGGGGGGGGGGGAGGAGGATTGGGGTTAAAAGGAGGGGGGAGAGAAGGAGGGGGGAGAGGGGTGGATGAGGGGAGAACAGAGATGGACTTTACCAAAGTCTTCTCTGTTCTTCTTTCAGCAGGATCAGCAGCAGGTTCTGGAAGCGGCTCTGGAGCAGGATCCGCAGCAGCAGGATAAGGAGCTGGAAACCCAGGACCCTGGAGACAGCAGCAGGATGCCGAAGCTGGAGTCCCAGCAACCTGGAGACAGCAGCAGGATGCCGGAGCAGGAGATCCAGGACCCTGGAGACCGCAGCAGGATGCCGGAGCAGCAGCAGCGACTGGAGTAGGTAGGAGAAAGGTCTTGTAGTGTAACAGGAGATTCTGTGGCACTACAATGCCCAGCACAGAGAGATCAGTAGTGTGACTGCTCTGTAGAAATCCTCACCAAGTGTCACAGGGGGTTGACAGGGTGGTGACAGGCAGGTCACAGGCCGGTCACCACCTGGTCACCTCCCGGTCAGGTACTCTGATTGGTGCGATCGATGATGACATCGATCGCACCAATCAGAGATGGCTGGGGCCTGGGCACGCACCACAGGGGGTCACAGGGAGGTGACAGGTAGGTCACAAGCCGGTCACCGCCCTGTGACCGCCCTGTCACCTGTGTTCAGGTGCTCTGATTGGAGCGATCAATGTCATCATCGATCGCTCCAATCAGAGCTGGCTGGGGCTTCTATTACATCACAGGGGGTCATGGGGAGGTGACAGGCAGGTCACAAGCCGGTCACCGCCCCGCGACTGCCCTGTTACCGCGCGGTCCCGCTGTGATCGGTGCGATCGATTAGATCGGCGATTGCACCGATCCTAGCAGTTTGGGGAGAGGGCTAGGGTTACTAGGCAACAGCCTAGGATCGGTGCTCTTATGAGCACCGATCCTAGGCTGCACATCACTGTTTCCGGCAATCTGATTGCCGGAAACAGTGAGAAATGCTGTGATTGGCTGTTCAGAAATGAACAGCCAATCACAGCGATCGTGGGTGTGAAGGGGCGGCGACACCCCCTGAGATGCCGGCACCATCTACCCTAAGGTAAGATGGCACCGGAATTTTAATGCTATCACCGCGACTTCGGTCGCGGTGCCGCATTAAAGATAGGGCGTATTAATACGTATCTGGTCCATAAGGCTCAGGGCACAGATACGTATTAATACGCCCTATGTCGTAAAGGGGTTAAAGTTGTATTCCTATCTTGTACTTTTCTGGCAAATACACAGGACATAATTTTTTATAAGTGATTTTATTGCAAAAAAGTACTAAAATATAAATGAACTATACATGTTTTGTCTCACTGTGTCCATAAGAACCCAAAATATAAAATAAATAGGTTGTTTATTCTGTACAATGAGAACATGAAAAAAACAAAGCCAGAATTGCTGTTTTTTTGTTACCTTCTCTCACATAAAAGTGGAATAAAAATGCGATCAAAAAGGCACCTGTGACGATGAAGCATAAATTCTTAATTATGCCAGACATATTTTCTGATGGCAAGAGAAGCATACCTTTATTTTTATGTTGACTCTAATCTGTGCTCTTCTTTAGTTGATTAACACAGACTATTATTTGTATAAGCCTGAATGTTCTTTGATTCTGAAACAACGATATGTATTTACAAGAGCCTCTGTGATACAAACTATGTAAATAGATTAGCTAGAACAAGGAATGTTTTCTAGATATGTTAAATACCATTGTAAGGTGTTTTCCAGTCAATCTTGGGGGGATGAGCTGTGGATACTCAAGCCTTGTGAAATAATATCATCCCTAATTCTTAACCTGTGGATGTGTATTTAACAAGGGGCATGTGTTTCGGAGACAGAATAAGACTTGGGGCAGAGAATCAAGGAACATCAGAAAGACCTTAGAAGGAAAATGAGAGACATCATTCAGGAAAGTAGATGGATTGCATGGCATCCAAAGAGACACAGATTTGTATTCTACATGATTCTAGTCTAAAGATATGGCCCTGACTGGAAAGATTTAGATCTCCTCAGTTAACCATCAGAGAGACCATGGATACTTTTAGGGAGACCAGGAGAGGACGAAGAAGCCACCTGGCGCCATGGATATGTTGTTTTGGGGTTGCTAGGAGGGGCTCACCGGTTGCTTAGAACCCATGGAGACATTGGGAGTTGCCAGGAGGGACCCACTGGTCATCTGACCCCATGGAAACTCTCGGAGAGGCCAGGTTGGGACCCTCGGGTCTCCTGGCCTTGTACCTCGATGGACAGCTAGCTTCCTAAGCTTGCCGCTACCTTCTCTCTGTGAGGGCCCACCAGAAGCGGGGGGGGCCACTGGTTGAGGTAGTCGGCCCTGGAAGTCTCCAAAGTTGCAGCTGTTCTATCCCAGGCGGGTGGAGAAGGAAGGGTGAGACTGTGTAATTGCGCACCATCTGGGGCATTTGCCGGGACTGTTCTATGTGTTTATTGTCCGCTTTGTGGTTCAATAAAATATTGTCACGTTGTTTTACCCTCACCCTGCGTTGTTACCCCCACGGAAGACCACAGGTCCTCACAGCACCTATACTCCAAAATAACAACAATAACAAAAAATACAACTCGTCCCGCAAAAAAATAGGTTCTCATACAAATCTGTTAACAGAAAAAATAAGAGTTATGGCTCTCCTTATATGGCAATGTAAAATTGTTTTGTTTTTGAAAATGTGTTATTTTCATGCAGACATCATAAAACATAAGTAAATGGTGATTTTATGTTAATTGTACTGACCCACAGAGTAAAGTTAATATGTGATTTATATGAAACTAGATGGTGGCCCGATTCTAACGCATCGGGTATCCTAGAATATGTATGCGGCCAACCGGGCGCGACTAATCAGCGAAGCTGTGTTTAAATGGGTTGTGCACTACTTTAAATTAACCCCCCAATGTATCTCCCGGGGCCCCTAATGAATTTTGGAGGACCGGGGAGCGAGGCCGCCGGTCGGGGAACTTCTGCTGCGAGCAGCCGGGAGATGACCGGCTAGCACAGGGTGAGCGTGGGAGCGAGTGAGGGTGAGAGTGTGAGGGTGAGCGTGGGAGCGTGTGAGGGTGAGCGTGGGAGCGTGTGAGGGTGAGCGTGGGAGCGTGTGAGGGTGAGCGTGGGAGTGTGTGAGGGTGAGCGTGGGAGCGTGTGAGGGTGAGCATGGGAGCGTGTGAATGTGAGCGTGAGAATGTGAGCGTGTGAGGGTGGGTGTCCGATGGTGAGCGTCAGAGCGTGAGCGTCCGAGCGTGAGCGTCCGAGCGTGAGCGTCAGAGCGTGAGCGTCAGAGCGTGAGCGTCTGAACGTGAGCGTCTGAACGTGAGCGTCCGAGCGTGAGCGTGTGAGCGTGAGTGTTAGAGAGTGAGCATCCGAGCGTGAGCATCCGAGCGTGAGCGTGAGAATCAGAGCGTGAGCGTCAGAGCCTGAGCATAAGCGTCAGAGCGTGAGCGTCAGAGCGTGAGCGTCTGAGCGTGAGCTTGAGCGTCAGAGCCTGAGCGTGAGCGTCAGAGCGTGAGCGTCAGAGCGTGAGTGTCAGAGCCTGAGCGTGAGCGTCAGAGCGTGAGCGTCAGAGCGTGAGCGTCAGAGCGTGAGAGTCAGAGTGTGAGCGTCAGAGCGTCCGAGCGTGAACTTCAGAGCGTCTGAGCTTGAGCGTGAGCGTCAGAGCGTGAGCGTCAGAGCCTGAGTGTCAGAGCGTGAGCGTGAGCGTCAGAGCGTGAGCGTCAGAGCCTGAGCATGAGCGTCAGAGCCTGAGCATGAGCGTCAGAGCGTGAGCATGAGCGTGAGCGTCCGAGCGTGAGCGTCCGAGCGTGAGCGTCCGAGTGTGAGCGTCAGAGCGTGAGCGCGAGCGTCCGAGTGTGAGCGTCCGAGTGTGAGCGTCAGAGCGTGAGCGTGAGCGTCAGAGCGTGAGCGCCCGAGCGTGAGCATCCGAGCGTGAGCTTGAGCGTCCGAGCGTGAGCGTCAGAGCGTCCGAGCTTGAGCGTCCGAGCGTGAGCGTCCGAGCGTGAGCGTCAGTGTCCGAGCGTGAGCGTCAGAGCGTGAGCGTCAGAGCGTCCGAGCTTGAGCGTCCGAGCGTGAGCGTCAGTGTCCGAGCGTGAGCGTCAGAGTGTGAGCGTCAGAGCGTGAGCGTGTGAGGGTGAGCAGGTGAGGGTGAGCGTGTGAGGGTGAGCCGCTAACGGCCTCCATATTTCTCTGAAATCCGCGTGAGCGTCCGAGCGTGAGCGTCCGAGCGTGAGCATGAGCGTCAGAGCGTGAGCTTGAGCGTCCGAGCGTGAGTGTCCGAGCGTGAGTGTCAGAGCGAGAGCGTGAGCGTCAGAGCGTGAGCGTCAGAGCGTGAGCATGAGCGTCAGAGCCTGAGCGTCAGAGCCTGAGCGTGAGCATCCGAGCGTGAGCGTCAGAGCGTGAGCATCCGAGCGTGAGCGTCAGAGCGTGAGCGTCAGAGCGTGAGCATCAGAGCGTGAGCGTCAGAGCCTGAGCATGAGCGTCAGAGTGTGAGCGTCAGAGTGTGAGCGTCCGAACTTGAGCGTCCGAACTTGAGCGTCCGAACTTGAGCGTGTGAGCGTGAGCGTGAGAGCGTGAGCGTCAGAGCGTGAGTGTCAGAGCGTGAGCGTGCGCATCCGAGCGTGAGCATCCGAGCGTGAGCATCCGAGCGTGAGCGTCAGAGCGTGAGCGTCCGAACTTGAGCGTGAGCGTCAGAGCGTGAGCGTCCGAGCGTGAGCGTCCGAACTTGAGCGTGTGAGCGTGAGCGTCCGAGCGTGAGCGTCCGAGCGTGAGCGTCAGAGCGTGAGCGTCCGAGCGTGAGCGTCCAAACTTGAGCGTCCGAGCGTGAGCGTCCGAGCGTGAGCGTCAGAGCGTGAGCGTGAGTGTCAGAGCGTGTGAGCGTCAGCGCGAGAGCGTGAGCGTCCGAGCTTGAGCGTCCAAGCGTCAGAACATGAGCGTCCGAGCGTGAGCGTCAGAGCGTGAGGGTGAGCGTCTGAGGGTAAGCGTCTGAGGGTGAGCGTGTGAGGGTGAGCAGGTGAGGGTGAGCGTGTGCGGGTGAGCCGCTAACGGCCGCCATATTTTTCTGAAATCCCGCGACTCTGATTGGCCGCGGCCTGACCAATCAGTGACGTGGGATTTCCTGGACAGACAGACAGACAGACAGATAGACAGACAGACAGATGGGATAAGACAATTATATATATTAGATGGTCAATGCTGTAAAAAATAAACCTTAACTGGGGAAAAATGTATATTTTCACCATTTGCCATGTGCCGCATATTTATCTCTTGAACTTACTTTTAAGATAAAAAAAAAGATCACCGCATCCCTTGATAAATGTCGTGAGGGGTGGAGGGATATTGTGAAAAAGCACAAACATTATTAAAAATACATAAGATTAAAAGATGATTAAAATAATTAAAAATAAAAACCTGATGATAAATGAATCTATGCAGTAAAAAAAGGGTGGGACAGATAGAGTCCTTGTATGCGTAAAGCTGGGTATAAATAGAGATACAAATAGGATTAAATCATTACAAGAATAAACGATCTGTGTATAAATGTGTTTAAAAAATACTCGTTCTGTTAAATGTCTGGTTGACAACACAAAGAAAATAATGGGACCTATAGTGTCAAGTCATAATTATCAATGGCAGGCTCAGACTGAGGGCTCGTCCACACGACCGCTTAACATGGCCGAGTGCTGTCCGATGTTTTATCAGATAGCTCTCTGCCCAATGTTATACTGTGGGGCAGTGCCAACTAGTGTTTTTTTTCTCATGCCGATTTTGCATACAAGTCCATGGACTTGTATGACATCAGTGTGAAACATTGAACTGCACTCGGATGTCATCTGAGTGCAGTGCGAGATGGGCGGCAAATTTAAACGCCGCTCTGCTGATTGGTCGCAGCCGGCCACCGCGACCAATCAGCAGAGCGGCATTTAAATTTGCCGCCCATCTCGCTGATTGGCCACGGCCGGCCACCGCGACCAATCAGCAAAGCGGCGTTTAAATTTGCCGCCCATCTCGCTGATTGGCCACGGCCGGCCACCGCGACCAATCAGCAAAGCGGCGTTTAAATTTGCCGGCCATCTCGCTCATTGGTCGCGGTGGCCGGCCGCGATTAATCAGCAGAGCGGTGTTTAAATTTGCCGCCCATCTCGCTGAGTGGTCGCGGCCGGCCACCGCGACCAATCAGCAGAGCGGCGTTTAAATTTGCCGCCCATCTCGCTGATTGGTCGCGGTGGCCGGCCGCGATTAATCAGCAGAGCGGTGTTTAAATTTGCCGCCCATCTCGCTCATTGGTCGCGGCCGGCCACCGCGTCCAATCAGCAGAGCGGCGTTTAAATTTGCCGCCCATCTCGCTGATTGGTCGCGGTAGCCGGCCGCTACCAATCAGCAGAGCGGTGTTTAAATTTGCCGCCCATCTCGCTGATTGGTCGCGGCCGGCCACCGCGACCAATCAGCGTCGTATTAGTGTGGGCCCGGGAGCGGCGCTGCTTGTGCGGCTCCGTATTAGCGAGGACCGGGGAACGGCGCTGCCTGTGCGGCTCCTTCTGCTGCGAGAAGCCGGAAGATGAGCGACTGCTCGCAGCAAAAGCATCCCGACAGTCGGCGCCGCTCCCCAGTCCTCCGTTCACACTTGCTGTCAGGAGATCAGCTGGCCATGCCGCTGATCTTCCGAAGTTAGCCGCATGGAGGTCAGCGGCGCCGGTCGGGGTAGTTGTGCTGCTAGCGCCGCTCATCTCCCCGCTGCAACGCTGCTGACCTCCGTTCGCCAGATGAGCCGCTAATGGCCGCCATCTTTTTTCAGAAATCCCGCGGCGCTGATTGGCCGCTGCCGGACCAATGAGCAACGCGGGATTTCCAGGACAGACAGAAAGACAGACAGACAGACAGACAGACGGGATAAGACGATTATATATATAGATTAGCATAAAACCACCAACAACATGGACACAGGATGCCCAACTCACTTACTGTGTTTCGCACAAGAAGCTGCATCAGGAGCTAAGTTTATGGATTCATTCTAAATCTGGATTTATGACTTTTTAAATCTAATATATTTTTAACGAAGTTTTCAATTTTTACATTATACTCATATCTCTTGGCCACTTTTTAAAACCATTCCAGCAAGATTGGCGCTCCTATCTTTCTGCGTCCAAAAAGTGGTATATGACCACATATAAGATGTTGCCGTTCTTGGGAGAAATTGCATATTAAAATACAGTGTATTTCATTAATTTTCCTCTTGTAAAAATGAACAGTTTTGATCTAAATCTGCATAATTTAACTCTCACCTTCCTCATCATCAAGGATACCTCACGAGGTGAGATTTTGCATGATGCTCCAGATCAATGTCGATTGACAGTCATTTTCTATTTCTTCCATTTTCTTTACTCATTGCACCAACAGTTGTCTCCTTCTCTCCCAGCGTCTTACTTATGGTTTTGTAGCCCATTCCAGCTTCGTGCAGGTCTATGATCTTGTCCCTGACATCATTAGAAAGCTCTTTGGTCTTGCCCATGTTGTAGAGGTTAGAGTCTGACTGATTAATGGAGTCTGTGGACAGGAGTCTTTTCTACAGGCGACTATGTAAGACAGCTGTCTTTAATGCAGGTAACCAGTTGATTAGGAGCATCTAACTGGTCTGTAGGAGCCAGAACTCATAATGGTTTGTAGGGGATTAAATACTTATTTCTCACTGCAAAATGAAAATAAATTTATCTAATTTATACAATGTGATTTTCTTGATTTTTTGGGGGGGATATTCTATCTCTCAATATCAAAATTAACCTACCCTTAATATTATAGACTGTTCATGTCTTTGTCAGTGGACAAACTTACAAAAACAGCAAAGGATGGAATAATTCTTCCCTTCACTGTATTTAGATTTCCCTGCTCTGATATATTTCTTGTTCTCATTTTGTTTGATTTTTCAATTTAAAAACATAAAACAGAAGAGCAGCGTATTCTTACCACAGGAGCAGCTATGTTATGAAGGGGGTGTCTCATCATAAATGGGTACAATTTTAAAGCACTTGAAAAAAGCAAAAGCAATTTTGCAATTTGCTTGTTATTAAAAATCCTCTCCAAGAATGGAGTCATTTTTAGGTATTATTGCTTATAGCTGAGGAGTAACTAATCTACTAGGCAAGGAGCAATTCTGAAGCTCGCTGGATTGCTGGATCAGGACCGGTTCAGGTCCACCCAGCTCCTCCAATGCTGTAAGACAAGGATGGCTTTGCTTGCAGAAACGAAGAGCAGACAGTCCGACAACAACGCCACAACCTCCGCACAAAAGGAAGCTGGGCAGCAGGGAAACGGTGAGCTCCTGAGGTGAAGAAAACCTTTAAGGCCAGTGCACAAGAGCCAAGGAGGCCATATGGAGGGTCTGGGTATAAGCTTCATGCGTTTTGTCTACACCGTGAGCTGGCTCTTTGCTGGAAGGATTTTCCTAGATTCCAGTAGTGGTAACAAGTCCACCAGTAATTCACAAATAGTGGTATACCGTACTGCTTCCCATCATCACTAGAAGAGCACATCATTAGAGAAAAAAACGCAGGACTCACTTTTCTAGGTAACTGACAGCTGCAGCCAATCACTAGCTGCGCTGGTTCTCTGACGTTGTAAAAAAGTAGGCATCACTTCAGGAGTCGTCACCGATCTCTGAAGTGGACTGCGCTTGATTTGCGAGGGCAGTGTAGGGAGAGTATGCCACCATTTTTTATTTTAAGCACATTCGTGCCTTATATTTTTATTACTGTAACAGCAACCTATTTAATATCAATTTAATTGAACCAGTGTTATGTAAAAATGAAGAGTTGTTCTATAACACTCCTAATATTTTCCTTTTGTATATATTTAGCCTACAGAAACAATGTGTCACATTTTAGACAGAGGTTATTACCCAGCTTTTCCAGTCTGCATAATGCCAGATCTGCCCAGGTAGTCATTTATAAGTCATTAACTCTTCTTTTATAATAGTGTGACTAGTCAGGTTGCTATTGGTGACTAAGCCCCGCCCCTTCCGAGACTTTCACGTTCAGCAGTGATGGAACACTCACATACATCTGCTGACATCACAGTGAGTGTGACATCACCGGCACAGTGACATCACATTCCACAAAGTTCCATATACAACTGACTGCAGCCATTGAGCTTTAGTTGTAGTTGGCTTTGACTACAATATACGTGTGGATTGCATTTAGTAATTTTCCATACGTTTTTTGGATAATTGCCCTGTTGTTGCCTGATGCAACATGGACTTTAAAGGGAAAAGAAAGAGAAAAAGGAAAGAAACACCAGATGGAGAAGACACTGGAAATAACCAGGAACCTCCACCAAAGATAAGGAAGATGGACTCCAAGAAATCTGGGCAGGATGGTCAAATATTACCTGACAATGAGGGAACCCAGAATATTTCCTTCCTAGACACTGTACAAAACAGATGTGACAAGTTTGTGGGATACATCACAAATCAAGCTGATACCAATCTACAAAAGCTGAGTACAAGAGAGAGGAAAAGAGAGACTGTGGGTCCAACCAGGATCATTAACACGAGAGGTAATGAAAGTGCAGCAGAAGAGAAGAGAACTGGGAGAAAAAGGAAACATCATGAAGATCCAGCCACCAGTCAAGATGACATCTCAGGGGAATTTAGTGGCCCCAGTAGCAAAAAAATAAAGACCACTGTCCCTCTCACCAGGGATAAGTTTATCTGCCATGGCATACTTGGAGAAGGGAGTTATGGGAAGGTTGTACTGGCCACGGATAAGATACGGAAACAAAGTGTGGCCCTTAAAATCATAAAGAAGGAAAGCCTAATCTCCTTCCCTGAATGCCTTGTTGAGCACCATGTCCTGAAGCTTAGCCACAACAGCAGATTCTTAACTCATTGCCATGCCGCGTTTCATACTGAAAACCATGCCTATTTTGTCACCGAGCTGGCCAGTGGAGGGGACCTGCATGACTATATATATAGTACCATTCCCCTGAAGGAACCTGTAACCTTTATAGCAGCAGAAATCGTCTGTGGCCTACAATTCCTGCACAGCAATGACATCATTCACCGGGACTTAAAACCGGATAACATCCTGCTGACTGGTGACGGCCACATAAAAATTACTGATTTTGGACTATCTCTTTATGAGTTTGATAAGAGATTTAATGCCAGAGATTTCAGTGGAACACCTGGGTATGGCGCCCCAGAAATGATCATGGGAGACGCTTATGATGAAGGTGTAGATTGGTTCGCCTTTGGAGTCATATTGTACAACATGATTTTCCAAGACTCACCATTTCCAGGAGACACCACTGAAGAGATTGAGAGAAATGTCATCTACTCTGAACCATCATATGAAAACCTCACTGACCACGATGCTGTGGACATTATGTCCAAACTACTCTGCAAAGACCATTATGTCCGGCTAGGGGTTAATGGAAAAATCAGAAAACACCCCTTATTTTCAAATCTAAACTGGACAGACATAGAAACAGGGAAAGCGCCATCTCCAGTTATTATAAGAAGGAACATGAATGTCAGCATGAGACAGCAGATCCCAGCACCGCGCAGTGAAGACCTGAACGAGACAATTCCGGCTGAAGAACAGAGGATTTTTACGAGTTTCCCATTTGTGGCTCCAGAATGGAGCACAACTTACCACTAAATGGAGAAACGGCATAATACCATCTAATCCTCCTGTATCTTGACTTAAGACTGTCTACTTTGGGGTGTGTGGCACCTCATCCCGTATCCCGCATATTCTTAATATGTAACAGTAAACTTTGCTTGTTTTAATTCATCCTTTGGTTCTTTGGAGCATTTTTCTATTTTTTCCTGTGTATATACAGTGTATATATGTACAGGTCATGTGTATATCTAAAGGTCATGTATATATGCATATATATAATGTGTAGGTCACGTGTATGTATAATGTGTATGTGTATATTGTGACAAAAAAACATCAGATTAAGAAACAATTCTGTTGTTTTAACCCCATAGTGACCACCAATACGTCTTTTTACGGACCTGCGATATAAGAGATTAGCATCCCCCGAGAGGTGACAATCCTGCAGCTATCAGCTGTACACTATAGCTAACAACTTGCTGCATCAGCCACGATCAGGGTCGGCACTGATTATGGCCATTTAACCCCTTAAATTCTGCTGCCAATAGTGACTACGGCATCTAGATGGTTAACAGAGTGTGGGGGCTCCCTCTTTAACTACATTGGCACCCTGAGATCTTGATCGTGCGGTCCTGATGTTCGCCATGGCAGTCAAATAACGGCCTTAGAGCCTGCCGCGTATAGTGGCCTGTTCAGAAGTTATTAAAATGTAGGTGGTGAAAATAAACTTTTACATTCCTGTTATGCCACTTTGCATTAATTCCTGAAAAGCACCTGAAGGGTTAATGAACCACCTGAAAGCAATTCAATTTTTAATACAGGGATGCGGTTTTTAAAATGGTATCACTCTTGGGGGGATATCCAATATATAGGACCCTCAAAGTAATTTCAAAACTGAACAGGTCCCTATAAAAATAAGTTTTGTAAATTTCTTTGAAAATATGAAAAATTACTCCTCCATTTTTAAACCTTCTAAAATGCTAACAAAATAAAACATTTTACAAATGGTGCTGATAGAAAGCAGACATTATTGAAATGTAATTTATTATTGCTTTGTGTGGTATGACTATCTGGATTAAAGGGATAATCATTAAAAGTTTGAAAATTGCAATTTTTTGTAAATTTATATCAAATTTCTGATCTTTTCATAAATAAGGAATGATGCCATACGGATGGCAAAATCGATAAAAATCATCCAAATTTTTTCACTATTTTTTTCACACTCGTGTAGCCCCGACCTCACAGTGATACCAGATGTGTTTAGTTTTTTTATGCTTTGCTACTTTTGCACACTATGAACATTTTTTTAGGAAATATAATTTGATTTCCTCTAAATGACACAGTCACTATTGACTCTATTACATCCAGTGGGTTAAACGGCCGAACTCCAACGATGGTCATGAGGAAACAAACAATCAAACTGAGCTTTTACTCACCCGGGGTCCAGCACTGCTTTTTGCTGCTCCAGACATTTTTAATCAGCTGCATCTTCATGTCAACTGCGCTGCAGCCAATCACTGAGCTCTGTGGTACTGCCAAATTAAATGGGGCATTCTTATAATAAAGAGGCACAAAAGGGGCATTATTAGGTATGGAGGCACAGAGGCATACTTCCCAACTTTGAAAGTTAGGAAAGAGTGACGCAAACTATGTAGCAATCCACAGTTTTATTTTACACTAAGCCACTTCCCTAACCTTGGTCAGTCGCTTATATGTGCCTACACAGAAATATTCCTCCTAGTGAACTCATTAATTCTTAACCTGTGGATGTGTATTTAAGAATCTACTTTCCTGAATGATGTCTCTCATTTCCCTTCTAAGGTCTTTCTGATAGACCTTAGAAGGAAAATGAGAGACATCATTCAGGAAAGTAGATGGATTGCATGGCATCCAAAGAGACACAGATTTGTATTCTACATGATTCTAGTCTAAAGATATGGCCCTGACTGGAAAGATTTGGATCTCCTCAATTAACCATCAGAGAGACCATGGATACTTTTAGGGAGACCAGGAGAGGACGAAGAAGTCACCTGGCGCCATGGATATGTTGTTTTGGGGATGCTAGGAGTGACTCACCGGTTGCTTAGTACCCATGAAGACATTGGGAGTTGCTAGGAGGGACCCACTGGTCATCTGGCCCCATGGAAACTCTCGGATAGGCCAGGTTGGAACCCTCGGGTCTCGTGGCCTTGTACCTCGATGGACTGCTAGCTTCCTAAGCTTGCCGCTACCTTCTCTCTGTGAGGGCCCACCAGAAGCGGGGGGCCACTGGTTGAGGTAGTCGGCCCTGGAAGTCTCCAAAGTTGCAGCTGTTCCATCCCAGGCGGGCGGAGAAGGAAGGGTGAGACTGTGTAATGTTGCACCATCTTGGGCATTCGCTGGGACTGTTCTTTGTGTTTATTGTCCGCTTTGTGGTTCAATAAAATATTGCCACGCTGTTTTACCCTAACCCTGCGTTGTCTGAGTAGCGTTACCCCCACGGAAGACCACGGGTCCTCACAGCACCTATACTCCAAAATAACAACAATAATAAAAAAATACAACTCGTCCCGCAAAAAAATAGGTTCTCATACAAATCTGTTAACAGAAAAAATAAGAGTTATGGCTCTCCATATATGGCAATGTAAAATTGTTTTGTTTTTGAAAATGTGTTATTTTCATGCAGACATCATAAAACATAAGTAAATGGTGATTTTATGTTAATTGTACTGACCCACAGAATAAAGTTAATATGTAATTTATATGAAATGGTCGATGCTGTAAAAAATAAACCTTAACTGAGGAAAAATGTATATTTTCACCATTTGCCATGTGCCGCGTATTTATCTCTTGAACTTACTTTTAAGTAAAAAAAAAAGATCACCGCATCCCTTGATAAATGTCGTGAGGGGTGGAGGGATATTGTGAAAAAGCACAAACATTATTAAAAATACATAAGATTAATAAATCATTAAAAATAAAAATACATAAGATTAAAAACCTGATGATAAATGAATCTATGCAGTAAAAAAAGGGTGGGACAGATAGAGTCCTTGTATGCGTAAAGCTGGGTATAAATAGAGATACAAATAGGATTAAATCATTACAAGGATAAACGATCTGTGTATAAATGTGTTTAAAAAATACTCGTTCTGTTAAATGTCTGGTTGACAACACAAAGAAAATAATGGGACCTATAGTGTCAAGTCATAATTATCAATGGCAGGCTCAGACTGAGGGCTCGTCCACACGACCGCTTAACATGGCCGAGTGCTGTCCGATGTTTTATCAGATAGCTCTCTGCCCAATGTTATACTGTGGGGCAGTGCCAACTAGTCTATGGACTTGTATGACATCAGTGTGAAACATTGAACTGCACTCGGATGTCATCTGAATGCAGTCCAATTACCACGGACTCAGACAAGGGAGAAGATGGAGAAATTATGTACTCTGTCTACTCTGCATCGTTATCCAGCACTTTGATTCTTTTTATTATTCCTCTTATTATTTTTTGTAATCCATTAAAAACAAGTATGTGGAAAACAGACTTCTGAATGAGGCCTAAATGTCTGGAAGGATCACTGCTGGAAAAAATATAGCCGGAATAAAAAAAACTGCACCTTGCGTTATAGGTGATTTGTGCATGCGCGGGATCTGGAAGACGAGACTGTACGTCACAGGGCAGGGGAGGGGGGGAACATTGTAATTAGCAAAGTAGTTTGGGATTTCTTCCCGTCCCCCGGCTCTCAAGAATGAGAAAACTAACTGAATAAAAAGACATTTCAAAGCAAGCAGACCTCTAATATTAGGCATCCAGGTATGTATAGACTTACATTTCTATCACCTGTATGCCTATATTAGAGGTCTGATAAGTCCCCGGGGATGACAGATTCCCTTTAAAAGCCTTCACAGTTTCTCTAGTAGCCAAATGTCCTGTGGTCTCAGCAGCGACCCCTTTTTGTTTAGATTTGATTGATGTTTATGCATATAAAGGTGGATGATGCAGGAGAGGTCAGAGGCATCAATGAAACCTAAAGGAGAGGGGTTATGAGGAGATCACTGGATACCAGGGGCGGACATATCATTGGTGCAACCTGTGCGGCCCCACAGAGGCCCAAGAGGTAAAAGGGCCCATTTCTACCTCCAAAGCAGGTACAATTTTGCATTTTTAGCAGCTCTTGGACTGCAAAAGGCCCATATATTGTTCTTGCACAGGGGCCCTTTTCTGCCTGTGTCCACCAGTGCTCGATACACGTCTGCTAAAGAAACATCCAGTCTACGATATTAGAGTAATTTGCAACAAAGCAGGAGATATTAAAACTTCTGTTTCTAAGGTACATTTATTATTACTACTACACCTGAGTTTGTACCCATTTAATAGTGATAGTGGTCTTGGAGAGTCAAAATAGCGAACAGATTATTTTTCAGTTGTAAATGTACTTTCAGATAGCGACCACTAGATGTCCCTAGTGAGCTGACATGAAGTTGGCACAAGTATTAAGGCACTGCACATTCACTCATCTCAGGTGTAAAGGAGTCTGGGCTTATGGTGTTGATGACTTATCTACAGGATAGGTCATGAACAGCTGATTGGTGGGATTTCGACACTCAGCGCCCCCCACCGATCAGCTGTTTTTTTGCTCCAGCGGACTGTAAACACTGTAACTACAGTATGCCTGGACAACACCTTTAATTCTGTGCTCTCAGCAGGCAATGTTTTTGCTCTGCCTACCTACAACGTATATATAGTAATCTGAAGGGGTTTTCCAGGCTTAAGATACTGGTAAGTTATTCTTAGGATAGGTCATCAATATCAGATGCATGGTGTCCCAGAACGCAGTACCCCACCGATCAACTGTTCTCAGTCTCTGCTCCAATACAACCTCAAAAACTCCTGTGTGCACATATCTGAAGTGAAATTTCACATTTGGCGATCACTGACTATATTATTTTAACAAAAGAACTAACAGCCTAGTAATACATATGCAAATCAACAGAAATAAAACTGGTAAAAAACACAACAGAATTCAATTTGTAGTAAATCACTTAATGACCACACGATTGTTACAATTCCTCTGCCACTGGAAACCTGCAGCGTGTGGAGGGTCTTCCTGAGGAAGATGAAGCTTGAGCGTTAGGGTGCAGACAGGCAGCCATATAACTCGAGTGAAGATCGCATCGCAATCCTCGGACTGGCTGTCGGCTCCTGACCTGAGCGTGACAGCTGCAGAGAAATACATGCTGCCACGCTCAGGTCAGGAGCCGACGGCCAGTCCGAATATTGCGATGCGATCCTCACCTGAGTTATACGGCTGTCTGTCTACGACCTTAGGCCACATTTATACGTTCAGTATTTGGTCAGTATTTTACATCAGTATTTGTAAGCCAAAACCAGTAGTGGGTGAAAAATACAGAAGTGGTGACGTGTTTGTATTATACTTTTCCTCTGATTGTTCCACTCCTGGCTTGGGCATATAAATACTGAGGTAAAATACTGACCATATACTGAACGTGTGAACGTGGTCTTAGAATTGGTGCGAACCAAGTCACAGGGTCTAATTCATCGGCCACATCCGTAATCTGTGCTTGCTGGATGGGAGGCCTGAATATCACTTCTTACCTCCTGGTGTAGCGCCCCGAGGGTTCGGCCGCTACAGGGGTATTGCACCTCAGTCCAGAGGTGTGGTATTCCACTCCCGGGTAAGGATGGAGAATGGACCAGGGCTCAGTTAGCTGCATGCAGCACACACACCCCATTTCCCAGGGACAGCTCAACGGTGCTCCCACTAGACAGAAGTGCAGGCACGACCGACCATGTCCCTGCTGGAGTGGGGAGGGAGGGGTGGAACACCCAGTGCTGTAGGGGCAGATAGGGGGCGGTTTCTGAGCGTAGGAAGGAGCCCATTGGTTGCTGGTCACCTGGGCTCATGGCTAGAAGGAGGTATAAAAGGTGGGCACCATCTTAGATCTAGGTTCGTTCAGTTCGTTCTGTGGAGAGGAGAAGACAGGGAGCAGCAGCTCAGGCTGAGTGCTGCTCCAGAGGCAGGCCTAGGGAAGAGGCCGGGGCCTGAGAGGAGAAGGAGAAGTGGGCCTGGAGAAGAGGCCGAGGAGGAGGTGAAGGGGAGCTGAGATTCTAGCTCATCTCAGCTCCAAGAGAAAGGAACAGAAGCAGAAAGGAACAGCAAAGAAGGAGAGACAGAGAAACAGAAGGGCTCAGGAACAAGAAGGTGGAAGGGACCCTAAGAACCCACGAGAATCCAGGGTGCAGGGTCAGGCAGATTAAGGGTACCGGATCCCAAGTTGGTGGAGGAGAAACAACCCTCAGCCAAAGACCGGTCGTCGTGATCATATATTGGTGCGACACCTCATCAAACCTGCTAGGAAGGCACCATATAGGACAGAGGAGGACGGTGCCCACGTTTAACCGCACAGGTCCGCGGCAGCTGGACAAAAGTGGGTCACTGGTGAGGCAGGCCAGAGAAAGGATAAAAGGGGGTCCTGTGCCATGCTCCTGAACTGCCTGGGAGTTGACCGAGCCCCACACCTGGTGGACGCAGCACGGCTCGGGCAGTCATTGACAGCTGAAGTGACTTGGATATTAACCGTGAGTAAAGACGCTGGACTGCAGTACGTTGTCTGTGTGCTTTTTCGCTCCTCCGGCACTACCGGTACTGGGACTCTCACTACCATCACTCCCACCATCCACTACACTGCCCTGGGGCTGCACTCTTCCCGTGGGGAGTCACATCACCTCAGCTGCACCCATCATCAGCCCCAGCGGTCTTCAAGCAGCGGCGGTTCCTAATAACCGCAAATCCACGGGTGGCGTAGTCGGACATTATCTAAGCACGTAGCAGACTACCATTGGCCTGACCACCCTGAGCCGCGGGACCGGGCCGCCACCACTACTACCCCCAACGTCTCCCTATCGCCCGGTTCCGCGTGCCCCACGGCCCAGGGGGCGAGTCACTGGCATCGGTGGATCTATTTTTGATTAGTCGGCCTGGTGCGACATCACATGTACATCACACTCCAACAATGATGTGGTGCCAGGCCGGAGGAGCCGAAGATGCCGTTAGGCAAGAGGCGGTTCTCAGGGCGCCCTTAGAGCAGACACAGATTACTGACCTGGCCAATTGATTGGGTCCTGCAAATCAATTCGCACCAATTCTATTATTACACTATTCTATCCAACAGGACAATGATCCCAAAAGTCCACCAAGGCATGGTTTCAGAAGAAGTCTTGGAAGATTCTGAGGTAGCTGTCACAGTCGCCTGACTTGAAACCCATAGAAATTTTTGATGGGATTTGAAGAAGGCGGTTGCAACATGGAAAGCCAAGAAAATTAGTGACCTGTAGACCATGATGAATGGGTTATGATTCACCAAGAATGCTACCAGAAGCTATGTCTGGCTGGGTATCACCATTGCAATTCTACAAAGTAGAGTTAGCAGCGTGGTGGTGTAACACAGCGTGGAGCAGTAGCCGTGGGCGAGGCACTCGTCTCCAGCGCCCCGGCACATTACATGAAAGTGAAGGTCCTGGCTGGGTGTGTGGATTTATGCTGTGAGATCCTTACACCCATGCAGGCCAAATGTAGCTAATGTTGCTGGTTTTCCAGGACTAGATGTTTCACAGTTCAATGAGAGAGGCCATCATTAGAAAGTAAACTCTACTGAACGGCAACTTAATCAGGGTTATAAACAAGGGATAGCGGGTACAAAGTCTTAAAGACGTTTCCTTTACTGTATGAAGCAATTTCCACACAGTATCATTCCTCTGTAGTATACTCCAGGGCTTTCTATATCTGCTGTTTCTCCCTACTTCGCCACAACCCAGCTTTAACGCAGCGGTCCTGGTTAACAAGCCTCCACTACTTGTTCAGCAGTTCCGTATCCTATTTCTTCCACTGCTGTGGCCCTGGAGCTCCTGCTCGGGACCCTTCATTAGTCCCAGTCTCAAAGTCCCGTTAAGGACATTTCTTTCTGCGTTACAAGCCCAAGGTCTCATGGCTAGGCGTCCACTCCAAGGACCCGTCTCCGGGAGGCCACTCTGTCTCATCAGTCACTTTTCCTCAGGATCTCACTCTCCTTTCCCTTCAGTCTCCTCTCATTCAGGGTCCCTCTCCAATGCAGCACTGCTCACTATGGACCTTTTAGTCCGCTCACTTTGTAATCTCGATCCTATCTGACTTCCTAGCAGTAGTCACTTTCCCTTATACTAGCCCCTTCTACTGTGGCCTAGTCCCAACTTTTAACTCTAACTTACGCTATGGTCAATTATATACACTACCAACATCATTAACATATTTATCGCTTTACACTATTCATATTACATCACAATACTATTAACACTTATCACATTACACAATATTTTCAAGATCCAGGACACAATTCACATGACATAATACAAAATGAATTTGTTTCTTCAAAGAGGAAACGCGGACAGCCTGTCCAAGGAGTTTGTATCTTCTCCCCATGTTTGTGTGGGTTTCCTTCGGGTCCGGTTTCTTCCCACACTCTAAAGACATACTGATAGGGAATCTAGATTGTGAGCTCCAATGGGGACAGTCATGATAATATCTGTAAAGTGCTGTGGAATATGATGGAGCTATAAAAGAAAGTAAAATAAATAAGTAATAAGGATGTTTGTCAAAAAGGAGATGAATAATTCTGAGACTGCAATAGTCATTAAAAATCATCTTTTTTGATGAATTTGGAGAGACCACTTGTTATATTAGTTGTGTTGAGCTATGTAAATAGTGTTTGTTTCATTTGTTTGTTTCCCACAAACAGCAGAAAGTTTGTACATTTTTACTAATAAACCTAATATGCAGTGGTGATTAAATCATTTTGATTGCAACTGTGTACATACTTCCAAAATACAGTACTTTGTAGAAATGCAGGAAAATAGTGGTCGTTTATTTGTTATGTTTTTTCCTCCCACAGATTCCTGGCCCCCATTGTGTCTCATTCTTGGCCCCCATTGTGTCTCATTCTTCCACCCATTGTGTATCCATCCTGGTCCCCAGGCCCGATATGATGTCCCATCCTGGTCCCCAGGCCCCATATGATATCCCATCCTGGTTCCCAGGGCCCATATGATGTCCCATCCTGGCCCTCGGGCCCCATATGATGTCCCATCCTGGCCCTCGGGCCCCATATGATGTCCCATCCTGGCCCCCAGGCCCTATATGATGTCCCATCCTGGTCCCCAGTTCCCATATGAAGTCCCATCCTGGCCCCATGTGATGTCCCATCCTGGCCCCCAGGCCCCATATGATGTCCCAAACTGGCCAATATGCCCCATATGATGTACCATCCTGGTCCCATCAAAAAATAAAAAAATGCTTTTCCATACCACGGACCCGTTGCGTCCTCTTCCTTATCCATTTGAGGCGTTGCCACGCTGCCGCATGGCTGTGACTTAATTCGCCGGCAATGTGCGCACCGATGTCAGCTGCTAGCCTCCAGGTGGTTGGCAGCTGGTAACTGTTGCTGTCAGGGTCAGCTATAGGTTTTCGTGGGCCCCAGGTGAAAGTCTCAATGGGCCCCTTTAACACATACCACGATTAATGATGCACAGATAAGAAATAAAGGTATAGTACAATGCCAAAGATTTAACTTACTACTTACATCAGGAGTGATATCTATTGTAAATTCTACAATGACTCAGAAACTGGCGAATCCTTGCAGCGCACACTATGTGCACTACATTTTAGACCGAACAGTATAGTCTTCTGTACAGAATTGTGGGCACTACATAGTCTTCTGTACAGAATTGTGGGCACCACATAATCTTCTGTACAGAATTGTGGGCACCACATAGTCTTTCGCACAGAATTGTGGCCACCACATAGTCCCCCGCACCGAATTATGGCCACCACATAGTCCCCCGCACCCAATTGTGGCCACCACATAGTCCCCCTCACCAAATTGTGGCCACCACATAGTCCCCCTCACCAAATTGTGGCCACCACATAGTCCCCTGCATCGAATTGTGGCCACCACATAGTCCTCCATATAGAACCTCCGTACAGAATTGTGGGCACCACATAGTCCCCCGTACAGAATTGCGGGCACCACATAGTCCCCCGTACAGAATTGCGGGCACCACATAGTCCCCCGTACAGAATTGCGGGCACCACATAGTCCCCCATACAGAATTGTGTGCACCACATAGTCCCCTGTACTGAATTGTGCGCACCACATAGTCTCCCGAACAGAATTGTGGGCACCACATAGTCCTCCGGACAGAATTGTGGGCACCACATAGTCCTCCGGACAGAATTGTGGGCACCACATAGATAGTCCTCCGGACAGAATTGTGGGCACCACACAGTCCTCCGGACAGAATTGTGGGCACCACATAGTCCTCCGTTCTGAATTGTGGGCACCACATAGTCCTCCGTACAGAATTGTGGGCAACACATTGTCCTCCGGACAGAATTGTGGGCACCACATTGTCCTCCGGACAGAATTGTGGGCACCACATTGTCCTCCGGACAGAATTGTGGGCACCACATTGTCCACCGGACAGAATTGTGGGCACCACATAGTCCTCCGGACAGAATTGTGGGCTCTACATAGTCCTCTGGACAGAATTGTGGGCTCTACATAGTCCTCTGGACAGAATTGTGGGCTCCACATAGTCCCCCGCACCCAATTGTGGCCACCACATAGTCCCCCTCACCAAATTGTGGCCACCACATAGTCCCCCTCACCAAATTGTGGCCACCACATAGTCCCCTGCATCGAATTGTGGCCACCACATAGTCCTCCATATAGAACCTCCGTACAGAATTGTGGGCACCACATAGTCCCCCGTACAGAATTGCGGGCACCACATAGTCCCCCGTACAGAATTGCGGGGACCACATAGTCCCCCGTACAGAATTGCGGGCACCACATAGTCCCCCATACAGAATTGTGTGCACCACATAGTCCCCTGTACTGAATTGTGCGCACCACATAGTCTCCCGAACAGAATTGTGGGCACCACATAGTCCTCCGGACAGAATTGTGGGCACCACATAGTCCTCCGGACAGAATTGTGGGCACCACATAGTCCTCCGGACAGAATTGTGGGCACCACACAGTCCTCCGGACAGAATTGTGCGCACCACATAGTCCTCCGTTCTGAATTGTGGGCACCACATAGTCCTCCGTACAGAATTGTGGGCAACACATTGTCCTCCGGACAGAATTGTGGGCACCACATTGTCCTCCGGACAGAATTGTGGGCACCACATTGTCCTCCGGACAGAATTGTGGGCACCACATTGTCCACCGGACAGAATTGTGGGCACCACATAGTCCTCTGGACAGAATTGTGGGCTCTACATAGTCCTCTGGACAGAATTGTGGGCACCACATAGTCCTCCGTACAATATTACGGGCCCCATATATTGTGCCATACAGTATTACGGTTCCATACAGTATTACGGGCTCCATATAGTGCTCCATACAGTATATAATGGCCCCATATATTTCTGCATACAGTATAATTGCCCCATATATTGCTCTGACGCGCCCCCTGGACCAGTGTTGTTTGGGGGATACCCGGATCCGGATCAGATGGGGGTTGTAGTCTCCGAGTGGCGGTGACCCGGTCCGTGCCCAGGGTGTCAAGCTCAGTGTGTGGCAGTCCTACAGATGTTACTGAATGTTCTTTAGTGTCGACTACGCCACCCGTTGAATTGCGGTCAATACGGCCGCCGCTGCAGCAGGGTCCACTGAGGCTGGTGATGTGTGTGCAGCTTAGGTAGTATAACCCCCAACGGGAGGGGTATAGCCTCAGGGGGTCAGGTGTAGAGGATGGTGGTTGTGGAGGTGCAGGGAGGATGGTAATGAGACTCGGAGTCGGGCTGTGCAGTTCAGGGTCTTTACTTACTGCTGTTGTTCTGGTCACTCCGGCCTTGAGTGACCGCCCGAGCCGTGCTGCGTCCACCAGGTCCTGGACTCGGCCAACTCCCAAGTAATTCTGGAGCGTGATCCTGAGCTCCCTTTCTGACGTTCCTTCTCTCTCTGGCCTTCCCCACCAGGGATCCACCTAAGTCCGGCTCCCTCGGGCCTCTTGTTGGTAAACCCTTGTCTCTGGGTTCCCTGACCCTATTCCTGGTCTGCCTTCCGGGTGGATTTAGTGGGTGGTCGTGGCAGATCCTGCCCACGACCTCCGGTCTCTGGCTGAGGATTAGTGCCCTCCACCAGCTTGGGATCCGGTACCCTTGTGCCAACTCTTCACCCGCTGATCTAATCCTGGGTTCTTGGAGTTCTCTCTTCTCCCCCTCTGGGTCCTTCTTTCTCCTCTCTCTCTCTGGGCCTTGGAGCTGCTCTTCTCCTCTGCTCTCTTCCTCTGACTGACTGACCAAACCTCTACAAAGACCCTGATCTAAGATGGTTCCCCCCTTATATACTCCCTCTATGTGTGAGCTCAGGTGACCAGCACCCAATGAGCTCCTAGCACTACCCAGACTGCTCCCCCTATCTGCCCCTACACTACTGGGATGTTCCACCCCCCTCCCACTCCAGCCAGGGACAGACACTGTCGTACCTGCACATTTCTCTAGTGGGAGTACCATTGGTCTGTCCCCCGGAAATGGGATGTGTGTAGTGCATGCAGCCTACTGAGCTCAGTTCCACACTCCATCCTTACCCGGGAGTGGAATACCACACCTCTGGCTTGAGGTGTAATACCCCTGTAGCAGCCGAATCCTCAGGGTGCTACAGCTCCATACAGTATATAATGGGCCCCATATATTGCTCCATACAGAATAATGGCCCTATATATTGCTGGCCCCATGTATTGCTCCATACAGTATATAATGGCCACATATATTGTTCCATACAGTATAATGTCCCCATATAATGCTCCATACAGTATAATGCCCTATATGTTGCTCTATACAGTATAAAATGACCCCATATATTGCTCCATACAGTATACAATGACCCCATATATTGCTCCATACAGTATACAATGACCCCATATATTGCCCCATACAGTATACAATTGCCCATACAGTATAATGGGCCCCATGTCGTGCTCCATACATAAAAAAAATAAAATATTTACCACTCCTCGTTGCCCGCTGGCCGCTGCTCCAGTCTCCTCAGTGTCTTCTGGCTCTCTGTACTGCTCAGCACAGAGGGTGCGCTGTAGTGACGTCATTGCACCCTCTGCCCTGAGACGTCAGCGTCAGAAGACTCTGAAAAGAATAGACCAGAGCAGCGGTTAACGGGAAGATTTGAGCATTTCCGAGGACGCACGTTCAGTTACTGAGCGAATGACCATATCCCCTCCCCTGGGCCCCCCTCCTCACTGGGGCTCCATACACTAGTAAGGGCAGTAATGCCCTGATGGCGGCCCTGGAATCGGATGATGGACCGGTCTTCTAGTCAGATGCTGCTCCATTCGCAGTCATTATACAGTTGTGTTTAAAAGTTTACATAGCCCTTCAGAATTTTTACTTTCTTGGCCTTGTTTCAGAGAATATGAATGATAACAAAAAATCTTTTTCTCTACTCATAGTTATTGGTTGGGGGAAGCCATTTATTGTCAAACTACTATGATTTTTCTTTTTAAATTTTAATGACAACCAAAAACATCCAAATGACCCTGATCAATAGTTCACATACCCCACTTCTTAATAACGTGTATTGCCCCTCTAACATCAATGACAGCTTGAAGTCTTTTGTGGTAGTTGTTGATGAGGTTCTTTATTTTCTCAGATGGTAAAAAGCCTCCAGTTCCTGTAAATTCCTGGGCTGTCTAGCATGAACTGCACGCTTGAGATCTCCCCAGAGTGGCTCAATGATATTTACGTCAGGAGACTGGGATGGCCACACCAGAACCTTCACTTTGTTCTGCTGTAGCCAATGACAGATCGACTTGGCCTTGTGTTTTGGATCTTTGTCATGTTGGAACACCGCTAGTTTTTAGACAGTCCTGAATTTCAGCTGATGTTATTTGTGGGTTTTTCTTTGCATCCCGAACAATTTTCCTGGCCGAAATCTTTGTTGGTCTACCTGACCGTGGTTTGGTTTTCACAGAGCCCCTTATTTTCCATTTGTTAATCACAGTCTGAACGCTGCTGACTGACATTATCAGACTGACATTATCAATTCCATGGATATTTTTTTGTATACTTTTCCTGTGTTATACAGTTCAACTACCTTTTCCCATAGATCCGTTGACAATTCTTTTGCTTTCCCCATGACTCACAATTCAGAAATGTCAGTAGCTGGATGAAAAATGCAAGAGTCTGTCTGGATCCCAGAAACTCACTTAGCTTTTATGCACAAACACTGATTACAAGCAAACAGGTCACAGGTGAGGATGTTACCTTTAGTAGCTATTCAAACCTATTTGTGTCAAATTCTGTGCATGTTATCAGGCCAAAATCACCAGGGTATGTAAACTTTTGATCGGGGTCATTTGGATGTTTTTGGTTGTCATTAAGATTTAAAAAGAGAAAACACAGTATTTTGACAATAAATGGCTTCACCCAACCAATAACCATGAGTGGAGAAAAAGGTTTTTTGTTATCATTCATATTCTCTGAAACAAGGCCAAGAAAGGAAAAATTCTGCCGTGATATGTAAACTTTTGAGCACAACTGTATATCTAACAAGAGAGGACTCTATGTAAAAGAGAAATCACTGTGATTAACAAAAATAACAAGAATACGCTATGTAAGGGGCGGTATGTAACAAGACATACTACGCCCCCACCATGGTGCATGACGTCATTGCCATGTGCCCCCAGTTACCGGCACGCAGATGTCAGCTGCCGACTCCTGATTGGCTGCCCGCATGTATTGCAGTGAAGAGCTCTGGTGGGTCCCCTGCGGCACATTACATTACATTTCAGCTGCATGTGCATCCAGGCCCCTCCACCTCTGGGCCCCCGGCTGCACCGGCGATATTTCCACCACTGGTGCAGTGAGTATCTGGGATCCCTAACATCACAGCTGAGCCTAGAGCACATGCAATGCCGTCCCTGGTACGCCATACTATGTATATTACTTACCGTACATCAGCAACTGGGTGAGCAATGTTTACTTACAACACAAGTGTTCTCACATTATCGTTGGTGCAATTAAGGTATTTTTTTGTATTATATGCACACTACTTGTGATCTGGCACAGAATAAAAATACATTTTTGTTATTTCATTATGACATATGAGGAGATTACACACATGTGCACTATGCTTTCCTGATGTATATTAATCACTGATTATGGCGTGTAACCTATATATACCTTGTTTCTGCACTGTGAATGCTGATGGCTCACAGCTGAAAGAGATTAAACGTCGCACATACATGGTTGAGAAAAAAACATTTTTTTTACCATCATGTCTGGGGTGCTGACATTTTTTGCTGTATATCACTATAAATATGTATCTAAATCAATCTCTAATCATATGGTTACTATTTTTTTTATATGTAAAGCAATAACTGCACACCTGTCCTCATATATGAAATGTATATCTACAGACTCGAGCCAACCGATCACAGGATCTATTGTAGTCGGACCAAGGTCCTGCAAACTTCTTCAGCTGGTATTGGGACACAAGCATCCTGGATGTATGTGGCATTTACAAGGACACACTATTTCTTGACAGACCCAATAACTTTGAATGACCCTGATCTGATAACCATGGAGTCGTATGGATCTTTTTATTTGGCTCTACATTACACTGTATTATATACTGATGCTGGATATGTAGCACCCTGAGGATTCGGCTGCTACAGGAGTATTGCACCTCAACCCAGAGGTGTGATATTCCACTCCCGGGCAAGGATGGAGTGTGGAACTGAGCTCGGTAGGCTGCATGCACTACACACATCCCATTTCCGAGTAGCAGACCGACGGTACTCCCACTTAGAAATGTGCAGGTACGACCGAGTCTGTTCCTGGCTGGAGTGGGAGGGGGGTGGTACATCCCATGTAGTGTAGGGGCAGATAGGGGGAGCAGCCTGGGTAAAGATAGGAGCTCATTGGGTGCTGGTCACCTGAGCTCACACATAGAGGGTGTATATAAGGTGGGCACCAACTAAGATCAGGGTCAGATGCAGAGGATCAGATGCAGAGAGTCAGTCAGCTGCAGAGAACAAGTCAGGAGCAGAGGAGAGAAGAAAGACCAAGACCCAGAGTGAGAGAGGAGAAAAGAGAGAGACCCAGAGCACAGAAGAGAAGGACTCTGAGAACCCAACTAAAAGCACCGGGTGAAGAGTCGGCATCAGGGTACCGGAACCAAAGCTGGTGGGGGTAAAAACATTCCCCAGCCAGAGACCGGAGACCGTGGGCAGCGTCTGCCACGGTCACCCATCACATCCACCCCGAAGGCACACCACATGAAGGGTCAGGGAACCCAGGGCCAAGGGTGTCCCAACAGAAGGCCCGAGGGAGCTGGACCTAGGTGGATTACTGGTGGGGACGGCCAGAGTACGGGACAGAAAGAGAGCTCAGGGCCACGCTCCGGACTTGTTTGGGGGTTGGCTGTATCCAGGACCTGGTGGACGCAGCACGGCTCGGGTGGTCACTAGCAGCTGGAGTGACCAGTACAACATCTGCAGTAAGTAAACACCCTTAACTGCACAACCCGACTCTGTCTTCACTGCCGTCTGCACTACACCACCACAACCCCCATCCTCTGCGCCTGTCCCCTCTGAGGCTATACCCCTCCCGTTGGGGGTTATCCCACCAAGCTGCGCACCCACCATCAGCCTCAGCGGACCCTGCTGCAGCGGCGGCCACAGTGACCGCATCACAACGGGTGGCGTAGTCGACACAAAAGAACTCTTAATAACATCTGTAGGACTGCCACATAACACTGAGCTTGACGCCCTGGGCACGGGGCCGGGTCACAGCCGCTCGGAGACTACAACCCCCCATCTGATCCGGTGCCGGGTATTCCCCTCAAAAAGGAATATGTCCCAGGGGGCGCGTCAACTTTGGCGTAGTCGGCAGGATTACGTGCCCGCAACACCCGGGTACTGCGTGCCTGAAGAAAAGCGCAAGTTTACCTCAGAAAGAAGTCTCCCGCCGGTTCCGGAGGGTCCACGCCATCGGACTCCATCACCAGTCGTTTCCCGCCGATTGTCCGCCATTTCCAACTTGTTCCCGCCATCTGCAGAGTTTCCCGCCACTGGGCGACGCTTCCCGCCAAAACCGCAGATTTCCCGCCTTGGAAGAGCAGCGGACGCCATTATGGGCGTGCCAAAGGAGGGCAAGAGGCCACCTCCCATCGTGGGCCAGGACAGAAAATGGCGCCAAAAGTGGAAACCGCCCCCACCAACAGAGACTGTGATGCTGGAGGTGTCTGTCAGCGTGAAAGAACTACCCCTGGAGCTGACAGTCACCGAGTTGCCCCGGGACCGCCCTCGAAGTGGGAGGAGACGAAAGAAGAGAGCAAAGATGGGTGCCGCCTGGAGCAGTCTGGAGCGAGCGCACCCGGAGACAAGAAGTCTGGAGAGGAGTAGCAGAGAAGCTCACCCGGAGATGTCCAGAGAGCAGAGCAGCACCGGCCCGCTGGCCAGGAGCCTGCTGGAAGAAGAGCAGAGCAGCACCGACCCGTTGGTCAGGAGCCTGCTGGACACCACGACCCCACTAGGCCTAGTGGAGGTCCTTGCACAGCTCCCCCGAGACCGGGAGTGTGCGCAGACAGCCCTGGAGGGCCTCGCACGGAGGATGGCCCGGGTACAGCGCGAGATATTGGCGGAATGGAGCCGGGAGATGGCCCAGCAAGCTGAAACCAAGACGCAAGCTGAAACCAAGACCCGGAGCACGCCAGCCGAGATGAGGAAGGAGACCGCCTCTGAGGATGGCGCGGGAGGACCCAAGGCCGGAGACGGCGCCGAGGAGGGAGCCGAACGCAGGGAGGCAGGTAAAGGGGACGCCTATACCCCAAGCCGAGACACCGCTTACCTGCCCCAGCTCCCCGTCGCAGAGCCCGAAAGTCCCCCTGCTGTGCCCGAAAACGCCATGTCACCGACGCAGACTAGGCCCCAACCGGAAGCCGCCGCCGCGACCCCTGTGACGTCACACGCCTCGACCCCGAGCGTGACCAAGCAGGAAGTACCACCAGCCTGGTCGCAGGGCCTAGAATTCCCGGGCGCCGCAACACCAACAGCGCCCCCTACCTCTGCGGAGCCTCCGGCCTGGCCGCAAGGCCAGGTAGCCCAGGGCGCCGCCGTATTAACGGTGCCCTTCACCTTCCAGGTGCCCCAGGCCTGGCCGCAAGGCCTGGGCAACCCGGGCGCCACCACCACCGCGCCCGCACCCGTGAAACCAAGGGTGCCGCGTCTGGGAGAGGACTTGTTTGCCCAGCACACGTGGCCGGACGGGCAGCCTTTCATCTGGCCCCAGAAGTATTACGAACTGGAGCACCAGAGGAGGGTTGGGGCCATGTGTGCACCCCTGATTCCGGCTCCGAAGCCCGTAATAAGGATCTCGCCCCCGCTAGCGGAAGCGCAGTTTGAGTGGGACCCCACCGGAGAAGATCTAATGGGGTTCACTCAGGAAACCAGGGCGGCTGCAGCGGAGCGTGCTGAGTGCTGCCGCCAACAGCTCGAGGAGTTTGCGAGGGAGCGGAGAGAGAGGCGGGTCCGGGAACAGCAAGCTCAAGTGAGGAGCGCGGAGCAGAAGAGCCGGGCCAGGAGGGACCCCCGTGCAGCGCATTGTCCCCGCACCATCGGGACAGTGATAAAGTTCAACCAGCAGCACGGGTGGGGCTTCATTAGAGACAACAACACCCCCGGCGACGTCTTTGTCACGCGCAGAGACGTGGAGTCCCATCTGCCGGAGGGGCACAGAGGTCGTGACCTCTACATCGGAGACGAGGTCACCTTCACCCGGCACAAGTGTGCCAAAGGACCTTACGCCCTCCACGTACACCGCCTGACGGAGGAGGAGTTGCGGTGCGAGGAGGAGGAGCAAGAGGACCCGGACGGGTCTGAAGTTACCACCAGCAAAAAGCAAAGAGCAGGAGGAAGACGCCGTTGAGTGCGGCAGAGCAGTAGCTGTAAATAGTTACCCAATCGGGGTATAAAGAAACTGAAACTGTTGTTGCTACATATATATAGTCCCCGTTGGGACCAGCTGAGTGAACTGTTTACCCGTTAACCCCTTAATCCCACAGGCTGAGGACTGTGAGCAGCCATTCCCTTCCCTCTACCTGGCCGAGGACTGAGAGCGGCCAACTTCCCCTGTATATAGTTGCGCTTCCTAAAGCGCCCCCTACCGGTTTTATAGAAAACCAGTTTTTCTAAGAGACTGTCGCACTTTTCCCGGACACACGTTGCACAGTGTCCGGAGGAGGAACCTGAAACAAGAGACGACGAGAATGTTTATATGAAAAGTTTTATATATATAATGTTTTATATGTTTTATTATGTTTATATGAAAAAAAAAATTTTTGTATGTTTTGGTGTTTTTGTCTTTACAGCCCGAGGACGTGCTGTGGTTTACCAGGGGGGAATGTAGCACCCTGAGGATTCGGCTGCTACAGGAGTATTGCACCTCAACCCAGAGGTGTGATATTCCACTCCCGGGCAAGGATGGAGTGTGGAACTGAGCTCGGTAGGCTGCATGCACTACACACATCCCATTTCCGAGGAGCAGACCGACGGTACTCCCACTTAGAAATGTGCAGGTACGACCGAGTCTGTTCCTGGCTGGAGTGGGAGGGGGGTGGTACATCCCATGTAGTGTAGGGGCAGATAGGGGGAGCAGCCTGGGTAAAGATAGGAGCTCATTGGGTGCTGGTCACCTGAGCTCACACATAGAGGGTGTATATAAGGTGGGCACCAACTAAGATCAGGGTCAGATGCAGAGGATCAGATGCAGAGAGTCAGTCAGCTGCAGAGAACAAGTCAGGAGCAGAGGAGAGAAGAAAGACCAAGACCCAGAGTGAGAGAGGAGAAAAGAGAGAGACCCAGAGCACAGAAGAGAAAAAACTTTTTGACAGTTAGGGTGATTAATGAGTGGAACAGGCTGCCACGAGAGGTGGTGAGTTCCCCTTCAATGGACGTCTTCAAACAGAGGCTGGACAGACATCTGTCTGAGATGATCTAGTGAATCCTGCTTTGAGCAGGGGGTTGGACCAGATGACCCAGGAGGTCCCTTCCAACTCTACCATTCTATGATTCTATGATTCTATGACTCTGAGAACCCAACTAAAAGCACCGGGTGAAGAGTCGGCATCAGGGTACCGGAACCAAAGCTGGTGGGGGTAAAAACATTCCCCAGCCAGAGACCGGAGACCGTGGGCAGCGTCTGCCACGGTCACCCATCACATCCACCCCGAAGGCACACCACATGAAGGGTCAGG
Source organism: Phyllobates terribilis (assembly GCF_046119375.1). Classification (NCBI taxonomy): domain Eukaryota; kingdom Metazoa; phylum Chordata; class Amphibia; order Anura; family Dendrobatidae; genus Phyllobates; species Phyllobates terribilis. The sequence goes on from NW_027362797.1 coordinate 3,511,062, forward strand.
GAACCCAGGGCCAAGGGTGTCCCAACAGAAGGCCCGAGGGAGCTGGACCTAGGTGGATTACTGGTGGGGACGGCCAGAGTACGGGACAGAAAGAGAGCTCAGGGCCACGCTCCGGACTTGTTTGGGGGTTGGCTGGATCCAGGACCTGGTGGACGCAGCATGGCTCGGGTGGTCACTAGCAGCTGGAGTGACCAGTACAACATCTGCAGTAAGTAAACACCCTTAACTGCACAACCCGACTCTGTCTTCACTGCCGTCTGCACTACACCACCACAACCCCCATCCTCTGCACCTGTCCCCTCTGAGGCTATACCCCTCCCGTTGGGGGTTATCCCACCAAGCTGCGCACCCACCATCAGCCTCAGCGGACCCTGCTGCAGCGGCGGCCACAGTGACCGCATCACAACGGGTGGCGTAGTCGACACAAAAGAACTCTTAATAACATCTGTAGGACTGCCACATAACACTGAGCTTGACGCCCTGGGCACGGGGCCGGGTCACAGCCGCTCGGAGACTACAACCCCCCATCTGATCCGGTGCCGGGTATTCCCCTCAAAAAGGAATATGTCCCAGGGGGCGCGTCAGATACACAGTGACTTTGGCCATGGCACAGGTTGTGTAGCACAAAATCATTGTAACTGCTGCTACATTACATAGGAGTAGAAAAAAGTGAATAGGGTCCAATACATTACGTTCCCTAGGTACCGTGACAAGCAATTGAAAAAAAACGTAACTTTGCACATTACAGCAGGGGTCACAATGTTCAGGCCTGGTGTCAGAACTCAGCACCCGGGCAAGTACTGGGGCCCTGAGCAGGTGGGGGGGCCCACTCGCTGTCGGGCATGCCGGCTCGCTATGGGACCCACTCCCCTGCTTGCTCAGGGCCCCGGCACAATAATTACCTCTCCCCATGCCTCAGCAGCAGGTCCTGCATCTTTCGCGGCTGCTGCACTGTGACGTCTCAGGTCAGAGGGCGCGATGACGTCTTTCCACCGCACCCTCTCTTGAGCAGTCACAGCACAGAGCGGGAAGACGGCAACATGGCTGAAGAGTCCAGAGCAGCGGCAGCAGGTGAGGAGAAGTGAGGTGAGTATTTGATTTTTTTTTAATGTATGGAGGCATGGGGCATTATATGGGGGGGATGTGACATCCTGCATGGGGCTCTATATGGGGGGGTGTCATCCTGCATGGGTCACTATATGGGGGGGTGTCATCCTGCATGAGGCATTATTTTGGGGGGGTGACATCCTTCATGGGGCATTATATGGGGGGGGTGACATCCTGCATGGGGCATTATATGGGGGAACAACTTGCATGGGGCATTATGTGGGGGACACAGCCTGCATGGGGCATTATGTGGGGGACACAGCCTGCATGGGGCATTATGTGGGGGTACAGCCTGCATGGGGTATAATGTGGGGGCATAGCCTGCATTGAGCATTATATGGGGGCCAGTATCCTGTATGGAGCATTATATGGGAGCCAGTATCCTGTATGGAGCGTTATATGGGGGCCAGTATCCTGTATGGAGCGTTATATGAGGGCCAGTATACTGTATGGAGCGTTATATGGGGGCCAGTATCCTGTATGGTGCGTTATATGGGGGCCAGTATCCTGTATGGAGCATTTTATGGGGGCCAGTATTCTGCTTGGAGCGTTATATGGGGACCAATATTCCGCATGGAGCATTTTATGAGGTCCATTATTCTGCACGGAGCATTTTATGGGGTCCATTATTCTCTATGGAGCATTATATGGGGTCTATTATTCTGTATGGAGCAATATATGGGGTCCATAATACTGTATAGAGGACTATGTGGTGCCCATAATACTGTATGGAGGACTACACTATCCAGTCTGCACTGTGCGCTGCAAGGATTCGCCGATTTCTGTGCTATTTTAGAATTTACAATAGACATCGCTCATGTTATGTAAGAAGTGAAATCTTTGGCATTGTACTATATATATATATATTTCTCTGCGTTTTCTGTGAATCATGAATCGTGGTATGTATTAAAGGGGCCCACTGAGACTCTTTGGCCCAGGGCCCACAAAAACCTGGAACCGGCCCTGACAATGTGATCCTACTCACTAGTATCATCCAGCCTCATATAAGCAGAGGGTAGTGCTGGATACTTGGGCCAGGCAGTTCTAGCTCTGCCTGTGAGTTTAGAAAAGCAAAGGGAGTTGCCTAGTCTGGAGAGCAGCATGTAAACAAACTGGGTGCAGGCAATGAATTAAAATTCAGGACAAACAAAAGTTAGAAACCAAAAATTTTTATAGGGATATTATAAATTACAATAGAGCACAGATAATCTTAAAAATTGGATTTTAGGGTCGGGCAACCTCTTTAAATTGATGCCAGATGGAATTTTGCTGTTTTTTGTTGCCAGATGGTATTAGCTGGTTGTTGCTGTTGCCAGATGGTATTAGCTGGTTGTTGTTGTTGCCAGATGGTATTAGCTGGTTGTTGTTGTTGCCAGATGGTATTAGCTTTTTGTTGTTGTTGCCAGATGGTATTAGCTGGTTGTTGTTGTTGCCAGATGGTATTAGCTGGTTGTTGTTGTTGCCAGATAGTATTAGCTGGTTGTTGTTGTTGCCAGATGGTATTAGCTGGATGTTGTTTTTGTTGCCAGATGGTATTAGCTAGTTGTTGTTGCCAGATGGTATTAGCTGGTTGTTGTTGCCAGATGGTATTAGCTGGATGTTGTTCTTGTTGCCAGATGGTATTAGTTGGTTGTTGTTGCCAGTTGGAATTAACTGATTGTTGTTGTTGCCAGATGGTATTGGCTGGTGGTGGTGCTTGTTGGAGGATGTTATTAGCTGGTGGTGGTACTTGTTGCTGGATGGTATTGGCTGGTGATGGTGCTTGCTGCCGGATGGTATTGGCTGGTGGTGGTGTTTGTTGCCGGATGGTATTGGCTGGTGGTGGTGCTTGCTGCCGGATGGTATTGGATGGTGGTGGTACTTGTTGCCGCATGTTATTGGCTGGTGGTGGTGCTTGTTGCCGGATGGTATTGGCTGGTGGTGTTGCTTGCCGCCGGATGGTATTGGCTAGTGATGGTGGTGGTTGCCAGATGCTATTGGCTGGTAGTTGTTGTTGCTAGATGGAGGTTTCTTTGCTATATATAGTGGAAATATAACAAATAATGTTAAAGCACATTTCATTCACAAGATATTGATGAGCTATTCGCAGGACCTATCCCCAAAGATCAGCTATTCTAAGACCGGATATGCATTGTCTGGTGATAATCGCTATACTTTGACTGGGACTATCACGTTGGAACTCTATTCAGTATGTTTATCTTAAGCCGGAGCTTATAATAGCTGATCAGTGGGGGTGCTGGATGTTGGACCACCCACTAATCTGATATTGATGATCTATACTAAGCATAGGTAATCAATATCTTGTGACATGACAAAACAACCCCTTTACGTAACAGATTAGCAATTCTTAACATCTTACCATCCTGGTTAATAATGAATAAAGTTACTGCATAATTTCCTTTAACTACAGGATGTAATTTAATGCCGAGACCATTCCTATACGCAATGGCTTAATGTTGCACGATTTTGCAGAAAAAAATAAGGAAATTGTAAGGTTAGTCTGTATATTTACTGTAATTATACAGATTTGGAGCTTTGTGTAAAACACTGTCATTGGGGAATAAGGTTTTAAATTCCCAAACACAAACAAAGAACAGAAGACATAGAAATCGGATTCCGAGTCCATATTGACTACCATGAATTATACCAGCTTGTAATAAGTTAGTAAAAATTTAGAATACTGAAAATTTAAATCTTAAAGCTAGAGGCAGCATATTACAGAAACACGAGTGTTAAGAAAAATATCCTCCATTTCCAGATCCCATGATATTGAGTACACTCGCTTACTCAACAAATATGTCCTGAAGACTCATGAAATATGAGGGGATCTCCTGATGTTCTGGGACAGTAGCACCATTCAAGTGAATAAAACTGCCATCAATTAACTCTTTACCGACATCCACTATAAATGTATCGTGCAAGTCGGTAGCGGGTGTAGGGGTGAGGCCGCCCCATACCCGACAGATAATGGCTGTGACACACAGTCAAAACCTACCTCTAACAGCCGAGATTGTCACCCTATTAAATGCCGCTGTTACACTCTGACAACGGCATTAATAGCGTGTTGGCATGGTGGTGCGTCATTATATGCGCCAATCAGCGCCTCTGTAACGTGATCGCAGGATGCCAATGAAGACCTCCATGCTCTGAGGTGTGGCTTCAAAAGAGAGTGTGGTTTTTACTATATGCAGTAATACTGTGGTATTACTGTGTATAGTGCAAGTGATCAGACTATCGCATGTTCAAGTCCCGTAAGTGGACTAACAAATACAGTAAAAAGTTTTTAAAAATATGAAATAAAAATAAAAAAGCATAAAAGTTTGAATCCATGCCTTTATCCCCCATTTAAAAATAAAGATAATAAAAAATAAACATCTATGGTATCGCTATATCCATAAGTGTCCAATCTATCAAAGCATAAAAATAATTAACCTGTTTGGTAAACACCTTAAACAGAAAAATACTCAAAATGACAAAATTGTGGTTTTTGTTTGCCGCAACACTGTAAGAAAGTTGTAAGAAGTGATGAAAATGTCATATCTATCAAAAAATGGTATCAATAAAAACGTTGTCTCACCCCCCAAAACAATAAGTCCTCACACAGCTCTATAGTCCGAAAAATGAAAACATTATTTGTTTTGGGAAATGGCGACACAATCCCCCCCAATTATTTTTCAAATATCTGATTTTGTTTTCACCACTAAAATAATGAAAAAACTACAAGTTTGGAATCGCCATAATCATACTGATGAGGAGAATCATATTGGCAGGTCATTTTTTTACCACACAATGTTTGCCGTAAAAACAATTCCAAAAAACAATGTTAGAATTAGTTTTTTTGCAATTTCTCTGTACTTGTTTTTTTTTCCCATTTTCCAGTACACTTTGTGGTAAAATAAATGGTCTCATTCAAAATTACAACTCATCCCGCAAAAAACAAGTCCTCACAAGAATATGTGGACAGGAAAAAAGAAAGTTATGACTCTTTAAAGAAGAGGGAGGGAAATAGAAAAATGGAAATTGTCCATGTCTGCAAGGGGTTAAACAAAACTATATATTGTAGGGATAGGACATGAACGCTATAGTCCGCGAGAAGCCTTTTAACTCTAGTAATTACATCCCTGACCTGTGCTCGGGCAGGAGGTATAACATATTTTTTAGACTATAGAACGCAAATTACTGTATTATAAAACACACCCCAGGTTTAGAGAACAGAAAATATTTACTAATAATTAACACTTCCTTTTTGGTGTAAAGAAGTGGAGGGGTCAATATCACTAACTTTAATGCACAAGGGTAGGATATTTAAGTGATGATCAGATCAGCTGTAATGTGTCTGGAAAGGTGCGGGCTCATCGCCATAGCCCGTACCAAAGCGGGAGACATGCCATGCACTGTACATATACGGCGCATGCCGTGAAAGGGTTAAGCATAATTTTGTTCTTGCTAAAAAAATACATCTAGTCCAGAAAATACAGTATATATGCTATATGAATTATAAAACAAATCACATAGAATGTGACTTCAGAAGTGCATATTAGTTTGTAAAACAAAACAATAAGTCTTGTCAGTGTAATTGTACTTGACTTGCAGAATAATGTTATCATGTAATATATACTGAACAGTGAATGCTGTGACTATAAATCCCAATAAGCAATGGTGAAATTACTGTTGATTTAATTTCATTCCCTAAAAAACTTACAAGTTTTTCAAAACTTTTTATGTATTTTATAAAAACTACTGACTGATTTGGAAACTGCTGCGCTTTTGCAAACTGCAGCATGTCACTTCTTTCAGCGTTTTTTCACCCATAGGAAACAATGGGTAAGTGCTGCATTTATTGTGCAAACACCTAAGGAAGTTACATCATGGTTTTTTTGGGCCACTAAACTCTATCAACATGCAGAAGAGACAAGAAAAACGCAGCAATAAAAATGCAGAAAAAAAATCAGGAAAACCTGCTTTTTGTAAGTATCTTCTTTACTGCCAAGAGAGCAGGTATTGCCTGTGGAAAAAAAGCAACAAAAACGCAACGTGTGCACATAGCCTAAACTAAAAATTGGTTGCATCACGAAGACTATGTGCACATAACATTTTTTTGAAGGTTTCTTTTTAAGAAAATCCTCTCCAAAATTCACCTCAAAAATTATTTCAGAAACTCTTGGAAAGCAATTCCAGTTCATTTCTATGGGAAATCCACTCTTTTTATATCAGGAGGATTTTTTTAGTTTTTTTTTTCTCTGAAGAGGTTTAGAAAAACAAATTGCATGTCATTTCTTTGAAGATGATCCAAAAGGAAACTTCTCCAAACATGGCAGTGTCCAATCAGAAGGCAGCAAAGAACGCATCAGGGAAAAAACTCCTCCAAAACCTCTTAAAAATCCGGCATATAAGATGCGTGATCAATAAATGGCCGCTATCTGTGCAGATATATACAGTAGAAAGGAATCATCTCTATCCTTATGTCATCTAGAAGGTTTGCTCAGTAATCTCTGCTCTTACATGATCAGGGTGGTGGTCTTCCCCTTTTCATCATTTTCGGTGGTTTTGCTTCTACAATACATAAAACATATATAATCTCATGTAAATGTGCAGGTAACAGTGCGGATTAGGATCAATATTCACAGTGAAAATATACCAATAAAATCATACTTTATTAGATATTCATTAAAAAGAGCAATACTTAAAACCAACACAGTGCAGGGCCGGGTAGTGATCCCTTATGGAAAACTACAAGTGTAACATCTAACGATGTGGGGTCCCAAACTGACCCTAATACATATCCTACCTAACCGTAGAGGTTGGCACCCTAGAAAACCCAGATGGCGTCACTGCTCAAAGACTGGCCCGAATTATCCCAATGGACCCAAACAATCTTTTGCATAGGGGAACAGGTCACAGTTGTTAAGTCAAATTACAGAAGGGGCATATCAGGACACAGGTAGAAATCCAAACAGTAGAGAGCAAGTTCTCATATATGGCATTAAAAGTGATTGTAGCCTAAAAGACAAAGCCCCAATCAGCGCTAAACATATTGTAACCAAATCACTCAACGCGTTTCCCAACTGGACAGCCCCATAAGCAAACAGAAGACCGCTTAGAATTTGTATAATTGGACCAAAATGGAGAAAATGGTATAAAATAATAATAGAGCCATTTCTCACATGATAAATCCTGCACTACCGCACTGAAGTTAGCGACTACCCATGTGACCGCTGCAGCTAATCACTGTCCTTGTGGGATTTCTCTTGTTCAGCCAATTTTTTATATATTGGAAAACCACATAAATGTGACTGGTATGGGTTATGGAAGGGATGAGAATAAACGATGTTGGCAATCACGCCATGGAGTGGCTACAGATGTTTGACCCCCATAACGCTGACCCTAAGTAATAGTAATAAGCAGAATTAACTTCAGCCTATTGGTTTAACCCTCCACAACAGTGAATGGTCTCTCATGTAGACCCTCGGGGAATGGAACCAAAATGATCGATATAGAAGAGTTTATATTCCATATGAATGATATATTCTAGTCATTATTACTCACTTTAGAAGTGTTTTTTACAAAGCAGGCCCTTTATTAGCAATTCCTGAGAAACCAGGTATGCTATTATTAAGCTGAGCCACTAGTCAGCCAGGTGGATCGCCTGTGGTGTAAAACAACTACTAGTGAGTGATAGAAAGCCCTGGACCCCCGAGTATGAGCAATAAATAGCTGGGTCACTACAAGCACTGTACTCCACCACTGGGTCAAGCGGAAACACTACCTTATATATCACGCTGGTCATATAGTATTATATTTCCAAAAATAACAAACATACTGGATGGTTTCAATGAATGAACTCTCCATACTATTTTCGGGAATAGATGGCCCGAAAAGTCTTTCTGTGATTTTGTGGATCCTTCTGTTGTAAAAGAAAAGTAGTGATAAATATTTCCCAGCAGCGAATGTATGACAGCGACCTCAGAGCCACAATAATGTGACATAGGTGACATATCGGAGAGATCGCACCACTCAGTGGCGCCCCCTGCAGTCACACTACACCCCATCTAATGACAGCTTCCTCTCCCTACAGCTTCTTTCATCAGCTCAGGATGATGGACGGTTAAGTAATGTGTTTTATTACTGGACCCTTTAGTTTTTGATACAGTCTAAGACCTGAATTTATCAAAACAATTTAACCAGAATTCTGGGATAAATTGTAAAATTTTAGTACAACTTGGAGTTGCGCAAATATTTAGCAGCTTTTGGCGTTTTGATATAATTTTCTCCCAAAATGTTGCATGCCACTCGTCAGATGCCCGATTGATGAAGAGGCAGACACCTCATCATGGGTCAGGAGCGTCTGACGCCACCACGTCCCTCATCAAGACCACAACGAAAATCACCGGTCTTTATGTATCCGCTTTCTTAATATAACTCCGATCCAGTTACTGTTTCTTAAAGTTAGAATTAGTCACGGAGCTGAGTAATGCGCCCACTGGGTGTACTTGGTGCGTAAGTTCAAAATCTACAATAAAAAAGTGACATTTTGGGTTTTCTTTTCAACTTTAATGTTACGAAGTAAAGAAGGGATGAGAATGATTTTAGGGAATTACTTTCTATTTCATCTGCACTCGTGTTTACATGTGAGGTCCATTTATAGGTTGAAATGAGATCTAGGTCCATCAAGTTCAACCTTTCTCCGCCAATTATACGTTTTTTCACTAAATTATCTACAACCCACAATGTTATGTGTTCTGAGGAAATCATACAGCCCTTTCTTGAAAGCTGTTATAGTGTCAGCCATTACTACCTCTTGTGGTCGGCATTCCACAGTCTTACTGCTCTGACTGTAAAGAACCCTTTCCTGTTTAAGTGCCGGAATCGCCTTTCTTCCACCTGTAATGAGTGCCCCTGGTCCTTAGTATGGTCTTTGGAAGGAATAAGTCATGTTCCATTCCTTTGCATCGAGCACACTTATATTTATAAATGAGATCCCCTCTGATGTGTCTTTTTTCTAATCTAAACAAACCCAACTTTTTCAACCTCTCCTCATATGAAAGGCCTTCCATCCCTTGTAATAATTTAGTTGCCCGCCTTTGATCGGACTCTTACTTCTGAATATCCTTTTTAAAACATGGAGCCCAAAACTGGATCCTTTATTCCAGATGTGGCCTCACAAGTGATTTATAGAGGGGTAACAGTACGTAACGATCACAGGATTTTGTATACTTTTTATACACCCTAAAATCTTGCTTGCTTTTGCGGCTGCTGCTTGACATTGAGTTCTGCTGCTCAGCTTACTTGTAACCAGAATACCCAAGTCCTTCTCCTGCTCTGTAGTCCCGAGAATACTCCCATTTAATGTATATGCAGCAATAGGATTACTCCGTCCTAGGTGCATTACTCTACATTTATCTACATTAAACCTCATCTGCCAAGTGTTTGCCCATTCAGTCATCTTATCCAGATCATTTAGCAGGTCCATTGCTCTTATAAGATCACATTCCTACATCATACCTCCCAACTTTGAAAGACCGAAAAGAAGGTCATGTGTAGTGAGGGTACTTAGTCGTCTATCATAGTAGAATACCCCTGTATATGCCCCACTCCCACAGTATAAAACTTCTACAGTATGACACCCCCACGATGTCCCTCCATACAGTATGATAGCCCTGTGATGCATTCCCACCCATAGGATAATACCCCCTACACACACACACTACAATGCACTTACACATGATGCTCCAAAAAGTTGCAGCCCCACACAGTATGTTGCCCCTCGCACTATGATGCCTCCACAGTATAATGCCCCAAGGGGCTCCTTCACACTCAGAACAATGCCTCAAAATGCCCTCCCCAGTGTCCTCCCCACGACACTCAGAATAGTGCAATGGCTAAAAAAACTCACAATGCCTTGTCCCCATGATAAGTGTGAATCCACACGCTTGCTCTATTCTATGATGTACTAGATGGTGGCCCGATTCTAACGCATCGGGTATTCTAGAATATGTATGTGTCCGACCGGGCGCGACTAATGAGCGAAGCAGTGTTTAAATGGGTTGTGCACTACTTTAAATTAACCCCCCAATGTATCCCCCTGGGGCCCCTAATGAATTTTGGAGGACCGGGGAGCGAGGCCACCGGTCGGGGTACTACTGCTGCGAGCAGCCGGGAGATGACCGGCTAGCACAGGGTGAGCGTGTGAGGGAGATGACCGGCTAGCACAGGGTGAGCGTGTGAGGGTGAGCGTGGGAGTGTGGGAGCGGATGAGCGTAGGAGGGTGAGAATGTAAGGGTGTGAGGGTGAGCGTGGGAGCGTGTGAGGGTGAGCGTGGGAGCGTGTGAGGGTGAGCGTGGGAGCGTGAGAATGTTAGCGTGTGAGGGTGAGAATGTGAGCGTCTGAGGGTGAGCGTCTGAGGGTGAGCGTCTGAGGGTGAGCGTCTGAGGGTGAGCGTCTGAGGGTGAGCGTCTGAGGGTGAGCGGGTGAGGGTGAGCGTCTGAGGGTGAGCATCAAAGCGTGAGCGCCGAGCGTGAGCGTCCGAGCGTGAGCGTGCGTGTCTGAGCGTGAGTGTCTGAGCGTGAGTGTCTGAGCGTGAGCGTCTGAGCGTGAGCGTCAGAGCCAGAGCGTGAGCGTCTGAGCGTGAGCGTCTGAGCAAGAGTGTCTGAGCAAGAGCGTCTGAGCGTGCATGTCAGAGCGTGACCGTGAGCGTCAGAGCGTGAGCGTCCGAGCGTGAGCCTGAGCATCCGAGCATGAGCTTCAGAGTGTGAGCGTCAGAGCGTGAGCGTCAGAGCGTGAGCGTTCGAGTGTGAGCATCAGAGCGTGAGCATCCGAGCGTGAGCGTCAGAGCGTCAGCGTCCGAGCGTGAGCGTCAGAGCATGAGCGTGAGCGTCCGAGCGTGAGCGTCAGAGCATGAGCGTGAGTGTCAGAGCGCGAGCGTGAGCGTCAGAACGTGAGCGTCAGAGCGTGAGCGTGAGAATCAGAGCGTGAGCGTCAGAGCGTGAGCGTCAGAACGTGAGCGTGAGAATCAGAGCGTGAGCATCAGAGCGTGAGCGTCAGAGCGTGAGCGTGAGAATCAGAGCGTGAGCGTCAGAGCGTGAGCGTCTGAGCGTCAGAGCATGAGCGTGAGCATCAGAGCGTGAGAGTCAGAACGTGAGCATCAGAGCGTGAGCGTGAGAATCAGAGCGTGAGAGCGTGAGCGTGAGCGTCTGAGCGTGAGCGTCTGAGCCTGAGCGTGAGCGCCAGAGCGTGAGCGTGAGAATCAGAGCGTGAGCGTCAGAGCGTAAGCGTTTGAGCGTCAGAGCATGAGCGTGAGCGTCAGAGCGTGAGCATCAGAACGTGAGCGTCAGAGCGTGAGCGTCAGAGCGTGAGCGTGAGAGCGTGAGCGTGAGAGCGTGAGCATCAAAGCGTGAGCGTGAGCGTCAGAGCGTGAGCGTCAGAACGTGAGCGTCAGAACGTGAGCGTGAGAATCAGAGCGTGAGCGTCAGAGCGTGAGTGTTAGAGCGTCAGAGCATGAGCGTGAGCTTCAGAGCGTGAGCGTCAGAACGTGAGCGTCAGAACGTGAGCGTCAGAGCATGAGCGTCAGAGCATGAGCGTGAGTGTCAGAGCGTGAGCGTCAGAACGTGAGCGTCAGAGCGTGAGCGTGAGAATCAGAGCGTGAGCGTCAGAGCGTGAGCGTCAGAGCGTGAGCGTCTGAGCGTGAGCATCAGAGCCTGAGCCTGAGCGTGAGCGTCTGAGCGTCAGAGCATCTGAGTGTGAGCGTCCCAGCGTGAGCGTCAGAAGGTGAGCGTGAGCATCCGAGAGTGAGTGTCAGAACGTGAGCGTGAGCGTCAGAGCGTGAGTGTGGGAGCATGAGAATGTGAGCGTGTGAGGGTGAGCGTGTGAGGGTGAGCATGTGAGGGTGAGCATGTGAGGGTGAGCGTCCGAGGGTGAGCGTCTGAGGGTGAGCGTCCGAGGGTGAGCGTCCGAGGGTGAGCGTCAAAGCGTGAGCGTCCGAGCGTGAGCGTCTGAGCGTGAGCGTCTGAGCAAGAGCGTCAGAACGTGAGCGTCAGAGCGTGAGCGTGAGAATCAGAGCGTGAGCGTCAGAGCGTCAGAGCATGAGCGTGAGCGCCAGAGCGTGAGCGTCAGAGCGTGAGCGTCAGAACGTGAGCGTCAGAACGTGAGCGTCAGAACGTGAGCGTCAGAACGTGAGTGTGAGAATCAGAGCGTGAGCGTCAGAGCCTGAGCCTGAGCGTCAGAGCGTCTGAGCGTGAGCGTCCGAGCGTGAGCGTCAGAAGGTGAGCGTGAGCGTCCGAGCGTGAGCGTCAGAAGGTGAGCGTGAGCGTCCGAGCGTGAGCGTCCGAGCGTGAGCGTCAGAGCGTGAGCGTGGGAGCATGAGAATGTGAGCGTGTGAGGGTGAGCGTGTGAGGGTGAGCGTCTGAGGGTGAGCGTCCGAGGGTGAGCGTCCGAGGGTGAGCGTCCGAGGGTGAGCGTCCGAGGGTGAGCGTCCGAGGGTGAGCGTCCGAGGGTGAGCGTCCGAGCGTGAGCGTCAGAGCGTGAGCGTCTGAGCATGAGCGTGAGCGTGAGCGTCAGAACGTGAGCGTCAGAGCGTGAGCGTGAGAATCAGAGCGTGAGCGTCAGAGCGTCAGAGCATGAGCGTGAGCGCCAGAGCGTGAGCGTCAGAGCGTGAGCGTCAGAACGTGAGCGTCAGAACGTGAGCGTCAGAACGTGAGTGTGAGAATCAGAGCGTGAGCGTCAGAGCCTGAGCCTGAGCGTCAGAGCGTCTGAGCGTGAGCGTCCGAGCGTGAGCGTCAGAAGGTGAGCGTGAGCGTCCGAGCGTGAGCGTCAGAAGGTGAGCGTGAGCGTCCGAGCGTGAGCGTCCGAGCGTGAGCGTCAGAGCATGAGCGTGAGCGTGGGAGCATGAGAATGTGAGCGTGTGAGGGTGAGCGTGTGAGGGTGAGCGTCTGAGGGTGAGCGTCCGAGGGTGAGCGTCCGAGGGTGAGCGTCCGAGGGTGAGCGTCCGAGGGTGAGCGTCCGAGGGTGAGCGTCAAAGCGTGAGCGTCCGAGCGTGAGCGTCTGAGCAAGAGCGTCAGAGCGTGAGTGTCAGCGCGTGACCATGAGCGTCAGAGCGTGAGCGTCGGAGCGTGAGCCTGAGCGTCCGAGCATGAGCGTCAGAGTGCGAGCGTCAGAGTGTGAGCGTCCGAGTGTGAGCGTCCGAGTGTGAGCGTCCGAGTGTGAGCGTCAGAGCGTGAGCATCAGAGCGTGAGCGTCTGAGCGTGAGCGTCAGAGCATGAGCGTGAGCATCCGAGCGTGAGCATCAGAGCGTGAGCGTCTGAGCGTGAGCGTCAGAGCGTGAGCGTCAGAGCATGAGCGTGAGCATCCGAGCGTGAGCGTCCGAGCGTGAGCGTCAGAGCGTGAGCGTCAGAGCGTGAGCGTCAGAACGCGAGCGTCAGAGCGTGAGCATCAGAGCGTGAGCATCAGAGCGTGAGCGTCAGAGCGTGAGCGTGAGCGTCAGAACGCGAGCGTCAGAGCGTGAGCATCAGAGCGTGAGCATCAGAGCGTGAGCGTCAGAGCGTGAGAGCCTGAGCGTCAGAGCCTGAGCATCCGAGCGTGAGCTTGAGCGTCAGAGCTTGAGCGTCAGAGCGTGAGCGTCTGAGCGTGAGCGTCTGAGCGTGAGCGTCAGAGCGTGAGCATCTGAGCGTGAGCGTCCGAGCGTGAGCGTGAGAGTCAGAGCCTGACCGTCACAGCCTGAGTGTGAGCGTCAGAGCGTGAGCGTCCGAGTGTGAGCGTCAGAGAGTGAGCATGAGCGTCAGAGCATGAGCATCAGAGCGTGAGCGTCTGAGCGTGAGCGTCAGAAAGTGAGCATGAGCATCAGAGCGTGAGCGTCTGAGCGTGAGCGTCAGAGCATGAGCGTGAGCATCCGAGCGTGAGCATCAGAGCGTGAGCGTCTGAGCGTGAGCGTCAGAGCGTGAGCGTCAGAGCATGAGCGTGAGCATCCGAGCGTGAGCGTCCGAGCGTGAGCGTCAGAGCGTGAGCGTCAGAGCGTGAGCGTCAGAACGCGAGCGTCAGAGCGTGAGCATCAGAGCGTGAGCATCAGAGCGTGAGCGTCAGAGCGTGAGCGTGAGCGTCAGAACGCGAGCGTCAGAGCGTGAGCATCAGAGCGTGAGCATCAGAGCGTGAGCGTCAGAGCGTCAGAGCCTGAGCGTCAGAGCCTGAGCATCCGAGCGTGAGCTTGAGCGTCAGAGCTTGAGCGTCAGAGCGTGAGCGTCTGAGCGTGAGCGTCTGAGCGTGAGCGTCAGAGCGTGAGCATCTGAGCGTGAGCGTCCGAGCGTGAGCGTGAGAGTCAGAGCCTGACCGTCACAGCCTGAGTGTGAGCGTCAGAGCGTGAGCGTCCGAGCGTGAGCGTCAGAGAGTGAGCATGAGCGTCAGAGCATGAGCATCAGAGCGTGAGCGTCTGAGCGTGAGCGTCAGAAAGTGAGCATGAGCGTCAGAGCGTGAGCGTCAGAGCGTGCGCGTGAGCATCTGAGCGTGAGCGTCTGAGGGTGAGGGTGAGCATCTGAGGGTGAGCGTCCAAGCGTGAGCGTCCGAGCGTGAGCGTCAGAAAGTGAGCATGAGCGTCAGAGCGTGAGCGTCAGAGCGTGCGCGTGAGCATCTGAGCGTGAGCGTCTGAGGGTGAGGGTGAGCATCTGAGGGTGAGCGTCCAAGCGTGAGCGTCCGAGCGTGAGCGTCAGAGCGTGAGCGTCAGAGCCTGAGCGTGAGCGTCATAGTGGCAGCGTCAGAGCGTGAGCGTTCGAGCGTGAGCGTCAGAGCGTGAGCGTGAGCGTCTGAGCTTGAGCGTCAGAGCCTGAGCATCAGAGCCTGAGCGTCTGAGCGTGAGCGTCAGAGCGTGAGCGTCAGAGCGTGAGCGTCTGAGCGTGAGCGTCAGAGAGTGAGCATGAGCGTCAGAGCGTGCGCGTGAGCATCTGAGTGTGAGCGTCTGAGCGTGAGCGTCTGAGGGTGAGCGTCCGAGCGTGAGCGTCCGAGCGTGAGCGTCCGAGCGTGAGCGTCAGAGCCTGAGCGTGAGCGTCAGAGCCTGAGCGTCACAGCCTGAGTGTGAGCGTCAGAGCGTGAGCGTCCGAGCGTGAGCGCCAGAGAGTGAGCATGAGCGTCAGAGCGTGAGCATCAGAGCGTGAGCGTCTGAGCGTGAGCGTCAGAGAGTGAGCATGAGCGTCAGAGCGTGAGCGTCAGAGCGTGCGAGTGAGCATCTGAGTGTGAGCGTCTGAGCGTGAGCGTCTGAGGGTGAGCGTCCAAGCGTGAGCGTCCGAGCGTGAGCGTCAGAGAGTGAGCGTCAGAGAGTGAGCATGAGCGTCAGAGCGTGAGCGTCAGAGAGTGCGCGTGAGCATCTAAGCGTGAGGGTGAGGGTGAGCATCTGAGGGTGAGCGTCCAAGCGTGAGCGTCCGAGCGTGAGCGTCAGAGCGTGAGCGTCAGAGCCTGAGCGTGAGCGTCATAGTGGCAGCGTCAGAGCGTGAGCGTTCGAGCGTGAGCGTCAGAGCGTGAGCGTGAGCGTCCGAGCGTGAGCGTCAGAGCCTGAGCGTCAGAGCCTGAGCGTCAGAGCCTGAGCGTCAGAGAGTGAGCATGAGCGTCAGAGCATGAGCGTCAGAGCGTGCGCGTGAGCATCTGAGTGTGAGCGTCTGAGCGTGAGCGTCTGAGGGTGAGCATCTGAGGGTGAGCGTCCGAGCGTGAGCGTCCGAGCGTGAGCGTCAGAGCGTGAGCGTCAGAGCCTGAGCGTCAGAGCCTGAGCATCCGAGCGTGAGCTTGAGCGTCAGAGCTTGAGCGTCAGAGCGTGAGCGTCTGAGCGTGAGCGTCTGAGCGTGAGCGTCAGAGCGTGAGCGTCTGAGCGTGAGCGTCCGAGCGTGAGCGTGAGAGTCAGAGCCTGACCGTCACAGCCTGAGTGTGAGCGTCAGAGCGTGAGCGTCCGAGCGTGAGCGTCAGAGAGTGAGCGTCAGAGAGTGAGCATGAGCGTCAGAGCATGAGCATCAGAGCGTGAGCGTCTGAGCGTGAGCGTCAGAAAGTGAGCATGAGCGTCAGAGCGTGAGCGTCAGAGCGTGCGCGTGAGCATCTGAGCGTGAGCGTCTGAGGGTGAGGGTGAGCATCTGAGGGTGAGCGTCCAAGCGTGAGCGTCCGAGCGTGAGCGTCAGAAAGTGAGCATGAGCGTCAGAGCGTGAGCGTCAGAGCGTGCGCGTGAGCATCTGAGCGTGAGCGTCTGAGGGTGAGGGTGAGCATCTGAGGGTGAGCGTCCAAGCGTGAGCGTCCGAGCGTGAGCGTCAGAGCGTGAGCGTCAGAGCCTGAGCGTGAGCGTCATAGTGGCTGCGTCAGAGCGTGAGCGTTCGAGCGTGAGCGTCAGAGCGTGAGCGTGAGCGTCTGAGCCTGAGCGTCAGAGCCTGAGCATCAGAGCCTGAGCGTCCGAGCGTGAGCGTCAGAGCGTGAGCGTCAGAGCGTGAGCGTCAGAGAGTGAGCATGAGCGTCAGAGCATGAGCGTCAGAGCGTGCGCGTGAGCATCTGAGTGTGAGCGTCTGAGCGTGAGCGTCTGAGGGTGAGCGTCCGAGCGTGAGCGTCCGAGCGTGAGCGTCAGAGCCTGAGCGTCAGAGCCTGAGCGTGAGCGTCAGAGCCTGAGCGTCACAGCCTGAGTGTGAGCGTCAGAGCGTGAGCGTCCGAGCGTGAGCGTCAGAGAGTGAGCATGAGCGTCAGAGCGTGAGCATCAGAGCGTGAGCGTCTGAGCGTGAGCGTCAGAGAGTGAGCATGAGCGTCAGAGCGTGAGCGTCAGAGCGTGCGAGTGAGCATCTGAGTGTGAGCGTCTGAGCGTGAGCGTCTGAGGGTGAGCGTCCAAGCGTGAGCGTCCGAGCGTGAGCGTCAGAGAGTGAGCGTCAGAGAGTGAGCATGAGCGTCAGAGCATGAGCATCAGAGCGTGAGCGTCTGAGCGTGAGCGTCAGAGAGTGAGCATGAGCGTCAGAGCGTGAGCGTCAGAGAGTGCGCGTGAGCATCTAAGCGTGAGCGTCTGAGGGTGAGGGTGAGCATCTGAGGGTGAGCGTCCAAGCGTGAGCGTCCGAGCGTGAGCGTCAGAGCGTGAGCGTCAGAGCCTGAGCGTGAGCGTCATAGTGGCAGCGTCAGAGCGTGAGCGTTCGAGCGTGAGCGTCAGAGCGTGAGCGTGAGCGTCCGAGCGTGAGCGTCAGAGCCTGAGCGTCAGAGCCTGAGCGTCAGAGAGTAAGCATGAGCGTCAGAGCATGAGCGTCAGAGCGTGCGCGTGAGCATCTGAGTGTGAGCGTCTGAGCGTGAGCGTCTGAGGGTGAGCATCTGAGGGTGAGCGTCCGAGCGTGAGCGTCCGAGCGTGAGCGTCAGAGCGTGAGCGTCAGAGCCTGAGGGTGAGCGTCAGAGCCTGAGCGTCACAGCCTGAGTGTGAGCATCAGAGCGTGAGCGTCCGAGCATGAGCGTCAGAGAGTGAGCATGAGCGTCAGAGCGTGAGCATCAGAGCGTGAGCGTCTGAGCGTGAGCGTCAGAGAGTGAGCATGAGCGTCAGAGCGTGAGCATCTGAGTGTGAGTGTCTGAGGGTGAGCGTCCAAGCGTGAGCGTCCGAGCGTGAGCGTCAGAGCGTTAGCGTTATAGTGTCAGCGTCAGAGCGTGAGCGTCTGAGCGTGAGCGTCAGAGCTTGAGCGTCCGAACGTGAGCGTCAGAGCGTGAGCGTCAGAGCGTGAGCGTCAGAGCGTGAGCGTGAGCGTCAGAGCCTGAGCGTCAGAGCCTGAGCGTCCGAGCGTAAGCGTCCGAGCGTGAGCGTCCGAGGATGAGCATCAAAGCGTGAGCGTCCGAGCGTGATCGTCAGAGCGTGAGCGTCAGAGCCTGAGCGTCAGAGCCTGAGCGTCAGAGCCTGAGCGTCAGAGCCTGAGCGTCCGAGCGTGAGCTTCAGAGCGTGAGCTTCAGAGCGTGAGTGTGAGCATCAGAGCTTGAGCGTCAGAGCGTGAGCGTCTGAGCGTGAGCGTCAGAGCGTGAGCATCTGAGCGTCAGAGCCTGAGCGTCAGAGCGTGAGCGTCAGAGCGTGAGCTTCAGAGCGTGAGCGTGAGCGTCAGAGCTTGAGGGTGAGCGTCAGAGCGTGAGCGTCTGAGCGTGAGCGTCAGAGCTTGAGCGTGAGCGTCAGAGCGTGAGCGTCAGAGCGTGAGTGTCAGAGCGTCAGAGCGTTAGCATCTGAGCGTGAGCGTCTGAGCGTGAGCGTCTGAGGGTGAGCATCTGAGGGTGAGCGTCAGAGCGTGAGCGTCAGAGCGTGAGCATCAGAGCCTGAGCGTGAGCGTCATAGTGTCAGCGTCAGAGCATGAGCGTCCGAGCGTGAGCGTCAGAGCGTGAGTGTGAGAATCAGAGCGTGAGCGTGAGAGTCAGAGCGTGAGCGTCCGAGCGTGAGCGTCAGAGCATGAGCATGAGCGTCCGATCATGAGCGTCCGAGCGTGAGCGTCAGAGCATGAGCGTCAGAGCATGAGCGTGAGCGTCAGAGCGTGAGCGTGAGCGTCAGAGCGTGAGCGTCAGAGCGTGAGCGTGAGCGTCAGAGAGTGAGTGTCAGCGTCCGAGCGTGAGCGTCCGAGCGTGAACCTCCGAGCGTGAGCCTCCGAGCGTGAGCGTGAGCGTCCGAGCGTGAGCGTCAGAGCGTCAGAGTGAGCGTCAGAGCGTGAGCGTGAGCGTCAGAGCGTGAGCGTCAGAGCCTGAGCGTGAGCTTCAGAACGTGAGCGTCCGAGCGTGAGCTTCAGAGCGTGAGCGTCAGAGCGTGAGCGTCAGAGCATGAGCGTGAGCGTCCGAGCGTGAGCGTCCGAGCGTGAGCGTCCTAGCGTGAGTGTCAAAGCATGAGCGTGAGCATCAGAGCGTGAACGTCATAGCCTGAGCGTGAGCGTCAGAGCATGAGCGTCCGAGCGTGAGCGTCAGAGCGTGAGCGTCAGAGAGTGAGCGTCAGAGCATGAGCGTCAGAGCCTGAGCGTGAGCTTCAGAGCGTGAGCGTCCGAGCGTGAGCGTCAGAGCGTGGGCGTCAGAGCGTGGGCGTCAGAGCGTGGGCGTCAGAGCGTGAGCGTGAACGTCCGAGCGTGAGCGTCAGAGCGTGAGCATGAGCGTGAGCGTGAGCGTCCGAGCGTGAGCGTCAGAGCGTGAGCATGAGCGTGAGCGTGAGTGTGTGAGCGTGAGCGTCTGAGCGTGAGCATCAGAGCGTGAGCGTGAGCATGTGAGCGTGAGCGTCAGAGCGTGAGCGTCCAAGCGTGAGCGTCAGAGCGTGAGCGTCAGAGCGTGAGTGTGTGAGCGTGAGCGTCTGAGCGTGAGCGTCAGAGCGTGAGCATGAGCGTCTGAGTGTGAGAGTCTGAGCGTGAGAGTCTGAGCGTGAGCGTCTGATCGTGAGCGTCTGAGGGTGAGCGTCTGAGGGTGAGCGTGTGAGGGTGAGCCGCTAACGGCCGCCATCTTGTTCTGAAATCCCGCGTCGCTGATTGGCCGCGGCCTGACCAATCAGCCACGTGGGATTTCCTGGACAGACAGACAGACAGACAGACAGACGGGATAAGACAATTATATATATTACATGAGGCTGGACGCTACACGCATGATCTAGTGACATCACTATGTCTTCTGCACCAGACCTTAGAAGGCGTGGAGAACATAGGCCGTGTGGTGGTGCAGGGAGCTGACAGCTTTCTGCTCCACTATTCTATTCAACCATATCTATGAGGATACAGATAAGAAATGTGCCGACTTCCTGGGACATCTTCCCAAATCCGGCATCCTAGACAGGAGGTATGCTATAGAAAGCATACATACTTATATATGTAACTCATGTCTTTCTAATGGAGCCATATACAAATGCTGAGCCATGGTCTATTTCTCCTGTTACCATTTTAAACAGTCAAATAAATAAAATGTATCTAATTTGTGTCCTATACATCTCCTAAACTGAGAAATGACTATATAGTATGTACAGACAGGGTTATATGATTTCTACCTGAATAAAAGCACTTACAGAGATTTCTCTATCTCATCCAGCTCTTTCTTTTCCCTTTCTAATCTCTCGAGTAACACTTGTTTGATTTCTTTCCTGTTGTACATGGAACATAATTATCATCTCATATGTAAGTATAGAAATATCAGCAATTTGAAGAGCATTAGTGAACAAATTCTGCCCCTTGACCTTCATCCAAAATACTTTGCCAACATTTTCCGTCCACATCACACAAATTATACAATTTTGTCTATGTGGAGCTACCACTAGAGGGCGCTCACTGTATATGGATAGAAGAAACCTAGAAGGCAGGAGGCATAAATAGACCTCATGGTTATTATATACTTCTGATATACGTCTATCTCAGACTTATTTAATGCTTTAATGACTGGGAAATTTTCCATTTTGGAACCTTCAGTTTTTACTCCCCTTCTTCCAAGATCCATATCCTTTTATTTTTTAGCTTACTGTCATTTCAGGACTTGAATTAGCAGATCGAATTCGAGTTTTGATGGACAACAATCACTTTACCATATAATGTACTGAAAAACAGAAAAAAAAAGTCCAAAAGTGGTAAAATGGTGAAAAAAAGACAATTCATTATGACATGTATTATTTGGTAAAAATGGCCAGCAGTATTATTCTTTAGGTCAGAGTATGGTGATACCAAACTTATAAAGATTTTTTTTAGAATTTAGAGGTAAAAAATCATTTAAAACTTTGTAAACAAAAATAATTGGTTTGTGACACCATTTTCTGAGCCTTGTAACTGTAGACCTGAGCTTCCATTTTTATGGAGACCATTTTAGTGCTCATACGACATTTCAATTTATTTTTGGTGCATTTTTTGTGGGTGGTACAACATCCAAAGTTATATTCTTTAGTTTTGACGACTTTTTGGTGTTTTATGTGTGGTTAAAATTAGAGATGAGCGGTGTTCGACTCTAACTGTTCGCGAATCTCAAATCCGAGCTGTTTTGGGCGGTGTTCGAGCCGTTCAGCGAACACGAACGATTTGAAAAAAATCCGGCTGTTCGAGGTTATGTTCGATAACTGTTCGTGCACCAAAATCATAACTGGATTTTTTCACAGTAATGCTGATAATCAATGTTAATACGCAGTTTGAGTGTACAGCAGGGCGGGGGGAGGGGCTGGGGATGGATATCTGCATAAATAATGAAGATCTCCATTTTTTTTTCTCTTTCCCGCATTTACAGTGGGGAGGTGCAATCTGTCAGTCTATCAGCAGCGCACACACGCAGCGAAGTGCTTTTTTTCACATAAGCATGGGCATGTGTCATTGGCTGTGTATGTCACATGTCCTTGCCCTATAAGACCCAGCCATTTTCCCCGTCGCCACCATTTTCTCACTGCTGCAGCTGCGTGTTAGACGGCACCGCTGTTGCTGTGTGCACTATACTTTCAGTATTAATTTCAAGCCAATTTTCTCAGAAATATACAGATAGCTTTGGAGTAGAGAATAGTCGTGATTGCAGTCCTTTTGAGGACTAGGTTACAGCATTTCCTACGACTTTTTGCCAGACAGGTCTGTGCCAGTGCTGTGCAAGTGTTTTTCACAGCATTTGGCTAAATCTAGCTAAGCAAATCCTTTTTGGCCTCTTGCAGTGTGTGTTAGTCAGTGGAGTAGCGTATCTGTGTTGCAAGCTACACCACCTGTGTATAGAATACAATTTTTTTTACTGCACCTAGCCAAGTAAAACCTTTTGGGCATAGCATCATTCTATTAGGCCATCTATACTAAGCTCCACCAGCTTGCAAATTACTAATAATTTTTATCTGCATCTAGCTCGGAAAATAATTTTGGGCTTGTAGCAGTGTGTGGGACTTATTCTATTAGTCCATCTATACTAAGCTCCACCAGCTTGCAAATTGCAAATAATTTTTATCTGCATCTAGCTCGGAAAATAATTTTGGGCATAGTGGCAGTGTGTGGTACTCATTGTATTAGGCCATCTATACCAAGCTCCACCAGTTTTGAAATTAATAATAATTTTTAGCTGCATCTTGCCTGGAAAATAATTTTGGGCATAGTAGCAGTGTGTGGTACTCATTGTATTAAGACATATATACCAAGCTCCACCAGTTTTGAAATTAATAATTTTTAGCTGCATCTTGCCTGGAGAATAATTTTGGGCATAGTAGTAGTGTGTGGTACTCATTGTATTACGCCATCTATACCAAGCTCCACCAGCTTTAAAATTAATAATAATTTTTAGCTGAGTCTTGCCTGTAAAATAATTTTGGGCATAGTAGCAGTGTGTGGTACTCATTCTATTAGGCCATCTATACTAAGCTCCACCAGCTTTCAAATTACTAATAATTTTTAGCTGCATCTTGCCTGGAAAATAATTTTGGGCATAGTAGCAGTGTGTGGTACTCATTGTATTAGGCCATCTATACCAAGCTCCACCAGTTTTCAAATTAATAATTTTTAGCTGCATCTTGCCTGGAAAATAATTTTGGGCATAGTAGTAGTGTGTGGTACTCATTCTATTAGGCCATCTATACTAAGCTCCACCAGCTTTGAAATTAATAATAATTTTTAGCTGCTTCTAGCCCGGAAAATAATTTTTCTTCCCAATAGTGGTAGCAATAGAAATATGGGGCGCGTGCCTGGCTAACAAAAATATACGCTTCATAACTAAAAACACCTAACGCACTGCATTAATAAGATGGCATCATCGTCTCCCCCAGTGCTAGGCCTACTACGCCAGCTAGCATTCCTGTGCCTAAAACACAATGTATGGGTCCGAGCTAGCCACGATGCTGAGTGGTCTAAAGATGCTGCTAACGCTTTATCACAATTCAATTGGCAGATTTTCACAGAGCTCCTCCCCAACGCCCACCCATCGGGCAACAGTTGCCCACCCTCCCTATGGGATCTAGTGGCGAATAGTTGATGCCATTAATCAGAGCGTCAGTTGCCCCGTCTACGTGGCATGCATACGGTAAGGCATGGGAAGAGTGGACACGACTAGTAGCAGGCAGGCGGGTTGACCAATGTGAACAAGCCAGATTACAAGTCACCATAGAATTTCTCCACCAGCTAATGATGATGGGCATATCAGGGGCGTCAGCGCAGCGGTGTCTGACAGGAGTAGCATTTCACTTCCAACTACTGAATTGGGGAGATGTGACAAAGAGATTCATCATCAGACAATCCATAAAAGGGTGGAAAAGGGGTCAGCCAAGTCAGGAGTGTAGACGTCCCGTCCCGTGTCACTAAAACTGATTTCTCACATCATATCCCTAACACCATTAACATGACACTCACAATTTGAAGCAACACTACTGTCTACTGCATTTGCGATCACCTTCTTTGGGGCGCTATGCATAAGCGAATTAGTCCCTCAATCCAAACTTACCACCAGTGGAGGCTTATTACACCAGGACGTAGTCATAGCCAATAATGCAATACGTCTACGCATTCACCAATCGAAAATGGTTCCAGCGGGCAGGGGCACTTGGGTACTTCTGCAACCCACAAACGGTACACTGAGTCGGGTAACAATAGTAAAAACATATATAACCATCAGATCACAAAGTAATTTCTTCCTATCACACATTGATGGAATGCCATTAACAAGATACCAGTTCCAAGCTATATTTAATAAATGCATAACATTGGCAGGGAACCACCCCAAAGATTATGGGACACACTCATTCCGCATAGGTGCAGCCACGGAAGCAGCAAGAGCAGGACTGTCAGAAACGGAAGTTCAGAGGATAGGGAGATGGCGATCCATGTGTTTGGCGAGATACATAAGACCGGACTTGTTATCCTAACGTGGTTTGTTTCTTTTACAGGTGACACTAAGCCAACAGTGTGGGTGATAGGCCACTCGTATATATATTGGGCAGAAAAAAGGGCGAAAGTCCGCCCAGGGGGGAGGAAATTAGAGTTTCATAACACATATTTCAACTGGAGAGGTATTGGAGAGTTACACTTGTTGGCCAACTTGCCGGTGTGGAGACCCAGGGCATGCTGTAACAAGCTGAATTATTTTAGAAATAAAATGCCTTTCTAATGGAATGAGTATAAAGAGTTAATAAAGCTGTGACCGATCCTCACCCATCCAGTTGTAAGAGTTACATTATTGTATTGTCAAGGAAAGGGGGGCGGTAGGGCGGCTGAGCGTCTGGGTTTGGTTGGGGGTCCCCACAGTCTGCCTAGGCTAGATGCATTTAAAAATTCTTATTAGATACACAGGCGGTGCAGCTTGCTTCGCAGCTGGGCTACTACGCCCAAAGTATTGCCTAGGCTAGATGCAGTTAAAAATTCTACGCTGACTAGCAGTCACTGAAGCTTTGGAGCAGACCTCTGAGTAAACAGCTCTTCAGACTCAACCATCTGTGTTACCCCAAGCCATAGTGTATGTAGTTTCTTACAGTTAAAAGGGGGGGCGACCCAACCCACCTGGAATTGACGATGCCAACGTCACGTAAAACACAGCAAGTGGACTCCAAAAAGAGTCTAAATTTTTTCCAAAAATTGTGGCACAGACACCACTTAAGTGGCATCAATTGCCCCAGAGTTGCTTAAAACGGTTGGTGAGATGATTTTACCAAAACCTCAAGCTTTTAGTCTCCCCAGGATGACACAGGGGTAGAAAAGTCCTTGCGGATCCATGATTTGTTCATCTTTATGAACGTGAGTCTGTCTACATTCTCAGTGGACAGCCGCGTGCGCTTATCTGTCAGCACACCACCAGCAGCGCTGAACACACGTTCAGAGAGAACGCTGGCTGCAGGGCATGACAAGATCTCCAAGGCGTGAGTGGCGAGCTCCGGCCATTTTTCCAGATTGGAATCCCAAAATGAGCAAGGGTCCAGTGACACAGTCATGGCTTCGATGTTCACTCCTCTCTAGGCGTTGACTATGTGTCCGACTTCTTGTCTCCTGTAGCCTTGCAAAGGATGGTCTAAAAAAGTGGTGAAACGATTCCACAAAATTGCTGTTACCAGCAGATACTGTGTTACTGTTACGGTTTGAGTGATGAAAACTCGACAGTCCCACGGTTTGCAAGTTAGAACTGTGAGATTCACTACGTGCACCACTGGTGTTTTGTGGAAAAGCACATGTAAGATTCTGCAACAGCCTCTGCTGATACTCCTGCAAGCGTGAATCCCTTTCTATGGCAGGAATTATTTCGGTAAATTTACTTTTGTACCAGGGATCTATGAGTGTGGCAACCCAGTAGCCGGGATTACTTCGAATTCTGACAATCCAAGGGTCATGTTGCAGGTAGTGCAGCAAGAAGGCACTCATGTGTCTTGCGCATCCAGGAGGACCAAGTCCTTGTTGTGTTGGTAGCGAGGTAAGAATCATGCTTCCTTCCTCTGCCCTTTCCCCGCAACCTCACACAACAGAAGTGTGATCAAGGTCTCCCTCATCTGATGAGTCTTACATGCCCATCGCCAGTTCATCCTCCACTTCTTCCTCGGCTGCTGCACCTTCCTCAACAGTTTGGCTGCTACCATGCGCCCTGGTTAATCCCTCTCCCCCACCCTCCCATGCCTGCCGCCTTGGTGCTGCCGACCGTCTGGACCTTGGAGATGTTATCCCTTCCGCATACGACTCCTCCTCTACTTCCTCCACCTCCTCTTGTCCCACCACCTGACTCTGAATTCTGTTTAACGTGTGCTCCAGCATGTAAATCACCGGAATAGTCATGTTGATAATGGCATCGTCAGCACTACACATCTTCGTCGCCATTTCAAAACTGTGCAGAAGGGTGTGTGGCGCCCATGAGGGTTCAGTCGCCACAGAGGTACTGCATCTCACCCAGAGGTGTGGTATCTCACCCTCAGGTAAGGAAGGAGTATGGCTCGGGACCCTAACACCTGCATCCAACACATACCCGCAGTGAGGGTAGGGTGAGATTGCTCCTAAGGGAGAGCACAGTCCCAGGTCCCTAGCTGGCGGGAGGGTCCTATGTAGTGGGTGTGGGTGGAGAAAGCAGCTTAGGGGAGCACATGACAGGGAGAGTATAAATAGGAAGCTATCTTAGAAAGAGCAAGCCAGTCAGAGGAGGAGAAGTGACAGAAGCAGAGGCTCTGCATGAGCTCTGCTCCGGAGACGGGCCTAGCCTTGGAGGCCCAGGACTGAAGGAGAGAAGAGAGGAGTGGGAGCAGGAAGGCTCCAGGAACCGAAGGGACCCTAGGGGTACGGGCCGTGCAGAAGGCCACCCATACGCCTGCTTCTACTAGGAGGTAGAGGGGTCAGGCCAGATAAGGGGAACAGGTCCCTCAACTAGCGGAGAAACAGCAAGGCTCAACTAGAAACCGAAGGCTGCAGCATTTCATGTACTGCAGGCCAAAGTCCACACCAGTCTCACTAAGAAGGTAGCCACATAGGACCCAGGGGACGGAACACACGTCGCCCGCCAAGGCCCGAGGATACCGGATAGAAGTGTCACTGGGTGTGAGGTGCAGGGAGAAGGCCAGAGAAAGGACACACAGAAGGGGTCCTGCAAAGTACTCCGGAGCTATCTGGGGGTGGACTGAGCCCCTCACTGAGTACGCACAGCACGACGGGGGAGATTGCTCTGGTACCTGTAATCTGGATGCAACAACTGTGAGTAAAGATCTTGGGACTGCATCACACGGACTCTGTGTTCATTACTGACTCCCTGCACTACAACCACCATCATCCACCCCCACTGCCCTGAAGCTACACTCTTCCTGTGGGGAGTAATAATACCATTGCTGCAAAACCACCAGCTTCAGAGGACTGTTCCGCAGCGGCGGCCCCTTTGGCCGCACTCCACAGGTGGCGTAGTCGGACATTATAAAACCCATATATGCAAATTACCCTTGGATTGACCGCCCTGGGTCACGGACCGGGTCACCGCCACAGTGACTACAACCCCCAGCGTCTACCGGCCCGGCTCCGGGTAGCCCACGGCCCAGGGGGGGCGTCAACTTCATAGGTCCCTGATCTGAGACCACTCCTGCAGCGTGATTTGCCCCACCTCTGGATCTCGTTTGCCCAGGCTATACGTCAGAACGCATTGCACCAGGGCTTGTCGGTGCTGCCACAGTCACTGCAACATGTGCAGAGTTGAATTCCACCGTGTCGGCACATCGCACTTCAGCCGGTGAACTGGCAGGCCCAACGACTTCTGTAGAGATGTAAGTCGTTGAACTGCGGGATGCGAACGGCGGAAGTGAGCACACAGCGACCGTGCCCTCTGCAGAAGGCCATCTAGTCCGGGATAGTGGGCTAAAAATTGCTGGACAGCCAGGTTCAACACATGAGCCATACAAGGCACGTGTGTGACATTGCCCCGGCGAAGGGCCACACCCAGGTTTGCAGCATTGTCGCACATGGCCTTCCCTGGTTGCAGGTCCAGTGGAGACAACCATTCAACCATTCATGAAACTGGTTCTCCAGAGTTGACCACAACTCCTCAGCTGTGTGACTCACATTTCCCAGACATTTCAAAGTAAACACTGCCTGATGCCGTTGAGCCCTGCTGCCAGCATAATAAGGAGGTGTGCAGGATTCCTTCTGCGCAGTTAGAAAGCGGGTGGCATTACCAGACAGGCTTTGGGTGCAGGTGGAGGACCGAGAGGAGGTTGAGGAGGCAGAAGCAGTGGAGGAACTTCTAGATAAAGAGGATTGACGTACAACTCGTGGGGACAGCAAGACTTGGACAGCAGCCCCTTGTCCTGCTGTCACCATAGTTACCCAGTGCCCAGTCAGCGACATGTAACGCCCCTGTCCATGCCTACTCGTCCAATTGTCTGTGGTGAAATGCACCCTGTCACACACAGAGTTTCTCAAAGAAGCGGTGATGTTGTGTGTGACATGCTGGTGTAGCGCAGGCACACCTTTCTTTGAGAAGTAGTGCCGACTGGGCATCTGGTACTGGGGCACTGCGACGGACATAAGGTCTCAAAAATCCTCTGTGTCCACCAGGCGGAAAGGCAGCATTTCTGTAGCCAACAGCTTGCAGATGGTGAAATTCAACCTCTTAGCTTTGTCATGGCTAGGAGGAAATGGTCTTTTACTTGTCCACATCTGAGGGACCGAGGGCTGGCTGTTGTGCTTAGATAGGGTTGAGTAGGGTGTCCCCGGCAAACTGCCGGTCTGTGAGGAAGATGCAGGCGGAAGAGTTAGGTTGCCTTGATCCAAAGGTGGTGCTCTCGATGTCGGAGAGCGCTCAACACCAGCTGGTGTTTCCACTTCCAAATGAAATGATGACCTGCCAATCACACTGGCTGTTGCGGGTAAAGAGGTGGCAGGTCTGCGTCCAAAAACATGTGTGACTGCTGAGGATGAAGAGGCCGCGGATGCACAAGATGGGGCAGACGGTGGTTGGCCCGGCCCGCTAGGCCACATTGTAGCACAGTGAGCTTCCCACTGCAACTTATCCATATGACGGTTCATGCATGAAGTACTCAAACTATGGATTTTTTGGCCTCTACTTAGCTTTTGGTGACAAATATTACAGATAACATGAGTTGGGTCATCCTTATCGATCTGAAAAAATGCCCAGGCTATGCAAGGCCTAGAGCCCATGTGACCTGAAGAGCTACTACGACTTGTGGTCAGAGGCAGAGTTGTGGTTGAGGATGCAGCTGTTGACGTGCTTCCAGTACTCCGTCTCTGTCCAGGAAGGCACAACCTAACCTCGTCGTCAATAGCATCTGTGACGCCCAGCTGAGCTTGGTATCACAGATCCTAGAAAAGTGCATTGATGGAATCCTCCACAAGAGGCCCCCATAAACATTCACACATCTCCACCTTCCACCTCAGACCAGCAGAGGGAGCCCGTTAGGGATATAAATAGGGAAGGTGAAGCTAGGCAATTCAGTTCCTCTGAAGAGTTCCTGCAGTAGAGAAGCCTAAGAGAGGTCAGTCTGCAATGGAGCTCAGTCTAGTCTAGAGAACTCAGTTAATAGTTCAGCAGTGGAGCACGAGGCTCCTGCTAGCTAGATTCAGGGAGCCCATTTAGAGCTTAAGGTGTGCCGGCGCCATAAGATCGGTGAAATGCGGCAAGCTGCCGTTAGTGTGTATAGCCTAGTGAGGGCCCGAGTAGGTCGAAGGCGAGTGGAGAGTTAGTACATAAGGGACAGAGGAGCTTAACCAGCTCACCCCAAAGCATTTACCGGACACCGGATCCGAGCTTACCGGGATCTCTATGACCCAGTAAGGCATAACCGGAATCCCTGGAGAACTACAAGTCCCAGGATCGCTATGGTGCTGATACGTAACAGAGCCAGGAGACGCTTAGGCCCCGCATGCTGGGAGCATGAACTCCAAGACAAGGCCCTACCACAAGGTCAGACAGCGCATGACAGAGACAAAGTTAGGCCTAGCTCCAGGCAGGTCAGAAACTTACTACGCAGAGGCAAGAAACAGGAGGCCCTACACCCGCTCATTGGGGAGGATCCTGATATGCACCCTTCACCCTACAGTGCTTCGGGATGTGCCTGAATTTCCACCAGTAAAAGGTACTGAAGTGACTACCGTGTCCGTTCCCGTTCTTGCTCTGACCCAGCTGGGTCTCGTCTGTCCTGCATTCCCCCTGCATACGCTTTTCTGAGGCCTAGATCCACCTGTGGGGAGCTATACCATCGAGCTGCCTTATCACCGGCCTCAGTGGACTGCTGCAGCGCTGGTGCTTCTCACCAGATGCCACAGGTGGCGTCACGTACTGTTATAAAATTAACAATTATCCACCCTTTTAAAGAGTGACCCCAGGGTACGGGCCCGGGAGCCGACCACCGCGACATCCCCAAGGCCAGGCAAAGGCCCGGGTACCGAGTCATCCCCATCCCCTGGGCTAGTCACATCCTCCTCCACCTCCTCTGCTGACCTCATCGACTGGCTGACTGTGGGTTGACAGTAAGTGGGATCTCCAACCTCGTCATCATCACCCTGTGTGTTCTCACACCCGTCGTCCTCAGAGCCAACCTCTTCCTGCCCTGACCGAAAAGTCAAGTTGTCGCTCCAATCAGGTATTTGAGTCTCATCATCGTCTTCATCATTGTCTCCACCAACAGGAGTTACAGTTTGGGAACGAGGGTCTACATTATGCTCAGAACCTTCTTCATCTGGTCCTGGATCCGACTCAAAGATTCTGGGCATCAGTGCAGATCATTTCCTCGTCTGGATTAACAGAAGTTCTGGAGCAGACCTCAGTTTCCCAGGCTATAGTATGAGTAAACAGCTGTGCAGACTCAACCATCTGTGTTACCCCATACTTAGACGGGCAGCTGGAGACTTGGGAGCTGTGAGGAAGCAAGTGCGATTGGGGTGACACCTCTGAGGACTGGAGTATTTGTGATGTTGAAGTTGAGGTGGAGGAGAGCCCACTTGAAGGAGCACTTGATATCCGTTGAAGCACCTGCTGTTTTTGTGCCTCATCTGGAATCTGTAGTGATGGGCGTGTCCGTAAGAAAGGGATCGTATCACATTGTCCACGAAAAGATGTAGACATCTTAGTTTAGCTGGAAGATGGTCTTTCTTCTGCAGATGTTACTCCTCCCCCACCGCGTGGGGGTTCGACCCACCGGCGGACAGGCACCAGTATTGGGAGAGGGGGGCTGGCTGTCAGGGTCCACCGCGGCTCTGGCACAAACCCGGCGACACGGAGGTCGCACGGGCAGGAACGGACTGGCCGTGTCGGCTTCGCACTCCAGCGTAGTCCCTTATATAGCGCTATCATATTCCGCAGCGCTTTACATACAAAATTATTATCTCTGTCCCCATTGGGGCTCACAATCTACATTCCCTATCAGTATGTCTTTGTAGTGTGGGAGGAAAACGGAGAACCTCGAGGAAACATCAGGAGAACATACAAACTCCTTGCAGATGTTGTCCTTGGGAGGATTTGAACACAGGACCCCAGTGCTGCAAGACTGCAGTGCTAACCACTGAGCCACCGTGCTGCCCACACATCACATGATAAATTGAATAGTGTTATTCAAATATACAAGTCGTCCCGCAAAAAACAAGCCCTGATATGGCTGTCGATGCAAAAGTAAAAAAAGTTATGACTTTGAAGTAGAGGGAAAAAACAAAACACAAAAACGGAAAATGACCATGTTGGTAAGGGGTTAAATAGGTAAACAGCCGCAGGTGGAGCTGACTCCGCTGCAGCTGTTATAGGCCGATGACGGCTGTGAAACGCAGCAAGTATCTACCTGGTCCAGTTTCTGAGCCGCTCTATGCTCCTGATGCCACCACATGCCGTCATCATCGGGTTAAAGCAACTTTCCAACTCACAATAAAAGAATCACAATACATTGTGATGTAGCAGACATCCCTTTAATGGTTCAGTGTGTTTGAATGACCATGTACCTCCCCCTTTAACGGACTGGTCACATGACTGTGACATCACACAGGTCCTTATGCACTCAGAGGGTGTGGACACATGACTCTGACATCAGTTAAGGTCCTATTTGTGGATGTGTGCATGTGTGCTGCAAGATATATAAACCCTGTGTGTTCCTGTGTGGGTGTGTTCTGGTGTGTAGGAGTTCCTATGTGTTGGGAGCTCCTGTGTGGGCACTGTGTGAGAGGCACGAGGCTGTTCCCTGTGTGTGTGGGGAACACCGCGCGTGTGAGGCCTGGTGGACTCCGGTGGAGGTGAAGCCTGGATCCCTGTGAGAGTGTGGGGGATGCCAGTAAGCCTCGGAGTGCCACACAAGCGTCCTGAAAGGTTAAGCCTGGATATATGTAGTATGCCAGTAAGCCTTAAAGGGTGGAGGGCTGGAGACCACGTGTGGTCAAGCCTTAGAGTCACAGTGGCGGTGGACTAAAAGCAGCTGAAAGCCGATAAAGGTAATACTCTTTATGTTATGGACATTTTCATGGACATTGTTTTATTACCTTGCGGGAGGCTGTAATTAGAGCCAAGTGGGCCAGTCTGCCACTTGGGCTCGTGGACATGTTGTATGGGAAATACGGTTTATGACGTGTAATAAACTGTGGATTGTGAAAAACGGCAAAGTAGTTGCTGGTGTGCAGTGATTGACGCAGCAAAGCGAGTATCCCCCAGGATAATAAGTAGCGCTGCCTTACAACATATATAATGCAGATCTGGTCCCTCCCGGTCATCACTCACAAGACGTCATTGCTCATGAGACATGACCGGGAGTGACCTATGACGCTTCATAGATTGCAGTATAGAATCGGTGGACGTCGTGGGAGCGGCATGAATTACATCCGACCTGCGGGGATTATTTTTTTAATAATTAATTGGTGAATGAGGGACTGTTTATTATTTTTATTTCTTTATTATTTTTATGTCTTTCAGGTTACCATTTGTGGACTACTTCGGATTCGGTGGACTATATCGGAATCCCTGGACTGGATGCTTATCTCCTGTATTTAATACCATATTTTATCCATGATGGAATAAATATCAAGTTTTATGGCATTATCTTTGCTTTGCTCGGCTGAAATTTTGGATTGAAAAGTCTGTGTCTCCTGACAGATGTTCCTGCGATCTGGGAATCCTCACCACCAGCGGTGAGATGACTTTATCTATATGTTTAATATATAATAATATCTGATATATTTGTACGGGCGTCATATTAAGATATTGGCTCATTTTTCTTTTCTTCTTACAAGTCAAATAACAATTCCTATGTTTATTATATCCCATAAAAACACTTTGCCTTCTTTTTCCAATAAAATATGATACATGAGCGACACCCAGTAAATGGCAACTATATGTGTAAAGCCAAGGCCCCACTATCAGTATTTAGTCAGTATTCTGTCAGTATTTTTTCTCAGGAGTGGGAGCCAAAACCAGGTGAGGAACAATCAGAGAAAAGGTGTAATAGAAACAAGTCACCAATTCTGCATTTATCACCCACTCCTGGTTTTGGCTCCCACTCCTGAGAAAAAATACTGACCAAATACTGATAGTGGGGCCTTGGTTTAATAGGTATACTGTGTATCATGTGCAGACAGGTTTTATATCATCTGTTCCTGAATACAATGAATGACACATCTGAGATAAGGAAACATCTACCGTATTTTTCGGACCATAACACGCTCTTTTTTTCCCGAAAATTTGGAAGGAAAATGAGGGGTGCGTCTTATGGTCCGAAAATAGCTTACCGGGGAGTTGTGGTGATGGTTGAGTGGGATCATAGGAAGCAGGGCCCTCCGTTCCCTCCCTCAGGAACCCGGCGGCGGCAGAAGAGGTGAGATGCTGCGGGGCTGGTGTCGGGCGGGGAGGCAGAACGGAGTGCGCTGCTTTTCTGGTGGCCGCGGCCACCTTCCTGAAGCTGTGATCTACAGGAAAATGGCCGTCAAGCTCCCAGTCTGCGCATGCGCCTGCTCGGGCGGCCATTTTCCTGTAGATCACGGCTTCAGGAAGATGGCCGCAGCACACACTGCTCTGCCTCACAGACACCGGCCCCGCAGCATCTCGCCTCTTCTGCTACCACCACCAGGTTCCTAAGGGAGGGAACGGAGGGCCCTGCTACAACGATCCTGCTCCACCACCACCGCAACTCCCCGCTGCTGGAGCACCGCCTTCTCGTACCCAGGGTCCGCAGCATTCCTCCACTTCTGCCAGCTTCCTGAGGGATCCAGCCTCCTGTGACCCCCTGCTCCACCGCCCCCCAGGTAAGGTACCTATTAAGACTATAAGATGGACCCCCATCTTATAAAAAATATTTTTCCCTTTTTTCAACCCAAAATTCGGGGTGCGTGTTATGGTCCGAAAAACACGGTATATCATTGTGATCTATAAGGTTTGCTTATATTAGATCAGTAATTCTCTGCAATTTTATTTTCTTCTTTCCCTCTTTCTTACTATTGTACAAGGAAGATACATCAATTTGTTAAATGGTCACAAACCCAATAGTACGAGCAAATGTAAGAAGCTTTGTAATATATCTTATCAGAGAGATAAGCCTCATTCTCCCCTTATGAACCACATCTACTCCCACCTGCGTCTTGTACTCATCAGCCAAAAAAAACAATTAAAAAAACAGTTTAAAGTGAACCTGTGGGCTAGAGTTGGTCGGGGGGTGTTTTACAATAAAATGGTGTGTTTTTTTTTGTTAACATACTGAGTTAATAATGGGGTCTCTGATAAGCGCCTCTCCATTATTAACCTCAGGGGTTGATGCCAGCGGACATTAGACAGCTGACAACAACTCCGAAAAACCATTACCACGATTGCCACCGTACCAGGGCAATAAGAAAGAGCCGGGCAAAGCGCCAGAATTGGAGCATCTAATGTGATGTGCCTCGGTAAGAGGTTAAAGGGGTTGTCCACCTTTGGGGACAATTTTTTTATCTTATTTGAATGTATCTATTTGTGGCTAAAAATCATGTTTCTAAGGCTGTGTGCCCACGTAGCGTTTTTCAAGCGTATATGCTGCGGAATTTCCGCAGCGTAAACGCTTGAAAAACGCATGTAGATCCGCACCCCATGGTCCCCAATGGCATTCCGCAATGTCAATGCCCATGCTGCGGATTTTTCCGCAGCGTATATGCTGCAGTCAAAAATCCGCAGCATGTTCATTAATTTTGCGGAAGCGCTGCGGAATCAATGTGCGGATGGTACCCAAGTCTGGAGGAGAGGAGACTCTCATCCAGACCTGGGTACCAAAGAACCTGTAAAAAAAAGAATAAAATAAAGTTTATACTTATCTTCTGATGTTTTCCCTCCGTCGCGCTGTTGTCTGAAGGACCTGCCACGTCATTGAGTCATGTGACCCACCACATGACTCAATGACGTCACCGCAGGTCCTGCACACAACAGCGTGAGCCGCTCAAGACTCCGGACGGGGCAGAGAATGCATCAGAAGGTGAGTATAAAGTTTATTTTTTTATTTTTTATCATTCTGAACAAGTTGTCAAGCACTTTTCCAAGTGATGCAGCGGAAATGCATGCAAAGACGCCTCACAAACGCTTCTACCTGGCGGGAAAACCGCATGTAATATCCGCATGCGATTTTCCCGCCAGGGAGAAGCGTAAAAAATATGCTTCAGGTCCGCAACGTGGGCACATAGCCTAATTGGGTGTCATTAAAGCATTTGCACAGTTTGCCTTCTATAGCTTCTGTGTTGCAATATCTATTGCTGGCTGCATAATGAGTTAACTGAAAATCTGTCAGTGAACTTGTTCTAATGGTCCAATGCAATGGGAGAGTTTGTAACTTTGGCTATGTGCCCACGCTGCAGAAATGAAGCAGAAAATTTCTGCTTCATTTCTGCATGTCCTCTCCCGGATAAACGCATGCGGAATTCCGCATTTGTTTATCGTGCGATTTCCACACGCGGAATTGCCTTGTGTTTTTTCTTGCATTGCAAAGGCAATTCCGCTTGCGGAAACGCAAAATTAATTGACATGCTGTGGATTTTTCTCCGCATCATAAGCGCTGCGGAAAAATCCGCAGCATGGGCATTAAACTTGCAGAATCCCCTTGGGGACCATGGGGGGCGGATTACAAGCATTTACGCTGCGGAAATTCCGCAGCATATACGCTTGAAAAACGCTACGTGGGCACATACCCTCAATCTGTCTTTTTTAGCTCCTCTCAGCTAATTGATGATCACAGATCACATCAAAGTTGAATGTGCAGGGAAACAAAGCGCCTGTAAAAGCCAAATGGGGCAAAATTTATAATGAAACCAAAATGCAAAAATGGTTCATCACCAATCTACTGCAGTAATCAATTATCTCCTTAATTTTAAACCATATTTTATCAATGATGGAATAAATGTCAAGTTTTATGGCATTATCTTTGCTTTGCTCGACTGAAATTTTGGATTTGTAAAAGTCTGTGTCTCCTGACAGATGTTCCTGCGATCTGGGAATCCTCACCACCAGCAGTGAGATGACTTTATCTATATGTTTAATATATAATAATAATATAATACAAGAAAACCATAGATATACCTCCGGTGGTAAATAATATAAGTATATATATATAATAATATGCAATATTAGACCATCCGGAGTGAAGGACAAATATGGGCAATCGGAAAAAACATATAGCAAACAAGAAAGAGGAAGGCCGATCATAAAGTCCCAAATATCAGAGTACGGTGAATAATCTCATTTTTATTATTAATGAACAGGTGATGACAAAGAGAAATAATTAAAAATGTAAAAGCAGGGGCGAATGTCTGAGTAAAAAGTAATAACTAATAGTTCATGCGGGAGAAGACAAAGGAGGAAGGATATTGGTGTAAATACAAAAATGGAGGATAAAAAATATAAAGACAAGAAACAAATTACTAAAAAACGTGTTGACAAAGTGAGTAATAAATAAAATAAATAGTAGAAGATGCAAATAATCAATGCAATTAATATAGAGAATTATATCATACAGACATGTAGGTGTATAATTGATAAAAATTAATATAAAGAGTGAACTTGCATAATACCAACAAATAATATTACATTAGTACATTGTGCAATGATAGTAAAGGAAAAAGGCAATGGAAACAGCTGTGAGTGGAAAACAAAATGATGAAAATCCTCCAGTATAGATAAACTATATAATAAAGTTTGAAATAATAAAAAGAAAGTAACTTACACTGAAATGAATACCTCCCGCATGCCAGACATGCGTCCACCCCGACGCGCGTTTATTACTTTTTACTCAGACATTCGCCCCTGCTTTTAAATTTTTAATTATTTCTCTTTGTCATCACCTGTTCATTAATAATAAAAATGAGATTATTCACCGTACTCTGATATTTGGGACTTTATGATCGGCCTTCCTCTTTCTTGTTTAATATATATAATATCTGATATATTTGTACGGGCGTCATATTAAGATAATGGACTACAACTACCACTTTAGGAGGACACCATCCAATAACTGGGATCTACCTGCAATATGTCATAAATTAACAATGCAAATTTCAGAAAGAGAAAGAGGACACGCACCTAAGCAGTGATCACCAGAAAAAATAATCAAAAAACTATTTAGATACAAATTACATCAGTTTATTTTCAATATCTCCTGACACATATACAAATAATGGACAAACCAAAAACAATAATGTTAAAACACCATTAAAAATAGTGGAAAGGTCCACTGCATGAGGAGCCCACTACTTAAGAAACCTTCCTATGTTATAATGAATGGTATAAAGTGCACAAGTATGCAGACAAATAGATAAGCCCTCACAGGCTATGGGAAATGTCTGTGGTGGTCACTATTGCACAAACCCAAAGTATTCTGTATAAATAAAGAATACAAAAGAAAATATATATATATACATAAAGTGCAGCAACAGGTACCTACGTGCGAATTACTATGGTATCCCTGTGTACAGGGTGATGGGTCAGTAAAGTAGAATAGCTGTTGGAAATACACCCTTTCACCTCACACTGAAGAGATAGCCACTCCATAATCACTCATACATTCAATTACGGCGACCAATGCTGCCCCTCACAAAAATAAAGAGCCAATTATGCAACATGACCATAGATAGAGGATACCCAATCAAATCAGCCTGTTAATAGGAAGGTGTAGATAGGACCTCAGTGCCCAACGCGTGTCGCCACTCACGGTGGCTTCATCAGGGGAATTTAAGGTACTTGTCCACGTGTCATTATACATAAAGCCCAAGAACATATTATTACCGAGAGATCAGCTGTATTCCGGAAGACGCCGGAGCTCCGGGCATCGCAAAGCGGAAATGCAGGGCATCAATCACATGCCCATATCACCAGCATATGAAGTTTATAGGGATACATTGAATTGACCAATCCTCCACAAAGTGTATAGGCCCACAGGATAAATGGGATGGGTGCCAAAAAAAAAAAAAACTGCACAGGGACAGCAATGTACGATACAGATATGACGCTGGAGGCACATGGTGCGCCTGCGCTGAGGGGAGGTCCTCCGGCTCCGTGTCCTGCATTGCGATGCCCGGAGCTCCGGCGTCTTCCGGAATACAGCTGATCTCTCGGTAATGATATGTTCTTGGGCTTTATGTATAATGACACGTGGACAAGTGACTCGCCCCCTGAGCCGTGGGGCACCCGGAACTGGGCTTCAGTGCAATGTTGGGGGTAGTGGTGGCAACCCGATCCCGTGGCTCAGGATGGTCAGACTAAATGCTGTGGCAGTCTATTTGTATAGTTATGAATGTCCGACTGCGCCACCCGTGGATTGCGGTCAGGGTGAACCGCCGCTGCGGGGCAGCCCGCTGAGGCTGGTGTTGTGGGTGCAGCAGAGAATAGTATAACTCCCCACGGGAGGAGTGTAGCCTCAGGGCAGTGAGTGTAAATGGTGGGGGTTGTGGTGCAGGGCGTCCCAGTACCGTTAGTGCTGGCACGGTAAGAAACACAGAGTCAACGTGTTGCAGTCCAGTGTCTTTTACTCACAGTTGTTATCTGAGTCACTTCTGCTGGCAATGACTGCCCAAGCCATGCTGCGTCCACCAGGTGCGGGGCTCTGTCAACCCCCAGGCAATTCAGGAGTATAGCCCAGAGCTCCCTTCTATCCTTTCTCTGGCCGTGCCCCACCAGTAACCAAACTTCTGTCCAGCTGCCTCGGGCCTTCTCTGGGAGAACTTGGCACCTGCCTCCCTGACCCTATGTGGTGCCTTCCTAGTAGGTTTAGCGGGGGGGTCGCACCAATAGATGATCACGACCTAAGGTTCTTGGCTGAGGGATGATTTACCGCCACCAATTTGGGATCCGGTACCCTTCTCTTGCCTGACCCGTCACCCAATATCACGCTGGTCCTTAGGGTCCCTTCTGCCTTCGTGTCTCTGAGCCTTTCTACTCCTTGGTTCCTTCTCTTTCTGTTCCGTTCCTTCTCCTCTTCTCCCTTCTGGCTCCGGCCTTCACCCTAGGCCTGCCTCGTGGAGCTGAGCTCAGGCTGAGCCACAGCTCCCTGTCAGCTCTCCTCTCAACTTCTCTTTCTTGTTCTCCACCCTGAACTAAGATGGTGCCCGCCTTATATACCTCCTCCTCTGTGTGTGAGCTCAGGTGGCCAGCACCCAATGAGCTCCTACCTATGCTCAGAACCCAACCCCTATCTGCTCCTACACCACTGGGTTTTCCTCCCCCCTCCCCACTCCAGCCAGGGACATAGTCAGTTGTGCCCACATAACATATAAATGGGAGCACCGTCGAGCTGTCCCCCCGGAAATGGGGTGTGTGTGGTGTATGCAGCTAACTGAGCCCTGGTCCATACTCCATCCTTACCCGGGAGTGGAATATCACACCTCTGGTTGAGGTGCAATACCCCTGTAGCGGCCGAACCCTCGGGGCGCTACACAAGTACCTTAAACTCCCCTGATGAAGCCACCGTGAGTGGCGACACGCGTTGGGCACTGAGGTCCTATCTACACCTTCCTATTAACAGGCTGATTTGATTGGGTATCCTCTATCTATGGTCATGTTGCATAATTGGCTCTTTATTTTTGTGAGGGGCAGCATTGGTCGCCGTAATTGAATGTATGAGTGATTATGGAGTGGCTATCTCTTCAGTGTGAGGTGAAAGGGTGTATTTCCAACAGCTATTCTACTTTATTGACCCATCACCCTGTACACAGGGATACCATAGTAATTCGCACGTAGGTACCTGTTGCTGCACTTTATGTATATATATATATATGTAGCACCCTGAGGACTCGGCTGCTACAGCGGTATTGCACCTCAAACCAGAGGTGTGGTATTCCACTCCCGGGTAAGGATGGAATGTGGGACTGAGCTCAGAAGGCTGCATGCACTACACTCATCCCATTTCCGGGGGACAGAACTACGGTACTCCCACCAGTTAGATGTGCAGGTACGACAGCGTCTGTCCCTGGCT
The DNA here is from genome assembly GCF_046119375.1 of Phyllobates terribilis. Classification (NCBI taxonomy): domain Eukaryota; kingdom Metazoa; phylum Chordata; class Amphibia; order Anura; family Dendrobatidae; genus Phyllobates; species Phyllobates terribilis. The sequence goes on from NW_027362797.1 coordinate 3,550,906, forward strand.
GGAGTGGGAGGGGGGGAGGAACATCCCAGTAGTGTAGGGGCAGATAGGGGAGGGGCTCTGGGCATAGAGGTAGGAGCCCATTGGGTGCTAGTCACCTGGGCTCACACATAGAGGGAGTATATATGGTGGGCACCATCTAGAGATAGGGTCTGTCAGGAGAGTTCTGAGGAGGAGTTCAGCCAGGAGGGCTGACAGGGAGCTGTGTCTCCGGCTGGGCCCAGCTCCAGGGCCAGGCCTGAAGCAGAGAGGAAGAGGAAGAGGAAGAAAGGCCCAGAGGCATAAGACCAAGAGGGAACCCTGAGATCCCACGAGTGAGCTAAAAAGGGTGAAGGGTTGGCAGAAGAGGGCACCGGATCCCAAACTGACGGAGGCAAAACATCCTTAATCAGGAACCGGAGGTCGTGGTCAAGTTTTGCCACGACCCTCACCACATTCACCAGGAAGGTACACCACGAGTAGGGTCAGGAAAGCCTTAAAAGGTTTTACCATATAGAGGCCCAAGGGAACCGGACAAAGGTGGATCCCTGGTGGGGATGGCCGGAGAGAGAGAGAAGGGAGCTCAGGACCACGTTCCGGAATTGCCTGGGGGTTGGCCGAGTCCCGTACCTGGTGGACGCAGCACGGCTCGGGTGGTCACTCCCGGCCGAAGTGACTGAAGCAACACCAGTGAGTAAAAACCCTGAAACTGCATCCCACGTCTCTGTGCCTCCTTACCGCACCATCACAACCCCCATCATCTACACCTGCTGCCCTGAGGCCATACCCCTCCCGTTGGGGGTTATACCATCCCCGCTGCACCATCCTTCCACCGGCCTCAGCGGTCTGCTCTGCAGCGGCAGCTCCAAAGCTGCATTCAACGGGTGGCGTAGTCATCCAACACCTACTGCTAATAGACTCGCCACTTAGTTTGACTCCCTGGGCACGGACCGGGTCACCGCCACGAGACTACTACCCCCATCTGATCCGGCTCCGGGTAAGCCCCCGTGCGCGCGATGCCGCACGACACAGAAGGCCCAGGGGCGCGTCATATATATATATTTTCTTTTGTATTCTTTATACAGAATACTCTGGGTTTGTGCAATAGTGACCACCACAGACATTTCCCATAGCCTGTGAGGGCTTATCTATTTGTCTGCATACTTGTGCACTTTATACCATTCATTATAACATAGGAAGGTTTCTTAAGTAGTGGGCTCCTCATGTAGTGGACCTTTCCACTATTTTTAATGGTGTTTTAACATTATTGTTTTTGGTTTGTCCATTATTTGTATATGATATTAAGATATTGGCTCATTTTTCTTTTCTTCTTCAAATAACAATTCCTATAATGTTTATTATATCCCATAAAAACTCTTTGCCTTCTTTTTACAATAAAATATGATACATGAGCGACACCCAGTAAATGGCAACTACTGTATCTGTGTAGTAGATATACGGTGTATCATGTGCAGACAGTATTTTTCGGACTATACTGTAAGGTCTTATAACTCTATTACCTGCAGATATCGGATTAATCTGCAGGTTAATTGTAGAGATGAGCGTTGTTCTACTCGAACTGTTCGCCAATCTCAAATTCGAGCTGTTTTGGGCGGTGTTCGAGCCGTTCGGCGAACACGAACAATTTGAGAAAAATTCGGCTGTTCGAGGTTATGTTCGATAACTGTTCGTGCACCAAAATCATAACTGGATTTTTTCTCAGTAATGATGAAAATTAATGTTAATACGCAGTTTGAGTGTACAGCGGGGTGGGGGGAGGGGCAGGGGATGGATCTCTGCAGGAACAATGAAGATCTCCATTTTTTTTTTCTCTTTCCCGCATTTGCAGTGGGGAGGTGCAATCTGTCAGCCTATCAGCAGCGCACACACGGAGCGAACTGCTGTTTTTCACACAAGCAAGGGCATGTGTCATTGGCAGTGTATGTCACATGTCCTTGCCCTATAAGACCAAGCCACTTTCCCCGTCGCCACCATTTTCTCACTGCTGCAGCTGCGTGTTAGACGGCACCGCTGTTGCTGTGTGCGCTATACCTTGTTAATTTCAAGCCAATTTTCGCACAAATATACAGATAGCTTGGGAGTAGGGAATAGTTGTGATTGCAGTCCTTTTAAGGACTAGGTTACAGCATTTCCTACGACTTTTATCAGGCAGGTCTGTGCTCTTAAATAGATAGATTGTGGGAGTAAAGACTAATTGTAATTGGAGTCCTTTTCAGGACTAGGTTACATCAGTTCCTATCAGTTTTTGCCAGGCAGGTCTGTGCCAGTGCTGTGCAAGTTTTTTTCACAGCATTTGGCTGAATCTAGCAAAGCTAATCCTTTTTGGCCTATTGCAGAGAGGCTACTCCACTGACTAACACAATCTGTGTTGCAAGATATACCACCTGTGTATAGAATACCAATTTTTTTACTGCACCTAGTGAAGTAAAATCTTTTGGGCATAGCATCATTCTATTAGTCCATCTATACTGACCTCCATCAGGTTGCAAATTGAATATAATTTTTATCTGCATCTAGCTCTGAAAAAATATTGGACTTCTAGCTGTGTGTGGGACTTGTTGTATTAGTCCATCTATACTGACCTCCATCAGGTTGCAAACTGAATATATTTTTTTCTGCATCTACCTCTGAAAAAATATGTGGCCTTCTAGCAGTGTGTGGGACTTTCTCTATTAGTCCATCTATACTGACCTCCATCAGGTTGCAAACTGAATATATTTTTTTCTGCATCTACCTCTGAAAAAATATTTGGGCTTCTAGCAGTGTGTGGTACTCATTGTATTAGACCATCTATACCAAGCTCCACCAGCTTTGAAATTAATAATAATTTTTAGCTGCATCTAGCCCTGAAAATAATTTTTCCCAATAGTGGTAGCAATAGAAATATGGGGCGCGTGCCTGGCTAACAAAAATATACGCTTCATAACACAAAACACCAGCCTAGCGCACTGTATTAATAAGATGGCATCATCGTCTCTCCCAGTGCTAGGTCTGCTACGCAGGCTAGTATTCCTGTGCCTAAAACACAATGTATGGGTCCGCGCTAGCCACTATGCTGAGGGGTATAAAGCTGCTGCTAATGCTTTATAACAATTCAATTGGCAGATTTTCACAGAGCTCTTCCACAACGCCCACCCATCGGACAACAGTTGCCCACCCTCCCTATGGGATCTAGTGGCGAATAGTTGATGCCATTAATCAGAGCGTCAGTTGCCCCGTCAACGTGGCATGCATACGGTAAGGCATGGGAAGAGTGGACACGACTAGTAGCAGGCAGACGGGTTGACCAATGTGAACAAGCCAGATCACAAGTCACCATAGAATTTCTCCACCAGCTAATGATGAGGGGCATATCAGGGGCGTCAGCGCAGCGGTGTCTGACCGGAGTAGCATTTCACTTCCAACTACTGAATTGGGGAGATGTGACAAAGATTCATCATCAGACAATCCATAAAAGGGTGGAAAAGGGGTCAGCCAAGTCAGGAATGTAGACGTCCCGTCCCGTGTCACTAAAACTGATTTCTCACATCTTATCCCTAACACCATTAACATGACACTCACAATTTGAAGCAACACTAATGTCTACTGCATTTGTGATCGCCTTCTTCGGGGCGCTATGTATAAGCGAATTAGTCCCTCAATCCAAAATTACCACCAGTGGACGCTTATTACACCAGGAAGTAGTCATAGCCAATAATGCAATACGTGTACGCATACACCAATCGAAAACGGTTCCAGCGGGCAGGGGTACTTGGGTACTTCTACAACCCACAAACGGTAAAACTGAGTCGGGTAACAATAGTAAAAACATATCTAACCATCAGATCACAAAGTAATTTCTTCGTATCACACATTGATGGAACGCCATTATCAAGATACCTGTTCCAAGCTATATTTAATAAATGCATAACATCGGCAGGGAACCACCCCAAAGATTACGGGACACACTCATTCCGCATAGGTGCGGCCACGGAAGCAGCAAGAGCAGGACTGTCAGAAACGGAAGTTCAGAGGATAGGGAGATGGCGATCCACGTGTTTGGCGAGATACATAAGACCGGACTTGTTATCCTAACGTGGTTTGTTTCTTTTACAGGTGACGCTAAGCCAACAGTGTGAGTGATAGGCCACTCGTATATATATATTGGGCACAAAAAAGGGCGAAAGTCCGCCCAGGCGGGAGGAAATTAGAGTTTCATAACACATATTTCAACTGGAGAGGTATTAGAGGCCTGCTATGGCCACAGGTACTAATGGAGGTAATCAAGGTAGGGAGAGAGGCAAGAGGTCCGGTCATCTTAGTTATACAGGCCGGGGGAAACAACCTAGGTCATCACAAGAGCGCATAACTAATGGCAATAATGAAACTAGACACTGAGCGCTTCAGAGAATTTTTCACAAAATTAGCTATAGTATGGTCAGAGATTGTGCCGATAGCGGTATGGCAAGGTGCGCGAGACATCACGGTCATCGAATGGACAAGGCGGGTAATAAATATTCGGATGGCAAAATTTAGAAGAGACAGAGGCGGTGTAGTGATACGACACCGACAACTGGAAGGAGATAAAGCAGGCCTCATACGGCCCGACGGTGTTCACTTAATAGATATTAGACTGGACATATTCCTGTCAGGACTCCAGGACGGAGTGGAACAAGCGTTAAGAGTGATGGGTGGGGGTCAGAGTCCTGCATACGAGTACGCTGGATCCTCCGTGGCCTGGAAATAGAAAGGACATGTTGGAGAGTTACACTTGTTGGCCAACTTGCCAGAGTCGGGACCCAGGGCATGCTGCAACAAGCTGAATTATTTTAGAAATAAAATGCCTTTCTAATGGAATGAGTATAAAGAGTTAATAAAGCTGTGACCGATCCTCACCCATCCAGTTGTAAGAGTTACATTATTGGGTTGTCCATGAAAGGGGGGCGGTAGGGGGGCTGAGCATCTGGGTTTGGTTGGGGGTCCCCACAGTCTGCCTAGGCTGGATGCATTTAAAAATTCTTATTAGATACACAGGCGGTGCAGCTTGCTTCGCAGCTGGGCTACTACGCCCAAAGTATTGCCTAGGCTAGATGCAGTTAAAAATTCTACGCTGACTAGCAGACACTGAAGATTTGGAGCAGACCTCTGAGTAAACAGCTCTTCAGACTCAACCATCTGTGTTACCCCAAGCCATAGTGTATGTAGTTTCTTACAGTTAAAAGGGGGGGGTGCGACCCAACCCACCTGGAATTGATGATGCCAACGTCACGTAAGACACAGCAAGGGGACTCCCAAAATTGTGGCACAGACACCACTTAACCCTAGAACGCATACCTGTGGCCTTGCAGGCCCGCCCAGTTAATTGTTTTCTATTTTCTGCAAGATTGCTTTAGTTAGAATTTTGAAACTCTAGGTATTCTTCATGTATATAGTTGTTTGTCATTTGAGTTTGAGTTATTCCATGTTATTTGCACACGGGCCTAAAAGGCCCCAGGTATATGAAGGTGTAGATTTTTATGGTCATGCGTTCTAGGGTTAAGTGGCATCAATTGCCCCACTGTTGCTTAAAACGGTTGGTGAGGTGATTTTACCAAATCCCCAAGCTTTTAGTCTCCCAAGGATGACACAGGGGTAGAAATGTCCTTGCGGATCCATGATTTGTTCATCTTTATGAACGTGAGTCTGTCTACATTCTCAGTGGACAGCCGCGTGCGCTTATCTGTCAGCACACCACCAGCAGCGCTGAACACACGTTCAGAGAGAACGCTGGCTGCATGGTATGACAAGATCTCCAAGGCGTGAGTGGCGAGCTCCGGCGATTTTTCAAGATTGGAATACCAAAATGAGCAAGGGTCCAGTGACACAGTCATGGCTTCGATGTTCACTTGGAGATTCTCCTGTACCATCCTCTCTAGGCATTGACTATGTGTCAGACTTCTTGTCTCCTGTGGCCTTGCAAAGGATGGTCTAAAAAAGTGGTGAAACTATTCCACAAAATTGCTGTTACCAGCAGATACTGTGTTACTGTTACTGTTTGAGTGATGAAGACTCGACAGTCCCACCGTTGGCAAGTTAGACCTGTGAGATTCACTACGTGCACCACTGGTGTTTTGTGGAAAAGCACATGTAAGATTCTGCAACAGATACTCCTGCATTCGTCAATACCTTTTTATGGCAGGAATTATTTCGGCAAATATACTTTTGTACCGGGGATCTAAGAGTGTGGCAACCCAGTAGTCGGGATTACTTCGAATTCTGACAATCCGGGGGTCATGTTGCAGGTAGTGCAGCAAGAAGGCACTCATGTGTCTTGCGCATCCAGAAGGACCAAGTCCTTGTTGTGTTGGTAGCGAGGTAAGAATCATGCTTCCTTCCTATGCCCTCTCCCTCCAACCTCGCACAACAGAAATGTGATCAAGGTCTCCCTCATCTGATGAGTCTTCCATGCCCATTGCCAGTTCGTCCTCCACTTCTTCCTCGGCTCCTGCACCTTCCTCAACAGTTTGGCTGCTACCATGCGCCCTGGTTAATCCCTCTCCCCCACCCTCCCATGCCTGCCGCCTTGGTGCTGCCAACCATCTGGACCTTGGAGATGTTATCCCTTCCGCATACGACTCCTCCTCTACTTCCTCCACCTCCTCTTGTCCCACCACCTGACTCCGAATTCTGTTTAACATGTGCTCCAGCATGTAAATCACCGGAATAGTCATGCTGATAATGGCATCGTCAGCACTAAACATCTTCGTCGCCATTTCAAGACTGTGCAGAAGGGTGCATAGGTCCCTGATCTGAGACCACTCCTCCAGCGTGATTTGCCCCACCTCTGGATCTCGTTGGCCCAGGCTATACATCAGAACGTATTGCACCAGGGCTTGTCGGTGCTGCCACAGTCGCTGCAACATGTGCAGAGTTGAATTCCACCGTGTCGGCACATCGCATTTCAGCCGGTGAACTGGCAGGCCCAACGACTTCTGTAGAGATGTAAGTCGTTGAACTGCGGGATGCGAACGGCGGAAGTGAGCACACAGCGACCGTGCACTCTGCAGAAGGCCATCTAGTCCGGGATAGTGGGCTAAAAATTGCTGGACAACCAGGTTCAACACGTGAGCCATACAAGGCACGTGTGTGACATTGCCCCGGCGAAGTGCCGCACCCAGGTTTGCAGCATTGTCGCACATGGCCTTCCCTGGTTGCAGGTCCAGTGGAGACAACCTTTCATGAAACTGGGTCTCCAGAGCTGACCAAAACTCCTCAGCTGTGTGACTCACATTTCCCAGACATTTCAAAGTAAACACTGATGCGTTGAGCCCTGCTGCCAGCATAGTAAGGAGGTGTGCAGGATTCCTTCTGCGCAGTTAGAAAGCAGGTGGCATTACCAGACAGGCTTTGGGTGCAGGTGGAGGACCGAGAGGAGGTTGAGGAGACAGAAGCAGTGGAGGAAGTTCGAGATAAAGAGGATTAACACACAACTCGTGGGGACGGTAAGACTTGGACAGCAGCCCCTTGTCCTGCTGTCACCATAGTTACCCAGTGCCCAGTCAGCGACATGTAACGCCCCTGTCCATGCCTTCTCGTCCAAGTGTCTGTGGTGAAGTGCACCCTGTCACACACAGAGTTTCTCAAAGAAGCGGTGATGTTGTGTGCGACATGCTAGTGGAGCGCAGGCACACCTTTCTTTGAGAAGTAGTGCCGACTGGGCATCTGGTACTGGGGCACTGTGACGGACATAAGGTCTTGAAAATCCTCTGTGTCCTCCAGGTGGAAAGGCAGCATTTCTGTAGCCAACAGCTTGCAGATGGTGAAATTCAACCTCTTAGCTTTCTCATGGCTAGGAGGAAATGGTTTTTTACTTTTCCACATCTGAGGGACCGAGGGCTGGCTGTTGTGCTTACACGGTGTTGAGTAGGGTGTCCCCGGCAACTGCCGGTCTGTGAGGAAGATGCAGGCGGACATGTTAGGTTGCCTTGATCCAAAGGTGGTGCTCTCGATGTCGGAGAGCGCTCAACACTAGCAGGTGTTTCCACTTCCCAATGAACTGACGACCTGCCAATCACACTGGCTGTTGCGGGTAAAGAGGTGGCAGGTCTGCGTCCAAAAACATGTGTGACTGCTGAGGATGAAGAGGTTGCAGATGCACAAGATGGGGCAGACGGTGGTTGGCCCAGCCGGCTAGGCTGCATTGTAGCACAGTGAGCTTCCCACTGCAACTTATGCTTCATATCCATGTGACGGTACATGCATGAAGTACTCAAACTATGTATTTTTTGGCCTCTACTTAACTTTTGCTGACAAATATTACAGATAACACGAGTTGGGTCATCCTTATCGATCTGAATAAATGCCCAGGCTATGCAAGGCTTAGAGCCCATGTGACCTGAAGAGCCACTACGACTTGTGGTCAGAGGCATAGTTGTGGTTGAGGATGCAGTTGTTGACGTGCTTCCAGTACTCCGTCTCTGTTCAGGAAGGCGCAACCTAACCTCGTCGTCAATAGCATCTGTGATGCCCCGCTGCGCTTGGTATCACAGATCCTACAAGAGTGCATTGATGGAATCCTCCACAAGAGGCCTTCATAAACATTCACACATCTCCACCTTCCACCTCAGACCAGCAGAGGGAGCCCGTTAGGGATATAAATAGGGAAGGTGGAGCTAGGCAGTTCAGTTCCTCTGAAGAGTTCCTGCAGTAGAGAAGCCTAAGAGAGGTCAGTCTGCAGTGGAGCTCAGTCTAGTCTAGAGAACGCAGTTAATAGTTCAGCAGTGGAGCACGAGGCTCCTGCTTGCTAGATTCAGGGAGCCCAGATAGAGCTTAAGGTGTGCCGGTGCCGTAAGATCAGTGAAGCGCGGCAAGCTGCCGTTAGTGTGTATCGCCTAGTGAGGGCCCGAGTAGGCCGAAGGCGAGTGGCGAGTTAGTACATAAGGGGCAGAGGAGCTTAACCAGCTCACCCCGAAGCATTTACCGGACACAGGATCCGAGCTTACCGGGATCTCTATGACCCAGTAAGGCATAACCAGAATCCCTGGAGAACTACAAGTCCCAGGATCGCTAAGGTGCTGATATGTAACAGAGCCAGGAGACGCTTAGGCCCCGCATACTGGGAGCGTGAACTCCAAGAGAAGGCCCTACCACAAGGTCAGCCAGCGCAGGACAGAGACAAAGTTAGGCCTAGCTCCAGGCAGGTCAGAAACTTACTACGCAGAGGCAAGAAACAGAAGGCCCTACACCCGCTCATTGGGGAGGATCCTGATATGCACCCTTCACCCTACAGTGCTCCGGGATGTGCCTGAATTTCCACCAGTAAAAGGTACTGAAGTGACTACCGTGTCCGTTCCCGTTCTTGCTCTGACCCAGCTGGGTCTCGCCTGTCCTGCATTCCCCCTGCATACGCTGCCCTGAGACCTAGCTCCACCTGTGGGGAGCTATACCATCGAGCTGCCTTATCACCGGCCTCAGTGAACTGCTGCAGCGCTGGTGCTTGTCACCAGATACCACAGGTGGCGTCATGAACTCTTATAAAATTAACAATTATCCACCCTTTTAAAGAGAGACCCCAGGGTACGGGCCAGGGAGCCGACCACCGCGACATCCCCAAGGCCAGGCAAATGCCCGGGTACCGAGTCATCCCCATCCCCAGGGCTAGTCACATCCTCCTCCACCTCCTCTGCTGACCTCATCGACTGTCTGACTGTGGGTTGACAGTAAGTGGGATCTCCAACCTCGTCATCATCACCCTGTGTGTTCTCACACCCGTCGTCCTCAGAGCCAACCTCTTCCTGCCCTGACCGAAAAGTCAAGTTGTCGCTCCAATCAGGTATTTGAGTCTCATCATCATCTTCATCATGGTCTCCACCAACAGGAGTTACAGTTTGGGAACAAGGGTCTACATTATGCTCAGAACCTTCTTCATCTGGTCCTGGATCCAACTTATAAAGATTCTGGGCATCGGATCAGATCATTTCCTCATCTGGATTAACAGAAGCTCTGGAGCAGACCTCCGTTTCCCAGGCTATAGTATGAGTAAACAGCTGGGCAGACTCAGCCATCTGTGTTACCCCATACTCAGATGGGCAGCTGGAGACTTGGGAGCTGTGAGGAAGCAAGTGCGATTGGGGTGACACCTCTGAGGACTGGAGTATTTGTGATGTTGAAATTGAGGTGGAGAGCCCACTTGAAGGAGCACTTGATATCCGTTGAAGCACCTGCTGTTTTTGTGCCTCATCTAGAATTTGTAGCGATGGGCGTGTCCGTAAGAATGGGATCGTATCACATTGTCCACGAAAATGTAGCACCCTGAGGACTCGGCTGCTACAGGGGTATTACACCTCAAGCCAGAGGTGTGGTATTCCACTCCCGGGTAAGGATGGAGTGTGGAACTGAGCTAGTAGGCTGCATGCACTACATACATCCCATTTCCGGGGGACAGATCAACGGTACTCCCACCAGTTTATGTGCAGGTACGACAGGGTCTGTCCCTGGCTGGAGTGGGAGGGGGGTGGAACATCCCAGTAGTGTAGGGGCAGATAGGGGGAGTAGTCTGGGTAAATGTAGGAGCTCATTGGGTGCTGGTCACCTGAGCTCACACATAGAGGGAGTATATAAGGTGGGCACCATCTTAGGACAGGGTCAGTCAGTCAGTGAGTCAGCAGTAACTCCAGGAGAGGAGAAGGAAGAGGGACCCAGAGGCGCAGGACGAGAGGGGACCCCAAGATCCCAGAATAAGGACAAAAGGGTGAAGGGTCGGCAAAAGGGTACCGGATCCCAAGCTGGCGGAGGCCAAAGCAAACCTTAGCCAGGAACCGGAGGTTGTGGGCAGGATCTGCCACGACCCTCACCAAATCCACTAGAAAGGCACACCAAGCATAGGGTCAGGGAGCCCAGAGGAGGCTTGACCAACAAGAGACCCGAGGGAGCCAGACATAAGTGGATCCCTGGTGGGAACGGCCAGAGGAGGGGAGAGTCAGAAAGAAGCTCAGGACCACGCTCCAGAATTGCCCGGGAGTTGACCGAGTCCCGCACCTGGTGGACGCAGCACGGCTTGGGTGGTCACTGCTGTACAGAGTGACCCGAGCAACACCAGTGAGTAAAAACCCTGAAACTGCATTTCATGCCTCTGAGTCTCCTTGCTGCACCTTCATAACCACCATCCTCCACGTCTGACCCCCTGAGGCTATACCCCTCCCGTTGGGGGTTATACTACCACAGCTGCACACACACCACCAGCCTCAGCGGACCATCCTGCAGCGGCGGCCTTTTGACCGCAAATCAACGGGTGGCGTAGTCGACACTAAGAACATCTGCAAGGACTGCCGCACACTGAGTTTGACACCCTGGGCACGGACCGGGTCACAGCCACTCGGAGACTACAACCCCCATCTGATCCGGCTCCGGGTATCCCTAACAACATGGCCCAGGGGGCGCGTCAACTTTGGCGTAGTCGGCAGGATCACGTGCCCGCAACCATCGGGTACTGCGTGCCTGAAGAAAAGTTCACATTTACCTCAAAAAGAAGTCTCCCGCCAATTCCAGAGGGTCCCCGCCATCGGACGCCATCTCGGATCAGTTCCCGCCATTTGCCCGTCATCTGCAGTCTTTTCCCGCCATCCACAGAGTTTCCCGCCACTGGGAGAAGATTCCCGCCATTTCAGAAGATTTCCCGCCTTGGCAGAGCGGACGCCATTATGGGCGTGCCAGAGGATGGCAAGAGGCCACCTCCCATCGTGGGCCAGGATCGGAAATGGCGCCAAAAGTGGAAACCGCCCCCACCAGCAGAGACTGTGATGATTGATATGTCCATCAGCGTGAAGGAACTGCCCCTGGAACTGGCAATCACAAAGTTGCCCCAGGACCACCCCCAATGTGGGCGGAGACGGAACAAAAGAGCGAAGATGGGTGCAGCCTGGAGGAGTCTGGAGAGAGCGCACCCGGAGATGAGGAGTCTGGAGAGGAGTCCAGAGAAAACACACCCGGAGATGGAGGGAGAGGCAGGCAGCACCGACCCAGTGGTCAGGAGCCTGTTGCAAGCGACAACCCCAGAAGGCCTGGTGGAGATCCTGGCACAGCTCCCCCGAGACCGGGAGCGTGCACAGACCGCGCTGGAGGGCCTCGCACGAAGGATGGCCCGGGTGCAGCAGGAAACGCTGGTGGAGTGGACCCGAGAGATGGCCCTGCAGGCTGGAGCCTGCCAGCGAAGCATGTCACCCGCAGCGAGGAGCAAGTCCACCTCTGAGGACGGCGAAGGAGGGACGACGGCCGGAGACGACGCCGCGGAGGGAGCCGAAGAGATGAAGGCAAGTAATGGGGACGACAATATCCCGTGCCCAGAAGCCGTAAACCTGCCCCAGCTCCCCGTCGCAGAGCCCGAAGCCCCACTCACCGTTCCCGTAGCCGCTGCGTCATCGCTCCAAGCTAGGCCTCAAGCGGCCGGAGCCGCGACCACGCCCCCTGTGACGTCACGCGCCTCGATCCAGAGCGCGGCCAAGCAGGGGACGCCACCGGCCTGGTCGCAAGGCCGAGTGCCCCCGGGCGCCGCAGTACCAACAGCGCCCTCTACCTCCTCTGAGCCACCGGCCTGGTCACTGGGCCAAGTAACCCCGGGCGCCGCCGTCTTCACGGTGCCCTTTACATTCAGGGCGCCCCAGGCCTGGTCGCAAGGCCTGGTGAACCCGGGCGCCGCCACGAAAACAGCGCCCTCAACGTCCACAGCGCCACACCTGGGTGAAGATCTATTTGCACAGCACACATGCCCGGATGGGCAGCCCTTTATATGGCCACCGGAGTATTACCAACTTGAGCTCCAAAAGGAAAGGCCCCTGTGCGAGCCCCTGATTCCGGCTCCGAAGCCCGTCAAGAGGACCCCGCTCTCGTTGGAGGAGACACAGTTTGAGTGGGACCCCACTGGAGGAGATCTCATGGGGTTCACCCAAGAAACTCGGGCGGCCGCAGCTGAGCGTGCGGAGTGCTGCCGGCAGCAGTTAGAGGTCTTCGACCGGGAACGGAGAGAGAGGCGGGTCCGTGAGCAGCGGCTGCAGATACAGAGCGCAGAGCAGAAGAGCCGGACCAGGAGGAACCCCCGTGCAGCCCACGGTCCCCGTGCCACCGGGACTGTAATAAAATTCCAGTTGGAGCACGGGTGGGGTTTCATCCGGGACCACAAGACCCCTGGCGACGTCTTTGTCACCCGCAGAGACGTTGAAAGTCATCTGCCGGAGGGACACAGAGGTCGTGACCTATACCTGGGTGATGAGGTCACCTTCACCCGGCATCAGTGCGCCAAGGGCCCGTATGCCCTGCACGTGCATAGACTTACTGAGAAGGAGCTACGGGGTGAGGAGGATCAAGAGGACCCGGACGGGTCTAAAGATTACCCTCAGCCAAGAGCACACCGCCACTGATGAACTGTAAATAGAATATGTAAATAGTTACCCGTGTGGGTACAAAAACTGTTGCTACAAAAGTGTAGTCCCCGTTGGGACCAGTGAACTGTTACAGTGTGTCCCTATCCCTTAACAGGCTGAGGACTGTGAACAGCCATTCCTTTTCCCCACTGGCCGAGGACTGAGAGCGGCCATATTCCCCTTTGTACATAGTTGCGCTTCTTAAAGCGCCCCCTACCGGTTTTATAGGAAACTGTTGTTTTTACTACAAGAGACTGTTGCACTTTACCCGGTCACAAGTTGCACCGTGGCCGGAGGAACAAGAATGTTTACTATGAAAAGTTTTATGTTGATGATATATATAATGTTTTATATGTTTATGATGTTTTGAAAAAAAATTGTATGTTTTTGGATGTTTGTATTCTTTTACAGCCCGAGGACGTACTGTGATTTACCAGGGGGGAATGTAGCACCCTGAGGACTCGGCTGCTACAGGGGTATTACACCTCAAGCCAGAGGTGTGGTATTCCACTCCCGGGTAAGGATGGAGTGTGGAACTGAGCTAGTAGGCTGCATGCACTACATACATCCCATTTCCGGGGGACAGATCAACGGTACTCCCACCAGTTTATGTGCAGGTACGACAGGGTCTGTCCCTGGCTGGAGTGGGAGGGGGGTGGAACATCCCAGTAGTGTAGGGGCAGATAGGGGGAGTAGTCTGGGTAAATGTAGGAGCTCATTGGGTG